>NW_022045693.1:0-1441289 GCF_003285905.1 Drosophila hydei | reverse complement strand
AATGAGTAGCTTATTTCCTTTAGTAGAAGTTTTTCTTCTCTTGCCTTGTGTTATCTATTTTCCGTTCTTTCTAAAAAATAAGTTCTTTTTTATTTTTTAAGCCATCCCAAGTGCATTGCTATCTACAGGTTTATAAAGGCTATATATAAAGCTGACGTCCTCATTGTGTCCTGCTACCCCATGCACATCACTCTACAGGGTATATCGCATTGAACGCACATCTGTGCTCATTGTTTACAACAACATTTAGAGCAGACGCTGCCTTAATGCAATTGTGCAACATCTCGCGTCACATTCATGACGTCAGGCAGCTAATGGCGCGGGGGCCAGGCAACTGGGGAGGTATGGCCACAAGTGAAGTTGAACTGAGTGCTGCCAGTCGCAATTTTCCAATTTCAATTAGACAAACAACGCTGGCCTAAGATCGAAAACTATTTCCGAAGGCCAGCTGTGCAGATAGAAGATCGAAGACGGAGCCTTTCGTGTGTGGAAATCGAGATGCAAAACAAAACAGTTTTCATACGCGCTCACCAAGTGATCGGAGTATATTGGCCTGGCTTTGTGCTATGTATGTCTTGCTGTACGTCCGTCAGTCTGTGTGTAAAGACTTGACTTGTCTTGTTCTATAGAGTGATCATATTTTCCTGATAGGCCAACTAGAGGCAGGTAAGTCGGGAAATATTAAGACTAGACTGTGAAAGTTAGTTTATATACATATATATTTATATATATATATATTTATATACTAGTATACTAGTATAGATATGAGGATCAAAAATATATATTAGATATATCTGCGCCCATTTGAGAGCAGAGCTAATCAGCTGAAACCGCATCTTCCACAATTTTAAAACTAGAAGCTGTTCAGATTCTCTCTAGATCCACAATAAAATTTAATGCATTTCACTATTTATGAGCCATGAAAGAGCATTATGCCGTCGATTACGCCCGACTGCCACGTTCTTACTTGTGTTTTTTCAAATTTCAAGAACGTCTTAGCGATTAATTGCACATTGAATGAAACTGGAGGTGGTATCGGAGGATAGGGGAACAGTTGCGGCTACCCTCTAATTGGCAATGTAATATTCCCACCCACTCCCAGGCGTACCGCCTCTCGAGGCCCGTTTGATTCGTGCAATTGAATGCGTCGCCTTTGTTTTCTCAATGCGAAATTAAAATTCCAATTCGAACGCCGCGCATCTGCTTAGATCACTGCGAGAGCACTATCTATACGGTTCATACATGAACATATATACACACATATATATATGTATATATACAAATATATATATTGTCTATATCGGTCCAAGTGTATAGCTACAGTTAACAATCTAAACTGTATACCCCCGCTCGACTATCGCCCCAGCTCCCACAACACATCTATAAATCGCGTTTATTTGTTTTAAAATAGCCATTGAAATCGCTTTATTGTACTCCTTATATATACCCTTGCCTTGTGGGTATTATGATATGTATAAGCCGTTGTGACAGACAACTTTGAAAAGTATGCATATATATAAATATATATTCCTGATAAGGCTGAGTGTGTTCTATCTCAACTAGACAGTGCTTCAGCGTTCTCTATTGACACTTGTCATGGATGGCAAAAGGCAGTTGGATCGTTATAAGAGATTATATAAGAATTAAAAAAATTAATAAATAAAGGAATAGAAAATTGTTAAAAATAAAACAAAAATTTTTAAGCACAAAATATTGAAAATAAAGTATTAAAAGGCAAATTCTATATTTATATAAAATTAAAAAAAAAATTAGTAATAAGAAAAAAAAAATTAAATTGTTGCATATAAAAAAATGTCAAATAAAATAAAATATTAAAATTAAAATTCTAGTGGTTTAAAAATGAAAGAAAAAATGTTAAATTTAAATAAAAAAAAAAAAAAAATAAGACATTAAATAGCAAATAAATTTAAAAATTAAAAAATACATAAAATGGTTTTAATGCCATTTAAAAATATGTATTTTAAATAACAAATGTAACTATTAATATATGCCAAAATTTAGGGTTTTATAAGAAAATTCTTTTTAAAAAAATCTGTTCACTATCTTGTTGAAATATCCATAGATATAGATCTAAACATATATATATTATATATACATATATATACATATTTCAAAGTTATATATACAACTTAATTCGTGCTATTTCTCATTTGTTTTTAATATGCCCTAGTTGATTTATTCATTTATTTATATTTTCATTCAGACGTACGTGACTTTTACTAATTTTTGCTTAATTTTACGCCGAAAAATGTGTATGCAAAAATTGTATATTGCTCCTCACGCCGACATTTATATACACATAAAATACAGGTCTAAAATTTACGCGGGCAGCTGCCACACATTTCACATACTTCAATTTTGAACTGACCAAAAAAAAGTAAGAAAAAATAGGTCCAATCGTAATTTAATTGATTTGTTATGGAGGCATACAGATTGCCCCAGCTCCAAAAAGAGTGAGGAAGAGATCTGCCTCTCTCTCACTCAGCCTACCTCTGTCTCTCTCTCTCTCTCTCTCTGTTAAGATCATTGAACTTAGCTTTGCAATTTTTTTCAAAGATTACGCAACACTGAAACACTAAACGATATGAGCTACATTTATTTCTAGTTGATTGATAAACACGCAAGTGGCACGCGTTTTCTTAGCGTTTGCAGCGCGTTTTTAAACGCTAAGCGCTAAATAATCGCTGCTTAATTTACAAGTGCCTGTCAAATTTGACAGTTTGTAAAGGTTGTTGTTAGCGCAGATATGCAATATACTATTTGCAAGACTTTGCACTGAGAGAAAAAAGTGCTTGAATTTACCTAAAAAATAGGTCAAGTAGGTCAAGTTTTTGACATTTTAGCTCAAATTTATGATGAAAATATTTTCTAGAGTTTGCTTTAAGCATTAAAATTATTATTTATATAATTTATTACTTTAAATAAATTTGCATGAAATTTAAAATATATAAAAAATTTAATTTATACAAAATTTAAGCAGAAAAACAAAGTTTTAAATATTTACTTTTCTGTGCAGATATTTTATATTCTTACTGAGTTTTTCTCTAAGTGTATTAATTAGCAAAAATATGCAAATAGTTGGGTGTATCAACAGAGATTTTAAAGCGTTCAATTAGCATAAGATACAAATCGTATGTAAGCACTTGATAGGCATATCTATATACATATAGATGTGTCTATATATACCGGAATTATATAATAAAATATGCTGCACAACACTTCAGCCGGAACACACTTAAATTCGTTTGTATATCAAGAAAATATAAAATAAAATAAAATTGTCTAGACTTGAATTGAGAATTCGATGATCTGCGTCTAGTTAGTATGCATGAGGCATGGGCAAACCCTTTGGGATACACAGCTATATCTATATATATATATATGCAGTCAATTGTAATCAAGTTTGGGAGACATGTCTGTGGCGCATTTGAAATTAGACAGAGCTGTGAGCATAAATGTCAGGCATTTCCCCAATGAATCGCTTGATCTTCGCTCTGTGGGCAAAAAGACATTTTAATTTATCACTTCTAAAGGCGTCTCTCTCTCTCTCTCTCTCTATCTCTCTCTATGCATATTGATGGTCTCTCTCTCACTCGCTCATTCTTTATTTAAAATGTTGACCTTAAGGGTATAGTTAGCTATAGATATGTAGCTCTGGGCAGGGGGAGCTGGGGTTGCGCAGGGTCACAAACAAAAATTTCCACACAAATTTTGTTTTTGACTATTAGAATTTTGTAAGAGTTTTCGTTCCGAAATAAACCAACCATAAGAAAAAAACCAATTGGCAAAAAACAAAAGGCAAGCGTGTCGTAAAAACTTAAAATAAATAAAAAAAATACTTAGCGGCGCGGCGTCTTGTGTTGCATGTAGCAAATTGAAATTGAAATTGAAAACATTTTCAAATCAAATATTAAGTAATACCCATTAAAAAAAAGCCCCAAAGCAGTGCCAAGCAAATGGCTAAATTTGACATCAAACGCTATTTTCGGCACGAAAGCGGGAAAAGCGGGAAATCGGTTGGCTTTGGCTTTTCCTTTTCATTTTCTCTATCTCTTTCGGTTAAGGTTAAGTGCAGATACTGCCACTAAACGTCCAATGCCAAGAATCTATTTGGCAACGGGGCCAAAAATAATTATATCTAGACTCGTAGAGTCCCAAAGCAAAACTATATTTTCTTGACAAATTTCGCAAAATTTATTCAATTTTATTTTAGTTCAAATGAAAAATGAAAACTGACAAATGTGAAAACTATGGAAACTGTTCACGACTTTTGGTGAGGGTGTGGTAAAAAAAAACGGAAAAAAATGGAAAAACCGGTTTTCCAAACTGTCGTTTTTTTGTATTCGAAAACCAATTTTCATGTTGGCCTAAAAGTCGAGCTGCGATCAGGTAGCCAAACACTTGAAGCGTTAACAACAAATAACACAAAACAAATAGTTAAGGCATATACAAACACACACCTATACACACACACACACTATCAAAGTAAGCAAATGTGTTGTGCGACATTTTCTTGTACAGTTTGTGTTGATACCCTATGAAAATGACTAAAATAGAGCATATTAGCTTTATGGGTCTTCACTTCAGCCAAGTTTAGATTCATTAATTCTGATATTTGTTACATATATGTATTTTATAACTTCTCACATATAATTTTTCTATGATAACCTTTACCATCCTCATTAAGACTCTTGGGGTTCCATTGGTTTTTTGAGCATAGCGCAAAGACTATAGCAGCTATAGAGCTCTAATATGGCTAGTGAATACTGTTTAAGTAGATAAATATTAAAATTAATTCCTTTTATTTATATTTCAGTCAAAGTATATGCAATTGTTCAATATAAAAACTTGAATATTCTAACTGCCTTAAAGGGAATATAAGGTTTAGTAGCAATGAAGTTATACGAAAGTTTTATATGAAAATCTTTTTAGATATAAATGTATATCTAAACGTATAACTGAAATAACTGTAGAAGGATACTTAGCCTTAGTCATATCCCCTTCTCTATATAAATATCACATTATAACACTTGAAATAGCTCATAAAAATTTAGGAATTTTATATAGGAATATAGGAAGGAATGTGGTCCCAGTAGAGCAGCCACGGCTATATATAATATATCGCTAAGCCCTATGGGGCATAGTTTAAAATTCTCTCGAGATAGTTTTAGAGTCACTTTCAAGGAAAGCTCGAGAAACTGTCTTTGTACCAGGCACTGGGCATAGCCTAGTCGTCTATGTCCCCTCGACAACATGTTGTCTTGCTTGTCATCTATTTATCTTTGGTTTTTACCAGCTTGTCCAAGGTTTAATGAGCCACAAAAGAAAACTGGGAAGCGAGCGTGTTTAATTAGTTCCAAGCGGCCTATTATAATATCTCGATCTTTGGGTTGTGGGAAGTCGCGTGCTGCAGTGCCTCGCGGCGAGTCATAAATCTGTATGCCAGGTGTAGGCGTGTCGTATGGGCGTGTGGGCGTGGCAAGTCCACTGTTTGTCCTAGGCCTTAGCGATTTGTTTAACTTATCTCAGGCCATGTACGACGCCAGCGAGAACAACAAAAACTTTTTAATTGTTCCACATTATATCATGCACAAGCATTAAATTCTCTTTGTTTTTTGTGAATTTGTTAATTCATTTGAGTGCCAGTTAATTATTTTGATTGCGCGCGTTTTAGAACGCGTGCAACAACAAAAAAGCCGAAAAACGCGTGCGATTTGCATGCGATTAGCTCAGAGGCAGAGAGAGTTAACTGAGTCAGCGCGGGGTCTGAAGAGCGGGCGAGGGGCAGTGGGTTGGGTATTACCACTGACAGCTGCCAACTGTTTAACCAAGCCCCACAATTTCGACTGCCGAAAAGAGAGTTCAGTAAACCTAGGCTAACAACAATATCAAAAACTTTCCAGCGGAAATCGTTAAAGAAACAAAAGATTTGCGAATAAGCTGGAAGAACAAGACGAAGCTTCAATACACTCGACAGAGATAAGGTGGAAATACTATTAAACTACATTTGTATATAGAACTTAAAACTCTTACAGAGACTGTATGATATAGTAGCTTAAAGTGAGTTTAAAGTAAGTATGAAAACCAAGAAATGAAAACTTTGATGTCTTTTTCTGATCGTCCAGAATTGGATTTGTGTTTGCTCTCGATTTATCAGTTGACAAATAAATTAGTATTTTAATAAGTCCAAATTTACACACCTTACCATAAAATATATTTATTTTTATTGAAGTGCTGTTAAGTTCAACAACATAGTTGAAATACTTTCAGCTAGTGTAAAAAGTCACACGCTGAAGAAACCAAAGAAGCTGAAGAAGAAGAAGCAGTGGAAAAAGCAACAATACAAAATGTTCCCAAAAACTTGATTAATGTAGTTAACCCCTATCCCCTAGCCCGCTCCCAAATCAAATTTCTGCGATTTTTCATTCATATGCATAAAGGTGGCTCACAAGAAAATTAGCCGGGAATTCGGCTAAGCTTTTTGTTGAGCTCATCAAAAAATAGAAGAAAAAATAATGTTGTTTTCATTGTTGTTGTTAGTCAAATCAAATGTCGTGTCAATGCGAGAGTCTAAGGCGTATCGAGTTTTTATATAACTAATATTAGACGATTATAAATAATAAGCGACAAACTGGTTTTCTCACACATAAACAAATAATATTTAAATTTTTTTCTTTTGTTTTGTTTAACAGTCAGTGAAACACTTGTGCACTTTATAATTATATTTGGTATTTGGTATTAATTAGCTTAAAGCTATACATTTTGTAATGTGATTTTGAGAACAGACCTATATAACTATTTAAAATGCACTCGAGAATAGCGCGTAATAGATTTCTCAACCGTTTCACACAGAGCGGGTAAACAGTCAAACGGGCAGAGTAACGTAACGCAACAGAACCGCACACGAACGCGTCTCAAATGAAACTGAACCGAAAGAGCGTACAGCACGAGCGTTTATAGCAAACCGACGCGTGAGAGCACTACGAGCAGCGGAGCTAGTGGCAGAGCAGGTCAGGCAGCTAAAAAGCAAGCAGCGCCGAGCAGAGCAATTACAGCAAAGGCAGAACAATAAGAGCAGAGCAGACAGGGATGCAGCTCAGAGCCAAGCAAGTGCAGAACCACAGAAGCAGTGGCAGAGCGTCACCATGCACTACACATTTCGAGCAGCGAAGAGAGCGTAAGCAGAGAAAGACCGACACAGCAGGTTTAAAGATAAACGAGACATGGCATGACTTGTCTAGATCCTTTCTTGGTATAATGATAATGCTGATGATAATATACAAAAAATTAAAAGAACAAAATAGTATATTGATAAGCTAAGGCATAACGAGTGCTTAAAGGTCTCACAATTAATCACAGAGATAATATTTGATAACAGGTATTTGATTTGCAAGCACTTGAGTGTACAAAATAAAACCTTTTTTGCCTGCGTAATTTTTGATACTGTCATATTTCTTCTTAATGTGACTTAATCGAAGCACTTGAGCTGCGAGTGCGTCACAAATGCTAATAAAAAACACGTTATTGAATTAAGATTTCAATTTTCTTAGACAAATGCTTCGTCTGGTAACTCATTTTGCTTGTCCATTTGAAGGAATTGCTCGAGCGCCAGTTGGAAATTCCAATTGGCCTCCTCTTGCAGGATGCGTGTACACCATTTGGGACGCAGTCCAGTAATCTCCTGAAAAATATACAATTTATGCTCCTTGACGTCGACAGAGCCTTCATCTTTTATAGTAGACTCTGGCTCCATTGTGGGCAACTCGACAAATTTGAAGGCGTCCCTGAGCTGCTTAGGCGATGGATTCATAATATTGAAACGTTCATTGATGATGCGCATGCGCCTAGCTCCTTTGCCAATGCCCTGTGTAGAAGTATAACAGAGGTTAGGTAACTCTCATAGTTGGTATTTCACTCCCTTACCAATCCAGTCTCCTCCACTCTGAGCACAAATTGTCTGCTAAAGGCGAGCAACAAATCTGGCTCATCGCGCAGCACACCGTTCACATTGATTACGGCCAAGTGGTCATCGTACTGCATCACATCCGTTTGCAACGAGATGTAATCATGTCGCACCTCTGGCAGCTGCATCAGTACCAGCATTATATCATGTTCACCCACATGCACACGACAGGTGTCCATTGAGTTCTTGAGCAAATTTCTGCTAAAATAATTGTATTTGTTGATCCTTTTGCATAGCTCATTCGTTGGCTTTGTGGGGTGAGAACGTCGTATGTCATAGCTGGAGGTAAGTGTGAATATGGAGTCCTTTGTGTAGTAGCGACTTAAATTAATACGTTTTTCCGATTGCTCAAATTCTCGTAGGAAAGGGCACAAGAACAGTTCGGCTGTTAGCTCATATGCAGCTGGATCGCATAGGAAATCCTTCTGAGACGTCAAGCCTGGCTTTGTGCTTAGATCCACGTCGTCCAGTCGTAACAGGCCTGGACATATATCCTTCACAGCTCTAATATACTCGCTGGGTAAGCTATATTTGCGGCACAAGGGATTTCCATGCAGTCGCAAGGATTTTAGAGGGATCTCGCTCAATGCACTCAGCTGCGATAGCTCATAGATCCAATTCTGACCGAGATCCAAAGCTTGCAAGCCATTCAGCAAGGATAATGTGCGTAAATTGTTGAGCCCCAAAATCTTATTGTTGCCCAAGCGCAAATCGATGCAGTTGCCCAGAAATTTGCGAGATGCCATGCGAAGGATGCTGTTAAGGATGCGCGGAGAGCTTAAGCAGACGGTGACATTCTCCAATCCTTCAGAGTTTTGGAATTGCTCCAGATTCAGAACACGATTGATGGCATTGAAGCGTTGCTGTAGGGCTTGTTCAATACATTGCTTGGGGTGGACATGTCCTTGCTTCACGATGCTCACATTCATGCGCAGGTAATAGGATATCGAGCGCTGATAACTGAACTCCTGCTGATCTGGCTCAAGTTGAGGAATCTTCATTTCCAGATTACAATTGTTGACCAGATGCTCGATCTGATCGAAGCTCTCACGCACCAAAAAACGATGTTCGCCGGCTTCAAACTTAAAAAGTAAAGAGTAAAAAGATTAGGATCCTTGTACACTTAACTTCCTTTGCCTCACCTTGTAGTAACAGGGATAAAATTCACTCAACTCCGGCGAAACCAATATAAAGAAGTAGTTAAACAGATCCTCTTTGCTAAACTCATGATTGGCATCGGGTATCTATAAGCATATAATTTATTATAGTTGAGACTTCTAGTATTACTCATATTCTACCAGGAATGCATGCCAATCCTTGCTGTCCTTGAACTGTGATAGCTTTGGCTTGTTGCTCCAATCGATGCGCACTCCATCGCACTCCACATCGATCTCATAGTTGAGCGGCGTATATAGTTTGTAAAGCTTATCAAAGGGTACGCCGTCCTGAAGTTAAAGTAGGGTGTATTGGTTTAGCTATTCATCGGTATGAGAATGAATATATATATATATGTATATCTTACCACAATTTTGAAATTGCCAGTCAAAGGCTTTAAGCAATCTGGATATTTGGAAGACTTTGTTACGGGATTATTTGCCAAATTTAACTGTTTTGCTCTCAGGCGTTGTAGATCACTGCAAAGCCGCTTAGCGGAGCTTAACTGCAATTGTTAAGCATTACTCTTCAAGCACGATTATGCATATATATTTAGCTACCCACTATATTTCCAGTTAGATCCAACAATTCATAGTCCACATCACCAAAGATTCTCATGGGTCCCAGATCGCTGAGTTGATTGTGGGCTAAACTAAAGCCTTTTATGGCACGTCGACGATCGTCGTTGTTGTTTATGGTAGAGCAGACCAGGTGAAAGGTACCTGAATTGCTTAATCGAGCCTCAAAATACTTAAAATATGGATGAGCGCTAAAGTTGCTGAGATTCAAAACGTTTTGCACGCCTTTATATTGCTCCAGGCGACCCAAGAGACGATCGACTACCTGCCAATAAATAAATATATACATTTTATTTATGTTGGACTATATATATTTTACCTGAGATATGACGAATGGAGGGGATATTTGATTTCTTTGATTTTCAGCCACGTTGAACCACACTGCCAATGAGATCTCTGCGCCTGTGGCGACGCGAATGCTCAAGCCACGATTGAAGAACTTGTCCAATGCCGGCTTACAGGCGCGAACCAAAAAGCTGTCCACATGCGAACCACACTGCAAAGTCAGCAAAAACAAAATTTACAAAAAAGAATCAGTAAAAAAACGCGTGACCACAATATTTCCTCTTACCTGATAGTTCAGGGGAAAGAAGTGTTCACCCTCCACTGCATCGAAGAGGGCATTCAGTATCAGCTCTTTGGGATTTGCGGTAAAATTAAGCACCCCCTCGTGATGGACGCAGAATTCGATCCAATTCAAGCCGGGACTGCCGTCATAGTTTTTGCACTTGTAATACCTACGCGCAGATCTATATTGCAACACTATGGGCTGGTAATCATTGCCACAGTCTACTAAACGATCCTGTGCTGCAAATATTTCATTATTTTTATATTTATTATATAAATGAAGGACATTTCTTACGCAGACTTCGATTCGCCTTCATTTCGGTAGCTTGACAGTCAACGATAGCTTAAATTATCGAACCCGACAAGTAATCGGTAAAACAGCTGTTGAATGCAAGCTGTAGCTTTGCTTGTGCAGCGCTTGGAAGCTGAATGCACGTGGTACAAATGTATCAGAATTGGTACAAAATATTTCGTTAAAAATTATTCATATGCAAATGTATGTTCTAATTTGCAAAGGCTTAAAATTTCATAAATATTTATCATTAAAATCCAAAAGCGTTCACTTTATCATAGAATTGTGCCAATTTGATTTAATTGGTACAATTTCATATAATTCTTGGTACATGATATTTTTGTATGGTGGCAGCCTTGCTTGTATGCCAACTAAGTGAAACAGGAAAACCGATCGATAAGTTTAAGCTGCTGTTCAGCTTGAAATTCGCAATATTATTTACTTAAAACAATATATTTATTCTTATTGTCTACAACAGAGTCTTTCAGTTTATATATGTAATTACTTCTTGGTTGACTTCTTCTTTGCGCTAGTCTCCTTTCTGCCCTGATAGAGTCCTGTATAGTAGCCAGACATATACCAAGCCGTCAACATGGCTACAAAATCCTGTTCCGGCTCACCATCCATAACGCCAGCGGGCGTAAACATGGGTGGCACAAGAGGCATTGGTGGCATCACCAAGCCAGGTGAAGGACCAGCCATTCGGCCACTCGTTGACGCCTTGCTTTTCGATCCGGACTTTTTGGCAGTCTTGGAGCGCTGCTCAGGCTGCGCCTCCTCAGCCTCTGCGCGTTTAGCATAAAGTATCTGTTCGCGCCGCGCCTTACTACCCCAACTGGGTAGTAGATCAGTCAGGAGCACCTCCTGTTCGTTTTCATAGCCCACATAGCGTAGCACGCAGGTGCCCGAATTCACATTGATAGACATCACTGTACCTTCGTAGTCCAGCCCATCGGTATATGTGGCACGTGCAAAATCTCCAACTTTGAAAACATTATCCTGCTCCTCTGCCTCTTCCTGCAGTTCCAAATCGAGATCTGAAGTTGAAGCTGCTTCATTTTTTTCGGCTCCATTTGGCTCACGCGTGTTGGTTGAATCGGCAATGCGGCGTGCCAGCGTCTCTCGTGCCAAGTTGATAGAGTCATCGTATGCCTTGATCAAAAGGCTATCCTCCCAAATTACTTGCTCATCAGACATTTTTAATGCAATTTTTGTGCGGAGTTTTAATTGAATTTACTGTGAAAATTCGAAATGGATGCGATTAAGTCAATCGATATATTGTGCTAAATATCGATGAAAACAGAGTTGCCGCTACATTAAAAGTTCACTCCCAGTGAATGGTATAAGTAAAAGAAGCAGAGCAAAAGCGAAAATCATTCTCAGCTCGCAATTTCGTGTTTTATTTCAAATAATTATACAAAATAATAAAGAAAAATGGCTACAGTGGAAGCGTTGTACAAGGAATTGTGTGCTGAATGGACTAAACGACCTCCAAACACGCCACGATGCGGCCAGCTGCTGGAGCAGCTCAAAGTAGCATTAGTTAAAATGCAATTTCTGCCCACAGACGGCGGCGATGCTCAAAATTCGAAGAAGCAACTTATATTGGCTCGCTCCGTGCTGGAAATCGCCGTGGAGCATAGTGTACTGAGCAAGGATCTACTCGCCTTCGAACGGTATATGTCACAGCTGAAATGCTATTATTACGACTATGCCAAAATAATTGGCGAGTCTGACAGCAAATATAAACTGTTGGGCCTCAATCTTCTTTACCTGTTGTCCGGCAATCGTGTCTCCGATTTCCATACCGAACTGGAACTATTGTCGGTTGACATAATACAACACAACCAATATATACGGCCCATACTGGCCTTGGAGCAATATATCATGGAAGGACGCTACAATAAGATATTCCAAGCAAAATCGTCAATGCCTGCAGAGGTTTATAATTATTTTATGGATTTATTAGTCGAAACGGTGCGCGATGAAATTGGTGCCTGCATTGAGATGTCCTACGAGAAAATATCGGCCAAAGATGCTGCGAAGCGGCTGAATCTCCGTGTGCCGGATGAAATTAAAGCGTTTGGCGAGAAACGTCAATGGAAACTGGAGAGCAATGGAAATTACAGCTTTACCGATCGAAGCATTAAGCCCAAGGAGCTGTTGCCCTCGGAGGAGCTGGCCGAGCAGGTGCTTAGCTATGCGCGCGATTTGGAAATGATAGTTTAAGTTCCCAGAAAATTTTGTAATTATACTGTAATTAAAAAAAGCTTAAATAATACATTTAATAAAGTAAATGTTTATTTAACTTAATAGTGTGACCATTTATGACAATATGTGCCCGTAGATTATTCGATTTTCCTACCACAAATTCATCGTTAGAATTCGTTAAGTACGAAATCGATAGTTTAATGCTGCCGCACATCACTAACTTGTGGGAACGAACGGGTGGAAGAAAATAGTCGCTCGCTCGCTGCGATTAATTGCTATTAAAATTTGTTAAATAAGTTAAAAAGAAAACAAAGCTATGGCCTGCAACGCTAGCAAGACGCATCTGCTGCGCTCAATCGCCGTAAGTTATATGCATTATGTGAGCTGTTGCACTTAACCAACAAATTTGGATCGATGCAAAATTTTTTTGCGTTCCGTGTTACGTAAAACGAAAAGTTTGTAATTTTTGGTTTGTTTATGATAGAAACGCGGTTATGCGACCTGCCCACGCCTCGTCGGCGACACATCGCCCATCGCCGTCAAAGTGTTGGAGAACAAGCTGGTGGTGGCCACAGCTGAGGCCTCGGTGCCCGTTTCGCGTGTCTCCATTGTGCTACGGTAAGCGCCACGCCTACTGAAAGAGGCCGTATGTTGTGGTTAATAATGTTATTCGCAGTGCCGGCTCACGTTATGAGGCGTACGATACACAGGGCGCCTCGCATTTGCTGCGTCTGGCTGGTAACTTGAGTACCGAGAGATCGTCCGCCTTTGCCATTACACGACACATCCAACAGGTAGGCGGCAGCTTGACCACCTGGGGTGATCGCGAATTGGTTGGCTATACCGTTGAGACCACCACTGATAATGTGGAGACCGGTCTGCGTTATTTGCAAGATCTGCTCCAGCCCACTTTCAAACCCTGGGAAGTTAAGGATAACGCCAAGACCTTGTACAATCAACTGGATGCGGTGTCCAAGGAGGTATTTATATAAATATAGATATTATATATTTGAGGAATCGTTTAATAATTATTTCTTCTCTTGTAGGAGCGCGCCATTGAGCTGGCGCACAAGGCCGCCTTCCGCAACGGTCTGGGCAACTCCATTTACATCCCACGTTTCCAGCTAGGCAAAATCTCTAGCGAAAGTTTGCTCCACTATGTGGCCAGCACCTTTAACGCCAGCACTGCTGCCGTTGTTGGCGTCGGTGTGGAGAATAATCTGCTCTCTGGCTTCGCCCAGAATTTGATTTTCCCCAGCGGCGGCGGCGCCTCGAAGAGCAACAATAACTACTATGGTGGAGATGCACGCAAGGATACTGCAGGACATCGCGCTGTGGTCGCTGTTGTCGGCGAAGGAGGCGTTGCTAGCAACCAAAATGAGGCTTTGGCATTTGCCATATTGAGGCAGGCACTAGGCGGCGGCGCTGCCACCAAGCGTGGCAAGTCTGCCGGCGCTTTTGGCGAGGCAGTCAGCTGCGCTGGTGACGCGCCTGTGTCATACCAAGCCATCAACAAAACCTACTTAGATGCTGGACTCTTTGGCTTTGTTGCTTCCGCCGATAGCAAAAATATTGGCAAAGCAGTTGAGTTCTTGGTGCGCGCCTTGAAATCTGGCACTGTGTCCGATAAGGATGTGGCTCGTGGCAAGGCGCTGTTGAAAGCACGCGCTATTTCCAACTACTCCTCCGACAGTGGATTAATCAAGCAAATCGGTCGCCAGGCAGCCCTAACTAGAAATGTCCTGGAAGCTGATGCATTGGTGGCTGCCATCGATAGCGTTTCATTGCAGCAGGTGCAAGCGGCAGCCAAAAAGGTGGCGGGCTCTAAGCTCTCGGTCGGTGCCATCGGCAATCTGGCCAATGTGCCCTACGCTTCCGACTTGGCTTAAGTAGTTAATCTTGTAAAAAATGTAATTTAAAATAACCTGCCTGGAGACATATAACGAAATAAAACTCTGTTGTCATTCACGATATCGAAAGTGAGTGTTTTCTGTGTGGTATATATATATATATCTACTATATAGTCTAGCTTAGCTGACGTGGATAATGAAGCGCTATTTGAATTTTCAGTTTTTTTCTGTATATTTGTTAAACAACTTTTTATAATACATATTTTTTTTATATATAAACATAGTTAAAAAATGCAAATTCGGCATTTGCCGAATTTGAAATGGCCTTGCAGCAGATAAATTTGATGATATATGTATACATTATATATATATATATATATATATATATATATATATATATATATATATATATATATATATATATCTGTATACTTAAACAAAAAGGTAATCTTAATTTTTGAAGCAAAAAAATAAATTAACTTTACCATATAATATATAGGGATCTGTTTTATGATTCTGATTCGATATTGAGATTTAAATTAAAGGGGAAATATTGCAATAAATAAAATTCATAAAAGATCTGGAATATACACACAATATATATATGTTTATATATTGAAATAAGAGAGATATATATAAATACAAATTATGAAGGTATATTGATATTATTTAAATAAAAATCGTATTTGGAAAATGTATTAAGAATATTTTCGAAAATCAGGAAAAATGATTTTTTCAACTGATAGTTTCTATAAACACTATATAACAATATAAATACATATTTTAGTTACTGTCTTTAAGGCACTTTGGAAAGCTAGAAAACATTTCTTAAGGGATTTTGTAAACGAATTTAGAAAACAAAAAAAATATTTTCGACTTATAAAATTATCGTAAAATTTAACTGTCTCTGATCTATAGGCAAAGCGTTAAGTGTTTGGCAGACGGACTTACGACTATACAAGCTTAAAATTTGATACAGATTATATATATTGATATATATGTAACCATATTTGATAGATTCAAAAAAGTTTACTATACAAAATTGATATACGAGTAAATACTACATGTATTCAAATATATATAAATAATATATAATATACATATATAATGCGCGCTGCAAAGTCATTTTAACACATTTATAATATACACATCTGTAAACATTCCATAAACATTTTAGCAAATGCTTTACAGGCATACAAAATGGATTATACATATATCTGCTATGCAAACAGATATATATATATATATATATATATATATATATATATATATATATATATATATATATATATATATATATATATATAAATAACTCCCATACATATATAGTTACTGTAACCTGCTTCCTAGATAAGCACCACAATGATAATGGCCACAAAGAGCGATAAAATAACCAACCAATAGCCCCAGGTGCTATCCTTTCTAGTCACCTGGCCAATGGTGCGTGTTTCTCGCTGCACACCCGCTTCTACGCGATCCATTGTATTGGCCAGATTGTCCAGTATATTATGCTGATCGTCCACCTCGTCGTACACCTGGGTAGCCAGCTGCCGCTGGCGAGAAATAGTCGCAGACAAAGCCTCCAGTCCACGGTCCTGTTGCTCAAGTATTGCAGCCTGGGTTAGCTTTAAACTGGCGACATCTGTGGGCGGTGCAATAGCGGCTGTCGTGCCCATTTGCTGCCAAACTGAGCTCGAGCTGGATGAGGGGTATGCGCTGTTGCTGTTGAGTGTGGCATCTATGCTGCGTAAGTCGGAATTGAGTTTGTCGTAGTTGATGCGACGCTGCTGCAATTCATACTCTGGACAGGATTCCCAGGTGATGGCATTATCCAGCACCACCTTGAGATGTTTTACATCCTTAGCCAGTTGCTCGCGACTCGTATCAATGCTGTTCGTTAGCTTTGCATATTCCGGAGTAGCGACGGTGGCGTCCAGCTGCCTGCGCTTATGAAGCAAACCAAGCAGCTGATGCCGCAAGCGCTCGCAGCCCTTATACTCGATGTCCCTGTAAATGTGCATTCAGCACGGGCTATGTATAATTTATCTATAAATTTACATTACACATACCATGAGTCATGATCAACAAGCGACATATTTGTTTCAAATTATTACCGCAACCACTTAGAGCATTTGTAAGCGTTCTCATAAACTTCTGCCAATAGCGTTTTCTTTCTTCTTCTGGTTTTGTGGCGGCTCGCAATCAGCTGTTCGGTTAACAGTGGGGCTGTTATTGAACATTGTATGAAACACATTTCTTTACACAATTACAGAATGTATATTTGAAAACAAAAAATTACAATATTTCTTGTCAAAATATATATTTTTATCATATCAAACTTATTTTTGCAATTCATAAATTCGAATTACGTTTTCTTAGCATTTAACAGTTGCATAACTGCAACAGCGTTGGCAGTTTGGCTACCTTTCCGTCAGTTTTTGGCTTGTTTTGGGGCAATCATTTTACGTATAGTTTGGTTTGCCTAAGTGTAAAAAAATCGGTAGTAATTCGTATCGTTTAAACATTTAGTTAAAAAAATGATTTTATAATTCAATAAATATTGATTAAGTTAATATCTACCAAAACTAGCTATTTTACTGACAAGAAAAAGTAGGACGACAGAAGATTATGTTAACAGAGAAGTGGTAAGCAACAGCTGTCAGCTGTTTGTCCGCTTTTATCTAACAGAGCAATCATATAGGCACGATTATGCTTTAATTATGTATGACACACACTAAATAAAACGTTTAAAAATGTTACAATATACACTGTACAATATCAATAATTTGTATATATCGATTTACATTGTCATGAATTAACTTTAAGTGCACATTCTGTAAGTAGCATAAAATCTGCTAAAATCTAACAGCAAACGGCAACATCTGTAAATGTAGTCCACAATTTCCAACACTCACGCACACTGCTGTACAACCCAACACTAGCAACCAAATCATTATTTACGTTAAAAATAATTCCGTGCTGTGCCGTGCCGTGTGTGTGGCTGCGTATTCGTTTCTTTGCCACAATTTTGAATTGAAAATCACCGTTACACATAACCGAAACAAGCCCGTTATCCAGTTAAAGTAATTAGTCAAATTCATATAGATTGAAAATCAGCCAAAAAATTTGTTACGTCACATGAAAATTTCGGTGCGGAAAAGTGCTTGCATGTGTGCGCTGATAACTGTAACTTTATTATAGGCGACGCGCGGTGCATGTGCTGCAACTAAAAGAAACACACGCACACACACATATGCTGTGTAAATGGTACATACACATATAAAATAGGAATGTTAAAGAGCGTTTAATTTAGATTTAGGTGTTTTGTTATTATTGTTGGAGGACATACAGTAGTCGGTGCTTAGACTTTCATTTGGATGTGAGATACTTTCGTTATTTTTAAGGTAGCCTCATATTCACTTGTAATTGTGATTCGTAGGAAGTAAGATCTCTAGTAGTATAAAAATAAAAATAAAATAGTGTAATTTCAACTTCAAATCGGAACGCAACATAAGACAAAACAACAACACACTCGAAAACCACCAATTAACATCATCAACAACTACTACTACTACTACTACAATAACAACTACAACATTTAACCGTTAACCGTCGCGCATCCGTCAAACTTCAAAACCGTTTTCTTACGCATTGAGTAATAAAAGCAAAAAAAAGAAACCCAAAAGGAAAGGAAAGAAGAACGTACCTAAGTAACGTATCAAAAACGCGTCCTCCCTCTGGTATATTGTTTATGTGTGTGCGAATGCAACGACAACAAGAATCTCGTTTTAAGCAACAAGACGTAACGTAACGCTGCGTGTAACGGTAAGTGTGGGCTAATAGAGGGGGAAACATAATTTTGCTTTTTAACTGCTTTATTTTTTGGGGGAATAAATGCAATTGGTTGTTTGGCGAAAATTCTATGCATGCAACTCGTTTTCCAGCACGCACCTCGTGTGGCTGCTTCTGTGTATGTGTATGTGTGTGTGCCTTTGTATGTGCATGCAGGGGAAAACGTGTATTTGTAAGAAAAACCAGAAAATCGAAACCGGGAATTGGGTCAGTATGTCAAACGCGAGAAGGGGGAGAGGAAGAGTGGGAAAGGTTCTTTGCTTTGACTCTAAAACTCTGCTGGCTAAAACGGGTATTAGTCAACACTTGACGCTAGACCATCCAACAGCATCTGACTATGCAGCTGTGTGTGTGTGTGTGTTTGTATCTGTGTGTACATGTCTGTGTTGCTGTCTGATTGTCATTCGCGCGTGGTTTTTCTTATGCTTGACATTTGGTTGCGCTCACTCGCGCTCTGCTTTGCTCTTTCTCTTTCGTTGACTTGCTCGTTTTTTCGGCCAGTCGGCTCAGTTGATCTTGCATTGTTGCGACGCGTCGACGTCGACTGCGGCTGCGACGCATTTACCTTGAGCGTGCCTGCACTTGTCACGTCTCTCGCTCTCTCTCCCTCACTTGCTCACTCTCGCTCGGTCGCTCAGCGCGTTTTCTTATTGGATTTCGTGAACTTCTAAAACTGGTGGCAGCACCTTTCGAAACACTTAACTGGCCAGTTAGGCGCCCGGGGTCCGCTTTTCATGTTTGCTAATAAAATTATTACAATTTATCCGACTGTTGCTAATGCGTTTTAAGGTCGACTCTGCCTAGACTCTGCCTCTACTTGGCTGCTGACCCATTAAAACGTCTTTCACATGATACGCGCCGCTTACATTTCGCGGTCCATTTAACAGTGCTCGCCGCTAGAGAGTGACAGAGGAAGGCGTGGAGGCGGGCCCGGTTGGGATTTTGTCTAGGTTAGGCTCGTCGTTGATTTGTGATATATTCTTTAGAACTGTTTTTTTTACTTGTCGACTAAGCAAAATAAAAATGTTAAAGAATAGTCGACTATGATATGCTCTGTACTGTTAAATATTTGTTACTAATTTAGCATAATATATATTTTATATTCATAATTTTGCTCGAATTTGCATTTTAATGATACATTATATATATTTCCTTTCTATTAAGTTGATTAAATGCATTTCACTTCACACTGTTACACATAAATACTCACACACACACACGTTTGTACATACATACACGATACCCTTGTCCAATAATAAACAACCAGGAAGAGTGAACAGGCTAGTGTGCCGTAACGGGCTGGCAAAAGAGGGAGCTAGAGCAAGGGAGAGGCATATAGCTCACACACACACGCACTCAAACGGGCGCACGCAAGACGACGTTTGCTCTATTTAAGGTTGCTGGTTTACTAGTTCAACTAGGAATCGTTTCCTGTGTGTGTTTCGCCCACGCACATGGCAAAGTTCGCTCTCTTGCATGCTCTTCGCAATCATTGGGGCTGTCCGAAGAGAGCAAAAGAGAGCGCTGCTGCTGGTGCTGCTGCCGCTTTGGGGTTGGCTGATTTTCGCACTTAAGAGCGAAAAGTGGCTTTGATTTTTTGTGATTACAAAAGTTGGGTGTGAGAGCGGGATATGTGCGGCCGACATATTTGCATGTCGCTCTCCCGCTCTTGCAAGAAAGCATGCGGGATACAAGCAAAATGTTAACCTATATAATTTTTGTTGTTGCCAATGAAAGAGCGCCCAGGCCACCCCACGCAAATAGCGATGTCTTCGCTGTCAGTTGAAGGTTCTTTTTATAATTTAAAAACTGTTTTTTAAGGCGACGGCGGCGACGACGACGAGTATCAGCAGCAGCAGCAGGAAGCTTTTGTTGCGCTTGCTGTCGCTGCTACTGATGCTGCTTCTACGGCTGTTGTTGACGCTGCTTTTGAATTTAATGTTAAGTATACGCATCAGTGAACTCAATTTAATTATCATGATTGTTTTTCTCGCTGTGTGTATGCTGAAACATTCAAATTTTCCAACTTCACACACACACGCTCACACTCAGTTAGCTGCCGTTCCCAAGCAGATTTTCAACGCTTATGTAATCGGCAGCTTTACAGAAAAAAGTAAAAAATATATAAAAAAACTACGTTAAGTTGATAAAAGCGCTGGCCATAATTACGTGAATTCGTTTGTGTATGCGCGCCCTTCGCCCAGTTTTTATCAGCGCCGTTATTTATGCGCCTCCGCCATGACAGATAGAACGACAGCAGCAGCGACGGTAGCAGCAGCAACAATAAGCATTTGAAGTGCAGCGTAGCGCAAAGAGAAAATAAAACTGGCATTTGTTGTTGTTATAGAAGCCAAAAGCCCAAACGAAAAGCAATTAAGTCGCCATGGCTCATTGCACAATAAGCAAAGAATCGAAAATCAAAAAAATATTCAGAAAATAAAAAAAAAACTGAACGCACGCAGCAGCAGCGGCAAACATAACTGTGTTTGCTTGGCCAGCCATAGCGCGCACGTACGTCAGCGTCGCAGCCAGCGTCAACAACTCTAATCGTATGCGACTAAAGAGAGAGTGAGCGCAAGAGTGTGGGCGCGAGTTTAAAAGCGACTAGAGAACGTTTGTTGTTGTTATTGCTGCTGCTGCTTAATAAATAGGCCAAATATGTAATATCGCTAAAATGTGTTTATTGTAATCTTTTTCACACACAAACACACTCCCGCACACACACACACGCACATGCATGCTCTCGCACGTGCATTGCATCCCTCGTTACGTTAAGTTAAAAAAAAAATAAAAGAGCGCTAAAAGGAAAGGGAGCGCAAGAGCGCACAAACGAGTAGCAACGAGCATGTCAGCCAATCCAGCCGAATGCGATCCGAGTGTAAAACGAACAGCGCTGCTGGCGTCGCAGTCGCTGCTGGCTCTGCCGCTGCTTTGTGGGAGCCCAGTTGGTCGATTGCTTTGCTGCGCTCGTGTGTTGGCTGAGTCGTTGTTCTACCGTCGTGATTGCAACACTTCTGCTTCTGCCACACACACTATCGCCGTCGTCATTTAGCCGTCGCCAAGTCTCGCAGTCGCAGCGTTTTTCGCGTTTTGATTTTTCCAACTACAAATCCAACTACTACAACGCGTACGTCAACGTCGCTGTCGCAGTCGCAGTCGCAGCAGCAGCAGCCGCCAGCAGCAGCAGCAGCTCGTACGTTAGACGACATTTTAGCGTGCACGCTTGTGTGTGTTTGTGAATGTGTGTGTTTGTGCCAGTTTTCGTGCGTTCTGTGCTGCAACAAAAACAACAGTTACCACACAGCGTCGTGTTTAAAAATATAAACTGCGTTTTTTTCGCCAAAAAAGCCATAAAAAATAATTTTTTTAAGCATTAGCCACAGACCCCAGGCACAGGCCAGACGAAAAGTCAACGACAGCAACAGCAACAGCAACAGCAACAACAACAACAACAACAACAAACAACCAGCAACAACGGCAATAAGAACAAGCATACTAAATAAAAATAAAAAATTACTATTTCGGCCCAGGCGAGCGACAAAAACAGAAATCAGCGGCAGAGCTAGCACATACACACACACACACACACACAGACACACACACACACACACACACACTCTCACACAGCTAGAAACTTGTGTGTGAACCTACTTGATTTTGGTTCTCTAGCTTGTTGTTGTTGCAGTTGCGGCTGTTGGCGATTTTTCAACAGAATAAAATAAAATTACGGCACTACAAAAACAACCAGCAACAGCAGCAGCAGCAGCAGCAGCAGCAGCTAGCGGCCAGTGGCGTGGCCAACAGAAGCGAATTTTAATGCGTGACACACAAAAATGTCATGTTGTTGTTGTTTTCAATTTGCTGTTGTTGTCGCACAGAATTGAAACAATTTTTGTGTATACCCAACGAGCAGGAGCTCTTCTCCTAAGGGCCGCCCCCTCCTGCTGCCCGCTCCCTGCTTTGGACACTGCAAATAGTCATCGACGGTTCGCTCTCTTCGCTTCTCTTCTTACTCCTCAATCTCTCTGTACACACTCTATCCCCCTCTCTCTCTGCCCCTCGCTCTGTCCTCCTCTCTGCCCACTCATCACGTACTCGCTGCCTTTTCCCTTGTGTATGGCATTTGAACACGTTGCGTATACGTAACGTAGTCGTAGCCCATAAACAACACGGTTACAGTGCAGGCTCGACGATTAGGGTTTTGAAATCCTTTGGGACTATTTATTATTTGGTGAATTTTATGCTGGAAATTAAAATCTAGTCAAGGTCGCGATTTGCTTGCACTGCATAACTAATTTTGTATTTGATTTCCACAAATTTTTCCGTTTTTCATTCCAATAGAAATAATTTCCTTTGCTTGTCGCTGTTTCTGTCAGTGCTCGTGACAAATCTTTAATCTTAAATCTTTAATCGAGATTTACTTTAAAGCGAATTCACTGTACGATACAACCTGGTATACATTAGGGCCCTTACGCTTGAAGAGCAGCGTCCTTTACGCTCCACTCTACTCTACCTTTGCCTCTTACTGCTCTGCCCTCACACCAACTCTCTCTGTCCTCCTCTTTCTCTCTCTCTCTCTCTTTATATGGCAGCGCGCATAGAAATTGAGTTTATTTTCATGTTGGCATTTTGACTGCCCTTTGATGAGTTGATAAACGAGCCAGATTAGAAGCTCGGCCCTACCTCAGCAAAGCTCCCTCAAATGCACACATACGCGCGCAGGCACACACGCACACACGCACGGACAACTAGCTATAAAGTTTTCGTTTACATTGTGTTAAAACTAAAAGCAAAAACCAAATTTTTATTTCATTTCAAAAGTAATATTCGAAGTGCACGCGTTACGGCAGAAAACAAGAGAAACAACAAAAAATAAATAAATAAAATTAAATCATTATTAAAAAATAAAAAGTAAAAGGTGCTAATATATTTGTAAGCATTTTGGCTTCAATCAAAATTCGATTGAAAAAGTAAACGAAATCGAGGAAAATTTTCAACAAGGAAAGCGGCGGCAAAAGAAAATTGAGGTAAAAATGCGCTCTAAAAATATATTTATTTTTAGTTGCATTTCAAAAATGTCGCATAAAGTGTGAAATAACCCACGCGATGACCGAGAGCACAGAGAGCATCGTTAAGAATTGCCTAGAGACAAAGAAAGTATAAGAAAAGGAAGAGTAGGAGAAACACACACTCACACACACACACAGATCAACAAATTCGAAAATGTTGTCGACTAGGAAACATGTCGCCAGAGACAGCCATTGCGGAGGCGCTGATGTCTCGCATAAGGGGTGTTCCCTATCTCTCTGTATTCGTTAGAATACTTCAGAAATTACAGAGTGGGAATATGGAAAACAAGAAAATTAGATAGTAAATCATGTCATACAAGGCATCTCAAATTAGCTGTGTTCACTTCGATTTTTTTTTATAGTTGAATGTAGATTTTATTTCATTTATCGAATTTATCATTTCAGCTCAAAGGCTGATTGCTTGCTTAACCATATCAAGTATATAGTCATTTTGTGCTTCACTAAAAAAATTCATCAAATCGAAAATTCCCCCATTTTATGCAAAATCAATCAAAAGGTATTCCATTCTGACAGTTCAGCAACTTTGATAAAGTTGCGTAGCTGAGAGATAGTAAGGCGATATCGACATCAAATTGGGTCATATCTCGTTCTCTTACTCTGGAAGCTATCCTAGTTTTTGTGTAACGTCAAGGCTAGCAAAATCCCTAAATAACACTTAGGCACATAGCGGGGTGGGCGTGCCTTGACTAGGCTTAGCTTTGTTTAAATCTTCCATCTTGTCTTTGGCTTTGCCACCTGCCGTCGACGCGTCGACACCCTGTACATTATAAATCTAAAATTAAATACGCTTCGCTCTGCGGTTGTCTTGAAATTGTTCATTTGCTCGACGCGTTTCATACCAATCCCATACCGTTCCGTTCCTCCCCGCTGTTCGCCGCTTATGCATCTTGGTCGCGAAAATCTGCGTTACTTTAGGAGATTTTCTTTTATAAGACAAACACAAAGTGCTTTGACTGTGTGTGTGTGTCTGTGTGTTTAGCATATATGTTTTCATTTAATTTTGAGCCAAAAAGATACATTTTTTGTTGTCTTTGCGCTTCGTGCCAAAAAATAAGTCGTTTGTCGTTAGACGCGCAAGAGTTTTTGTCGCCAGCTGTTTCTCAATGCTCGCAAGTAGAATGGGGGCGGGACGGGGCGTTGCTTTATTGGGGAGCTGGCTACTGCCCCCGGCTGTTGGCCATTAAAATGAATGCCTTCGAGCTGTTATCGAAACGGTTTTCGGTTAGTCGTGCACTGCTACGCAAAATGGCATAAAACTTATGCATGGCATATAAAGAAAATCTGTGGACCCCAAAGCAAAAGCCAAAAGCAAGAGCGAATAGAACCGAAAACGAAAACGAAAAGAAAAGCGTAATAAAAACAAGCAATTGCTCTCTAATGCTGGGCCTGCACGGCCAACAGATGCTCTGTCTAAGAGATCGATATTATTATGAAGTTCAAATTATGTATATTTATATGGTATAGTAGTTGTAGGCATATATCATGAGCCATCAGATGGCTATAGACATATATATGCTAGCTCAACAATCCACCCTTTCATACATGCTCACGGATTACAGGGTATTTTCAAACGTTAATCTCGCACAACTTTGACTTTCAGCTGTTTGCTGTTGGCCCTGTTCCAATCGGATTGGCCCAGTCGTCGTCGTCGCCGTCTCTGCCCAAAAACTGAACTTCACTCGTTCAGCTGCCCACATATGCAAAGTTGGCCAAGAGATTCGACCAACTGACCCGACTTCAATTTTCAGCCATTTTCCCTACATTTCCACTCGACCGTGGCCCGCCTACCTGGCTTAAACTGCCAATATATATAGATATATATAAATGTATATATATAGAGTAGCATATTTCTAGCCGGGGGAGTGTGCGTGCGGCTTTTATGGATCGCATTTTGACCACGGACAGTGGAACTTTTTTATGCCACTTTTTATTTTGACCCCCGCTGCCAGCTGCGGGCCTTTTATTATGGCCAGTTGCATAGCTTTAGGCCCAATTATTGCTCTGGCTAACACACAGTTTTCCATTCAATTCATTCATCTAACGAAGCTCAACTTTACATATACACACACACTCGCACACGCACACACAGCCAAGCTTCATTCATGCATTCAAACAAAAAGTTAATATTAGTTATCTGCATATTTTCACGGTTTCGGATCGCGCTGCCCACTGGCGGATATGCACACACAAACACACACACACACACATACACATGCACAGTTATCTGGTTATATATGTATATTTCTATCTCTGTTTGAGAACTGTGGCAAGTGCCACCTGACGAAAAAATTCAACAATGCTTGGAAGCCATGTTCAATGGGATTAGCTCAACGTATGGCTCTATATGAATGTGATTATAGATTAGTTTAGAGGGAATGTGCATTTAGATACATATATTTTAGATAGTGTATATCGCTTTTTCTAGCAAAGATTTGAAAACTGGTTTCTTAAATATGTAGATTGATTAAAGCAATTTTCTTAGAAAGTATTGCGCTTATTTAAAGACTTACTTACTAAATATATAAATAATACTTAAGTGTCACTTGGGAAGAACCCTGTTACTACTAACCCAATTAGTTAATGGATGTCAATTCTATTTTGGAAATGTCATTTCATTAGAAATTAAACTGGGTAGTATAGTGGAAATCGGAAGGCATAGAAGGTGGCATTCGTACTGCAGAAGCTATATAAGATATGTATCAGATAGGGAGAGAGAAAACAGATAAATAGATGAATGGATTGATAGATGCATTGATGGATAGATAGAGCCATTTGCAATTGAAGTAGAGCAAAAGAAAATAAATTTATGAATATGGTTAGAGAAATAGTGAAAGAAAATAAGGAAATAAGTGCTGAAGGTTAGAGAAACAGGTGAATTAATAAAGAGAGGGATGTAGTAGACAGAGCGAGAAAGACTGACTAATGTAGGGATAGAGTGGAAAGAGGACTTACCTAAAGATGGAACGGGCGGTAGAGGCACACTAATGCTTTCAAGGAGAGAGAAAGACTGTAGAAACAAGTGGACTGCTGGAGAGACAGGCCATGCGCCTTATATGGATGCGGCAGATAGTATCACTATGAGATTTCACAATTATAAATAAATAGATGTGTACATATATATGGATACATCATGCATGATACTCGATTCACATTTAACACCCAAACATCGACAAACATAGAAAAATGCCCATTTCCGCGCCACTCACTCATTTGCATAGAATACAAAAATTATTTTCTGATCTGATTATTAGAAACGCAACGCATCTTTGGCATATATATATATATATATATATATATATATATATATATATATATATAAATTATAATTTGCATGGGTATTCTCTCGCTATTGCCGCCTTCTCACTCTGTTTCCGGTTAGTTGATTCATAATAATTGACTTATTCAGTTGCCTCTATTTGCTGGCCTTATTTTTTTTTTGCTTTTGACCCGATATTAAACAGCTGTGCTAATGCTATCCATTGATCTTCCCAATGCGATCTATTATGAAATCCATTGAAAATTGCGCGTATAATTAACTCAATTTCAATATTTTTTCCAACAACAAAGTTGTTTATTTGAGTTAGCTTTTGTCGCCTTGTTTCAAGTACACAGTGAGACAGATAAAGAAATATATGTATATTTACACTTGGAGAATTCTTAATGCACTTATTTGAACTTGATCGAATTCTTCCTCTTTAAAGTCTGACATGACTGGACAAGAATATGGTTTCTCCCACGCCAATAAACTCTGAATTCACATCTTCAATGGGTTCTAGGATAGAAAATTCTTTCAGCAATATAATTTGTCCTAAAATTAATGATAGCTTTCATCCTTGGCCCATATAGTTGGCCCACTTAAGAGCGAGCTGACGAGATATTTTTAATATTTCAATGAGAACTTCTCACCCATTTTCTCTGAGTGTATTATATATATATACTACTTATATAACGTATGCATATAAATAATTCTCTTTATTTTATGTCACTTTGATGGCTAAACTTTTGTCTAACTTTTTGCATTGGCTGATTGTAAAGTTTTGTGCGGGTCCCCAGTGTCACCGTGTGTACGTGTGTGTGTGGCTTCTAAAGTATCTTAAGCTGCATTTAGTGGCCCGCAACTAATTTGCATAACTTTATTTTATAACTAGAAATTAAAGCGATTTTCTTGTCACCCTTTTGTAATTTGATTTTTTGGCCGAGTGTGAGAAATTGTTGTGCCACAGGCCACAGGCCGCACTCACCATTACGAGCAGACAAATAACTTTGCTAAATAGTTGAGGCGCAAATTTGTAACGAGCCAAAAAACGTGGCCATATTCCATCTGCTTCTTCTTCGGCTTCTTCTTTTTGCTTTTTGTTGCAGTTGAAACAAAAGCGAAATTTCGTTCGTTGCGCGTCAGTTTGTCTAAATGACGTTGCGCGCTGCAGGTGAATTTTCTAGTAGTGGTAGAGGCTGTGTGAGAGCAGCTATGCATCTGTCAGGCATCTGCACTCGAAGAAAACTCGAAGAAAAGTGAACTCAATTTCAAGCATGCCCAAACCCAAACACTTGAATGCAGATTAGAATGAAATCTTAGAAATGTTTGGTTTATTACAAATGACATTATCTAGTTTTATTCAACTGTGTATGCCGCTCTAGTATTTCAGATGAAATCAGTAGCTCCTTGCAATATCATGTACTCCCGACTCGAGCACTGTGTTCATATTAATACTTAGCCAGCTGAATGCATTCTGTATTGTTGAAATCTGCATATTCATAGCTTCAGTAGCATTGACCAATTCTTGTATGCAAAACATGAAAATTGCATGGAATTTTGTCCTCAGGGTCAACTTAACAGCTCGAGCAGCTTGCGGCCTTTTAAATTTCGATATGGATAGAAGATGCATAACTTAAATGTGCTGTTAAAAACGTTTCTTGCTGCATGCAAATATGTAAATACTTGCTCAATCGAAGCATGCAACATACTTGAAATAAGTAGCTGCCCTTTTTGTGCAAGTGTAGTCGAGCTATGCTATAGACGTGTCTATCTATCAACGCGTTTGCCAACGAGATGCAAATGCAGTCGCACAGATGCAGTTAGAAGGCGGCGCAGTGCAGTCGGAAAAGCGACAAAGCAGAGGCAGAGACAAAGCGAGAGCGAAGAGGGAAGGGTAGAAGCACAGATAGAAGCAGATGCAAATAGAGAAGAGCAGCAGCAGCAGCAACAAAAACAGGCCGAAGCAGCAGCTAGAGACGCTTTTGATGACGTGCTCAGCTGCGCTTTTTTCACTTTTACACACGCACACACCCACACACCCACATCCACAGTCAGAGCTGTCTATCTCGTTCGCTCTCGCCGCACTGTCTGAATAATTTTTTCTGTTTTTTTCTGGTTTTATTTCTGCTTTTTTTTGCATTTTAATTTTATGCCTTGGCTAAAGGAATGAAAGGCAGCTGCGTCTACAAAAATAGTTGGCAGCCACACATACAGCTGCGACACACACACACGCACACTACTCGCATACACCCTTATGTGCGCCCTCCATTTGCTGCTGCTGCTTCCCCTCTCCTCCTTAGCCAAGTCTCACTTTTAGGCCATTTCTTTGCACTTTACATTCGCCTTGTTGCCTTTTGCGTTGGTTTTTCACGATTGCAATTTGTTTTTTCATCTACTACAAATTCTCAACCCTTTTTTGCTCATCAATTTGCATATTTGGCTCTGCATTACGCATACAACACGTATGCCACAATATAATAGAAATGTAAGATGTAAGAGCTTCGCCTTGGAAATTAAAATTGCTTTTTAATGACTTAATTTGGCTGCACATTTAATAGATATTTTATCCTAAAAGTCCCTGGGTATATCAAATGCCGTTTTAAAGCTCTGTCGGTGGGGTCTGGCGCTGGCTAAGCCTCCCTCTAGCTACAGCCATCGCTCATACGCCGCATTGTCTCTGATGTGGCAATAAATCATTTGCAAAATGCTTGGCAAACTTTGGCCCAACCGCAAAGCGGGCGGCGTGGCAGAAATTTGTGGGTGGTCTGGGCCAAGCCAAACCGGTTCGGGCCTGGTTGACAGTTTTGTGTACATATTTATTCTGGTTGGGGTGCGGCAGAGGGGGTGAAAATTGATTCTAACGCAAGTTTTTGGGCGTCTTGCTTAAAGTTGCGATGCTGCGCAAATATTGAAAGCCAAGCGAAGAGGAGATCCAAATACAAATATGAAACAGTTGGACACAGTTTTTATGTGTACGTGTGTCACTCTCTGTGTGTGTGTGTGTTGTGCGCTTGGGCGTGGGTTACACACACATCAAACAATTTAACGCTGCTGCTGCCAAAGTTTCATTGTTTCGCAAAAAGTTTGCCTTGGCTTTTCACACGCTTACACACACACAGGCACATCTTTGAATACCCTGTAAATTTGCATAAGCAGCTAACTTCAAGGATATTCTGACTAGATTCGTTCATCTTGTAATCGTTAGTTATCGATCTGAAGAGCATTAATTGAACAGATGAATATTCAATTGGCTCACTTTCAATTCCATCTTCTAATCTGTTTACAGCGTATCTGCTGGTCGCGCATGCCCAATCGCCTTTGAAGCATATTTTATAGTGTGTTCGTTCAGCTCGTTCTGACTCGCGCTTTGTAGTTTGTCGTTTCCCTTTTGCTGTTGCTGGTCGCCGCCGCTTCGAGGATTATGGATTTTTGTATGACACACACACTCACACACACACTCACACACACACTCACCCACACATACTTGGACACTGGCATTCGCAGAGGTTTGGCAGCCTGGCAGCCCATCAATTTCCCGGCACGTCTCTACACCTCTTCCCCGCTCCCTTCCACTCATGAAGCCGCATCATGTTTGTCTGTTGGTATGTCTGCTTGCCTCTCTCCACTCTCTCTCTCTCTTGCGCTTTCTTCTATTCTGTGTGTTAGCTACAATTTCCTTTCACTTGACTGACACCCAAAGCAAGCAGCAATGTCCTCGCCACGCCTGCACCCGCTCAGCCGCCTCCCACACACACACACATACGCTCAAGGATTGTGTAACATGTTTCTGGTCCTACTTTTGCTTCTTTTTTTGGCGTGAGCTGAAATGGCAGCCACTTCCGCCAAGCCTGTCAGTCAGCAGCTATGTGTTGTGTGTGAGTGTGTGTGTGTGTGTGTGTGTACATTGGTGTGCCATTTTTGCGCTTTCTCGCATTACACTTGACTTGGCTGCTGTCGCTGGCTGTCTGCTTGGCCGCAACTTCAATTGACCTTTGACTGAGTGCAGGTCGCCTTGCCTTCATGCCACCCACACTCTTGGCCTGGCTTATAAGCATTTTGGCCAACTTATGCGGCAGCACGCGCTCGGCTGCGAATTTGCAGCTCAGCCTTTTGCTTTTGCTTTTGTTTGCTTGGCTACCAAAAACAAAAAATAAAGAAGAAAATAGCCTTAGCAAAGGCTTAAAGCCTCTTGAGCTTTTGGCTAATTGTCCTTATGTGACTTACATTCGCTTATCAGACAAATTTCTAGTCTCCTGCTCTCCGCCCTTGCTAACTACCACGCCCCTGCTTCCTGCTGCCTTTGGCTTCCTGTTGTGTTAGTCGAGGCGTTGCTGCTTTTCCTTTTTTCCTTCCGCTTCTATCAGCCTTTGACTATCTTGTGCTTTGTTTGTGCCCCTCTCTCTTTACATCTCTCTCATGCCTGCCCTCTTCCTCCTCTGTGGTCTTTTATTTTGGCAAGGACATTGCCGTCGGCGCTCAGGTGCGCTGCTGCACTATTTTTATCTACAATTTGCGTCTCATGTGGGCAGTTACGTTTGGCTGCTGTCCTCGCCCCCGTCTTGGCCCTATGTTTGCGTTTGCCTTGGAGGTTAGCTGCATTCGTTGGCGCTCGTTGTTGCCTTAACTTTTGCTATCTATGCCAACTCAAGCGCTACACATTTTTCCCTCATTTTTATAGGTCAAATGTTGCACACGACTCCTGCCAGCTCCTCTACCCTACGTCTACACTCTTTTTTCTTTTCCTTTTTGCTTTGTACTCCCGTCTGGTTTTTCAATAGTTTGGCACTTACTAATTGCATTGCCCTAATTGCCCAAGTTGCGCTTGAATTGTGCCAAAAATAAAAAACTATTGAAGAAGGGGAATGGAATGCAAAAAAAAAGCGACCAACAGCCCTCGGCTACTATGTTGCAGTTATACGCTCTAGGAATATCACTATACGGATGATAATGCTTTCACCTAAGTTAGTCCAAAAACATCTATCGATATTTATCGATTTTGGTCAAAACTAAATTGTAACTAACCACTCGCCATTTCGTATATATGAAAGCTACAGCTTATTGTATTTTTCGTCTGTTAAGCCCCCTTCATTGCTTGCTCATTTACAGGGTATGCACTGTTGGCGCTTCAGTTAAACGTAAAACGGAATGCCTGAATGTTGTTTTTTTTTTTTATTTTGGGGCAGCAGCAAAAACTCTCCGGAATTGTTGAATTGTTGCATGGCTGAATCTGATTTCTGTTTCAGTTGCTTTTGCCCTGCAGCCAATCAAAATGCCTTGCATGAAGGCTAACAACATGAATATGCTCTCAGTATGTATCTGTTGTGTATACATAACTGTATGTGGGTGTGTGTGCTAACTGGAGTCCATTTGCAGTTTTGTGAAATACATTTTTAATGAGCGCACATCAGCACAACAGGATTTTGGGATTAGCTCTTGGCCAAAATGTAGAATAACCCAAATTGCATTTTAAAAAATTTTGGCTATAGAAGTTGTTCCGTATTAAATTATCGATTTAAATGAAAATTAATTATCAAATGTAGATTTGAGTTTTTTAAATCACTGTGTGCAGAAATATCAGTAGTTATCTGAACAAGACTGTTCGATATAACGATACTTATCAAGCCAACCAATTTAATTATAAACGCTTTTCTAAATTCTTCATTAAAACCTCAACTAAAATAGTTGGCTTTTATCGGTACTTTCTGCTACAAGATATGATCAAACAATAGGTTAAAAGATGGATCAACAAAAACCATGTTATCGATAAATCAATGTCGTTTACCGTAATTCTATGATGCTACTCTATAGACGAGCGTATAGTTCTTATGACATAACATAAATAAATGGAGTATATAGTAATATACCAATATAATCGATTAATTGAATCATGAACAATAATCGATTATTTACAAGCGCTGCATATGTAAGCATCGATAAATCTGTTAAATACCACTATCGATAGCTTTAATAGAGCAATTCCCACAGTCCATAAATTGAACTTCCCCAGCTGCTGCTATTGCTGCTGGTGCACTCGCTTTGTGTTTTATTATTAAATTCTTTGGTGGTTCGTTTTCATTGGCATTACGCGTGCAATTTTCGCACGTGGAATTTCGCAATATAATGTCGACCAGCAGGTGAGCTGCGGTCGTGCACGGCGGGGGCGGGACGCGACAGCAGTGGCTGCTGTTGATTAAATTCCGCTGATTGGCGTTCCATGTTGTCATGTTGTTTTGGCCCGTGATTTTTCCGGTTGACCTCTACAACTTCGAATGCTTCGAAGCTGCTCGACTGCTACGACGCCTCTGACGGCTCCGCTGACTTTGCCAATTTTCAGGGCCCATCATTTTTGATGGGCATTTTAATAATGCAATTGCTCTTACAATTTAACGACTTGCTGCCACGCCCGGCGTCAGCGCCCACGCATTTCATAATGTAAATAAGTTAAGCTGCTGAGAATTCTGTTCGTGTCAGGGACAGGCACTTAGTGGAAAAGCTTTTCATTTTCCTAGTTTTTCAACAATTTTTTCCTTTTTTAAATGAGATATATACGAGGGTAATTTAAAAAATTTAGATTTTATATTCATTTATCTGGCCTATTTTATATTCCTTTCACACAGTACCGGCTACTCTTTGAACCAACCTCGTTTTATATACTTCTGTTTTCCAAATTTTGTTTATAAATAAATTTGAAAATTCATTTTTGTTTTTTCTAATTGGAAATGTGACGCGATTTAATGAGAGCATATACATATATTTATATGTATATTGAAATATATATATATATGCGTATATCTGCATCTATATCCATGTTCATCTTTATAATTAGTTTTTCTTTTATTTATATGTATATATTATGGTTATTTATTGCTTGTGATTTATGGCCTAGAGAGTTGGAACCAAGCACAGAAGTGAGCAATAATCACGTGTAGATACAAGCATTAGCTGATACACACACACACACTGTGTGTACACACACCTATGCACACACGCTCGCACACCCTCACACGCATAACTTTATCGCTGAAGCGCCATCAATTTGGACTTATTGATTGTTAATGAAATTATAATTATTTTTTTATTTCTATTGTCAGTCGCTGGGCGATAAGCACTGTACTTGCATTTGGGCCAAATGTTGTTAGGGGGCGTGTCCGCCCGCCTAAAGGCAATGCAGTTCGATTTAAGCAATTTAGACACGAAAATTGTCGCTTTAAGCAAACATATTAACGGTTGTCCCTAATTAGCTATTTACAGTGGACACGCAAGAGAAGGAATGGGTAGCCAGCTTGCGATAAGCTAAAGATAATAATGGCAATTGTAGGAGAAAACACTATGCGAAAGGGCGGAGCATTAGATGCTAAGTTGTATTAGTCTATTGGGAATTGTTCTTGAAAATATATAGAATATATATAGTAGTAATATTTATATATATATATAATAGTATAGTTGCTAGTTGCCTTACATATTTGCTATACACTGTATTTTATAATCTATGCCAACTTCTCTGTATTCCATATTCTTCGTACTTAATTATCGAGAGACGAATTGGCAGAGCTAAAAGTTCTATGCCATATTCCATATTCTTAATAGTTTATGGAATTATCGAGAACCCTAAGAAACTGTTCTATATCAACTGAAATTGACTTAGCAAATTGAAAACAATTCGTCACATCTGCAATAGAGCCATAAAAAACTAACATAAAATTCTGGCAATAGAAAACGTATAAATGTTTTTGGTATCTAAAATAAGGTTTCAAGCTACAAAAATAAATGCTACATATCAGCGAATGTCGAATTTATTATCAAACATCTAATCAAACAGAGCTAGATACAATATCTCCTTTATGCACATTATTAAAGCATCTGTTCTATCGAGCGAGCGTGCACTGTAGCTGTGTGTACTCGGACTAAACTGCATTTGTATTAGTAGCTGTAGCCGGGCAATTGCTAGATACATTATTTTGGCCATTTCATTGTTGCTCTTGTTCTTCTTGTTGTTGTCAACTTTGTGTTCATCGTCTGCTGCTGCTGCTGCTATTCTGTTCTGTTATATTTAAACTCTCTGCGCTATTTGCTTGCCGCTGAAGGTGAATTTATGGCGCACACATGTCGCTCGATTGTCTCCGAGCTACCTCAGCAGAGTGTCAGCCTCTCCCTCTCTGTCGCTCTCGCTCACTCTCTCTCTCGCTCACTTGTGACATATGTCGTCGCTGTGTGCCAAAAATAGATGCATTTCGAAATGTAGGGGGCAATTTTTTTCTGTTTTACAGACGACGACGAAGATCAACAGCAGCAGATAAGAGGCTGTCTCTAGGTCTGCTTCTAGCAGCGCGTTCTTTCACAAGCAAAACTAATTCTCTTCTCTCTCTCTCTCTCTCTCTCATAGAACTAGCATACAAAAAGCAAAAGCAAAAAAGAAAAGGAAACTGGAAGCCATCGTGAATTGTATGTGACGCGACGTGACACGGTCGATAAATATATATATATATACAATATATATATGTATATATATATATTTAAAATATAGATATATATCGATATATTAATGCGTGTTAGACTAGAAAAGCGAAGCAACAGCAGCAGAAGACGCACAAACAGAGCCTAAAACTAAAAAAAAAAAACCAATAGAAAAACTATTTGCTATAGATATATAAATAAATATATATATATATAATATATATATATATTTAAAATACTAGAAACTACTTTGCGCCCCCCGGAGTTAATCAATAACAGCTTCAAGATTCTGCCCTTCGGTGCCAATTTTCGTCTGGAGACGACACCAGCCGAAATGCACAAGATAACAGCCGCACCAGCTGCGGCCACAGCGCCAGCTGGAGCATTGGAGGCACCGCTGGCAGCGCCCAAATACGGCACACTCATACCCAATCGTATCTTTGTGGGCGGCATAAGGTGAGCGGGAATGCCAAAATAAAAAATACCGTAAAAATACCAATAAATATCCTTATTTCAGTGGTGACACCACCGAGGCGGATCTGACGCGCGTCTTCAGCGCCTACGGCACCGTGAAGAGCACAAAGATCATCGTGGATCGCGCCGGTGTTAGCAAGGGCTACGGCTTTGTCACATTCGAGACGGAGCAGGAGGCGCAAAGACTGCAGGCGGATGTAAGTCGAAATGAATATTACCTACTGCACTCTTCTATGCACTTTTGCTAATGTCGCTTGTGTTTATCGATTTATGATTTATCGAAATATCCACACACACATACACACGTACACTCTCACACACACATATATATAAATATATTATACTCGCTCACTCGAACAGCTGCAAAAAAACAACAAAGTTATAATGTGCCTCCGAATCTTTTAGGGCATTAGCTGACCCACAGACAGCGACGTCGCAACCAGCGTGTGAACGAGTATTTATCGTTTATTCGATTTATCGATTGTGTGTATCGATCGACGGTACGAGTAACGGCACTTGTAATTCTCTTATGTATTTTACTTGTATTTTCCTTCTAATTGCGTTTTTGTTGAGTTACGTTTACGAGTTACGTTTCCGTTGCGTTACGTTACGTTACGTTACATTATATTACAAATTCATCACACACACACAACCAATACCTACACACACACACACACACACACACATGTGTACACTTAACATAGTTTTAGTGAATCGAATTGCATTTGTTGGCTCGTTAGCTCGACGGCAGTCCCGTTGATATTTATTTGCTATCGATACCTGTGCTGTCGATAACATCCAAGTTGCGTTTGGCGTTGCGTTGTGCACCTGTTCTAATTTCATTTTTATCATTTATTTGTATTCTCTCTGTTAACTTTTATTAAGCGCAAATTAATCAAATTAGCTAATTGCCCACGCCTCGGTCTTGTTAATATAGTGTAAATACGTATATAGCGTAGACCTCATCTAGATCAAATTCTATATATATATTGTATATGGAGCTCTCTAGACCCTAGTGCATTATTTGTTTTATTCTGCTGTACATTTGATACGAAACTTTTATTTTTTCATTTGCGATATTTTTTTATACTAATTGTGTGGGCTGGGGGCAGAGGCGTGGCAGTTAGCTTATTACCATAAGCGGTAATTCCCAGTGAATGGCTAACTATAGCTAGCGCTATCCATGCTCTTCTGAGCGAGGCTGAGAGAGCATTTAGTATCATTGAAACCCCTACGTCTCTTAGCCCCTCCTTGGGTTTCCAAGCTTTCTTCTGAGAGCTGAGAGCTTCATTAAGGCTGAACCCTAATAACAAACCCACACTGCAGACCTTTTCTGTTATTAGTATTACACATCTCATTGCCTTATACGTCCCGCTCATCATCAGTTAAAAATTCAGATTCTTTCTCTGACCCCTTGCAAACCTCTTACGCTCTGTAAGGTTTCTTACTTTCGCTTTTATCTACCCCTTTCATCCTTCTCTTCAAGTCTAGTTACCAAATAAAGTTCGCTTTAATCTGCTTATTAGGTAACTTCCTCCCTGCCACCTTACCCACAGTTTTGTCCGTTGCTCTAGCCACCTTCTGTAAGTCTAGTTTATTGAAACCCCAAGAGAGCCTTCTTCCCATCTCCATCGCTTGCTCTCGCCGCCAAGTCTAGTTCCTAAAGCTAAGCTTCTTTTCTCGCTGTCATAGCGCGAAAGCCTTATTAGAAATTGTATTGCATTTTGATTAGAGTGTTGCATAACAACCTCAGCTGCCAGCAGCTACATCTCTGCCCCTGCCTTTACCTCTTTTGCCTGCCTGCCATCGCCTTTGTATCTTCTTTTGTGTTCTCCGTGTGTGTGTGGCATACATTAAGTGAAAAAGTTTTCCACTTGTCATTAAATGTGCATTGTTATTGCGCTGCTGGCGCTTTGCACATTTTCAGTGTAACACAAACACACTCACAGCTCTCAGCGCACATGTGTGTCCTTGTCTACATATATAGTGCCATGCCCGCGCTCGCTAAACGCCCTTCTCCTTAGGCTAAATAACAATGGAGCCCTGCCAACCAGAGACCAGCCAGCCAGCCGTGGCAACGTTTAACGAGGTTTTAATGCGAAACAACACCAACCAACCAACCAGCCAAGCAAACCACACACACACACACACACATGCATTCGACCCACACACACTCATGCTTACATTTTGCACTAATTAAATTTCGTTTAACCAAAAATTTTGTGTTAAGGTCTAGCCATAGCCCCTGAATAGAGTTTAGCTTGGTCTCCTGACTGCATATACATACACATACATATACATACATCCAACAGCTAACATAAACAAACTCTTTCATACACACACACACACACATCTTCACACTAACAGCACCTCTCTATTATTGCTCTCTTGACATTTACTTAATGTTTTGGATGTCGCAGCAAATACATCAAATTTGTAAAGAAACTTCTATCGACTTTTGATAGCAATATATAGTCATCGGAATATTCACAAATCCTTTAGCGAGGAATACTTCAAATATCTAGGAAACTGGAAGAGATATTCAAGCTTTTAAAAATTTACTTTAAGCGTATTCTATTCCTCAGATTTTCTCCAGGAATCCATGAAAATTCATGGCGTTCATCCCGAAATCTATAGCAAAGATACTAATCATCTATTGTGAACCAAATTTGAAATAGGAATCAATCTTCAGAGTATTCCAAGCGAAAAGGTGTAGGCAGGAAGCAGACCCTCAACATGATCACATCTGAACTCTGCTTTCAGATTCGAGTTCAGCAATAATTCAATAATATAAACTACATACTTGACATACATTCATGCGCACACACACACACACACACACACACACACACACACACACACACACACACACACACACACACACACACACACCCTCAGTCATGCACTTGGACCTTTTCAACGACCTTTCCCCACTTCAAAAGGCAAATGAAAAAATTGAATTGTAACTTTTTGATAGCAAGCGTAAATAGGATAATTATAATATATACTCGACCGATCATAGAGCTAGTGTAGTGGTAGGGACTCCATTTTGCTGTTTTCCATACTTTATAAATGGACCAGTAAAACGTCTGCTGTTGTCCTTTTTGTGTGCGTGTGTGTGTGGTAGCGGTAACAAAGGAGCAGCAGCCGCCCCCGCATTTGAGGCTCGTTTTGAGGGTTCTTAATTAAATTCGTCCAAGACAAAAGTGGGTCGTCCTTCTGCTGCTCGGGCGACCAACTCTTTTGCCTTAGTCTTTTCTCATTTTTATTATTCAGCTGTGTGTGTGTGTGTGGGTCGGCCTTTTGTGTTGCGCAGCGCTTATCCTTGCTGACGTCCTTTATGATGCTGCTCAAATGAAAAGACGTCGCTGCTTTATTTCCCCCCTCTACCTACCACCCGCTCCCGCTCTTTCTGTGTGTTTGCCCAGCGGCGGTCAAAGAAGGATACACCAGACTCGAGAGACTCGAAACGCACAAATGAATAAAAAATCGAGGCGGCACAAGTCCGTCGCTAAAAGAACTTTAAGAAGGGAACAAACATTTGCTTAGGATCTGCTCTGCCAGCCATCATTCGCATGTGGTCGAGCCACCCGCTCGCTGGTTCGCTGGGCGCTCGAAGTGCGTGCGCCCATTATGAGGGCCTTTCATGCATTTCAAGTGCAAATTGCTGCGGCTATCAGCGCCTAATTGGCAATTAAAGATAAACCTGACCCATGTAACCAACCGCAACTGACAGACGGCAACAGACAGGTACAGTGGTGGGCCGTTATAATGGCAGACAGCTTATCAATAGCTAGGTATGAAATGTAATGGAATATGAAAGACGGAAGTGATTATAAAGGCAGATGGAAAGATACTTGATTATTCATTCTTGGCCACTTCTTTCTAGATAATCAAATAGCTGGTCTACACCTACAATCCTAACTCAGATTAAATGTCTTTCTTTCGAATCCTTTCTAAACTATGTGGCAACCTTATCATAATTAGCCGTTGCTGAACAAGTAGCAGCTCTATAAAGGATCCCACGGTGGCAGCTCGAAAAATAGCATGGCAGAATAGGAAGCATACCAATTATCCTTGCTTTGTGACTTTCACTAAGCAATAAAACTAGGTGGCAGCCCAATTGATGAAGCTTAGGTGGCAACTCTTCAAGCAAGTTTGTGTCGCTTTAAAGATGCAAACCATATTGTATCCATACAGATTCTTTTAGCTAGTATATCAGTTTGAACCAGGTGGCAACTCGGCGTCTATCCCACCTTCCATCTCTATCGAAACCCTAACTAACCCACAACTCCCATATCATATGTAATTTTTTGAGGTTAGTTCATTTGGAAGAAACTTTTGTTTTAACTGTACATTTGTTGGACTTAATTTTGGTGTTGGCGTTGGTAAATTTAAAAACCATTTATAATAGCTATTAATTTGAATTGAATGTTGCGGGTGTTGCCAATTGAAACGAAAACAAAACAAAGCTTGAATCGAAACGCTTTATATATATATGATAATATATTTGATATATTTCTATATATATTTTTAGTTTGTTTTTACGTTGCGTTTCAAGAACAAAGAAACATCTTTCATTTCAAGCAAATTCCAATACGAATTGCAGTACATGACATTTTGTAATACACACTATATATATACAATCTGAACTTGATAGATATATATATATATATATTTTACATTATACTTTGATAATCCATTCTTTTATTTTGTGGCTTGGCACGTGTTTTTCTGCAAATCTTGTGGCCACATTTTTTGGGCTCTGCCGCTGCCAAAAGCAGATTCTTAAATTTTCTTACATTTTTTCTTGCTGCTGCTGCGTTCGATTTGAATTTGAATTTGAAATTTTCAATTTGAATTTCGTTTTGGCTTGTCTGTTGATGATGCCACACACACACACAGACAATACACACACACACACGACCAAACACAACAAGTTCTTGCCACAATCGAAAGAATTTTAGTAAAATATTTTCTAATGCATTTGCTTTTTGTCTCTTTATCTCTCTTCCATTCGCTGGCTTTCTTTCTCTCACACCTCTCTCTCCCGCACACACACGCTCTCTCCTCAATCAGGGTGAGTGTGTGGTGTTGCGCGATCGGAAGCTGAACATCGCACCGGCCATCAAAAAGCAGGTGAGTTTTAAAGTTTTTGAGCATACAGTGGCGGTCAAAATAAGTGCCACTGCAAGGCATTGCCTTTTATAATAATTTGCGTGCAAGTGCACGACTAGCGGTTGCTCTATTTTGATCCCCATTGTATATATGAGCTTTGCATTATAATTAAATCGAAATTCCAACTAGCCAAATCCGCTGCAGTCGATTGTGGCTACCAATGGAGCCGTTTACTATACCACCACGCCGCCGGCACCGATTAGCAATATACCCATGGATCAGTTTGCAGCTGCCGTCTATCCGCCAGGTGAGTTTCAAAAGTCAATTCCAAATTCTAGCTCAAAATTTGAATCGTGGCTTATGTTAAAAATTCCGTGTACTTTGGTTGAAATATTTTCTTTTTTTTTTTGTATTCCATTTGTACTCTTCTCTTCTCAACAACAACCAACAACAACAACACATAACCATCTATGTAACGCTGGACAAATTAACCAAAACTAGTTACTGACTTTACAGCCGCTGGCGTGCCAGCCATCTACCCACCTTCAGCCATGCAATATCAGCCATTCTATCAGTACTACAGCGTGCCAATGGTAAGTACATCCAGACACATATCGTTATTTATAGGGGTTTATAGTAGAGATTTCATTCTTGAAGCGAACTCTAATCTAACAATCTTTTGTTTATTATCAATACTTAATAACATTAGCGGGTAATGATTGTCAATTATCGCCTTATCGGCCCAACAGATAGCGCCACCTTAAACTTATCCTGTCAATTATTGCCATATCGGTCCAACAGATAGCGCCACACCCTGTCAGTTAAACAATGCTTTAGTACCTACTGCGATCGACAGAAAGCGCCTTATATGTGCCCTCTTACTCAGTACCGACTGCGGTCAACAGATAGCGCCTTACTTTGTTACTTCATTTGAATTAATACTAATATCTCTCTCTCTTTCTCTTTACAGAATGTACCCACCATTTGGCCTCAGAATTATCAAGGTAAATAAAACGCAGTGCTAGCGCTGCCTCTTTCTCTCTCTCAGGCTACCTAGCGTGCTTCCGTGTAGTCGCCTTTATTACACTCTCTTGCTCCCACCACAATCTGCTTGCTCTCTCGTACAACTATATTTCGCATAAATATATATCTGTATATGTATATATATATTCGTAAATTTGCTGTAGTTTTTCTTTGATACCACACACCACTCTCTTTATATGCGCTTTATTTTTGTTCTATCTTTTTCTTTCTTGCTTTCGGTTCTTGCTGCACAACCATTCAACGAACGTTAAAAGGTTAAATCATACAACAACAACCAGAACAACAACCAGAACAACTAGAACAACTACAACAGCAAACAAATTTTCGTAGTCGCTGCCCGAGCAACAACAAACAGCCAACAACCAACAGCAGATGCAACAACTACAGCTACAACAACATCCACAGCAGCTACTCTCCCCAACCATCCCCACCGCAGCCGCACAACAACAAAAATTTAGTTTTAATTTTAATTGCTAAATTAATTTAGTTTATATTATAATTTAACACACACACACACATATATATACACATACACGCTCTAGGCGTCAATTATTAGTTAAATGCCACGCCCACCCACAGCTGGTGCAAACAAATATTTAGAAGAATTAATTTATACGCCATTTTTTGTTTTTGTATTGCCTGTGCATATGCGTAGCTGTATAACGTATACATGTAGTAGTGAGAGCGCACACACATACACACGTACACATACTCAGCCTCTGTAGTTGTATTGTGATTGGAATTGTATGCAACAAAAAATGTTTCTTCGACTGTTTTCTTGTAGGCATTTATCCCTGTTAACTTTTGAGGATGCAGCAACTACAAGAACAACCAACTACAACAAATACTGATGCTACTAATTACTACAACAATAGCAACAACTACAACAAAGCATTAATAGAATTTATATAAGCTGCAGCAGCTGCTTAAAGATAATATTAATCAATTTGTAGAAACATTTTCTATAGATACATAAATACAAATTCATGTATATATATATATCTGTAATGATATGTATATATATACATACGCATAGTTGGAAATCACACACACACACACACAAATACATACATACATAAGCAGCTTATGTTTTCAGTTGTAGAAACAGGCAACAGGGGGCGCGCGCAACGGCAAGGCGAATGAGCAGAGCGGGAAGAGCGAGAAGCTTCGACTGTATTTCAGTCGGCAAACATTTGTGCAATTAGCGGAGGTGGGAAAGAGATGGCAGGGGGATATGGGTAGTTTTTTGAGGGGAAATGCAAGGCTGCAGCTGGCAAATGAAAGACAGAAATGAACCGAAGTAATAATTTTGATATATGTAGAAATATAATTTTTGGCTTATTTAGCACAAATGATACACATACACACAGACTCACAAGAGAGAAGCAACTCAAGTCAACTAGTATATTATTTATTTGAAGCAAGGCAATACGTGTAAGAGTGAGAGAGCGAATAGCAGCGGGTGGCGAGGAGCAGCAGCGACAGCAGCAGCAGCAAAACGAAAGTTAAAGACATAAATTATGCATAAATATTAATTTATATAAAATACACACGCACCCACACACACACACACATACATACGTATATATATATGAAAGCATAAATGTAACTGTTATATACAGCAAAAAACAACTGCCGCACAAAGCATGCGCGCAAGCTAAACACAAACACACCATACACATACTAATAAACACATATATATAAAAAAAAATATATATATACATACACATACAAAGTCTAAGTAAAATAGTATATTTGTAAGCCAAGAAAAAGTACGGTAAACTGAACGAAATTGTAGTCTTAACGAAAGCAAAAAACAACTGAAGTTTAAACGAATTAAAAATACTAAAAGATGGCAAAAAATACTAGAACTTAAGTAAATGAAAAATAAACCTATACAATAAAGATATTCAATATATATATATATATGCTAGCTAAAAAAAGTATATACACAAAATATACCATACATATATATATATATATGTGTATACATATGTATATATAATGCCTAGTACATAGCGAGACTATTAAAAACAAAAAATATATATATAAAAATAATACCTAAAGCAATACATAGACACTCAATAAGTGTGCTAAAATACCATGCATAATAAGCAAAAAATACTGAAAGAATACCTAAACTGGCGAGAAATGTGGATGAAGGGGCTAACTCTCTCCATGATTCGCCCATGTTTTTCATTTGTACGACGCGAAACCCTATTTTGTTACACGTAACTCTTATTGTTAAAACTTGGCCTAATAACTAAGTTTAAAAAAATAAAGGCGAACAGCAAACGGCAAAGGCGGCGCTCAAAAAATTCATCAATTGGTGCAAAATTTAGCTGAAAATAACAGAAAATATTTAATTATTAAATTATTTGCCCACTATAATATATATAAATATGTATATATTCTATATATGTATCAAATTTAAAGATCGAACCAAATGGTTTCACAAAAATGACCTGCATATGCAAGCAGTTAGCCACGCCCCTCCTTTTTTTCCGCCGCCTGCGCCACACTTCACTTGTTGACAAATTTGTAACGTTTAAAAATATTTAAACTCAATTGTTGCATAGTTAAATAAAATTATTGACAAATTTTAAAAAATCGAATCGTAACAATAATTAGAAGAAAACACAAAAAACATACGAAAATAAAAGCAATAATTGAATAATTGATATGCTCTAGTTGAAAACTACAACCACCAATATATAAGCCCCAAACACATACTCACACACACACACACACAGACATCAGCGTACTTAAGCCTAAGTCCAACGTCTTGTTTCTTTTAGGTTATGAAATTGAGGTACAGTTAAATGGCCTGCAAAATGCCCAATACACACAAACACACACACAGCAACTAATAAATCCAAGGCATAACTTAAGATATATACGTGATATTTTGAAAAAATAAAAAACAAAAAAGCAAAAATTCATAAATAAATTGTTTAGGTTTAAAAAACAAAAGTAGAAGAAGAAATAAATATATATATATACAATTATATATATTTGAACATTTTTGCTGACATACAAGAAAAAACTGTTTGTAACTCAATTTTTATTGTCTGGACTCTCGCTCTCGAGTGTGAGTTCAGAGAGGTTCTTAAGTTTTCGAAGAGCAGTAAAGCAGATTGTGTCCCATCGTCAAAAAGAAAAACAAAATAAAAGAGAAAATCTATTAAGTTTATACATGCATATATATATGTATATATATACATAGTGAATATTTATAACGTACATACAAAGCATATATATATAATATACGTATATGTACCATAAAAAACTAAACGCAAATTAGTCAAAACTGAAAAGGAAAATTATATATATATATATCATAGCAAAAGGCATAAACTGTACAATTAAGAAAAAACAAAAAATATTAAACAAATATTATACATATATTTTAAAGCAAAAATCAACTGATTAAAGTGCGGCTCAAGTTAGGAGCAACGTTTTTTTAGTATCTAAGTAACAACCTACCTAAATAAAGTACAGCAATTAAATGGAAAAACTGTAATAATTATATATAAATATATATATACATATATGCGCAGCTCTAGCTCTACATATAAACTATATATATATATCATATATATTTATATATATGTATGAATGATCATCACAATTATTTAACATATATAAGACACACACAGCAAATAAAGCTAAAGATAACTAGAGTGCTCTAATCGGCAGTGTCCGACTAGCAGATACCCTGAAAATGTGGAAGATAATAGAAAAAGGGGTTAAGCAAACGCTAACTATATTCTATCCACATATATATTCTATATTTCTCGAGTTATGCACAAAAAATCAATGAGAAAATTTCATTTTTAACGAAATTGACGAACGACAAACTGGTCCGATTTTCTAATAATTTATTATCAGCTCTGTATTGTAGTTCTCGAGTTCAGGGTATCAAATGAAGAAAAAGGCAAAAAGAAAACAATAAAGCAACAGCTACTTAAACAATTTTAGCATAAAAAAAGATGCATAAAAAACACACTAAAACAACTTTATTTGTTATTTATTTGTTTTGCTTTTTAGTTGTAAAATTTGTATTTTCGCCATTTGCTTTTGCATATTGCGTTTGCCCGCATAAATCTGATTCCTTCCCGATTCCAAAGATCCATTTTAATTTTCCGTTAGAAACTCAGCCACCGATGCCGCATCATGCACCGCAGCACGGCGCTTGGGAGTTTGATGATGGCACCAACAACAACAACCGTAACAATAGCAAAAGCAACATCTCTGTGACCAATTGGCGCATGTCCATGTAGTCGAATTCAATGCGGGTCACCCTCTAGTCTAACCGAAGAAAATATACCGTATACACATACACGCACAGCAACACAGCACCAGCAGCAGCAACTGGAAGAATGAGAAAGAAAAAGGACAGTAATTGAGAGCAAATGCAAAAGAGCAAACGCAAACGTAAACGCAAGCGCAGTAGCAAAAGGAAATACAAAAACGAAAGCTCACGCTGTTGTAGTTGTATAGCGTCTGTAAAAGATCAAGTGAAGAACGCTAGCGCGCATGCGAGCAAGTGAGATGGATGCAGTGCGACGGCTGGTCAGGCGATGCATAAATATCAAACGAAGAAGAGAGGAACAGCAACAACTACAACAGCAATGGCAACAATAACCAATAAGAAAAGAATCATTTATGCAGCATTGGTGGCGCTCACGACACACACACACAGACACGCATACATGCACACACTCAAAGACTCACTCACACACTTGCAAATTAGTTTCATAATTTTTTCGTTTATTTGTTTCCGAGTTCAAATTGTTTCATTGTTTCCCTGTATTTTCGTTACTATTGTTCTGTTTATTTCGTTTCTAATCCAGTGTTTCAAATGGGCTGCAGTTACGTTGCAGCCGCAACAACTAAAAACATCAACTATAAAAACAAAGAGACATCAGCCGTAGAATTGAGCATTAGGACTTTTAATAGGCAGAGCAGCAAGACGCGACGTCGTTTCTCGAATAGTTGAATAGGGAGAGAGAAAATGCTAAGCCTCACAGTCGACGGGCAGAGGAGAGTGAGGAAGAAAAAGGAAGAGAGATCAAAGCATATCCAAACTTCTTCAGGAATTCTTCAACACGAATCCCAAAATATATATGCATATATATATATATATATATATATATATAAGTATATATATATATATATATAAATATAGATATATATATATAAATATATATAAATATATATATATATATATTTAAAATACGTATATGTATATGAATTACAAGAAGACACCCCCTTATAGAAAAAATCAATAGCCTCGAGTCTCATCTCAAATCTTACTATATATATGTCCCATCCCTTTGGTCCTTTGCTTCAACTGTAGCCCAATCGAAACGAACCTATATAGAGTTAATTCGTGTATAGAAAGGAGAATATATATCGAGCCTAATTGGTTTCGGGTTCAATAATTTGGCGTTCCGATTTCGTAGTTCTTCTATAAATAATGAAAGATTCTAAATGAAGGTCGATCAAGGTGCTTTTTACAACTTTAGCCACACCTCAAGCAGTTTGCAAAATTTTCTACGTTTCTTCCATATATAATTCACTCTATATATAATATTGCCAAGTCTATTTTTACCATTCCAATTGTTTTGGCTTAGCTTGTGTACAAAATTCGTTGCCATTTCCGTGTATATATATTGATGTATATATAGTATATGATGTTTTTTCTAAATTTTGAAAGTTAGCCAGCAATTACCAATTGTCATGCAAATAAATAAGAGCCCGAAACGAACATTTCAAATGTTTTATTTATTCTACTTAATTTCATATTCCATATGATTTTCACACTCGCCCACACACACATACACTTCAACGATACACTCGGCGTATACGTAATGTGCTGCATCGCAATAAGCAAATTTTTTGTAGCATACTTTCGGGTTGCTGCGATTTAAAATGCGATTTAAAAAAAAGCAAAATCATAAAACGTGCAACGAATCTTTTTCGATTTTTATTTGAGAATGGGCAAAGTTATATGGATTCGAATGAATCATATACGAATAGTTGAATTATATAAACGGTTGTGTCAAATTAGCTCTAAAAATATGAATAAACTTCGGGCTGCCGAAGCCTGTATACCCTTGAAAAGATGATGTTATAGGTAAATTAGTTACAATGCTATGTAGATATTTTATATCGCTGAGGTAGATGTACGTTGTGTCACCTGATTAGGCTATAATCTGTTAAAAGTAATCATGGATCCTTTCTTTCTGAAAGGCATTCGTGTGCTGAAATTGATGTAATTTATGGTACAATTTATTGGCTGGTACTATAACATTTAGCTTGAACGCAGCACCCAAGGCAGAGTTCACGTAGCACACAGCCATATAAAAAACTGATGATTCATGCTGGTAAAATATTACAGCTCTACATGAGAACTGAGGCCATACCAATATTCAGTACGTTCGTCAGCCAGAGCTGAGTTCACATAGAACATACATGGAAATCTATGGGTACTGTGGCTTATACTTATGTATAGTATTCTTCTATATATCAATTGATGCCACTCCAACTCTCAAGATAGAACATATGAAGTTATGAGCTGGCTGTATAAGTTATCATATCAATTTCTTGGCAGTCACTCTTCAAGGGTATATCAATGCAGTCGGGCGCCTTCAATATATACATATACATATATTTATATACGAAATTCAGCCTCTATGTAATCTAAATGTAGTTCAATTAAATTTGATTTGCCTCTAAAACACTTTCGTCTCTAGAAAAACTCTTCCCGTGCGGCCTGCGGGCCAACAAGTAAATACAGATATCTATAACTAAATAAGTACTTAACATACACACATATATTTAGATATATATATATATATGAATGTACAAGAACAATATCTCGATGGCGTCTAAAAATATTTATATTAAAAGTAATTCGAAAAATCGTTTTTTGACATAAGCAAATGCATTTTTAAAGAACGTCTACGTGTGAATTGAATATAAACCTTATATATATACGATATGTATATACATTTTATTAAAATATATGTATAAATATATATATATATATATGTATATGTTTGTATATGTCGAGCAGCATTTTTTATACGCGTGCAAAATTTTGGCTAGCTGAAAGGAATCCCCCATCCTCTAGCCGCGCCCTAAGACAGTGTGCCTGTGTGTGTGCGTGTGTGTGTGCATTAAAACGTTTTTGAAGTAAAATTTAATTTACACAAGACTGACGCTTAAAAAAAATTTAACTAAAAAAAACGAAATTTAAAAACAAAAACAAAGTGTTTACGAATTTTCCCCAAATACCGCGCACACACAGGCAAACCAAAGGCAACACACACACCACTGGGCAGCTAAATAGGTGCAGTTGGGTTTCTGGTACGAGAATTGAGTAAGTCTTCATTTAACAATTCAGTTTTTGTGCGCGTTTTATATATGGTTATATATATATTAATATATATATATATTATATTTGTATTTAATAAAGAAAAACCTGAGATATATATATATATATATATATATATATATATATATATATATATATATATATATATATTATATATTTATATTTACAACAAAAAATATACAGTGTTATTTTTATGATATTGTACTTATTAGTCAAACAGCAGAATAAAAAATATTAAAAAAAAATAAAAAGAATTAAACTGGGCAGCATAAAAAATAGCAAAAAGAAAAATATCGAATATAATAAATAATAAATAATATATAGAGCAATATTATATGATAGTAACACCACGCATACACAGAAAAAATGTGATTAAATTACACTCATACATACATACACATACACACGCACACACACCACACATCAGTATAACAAAATTGAGGTTAGGGCAAGGCAGAGATTCTATAGAGTCTTACAGAAGCCCCCACGAAATACAATAAACGTGCAACGAACTCTACAAAAAAAAAATAGTTTGAGTATAGATCAAAGAGTAGCTAAAAAAATAATAATCCACACACAGGTGCATTACGTAAGCGTTAGAGCGAGATAGCAAATGCTTCTATATTCGCATTAAATATTGAGTTTAGTTGAAATATTGCAGCAGAGGCTCCATTTACCAAATGATAAAATAGAGAAGCAGAGTGATTGTTAGAGAACTTACCTGAAAGAAATGGAGAAAATGAGAGAAAGCTGAGCTAAAAGTTGTAGGTAGAGAGACTTCATCAGGTATAGACTTTTTTGAGAAATAAAATAAAGTCAACCATTCTGACCCTTAAGAGCGAATGAAGACAAATAATTTAGTAGAAAGCGGAAGAGATGCGACTCAAAAAAAACAAGATTAAAGCCGGATGAACGTGCTTAAAATCAAAGAGGAAGAGAGTGGAAGAGTAAGAGGAAGGGAGAGAGAGAGAGGCTCGATTCATAAAAACCCCAGAACGTTTCATTTTTGTGGTATACAAGAAAACTTTTTTGGATCATTGTCAGCAAAAGCATTTTTTGAGAATTTTCTTCTTATACACATATACATATACAGACACATACATATGTTACTTATATACATAGACATTATATATATATATATATATATATATGTGTATATATATATATATACAAGAAAATTTCGTAGCAAAGTTTTGAAACAACTTCCGGGTTCAACAACACAGAAACAACTACAAAAAACATATATGGCAAATGGTGAAAAAACTGAACAAATTTGAGTGTTGCATAAGTATATATATATATATATATATATATGTATACATATATATGTATATGTATATATATTGAATTATAATAATGAATCTGCATATATACATATAAAAAAATTGTAGCTAAAATGGTTTCAAGTAAACGGAAAAACCAAAAAAATTGTTGAGTATTTTTAGTCGAATATACAAAAAAAAAACAATGAATTTAATGTATTTTACAACACTGATTAATAATTTTGTTTCTCAAATTTTCAAGGCAATTCTGCTTCAGTTATTTGAGTTTTTGCCTTTTGCTGACAAATTAAAAAATTAAGAATTTAATCAAAGTTTCAAAAATTTATTTGCCTGCTGCTGACAAAAATTTTAAATTTGATTTAAGTAAAAATGAATCCAGTTAAAAATAATTAATTTATCCGAAACCGAAAACAAACAATTGAAAATAAAAAGTAAATTTGTTGGCCTTAAAACTAACTAAATATTTATATACCAATTTAATTTATTTATTTGTCCAAAATGCGAAATTTTATCATCTATCAACTCGAATATTTTATTTAAAAATTTAGGAAATGCTGAAGCAAATTTGCAAAATGAAAAAAAAATAGAAAAACCAAAATTAGAAAATTAGCTGAAGAAAGACACACACACACTCACACTCACACATGCCCAGTTAAAACTATAAATAAATGGAAAATAGCAAAGATTAGCAAAAGAAAGGAAAACTGCAAACGAAAAACTTCTAGACAAATTATAACTTTTAGCTAAAACACAGTTAAAAAATACATAAAAAATATTTTAAAATATACCAAAAAATATTGAAATGTATCCAAATTCTTCCGTACGACAAAAACAAGCGCTAGCTAAAAATTTACCACACGATAAGAGTCTATATATATACAAGAGATACAACTACAAATACATAAGATATATACACATACATATATAGCATATATATATATACATATATATAAATACATCCAATACGTAATACATATGAGAAATGCAAAAACCCAAAACACATTCAATGAAAGCAAAAAAACACAGATCAAGATTCAGGTGTGAACAAACTGAATATATCTGGGTATATATAGAGATCTGTATATCGATATATATATATATATATCCAATCAACTGGCATAGAACGGAATTGGTATAGTTTGCATGGAAGTATGAGATCGAGATCGAGATCTACTGTGTTCTATGCTGGCTTCAAACACAGCTGTCTAAAAAAAATAAATAAAAAAAATAAATATTAATGATAATTATAATAAACGAAGTATTACAATTTGAAGCTGCAATATTTTTTAATCAAAATCCCAAAACAAATATTAAAGATAATAATTAATATATATTTTTCTCTTTTGAGATAACCGAAAAAAAACTGTTTTCAATGTGTGAATTGAGTTAGGTAAAAAAGAAAAAAAAACATGAATTCAAAATAAAAACATATTCCAAGCATCAAAAACCAAAGAAAAAAATTAAATAAAAACAACTTTTTCGTGGTTTTTAATGTGTACAACTACAACTTCCGTGTGCAAAAAATAAAAAGTAAAAAATATAAGAAATAAAAAAACAATATTCGCCATATTCACTGTGTGAGCGTTTATTCAAGCAACTACACTACACTACACAACAGAAATAAATAAATAAAAAAGCCCAACTGAAATTGTCAAAAAAAAATCTATATTGAATATATATTTAGATAACTATTATATATATACATATATGTATATATATATATAAATGTATATATATATATATATTATATACATGTGTGCAAATTATTCAAAAATCGAAAAAATCTATATATATATATAGAAAGATTAAAAAGTAAAAAAAAATAAAAAAAAATGGATACGTAGTACAATGTCAAGCGAAATATGAAGTATAAAGCAAAACACATATTACAAAAAAAGAAGCAGCAGTGAAAATGCAGAGGCTAATTAAGGCAAGGCAAGGCAAAGCAAGAAAAAATAATTATTTATAAAGGCTGTAATTTTAAGTAAACAATTAAATTAAAAATATTTAAAAAGAAGAAGAAGCGAAAATGAATAAGTAAAAAAAACGTAAACATTTCACCCACGACAAAAGAAGAATAGGAGGAAGAATTATATTAACTAAATGCTAAATATACTATACAAACTAAGTACGATCGATATCTAAAACGAAATTATAAAACTAAATATGAAGTAAACAAGAAAAACACAAAATACAAAATACAAAAAAAATACAAATTATATATATGTGTATATATATATGCATATATATACACATACACACCATACATCAAACAACAAAATTAAACATAAATAAATGAGATATATAAATCTTTATATATATGTATATGTATATATATATATATATATATATATATATATATATATATATATATATATATATATATATATATATATGAGAGAACTCAATGTATGTAATAAATATAAAAACTAAATAAAAATACATAAATTAAAGAGAAAGCTAAAATTGTGTTTTAAATGCGTGGAATGTGTAAACTGAAAAGTTGTTGATGTTGATAAGGGATTGAAAGCAGTAAGAATATTCGTAGCGTCACGACTACTCAATCGCTCACAGCTCAAATACAAGGCTGTTCCTAGAACTGATTGCTGCAAAATGAAGGGATTCCAGCTCTTGAGCTAAGCGAAACACAAAGCCAATATAATGTGCGTCTGCTCGTATGTACATGAAACTCGGAATAAGGCCTCTAGGAGGCGTGGCAACTATTGGACAATTAAGTTGCTACAATTAAGTTGTCCAGCAAGCTCATCCATAAAAGTATATAGAGGAGTATATAGAGTATATAGAGTATATCGAGTATATCGAGTATATAGAGTATATAGAGTATATACAGTATACAGAGTATATAGAGTATATACAGTATACAGAGTATATAGAGTATATAGATATATAGAGTATATAGAGTATATCGAGTATATAGAGTATATACAGTATACAGAGTATATGGAGTATATACAGTATACAGAGTATATAGATATAAAGAGTATATAGAGTATATATAGTATACAGAGTATATGGAGTATATACAGTATACAGAGTATATAGAGTATATAGATATATAGAGTATATAGAGTATATCGAGTATATAGAGAATATACAGTATACAGAGTATATGGAGTATATACAGTATACAGAGTATATAGAGTATATAGATATAAAGAGTATATAGAGTATATATAGTATACAGAGTATATAGAGTATATACAGTATACAGAGTATATAGAGTATATAGATATAAAGAGTATATAGAGTATATATAGTATACAGAGTATATAGAGTATATACAGTATACAGAGTATAGAGTATATAGATATAAAGAGTATATAGAGTATATATAGTATACAGAGTATATAGAGTATATACAGTATACAGAGTATATAGATATAAAGAGTATATAGAGTATATATAGTATACAGAGTATATAGAGTATATACAGTATACAGAGTATATAGAGTATATAGATATAAAGAGTATATAGAGTATATATAGTATACAGAGTATATAGAGTATATACAGTATACAGAGTATATAGAGTATATAGATATAAAGAGTATATAGAGTATATATAGTATACAGAGTATATAGAGTATATACAGTATACAGAGTATATAGAGTATATAAATATAAAGAGTATATAGAGTATATATAGTATACAGAGTATATAGAGTATATACAGTATACAGAGTATATAGAGTATATAGATATATAGAGTATGTCGAGTATATAGAGTATATAGAGTATATAGAGTATATAGAGAATATAGAGTATATAGAGTATATAGAGTATATAGAGTATGTAGAGTATGTAGAGTATATAGAGTATATAGAGTATATAGAGTACATAGAATACCCTTATTGATTCTCAGTTAGATCTTGTCAAAAATGAATCAAGTACTTTTAAGTACTTCGTACTTGAAACTCAAAAGAAGTACAGTTGTGCTCTGGGCTAACCCATTCGCAGGCTATCTAACTGTGTCAGAGGCGTTGACTTGGCCCCGATCATGCCATACAGTCGACATGCTTTGATCCCATGCTTGAAGTCTCGCATCGATGACGCATATAAGAAGTCCTATCAGTAGTTCTCAACTAACGTAAGCGAATGACTATTTACTTTTTCAGCTTAAGTCTAAGTTTATTTCATTTGTGTGTGTTTTTTTGCTGTTCAATAAATATACCTTAATCGAAATATATATATATACAAGATAGGAACTATACAAGTTAGGGGCGTGGCAGGCGCAGCTACTCCTTGTTGATGAAGCTGCGATTGTATCGCTGCATTCGCACACTCTGCGGCGCCTTCTGACTGCGATCGAATTCGCAGGTCTTCTTAGTCTTCAGCATGCGGGAATCGGGTCCGGCGGAGGTGCGCCAATAGACCGTCTGTACAGCATGGCGTCCGGCAATGTAACGCGATGTGGCGCCGACTAAATAGTTCACTTTATTAGCTGCCGACATTGTATAGTTCCTTTTGGTATATATTTGCTGTTTTTTAATAATTTGTAATATTGTCTCGTTGCGTTCGAGTGGCAAAACGTTTCTGTTTAGCTGTGTAGCAGCCGGCGCTGCTTTTATAGCTCAACGGCTTATCAACATTTTTTTTTTTTTTTGTTTTGTCTAGTTCTCGCTTATCGCTTGCGTGTACATTCGTTTATTGTATTTTCCCCTTCTTTGATGTTGGCTTTATTAATTGATTAGTTTATGATGCGTATGAATAGTCAGACGCTGCAACTGCGACACAGTTTTGTTTACATTCTTCTTAGCTCAATGCACAGGTGACCGAGCTCACTCGACTGGCTCAGTTACTTCCATGTGCGCAGCTCAAAGTGCAAAGTCGTCATCGGCCAAATACTTAAATACTATATATATATATGTGTATATATAATATATATGTTGATCTGCGCTACAGCTGACGCAAAGCTCGCACAATTGACACAATTTACGCCAAACGGCAATTCACGCGATTGCCAAAGGCCGGCTCGAAGATCCCGGAGATGTGAATGACATGTGAATTCTCGAGAGCTGATGCAGCTTGCCTGCCATTGATCGACTAGCTTATAATATATATATATATGTATATATATATGTCTATTCATCTATCCTTGGCACATATGCATCAATTGCATTAACACTCTATCGCATCCTTTATGCCAGTCTAAAGTCTAGTGAGCTACTGAACAGTCAATATTATATATATTATATATATACTGACCTTATGCTCATATACATATATATATATATATTTATATATTTTTTATTATTATTTATTAGCCATATTCATTCTACAGAACTGATCATTCCGCTGTTATTTGTTCCACATACATTTACTATATATTCATCTCTTTGCTAAGTCTATCGACCGTTTTGCCACCTAGGGAGCTCATCAGATTTGAACCAGGTGTTAATCAGCTTTTCAATTGAACCCAGAGACCTACGTTTGAAGCATAGTAGACGATTGAATAACTGTTAAGTTCAGATTCAGGTTAAGTTGCCTATCAACTTTTACAGCTAAGTTTCAGGTATTAATCTAGGGTTTATTTCGACCTAATTTCTGATAGCCTGAACATGCCAAATGATCGTGAGCTTAATCTACAATGTGACGTTTGAAACTATTAAAATCATATATTGATGAATCAGATGTATGTAAAATGTATATAGCCGATTTATATAGACGTGATCTTTTAGCCAATTTACGGTTTATCTATGGAGCCCTGACGGCATAGCCTTGGTAGTCTCATAACGCTTTCAAAAGAGCCACTTCGAAGTTGTTCTCATAAGTGGATATGCTTTAGACTACTTTATCAGGTAGGTTTTCTTATAGGCTTGGTATACTAACTTCCTTATCCAGATACTTGCAGCTGGAGCAGACACGCTGGCACTCCTGACCTATCTAATCAAAGATTGTTTACTCAAGTTTTTTATCTATAAATCTTTATCTATAGGTCGTTATTTAAAAATTCTCATTTACAGATCGTTTTAACTTTTTCTAAAGAACTGTGTCTTTAGATCCATGTCCCAGGTTCTTCGCCTCCAGAGCTTTGCACTTGGACTTTTTACCAGGACCTATTGCTAAGAGCTTTATGCAGAGTTCTTTAACATCTCCTCCTTTAGCATCTATGTGATATGCACCTACTCTACATACCAGGCCTCAATAGCTCAACTAGGACACTTGTAAGGCCTTAGATCTTTCGGAAAACAGATCTTCCTTCCACACTTTCTTCGCTTCTTTCTTCTTCTCTCTCCATTCTGAACAGCTGTTCGCAGCGTGTTCAGACCTTACGTATATCTATGTTGACATCATGTTTTATTATTGTTCATGAGCTGACTACGTGTGACGCTGTCTTTGGTCTTTGTTTTTGTTTGGACGCCTTATCAATGCAGTCAGAGCGTCGGTGCTCAAGTGAGCTGCTTAGTCAATTTGTAAAAAAGAAAAACAATACAAAAAAAATGCAATCGTAAAAAAATTAGAAAAAGCATGTGCCTAATGCTAACAATAATAGTAAAAAAAATAATAATAAATAGTGAACAACAATAATAATGGCGAAGCACTTGAAGTTCAAGGGCGGACCCCGTTCAGCGCAGGGGGGATCTCATTGGGTTTGTAGGTGTCTCTGCCCCGATAAGAGACGACACGTTGTCTCCCTGTGCTCAAAGGGTCTATCAATTGGACAAAACTTTCCATATGAAAATCAGCTGCTTGTTTACGAATATTTGGCCGAAAATGAACTTTCCAATAATGGCGCGATAAGCGCTATGAGTTGAAGCAGTCCAAAAAAAAGAAACAAAGAAAGATCAAAAATATTATTTTGAAAAAAATGCAAACGAAAACAAGTATAAAACTCGCCAGACTACAGCATACAATCGCGTGTACCCCAACGATAAGATAGTGTGTATACATATATATATGTCTATACACCACAAAAGATGTCTATCTAAGCCGCCAAATGTTTCCATCTCTGATAAGATGTCTTGGCGAAAGCTTGTTACTAGGGCATTCTGGGTGAGTTTTTTGATAAGATTAATGTTAAGAAGTAATAAAACCGACACATATCTGAACATCGAAGAAATGTGCTGGGCTAAACACTGCCAGACGGCGCAATACCCTGTACTCCTTAGAAGTCTTACCCGACAAGCAATTCTTTGTTATGGCTGGCTTAGATATTTATCTCGTACGAGAAATGGATTAGAAATAGATGATAATGTTATATATAAATATATATAGTCTAAGCTATATATCATTCTCACTATGTTAGCTACATATCAATAAAGTCAAATCTTCTTTTATCGATACTTATCGTTGTCATGAATCGATAAGTTACTTTATATTCAAGTCATGTAACTCTCAGATATGATACGACATGACACTTGGAACTATTTAAGCTCCAGCATTATTACATTTGCGAGGTGAGACTATAAAATTTAAACAAATGCTCTAAAAAATAGAAGAAAATTAAAAGTTTATTTATTAATTATATAAAATACACAAATATATATATATATATATACCTCTTTTGTTAAACGATAAACTTTTGAGACTACCCTCGTATACATACTTAACTGCTTCGATATGCCCTATTTCGAAAACTTTTAATGGGTATACAAATCGTACCGGTACCACTGCACGAGCCACTGAGTTAATCGACGCAGCTAAGGCAGGCGTATGCGACTTATAGATACTCTTTCTCACTTTTAGCTGCAATAAATTCTTATCTGTTAAGTGAAAACGGCGGTTTTTGCTTGCAATTTGCGTTGCCTACTTTTTGGCCGTGGCGTGGGAATCAAAAGTTAGAAAACGATGTTTGTAACGATTTGATAATTGAATTAAGAGCACACTTAACGCCCACACACAGTTAGACAGAGCCAAGACAACGGAGCGGAGGGTAGGCAGGGCGGTTAGTTAGCTAACTAATTGAGTTTAATTGAGGCGAGACAAGAGCAATTAAGGCATCGAAACTAGAGAGAATTGGTTAATCGAGCTGTGACTGTAAGTCCAAGTGGCTTAAGTAAGTCGATTAGACATAAATTAACATAGTGTATGGCTGGAATGCGGTTCCTGTGCGGCAGACGGCCTCACTCAATGGCAACGCCCTCTGACGGCGAGCAGCGGCAACAGCAGCAACAGCAACAGCGCAGGCAGCCCAACGATCAAGCGAGCCGAACCATTGCAGACCCTGCGTATGGTCTCCGTGTTGAGGCCGCGGCGCGAGAGCATGTTGTGGATGCTGCGCAGCTCCTAGAGAAAGAGAGAGGGAAAGGGAGATGTAGTTAATATTTAAAAGTAATAATAATACACTGTGCATAAAGACTAAACAGCTTGAAGTCGAATATAGAGCATGGAGACTAGATTCTAGAGTATAGCTTATAATATGAGCCTGATATACCCCATACACTGTGTTAACTCTTTTCTACCCTTCACACTCGCCGAACACAATATTCGATGACTCACCTCGTTGCTAAGACCCAATCGATTACGCGTGAGTACCACGGTGTAAATGGAGCTCTTGACATCGTTGCCGCAGAAGGTTAACACCAGGTGATCGTTGACCGCCTTGCCCACCTGTACGGTACCCGTGAACTGTGTATAAGAGTTCAGTGTGACCAGACTGCCGCGCTGATCGCCAATATTCGACCAGACATTCGGGGCATTTGCCGTATAGTTGAAGGTGTATTCCAGATTGTTGTCCCGCTCGCTCCACACGAGACGCAGATACCTCATGCGCTGCTGCTGCGCTTGGCGGGTATATTCGTTATCGTACTCCTGATATTGAGACGTGCTCGGCAGCGTTCGATAATTGTTCTGATTCTGATTTTGATGGCGATTGCTGTTGTAGCCATTGTAGCCATAATGGTTATTATTATTGTTGCTGTTGTTGTAGTTGGTTTGCACCTGGTAAAGAAGACAAACAAGTTTGCCGAACGTAAACAGGGTTTTGCTTAAATAGGCACGGATTCCACCTCACCTTGTCAGTTACGTCGGTCAGGTGAATGATGACGCACGAATCGTATTCGTATACGCCCGGAAAATCTTGACTGTGCATTATGATTTCGCTGCCATACCAGAGGCCCATTATCTGTAATTTAATTTAATGAATAAAAAAAAAATATATATATATACATATATATATATGAATTTGAATATTTGAGATTCGTAATTAAATGGAATAATATATTATATGTTTTATGCTAGATAAACTCATGCTTTTTTTGCTGATCAGCGATCGCGAGGTCTGCTCAAAAAGTATTGCTAATTTTGATGTTTGATTTACGCATATTCGATATCGAAGGTTGAGATAAAGAGGATATCGAAGTAGGAGCAGAAGATGATCACAAATAATTGATATTTTTAAGTAATTAAAAAGAATTTACAATAGTTTTTGAAGACACCTCGTATATTATATATACATATATGAATCACATAGAAAAATTGTTCTAGATCGATCAATTTATATTTAAATATTTATAAAATTAAAAGTTTAATTGGGATTGCTTTGATCCCAATTATCATATGTTTAGCTCTGTCAGCTATTGCATACACTCTTAAAGTGACCATAGGAATATTTTAATATAATATTTAAATTGAAATTGCCTTAAACTGTATTAATAACTTTCCCCCTCAATTTGCTTTTGATGCATGCTGCATGAATTTTTCACTTTTCACTTTTTGACTTGATTTTTTTCAATTCATTTTCAACTCTTTCACATTGGCTGTTGACATTTTAATTTGTGTGTGTCAACAAATTTTACAATAATTCAATTTTAATCAATAAACTATGTCACACATGAGCACACACGCACACACATACATATGCACACGTATATAACGCGAGAGCATGTCGTTTTGCATGTGAGTCTTGTCAATTAGCAGCCCGCATGTGGACACTTGGACAGTGGACAGTTGGCGGTTGGGCTGAGGCACTGACTCAGAGACTCACCCACAGCCAGACTCTACAGACAGACGAACCGTCTGGACAGCACTCAGCACTCGACGTTAGTTTATGCCCTATATAGTCAAAAGGGTTAATTAGGGCAAATCAGCCCTAATTGGATTACTAAAACAAGCAAACGAGTTTGACTTCTTTGCAGAGATATTTAATTAATAATTATGAAAGAATTGTTAAAAATTAAAGTCTAATTAGATAAATTAATGAATTTGGTTTCCTTATATGGATATATTTTGCTCGAATCTTTACCAAAAATAAGAAATAATTTTGTAGAAAATTAATGCGATTAATATATATTTTATATTTTTAATTATTATATATTTTTAATCATTGTGCATATTTTCCGAGTAATTATGCAATTTAATTTATATATTGGAATACTTTCTTAAATGCTTTGAAAATGAATGTAATCAACATAATTGCACTTGCAATTTAATAAATTAACCTTTTTACATGCATATTTTTTAGAAATGTAAGCTTAATTGATTCACTAGGAAATGAATTCAGGTTCACGGGACAAGACTTTTATGATTCACTCCAGCCCTGAACTGAACCAGCGCCCATTTTAATTGGCTTTTGCAGAATGTAATGAATGCAAATGTCGAATTTCGCATCTCTTCGTCTCACTCACTCCTCCTTTCTCTCTTGCTGTCTCTACTGCCCGCTCACCTGCTCCAGATCCACGGAACTTTGTGGCTTGACATTGACGCAACGCACGGCCGCATTAAGGCGTTCTGTGGTTGTGCTGCCCTCCATTGACCCATAAACATAATGATCCAAATTGTTGGCAGCGCCGTGCGAACAGCAAATGCCAAATATCACAAAAAATGCAACGAATTTCAATAGCATCGCGCGGATTCGCACTATGTGTGTGTCGGTCTGTGTATGTGTGTGATAAGCGTAAGGCTTGAACTGTTAAAGTAACAAACAAACGACGACTGCGCTTTACGAAAGGCCACTCAGAACTGCCCGCTAAACGAAGCGCGAAACTAAGCCGCAGCCAGCGAGAGAGAAATGAACGAAGAAGAGAGAGAGAGCGCGCGAGCGAGAGTATAGAACAATTGCAAGGTGACAAGGCAAAAGTGTGAGTGAGATGTCCACAAGTATAATTGCACTCTTTCGTTCAGTTTGTTGCGTAGCCCGCGCTGATCATTGGCTAATTAAGTTAATTATTGAGCTTTTAATGCGCATCACTCTCACCCGCACAATGTGAATGAACCAAGCCCCTAACCCCTTTTGTCCGCGACAACTTTTCACAATTGATCGTGCGCATATGTGTGTGTAGCCGTTCAATTGGCTGAGCCACAAAACCGAGTCAACATATAGAAAGAGAAGCTTAAAGCTGGCAATGAATGTGAGTATGTAGACTGGCAGAGTGGAAGGGAGCTGGAAAGTGTTTGGATCGAGTCAACATGTGAATTAAATTTGCTGAGCATCTTTATTGTTGTTCTTCTTCTTGTTCTTGTTATTGTTGTGCGTTTTATTAGCATTGATTATGTGTGCTTAGCCTACGTGTGTGCCGTGTCGACCCCTTCGTACGATCATTTCCACTGCCGACTTTTAGGTGCTGTACTAAAAACTGTTCACTTTTTTCTTTGGAAAATGGGTGTGGCGACACTGCTATTAGAATCGCCGCAAACTTTGGTTGATCTTCTCGTAGATCCAATCGACATAGTGACAAACGCGCACGTAGACTCCGGGACGATTCTGATAGCCGCAATGCTGTCCCCACGATATGATGCCATACAGTGTCTCGCCATCTGCAAGGAGCACAGGATTAGCATTTATGAGCTGAATAATCTCTATAGACTTACCCTCATCGGAGCAGACAAGCGGACCGCCAGAGTCACCCTCGCAGGCATCGACACTTGCATCCATGGAGCCGGCGCAGAACATTCCTAAGTAAATAAATCAGTTATCAATCAACGAATCGATCAATCAATCGTTCAATCACTTACCCTCAGTCATGGCATCGCCATAGACATTCATTTGTTTGCACGTCGTATCTGCCAGGATGGGCAGTTGCGCAGCTCTCAATTCTTGGGAAGGAGCTGCAAGCGAATATGCCCGGTTAATACCCTAACACAGAGAGATGAGGCGAGTTACTCACTGGATACGCCTGACTTGATGGAGCCCCAGCCGGAGATGGTGCAGGTTCGATTCTCAAGCAAAGGAGCACCAAGCTCCGGCAAGCAGATGGGCTGCACGTAGTCGTTGAATTTCAGTGGTGTCTTCAGCACCACCACAGCAATGTCGTTGTTCATGTGGGTGGGTTGGCGGAACTGTTCATGCGTATACCAAGTCTCTATGAACGAGTCCACCTCTGAGTGCTCCGCTATGTTGGCATAGTGATCGCCCACGCGCACAAAGTACGCGCCCTTCGGATGTCCGTAGACGCAATGGGCGGCCGTTAGCAGATGCCTCTTAGAGATGACCACTGCACCACACCAGTGGCTGGAGATGCCGCCACGTCCACGTGTCCGTATCGTCGCCTGCCACGGATGACGACCCCGACGCGCCACATTGCCTTGCACCACACGCTGCTCCGGATGTAAGAACTCATCGAAGAGATCGTCCTTGAAGATGCCGCAGCGTCGGGGCGTGCGCAACGCCTTGCTCGATCTCTCCCAGAGACCAATATCGGACAGGCTAATGTTGCTGGCCTGACCGCCTTTTTTATCCTTACTTAAGGCTTGCAGACGGGTGCGTTGACGTGCCTGTCTCGGCGGCGGTCCCACCGTACAACGCAGACTCACATCCTCCGTATGATTGCAGTTGTGTTCGCCCCAATTCCAATGACGACATAAATCAATGCTCGTCTCGTTGCCGAGGCACATCACTTGATCGAGCCAGATGGGTCCGCTGCCTGGACCGAAAATGTTCTTCTCGATTTTCTAGAAGTACAAGAAATTTAGCTAGAGCTAGCTCGAATAGGACTGTCTCCCACTTACAGCTGGTCCATAGTAGCCTAGACTGTTACATGCCACCTGCGCGGTCTTCAAATTGAAATCATCATCGCAAACGCTGCCCCAGACGCCGTGGTACTTGACTTCCAGGCGACCTTCAAGTGAGCTGCGTCCACCCTCCAAACGGTACTCAATGGGTGCCTAGAAAAGTTTACGACTCAGACCGAAACTATTAAAGTTATATTAGCTCAACTAACCTTGCAAACTGCGTCACTCTCGTCCGACTTGTCCGCACAATCCACCGTATTATCACAGACAAAGGCAGGTGGTATGCACTCCTTGGAGGCCTGGCATAGCCACAAATTATTGGGACACTTTAGCACAGGTACTTTGCAGACCACGCCCACCACCTCGTCAACGGCACAGTTGTGCACGCCCCAGCCCATAAAATCGCAATCCTTCAACTTCGTTTCATTGCCCCGACACTCGAGTTTATCCATCACATAGTTGAAGTTACGCTCAGTGGGCTCGTAATATGAATTGCCACGCACTTCCAAGGCGCCCATCTTGAAGCCCAACTCCCGGCAAACGACATCCGCATCGGGTAGACCAAATTTATCATCGCAAACGTAACCCCATTGACCATTAACTATAAAATAAATTTGGTTCAATACTTGGCTAGGCTTTGTGTTAATTTGAGTGGTTCAATACTTGGCTAGACTTAAGGATAAATCCGGTAGTTGAATATTTGGCTATAGTTAGGGATCCGCCTTGTGGTTGAATACTTGGCTTGATTTGAGGAATTGGCTTGTGGTTGAATACTTCGATTGCCTTAAGGATATGCTTTGTGGTTGGACACTTGGTTGAATTTAAATAATTGAAAACTTGACTAGATTCAGGGAAATGCCTTGTGGTTTAACACTTGGCTAGATTTGGGGAAATGTCTCAGGGATAAATATTGTGGTTGAATACTTTGCTTGATTTGAGGAAGTGGCTTGTGGTTGAATTGAATTAACTAGATTCAGAATTCAGATTCGGAAATGTCTTTTAGCTTAATACTTGTCTTTCTCATGTAAATGTCTCAGATTTGGGAAATTGGCATTTGGTTGAATACTTGAATTGCCGTAAGGATATAATGTGTGGTTAAATACTTGGCTAGATATGGGAAAATTTCTCAGGGATAAGCGTTGTGGTTGAATACTTAGCTTCATTTGAGGAATTGACTTGTGGTTTAATACTTGGATTGCCTTAAGGATATGCCTTGTGTTTGGACACTTGGCTGAATTTAAATGATTGAAAACTTGGCTAGATTCAGCAAAATACCTTGTGGCTTAATACTTGGCAAGACGTGGGGAAATGTCTCGGGGATAAGCGTAGTGGTGAAATACTTGGCAATAGCAAAGCTTCAATCCTACTCACCTTTAACTTCTATGCGTCCCATGTGAGGACTCTCGCCACCTGTCAATCGCACCTGATAGCCTAGATGATCGCACTGGCTTTCATCCTTTCGATTCCCACAGTTATTGACTCCATCGCAGATCTGCGATTGTTTTGCACACTTGCCCCCACCGCAGTCAAACTCGCAGGGTTCATCGAATCCGTTGCGGAAAATTATCTCAGGTGTATGTGGCGTTGTTGCTTCTGCATTCGGATTAGGCAAAAAGTCTCCTTCCTCAAACTCCGAGTCAGGATCAACATCCTGATTAGGCTCAGGATCAGGTTGTGCTCTTGGAGTAGGCTTAGGTTCCTCTTTCGGTTGCTCCTCGTTAGTGGGGTTAAAAGGATTGGGAAGATCGGGATGCCGGGCATGGAAGGAAGGGCTGTGGTGGTGGTGCTGAGGACCGTGATGCAGGTGGTGTGGGTGGTGATGATTGTGTTGCGGTTTCTCGAAAGGATCAGGCAGATTTGGATGACGTCGATGAAATTCAAGACTGTGCCAATTGTTGGAATTTGTTTGTGGTGTTAAGTTTGAATTCGTGCTGCTGTCGACGTCCACTCGTCGTGTGCCACGTTGAAAGTCAGTGGTGTCGTAGCCGGATGAGTAGGTGGTGGGATTTAGGGTCTGTTCAGTGCGCGTCGTTTCAACAGCATCTGGAACAACAGAGTCATCGTCAGGGTCAATGTCCAGGCTCGACTGCTCGCCAGCCACAATCAGTTCAACGTCATCGTCGGGCGTCCGGCTAACCTCAAGGGTAGTTCTTTGGGTCGTGGTGCTAGTCAGTGGTCTGCTTATAGCTGAGACAATAGCCGCTTCAGCGCGTTCGACTGATGCTTCTTTGGCAGTCCCACTATGATTGAAATAGGGACGCAGCATCAAGCGCAACGCTTCGTTAAGAGCATCCCTGGAGGACGGCTCAGATACGGCACTCTGTGTTGGATTGTAAAAATTGTGGTTGAACGGAGGTGGCCTCAAAGCACTTCGCTCAGTGGTGCTACTCGTCGTTTCACCAAAATCTGCCTCATCATACTCATCCTGATCATTGAAGGGATCAGGCACTCGTCCACGCGCTGGCACCTTCTGCCAGGAGGTATTATGTGAGTGCGCAACACCTGCATAGGGCGGACTATAGTGTGGATGAAGTGCAGGTGTGGCATTGAACACAGGTGGGTAAATGGGAAACGTGCGCAAATTCGATTGAGTTGTGCTGGTGGTAGGAATCGTTGTGGACTCTGGTAAAGTAGGTCGTGTGGGTGGCTGCAAGCCACCATACAGATTCGATTCATCAGCCACAGGCTGGGGCTGACCACGATAAGTGGGACTGTGGTTGGCAGGCACAGCTGCTGTAGATTGAGGTAGAGCTTCACGGTAAGTGGGATAAGGCTGGTCAAGAGTTGTTTGAGTATCCGAATCAGAATCTGGATTATAGTCTAGGTCTAGTGGTCGCTGTCCTGGTAAGACCGGAGCAGGCGAGATTGGATGCTTATGACTTGGATCAAAGCCAGTGGAAGGCTGTCTCTGTATTGGGTTATAGCCAAGGTCTAAGGGTCGTTGTCCGGGTGAAGGACTTGGTCGTGAATAAATTGGCGTAAGCCCAGGGCCCTGAGGTGGAGGTGTAGGCGGTTGCAGACCACCGAACAAATTTGATTCATCAGCCACCGGATGGGGCTGGCCATGATTGGAGGGGTAGGAAGGATTAGCAGCAGGGTAATGTTCGCGGTGCGATTCACTGGGCAGTTGATCACGAGGAGCAGGAAAACTAGGCTTTCTATCTGGCTCGTAGTCTAGGTCTAAAGGTCGCTGACCCGGAATTGCATTTGGTTGTGAATGGATTGAAGTAAAGCTGGGGGACTGATCATGACCATGAGGAGTGGAACTATGATTAATGGGTAGACCGGGTTGGGGAGGACGGAAGTGATCGCGACGTGTTTCACTAGGCAGCTGATATCGAGGCCTTTCACCCAATGGATCTGATTCATAGTCGAGATCTAGAGGCTGCTGTCCAGGTAGAGTAGGACTGTAAGGTCGGTGTGGCCTCTGCGAGCGACTAAAATTCTGTCGTGTCGATGGAACAGCTGCCACCACATCGCCTGCGCTAGGCGACATGGGCGCAAGTGGTGCTTTAAAGATTGTATTTGGAGTAGTTGGTGGATAATTACGATTCGGCAGCAGTGAACCCTCCACATAGAGCACGCTCTGCGAAGGCGCCTGCTGTTGATAGAAGCTGCCCTGGCCCGACCATCCATTCGATTGTGGCTGGCCATAGCCAATGCCAGCTGGACGTTCCATATTCATATTACTCCAGCGATTGCCACCGCTCGTAATAGTTGTCTTAATGCCCGACTCACTGCCAAATTGGTCAGCATTTCCATAGCTGGGCTGCACATAGGCCTTCGACTCTCGATTGTCTGCAAAAGTTAAGATTTATAATTACAAATATGTGTAAAGACCCAGGGTAACTGATTGTTAGTAACCATAACGCAGATCTATCGAACCATAGGAGTCTTGAGGGTAGCTACACCGATCGTTCTCGGGCACCTGATTCTCTAGCACACACAAACGGTGCGACACATTGAGTACCTGACCAGTACAGCAATTATAAAATAGTGTCTGCACATTGGGCTACACAAGTTATGCATGTGTCCGGCTGATAGTTGCCGGTCAAAGCAAATGGACAAACTGTCGTGGAGTTCGGCCCTACACGTTGTATCTGCTGCCACCATTCGTAGAATATGTGCAGCTCACTCGGCAAGTAAGCGCGATCTAAGCACTTGCTCTAGTGGCTGACTGCGGCGCAGTGATAAACTTAAATGTAGACCATTGGGACAGCTCTGCAAATGGGTCAAACGCTCTTCGCAGCTCATATATTGAGTGCAGTCGAAGGGATAACTAAAAACTGCAAATGAAAAATAATCATCAAGTAAATTCTTTTTACCTTAATTCCAATCATCCAACTCACATTCCAAATGATCCTCGGTATAGTTAAAGGAAACACGATCCGTACACGGCACAAGTTCTCCTTGTGTGCAGTAACTACGCGATAGACTAAACACTTCGCTTGCTGAGCACTGTCTGACAGTTATCTGTCCGAGCTACGAGCAACAAAGGGATGTGCAAAAAGGCCGTGAACATAATCAAGACAGACCACGCGAAGGAATAGCGTTTGGCTTGCAAGCGAGATTAGCTGTAGGAACTGTCTCCTCAGTCCTGCCCACGCCATTCACTTGATCAGCGAAATCACAAATTCCCTTTGCAGGATTGAAAACTTTTCTAGGTTCACAATTCTGAATATATGTTTGTCTATTAGCGCAGTTCAGGAATTTAGTGCTGTCTTACGGATGCGGTTGAACTCCACTCGGGACAGATCACAATTCCATTGTCATAGCCAGACTGTTCATTAGTCTGAAATTCACGACCCTCATGATTCATTTTATTACCTTGGTAGAACTCATGCTGCGTCTCTGTTAGATACTCCACTCGATCATAAGCAGCCACCAATTGGTCCCTGGCCACACAAAGTCTCCGAGAGATGCTGAACACCTCGCCCCTTTCGCAGCTTTCTATGGACGTCTGTTGGTCCCGGCAACTTAAGTACTTAGTACAGTCAAAGGGATGAAGATAGTAGCCCTGAGCATTTGCAGGACATGTAACTGTTGTGAGGTCTTGCATAAAGTTAGCTAAGGGAAAAGGATCAATAACAATCAAGAGAGCAAGGACAGACTATCTTGAAGATCTTACTAGAGAGTTGAACGTTTAAGTAACCATAGTCCAGGAAATCGTGGGAGGAGAGCTGCTGGCGAGTCGAGCACCTCCTTGTAGACAGACTATAGACAGACCCCGCTGGACAGGACTCCACCTGCAGCAAACCATTCTGACACAGCACATAGTGACCCGCATGGAAGGGATAGGCGTAGTTACCACGAAGGTTAACTGGACAAGATTTCAATGCAGATTGGAATGCCTGACTATCTGTATAGCTATAGCTGCCTCCCTGAAGAGTGAGCTCTGAAAAGAACTTAACCCTTTCGGAGCGAGTCACTAGTCTACTTGGACGGCAAGCGCGTTGGACGAAGCTATAAGCCATGTTCTCTCCACAATTCAAGATAGAGAGCTCTCCTCCTGCAACACAGCGAACATATTTGCCCGCATCGTAGGGATAGAGATGATGACCATCCATGCCCAACGGACAGCGAGTGAGCATCAGAGCTGAAGGAAGTAATACTCTAAGGCTATGAAGCGCTAAGAATGGAGCGGCACTTACAATAATCGCTGCTTATCTGGGAGACAAAGTAAGCCACATAGTCTGTGTACAAGAGCTGCGTCTTGGGTAGGCAATATCCCTTTGAGATACTAAAGACGTGGCCAGTAATGCAACTCTGAACAGCTACCTTTCCCGCCTTGCAATTGAGGAATTTCGTTTGATCAAAGGGATGAACAAACAGCCCTTCGACACCTCCTGGACAGAGTAGATCTCTGGGTCGGGCGGCAGCTAGGGGGATTCGTTACGATTACAATCTAAACAAGCAAACAGGCAACTGAAAGCGCATGTAGAGCAAAAGATGAGTCCGTAACCCCAAATGAGAAGCGTATGAAATAACCAAAGCAAGGTGTAATAGAAATATAGTTCAACTTACAGGTAGAGTCTGTGTGAACAGAAGGGCTTCCAGTTGGAGTGCAGATCAAACTGTGCCTATCAAATATCTCCCCCTGTGGACATTGCTCCAAACGTGGTTTCACGCCAATTCCACATATGACATACTTTGAGGCATCGTTGGGATAGAAAACATTCCCCCTGGCTCCAACTGGGCAACTAGGTCCGGTTGATGCCCAACCTGATGATCCGATAGATGACTCGCTTGACGATCCACTTTCATGTCCCGCAAATGAGCCTGTCACATGACCTGATGAGCCACCGTAATTCGTCTTGCTTTGACCAGTATACAATTGACCTTGTCCACAATCCACCTTATCTTTGAAGTCACAGACCAACAAGGATGGACTGAAGGCTGTTCCAGGTCCGCAGTCCTGAATGAAAGTCTGCCCGTTAGCGCAATTCAGGAACTTGGTGCAATCGTAGGGATGAGGTTGAACTCCACTCGCTCCAGGGGGACAAGCCACTTCGCCATTAACATAGGTAGACTGTACATTAGTCTGGAGTTCTCGGCCTTGATGAGCTTGATTCTCCTGATAGAACTCATGCTGCGTATCTGTTAGATACTCCACTCGATCATAAGCAGCTACCAATTGATCATTGGCCACACAAAGCCTCCGAGAGATGCTGAACACCTCGCCCCTTTCGCAGCTTTCTATGGACGTCTGTTGATCCCGGCAACTTAAGTACTTAGTACAGTCAAAAGGATGAAGATAGTAGCCCTGAGCATTTGCAGGACATGTAACAGTTGTGAGGTCTTGCATGAAGTTAGCTAAGGGGAAGGATCAATAACAATCAAGAGAACAAGGACAGACTATCTTGAAGATCTTACTAGAGAGTTGAACGTTTAAGTAACCATAGTCCAGGAAATCGTGGGAGGAGAGTTGCTGGCGAGTCGAGCACCTCCTTGTAGACAGACTATAGACAGACCCCGCTGGACAGGACTCCACCTGCAGCAAACCATTCTGACACAGCACGTAGTAACCCGCATGGAAGGGATAGGCGTAGTTACCACGAAGGTTAACTGGACAAGATTTCAATGCAGATTGGAATGCCTGACTATCTGTATAGCTATAGCTGCCTCCCTGAAGAGTGAGCTCTGAAAAGAACTTAACCCTTTCGGTGCGAGTCACTTGTCGACTTGGTCGACAAGCGCGTTGGACGAAGCTATACGCTAAATCTTCTCCACAACTTAGAATTGACAGCTGTTGTCCTGAACAACGAATATATTTGCCCGCATCGTAGGGATAGAGATGAAGACCGTCCGTGCCCGCTGGGCAGCTAGTGAGCATCAGAGCTGAGGAGGCAGAAGAGCCTGAGGCTTTGAACAGCTTATAAAGAGTGGACACTTACAATATTCGTTGCTTATCTGGGAGACAATGTAGGCCACATAGTCTGTGTATTGCAGCTGCGCCTTGGCTTGACAATATCCCTGCGATATACTAAATGCCTGACCAGGAGAACAGCTCTGTACAATTATCTTACCCGCCTTGCAATTAAGGAATTTCGTTTGATCAAAAGGATGAACAAACAGACCTTCGACGCCTCCTGGACAGAGTAGACCAGTCAATCGACTGACAGCTGAGATGGTTCATTAGGATTACAAGAAGAATAAAGCAAGCAAAAAGGCTGGAAGCGCATGAAGAGCAAACTATGAAATCAGAGACCCAATGAGAAGCGTGTGAACTAAGCAGACCAAGGCATACATATAAAAGACGAGGAGTTCAACTTACAAGAGAAATCAGCTGACACAGGGGAAGCTCCATTAAAATAACAGGTTAAGCTGTTAGCATTGAATACCCAACCCGACAAGCATTGCTCCAATCGTGGACGCACACCAGTTTCACATATAATATACTTCGAGGGATCGTTGGGAAATGGAACTGGGCCACGGATACCTGGTGGACATCGAAGACCAACCGAGGTGTCTTCCACTTCACCTGAGCTTGTGTTAGTTGAGAAACGCATGTTCGGATATAAAAGTCTAACTTACCTTGACCTGGCGCCTCTGCACAATTCACTTTGTGCTTGTAGTCGCAAACCAACTTAGATGGACTGAATGCCGTACCAGGTCCACAATTCTGTATAAAAGTCTGTCCATTGGCGCAGTTAAGAAACTTCGTGCAGTCGGTGGGATGTGGCTGTAAGCCACTGAAGCCCGGGTCACATCGCGGTTGCAAAGGACGCTCCTGCAGTCGAGCCGAACGGCCGAATTGACCCTCGCACGACACTTGAGTCTGGTGATCACAAGTCTGTACAACTGCATTAAAAGCCGTGCCCGGTCCACAGGTTTGTATAACAGGACGACCGTCAGCACAATTAATGAAACGATGGCAATCGTGTTCATACGGTTTCAATCCTCGAAAATGGGGCGGACAAGCCACCTGGTCTTGAGCCTGAGTCGTTGCTGATAACCCGGACTGTCCATCATTATAGCTGTCAGGTTGATAAGCGAACGTTTTGGCTAGCTAGAAAGACGCAATTAGAAAATTTGATTGATATAATTATAGAAACTATAGATACTATTCTCTCTGTGGATCAGTGGAACAGACTTCCAATTCAATAGGCCAAACCAATTCATATCAATTGGGAAATATTTATATTTGCTTACGTTCAAGACAAGAAGCGCCAGAGCCAGGCTCCAAGCTCTCCCAATCATTTCTTCAATTTATTTCCTATATATATTATTTTTATATATATAATATATATTTTTAATTTTTTTTTTCACTGATAGCGCTTCGCCCGAAAAGTGATACGAATTTACTTATTTATGTTTTAGCTGCTCTTACGCTGAGCTTCGAAGCTCGACTGAGGCAAGGCAGAAATATTCTCAATCTTTCAATTGGGATGCTGCTGGTGCTGCATCCAATTGAATGCCGTCTTATCTCTGCCAGCAATCATCTAGACCTTTTGATAGTCGCTTATCATTTGTTGTGCTGCCTCCTCTACTACCCTGTAAACAGATGCCAGATGGTAGCAAAAGTAAAGAAAGTAGCTAAGAACAGTTCTTGTTATGAGTACATAGTCTCACTCATTAAGCCGATAAATATCTCATTTTGCTTTATCAAATACTATTCCTTAAAACCATTTGCATACTCAACATTTCTAATTCTATCCGTAAAAGGCAGCCTTAAGCCAATTTTGAAAATATAAGGCTAAAACACAGAACTTATCTCTAAAACTTAAAATTACAAATCAATCTTGCAAAACTAAACTTATTACGGGGCAGCTGAAACGTTCTTAATTGTTTACAGGGTAGCCACCAGTCATGCTCTCTAAACTAGATCATTCTTAATTGTTTACACATTGCTATGTTTTGGGGGAATTTCACACAATTTATTTCTAGAAAACTGGATGAGTCTGCATGGATGAACCAATGATTTACGATGATGCAGTCGCGTGGCTTTGTCTACAAACTCTCTCTATTTACATGACAAATAAACGAACTAAGCAAACTTAACAGAATGATATATATACAATATATAAGACAAGTGGCGCTCACTTGTTAGTCGACTTGTCAGCCGGCGACTCTTCTAAGATTCTGGCACGCTTTTGTATCTTCAGCCAGAGCTGATCGTATGGCTGATCGAGCTCTGTTTGCGTCTTGGGAATGCCCACGGCTCGCCTCACTTCCGGCGCAAGCAACAGCAGATTTTGTGCCAAGCCAAAGGAACTGGAAGCCACCCAATAGACGCAAAGAGCTGACGGTACAGTACAAGCAATGGGCACCATTAGCACACTCAATCCTCTAAAGACATTATTAGCTATGCTCTGCAGACGTGTTTGTGGACGCGTACGCGTCATCGTCTGCACCTCAATGATGGCCAAATTGATGAGACCAAGTGCAACAGGCAGTATGTAAGATCCATCCACAACTGTCAGGTTTGGAATCCAACCAAAGCCGCCAATGGTCAGCTCTGTGGCTACGATTTGTGCCTGCAGCGTTGTAGGATCGGGCAGCATATAAACTAAATTACGCAAGGCAACCGATTGGCAAATCCACAAAGGTATTTGTCCCCAGAGCACAATGATTGTCTTCATGGGATGGCAATTATCACGTATAATGAGCTGTTGCCATTGTTTCTTGATCTGCAAATACTTGGGGTTATTGTATATTTTGGCTTTCTATTTAATTACGAACCGATCTTCTGTAGACAACTGCCGTTTGCTTGTCGCTCCACTTGAATTTCTGCTTGGCCCTCGCCGCCTCCCTCTTCAGTTCCTCTACTATGGCCGGCATTTCCAGAGCAATCCCTTCTATGCGTGCTGTTATTCTATGCTGATAAATTGTCAAAGGCAATGTCACTACGCTCCGAAACAGAAAAGTTGACAGCACTATTGCCGACCACCAGGGTAATCCACTATAATCATGTATTTGAATGAGTGCATCCTGCATATAGGCCACCGGCGTGCTGTTGGATAATGTCTGCCAGAAGCCAACCATGCCGCTAGCATTGGAAAGCTGTGTGGCAGCTGTTGCTGCTGCTGATAGTTCTGTAGAGGCAAATCTCGCATGCATGTAACCATATTTAAATCGCCGGCAGGCGCCCAATAGCAATGACATTATTCAAAACAAAATATCAACTTATTACCACATTCTGCGCAATGTGACCGTATGCGACCCTCATTATAAATACCACATAAACAAACCAAATACCAAAAGCATGTTAGTTAACAGTAAATGCGCCCTGTTATGTGTAGAGATAATTAGCAGTGCTCTGTATCTTAATTGGTCGATGTTGCGTCGTACTGTTCGGTCGCACAAAAAAAAGTAAAATTAACAAGTTTCAATCAAAAGTAAGGAAAACGGATTTATTTGGGTTTATATAGTTATAGTTATGAGTATACCCCAATGGCATACAATACCGGCGGTGGCACTAAATCAAATATTCGACTATCTCGATACGCGAGACCGCAGAGCTGCAGCCAATTGTTGTTGGGCATGGAGGCAACATTTTTTCCAAAGACGGTAAGTCCTAACAGTATTCATATACATCTATATGTATGTATATATATGTGCATTTACTTATAAGCATATGCATATAAGCATAAATGTATGTGAGTGTGTGTGTGTTTGCCTATGTTTTGTGAGCATTTTCGCTTTTGCGTCTCAAACAAACAAATTGCTGCTGCTCCGTAGGTGACGCACAGCTGTTTTGCCCAGATGCCAAGCAAGGGCCCAGTGGGCGGGCCGCCTGTGTTTTCTATTTTGTTTTTTCTAGTTTCTGGCAAGCCTTGAAAGACAACAAAGCATTTATTAATACGTGTAATAACAAAACAAAGCGCTGCCTCACACACATACATACACACACACACACACACACACACACACACCTCAACAATGAAAATGTTGCTACACAAACACATATGCACACTTGCACACTTGCACACTTGCACACATGTATATACATATGTAGCCAAACACACAGCTGATGTTGCCATCGCTGAGACAGCGAGCCACAAAAGTTATCGCACATCATGTTAGGCAAATATTAAAAAAAATGTTATAGCTCCATTTCAATGCTAAAAGCAAATTATTGTTTTGATAAAAGACAATCAAGAACAACGAGCAAGAAAAGTAACATGCAACATTTTTGAAAATAATAAAACAAATAAAAGTATATTTAATTAGTTCAATTTTTTTTAGTGAAATGAATTATCACGAATTTATTTAAATTTATTTTCATCAATTGTTTCAGCTGTACGCATAATTTTCTTGCGCATTGTAAAGCTGAAACGGTTTTTGGTTAAAAGTTTATTTATTTGACTGAATTCTAGCTGTTGGTTTACTTTTCGTGCTCGGTTTACCAAGCTGAAACAGTAATTTTATAAACAGTTTTATTTTTCTGAATTTATTTTGGACTTTCGTCACCCATACAGCTACTTTAGAAACTTTCGCTTTCGCATTGACGTGGCTAAGGATGAGCAATTGTCGTTCTTCCATCGCAGCATGGCCAATCTGGCCAAGGAGCTGGTCATAGTCTTCGATTTTCACAATGCCTTTCACATACAGAAAATGCGTCGGCTGCTCTACAAGTGAGTAATAAACTCAATTCTATATAATAACCCATCTAACCATCCCTTTTATTAATTTGCTTTTTAGAGCAGCGCGATGTGATAACATTCGAGCCTTGCGATTCCAAACCAACAATGTGGGCCTTGTCGCTGCCGGTAATATGCATAGCGAGCATCTGATTGCCATCGAACAGTAAGAAATCTATGATCAGCTCTGCCCCATTATTTACTTAGTCAATGTCTCCCTCCTTTTCAGATGCTTCGTGGAGCCCTTAAAGTTGATTTTGAGCCGTAAACATCAAGCGTGTCAGATCTTGGATCTGGGTGCCATTGAAGCGCTTACTTATTATGGCCAGGACTTTCTAAAGACCATGGGCAAGCCGCAGGAGTTGCAGCAGCTAACGCTGGCCAGCATCAAATATGATCCTAGTCACTATCCTATACTCGGGCTGGATGCTACGTTGCTTCAAAAATGTGCTGCCTTGCAAGTGCTCTCTCTGGACTATGATACGCTCAACGATGAGCTGTTGCATACCATACAGGTGCTGCCGTTGCGTAAGCTACTCATTGTTGTGCATGGCCTTGATCAGGAGGAGCATGCCGATGTCTCAGAGGCAGCTTGGTCAAATTTTTCAACACATTTCACGGACATTGAGCTGGTGCTGACGCTCGTCTATGCCTATGAGGCTGTCGAGCAGTTGCAATTGCGCATCCTGCGGCGTCACATGCCTGTCACTCACATTCGGATGCTCTTCTGTGAGTATATGAATCATGAGGCTCTCGATTGGATGTCGGTACACAATAGCGATACGTTGCGCAGCATCTACTACATTGATTCATTGAGCAAGCATTCCAATATGTGTCACACTAGACGCCAGGATCCCTTTGTTATGTTATCCTGGCGCTGCAAACAGCTCGAAGAGATCGTCGTCCATGGCTACACAGTAGATCCTCACAATTTGCTGGGTATCGCGCGCTTGCGCGGTCGCCAGCTGCGACGACTCGAAGTATCGCAAATCGATTGGCAATCCAACAACGCAGCGCAACCTCTTTTCAACGAGGTGAGTAGCTGACTATAGATGATAAAGTTTTCAGAATTCATTTGATATTTGCCTTGCAGGAAATGTGCTCGTTGTTGGGTCAACAATGGACGCGGGTGGACCCCGAGCAGCTGCCCAGCGAGGCATTTGGACCAGTGGACTACGACGTTAGAGATAAATATGTTTATGAATTGATGCGCCAGGATCTAAGCCACTAAAGCACAACACAAAAACAAATGCAACCAAAAATCGAATAAAGCAACGTCATGCAACATCAGCAACAACAACAACCAACCAACAACAGCAGAACAACATGACACGTGATCAAATCGAGCGCATAGAAATTTGTAGCGTTTAGTAAAACTTTTACGTAGGCAACTAAAAAAAAACAAAACATAAAAACAAAAAAAAAACGTTGAAAAAGGGAAAGCTCTTAACTTTTCTGTTAAGTTACAAAAAAATAGGAACACAAAAAAAAAACAAACGACTTTTGATATATAACGTAAACACTTAAACGATTGGAAAGCCTTTATATAACTAACAAATTATATTTTAATTTTTGTCTTTCGTATGCTAAACTAAGTACTTCTATAAAATTTCAAATTAATTTTGTTCGGCCAAGACACACACAGTAAAAACAAATATGAAAGAATATGTTAATGGGCATATAAAAGACTTGAGCACTTCAAAAATGCAAAATGTAAAACGAATTGTAAACAAACAAGTACACATTAACGGGCAGTTTGTTGTTAACCTAATAATAGAAAGTTAGAACAACAAACAGCGACACAAGTAAGATAGTTAGGACAGACGACGAAATATGAAGGAATGGATGAGCGGATGATATATAGAGAACATCATTTTATAAGCAACAACAACTGTGATTTAAAAAACAAAATATAAAAACAAAATGCAAGCAAGCAAGCAAAAGTGAAGCCAGTTACAGCAAAAGCAGCAGCAACAACCGATTGTTAAGCAAATTGTCTAGTTAGCTAAGTAAAATATATAAAAAAAGAAGAAAAAAAACAAAAACGTGTTGAAAATGTTTGTAAACCAAAACTGAAAAGAAAAAATAACTGACCAATGTCAAATTGTTAGCTCAATCAATTGGCGAAACAACAAAAAATTGTTAACTTTTGTAATGTATGAAAGAATATGTAATGTAAAAAGTTTGGCGCTCCATTGTGATAAGACAACAACAACAGCAACAACAACAATTGTAACAACAACAAGAAGATGAGCCATTTGTGTAGTTATCAAAAAGTGATATTAGCAGCTTATGTAAAGCATATTGTAAACAACACACGCCTGCAACATATTCATGTATATATATATATAAAGATATATATCTATATAGCAACAGTCCAGTTGACGTGGCGTGTGCTGTAATGAAAACTTGTTAAACGAGAGACATGCGTTAGCCAGAATTGAATTGAAATCGCGTAAAACCTAAATGCAATCAATCGCAACACTTGAGTATTTTGTATTTTCGTAGAAACAGGCATTCATTTATACAATAACTACTATATAGTTTACTTATGTTTGCACAAAACAAAACAAAAAACAAAAACAACAAAAAAAGAAATGTTAGTTCAACTGTTTGCCAAGACAATTGCCCAACAGGTGCACAGCAGCTGAGCAGCTAGGCAAACAATGTATATATGTATATGTATATGTACATATATATATATATATATATATGTAAATGGTACCTGAAGATCACTTGAGCATTTAAGCGAACAACTCACAAAGAACTTTGCTCAAATTTAATATAAAAGAAACAAACAAAAAATGAAATAAACGAAAGACTGAACAAAGGCTCAGCTCGACTCGACTTGGCTCTGTGGTGGCAATTGTTCGATCAAATAATGAAACAGCAAACAGGCAGCAGCAACAGCAAAATGCGATCTCAAAGAAAGAAAACACAAACACTTTTACACTATCCAACCAGGTGTACATATAGCTAAAGCTAAAAAACTATGCATGTATTTTTGTTATCAATAGCGAATATTAATTTGTAAAGTGAACAAAAAATTAAGCAATCGTCTATGTGTGTGTGTGTGTGTGTACAACAAACACAATGTAATTTAGTTAAGCCTAGTACATACCAACAAAAACAACAATTAAATGTGATTAACGTGTCATGCTGCTTCCAACAACAACAACAACAGCCAGAAGTGCACCAAAGATAAACACATGAATATATATATACACATATATATAACTATAAATATATATATCTACCTATATATGATCTTTAACTTGAAACTGTACAATTGTAGCTCCGACCTTATTGTTTTAACAATCCAATGCAAAAGTATTACAATTCATTCAAAAACAAAAGCAAAAACACTTCCAAAAACGCTGCGTATGAGTAATGTTTCTTTTTCTATACAAAAAACGAACACTCGACAAGAAGAAAAAACAAAATAAGTATATATATATTTTATATGCCATTTATTGTATTTAAAACGAAAACAACAACTTTTTGTAAATCATTCCACACACGCACACACACATACACACAAAACTAAGCTAACGTATGTATTAGAGCAAATGTAAAGCGGAGCACTAAAAACAAACAACAACAACAACAACAAGCAACAACTAGTGCATTAAAAACAACAACAACAACAAATTTATATATATGCAAGTTATGCTTAAATAATAAAATACAAGTAACATAAGCGCAAAAGTGTATAGAAGAAAGCTGTGATAAAAACAAAAACAACAAAAAACAAATCCAACAACAAACAACACAAAACACACAAATAACAACAACAAGAACAGAGTAAGGAAATGAGTAGGAAGAAGAGTGTTTATAGAATACACAAAAGCCAATGCGAAACATATGCGACCAACCAAAGGTTAACAACAAAATAAACAAACTAAAAAAGAAACTTTTGCAAAAAGCAAAGTGAAAACGTTTAAGAACATAACTAGAAAGAGGAAACAGATGAAAAAAGTTGCTCGTTTGGAGTATATATTCAAGCTATGCGTAGTAGTATGTTAGCCTAGCGAAAAGTAAAGCAGACATTAAAACAAAGAAGAGCACAAAGAACAGATAATGAAGTGTTTAAGTAACAACAACAACAACTGAACAAAATGTGCACATAAAGAAAACAAAAGAGAAAACAATTTATCTATGCTTCATTTTATGTCAAAAACTAAACGAAAAAAACTTATTTCAAAAATTTATATTTTTATTTGCGAGCTTTTTGAGTTGTGAAAATGAGAAAAACTTAAATAAAATGTATAAGCTTCTATTAAATGCCAATTTAAAAAATATTTAGAGCAAGCAACAAAAGCAACAACAGAAATTTTTGTGGCATATGCAATATCATAAATTTAAGCAAAGTTACAACCACAACAACAACAAAATATAAATACCACAATTAAAAATAATTAAAAACAAAAAAAAAATCACAAATATTTGACAGTAGCAATGAAAATGTATCAAAGAAAAATCTAATAAAGATCAATAAACTACGTTTCAAGATTAAAAAAGAGAAGAGTTTTCAGCCAAGTTTTTAATGTGCGGAAGTAAATGGGAGAGAGTAGAAACATATAAAATATATAGATAATGAAGTAAAAAGTGGAAAATTGAAAAAAAAAATTTATTTTCTATATCAAATTTAAATTTATGGAACATACATTGAGAGTCTTAGAAGAATATAGATGGAAAAAACGTAGAAAAAAATGTAAAAAATTATATGAATTTTGTTAGTAAATCAGCACAGTGAAAAGCACTACAGGAAGTCGTTATACTTTGACTTTATAGCTATATAACTGTCGAAGACACAGTTCTTTCCGATATATGCTTCATCTACCTTAACGAGGGCTTCAGAGTCAAAGTTTTCTGTACGATTTAATTTAAGGTAAGTAAGCCCTAAGGAAGCGCCTTAAATAACAGTTCAGTACGCCTGAACTACACTCTACCATAAATATGTAATGAAAAGATAAACACAATGCAGAGTTACTGACACACACACACGCACCTCTACCAATACAAAGACGTGCTGAAAACAATAAACAAAAATGGATAATAGCCTTAATATGCCCCTATGGGCGGCTTTGTGGCTGCAAATATTATGGCATGGCAAAGATAATAAATATGAAACGCAAGACACGGCCACCGCCCCAACATTCCCTCCCCTTCTCAGTCTGCAAGCAATTTTCAATATATGCTTCTTTATTGTTGCCTACTTCAGGGCGCTCGCAGCAGCTGTTACACAATCAAAACATCAACAAAAGTCAGACATACAAACAGTCACGCTGATACATATCTACGGAAGTCCACAGCAGCGAACACACACACATGCACAGCCAATCGAAGAGAGAGAGAGCGAGAGAGCAAGCTAAAGAGAGCGAGCTCAAGTTACCTAAAGGCAGCGCGTAAGCTTTTCCTCTATGCAAGCTAAAGTCCTTGAACTTTTGACCTTGTTTCGCAGGGTAACTGTTGTTATATAAGCGACAGTTGCATTATGCAACACAGTGCTCACAGTGCTTGCTCAACTGTAAACGCTTAATAACTGTCTGATAAGAAAGCCAGGTAAATGCGTAGATAACGCTTGTTGACTGAATGACTGGGACAAGACTTATCTAGCTGTTGGCCAAGCGGACGAGCGGATGTTAGAATAGAAAGTCGTCAGCAATTCACGTAATAGAAATATGATATACATGTGATTCCCAGGTGCTTTCAGTTGAATATAGTTTCTATTGTCTCTTTGCCTTAAGTATGTGCAAATAGCGTAATGTTTGTGAGGTGCTAATAGCGAGCAGTGCTGCTCAAACTGCTAGCGCAAAGCTCTTGAACGCAATGTTTTGAATACCCAGTAAAAATTGATTGGCCAAAAAGGGTGCATTGACATTTTGTGGCTGTTTAGATAACGAAAGTACTTGTTGAGAATATATCTATTTATAGAATGTGTGTATATAAGCATATGTATGGCTAGATAAGTAAGCTTTGGGATATAGCTAAGAAGGCAGTCGGTAGATAGATAGATAAAAATTAGCTCATGCCTTAGAGAAAAGTCAATTTATTGTGATTCTTATATACTCTCTAAAAAGAACTCAAGTTGACATGTGCTTAGATATGTTGCGTTCATAGATACCCATATCCCTTTTCTTATGCACCATTATTCGATTATTCGATTGTAAAACTAACAGTAAACAGCTGTGTGTATGAAAACTGTAGTGGGAGAGTCTGTATACAGTTGGAATCAATTCAATTAATTTACAGGGCATTTTACTAGTCAACGTTTGGTCAACTAAATCAAACTTTATTTATTTATATTGATTCGCACAGCCTTCGTTCGCCTTTTGGCTGCATTTAACGCTCAAGGCATGATTGATACGTCGAATATTTGAGGCATAGCGTAATGGCGATGCATGAGTAACAAACGCCCGATATCTAAGCAAAGAGTATAATTCTTATAGAGTATACATATGCACACACACACACACACACAGGCCCCTGAAGGAAAGCTTCGCAGCTGCAGCAGCCGCTACGTTAAAAGTGAGAGAGTGAGAGCGAGATTGATGACAGCTGCGGCATCGGCGCACGCTCTCTCAACAGCTTGCGCTCTCGCTCTCTCTCGCTCTGGCCGTATGGCTCGCAGTAGCCCGTTGATTTTCGCACAGTCGAAAATTTGTTAGCAGCACGAAAGAAGCGCAGCAAGTGAAGTGAAAGAAAAAAAAGCAGAGAAAAAAATCAACAAACGTTGCATGAAAATTTTGAAAAACCAAATTGCAGACACATGTCTTTTTTACAACGTATTTTCGTAAACTATTACTACAACAAAAATAGCATTTAAAAAAATCAATTTTTGAAACGTTTTACTCCCAAACAACCAACGAAACGAAACGAAAAGCTCTAAACGAATTAATTAACCAAAACCCAACGTGAACTAAAACTTTAGACTAGCAGCATTCTTAACTAGCTACTAAAGGTGAGTGCAAGCAGCGTGTTGCATGCAACGCGTTGTCTGTGTCATACATATTTATGACTAGTTCAAATTTGCGCGCTCTCTCTCTCTCTCGCTCCCGCTCGTTGTGACGTAACTGTGTCAGTGTGTGCGTGTGTAAAAATATCTTAAATATTGCTCATACGCCGCTACGCTAGGCAACAACAACAAAAAACAGTCGTAGCTCAAGTCACACAGAAGCCCAAATCTCTTGGCATATATTTTAATAATAAAGCAAGACAGGCTTCTCTCTTGCCCTTCTCCTTCTGCTTCGGCTTCGCCTTCGCCTTCACCTTACATTTCCTCTCATTAGCACTCTCTCATTTCTAAGGCGCTTAAATAATAATAAAGCAAGCCAAGTGAATTGGCAGCTCTGCCCTCCTCTCACTTCCCCCTCCACTATCTTTTTCCCTCTTTCTCTCTGTCACTTCCTTGGCGCCTGCCAGTGTTGTCCAATTTATGCAAAATCAATTGGCAGCCGATTGCCCAAACGATGCGGCGCGACGCGACTCTCACGTGTCTGCGTGTGATTGTGTATGTGTGTGTGTAAATGCTTGCATTTTTGTCATTTTAATTGGCAAGCGAGTTGCTCACACATACACACATGCACGCACACACACTTGGCAATCAGTTGTTTATAAATAAACTATGCACAACAATCGAAGCAAAATTTATGCCGGCAAATGTTTTGACTCAATTTTAATTGCGATTCTAAATGGTTTATTGAATTTATTTATTTATGTATTTGTTGCTGACTGTGAGCTCTGACATTGCTTATATACTCTTATAAGTATATTCTAGACTTTTGCTGCTTTAGTCATACAATGTAAATGCTATAATTAACCTGTTTTTATTTTTTAAATTAACTTTATTTACAGAAAGCAACAATAATAAACGATGTTTGCATTGTGGTATCTGACGTTCGCCGTTGACGAAATACGGTAAGTTCTAAACAGTTTGAGAGCCATTGTGGCAAATAGTTGGACACTTTGTGCTGTATACTTTTGGGCAGCAAAATAATTTATGTAGAAAGGAACTGTAAAGTGGGTTTAGTGTTAAGTGGTCTATGTTTATTGAAATTTAAGCACTATTCGTAGCTATCTACTCATCATATATAACAGTAGTTAGTTAAAAATAATTCTTATAAGGGAATAATCAAGACTTTAATCTTTTTTATTGGATTTGTCCTACAAGAGTTCTTAATATTGCCTCACTGTTAGCTAGAGTAAGCCAGTGCTACCTTATATATGGCCCCATTTAAGATAAAAACCTTTCCATTTCTTATTTTATTAAATTTATTATTTTATATTAAAAATTGATATTTTTATTATTACTACTGGTTGCTATACGGTCACACTTAAGCTCTTAATTTATTCTCTTAGCAACAAATGTTGTAAAAATTCAAATACCTCTATCCGTCAACAGATTTTGGCAGTTTGTGCTTAATATATATATAATATATTAGTTGCTAACGTAATATCCCAGTATTTAAATTATCTGCAATATGGTCACACTTAAACAGATAATTTCATGGCTAATGAACAAACAGTCGTAAAATTAAGAAGACTAAACAAAAAACTTGTCTTTTGTCTTTTTTATTTTTTATACTGTTAACTGTAAACATTACATTTCCCTGTATAAAAATAAAGGGTCAATATTGTGCCACTCACAACATCTTATCTAAGCAATCAAAAACGTTGTGTTCTTCGGATTTCTGGAAAGTTAAATGTGTTAAATGTATACATAGCAATAGCCCATTGCATTTGTCATTGTCACATGATAATATTACCCGATTTGTAGTTCCTATAGAACAACAACAAAAATATATCAATAAGCGACAATCTGCACACAATCTCAAGCAACCGGCTTTTGGCTTTCGCTTGCCGGTTATAGTATTCATAATGATAACTGCAATTAGCAACGGAAACACACACAAACACGTGCACACACACATACAAAGACTCGAAGAACTCAGTGAAATTTGCTAATTTGCCAAAATAAAAAGTTGTTTTTGATCGCTTCTTCTCTTGTTGTTATCTAAGCTCTGTGCCATTGTTTAATTAGCAAAATATAATAATGTGATAATTGGAGTTTGCCAGCATTTCGTATCCAGTCCAAACTCGAGGGCGTATACGTAATATGGCTTAGGTACTTAGCGCCTGTATTTGTTTGCTTATCTATTTGCCGTACACGTTTATGAATGTGGCTAATTTTTTTCTATATTTTTCTATTTTTTTGTGGCGTACGTGACAGTGAGAAAGCTCAGAGAGAGTTTAGACCAAATCAAAAAGACGCTTCTAGACATTTTTTTATAGCAAACAGTTTGGGCCCTGTAAAATTTCCCAAGCATTTGTGCAGCGAAGCGTTAAGCCATTTCCTGTTAATGCAGTTTTTGTTTAGTAAAGCGACTCAATTCAATATTGTTTAGCTGCGGTTTGGTATTGCACAATTCTAGTTTGCGTTAAATTTGTTTAGTTTGCCAAAGTTGTTATTTTGCTGTCTTTATTGCAAATGCTGCTGACGTAGAAACATTTTGAATAGGTCTTTCAGTTAATCCCTACCTTTTATGGTGTATCATAAAAAATACTGGTTGTTATTGGGGTACACTTACCAGCTCTGGCAACATTTGTATTATTTTTATTAGTGCTGGCAGTGTTTAAGCTCAATTTTCAATTATGATTTTATTAACGTCCTTAAATGTTAATTTGTGTAATTAACATACATTTTACATAATTTCTTATTCATTTTATATTTTGTAATCTCACATTGTAGGATGTAAGATGGCGTTGCCATCTCGACTTTTGCTCAGCTCTTTTCTCCTTGCTGCTCCTCTTTGCTGGTGTTTTCTGTGGAGCTCTAGCACCTGTTTTTTATAGCATCTCTGGACTGGCCCCTGTCAGTCTTACTACTAATAAATACATTAATTATTAGCTAATCATATGAAAATATACAATTTTACAGTTAATGATACATTTAACAGATTTTATGTATTTATTATGCTATAAATTACTCGTTCACCCTGTTGCAGGGCGTTGCCATTTCGATACTTTCCCCATTTTTGATAGGGTAACACTCACTGATTCATTCTTCCTTTCTTACTTGGCTATGGTGAAGCTCAACTCGCAAAATTGTTTTGGGATCATAAATTAATCAATTTAAATTCTTGCAATTTGTTTATTTATCGAATAATTGTGTTAAGTTGTTTAAATTAATTGAGGGTGAGTTCAATTGTATGCCAGAATCGAGAAAATACTTAAAATGCTTAATAAGCAAGCAGCAGAAATTTCTGGAAATTTAGGAAGAGGAAGACGCAGCAAGGCTGCACATTTTTTTCTGTTTTTCTTTCCTATTTGCTTTTGTTAGTCCATCTGTTGGACCACTTTGTGTTTTATTGTTTATTTCTAATTTATCGTAATTATTATTTTATTCTCTTTTAATTTATTTTTGTTTTTACACTTTTATTTGGTCTTTAGCAAACGTTTGGCCTGGCTTTTTAGTTCCAATAAGCCAGCTCCTCAGAAAGCGTTAGACAACAAGCCAGCACCGGCTGTTGCACCTACCCCCGCGCCAACTGTAAAGCCTAGCCCAGCAGCTGCTCCTGCAAAGCCTAGTCTACCTGAGCCCTCACCGAAGCCAGTAGCAGCGCCCGTCGCGGAACCGCCAAAACCAGTTACTCCGCCAAAGCCAGCAGTTGTCCAGCCAGCGCCTGCTCCAGTTCCATCTCCAGCTTCCATAGTTGCACCTAAATCAACACCTGCAGCGCCCAGTTCACCTCCTGCTCCCAGTACTCCGCCAAAACCAGCAACTTCCGCCAAGATGCCGATTCCTTTGCCGAAATCCTTGACCGAGGCCAATACCAATGGCAATGACAACTCAACGAATGGCAATGAAGCCCTGCACGATATCAACTTGGACAAAAAGCTCTTCGAGGCTCAGCTGCCGGCCAGCAAAATTGCCAAAGTTGACATAGAACAGCTTAAGGATGCCAGCGAGGACTTCATACATGGCGAGGCAAATGCCTTCGTGCAATCAATCAAGGAAGCACAGCAGGCAGGCTTTCGGTAAGCAAGAAAACCACAAAGCGCGACACACCCACGCACAACTTTTTACATTTTACGTTTTTCAGTTGCTTATTTTAAGTTCAGTTTTTTAATTAGTTTTTGCGTGCTGAAAAAACTTCCGCATGGCAGCCGCAGCAAGCGAACGAACGTGCGATGGGTTCAACGAACTCTCCTGACTTCTTGTCGCTAAAATAGTTGCCATGTGGCAACAGCAGCCGACAGGCGGACAACGTTGCAACAAAAGCAACAGCAACAACAAAAATATGCGACTGTAATAATGCACCATGCTTCATCATCATCATCATCATCATCGTGAATGACATGATGATGTTGTTGTTGGTGACGATGACGTTGTTTATTTTAGTTTCATGTTCTGTGCTTGGGCGGACAGCTCTTGGCAACGGGCATCAACTGCCTGACTGCCTGCCGGCGCTGCGGTTTGCACTTATTTTCTTGGTTATTTATATACCCTGTACATTAGAGAGAAATGGCATATGTAACCACTTGGCAGCAGACTACTTTCGCCTTTGGCTTTTTAAACTTGATTTTACAATTGTTGTCGATTGCAAAGTAATTTATCTAAGGATCAAAAGATCGCTTAGTTGCAGCTAGAAGCTCGAGCTCATTGAATTTTGCGATAACAAGTTGAGTTATATCAATGTCGAACTGGATTAGCTTAAAATCTATTCGTAATTTCTACTATCTTAAATCTATTTACAATATAAGCTCTCTCTCTTTCTTTTTCTATCTCGTTTATGGCACTTAAAACATTTTCATTGACAGCTTAATTTGTCTATCATAAGATCAATTATAATCTATTAGCAACTTTAATAGCCTGAGTTACTCTTACAGCAAACCTTCTCTCATATAGCTAAAAATAAAAACGAGTAGCCTCTACGTTATTTACAAAGTCTTCCAACTTTCATATTTGGTTGCTAACTTTGTCAATTTAGAATCTGAAAATATTGATTTATGAAAATACTTAGTCAACTAGCTTTACTTGTCGTCTAAAGACCCTACACTAAACTAGACCAGCATACACAATTCATAAGAGCTGGCAGCTGGCTAAGACCCACCGAAAAAGCACAGAATTGTTTTTCCATTGATTTTTCATTAATATTAATGGTGTAAACCTTGCACGCAAGCCTTGCACTTCGGCCACCTGGCTCAAGGATTGGGCCCAAAGCAACAGAGAGTGCAAACACCTTTTGGCGCGGTGCCCACCATCAAATTTTCGAAACGACAACGAAAACTGAGAGAAACTAATAAAGCCTATGCAAATAGTCGAGTGGTGCAGCGGTGCGACGCCAGTTTTTGTCGCCTGCCTTCCCGTCCGTCGGTCTGTGCGTCCGGGTCACATGATCTCCCCCATGCCAAGTTTATATTTAAACGTGGCATCTTTTGGAAACGCAACGCGTTTGTCGCCGGGCATAAGATTTACTTGAAGATTTATGATATATATGGGTATATACCCTAGCTGGGGGGGATGTTAACAAATTGTTGCTAAATGCGGAGCGCTTTTGAAGAGAGTTCTTTAAATGCTGGAAACATGGAATTTATAAATATACCTACTGATCTATAGAAGCCGCTCTATAGAAACATCTAATAGCTGCCATAGAGCCCTTTAGTTTTTTTGTTGAGAAATCAAAATAGTCATTTGGTTGCATGCAAAGCTCGTTCGATCTCAAAGTATATTTATCAGGGATCCCAGAAGATATAGCCAACATTATGAAATTATATCTGCCAGGGTTTTATAACTACGAATTCCTGTTTTTGCCTGTGGAGCATTATTGTTCTGCTCATTACTCTACTCGGGTGTGTCCGACTAGGAGATACCCTGAAGCCAGCTTTTGTAGGCAGATGAATATGTCTAAATCGACTCAGCTGATCAAGTATCGTCACCCTATGGACCACGCCTCCTTTTGCCTATAATGTCCTCTTATAAGAAATTTAAAAATATATTTTTAGTCTGTTTACTAGGGTATTTGGAATTCGTTGCTTTTACAAGTTTATTAATTTTTTTGTAATTTTTATTTTATAAATGCCTTTTTTTTTTTGATCATTTTGATTTCTTTGTGTGCTTTAAAAATTTGTCTTTCGGTCTGTGTGCGTCAAATTGGCTGTGCAGCGTTGCAGCCATTGCCTACAGCTTAAATTTAGACTAATGTACATAGGTAGTATATATGATATCTGTACTATATGGAGATTATATAGCTTTAGTGCATTTGGCGTCACGTCTCATGTCCAATTGCTAGAGTTCAAATGATGGACAGCGTTCGTCATTTGGACTGCTTAAATCCGTGTTTGACAATACACATGCAGAACAAGACAACGATATATACCTATATAATTAGATATAGTTATATACATTCATTGTATATATATCTATTTTTTGGCTCACGCGTTCGCAAATTGATTTTGGCAAGCGTCGCTTTTGAAGTGCTGCCAAAATATTGTTTAGCAAACAAACAAAAGGCAAAAGTAAAAATCGTATGACAGAGCTTTTAGTGGATTCTGTAGCTGACAGAAAACTATTATATATATATAAATAATATAGATATATGTATATATATTTACATATTTATATTTGTATCATTTCTGTTGCATGGAATAGATTTTTTTGGCTAATTGTCTGGAAAGCGTGCGCATTAATTGAACTCGTGCCTGACTGCACGCAAATTGAGCTAATTAATAACACATTGCCACAAATGATTTACTAAATTTTCATTTTATTTGCTGAATATATATATGTATAGACCATATTCACTTCCCAATTGCCTTGCCTGTTATATTTTCCTCTCACTTTATGATTCAATTGCCGATTCTTATGCAATTCATATTTCAAGTTCAGGGCACGCCCCACCACACGCAGCCCCAGCTGTACTTGTGCACATGCCAAATGCACAGAAAACCCACTGAAATCTGAGTAAAGCTATAAAAAAAAGCTTATACCATAAAGATATGGATACTTTAGAAACTGAATAAGCAAGTTGGATAAATAATGATGAGGATTACAGTAGAAACTGCTTAAGTTGATCTAAACATTCTTTATATAGATTCATTAGTCACAAGCTCTCAACCAATATTCAATCTTAGTGCAATCTTATAAACTAAGCGAACAGCTTAAGCTTTTTACATATGCCTCACAGGTGCCACAACTTTATGACGCTCCGCCACATAGCACACATACGCCCCATAGGTCCTACGACTTTATAGCTGCAGTTTCACAACTTTATAGTTGCCCTTTTATCGGCCATTAAATTGGCTTAGTCATAAAAAAGAGTCGTAACAGCTATATAGTCAGAGTCAGAGTCTTTGCATATATAGTACATCTATAGGGAGAAAATCTTGATTCGGATTTCAGCAAGTTTTGTGAATGTAATTTTGTATACTCGTATAATTACTTTTTGGTTCACGTTTTCTATATATGCCAAATGCTGTCTTAACTACATGTCAATGCTAGCTGCCTGCCTGACTGCCAGCTAAAGCAATCGAAAACATTGTGTGTCAGCATTTTCAAGGTTGCTGCCAACCCCCTGCGAAAGTACTATATATATGTATTTGTTTTGTATAATATCTATTGTCGTTGAAAGCTGCTGGGATTTACGTAATCTCAGCGCCACTTGGGAGCAGCAATTGAAAACGAAAGCAAAACAAATACAACGAAAAAGCTGAGAATGGCAAAGAGAGGCGTTTAAACTGTGAGGTTATGTAATCAGCAGCAGCAGCAGGCAGCATCCTGCTCCTGCTGCCAGTTGACATTGTGTTATATGGTAAATGTCAGCGAAAGACATCTAAGATTTCAATCTGGCAGAATTTTATAGAATTTAATTTAATTTTGAAAGCAAGATAGATATAATGCTAGATATACGTTATCTATATATATATATATATGTATTGTTGCATAAAATTCATTTGGCAACTGTTCAAATATGTATGTGTATATATCTTTTCGTTTTCGCTGAATATATATGTTCGATACAATATTTAGAAAAGTCTGTTTCGATGTTTACGATCAAGCAGGTTGCCTTTACTTTGTATATATCTAAAGCATATGATGTATCTATATACACAAATATATATATGTTAAAACAAATTTTTATGAACATTTCAAAATCAAGTTCAAGAATTTAAGCAACTTAGATATAACAATATATACAGATATATAGCTGTATAGATATATATATAAATTTATATATATATATATATATATTTGATTTATGTTAGTTTTCTTATAGTTAGTATATGAACTAGGCGGAAAACATGTGTTATTATAATTTACCTTGCTGATATATAGTATGAATATATAAGTACACTTTTACTAGCCCTTACATTTCAAATATTCTCTATATATATAAAAATATAATAGTTTTCAGCTGACTTGTTTCCTGTTTGACTTTTATATCATTTTTATTATATATATATTTATATATATAATTCATTATTTTTCTCTATGATAGTGCCAAAAAATATTTATGTGTTCATAATTCTATTATAAATGTAGAATGCGAGTTAGCTGGCACGTCTGCCTCTGCACATAGCACTGTGAACAGTTCTTACAACTGTTCCCTCTGCTGTTCCTACATTCTCTTCATACAGTTCTAACTTGCGCTCATATCATATGAATTTGCCAAGTTTTTTTTCTTTGCGCTCGCAGCTCAGCTGGTTTTTTGAATAGTGCAAATATTTACACGAAACAAAAAAATAAGAAAAAAAAGCAACGCAAATATAAATAAATGTACTCGTGTGGGCTTTAGTTACGCCCTGGGAACAATAAATTTCGATTAACTTTGATTACTTTCGTCAGGCTCGTCACGGGCCCAGCCCGCCTCTTATAACTACTTGAGTGTCGTTATAAATTAAATACGCTGATGCATGTGTATTAGTGTTCCTCAATAATTAAGCAATGAATGGGCGTGTGTGTATGGGAAAGGCTGTGTGTCATGTGAGGCAGGCACCGTTAGCTCTGCTCAGTCAGCAATACCAGCAGAAGCAGCCGCAGCAGCACGACGCCCCCATATAGGCTGGCCATATAATCCGGCGCTGCAGTTACGCCGTCAACTGTACATAATATTTGTATATGTGTTGGTGTGTGTGCATTTAGTTGCAAGGCGACGCATTTGTCTCTCTCGCCTCACGCATCCGCACCCACTCGTGCACAGTTGCATTGTTGCAAACACTTTCCTTTTTCGCATACACTTACACTGCACAGCAAGGTAGTGGGATCGGCCGCACTGCTTACACTTGCTGCCTGCCGAAGCTTTCTAGGCATTTCATTTCTCTTTTGCGCTCGCATTTTTTGAATAAATCGCAAAGCTTTTTTGTTTTTTTTCATTTTGTCATACGTCACGTCCTACGTCAATTGCCGCTAGTCCACTAATACAGGCGCACACACAGTAGCAGCAGCAGCAGGCAAACAGGCAGACAACGTAGCAGGAGGCAGGCCTCACGCACACATGAGCACAGTTGAAATACCAAAGCAAAGCTTTTGGTCGTCGTCTCTTTTTCTCGCTGCCTGCGCTCGCAACTCACTGTGTGAGAGTGTGTGTGTGAGTTGAATAGTTTGAAAGTGAAAGAAAGAAGAAGGGTGCCGCTGCCGCTGTCGCTGCTGCGGCTGCGGCTGCCGGCGTCGCGGCCAGACTGACAGTCGACTGCAGCTGAGCCAAAGAACAAAATTTTCTGATCATTGTAACGTTGGACGTTGAATTCTACGGTTGCAAAGGTGAGCCGTTCTCCAAAGAAAAACTAATAATATAATACCATAAAGACAAACAAGTGATACAAATTATTATAGATACATAGTTTATATATAATAATTCTAATATAAAAATAAATTAAGTTAAGTGCTCTGGTTTTTGTTGTTGTTGTGCGATATTAAAGTTTATGCAACAGTTTTATTATGTCGAAAAGGATTTGTGACTCAACTCTTGATTACTTTTGGGTCAGTCGAAAGTGCAGTTTGGCAACTTTTTTATATTTTGCATGTGCTAAAAGCGCAACGAAACCGGTTACCGGTTACCGGCATAAAAATTACGAATGAAAAAAGTATTTCTCAATATAGATGCAGCATTTTATGGCCGTATGCCCATATTTATTCTCGCTGCTCTTTCTTCAAGCCGCTTTTGCAATTGCAAAATGCAAAATGAAAAAGAGAACAAAAACTGGTTTTCGCCCTAAGGGCGAGCAGGGCTTTGCGGCGCAGCCGTTACGCAGCTGCTGTGCAACTGTTGAGCGCGCTTGCGATTTTTGTCACTGTACGCCAAATGAAACAATAAAAAATATCCCATTATCTATAAACGATAACAAGAAAAAGCAAATCAAAAAAAAAAAGGTACCACCTTAATTACGAGTGGTGCGAAACGATAAGAGCTTGTCAATAGTTGTTGCCAAAAACCCACAAAAAAAAGAAAATAAAGTAAAAAATGTGTGCAATCAGCATTAGCGGCACTTGGCGGACTTCGCCGCTAGCCATGCCCACCGCCCTTAGCTGGCAAACTGTATTACAAATTTACCTTGAACTTGCTATTGCCAAACTATAAAGAAATATAGCCATTTCGCGGTCATTGCCAAAGCCCATTGCATAATCACTTATCGCACACAGACCAACCACCTACACCTACACTAATGGCCGAAGATATTGTATCAGCTGTACATTAGCTATGCTTTTCATCTGGCATACAGTTTGGCGTTATATAAGTGCTGCTACAGTTTGACAAGCAGCGTATATTACTGCTGCCCCTAGCTAAATTTAGTAGGCAGCTAAAAGTCGAGTTGCGGCTAAAAATACGGGACCAAAGCAAATAAACAAAATTAAAGCAGCGCCATATATATACATATATATATTTATATATACATATATGTATAATGGGGTATATTTGAATCAATACCTGGGCATATATTTATAGCCGCGATATATTATCCAGTTGAGAGCTAAAAAAACAACAAAAAATAGAATCGAAAATTGTTTAGCGAAAATGCTGACTAGTTGTGTAGTTTATTTCTTGTTTATTTTTCCCCAGCAACGAATCGCGCAAATTTGTTATACAAATTGCTGAGCCAACCGCCGTTAATTATTCAATTGAAATCTATTAAAGCGAGAGAGAGGGAGAGAGCAATAAGAGCTTAAGCACCGTTTGCATTGGAAAAACTCTGATGGCAATTTTCACGCTTTTCTGTATTAAAGCGTAAACAAAAGTGCGCTCCAGTTGCTAACTAACTGTCAAGAGTTGCATAATCAAAAAAAAAATAGGGGTTGGGTTTGTAGCTTTGGCTAGACAGGAAATTAAATTGCACGACTACTTGCCTCTCACTCCCACCAACACAGGCACAACAAAACTGCCAGCTAGACAAAATGCACATATACATACATATGTATGCCTGCGTGTATGTGTGTGTCTGTTGCTTTGGCAGCGAACCTCAAAACAAATAAACAAACTTTTGTAATTTCAGTCACAATGTGTAAACAAATCACAAAAAGCTAGCACCATATTTTTGCCTGTCACTGTAGCAGCAAAGCTGCTGTGCAAGCTTTTATCGCGCGCACAGGACTTTTAGCTTTCACTTGCGATAAAGCTAACTGGCTTTTCACATGGGCTGTTAAGTAACAGAGCAGAGCAGAGCTGTGCAGTAACAGCTTTAACAGTTTACAGTAGTGGCTGAAAATGTACGTCTGCACTTGCTTGCGACTTCAGCTAAAGCTAACAGTTGCATTAACATGTGAGCGTGCTGTTGTCTTAAGGTAGCTGCACTTATATAACATAAGCTGTTACAGTAACAGCCACAGCAGAGTGTCCACTGTCGGAGTGTTGTTGTGCAGCTAAATGACTGTCGCGTCTGTCGCATTTGTACGCTGATTGTCTTCGCAGACAGCGCAGAATTTTTTATAAATCAACGACATCCGGGCAATAAGCGCAAAAATTCTAGCGAAATTTATGGCACAAGTTGAAACATAAGCATATAGCCTATAACCCGCTCTTTCTCAGCGCCTCATTGAGCATTTGCCAAAAGAATTTTAATTAAATTAGCAAGGAGATACATCAAATATATATTAATTTATTTTTATAACAAGATGTCCAATTCTTGAGTAATGCGGGCATGCTGCAGCCCTCTTATTCCGTCCCCTTCTATGCTATCTATATAGGGTATTTATTGGTTGTTGCTGGACGAGTCTTAATTTTTTTTGGGGTGGCTTAGAGGGTTGACTCTTGCGTGTTTGATGAGGCATGAGGGCTGATCACTTAATATTTTCAGAGCTAATTAAGTAGCTGTTTTTTTGTAGCTCAAGTGAAATTTCAAGGGAATTTACTTGTCAATCCGATTTAAATTGTGATGTATGCATAAAGGCCTTGTAATTTCGTCTATTTATTAATAAATTCCCATTATTTATTAAAAAAAAACTTCTATAAACATACCTCAACATTTGCCATATTTCCCAACTATATATATAATTTCTGAAACTTCTTGGCTTAGCTACAGCCCGCAAGCTTCCTGTATATATTTAGCTTTTCCCATTATTTATTAATATTAATTTCTCTATGAATAAAACAGCGCAACATTTGCAATATTTCCCAATCGTATTAAGCCATAGCTTTATGTCAGCCGCTTGTCATTAAACTGTTTCGATTTTCGACTTGTTTTCCAATTGCAATTGCAATTTCCCGTTGCATTCGCTCACGTTTTGTTTTGGGCCACGTCAATGTCGTTGGCCAAATACACTTGGCGCATTTGTCTGCATCGCCTGCCAATTTCTTTGTGCAATCGCGTCAAACGCAGCGTGGTTCCCCGTTTTGCAATTAAGTCACACACATGGCGTTTTACAGGGACAGAGGCAGGGGGAGACGGGTGGCAGAGCAGTACCCCCATCGAGTTTCGAGTCTTTGGTTCAATAACCCATTCGACTTAACCATAAACTGTGAAATTGCAATAAGCCATTGCATTTTGGCTGTCAGTCAAATGCGATTCTTGGCCAGGCTTTCGCTTTCCTTGTACCCTGTATTTATTGAGAGTGGGCAACGGTAAATAGAGACAAGTACCAAATTCAACAGTATATTTCCCCCTGTTTTAATACTTTTCCAACTTTACCATAAAATAATATCCAGTAAAATATATACCCACGACACATATCCCTGTATTTATAAATTTTCCCATTGAAAAAAGTACTTGAGTAACTTGTCTGGTAATTTCCCCTTAACATATGTGTAGACTATTTCCCATTTTTATTCAGCTCAACTTCAAATTCCCGCTATAATTGTGAAAAATAAATTTTTTATAAAATTCCTATCAGAACTTAGTTTGAATGTGCACAACAGGGTAGCTAATAGTCGTTCCCCCTCGCTGCCTTGTTTGCCACTTGTCTAGGCTGTCTGTCTAGCCTTTAGCCAATGGAGCTGAGTTGGCCTAAAGTGGACTATCTTATCCGCTTCGTCAGCTGTTTGCGAGATCAACTTTTCGCTTCGTTTCGCTTTCGAGCTTCGACGCCGGCAACTGCAGTCGGCAATCTCTGCTGGCTTATCAGCTGACTTGGCCAACTCTCACTCACACACTCGCTCTCTCTCTCTCTCTCTCTCTCTCTTTGTCTATCTGTCTGCCTGCCTGCCTGCCTGTCTTTCTCTCTCTCACTTTTTCTCTGCGTTTGCTGTGGCATTTGTTAACTTTATTCAACATTCGCGTATCACAGTTAACCGTTAACAGTTGCCAATTTCAATTCGCGTTAACAACTCTGCGCGCTCTTGTTCGCGTCATTCGTAAAAGCGGGCTATAAAGTAGAGTCTAAACCATAAATCTAATAGATCACATATATATATATATATATATATATATAATATGCAGTGATGCTCGCTTGATATAGACGAAATCCTTAGTTCTAATCGTTATAATAAAAAAATAATAATTATTTTAAAAGATAGTGAATAAATAATAAAAATAACTCAAAATAATTCATAATATATACAATTATTAATTTTTAAATTAATAGTTTTAAATCTTATATAAAACAAATATAAAAAAAAAAATAAATAAATCACACTTTAAATTAAAAACAAATAAAAATAAATAAAAACTATATTAAAAAACCAAAATAAAAAAGCTTCTTTGAAAAAATGAATTATAATTAATTATTCCTCTAAATAAAAATATATGTTTAGTATAAGTTCGTTAAATATTTAAATTTCTTTTTAAAAAATATTGCTTTAGTTGTGATTGTTTCTAAAACTGTGATATATCTGCATAGCCAGACTAGAAACTGAATTTATAGAGCGCACGCTCAAGCGAGTGCTTACTGTATATAAGAGTATGTGTCTAGCTATAAAAAACTGTCAACAAATTGCTCTGCTGTGATCAAAAATTGAATTTAAAGCTGCATCCTGATTGTGCTCCTTTTTTTCTGCTGTTGTCAGGGTTGTCACGTTGCGCGCACTCAGGGTTGTGGCTTGTCTAAGCGCAGTGAGAGAGGCTGGGGATGGGGGCAGAATGACGGCTAATGAAATCAGTTTTCAATTGTTGGGACTTAATTCGATTTGCTGTTGCTTTTAAGTGGCGCATTTTGTTGTCAGGGCCAAGAGAAGGCGAGGACTTGGCTAGGCTCTCAACTGGGTGTGTCTGTGAGTGTGTGTGACAGAAATGTTGTGCACACTCGAGTTAATTGATTAGTTCGCTTGTCAGCAGTTGGAGGAGGAGTTCAGCTTTCGGGGCTATTATATCAGCTCTATCTATAGCAATTGCACTCAAGTACTTTGAAACGCCCACAATCTCGAAAAATAGTGCAAAATATAAAAGTTAAATAAGTCAGCTTATCTTTATGGGGCATTTTTGACATGAAACACCTCTTATATAACTCACTTGCAAAAAGTTCCCAATTAGAGTGACAAACACAGCAATTGAAATAGAAATCATGCATAAAGTGATTAAAGTTTGTGCGCGATTAAAGAAAGTGCAAAGATCTTTTATGGCTAAAGGAAATGTTAACTAAACTGAAAGAATGTTAGATACACATCAGAAAGATATGGATACAGCTATATCTTATATAGATAAAGCTTAGAGAGATCATTTAGCAGAAACTTTGATAAAAAGCTCTGTTAGCTATGTAAGAAAGTCGAGTAATTATATAGATAAGAAAAAGATAGGATACTTTACAGTTATATCAGAGAAATGAAGATGCATCTTATATAGAAAGAAAGTCAATGCTTAAAGATTAAGTTATAATATATAAACAGAAAGAAGAGAAAGCTAAAGCTCTCTTTAAACTCTTTAATATAATATTTATAAAATGATTTAATATCTATAAAATGTTTCTATTAAAGTTGGAAAACATATATTTAATAATATTTATAGATACGACATTAATTTACTACAGATTCTACTCAGCTTGCTGTACAGTAGCACTTAGCTAAGAAAGAAATTAAGCTGATGAGCAAAAAGTTGTAGTGAAGTTGAAATAAAGCTCACTATATATCTATCTATCAGATCTAAACTGTTTAAAGCCAAAAACTCAGTTAACTTTAGATATAATTCCAAGAGTGTTTATATTGTAGTATTATTCATCAAGAAGCTTTAGTGTCTGCATGCCCATAGAAACGCCTTAAAAACTCGCAAATTCTACTTAGCTAGTGAGCACTGTATGTGTATAGCATAGAACAGTCAAGATAATCAAGCTTTAGCAAATTTTCATTAAGTGGCTGACAAGATAATGCCTTGAATTCGACAGATAACGTCTTGTGCATGAAGTTTCGCAAGTTTGTTTTACTCGAAGATAAGTTGTATATGAACTAGAGCAGGTCTTATATAAGGTGTCTAATAGCGCCCAGACAACCTTAGCTAAGAGAGAAGCTCTATATAGCTATACTATATATGATCTTAGTCATATTTGTGTGCATAAAGCAGACTTAAATTGTTTTCAATTTGGCATCCAATAGCTGCAGCTTTACGAATTAGTCATTGAAGAAGGAGAGGGAGATAGAGAGAAATATGCAATTAGTCATTAGAGAGAGAGAGGGAGAAGCATTGCAACGCTGAGTAATGAAGTTAGAGGCGAATGAGTAAAACAAACTTTGAATTTAGAAAAAAAGAAAAGAAAAACGAAATCAAATAATGTGCCACAGACATGCAGCATGCAACTGCAGCTGCCACGCCCCCTCTCTTTACACGCCACTGCACAGGCGTGAAAAGTAACTCAAAAAGCTTGCAACTCCTTCAGCTAGAGCCGAATGCACGTGCACTCGACGAGTTTATACGCTTCTGCTTCTGCTTCTGCTTCTGCCTCATTTTGGTTGTTGTTGGCCGTGATTTGTATGCCGCATGCCGCACAAGCAGCGGCACTCTCATGCCGCCATTAGCAGCCCTCATTTCACACTCGAGCCGTCACTTCAACTTGACTTGACCGCCACGCGCCCCCATCTCTGGCACTCTGTGCCTCTGGCTGCTGCCCCTTTGTGCCTTTTAGGCGCAACAATTTTCAGCTGCCGCGTGTCACAAATTTTATCGATTTGCGCCCTGCTTGCCACACGCTTCTGCTGCTGCTGCTGCTGCAGCTGGTGGTGGTTGCTGCATCAAATAAATATATCCTTCCGCATTATGTTGCGCTCTCATCCGGCAACAGTTTTGATACCCCCATTGCAAATAATTGAGACTCGGGGTATGCCGGCTAGGCAAAGGTATAGGGTATATATATATGAATACTTGTTTAGCATATTGCACTGAATCTATCTGGTCAACAAACATTCTTCAGATGTGCAATAACTGTAGTATTCCCAGAATATATAGCATATGGAATATTGGAGAAATAGCTATACTGTAATACTACTGCGCCACTACTGTACTACTACTGTAATACCACTGTGCTACTACTATACTATTACTGGACTACTACTGTACTATTTACTGTACTATTACTATACTATTACTGTACTACTACTCTCATACTACTATATTCCTATTGTGTATACTACTACTGCTACTACTACTGTACTACTATTATTTCAACTACTATACTACTACTTGTGTACTACTACTACATCTAATACTGTTCTACTACTACTTCTGTATTATTACTGTACTACTATACTACTGCTGTCCTACTACTACTACCTTACTACACTTTATTACTATTTCAACTGTAGTACACTAGCCCTGCTACTACTATACTACTGTACAATACTACACTGTTATATATTACAATAGACTACCAAACAATGCAGCACTGCTAGGCAGAGCTGTCATACTTGCATGCTAATACTTTATAGTGCATTACTGTGCTACTATTATACTAGACTACCCCACTTATATACCATTGCTGTGCTGTACTATTAGTATACTATTACTGTTTAGTATAGTCTGGCACACACATAATAATCGTATGCTACACGACTAGGCCGTTGGCAGAATACTCACATGTACATAGATTATACATAGATCTTAGTTGAAAGGCTTGCAAGGGGAGAGTATTTGCAAGTCATGCATTGCCCGGTGAAGCGCACTTTTACATATATATTTGCACGCCGCCGGCGCCTGCGGCTAGGCAATGCTTTCTGCAGACTTTTTCAACCCTCGTCGGGCAACCCTCGCACGCGCTTCTCTCTCTCTCGTTGTCGCGCTCTGTTTCTCTTGCTGAATTGTGAGTTGGTCCCGGGTGGGCGCGTCCGTTCGCTAGTTGCGAATTGGCAAGCCACGGAAGGGAGAGAGACAGAGAGAGCGAGTGAGTCTGAGCGAAGCTAAAGCCGAAGCTGAAGCCGCAGCCGCAGCCGAAGCCCGCATCATCGAACTCGATTTGCGTGGCTCGCTGTTCGGCGCGTCCTTTAGTCAGCAGCTGGCAGTTTGCTCCTTAGCACCTTTGTGTAGCACACGCGCGCGCGTCCTTTTTTGCTCCCTAGTGTGTAGCCTAGACTCTTGTGTAGTAGCCTTTTTGTAGTATACCTTTGGGCGCGGCAACCAAACAACCAACAAAAAATTTAAAAAGAAAGAGGAAAAGATCCAAAGAAGAATTTTTGACAACTTTTCACAGCATCTAAGACGAGCGAACCACCAAAAAAGAAAAGAGAAAAAAACAAAAATATTTCTAATCAAACAAAAAGCAATACAAATTAAGCGAGTGCGTGTGTGTGTGTGCATGTGTGTGTGTGTGAAATATATATATATATATCTTTATATATGTATGTGAAGTAGTTAAAGCAGCTGCATTGTGATTTCATTTTACCTGCAAAAGTCCCACAAAAACAAAATCAAAGAAACTTTTTACACACACCAACAAAAAACGATAACTTTTTGACCAAGGCCAAATTTTTTACTACAAATACAAAACTTTACAAAATCAACGAAACTCTTAAGAAACTTTTACTAAAAACTTAAAACTTAAATCTTAAAACTAAAAAAATGGGTTTGTGCGCCTCAAAGGATAAAAAGGAAAAGGTGATCGAAGGCGATGCCGGCGCCACAGCCAATGGAGGCGAGCCCAATGGCACGGCCACAACGCCAGCCGCTGGCCAAGATGGGTGTGTATATAAATACACATATGTATATTTATATAGATGTGTGTGTATGTATGTGCGAGGGTGGCATGAAAAGTAGGGAAACTTAATGCTGAACAAGCTGTGAAACTATAAAAGAATTAAAAAAAATAAAATATATCAAATACTTTAGACATATGACAGATACAGCAGACATATGTGATATACGAGGGTGGTTTCAAAAATTAACAAGTTAAAAAAGCTGGCAAAATGGAAAAATTAATATTATTTTATATATATTAAACTTAAATATGCATATGTGATGCCTTCGAGGGTGTTTTAAATAATTCCTAATATAAAAGAAGCTGGACATATGTTCTATGCGAATATTTGCAATAATTAAAGTAATTTTAGAGTATAAAAACCCTGAGTTCGAAATGCATAAATATGTTTTGTTAACTCGCCAACTTTTCAAGCCAACCTCTGCTATACATAGATAGATAATATGTACATGGTATATATAGACAATAGTGTGTGCGCCGCTTTTTGGGGCTTGTCATAGGTCCTCTGGCGCTGCTGCTGACGTCAGGCTGTCCAAAAAGAGAGGAACAAATTAGAAAACAGAAGGGAATACTATAGTGGGCATAAAAATATTATTGCCCTGGTCCTTTTTTTTTGTTTTTTTTTTTTTTTTTGACCGGGGCCCGGGCCACGACACCCGGGACCGGGCAGACAAGAGGCGCGCATGTGCCGCACGTAACGGGGGCAGGGCGGGGCAGCATACGCTATTTATATATATATGCTGCATGCTATGTACACTCTCTCCTATCTACTCGGTATGCGTATTCAGCGACAGCCGGCAAAAACATTTCAGTCATTCAGTTAACTGAAGCTCAGCAGCAACAACAGCCCTCAGCCACGAGTTGTCGAAGCAACCCCGAAATATTTGAGGCAGTTACTTTTTTTTTAATGGACTCTATTTGAAATTGCGCTGTCGCGTGTCTGTCTCTAGAGATTCCCAACTAAATGGGAAAAAATGGGCGAAAAACATTGCCGACTTTTGGGCGCCAGAATTGGCAGAGCCTAAAACCTAAAGCTAACTAAATGTTTCGGAAAATGCACAAATGCAGAACAATTAGTATATTGATTGGGAGATCTAGATATATGTAAGGCTGAAAACTTAGATTAAAAATTTATAAAATTATAATCATATTGAATTCATATCAAAAATAATATAATTAAGCTTATTTGAATCGTAAAACACATAAATATTAAGTTTTATAGATCTAAGAACATAAGCACAAAAACTTTTAAGATCCAAGTCTAATGAGAGTTGTATAAACGCTGTCATTTTCCCATTTATATAGAGTAATATAACTAATCCAGCCTTAGACAAATCAATTAAAGTTAGTTGATATGAATATGACCCTAAGATCTGTACCAAAAGATACTTTGAATTGTATTGAGGCTAAGTTAGCTGACTGTAGATATCTAAGCTCTAAATTAATGCAGTTAATTCTATTCCCAAAAGTAACGCTTAACTAATAGCATCGTCTTCTGTTCTGAACTCTTCTTATAGCAAACAAGACACCATGGTTGACGCTGCTGTTCTCGCTAAACTGGAGGAGGGTTATGCCAAGTTGGTCGCCTCCGATTCGAAGTCGCTGTTGAAGAAATACCTGACCAAGGAGGTCTTCGACAACCTAAAGAACAAGGTGACACCGACCTTCAAGTCGACCCTTCTGGATGTGATCCAATCTGGTTTGGAGAATCACGATTCTGGCGTAGGCATCTATGCCCCCGATGCTGAGGCCTACACAGTGTTCGCCGATCTGTTCGATCCCATCATTGAGGATTACCATGGTGGCTTCAAGAAGACCGATAAGCATCCCGCATCGGACTTCGGTGATGTGAACAGCTTCGGCAATGTCGATCCCACCAACGAGTATGTGATCTCGACTCGTGTCCGTTGCGGTCGCTCCATGCAGGGTTATCCCTTCAACCCCTGCTTGACCGAGGCCCAGTACAAGGAGATGGAAGCCAAGGTCAGCAGCACTCTGTCCGGTTTGGAGGGTGAGCTGAAGGGCAAGTTCTACCCATTGACTGGCATGGAGAAGGCCGTCCAGCAGCAGCTGATCGATGATCACTTCCTGTTCAAGGAGGGCGATCGTTTCCTCCAGGCTGCCAATGCCTGCCGCTACTGGCCATCCGGTCGTGGCATCTACCACAACGACAACAAGCGATTCCTGGTCTGGTGCAATGAGGAGGATCATTTGCGCATCATCTCCATGCAGCAGGGTGGCGATCTCGGCGAGATCTATCGTCGTCTGGTGACCGCCGTCAATGAGATCGAGAAGCGTGTGCCATTCAGCCATGATGATCGTCTTGGCTTCTTGACCTTCTGCCCCACCAACTTGGGTACCACCATTCGTGCCTCCGTGCACATCAAGGTGCCCAAGCTGGCCTCCAACAAGGCCAAGCTCGAGGAGGTCGCTGCCAAATACAATCTGCAGGTGCGCGGCACTCGCGGCGAGCACACCGAAGCCGAGGGCGGTGTCTACGATATCTCCAACAAGCGTCGCATGGGTCTCACCGAATTCCAGGCCGTCAAGGAGATGTACGATGGCATCACCGAGTTGATCAAGCTCGAGAAGAGCTTGTAAGCAGCTAACTCTCTAATCCCTAAAAAAAACCCAAATTGAACTCCATTTGGGGAAGGTTCAAACTTACCCAATTTAACAGCTCAATGGAGTTCATTTGTTGTTTATCTGCCGCCTGGAATGTGTTTTCCATTAGTGGAAATTCCCATTTCCAGCTGGTGCGTTTGCTTTAGTCTTGTCGTAGAATTTGCGTAGGGTATTTGTGTACCGGGTATGCCCGATCGTTCGTTTGCCTGCGGCACTCGGCATTTCGTTCGTCTACTTTGAGAGTCGCGGCCATAGACGGCCGTGGCATGCCCGCCCAACCACCAACCACAATCAACAACACCAAAGCCCCACAGACAACAACAACAACAACAACAATAATGGACAACTAATTCACAACAAAATATTTGCTTAAAGAAAAATCTAAAGAAAAGAATGTAAAACATTTTGGCATTTGTGTCAAGCAAAAAAACAACATAAAAACTTTAAATACTTTTATTTTAAGTCTTAAGTTTATAAAAGAATTAAAATTATAAAAAACAAATAATAAAAAAAATAAAAAAATCCAGGCTGTGTTTTGAATAAAGCTAAGGAAAAGAAAAGGCAGAGCTAGATAAAAGTTATATGTATAAATTAGATAGATGATAGATAAATGTATGAAATGATTGACTGATCAAAGATATGTGATCAAGGCTTGCCACCAGATCAATTATATTTCAGCTGCTGCAGCGCGTTTCAATGCTCTCCTATGCAATTCTCATGAGGTTTTTAGCTAAGAGCGAAGTAAACGAATCTGGGGAAGAGGCAAAGGTCCAGTAGGAAGAAGCAGAGAAGCTATCACAGAAAGACGCTTAGCAGTAAGTATACAATGCTGCTCATTCTCTTTTATTTCCTATACAAATTGAATCATATTTACTTTAGGAGAGGACATCGGATATGAAACGACCAGGAAGTGGAAGCGATAAGAGGAAACTAGTAGATGGCAGACAGGAGAAAGGCCATAGGTGCTAAGCACGGTCTGGAAGAAAGAGAGCACTAGGAGGAAAGGAAGGAGCAGAAGACTAGAAGCAAGAGAACACTAGAAAGAGAATACTAGGAGAAGACAATGAAAAGACTCGAAAAAGGAAAAGGCCTAAAGAAGCCTAGAAGCGGAGCAGTAGGAGGAAAAAGCCAGAAGACTAGAAGAGGAATAAAAAGAAGACGAGAAAGAGAGAAAGCATGCTAGCAAAAGAAACGGACTTAAAGAGGCAGAAGGAGAATGGAAACAGAAAAGACCTAGGCGAAGGAAACAAGCAGAACCAAACTGGGGGAATTACCAGCAAGTACTAAAAGCATGTAGGAAGTACATCCATGTGCATATAGCTTTGGGAGTAAATAAATTTAAATTCCACGGTTGACAGGCTTTGATCTACAAAATATTTATATTAACTGTAATAAATTATGGTTTAGTCTAATCTGTATACCTTTAATATTTACGCTTAGATCAAACATGATTTACCCCCATCAGGCTTTTCTAGCTTAGTACAAATATTAACCGATCCATCGATAGGCAGATCATTCTTCGAATGTGAGCCTTTCCTATTTCTTAGAGCTCTCTCGGCACTCGGCTTCGATCAGGGCGGAGATGCCCTTGTGCATCTCACCGATAGTTTGGTATTCAGTGAGCCCCATGCGACGCTTGTTGGATATGTCGTAGACACCATCTTTGGCCTCTGAATGTTCGCCGCTGGTTCCACGTACCTGGAGATTGTGTTTGCCGGCCAGTTCCTCCAGCTTGGCCTTATCCTTGCCAATATGTGGCAACCTAATGTGCACCGAGGCACGAATTGTGTTGCCCAAATTAGATGGGCAGAAAGTCAGGTTACCCAATCGCTTGTCACAGCTAAATTTGAGTGAAAATGCCAGAGACTCCAGGCCGATGATCATCCTTTCGTATGCACGGCCCAGATCGCCGCCTCGCTCCATCGAGATAACGCGTATGTGATCCTCCTCATTGACCCACACCATAAATGTGCGATCGCGATTCATGAAGATGCCCCGGCCCGTCGGCCAAAACCTGGAGGCATTGGCAGCCTGTAGGAAACGATCGCCCTCTTTGAACAGATAATGGTTATCGATCAGTTTCTTCTGGACCTCCTTGTCCATTCCTTTAAGTGGAAGGTACTTTCCGGAGTGTTCATGGCAAAAAGTGAGAAGCACTTTCGAAATCATGCACTCCAGATTGCGGTAATCCTCCTCGCTCAAGCAGGGATTGAAAGGAAAATCTTGAATGGAGCGAGCACAACGGACACGTGTTGACACAACGTACTTTTGCTCCGGATCTAGATTGGGGAAATCCGCACCGTAGCCATAGCAGGAAGCCGGATGCTTGTTGGCCTTGCCGAATCCTTTGTGGATATCACTGATAATTGGATCGAAGATGTCAGCAAATGTTTTGTAAGCCTCCGGATCGGGCGCATAGATGCCCACTGCTGAATCGTGATTGCATAAACCGGATTGAATGCAATCTAAGAGCGTCGAACAGTACGAGGGCGTCACTTTCGTCTTCAGCTTGTCAAAAATTGATTTGGTTAAATGTTTCTTTAACAAAGACTGGGAATCGGATTCAGCCAACCTCTGGTAGCCCGCCTCGAGCAGCTCCAATATTTCACATGGAGCCATGCTGTACGAGCGCATAGAATAGCATTTAGTAACAGTGCGAGCCAAGCGAATTGCATTCATCTTAAAGATTGGGAAAAAAACTATAAATTTTCACGAAAAAAAACCAAATTTTAATTTTTTTAATTTTGCTTGACTCTATCCAAAAAAAGAATAAATGTGATCTTTTTCGACAGGTATGGCAACGACAATGAATTTCAGTTGAACGGTTAAGCAAACTAGATTCAATTTGAATCGCCTAAACAGAGTGCGAACATATATTTCATTATAAATATATTTTAAATATAACCAATGTGAGTAGATGTCTATATTTTATTTTTGTTCATTTCAAAATTTGACAAACATAAACAAGCAATTTAAGACAACACACGAGAGCCAAAGTTACTAGAAAACGAGTGTATTAATCGATAAATTCAACTACGAAAAAAAGGAACTGATTCAAAAATAAATTTCAAATACACGACAGGCATATGCCACGTAAATATAAATTGCATAAAATAAATAGCATTTAAGTGTCAACAAATTGACACATATATAAAAATTAAGTTTCAAGTTCTCTTGTTATTAAAACAAAACAAATATCACAATTAATGAACGATAGTCTTTGAGCTGACTAGTTCGTTTGTGAGTGAACCTGCAGAAAACTATCGAGATAAGAGAATAATTCTTATTGTTATTCCAACTCAATCAAACTATCGAATTGAGGAAACGATTATCGACTAGTCTATCAACTATTTCACTTGTTTCTTTTGTACTCCCACAAATTAGTTTGAAGCTCCTACAAATTAGTTTTCTAATAATGGTGCAGGTGTGGTTTATGGACAGCGATGACAGTGATCAGCGACTGGAGCACAAGCGAGAACCAGCTTCCTATCTAGATTTGGAGACACTCTACAAAAAAACGGGCGTGGAGTACTTCAAGGTAGACTTTATAAAAAAGCCTATCAACGACCTTGCCAAAGTCGCGCTTATCACCTTTTTCGACGTTCACTTTTTGTAGATCAATGCAGACAACTATGAGAACGATGAGGTGCTAAAAGAGCTGCGCAGCAAACGTGGCTACACATACGAGGATCAGGTAGGCATAAATAATAATACAAGGGGTTATTGACTAAGTTGTATTACTGTAGATCACCTGTTCCGAGCAATGCCTGCCTGATTATCTAAACAAGCTAAAGGCATTCTACACGGAACACCTACACACGGATGAAGAAATTCGATTGGTTCTCGATGGCTCCGGGTACTTTGATGTGCGCGAGTAAGTAAGCAGACTGTGTTGACATTAATAGCCAGAAAGAAGCTATAAAAAAGATGCTAACAATATCATTATTAGCTAACTGTGTTATTATTAGCTAAGTGTGATCTGAAATTCATTAGACAAATGGGCAAAACTGCTCAAAATTAGGTGTCTGTACTTTACCCAACAAATTAATTTACTTTTCAGCAACGAAGACAACTGGTTGCGTATAGAAGTGGTCAAGGGAGATTTGATTATAATACCTGCTGGCATTTATCATCGGTTTACACTGGACAGCAAGGTACGCAGAGTTTATAAATGTCCATCTAGACAACCTCTTACCTTTGCTTATCCACAGAACTATATACAAGCGCGTCGATATTTTGTTGGCGAGCCAGTTTGGGTTCCATACAATCGGCCAGCTGATAACATGGACTGTCGCAAAGCATATTTAGAACATATGGTGCAATCGAGAAAAGCTTAATATTTACCTATATATTGAAATAAGTTTTAATTGCTTGAAAAGCATTAAAGTATATATTTGATTAATAATTATGTCGATATCGATATAGTAAACCAGTTCCAGGTTGAACGAACGATCTACGAACTTGACGAAAACATCTGTTTTAGCACAATATAGTTTAATAATTTGTTAAAATGTTAATGCTGCATAACCAAGCTTAACTCTGAAATTCAGCTGTTATTAACATATTAGCATTATGCAAAAGAAAAAGAAACTTTTCTTAAATTTATAAAAAAATAAATTAAATGGATCATGCAATTATTATCATAACAGACTTAAAACTAAATGTTTTCAGTTAACAGAGACAGCTACTCCACACTTTACATGTACATTGACTGTAGGCTAACATAAGTATCGATACTATTGCGGCCTACTTAAAACGCGTACCACCTTCGTATGCGTCGAAAGTTTGGTATATTTCGCATTAGACGTTCGCGGTCACACTACTGCGATTATTTTAAATGTATAAGCAACATTTACAAAAACAACATCAAGCGGGTTGGACGCGCAGAAACGTTAGCGGATAAAAGCAGCGTTTAGTTATTTTACTATTACGACTTTGTTATTTGTTTACAAACAAAGCTGATAAAAGAAAGTATGCTACTCGCGATTGTGTTACAGGTGTAATTATTAATACAACGGTTTCGCCCTCCCCCTTCACTGCTTCGTGTGTGTATGTATATAATTAAATATGCATGTGTTTATTTAGTGAGTGAGAGAGCAGTAGTAAACAAATCAAATAGTAATTAAATTCAATAAGCAAATAAACAAAAGTGCAATATTTAACAAAAAATTTACTGGCGCGATTTGTGTGCGCTTAAAAAAAAGTGAAGAAAAAAATAATTTTTTGGAAAGCCGTAGAAGGCAACCAAGAAGCAGAACGACCAGCGACGACGCAGCACCAGCAGTAGCGCGTTCTGCAAGTGTATTAGTGTTAAAAGGCGCACAGTCAACACGCGTATATACATATGTACGTGCATATGCTGGCGTAAATAAGCAAACGTATATATATTTATATATATCTCTTATTATATATGTACGTGTAAATAAGCAAATTACCAAGCGCAACCACAAAAAAGTGAAATTTCTCAAGGCAGAAAATTTAATAAAATTTTTCGTGCACTTCATTGGTGTGTGTGGTTAACTGTGAGAGTGTGTGAGTGTGTGAGTTTGGAAAATTAGTATAAATTCCAAGAGGCTGGACGCCAGCGTTGTTGAAACAGCGCCCGCAACAACAACAAGCAGCAGCTTAACGGATTTTCTCCTCTTTTCTCTTTCCGCGGTAAGTTTCAAACAAAAACAAAGAACCAAAGCATAATCATCTCAAGAACACGCCAAAAATTTTCATTACGTCGAAGAAAAATTCAATATGTATGCCTTGCCAGCCAGTTGCCCCCGCCCTACGTCTTATCCATCGCATCTGCTTCCCCTATCCAATTTAACCTCAACCGGTCTGCTGCTGCTGCGGCTGCGGCCGGCGTCTACGTCGCGTGTGCATGTCGATATATATATTTATGTGTGTATGTGTGTTGAGTTTTCGTACTAGTGTGCGCTTGTCAATACGCTCGTTAAAAAAACCCTCAGTCGCTACCGCTGCTTTGCTGCTGCTGACGTCGTCGTTGACGTTGACGTTGACGTTGACGCTAACGCGATGTCAGCGGCTTCTTCGACACTCGCGCACATTATTTTGCAAGCTGTTGTTAGCGTTGACTTTTTTCGTCTCTTTTTTCTATATTGACAATTTTTACAGCTTTTACCGTGTTTTTTTTCCGGTAGGGTAGGCGTTGTTGTTGTTAGGCGTGTGGCCGTCTCAGTGACGCCATGCTTAGGCGCTCGCTTTTATTATCTGCTGCTGCTATTTTTTCTTTTTTGTTTCTTATATTTTCAGTTTGTCGCTTGGCTACGTTCTTATGTTTGAGCAACGGGGTTGCCGTTATCTATATACACATTTGTGGTTGCCATACCTCAGACTAATGTGGGTGTGTATGTGTTTGTTTGTGTGTTGTGTTGGTTCTTTTTAGGATATTTTAGTGGCGTGTATTGGCGTCATTATGAATGAGCGTACACTACACTGGGTTGTTTTGAATATTGTGTTAATGAACTTTCATTTGCAAACAATACAAAAGAAAAAACCGTTAATCAGTTGATTGCATTGGTTTCGTGTACTAGAGAGTTTCGTTAAGTGACCCTTCTCACACATACAGCAGCGCACACATTTAAATACGCACGCATGCACTTGTTCGTCCAGCCTCACTCTCTCGCACTACTCTACTACTTTGTCCCCTTCCACTTGCATGCTCACTCTCGTTCACTCATTTACTCTCTCACTTCACTGTATCTCTTTCCCTCTCTTGAGCCAACGAACGCATTTGGCAATAGCACGAAAAGTTGCATGCTCCAAAATACGCACACACACGCAAGCAAATTCTACTTGCTCGCTCACTCACACTTGGCGTTTGTTATACTGTCTGCTCACACACGCACCAGACTGTCGTTAGTTTTAAACTTATTTTTGGCGTTCTTTATGTGCTTGCATTCTCGCCGTCTCGTCTCGATGACGACCCAGACCCGCATTTTCTAGTCGTTGCGTTGAGCTGTGTGTGTGGGCCTGTGTGTATTGGTATCAGTAACATGCGTTGTATCCGTGTGTGTGTGAGAGTTAGTATTGAATATTTGGGAGCGGGGCTAGCAGCCGAAAATTTCATCGTTCAGTTTGTGTGCAAGTGAAACGGCACCTGTTTATCCACCCTCCTCTACACACACACATACACATACATGACATAAGGCAGACTTAATGCAATGATTTTCCTATTTAGGTTATGATGGATTTTCTTTTCCTGTGACCCAACTATTCAAAATTTGCATTACAGTTCCGTTTATTTGGTGGGGTAGAGCATGTGTTAAGACGTAGAGTAAACTTAACTGACAAATCTTTAAAGTTTGGTTTAAAAAATATGAATACTAATTTTATTTAAATGCAAGTTTTATAGTTTTTGTTTCTTTTTCCTTTATTATTTTAATAGAATATTAAAAAGTCGGCTGCACCTGTTTTACTTATTTTTTATTTCGTTAGCTGCAATTCAAACGAATTGTTGAAATACACACACAGAGAAGCATACGATACCTCACACATGTATACATATTTATATACATACGCAAGCTCTCTATATGCAGAGGCTTACAACAATAACAACAACAAGAAGCAAATGCAGTTTAAAGCGCAACTAAAACTAAACACAGAGTAGTAGTGCCTGTGGGTGTCGAGTGGGGTGGTTGGGGTAGAAATGGTATTTTAGTGCATATGCCAGCATATATATACATGTGTGTGAGTGTGAGTAAATGTATGTAGTTGAGTGGATTTTATATCAAAAGTACAGTCGCTTAGTGATGTTGTTGTATTTCATAGGTTTAAATGTGTGACTGGTGTGAGTATATGTGTGTGAGTACATAAATTGCATGCTCATGCTTCAATAGTTGCATGCAGCGATGCTTCGTTGAGTTACAAACACAAGAACACAAATATATATATTTATATATATTGTATGTACTTGTATGTGGCTAAGCCTAAGCGCCAAACATTGTTGACAACTAAAACAAAAGCTCAAGCGGGAGAAACAGCAACACAAAATCATTGCGATCCCATTTAATGATTACGTTCGCAAGCGTTAGAGCGAGAGAAAGAGAGAGAGAGAGCGTTTATGGCAGATAGCCCCCGGGCAGCAACAGTGATTTAGTGGTCACTCTCTCCTCGCGCTCTCTTTCCGTCTCTTTTTCTCTCTCAATGAGTATGTATGTGTGCATGTGTGCCTGTGTGTGTTTGTGATTACTAAGAGTTCCTCACGTTTGGTGCCAACTTGAACTTAATTGCACGCCAATCGTTTGTCTTTCGTTCAGTTTTTTTTATTTTTTATCGATAACAAGTGTCAACAGTGTTCAGTCACGATCAGCCAAGAGCAAAGGGTAAATTTGCAGCAGCAGTGCAACAGCAAAGGGTCAGTGTATGGTGCTGCCAAAGACTGAATTTATTGTTGACTTTTTTCTTCCTACATTGTGTTTTTTATGTCTTTTTTTTGTCGCTTCGCTTTACTCTGGCAAGGCGAAGAGCGAAAGAGAAAAAGCGGGCGCTGCTGCGGCTGTGGCTGCTGCTATGTGTGTGTGTGTGCAAGTGAGTCGGCATGCGACTTGGCTACCAGAGTTGGAGCTGGGGATGGGCTTAGGGATTGGGGGTGTTGGGGACCTTTACTTTTGGCTGCTGTCGCGTGTTGGCGAAAAAATCGATTAAAAGACCTGAATAGAATTTATATTATACGGCTACATATATACATATATAAATATGCTTTAATTTTTGGTTTATATAAAAGAAAAGTGTTGTAAAATATAGTATTGATTTTTCTAAGCGGGCAAGTTTTGCTTTGGGGTGCAGCAGTGAATGCTTATGTATCAAAATTTTTCGGCAGCAAACTATGCCCAGGGGTTGGGGGTGGCTGCGCCCTAAGGGTTGTTGTTGTTGTTGTTGTTCGTGTGTTAGTTGAAATGCAGACGTTTTTGCATTGTTGTTTAGTGGGTGGCTCTGTGGCTGTAAAGTGGCCCAAACGCACACACACATACAGTTACACTACGGCCGGGTACAGCTGTGTACATGTGTACATAAAGCACACACACATATATATATATATATATATAGATAAAGATATACATATACATATATATATATATATATATATAAATGTATACAGCTACAGTCGCATGCAAAAACGGATACAGCTAGAGATACAGATACATGTACAAAACAAGCTACGTGGGTGGCCACAGAGGCGGGGGCGTGGCAGTAGTTGGGTGGCAACTGACTCGCTTCCTTCCTCGCATAGTTCAAGTATGCATATAATATCCGGGACTCGGGACTTCGGTCGGTGCCGAAAACGAAGCAGCTTGCAATACCAACGGGATTTGGGAGGCTCGCAGTTAGGGTGGTGCTCTTGTCAAGGGAGGTCGGTGGGTGGGTGGCTCGGTTTGGTTTAACAGCATCCGACAAAGGCCTACGGCAATTGCGACGCGAACAGCATTGCAGCTCTATGGATGGGTGGTTGGTTGGTCGGTCGTCCGGTAGGTGGTTTATTTGGCTCTGCTTGAGTGGGTTTTGGTGGGTGGTGGGTGGGTGTTGCTGCGAGTGTAGAGAGTGGAATGTCGGCTGGTTGCGTGGGCGCTGGTCGTTGTCCCTTTTTGCTTTTTGGAGTAGTACAAATGTGTCGCGAGTGAGTGAAGAGGGGTTGAGGGTGGTGCGGGTCGCAGGCCACATTTTGTGGGTGGCTTGGGTGGCTGTTGTTCTTGTTGTTGCTTTGTGCAATAGTTGCGTAATCTATGCGATGATATGCCACTGCTCGCATTTTGTACCTATTGTAGTTGTGTGTGTGTGTGTGTGTGTGCTTGAACTACGACCCGTTAGCGATTGCATAAAGCACAGATCAGGGCCATGGCTCCACTCCATAGGCAGCTAGAGGGAGTAGAGAGAGAGAGAGAGAAAGGGAGCGGTAGTCAGTGTGTTTGCATAGTTGGGGGCTGTGCCTAGCTCTATGGTTGGCTTAGAAACAGCTGCAACTACAACAACAACAGCTGCAGCTGCAACAACCAACGACAACAAAATCCACAACAGCAAATGCAAATTTGGAATTGTAATGCACACAAATCCGAAATAGCTGCAGTTTTTGCTATAGCGGAACATATGTAGTCAGAGGTATTTACATATCTACGGACTTATATATCTATGTATATATATAAATGATTCCATATGCATTATATATATCTATAAATGTTTATTTTAGGTTTTATGAAACTAAAATAGATACCAAAAATAGTTTATAAAAGTTTTTGGTTTTACAGTTTTTCCAGATAAATCTAAGAGAAAGGAAATGTACTGAATATAATATACAAATAATTTATACAATATATACATAATATTATCATATATATATTGAATAGATTTACTTATAGTCTAGACTACTAACTGAATGACAAAAGTAGTCAAACTAAAATAGTTTTATAGATATTTTTGTATTTGTAAATAATATTCATTATAGAACTCAAAATTATATGTCTATTCTGTATTATATAGATATAACCTGTCACGTAATCTAGAAGCTTTGCAATTTATGTTTCAGGTACATCTAAAGAGTACATAGCGCCCATAGCTCACAGCTAAATATATATATAATTAACACTTGCAGCTACCATAACCTCTATAAGTTAATCCACTGGTATAATGCATATTCCCCATCTAGGTGTTTCAGGAAATTAGTTTTAGCCACATTTCCGGCGCCTAGTTGGCCATTAATATTACCAAATTTTAATGATAATGCAAATGCCACACCAGGACAATTAGCGCTGCTTTACGCTGGAGTGGGCGGCCACTGCAAGTGGGCGTGGCCCTCAAATATATTCGACAGATTAATTATGATATATAACATTTATTTGTATGTATTTGTAGCTACGTTTACTAAACTACTCAGCGACTATGAATTGCAAACGCAACTGTACCTGCAGCTGTGTGTTTTGGCCTGTGAAAGGGGTGGGGGTGACGTTGTGGGTGTTGGTAGGTGCGGCAGGGCTGTGCTGGGCTGGGGGTGGTTGTCGGGTTAGCTGTAAGCAGTGACTAGGCGACGAGAGCGCAGATGGTTTTGCATGACTGCGTGCGTGTGTGTGTGTGTAGGCGAATGTATCTATGCATGTGTGCGTGTGTGTTTGGGACTTGGCTTCGATTTTGCGCGTTTGGCAATTATGTGGACATGTGTCTTGACACCGCCTATTATATATATATATAACATATATATATATATATATATATATATATATATATATATATATATATATGTGTGTGTGTGTGTGTGTGTGTGTGTGTCTGCATGTTTTTGTATATATTTATATACACATATACGAATGCAGGTAGCGCCCCCTTACACACACACACCCACTCGAAGCAGAGAGGTGACCCCTGCTATTGACATGACTGCTTCTTCCGTTCCCCTGCAGCATAAAGTATTTCTAGATACACATTTTTGTTAGGGCATAATAAATAGAGATTGCTCGACTGATAGATTAGCTGTAAATAAAGTTGTAGAAAAATGCTTACAAAAAATACATTGATATTTACACCTGTGTAACATACATATATATATATATATATATCTCGTTTTCAAATCCGATCCGATTGGTAGATATCTTGTAAAACACTTTGAATTGCTAAATAATAAAAATACAAGTTACAACTATGTATACGTATACATGTATATATGTTCGCGTATATGTACATAGAAAAGTAATCGATTCTTATCGATAAAAATACATGAGCAATTATATATAAACTTATGCATTTATATTTCCTTAATCTTTAAAGAGTGATTGTACAAATTGTACAATTTTACTATATACCCCATTTTTTAAATAAATTTTCAAGGAGTGCAGGGCATGAAAAAGAACAGCAAAAACCGTTAACCGACAACGACCAACTGCAAACGTTTCTGTGTACATGAATCTGTGTGTGTGTGTTGAGCTGGTGAATGGGTGGATTTGAGTTGGGTGGCCGTCAGAAAAAAAGGCAAGCAAACACCGTTAGCTTTAAGAGGCGACTTTAAAGTTTTCGCTGTGCCTTGTCGTTGCTACCTAAAAGCACAAATATGCACATACATATACGCTTATGTATTACAGATATACATATGTACTTATTATGTATCTACTTATAACAAAAGTTTTGGCCTGCCTTCACTTTGAAGTAAAATTGTCGAAGCTTTCGTTCGGTGGTTGACGTTTTCTGGTTGCGCGAAGGCGGAGGCGCAAAAATCTCCACACACACACACAGCTACACACCTAAGGCTGCCGAAAAATACAACAAACAGCAAAAAGAAAAACAACTAAGAAAAAATTAGCTAGAAGCAGCAGCAGCTCACGGCGTTGCCACTTTGGCTGCTAATTTTCAATGTTCCTACTCGCATTGCATTTGTGCCGCTGCTATTCGCATATGTTATTTTATTATTGTTTATGTAGCTATATTTTGAGTAGCTTTAATTGCCATACACACTCATACAAATGAACACATGCACGCACCAAAGCCAATATGCCTTTACTACTCACACTCTCACTTGGCACTTATTCTTTTGTCGCTCTTTCCCCAAGCACTCTCTTTCTCTTTCTCTCTCATATGCTGTGCCTGCTAATTTATGCACGTTGTTCGGTTTTTGGTGTCTGTGCAAAAGTTTTTTGATTGCCCATTTTATACTCGATTCAATATTATTTTATTTTACATGCTTGAATGTATGCGTATTTGTTTGTATTTATGCGTGTGTTGCTCTCATTTTACAGCAATTTTTTTGGCAATTCGGCTACGCTGCTACTGCAGCCGCCTAGTAGTCAAAGTCAATGTGGAAGACAGTCTCATATCTCAATTTTTCCTGTAGTTTATTTTTTGGATTCTCTCATTTTACTCTCGCTCTCACGGTGTCTCTCTCTCTGTCTCTTCTATTCGTACGTTTGCCTTTTTAGCTTGAGGCAATTGACCGTTTAAATGAGTCGCCGCTGTTGTTGTGGCTGTTTTAGATGCTGTTGGCACGTTGAAATATTTTCTTATTTGGTTTTACTTTTATTTTTATTTTTTTATATACACCGTTCATCTCACTAAAGCTAAACGAAACCCTTTACCTTTGTGCGGGTAGCCACACGGTGTGGAGAGATAGTGTTGCCACTTTATTTTCAGCGTAGACAAGTTTCAAGTGGAATTGCCATGCAGTTGCTGTGTTGTTGTTGATTTTGCTCTTGTTACTTCCTTGTTTCTGTCATTCTCAACTTTGTATGTAGATATGTATATGCATGCATGTATGTATACAAGTACATACATTTGTGTGTGTGCTTATGTAACGGCGTCGCGGTTCGTTCGCCAGGCAAAGAATGCGCAAGAAGACAGAGACCCATCTCACACACACGTCAATATATATGTGTGTATGTATAAATATGCGCACGATTTTGATTGTGCATGTGTGTGGCCTTTTTTAAACAAACTCACACATACATGCATGCATTTGTATGAGCAAAAACTGAAAATCAAGCAAATTCAGCGCTTTACATTCTTTTGCATTGATCTCTTCCTTTTTTTTCGTTAAGTTTTCATGGTCGCTGCACTGCTGACGTTGGCTAATTATGATTATCACAGCAACAACAACAACGATGTCAATTTACTCAATACTCGATCTTCTTCTTCTCACAATTTCATGCAAAAACAAAAGCAGCACCAACAGAAACACAAAAAAGTGGCAAAGCTGCTTTTGGTTGATGTTTTCTTTTTTTGGCTTACGTTTTTTTTTACCTGTTTTCTCTTGCATCCCGCTCATACACACAGCCAACACTGGCCACTATACATGTACACGCGTATATGCGCACACTGTCATGGATAGAAACGCACACAAATGTAAACACGCGCGCGCTGGTTACACGTCATTAAGTGCAAAATAAGAACAGCGCATAAAAAAGTAGTATGTAGTAGTTTTTTCTTCTTTTTTTCTTTTCTTTCGTTCAGTAGTAGAAAGCGCTGCTGCTGCTGCAGCAGACTGCCAATTTATATGTGTATGGTATAGTTACCGTTAGCTATTAAAATTGCTTGTTTGGCGTTGCACTACACTAAATGTTATAGTGCAAGCAGATATATACGTGTGTGTGTGTTAACGAATGTATATATATACTTTAATTAAATTGAACTAATAAGTATTTTTTAATCTTCAGTGATTCATTTTGGGAAGAAGCAACAGTAGCGTTTCTTTAAAGCAGCTGTGTGAACAATTGCATATAAAAATATACATATATAAATATATATATATATATATATATATATATATATATATATATATATATATATATGTGTTATGTATGTATTCGAAATTATATATACATACATAAGTGTTTGTAAGTAGAGTTCGCTTATCAGCAAAAACGCTAGAAAAATGTTTTCTCTTTTCGTTGTCATTTTTTATATGCTATGCGTATATATACTAATAAATTCATACATGTGTACGTATAGAGGCATGCATGTGTGAGAGTGTATATGTGTCTAACGTTTAACATTAAGTTAGCTGTGAAAAACGCGTGCAAGTTATTATTACAGGTGTGCACATAAACTTACAAATATAAATACTCATACGTACATATGTATATATGTATGTATGTTTGTGTTTTGTTGGGTTTCTTTAGTTCAAGGCTAAAAATGACAGAATTTATGTCGGTGTCTCCAAAACTGTGCGTAACAGTTTGAGTACCGCCTAAGGCACATACATACATGTACGCATGTTCGAATATACAAATATTCACATAGTTTAACAGGCACTGAAGGCCACTTTAATTGCAAATGAAATTGAAATGAAATCTTACGCTGAGTATTGAATGAATTTCTGTTTTCTCTATTTTCTTACCTTTTTGGCACTTATCGTGTCGCATTTTTATAAATGTCAAATGTGTGTGTATGTGTGTATACATAGTATAAGAATATATATATATATATATATATATATATATGTGTGTGTATCGGCTAACTGGTTTTGTTATTACTTTACTTTTTTGTTGGGCCGCCGTCACCGCTGCTTCTTCTGCTGCTGCTGCGCTGTGTCAGGGCAAGCGACGCCGACTGTGCTGCTTACCTTTTACGTGTTACTTTTTGGGGTTATTCTTAACAAGCAGTGGACAGCGCAGCGGCAGCGCAAGCAAGAAGGAGATCGTCTCATTTTCATGTAGCATTAAATTTGTGTTTTTTTTGTTCTTATATCAGTTTGTTTTTTTTTTTCTTTTTGATGTTTTGCCAACAAAAAAATACAATCACAAATGAAAGGTAAAGCGCAAAGCCTAAAAATAGCCAAAGCATAGCAACGGCGTTGATGTCGACTGAGACGCGTTGGTAATTTGCTTGATTAAGTGGAATTTTTCCATACATACATACGTACATAAAAGTGTATTGAAATGCAGTCATAGAAAAATGTTTAACAAAAGCATGCCTAAAAAATAAAAGAAAACTATATCAGTAATACACACATACATGTACATACATATGTATATATAGATTGTTGCCTTGTCGATTTTATGTTTGCTATTGCCTTTTTATGTGTTTTTACTTTTTCGCTGAATCTTGTTGTTACTAGTGTTGTAGGAGAGACAGAGAGAAATATAGAGAGAGAGAGAGAGACATTGGGAGAGTGAGGAGAGGCGGCCCAGGCCAGGCAGTCAGCCGTACATACAGACACACGCACATACCCGCAAAGAAGCACGGTTGGATAGACAAAAGCAACGAGACGAGCGCAGCGCGCACTCTGCTTATGTACTAAAGTCGAACCCATGTGTCTGTTTATGTGTGTGTGTGAGTGAGAGCAACGCGAGTATGAGTGTATATATGTACATACACATGCATAACCATACGCCAGTGGCTTATATACAACAGTAATAATAACAACAACAATACAAAGACTACGAGAAGAGCTTTACAAGCAGCTGAGCTGCGATTTGGTTATGTATGTATGCGTGTGTGTATGTATTAAGCAAATATGCAAATTGTTATTGTAAAATTGTGAAATTCGGCCATCATAGAAATATGATGTTTCTTATTGCAGCTGATCTAAGACGTATTTTGCATAACTATATATTTACATATATGTATGTATGTGTGTACAATATGTACGTACAAACAGTCCGGCAACTTCAAGCATAACTGTTTGTTGGTAATTTTTTGAGGCTTGTGCATTAATCCGTTTTATCAGCGGTATCAGTTTTATTCAATTCAGCGTCTCTACATGACGAATTAAAAATAAAAATAATAACAACAATTAAAACCAGTTTGAAAGCTATTAAGTTGTGCAGATTTTCCTATGTACATAAATAACATATGTATGTGTGTTTGTATGTAATTAGGCATTATATAGTTGGTGACGAGTATTGGTCCGATTTAACAGAACCATCTGCCAAAACAGCTGTAAAGTTGCTATGCCCAGACCTAATTCCATTCCATTCCACCCCGACCATTCCGTCAGCTTGCCGCTTGCCACTTGCCAATTACTCAACGCTGCCATAAAAGACAGTGCAAATATGTGTGTCCGGCGATAAGCAGCAAATCCGCACTCTACAAAAACAACAAACACCAAAAACACATCAGTATTTAATATATATGTATATATTTACACGAACACACATTTATAGTTGGCGTTGCAGCGCAGTCAAATCGACGCCGGCAGAGGCCAACGACTACTGGCAGCGGCAGAGACAGAGAGGCAGTGCTGTCGCTGTCGCTGCGACGATTTTTCGTTTGTAGTGCGCGCAATTAATTTGTGCTAAGTTTTATTGTTTTTGTTGTAGGTAACCCATTTTCTAGAAATTTATTTATATACTACTTACAAGTATACACATAAAAATATTATTTTTTTGTGTTGCAATTTCCCAAAGCTTATCCTTATCGGTGCTATAAATAAACAAGAGAGACATAATTATTTGTAGATGTGCATATGTTTGTATGTACATAACTGCGAATGTGGTGAAATTTATATTAGCTCATATCGTAACGTATGTATGTACATTTACGCATATATATGTATACATACAAGCATGTAAAGTTTACTGTATTAATAGATTAGAATGACTTAACACTTTAATGTCGTATCTTAGAATTAATATACACATACATATGTATGTACATATGTAAATGAGCTCAGGTAAAGCTCTTTGTTAATTATGACTCTTAATTCTTGTTTGTAAATTAGTCGAGTGGAGTTGCCACTGCGTCGAAATGTGTGCTGTTAAGCAGCTGTTAATAGTCGAGAGCGTTGACTTGACGTCACTAATAAATTTGAACATTTCACAAGGCGCAGCTTAGATTTATGCGCCAGTGCATTTTGCAGGCTGCTTGCTTGCACCCCACCAGCACCACTAACACACAGTCCCACCATGGGGACGATGTTGGTGAGTTAATACATATGTACAGTGCCATGTACAACAAGTCGGCCGCTCTCGCTCGCTCGCACGCGCTCTCATCGCGACAGCAACAGCAGCCCACCGCTTTGCTCCTCTCTTCCGTTTGCCTTCGCTTATGTATATATATACACAATGGCAGGCCATAAGATATGCGCATTTCTTATACAAGTATATATGTACTTGTATATATAGATATTTGTATGTATGCAGTACCTACTTATGTATATTTGTTTGTTTATTTATTTATTCGTCCGTTTGTGTGCAAAGCTGCTGCGACTTGTTTTGATAATTTTTTATTTAATTCCTTTTATTGAAATGAATTGAATTATTTTGCGCATAACGCAAAAATAAAGGCGATTGCAATTGGAGTATGTTTGGTCTGTGTTCTAAGGGTCTTGGTGGATTAGCTAACCATCGATTGGAAGGGGTCACTTGACTTGTATGCAAATCGATAGGTCTGGGCGTAGTTAAGGTTTACCGTCGGTGTATGTATATATGTGCATGCGTCTGTGTGTGTTAGAGTGGTGTGGTATGCATGGGGTGGCCAGACAGTTTTCAGTGCACCCCACCCCCTCAGGGCCTCTGCCCCCAGTACTTTACTCTACTCCCAATTCGGTCGCCAACTGCCGCCGTCTGCCCGCCACTCTCATTTTGCTGTGTTTGGCTTTGGCTTTGGGCTCGCGTGTGTGTGCGACGCGCGCTCTCTCTTCTGTCTTGCTCTCTCTCTACGTCGGCTGCTGCTGCTGCTGCTGCTCACCGCAGCCGCACTCAAACACATTTTGCTTGTTGGTTGCTCTTCGCTTTTGTTTGTGTTGTTGTTGTTTCTGTTGGTGCTGCTGCTGCTCGCTGCGCTATGTACACAACTGTACTTTTGATTTAACCTTATTTCTTTGCTTTTTTTTTGCTTTGTGTGTGTCGCTGTTGTTATTGCTCGTTAGTTGTGGCCTAGCTGTTGTTATCGTAAGAGATGACTCTTATGGTAATTGACGCGCCCCACTCCAGTCGGCTTCCCACGACTGGAATTCAAGGCTGTTCTCCTGGAACGCTATAGCTTATCGGCGATCAGCTATCTACGCTGCTTATTCTAATAACCATTTACGTTGGGCAGGTGCCAACGACCGTTAGATTCAAACATGAACTTGCCTGTTCTGCAATATGCGATGTACGGTGAAAGCTCAATAGAGCAAACACATTTGTTGCACATCTGTTACTAAAAGCTAGCGTAATAATGATAATAGTAATTTAATTATCATTAAAAATAATAAGATAAACGTGTCTAAACTGCAAAAAAAATTTCATCAGCTAGCGGAATCAGCTGTCCGTTAGACTGCATACACACACATATATATATATATATATATATATATATATATATATATATGTATATATATATATGCGTGCACACCCTATTGACACACATACACTCATACACACAGAAGCGCAGAGCTTAACTTTAAGCGCTAATTGAAACACATTTAGCGCGCTATTAAACACAATTATAAACACTGAATGCCAACAAAAGCCAAAGCCAACAAATCGATATACGACGGTTTTCTATGCAGTCAATGTCAGTCATATAAAAAGTGCCGGTATTATATTAATACAAACAAAAGTACGAAAATAAAAATAATTAAAATGTTTGGATTTTCTTTTTTTCTTTTTTGTTTATTTTTTTTATCAACATGACATAAAATGCGAACAATCATTAAACTCAAATACACATACATTCAAGCTTATATATACATACATATATATGTAGAAGCTGTTATTCTCACGCTCACTATTCAAGGCACAGTGTATGACGGTATTGAAATGGGCATGAAAATTAAAAACTTAACGAAGCTGTAGTTAAAAGTCAATTTGCATATGTATTGAGAGCATGGGCTGCTCGAAAAATAGTAAATTATATTATATATAGAAAATATAAAATATTAATATTAAATATAAAAAGATATATAATATAATAGTTAAAGACAATTGAAGTGTGCCAAAATGCCTGTTGCATGTTTGGCGCACTGGCCACACTATATTGTTCCACTGTTCCGTCGCGGCTGTTCGCTCTCAAACGGCAATCTGATGACGACACAAGTGTGGAAAGTAACGAGACATAGCCGACAGCTGCTTTGGCGGGGGGAAACCAACGAACGAGTGAGCGAGCTCTATACATGCATACGCCATTTGTATGTGTGTGTGTAAGTATGTAGTGCTGTGTGGCTGCTAACTTTCAAAGCGAGTTAATTTATAGCACGTTGGGGACATTGTTGGCCAAACAAAAACAGACAGACACACACACGCACACACAAACACACATGTAGTGTTTTGCTCGCATTCTCATCATGTTTATTATATTATGTTTGATTCGCTTTTCTTTCTTGCGCCACATTTTGTTGAGGTCGTCCGCGCGGCTGTCTCTAAGCTTAGCTCAGCTTAACAAGCGTTGCCACCCGATGCGAAGCTGCCTTGTCGTTGTTGTTGTTGATACATATATATGTGTGTGCGTGTGTGTATTGCATTTATTTAATTTTAATTGGACTGTTTATTGTTTGTATCGTTTTTACTTGTATGAATTTGCTGTTTATTGGCTTTGACAGGGGCAGGTGCAATTGTTGTGGCAAAGTTTATTCACCTCGCGCTCTCACGTGTCTTGGCTTGTGCATGTGACTGTATGTGTATGTATGTTTGCCTTTGCTAGTTCTACAGCGTTCCCACTAACATACATCAATTTGCATGTGCTCTCTCGCTCTTTCAGTTTACTTGTAGCTCAACTTAACCCTCCTCTCCCTCGCCCACTTTGTTTTCATGTAAATTTTCGTTGCGCTTTGTATGCGAAAATTTGATAAAACGAAAAACGTGACTTGCTTGTGGAAGCAAACGCCAGTCCTAAATCGAAGCGAATGCTGCAAACACACATAGATTAGAGTAATATACATACATATGTATATGTGTGTGTATCTCTGTATCTTCGTTTAAATCTGGCTTGCCTGTGATTTAGTGCAGCTTTCCATTCGTATTGCCACAGGCCAAAAACCATTCGAGTCTAGAGGCAGTAACTTGATTTAACAAGGTCGTCGCTTAAATGATATGAAATCAGGATATCTTTTTTATATCCTTACACCAAAAAAAAAGAGAAAAACTCCAACGGAGATACTGCAAACCAACTGCTAAGGGGGGTTACATTCATCTTCTGATTTCCGTTTGCAAAGTGACAAAAAAAGAAGAAAAAAAAAAACAGAAATATGTAACATAAAGGTTGGTAGCAACCCTTAGCAAAGAGCAGACCATGATAAAGTGCAGTAAATACTCGCTAAAGTGAACAGAAATTATTATAGAAGCTCGATACATAAAAACAAACTAATCTATTAAATAACCCATGCATAAGACATGATATGCAACCAAATTAAATGTACCTAAATCTAAATCGTTTATCTTATATCTTTACAGCTAGGTCAAGATACGTCATCACGACGACGCGACGCGCGAAAATGGCCAAAATGGAGGTCGACGATGTCGTCGACTTGAGTCTGAGCTCTGGCCGAGATCCGGCGCTGACAATAACGCCGGCCACGACGCCAACGCCGACGCCAACAACGATCAGCAATCGAGATTTACGAGCGTTAACGGCGAATAATACCGGGCTGACCATAACGCCAGCTCCGGGACCCACAGGAACAGCTGCCACCGGCAATGGTAACGATAACAACAACAGCAGCAATAGCAACAGCAACAACAACAACAGTAGCAACAACATCAGCAGCAGCAGCAACAACAACAATAACAGTAGCAGCGATGTCGCCACGGCGGGCAGCGGCGGCGGCAGCAGCAGCGCACAGGATGAAAATAAAGTTCAACGTCGCGTCCTGCGTCCTCGCACCGAACCCAAATCGTATGCCGAAGCACCAGATATTGTGCTGCTGCCAGCGCGCACGAATGGCCGGCAGCAAAATGGCAACATTGATTCGGAAACCGATGACGAGGAGATGCCGCCGTACGTGCCCATCAAGGAGCTGACGCATGCGGAGCTGAAAGAGCGTGAGAAAAGCTTGCGTAAATTGCGACAGGATCTGCGCAATGAGGAGACGAAGCTGATGCTGTTGAAGAAGCTGAAGCAATCGCAACAGGTCATGAAGGAGAATCTGGTGGTGACGCCCACCAGTGTGTCGCCCAACAATCCACTCGCTGCGATACCCAGTGCTCTGACAGCGAAAGGGTCGCTTAGTGTAACGCCCACGTCGGCGTTGCCGATGCCGGCCCATAGCAAGGGACGGAGTAGCTTGGGCGGTGGAGCTGCTGCTGTTAGCATAAGGTGAGCAGTAGTTGGAGCATTTAATAAGTTATCGATAAATATCGATTTGATGTGACATTAAATGTGTTGAGTTATTGGGGCGCTTTTATGGTATATTATTAATATTATAGACGAAGTAGCAATATTTTATGAAACATTTTAAAGAGAATTATTAATTGGGGTATCCATGATCACAGCTAGAAGTAAGAATTATGGAACTTTTGATAGCTAAATATGATTAGCTAACTCAGTGTATAATGGTGTTATCGATAATTATCGATTGTGTTTTAGTTAACTGTGAATTTAACAAATGCAGATCTAAATATAATATATATTCATAGATAATACTTAGCTGCACTAGTGTTAGTGTAATCGATAATATTCGTTTTATTATCTATTAGGCTATCGATATGTATAGATTGTATAGATAAGTATAGGAATTACCCGTAATATTCAGTATTCGATAGACGCATCGACTGTTATCTATAGTATGAACCGATAATTGATCGATTATAACCGATACATTTTAAATGTTATCTTTATTCATTAAAACATCTTTCTTTCTACTTGCCACTCTCGCAGCGCCAGCAACAGCCGCAACATAAGCTCCTCAGCAGCAACAGCTGCTGCAGTGGCTGCGGCAGCAGCAGCACTGTCATCCGGCTCGCAGCGAGGCAGCAGCAGCAATCTGCTTGGCAGCGGCAACAACCATTCGATACTCCCGCCACCTAGATCCTCGCTAGCCGCAGCAGCGGGCGCGACCCTGGCAGCGGGCACAACCATAACACCAGCCACAAACAGTTCGCATCGATCGAGCGTATTGCCGCCGCGTACAAATCTGCCGAATCTCACGATTACGCCCTCGGTGACCATAACGCCGACGTCGGCGCCGCCATCCAGCCTGAAAGCACGCAATGTGAGTTATTGTAATGTCATCGTTGCCGTAAGCGCCGAGTTTTTCACCCTAACTTTAAATCTGATATTTCAACTATTTATACACATATTCCATGTGCACCAAACACCAAAAGAAACACAACAAAAAACACTTTTTGATTGGAGTATTATTGAGTGTTAAGCAAAACACTAGTCAAAATTATTGCACAAAACTCACGCTTACCAACACTAACACCAAAGCACACGAATTATCGAACTACATCGATGAAAAGACTTATCGACATATCAACCTATCGATAGCTTCTATAATTCGTTGTGCAACACTAGAAAAACACATAACTGTCATCTTGAGCTGCCTTGGAACGTGTTGCGTAGCCTGCTCGCTAGTATTAGGAAAGAAAAGCGAAGAAAGAGAGAGAAGAAAATATTTGTAAAAATATTCTTTTATTATCATAATATTAAACAATTCGAGTAGGCTGCGCCATATGGGCCCATTGGCAGCTAACTTTTCTTTTGTTAACCATTTTGCATAAACCAAATTTATTTCAATCGAAAGCCTTTGTATTCCTTAAGTGTAAAGAAAAAGAGAGAGAGAGAAAGAAAGAAGGAGAAAAAATATATAGAGTAAAGCCATTTTTGCCATCAGCCCAGCATCAATTGCCTAATTTTTGTTCTACATTTCTACTACTAAAAAATTATATAAATAAAAAATAATTGCCAAAACATGCAGCCTAATATTTCGGATAATTCGAAGGTACCTGGGACCATTAGCAATTCCGTATCCATAACGCCGGCGCCTCCACTACAATCGCAACACCAGAATCAGCTTAACGATTTGAAGGTAAGTCGTAGACATTGACTCGTGTCTTTATATACATATATCTAATCTTTCAATTTTTTTAGAATGATCGCAACGTACAGCGCGAGGAGACTCAGACTCCTGCTCAGCGGCAGGCAGCCGCTAAGATGGCGTTGCGCAAACAGCTCGAAAAGACTTTGCTTCAGGTGAGCTGAGTAGCCTAATAAAAAGAGAGCAGGACGTGACCGAAAACAATTGGGAGCTGCAAGAAGTCAAATGACAGCTTCGATAACTCATATTATAAAAGCGACAAATATAGATTTCTAGATAGTTGCCTTGAGCTAGTTACAAACTAATTTGGATATATATTTTGATATCAATTGAACTTAAAATTGTCTCAAAAAAGCTACGATTTGCACTTAAAGCATGAATCGATAAATATCGATTGATGTTGGAGTATAGGACAGATTTTATATGTATGAATTTAACAGGGATATTAATGCAACAGACAGAAGCAGCCGCCGTAGACCTCATAAAATATATAAATTCTTGATCCGGACGATGAGCTGACTCGAAATAGCTACGCTAGGATGGATATCTCCTATTAGATCAGTCTTGTTTGTGAAATTAAAATATTTGAACCCCTCTTTGCTGCTTGCTATTTGCTGTTATTGAGAAATAGATAATTTCACTGATCAACATATGTATATAACCTTAATTGACATATTTATACTTGAATGCCGCTTCTAGATACCGCCACCAAAGCCGCCACCGCCAGAGATGCACTTCATTCCAAATCCAAGCAATACGGACTTTGTTTATCTGCTTGGACTGGAGACAGTTGTGGATTATTTAACCGTGAATAAGAAGGCAAACGCTGTGGCAGCGCCCTTCCGCTGTGCCCAATGCAAAATAGACTTTACGCCCGTTTGGAAATGGGAGAAGCAGAGTAAGTAATCGAATCCTTCTTATTTGGTATGGAGATTAAGATGTTTCTCTTGTTCAACAGCCAACAAGGAGGCGAAGGTGATTTGTGAGCAGTGCGTGACATCGAATGTGAAGAAGGCGTTGAAGGCCGAGCACACGAACCGACTGAAGCAGGCGTTTGTGAAGGCGCTGCAGCAGGAGCAGGAGATCGAGCAGCGCTTAGCCAGCAGCCAGAGCAGCCCATCGCCCGTTGAAGCGCATGCCTCCAGCAACAATGCCAACAGCGTCGCCTCCGCCCATCAGCAGCAACAGCAGCAGCACCAACAACAACAGCAGCAGCAACAACAGCAGCATCAGCAACAGCTTCATCAGCAGGCGCTGAGGGAGCAGCGTGAACAGCTGCAAGCATCGCATGCCTCAGCTGCAGCTGCGTTAGTTAATTTGCCACCTTCGGTTACTGTTATACCTACTAAGTGCCAGACACCTACGCCAGCACCACGGCCAACGCCACCGCCGCCCAGCGCACAAAGTCAGCCCACGCCGCCACCGCCGCTGAATCAATCGGGAAGCACGCCACGGTCTTCTCGTGCTGCAGCCACAGCTGCAGCAGCGGCAATTGCTGCACAGCAAGCAGGTATACTTAGTCCCGGTCCAGCGGCAGCTGCAGCTGCGCATCATCACGAGGCATCGACATCTTCAACAGGTCGCTCCTCAACGCGTGCCGATCGCGATCATCATCAACACCACCATCAACAGCAGCAACAACAACAGCAGCAGCAGCAACAACAGCAGCAACGCGAACAGCAGCAGGCGCAAAACTATGACAAATATTCAGCAGCCACGCTGGCGGCAGCGGCGCATCTCAGCGCTTTGGGCGGTATGGGTGGTCTGAATATCAACAACCTGGCAAGTTTGGGCAATCTCAATCAATTGGGCAATCTGGCAGCTCTGGGTGGATTGGGCAACTTTGGCAACGCCTCGACGGCAGCCAACAATCCAGCTGCAGCTTTAGGCAACGCCTCGCCAGCAGCTGCCATGCAAGCATTTCAGCAGCAGTTATTTAGAGGTACGTCCACTGCCAGAGTTTACTGTATGCCAATATACTATTAACGTGATTTGCTTTGCTTACAGCACTTGGTCAAGGCTTGGGCGGTAATCCGCAGCATATGATGCAATTTGCACCACTACTATACACCTACCAAATGGCCATGGCGCAGGCGGCACAAGTGGCAGGTGAGTTAACAGCGAGTTTTGTAGAATTAATATGAAGTTAACAGAAGTATGTTAAAAAATAAGGAGTGTAATAACAGTGCTATTTTCTCTTAATGTAATCATATGCTGTTAATGTAACATCATACTACTCTAACAGCAAATGTAAACGAATATTCTGTTCTTTTACATTTCGTTAACAGTCAGAGCTTACAGCAAAATATCAAATGACTGAAATGTTAACTTAGCTCAACTAATTTGTTAGTTTTTTTAAATTGAAACTAATTGGTTTTTCTTTTTTCCCGCACACAGCTTTCAACAATAACAACAAGAAGAGCAGCTCTGCTTCCAGCTCATCGAAGAACTCAAGCAATGCAACCAGCTTGGCTGACATACAACGGGCGGCAGAGCTACAGCGTCAATATCTACTCGAGATGATACCACCACAGCAGCCGAGTGGACCCAGCGGCAGTCGCCAGAACAATTGGAAGGCCTAAGCAGAGAACGAGGCTTAATATGAACAGCAACAGCAACAACAACTAACTAACTTTATAATTTTTCTTGATTAGGTAATTTTATAATTTACGCAAGCAAGCATAATGTACACGTAAATACAATGATTATACTATTTGTAAACAATAATTATTACATAATTAATTATACATAATTATAAACACAAAAAATGAAAAGAAAAGCAACAACAACATCTTCAACGTAATTGTTAGTAGTTTCCTTTTTTGTTCGTACTTGTCGTGTTTCGCTCTCATTTTCCAAACAACAATTACAATTACACTTGCAATTAGCAATAGAAATTCACAAAAAAAAGAATTAAACAAAAAATCATTGACGAATGAAAATTTTTAAGCTCCTATAGTAATTGGATATATATATATATAACATATATGAATAATTAATTCATTGATTGATAGTTTATAAGACGATAGCCCCATTTTTGAAGGGGCCAGACGACTCGCTCGCCCTCTACACCCCTGAAACTCAGTTCTCTGGGGTTGTACAAGTTTAGTTTTCTATATATATATATATCTGAATAATATATATGTATGTGTATTTATGCAAATATTTTGTAATCAATTTTTAACATACGCATTTTAGTTTTTAGTTGTAAACAAATTTTTTAGGGCTCTAATAAATTGCAGCAAGAATTGCACAATAATTTTAGTTTTTGCCAGTACATAAACCATTTCATAAACATATATATATAAACATATATATATACAAATATAATATACAATTTAATAATTTACTAGACTCAATTTATGATCCCACTTCAAAGACGATAGTACTGTTATTTAGTTGATCTTAACTCGTTAAAAACCCCAAATCACGTATGCATCGAAAACGTCAAATACCGTTAATATAATATTGTACATAAAATATCCATATACATTACACAAAACCCAACATACCAAGAACGCAGGTTATCCAAAGTTTTCAACCATTTTCATGGAAATGCCTTTCGAACAACTAAAAACAAAAGAAAACAAAACAAAAAGAAAAAAGATGGAATATTAGAACGCACGTAATATTGACTGAAATTTAGCGTATTTTGTAGTATCTCAAAGGAATGCAGCAGCTTGCATATATAATGATCGAAATTAGTCACATTTTCGGCAAAATAGGCTTAATATATACATCTCTATATACGTGTATATGGAGTGGGAACGGATGGAAATGGGAACAGGAACAGAAACAGGATGAAGGTTACATTTAGGCGAATCATTCGGAACACACAAACCAAAATTCATTTTTGGGCATGCGAAATCAAATTGTGATCAAATTATAAAACGTAAACAAGAAAAGTGAAAAATCCATAATTATTTTTAGCTAACTAAGTTTAAAACATGCATTGTAATTCGAATTCAAATTAATAACAGCCGATAACAATAAGCAAAAACAAAAAAAAAAAACAAACAAAAAAAAACAACCGCAGCAGCATCAGCGTTAGTTTCAATGTGTATGTGTTTGAAATTCTATGCTAAATATAAAGAAAACCAACAAAATATAAGAATATGCATATAAACAGTTTTTAAACCAATTAACTTGTATTTCATTTCGCGCTCGATAACAGCAGCTGGTCGATAATCATTATCGCACTCATCGCTTGCAAAGACATATCGCATGCTTGCGCGCCACCACAATGTAAGGCATAGATTTCATCCCACTCGTGTACACGCGACCGTCACTAAATGAGAATACAACCGAATCGCTTAGTAGCGTTGTCCATCGACGGGTTAATTTAGCCAAACTAGTTAGCTTTCAGCCGCAAATATGATAAGCTTTCTGTTCATTGTTAATCGCGCGTTCGGCAGCGCCAGTAGCACGCTAATGGCACAAACAGTTACTGGGCCACGTCCGCTTGTGTTGTGTGGCCCATCCGGGTCAGGCAAAAGCACATTGCTAAAACGCTTATTTGCCGAATTTCCGGATAAATTTGGATTCAGTGTGTCGCACACAACACGGCGGCCACGCGAAGGCGAAGAGCATGGCGTCCATTACTATTTCGTGGAGCGCCCCGTAATGGAGCAGGCCATCGCCAACGATGAGTTCATCGAAACAGCGGAATTCACTGGAAACATGTACGGCACCAGCAAGGAGGCAGTGCGCGATATCCAGAGCCAGGGACGCGTCTGCATCTTGGATATCGAACAAAAGGGTGTGGAACAGATCAAGAAAACCGATCTCAATCCCATATTGATCTTCAACAATCCACCGACCATCGACGAGCTGGAGAGGCGATTGCGTAAACGCAACACCGAAACGGAGGAAACTCTGAGAAAGCGTCTCGATGCGGCACAGGTTGAAATTGAATACGGCTTGACACCTGGCAATTTCCATAAGATCATACACAATCGGGACATTGATGTTGCGTACGAGGAGTTCCGCGACTTTGTCGTCGACGAGCTCAAGAAGCAAGAGGCAATGGGCGTGCGCTTCAATTAGACGAACCATCTCAGATTTTAAATAATATCTAAACTGCTGGCATTTATACTTATCCAACTATATTTATTGTATTTGCTTCAATGTGCAATTGTTGTTGTTTTTTTTAATCTTAAGCAGAACATTTGTAAACAATAAAGCAATCAGCCCAAGAGGCTTTTTTGCAATTACAATTTAGTTGATGAACTCGAATACAAACGCAATCGTAGAAAAGGTCAAAATGTTATCAATTAAAAACAGAAACAAGCGGACAGCCAGCACGCAATCTGTAAATGTGCTATTAGGAATCGTTCATTAGCCATTAGTCACGAGCTAGCGAAGCCGTTGTCCATTTGTCACTCATCCTCCATACTCCTTCCTACTTGCTCCTCAGCTGAACACGACACGCACTCCGAGTCGCCAATCCTGCTCGGCACCTTTTGTTTTATAGTTTAATTTTGATACGGATTGCTTTTATAATCATGGTGTAGATGGACGCGTGCTTGATAGCTAGTGTTACCCGTTTGCAAGCCGTTGGCGCGATGCACCACTCGAGCGGAGCCATCGATCTTGGTACGGCTGTCTGCACTGCTCCACAGGCCGGCTATCGCCTCCAATGCCAGCTCAGTTTCATCATCCTTGTCGTCGTGCTCAGCGGAGAGCGTCAAGTCGATCTGACGGCGTTGTCGAAGGCCGTTCAATGGAGCAGCAGCTGCATAGCCTATGCCCAAGATGAGGAACAACAGCAAACAGATGTGATAAGCCCGCATGCTGAGAATATACTGACTGACTGATGGATTCATGCAAATTGCTTAGCTTATCGCAACGGATGACGAAACAAGTAATGCTGGCTCGACTTGCAAATACCCTAAATACTTCAAATGAACTCATGTAGGACGAGACTTATATGGCCAGATCGATTTAGCTGATCATTCTCTACCAAAATACATATAGTTTTATAGACTTTACCATGCACATACCCTTTATCCATTTTCTTTTTGTCCATATGCTCTTTTATAGGGTAATCAAAACAATCAGAGGCTAGATTTCGACCTTAGGTTTTATTGCATACAATTCAAATGTGTGTGTGTTTGTTTATTAGACTTTGGGTTCGAGGATTTGTGCTGGAGGCCAGTCCCATTGCTTGGCAGGTGCTTGTTGCACCAGTTTCTCCCATGGCTTCCAGCCAAGCATTTTGCGTGCGAGGATCAATTCGTTCTCGGCTTGGACAATAAGCTCCTCTACTTGGCCGCAGGCCACCGACTTCTCCAGTGCGGCGATGTCCTTGTTCTGTAGTAAACCAATTAGAATACATTCTTCGCTGCAAGCTATCTGCCACCTGAGCTTACCTTTGCTACAGCATCTGCGCGCTGCTTCACCAGCTGCTCGGTGTATTTGCGATAGGCTGATTCCTGCGGCATTTTGCTAACAGCACGCAGTATCTTGCCGTACAGCGCGGACAGTGTGTGGTGGGGATTGGTGGCCACAGCCAAGCCGGTTAATCCTGTGGACTACAGTAAACAAGGATTCAATCAGTTAAGCATTAGAAAAAACTTAAATTGTACAAGAAGCGATGACACTCGATGACATAACCATAACAAGTGCACCAATGGCACTTAATACAATTGCCATAAACATGTCAATAGCTTTAACTACCTAAATATTTACCACTTTCAATATCTTCGCCATGTTATTTACACAAATTAAGCTATAATTGCTTAAAATTCAGCTAAACCCAAGAGCAAAATATTTTGACAAGAAGTCAACAGCCAGGGCTACTAAGAAATATATTTAGTAAACTACACAGGGCTGTTTTACAGCTGAGATCCCATTATTGCTTAGACAAATTATCGATTGAAAACTCGGTAGCTATGGCGCCCAAAAGCAAACTAACTTGTTGCCGCCGTTTTTTTTATTAAACTGGAATGAAAATTATATCGTAAATGAAATAAACTTATTTTAAGACTATTTTAACTATTTAGCGAGCATATAATATATAAAAATAAATATTTAATAGTGAGCATTGTCCCAAACTTGCTAGGATCTTATGTTAAGTTTCCATACATCGATAGAAATTCGATAGCTAAGGCGCCAAATGGTGATCGTTCAAAAATAAATAAGTAAATTAGCTTCAATTTTTTATTATCACAATAGCACTATTATATACAAATGAGAAATATGAATTTTAAAAATATTTCGAGTATTGGCCTAAACATATAATTTGTAAAGCAAAAATTAATTAATTAATTATTACACTACGTTGTGGCTGGGGGCGTGGCATCGGCCACAGCAAAGGCAGATATTAAAACATTGACAACGGTCACAATAAAGATGCCGATGACTGTGTAATTATTAATTTTGTTCGCACGACATATTTCGCGTTCGTTCTTAATATTGTATCTGCCATTCCAAATAAGGCCAACGCCGACTGCAATCTGAAAGGTAAGCAAAGCGCCAATAAATAACTGCACTGCAAATTTGGCAATATGCATATGGGGAGTATATACCTGAAATATAATGCTTAATGATATGAATATTAAGCTGGGATAAAAGTACGGGTGCTGGCGATTCGTTTCAAGTACATAACGAAGCTGGTTCGCATTGGCTGAGAGCAGCGCCAGATCCATCATGCCCTGAGCGAGTGTCTTCTTATGCTGATAGGCATTCACATCCGGTATGGGTGTATCTACACCATTGATGGTCACAAAGCCAGGACCATCATAGCCCGGAAAAGCAAAGCTTGGACGACGTCCTCCATTCGGCTGAGGTACACTGGTGCCGAAGTTCTCGTCTCCATTACCTAGCAAGCCATCGTCCACGCCCGCATTGAAGCCATTCGCAGAAGGTCGTTCATCATCGTCGTCATCGATTTCAGGCACTGTGGTTAAGAGATATTCCATTAAGTATTACGAAGTTATACGAAAGAGAAGCATCTTACGCATTTATTTGTTACGGGCGCAAAGTTGAAAATGTATAAAAGCACAGGTTGGTGATAGAGAGCATTTAATTAATGAATGATTAAGTTAAGTTAGCTTTGGCAATGGTTAAGTGATGTAAAATACAAACCTGCTCGAGGTATGCGCACTTTACGTCCATCTACAACGTCCAAGGGCTCAGCGTGGTTAACCTTTAAATAAAAAAAATAGTGCAAATAATCTTAATTAGATCTTCTACTTAGTTTATATTTATATAAAACTTATTATTTAATGCCTTTGAGTAATAAATCTGGCCGTGATTTTTACGCTTTGTTTACAAAGCTAATCAAATGCAAATATATTTTTATTATGCACCACAGCTTCCGTCATAAATGCTGATAAATTCATTTATGTATGTGGCATAAATGATTATGTATTTCCCATTTCCAACTCAACGATTCATATTTGGTCCAGAAAGTGACTAATCAGGGTTTTTTTCTCCACTTCTTCTGAGTGAATATATTCCCCCAAACAATGTGTGCACTGTAATTATCAGCTAGACTTCGCTAGACTATATACAATACAGATGCAGACAGATACATATATGTGTGTATATAAATCCTAGTGGCTTCTCTAATATATGTAGATTTGATTGATGTTTCAGTTGGCAAATAGAAAAAAAAATGTAAACAATTTTTTCGCTTTTTTCCGCGCTTTGTTATTGTAAAGGTGTTTTTTGATGTTGTTGGTTTTGTTGGTATGCAAATGTAGTTGCTGGATGAAAACTTACTTGATTTTTAGCTGGTGTTTTTTGACTGGCTAACTGATCCATATCAAGCGTAATCTGCTGTAGGTTGCTCATTTTTACAATTAGTGAACTTCTTCAATTGAGATCGTCAAGAATTTTAATGATGAACGTCGTTCTTTGTTTGTTTTATCCGTTTATGCTGTTCGTCGTGTATCTGCGCGAATACAATTAATAAAATCTCGTCGAGCGAAAATTCGTGAACGCTTTACAACCGCCTCGTACGCTATTGCCTAAACAACTGTTCGGACAGAGACCCAGACCCAGGCACAGACCCACATCTCACAGCAAGGCGAATTCGTTTCATTACACGATATTTCTCTCTCCCACTCTCTCTCTCTCTCTCTCTCTCTCTCTCTCTCTCTCTCTCTCTCGTAGAGTATTGTCTGTTTAATGTCCAGTTGTGCGGCATTAAATGATTAATTCGCTCGGTCTACTCCTCTCCCTTTCTCTATCGCTCTTATTGTATTGGTAATTTAGTTCTCTCCCGATTCTTTTGTGGTACATGGCTAGCAAAAAAAGCTCATTCGCAATCTAGCATGCTAAGCGCATGTTTCCACCCCACCCACCTCAAGGGAAATTCTAACTTTTATAATGACAATATATATAATGATTTCTGAGAACTAAAAAGTGTGTAAATAAGTGCATTAATAAGCTCTGTTTGCGTTATAAGTTATAATTATACAGTTATAGATTTTTGGTGGGAGATAGAAAATTCAGGGGAAATAGAAATTCGGGAAATGTCACGGGTGAAATGAATATAGACTGAGTCATTCAATTGTGTGTTACCTACAGTCGTCGCTGCCAAAAGAAAAGAATGCCAAGTTCAACGTCACAGAATCAAAGAAAGCCAGTCCGAAAAAGAAACACGATTTGTGTTATTTTTGGATACGCCAAAAACCGGTCTGGAAATTTTATGATTGTATTCATCTGTCCTTTATTGAAAGTATGTTGCGCACATCTATTTTTTACTTAAAAAATATGATTCCATAGAGTTCTTAAATGCGTGCCTTTCATATAAATGCAAAACACAAATGATTAATATATTTGCTATTAAATTTTGTTCACGTACATATATATGAAGCCATAACGGCTGTTTCTATGCAACTTATTCGATAAGTACCATAAATTCAAGCTGTCCTATAAAAACATCGATTACTAATAATGCGCAACGCTGCGTATTGATCAATTATTTGGTTCGAATGCCATCGCTAGCAGTTGATTTACAATCAAAATGACGCGATCGGACAAATAAAAGCATGTGTTTCCCAATAAAATGGCCAATTTAAGTTGAACCTTATCAAGGGGAGGTTGTGTCTAATAGAAATAATGGCGGAAGAAGCAGAAAGTGTTAATAATAATGTGAAACGAAACAGCGCACGGGATGTGCAGCAAACCTTTGCCGAATCCCTTGGCTATGGAAGTGAAATTATTTGGGATCTGTAAGTAGTGCGCAATATATATACATATGTATGTATCTCTAACATTCAATTTATAATTTAAAAAGATTATCAGCTGAACAGGCCGATATATTGAAGGTCAAAATCAAGAATTTAATACCAGATCCTGAAGTGCCAGCCGGCCTGGAAGGCAAAGAATTAGAAAAAGCACAAAAGAAGGTATTGAAACAAAAAGCTGCCAATGTAGAATTACGTAAGGGTTTTTTCGATGCCATTTGGGTGCAGCGTAAGTGTTCGATACTCAAGAGAGATAGTATATCATTCATATGTGGGTATATCATTGCAGGTAAATACACCAATCGCCAATCGCTAACATCAATCTTCTATGTTATGGTTGCCACCGACGAAACGGACCACATGGCGGCCATAAAATCTACGAAATGGTCTTGTCATCCTGTGGTTCGTGTACGACGTTGCATTTGTAAGTGAGAAGCATATGTAAAATCAATTAGTCATGCGCTATGAGATAGATCCTTTGACCGATCCTAATGCGCTAATTACTGACTGTTGCCTTATTGATAAATCTCATAATTGCAGCAATTAGCGAAGATAGCGGCAACAGCGCCGATTGCTGCATGATCTTTGTGGACGATAATGGACGAGTGTATCAGAACTGGAGCGCTTATGTGGAGAATAATCAGTTGCCCAAGGGTATCATGGTTGCGCCACGTCGTGGTGTTTACAATCTGATCAACAATGTGGTTCAGCTGGAGACATGGCTAACGCCCGCTGCAACTACCAAAAGAAGGGTACTGAATGCTGTGGATACGACGTCGACTGCAACTGGCTTGGCAGCAGCCAGTGTGCCGCTGTTGGGTTTGCTTTCTGTGCCTATTGCTGGTCCTGTGCTCGCTGCAGCCGGCTTTACGGCTGTAGTCTGTGGTGCTTATGGACTGGGTCGCTCTGCCTCCCAACTGACGGATCGCAGCATTCATGAGCAATCAATTAGTATAACCGATCCCACGGCCCGCGGTCATTGGCTGGGCATTGGGGGTGGCACTGTGGCATTAGGTGCTGCGGGCGCCACAAGCTTGTTGACTGCCGCAGCCAATGCAGGAAAAGAAGTGGGAGCTGTAAGCTTTAGAAATACGTTACCTAAGACGATGACTAACCTCCTTATTTCACAGATTACCCAGCTGACGGTCAATACCATGAACATTTCCAGCATTATGATATCAGGAACGGGCCTGGCCCACGGCATTGTTGATCTGGTTTTGGTTAGATATTCTTTTTATTACGCACATATCTCCGTTATATAACACCTTCAATTTACTTGGCAGAAATACATAGATGGCGACGATATCTCTGCCATGGATGCTTTACAGCTGTCCGCGTCACTGGTGCTGTTCACGCATAGCGTCTACAATTTCAAGCTCGCATCGACGATTATTAATGAAACAACCAATAATCGGATAGGCGCTTATCGCGAAACATTGAGCAATCGACAGAGGTATACTTATCTTTCCTTTTTAAGAGGTTATGTTATGTTATGTTAAGTTATGGCCCGTTTTTTAATCTTATCATAATTCATATTGTATTGTAGCAGGGGACTTTCCCTTATTGCGAAACTTATAAAATTAGGGAAAAAACATTAAATTTTAATTGTCTCCATTGCAGACGTATGTTTGACAAATTGTCAAAGGAGACGATACGCACCCGAGGTGCATCCAAAGGCAAGCTGGACATCATTCGCAATGTGAACGAGATGCCATCACGAAAGGAGTTCAATGATCTCTACAAGATCAATAAGGAATTGAATCGGAAAGGCATTCGACCCACCTTCGATTCGGATGGCAAAGGCTTGATATTAAACAACGAGGTGAAAACTACTGGCGCCGAGTTGCGAGCGAACTTGCAGCACAATAAGGGAACGGATGTGCTTGGCAAGGTGACGCAGTCAATCCCAGAGAGCCACAAAGTGAATGGGCAGATCTCTATGCCAGCATCAGCTCTGAGAGGTGATGCCTGGCTAAAGCAACCAATTCCAACGCTCACCAATCAGGTGGAAAATTCGAACAGCAAATATGGCGAGGGCATTGATGTGCTGAGACTCAGCAGTCTGGTGTGCAACGGTGTAATGATCACCCTTGACAGCTATGGACCGTCGATATTCGAGCATATAGTTAATGCAGAGAGCTTTGAAACGGCTCTGCTCTCCTTGGGGGACATTCTGTCAGCCGAAGTAATGAAATACGTTCTGAGCATGACAGAACAATTCATGCGAGATAATTGGCAAGATATATATAACGTGCTGAATTTCTATCTGGCCACCGAAACGGTGCTATATCGCATTGGCGTACACATTTTAGATAATTATGCGGAATATTCGATTGCTGAGCTGAAACAATATTTTTCGGAAATATTGTCCGCTGTGCGGGATTACTTTTTGGCCCTAAATCCTAATGGTGGTACGCAAGAGCACAAGAAATGTGATGTCTGCCCGGGTTACTATAGAATATGCGACTTATAAAATGGTCACAAACCAAATTAAAAATATCTATACTCAAAGTAAAAGAACACAAATTAAATTTGTAAAATAAATATTCAAATAATCAATTTTGTATTTGCTTTTTTTTTTGTAAAATGTAAAACTAATTGTATAAAATAAAAACTTAAAAAGAGAAAAATTCAAAGCACACACAGCACATCAACTAAGGGGGTATCTACATATATTGCTGTCGAATATGTTGAGCTGAACTCTCATATATATATATATATGTGTATATATATAGCTATAGGAACGAGTTTTCATGAAAGAGCTGAGCATTCATTCATACTTGTTTGTTTTATTATTTTGCACGAAACACAGACAAAGATCCAAAATATATATGTGTATATATAAATATAAATATATATATATATATATATATATATATATATATATATTTATAAGTATGTATATGCATGTTTTTGTTATTGTAGTTGTGAGAGATTTTGTTTTGGGTTTTGGCTTTGGACGCCTAATCCTTGCTATGCCTGATTTTACTTTGAGTTTGAAGTGTGTGTTGTAGGTGTGTGCGTGTATGTGTGAGTGTGTGAGTGTAGAGAGACAGAGTGGGCGTGGGTGTTTGTGTGTGTGTGTGCGTTGGCTTTCGTTTTGCAGTTTTAGCTAAATTAAACACGCGACAATTGCTGGAGCAAATTGCACGGCCAGAATGCCTCGATGCGCTCCTTGAGCAACTGTATCGGATACAATATCCAGGTAAGTACGGTCTGTGCCAGCAGCCCCATTGGCTCCGGATACTGATGCGTGAGCAGGGCTAATAGAGCCGTGAATGAGCAGAGACCAGCCGTAAATAAGATAAAGAAGGGTAATTCCTTTTTCGGATAGACGGAGACCTCATGGAAGGCTGGCAGCAATTCACGATCGGCGCACTCGGTGCACGTCGGATATGGATAGAAGAGATGTCCGCGCTCCAACGGATGCGGCAGCATACGGAATGTGCCCTCCCAGGTGCAATGCAACAGATTCAATGCCCCCTCCACCTGTTTCCAGTGCTTCAAATGGAAGAACGCATACGCCAAGGCCTCCGAATCGCCACGTTTCAATATGTGCTCCGGTGGCAGAATCAATGGCTTTGTCTCCAGCAAATATTTAGGCACATGCGGATTAAATTCAACCGCACGATGTATGGCCTCGACGGCGCTCATCTCTGCCGGACTCAAACCACGCTTTGACGCAATATCCGGTGAAAATTTATCAGCAACGGCGCGAGCCTTTAGCAATGCAGCTGTATAACAGATTGTCGCCGATTTGGGTAGCGAAATATCGTCATATTTGGCCAAGATCGTTTGGCAATCAGCATATGCCTGCATCTCAAGCAGCGTCTCAATCAAATTCTCATGTATGTTCAGCACGCTCATGATAGAGGGTATCTCCTTTGTTAGATCACGAAACATTTTGGCCGCCTCCTTCAGTTTGCCAAGCTTTCGAGCGCACATGGCCAAACGACGCTTAATATAGATCAACACATTCGTATCCCTACGATGTACACCATCTGCTATGGAGCCCTGGTGTTGTGTTGCCTGCGACTTTCTATAATTAATTTCGGCTACTTTGAGCGCTGTCTTGAGTATCTTCTCTGCCTCCAATATGGTCATAGCCTCCTCCTCGGCTAGGAGTATGTAAGCCGGTGCACACTCTGCATTTATTTCAAGCGCATTATGTGCCGACTTGATGCGTTGCATGGGATTACGTTCACGCCACGCTGTCTGCATAATTTCATACTCCTCCTTCCCAGCATCGCCCTCGCAGGTGAAGAACGTCTGATGATCCTGTGCACTCAGATTCATGTCATAGTAGGTCAATGGCTCCTTGCTGGTGGCCCAAAAGAAACGTTGGTACTCTGCGCCACGGAAGAGATTTAATGGATTGCGCCACACTTTGCACTCGGGAGTGCCCGAGCTGTTGCCTGAATTGGAATTAGCGCCTGAACCACCTGCCCCATTCGAGCCACCACAGCCACCTCCATTGCTGCTGCTGCTGGATCCGCTGCTGCTGCTGCCATTATCTGATTGCGCATCGTTGCCATTGATCCACGGGCTAATGTGATTGATCGAAACTTGCTCTGCAAAATAACCATTTTTTGAATGCTTGCAACAATTCAGCATATTCAAAAAAAAAAAAAAAAACTACTCACCTATGAACGAGGTGCCGTATTTGCGAAAATACCACCATTCGAAAATTAGTATTAAGCCTGATATTAGACTCGAAGTGCCAGTTAGTGCTACATAGAACTTTGGCGTCAATGTGCTCAGAAACATTGAGGAGTCCCACATCCTTTCGTCCGTCTTGCCACCAAAAATTTGGGACACAATTTTTGTATATTTTGCCGTTTAGCTTTTGGCCGTTGTTGTTGTTGTTGTCGCCGCCACGATCGAGCGGTTAGCAACGTTTGTCGCTAATGTTTAAACAATTGCTGCACACTTGATGTTGTGTGTATTTCTTTTCTTATTTTAACAGAGCGTGAAAATAAACAAATTTACCCCTCTTATCAATCAGCGTTTATCCTGGCTGCAGATGAGATTTTTTTCTATAAAGTATTCATCGGAGTGGTGTGGGGGGTAGCAACTAGAGCTGTCAAAACCATCGATGTCAACTATCGATATATATTTCATTGCTAGTATTTAAATGTACGGTTAAAGAGTGACCAAATTTCCCGATACATTTAATGTGTATCGAATATTTTTTAATGGTACATTCATCACTATAAAATGGCCGCTGTTGCAGCAAGTGCATGAAAAATAGAAATTATTAAAAACAGTCAAGTGCAAAGGAATTTGGAAACGTTACCATAGTAATAGACACATAATAGCACTTGGAATATGGCCGAAGTTAGTGACACGGACTTAGATGTCCAGCAGAAGCATAAAGTGGCAGTAGCATCAGAAATAAACAGCATAGTACAGGAAGAAGAAGCAGAAAAAGCGGTCGCATCCGATTCCAAACATGAAGAAAAGAAAATTTTGTGCGACGATGGTGAGGCAAAAGCCGATAAGCTTGATGAGTTGAGCTCATTGGAGCAGGAAATAGCCAAAATGCACAACATTCAGCATAACATAGAGTCGGGTCAAGATGAAGAAGAGGAAGTGAAGACGGCAGAAGTGAATGTTGAAGCGGCAATCAAATCAGAAAATGGCAGTGGGAGCAACCAAGATGGACAACTTAAAGATGATATAGTGAAGTCAAAACGTTGTACTCCTGTCAACAAAACGCTTGTCAAGGAGGAGCCAGAGCCAGCGACGACATTGGAGGAAGTTGATCTTATTGCTCTGTTAAAGGGCACCGATCAGGAACAGGAGCAGGAGCAAACTGATGAGCCACAAAAAAACAGTATTGAGCTGGCTTTAGCTGAACTGGATAATGTGGGTGTTACTATCGAGGGTGAGGGACAATATGAGATCATGGAAATTGATGATGAAGACAATATTAGTGGACCCAGTCCTGAATTGTTGTCAACTGCGAAAAGCAGTGCAAGTGCCTTAAAAATTGGATCCAAATTTTCTGTGGGTAAGACAAAACTGTCTCCGGAGCAAGCGAGAGCCGTCGCACTCGAGCAAATGGCGGACCTAAAGGCCAATAAAGCACGACGCAAAGAGCTGGCGAACAACAAGCAAAAAGAACAGCAAAAGTCGCAAGATATCATCAGCTCGCTGAATGATGATTGGAACGAGTATGATAGTAGCAGCGATACAGCATCTAACTCAAACGCAATCACCAACGAAATGCCTGTTACAAAGAAGCCGCTCGTCAAGAAGGTCAAATCATCAATTGATGTGCCTCATATGGTGGGCAGCGTTAAGGTAATGTTGAAATCTGTTACCGCGAAAAGCCTGGAAAAGCCAAAACCACCTGTAGAGCAGCCCAACAACAATGCAGAAACCCCAGGTAAGAATTATCTATATATAAAGTTAAATTAAATGTGACTAATACAATTTTTTTTTAGGTTTCAAGCGTACGCGTGTTATAAAACGTAAAATTATATGGGATCCAGATGTGCCTGAAACGCAAAAGTCCTTTGCGCAGTATGCAAGTCCAAAGGCTAACACAAATTCGACAACAAATGTACAAACAACAATATCAACAATAACAACTACAAGTACAACAACATCGGTACCACCTAAAGCAAGCAATACGGAAACCGTGTCAAAGAAGACGCGACCGTCAACGCCGAAAGATCCGCAGAAGGTGTCTGCTAAACGTTCCGTCACACCCGCCAAATTGGCCGAAACGAATGCTGCGTCGCCACCCAAGCGTCGCTCACAAACACCGAATGTGCCCAATGGAGCCGGTAGCCAGGCCAAGAAGAAGAAAGTGACTGAAATTGATCGACTGATGGGCGATGAAGGCGCCGCTAATATGATGCAAGCTGTGGAGCGTGAACAACGAGAGCTAAGCGGCGGCGAGTCAGCCAACAAACCGCTGATGCGCAAGCGAGCACTGACACTAACCGGCAGAGTAAGCTAATAAAATGTATACAAGTTTTCCAGTATTTTAATGTATTTCTTTGCAGCTACAAAAAGCAGCGACTGCAATTGCAGTTGAACCTACGAGTACCCCAACGCCCACTAAAAAAGAAACCCCACCTAAAGCCGGAAAGCGAAAAGAAGCGGGCAACAACTCAGCTGCCGTCGAAGCTGTATTTGCTAAAGCGACAAAGCAACGTCCGTCCGATTCCTGGGATTATGTGTACAAGCAGCGTGCCAGCGAGGAATCCATGATAATGCGCCGGCGTTCCAATAGCTCGTACTCCAGCAATGCCTCTGTAAATCGCTCATCGTTGGATAATAAGCCTGGCACTGTGGCTAGTTTATCGGATGATGCCGCCGATGCAGCAGCAATGGATCCATCGTTTATCTTCCTGAAGCCGGAGAATAAAGCAAACCAAAGAAGCGATGGCGCCGCCGCACCGCAAACGCTGGCCAATGACCTTAAAAGAGGAGCATTGCAGGCGAAGGATTTGAAAGCAACCAAAGTGGAGCTGGTGACTTTGCACAAGCTCGAAAAGGTTACTCAATTGGTGATCAATACGCAGCTGACCAAAACGGGCTATACGTACAAAGTACAATTGTTGCAAAAACTTAATGAAATGTTAAACAAATTGGCCAAAAGCAATGACTGCAATACAGTGCTGCTCAGTGTGCAAGGTCAACAGTTTTGCCAGGGCATCGATTGCCAGGAATTACTGGCTGCCACACTTGAAAAGCGAAAAAATAATGCCACTCAATTGGCATTGGTTTTAAAGTAAGCTGCAGATGATGTGACTGTTGCAGATCATATTCTAATATCTGATTTATCTTCTAATAGAACATATCTGCGCACTTTGGCTACATTCCCCAAGCCTCTGATCGCTGGCATTGTCGGAAATCTCAAAAATTTGGGCGTCATGCAATTGCCACTGTTCGACTATGTTCTGGCAGCTGATGATTGTTGCTTTGAAACGAACTATGCCAAGCTTGGACAGCTGCCGGAAGGCTTTGCCTTCTGGCACAAACACCAAAAGATCGCCACACAAGTTGTAAGTTTAAATATGTCTCGAATTTTGGGTTTGTTTTGGTGTCTCTGTGTCCGTTATTATTATCCTTTTACTGCCTAATTGCAATTATCTTGAACGAGTATTTTGTCACTTTCATATTTAAATTCTCTTGTTAATCCTACTTTTTTCTTGCTAGCAAACGCGTTTGTTTTTACTGGGCGAACGCTTGCACACATCGGACGTGATTGATTCACCGATCAGCTTTATAGACAAGGCCTGTAAACCGCGCAACGTAAACGAGGAGGCTCTGGCGGTGGCTAAACTCATTTCCAACACCACAGCCGAGGTGGGCAGAGCTACCTTAATTACTGTCAATAAATATTTTAATAACTCTTATATACTATTATAGCACTATCGTTCACTCAAGAAGCTAAACCAAACGGCCAATACGGCGTCCCTGCAACGCCTCGAAGCTGAGTTTAAGATCATAACTGAGCAATGGTTATCGGCCAATTTTCAGGCCAATTACAAACGTTATGTTAATGATGTGGAATTCTAAGATTGTTATTAAGGTCCTATCAACCTACCTACCAAAAGGTAGTATGTTCTTTTAGAAAAAACAACAATGAACAGTAAATAAAACCTGCGAAATTTCGTAACTAGTTAAATTTAGTTGCAATATAAATCTCTATTCTAATTAGGTTACGAAAAGTGTAACAACTACATACAAATCTTTTTTATTGTATATGAATCCATTAATAACTCTGCCTCACATCGATTAATATCGATTTGTGGAAACATTATTATAAGAACTTTTATATTATAACTTCTTTTTATATATTTTCATTATCTTTTATTTACTATGATCAATAGGCAATTTGATGTATGTATATTTTGATTTTCATTCACATATCTTAATTTTAAGAGATATTTTCATGTATATAGATTTGCATCTATATGGTCTCATAAACATGATTTATATAGTTGCATTATTTCATTATGCATTCTAATCTGCATACAATTTGGATATATATATATCTCAATGCTAGGGTAGTCTAAATAACTTTCGACCTAACTGTGTAGTTACCAGTTCACGATATAGTTTATAACTGAATGCTATTCAGAACATATTATTTAGTAGAGCTTTTGTATTTACTCTGACCTATCTTCTTACTATTCTGCGTATCTTACTTATTGAATCTATAAACTAGTTACCCCATTTAAAAATTTTATTTGCCATCGAGCGCTTTATTTGAGACTAGAAAAGTTTTACTATTTAATATTATTATAGTATAGTACAATTATTAATTGTTAATTATAAACGTTATGTTGTCAATGCAACTAGCAATTTAACTACTAAGTACTGAACCTCTTGTAGACTAATTTAGTGTGTTTTAAATGCACATCTTCTCCAGCTCCTGCTAACACTGCTCCTAGTTAAGTTTTTCCTGCTCATAAAAGGCAGGCAGCTCGGATTGGATGCGCAGCAATCGCACATAGCTGATCAGTTTATAGTCTGTGTAGGGATATTCGCTGGGTTTCACAAACGTGGACAGGTAGGAGACCAACTCCTGTGACCCATCCGTATCGAGATCTGCAATCAACATGGAATTCTCTTGATTGAGTAAATCAGGTTGACAAATCATTTCGTTGCGTTCGTTGCGGCAGAATTGGATGATATTGCTCTGTGAGGTGTTCTCGATGCGCGTATCGGCACCAATGAATAATACCAATATAACTGTTTCCGTTATCATTTGCATTTTATAGTTTTTCATTAGGCCGCCAACAGATTTGCTCTGATTTTGAAATGTTTCACGTTTTTGTATTTGATGAAAGAGATCGAATTCCTCATGCTCGGCGGGAAATTGATGAGCGAGTGCATCTCTTTTAAGCCGTTGCTGCTGCTGCTGTTGTTGCTTCTTTTGCTGCTGTTGCTGTTGCTGTTGATTTTTTGAGTACATCTTGTCCTTGTCCTTGTCCTTATTTTTATCCTTTTCCTTTATACTATTCAGATTTTTGGAGCTATTGCTGCTGCTGCTGTTGGTGTAATTGTTCATCTTTTCAACGCTGTTGCTGTTGCTCACAGGAGGTTGCTTTGCTTTGGCTATGCTGTTCCACTTCCAGAACTTGATGACAAAGCCAGACATCTTTGACTTGCTGTTCTTAAAGTGCCATTGAGCTGGCACCATGCCGTACACTGCGTTCTCCGTTAAATTGCGCAGCATATGCCGACGACCATCGCGCATTTCGCTTAGCTGCAATGTGACATTGCAATCGGGACACTTGCCACGATTCTCGAGTATCAATTCCCTGCCACTGAGCAGATAAACATTTCGCTGTACATCCATTTGTTTGCGGTGCTGAGCAATCTTTGAGGCGGGCAACAGACGACGACCCATTAGCGATTTATTGGTGATTAGCGCATAGAGCTCGGCGAGGCTCTTGAAACGTTGCTGTTGCTGCTGATCTTTACTGGAGCTGCAGCTGTAGCTGATGTTGTTGTTGACGTTCAGCTGCAGTCGGCTGAGCTTCTGGCAGTCGTGTATACGAAAGCCCTCGCCGATGGGTCGACCTCGACGACCCGATAGAAGTCGTAGCACGTTGCGTGCTTCGAGTTGTTGTTTCTGGGGTTGTTGCTGCTGGACAAGTGTCTTGGTGCGCTGCTCCAATGAAAGACTGGATACAAGCAATATATCTAACACACCATCGCCATCGATATCTGGCAGTATTAGTGGAAAGTCATACGCATTTAGTTTCTGTGCTGCATGATCCTTGAAGCGCCAATGCCATTCACCACTTCCCGAATTAATTGCACCCACTTCGCCATACTCATCGATGACCAAACAGTCCGGCTTGCCATTGAGATCCACATCGAGTAAGGTACAATCAATTGCCACGGGCTCATCCACAGTCTCGTCATACCAAGCTACAGCCCCGGAGCTGCCAATTAGTGAGATAATGCCATTGCGTTTATGATTATTGGGTCGAAATTCCGGAAAGAAAACATCACCACGATAAAGAAATATTAAATTATTCTCCCAGGCACGCACACCAGCGACAACATTAACTCCTCCTCTGAGCTCGATTTTGGTGTAGTTGTTAAACCAATTACGCGTCTTTTGACGATCCACGGGCGCTGGACAAGCTCCATTGCCATCCGCTTGGCCACAGGGAACGATCCATACAAAGGCAACCACAGCGAACAGGCAGAGTAACAGTGAAGCTATAAAGCAGCAACGCCTCCTCGTGGACATGGGCAAGCGCTTCGATTCAGATTGATCAGACTGATGACCCAATATGGCGACATTATCCGCACTTGTGTCGTATTCGGCGCCAAAATTGGAGAACTCAACGCCAACATTGCTGGCGGCATTGCTGCCCAAATCACTGAGCATAACCGAACGAAATGTGTTTTGCATATTGGTGGTATAATTGCTGCTGTTGTTAAATGGTTGCTGTTGCTGCTGTCTATTTTGATTTTGCTGTTGCCTCGACTGTGTGTGTAGCGATTTTAAAGCTAAAGTGTTAGGTGGTATGCGAATGCGATTGCGTTGTTGCTGTTGCAAATGTAATTGTTGCTGATGTTGCAGCTGCAATTGCTGATGTTGCTGTTTTAGCTGCAATTGTTGCTGGTGTAGCTGCTGCTGGTGTCGATGCTTATTAGAATTATGTATTTCAATTTCTTCATCGGATTCAGAATCGGTCATTGCCTGACTTAGTGGCGTGTAGATACCTTGATGATTGGGCAATGAATCCGTGTGCAGCATTTTAGCTAAATGCGAGAAAAATCAATAAACCAGTATACGTGTGTAACTGCACATTTCTAATATACATCAATATTCACAGCAACCAACCTTTGTTGGACGGCACAAGAAACTGCTGCTCACTTGCATCATCCACATAGCTAACGTTTTTAGCTTGTATAAATATTTTTCATAAAAATTATAATGTTTAAGTTAGCGCGTTCGGTTGACAATCAAATAAGAGTGTTGAAAGCACTCAATTTGAATCCATTATCGATAGGTGCAACCGATATAATGAAAGATTTGGTATTTTTAAGCGGCAACTTATATCGTTTTAATCTATCAAGCAAATGGGAATATTTATTAATATGTTTTTAACAAAAGTATTTAAGAAAGCGATTTTTAATAATACTTTTTATATATATTATTTAATTTTTTATACTTCAATGGTATTTAATACAATAATAAAAACAAATTCGGTTGCAAGTGCTGTTAAGCTTAAATCGTGCCTGTATTATCGATAACCATGCTTGACTTATACGTGTTTCGGTATTTTTCTACGATCATCTGTTCACACTGGTCACCCATCACTATATGACAACAAAAACAACAACAACAACTGCAGTGGTTTACGTGCGTGAAAATTAGTTAAGTTTTTAAAACAAAACAAATATAGAGTATTTTACACATATGTAAACGCACAACTATTGTTCTAAATGGTACAACAAACGGGCAGGCAAACAATAAACGGCAGCAACAAATCGCAGCGCTGTTAAACAACGTGAATTGCAAAAGTGAAAACAGTGCCAAAAGCAAAAAGAAAAGGCTATACATTCATACAACCGTACATTACTACATATGCATATGTACATATATACAAGTGGTGCTCGCGTTGCACTCGACGCCCCTGTTCAATAAGTTATTTACTTGGAATTTTTGTTGTAGTGTGTTGCAATTTCAACAGCTGCAGCAATAGCAGCTAAAAACCACAGCCAAACATACACCCACATACTCACACACACTCATCCATTCACACATACATACTACACAGACGTATATAGCTTTGTGCATATTGCGTATTGCAGAGTGAGTGAAGATAAACCGCAACAACGATTCAGCTTCAACGTTTTACCTTCAACTTACACACACACACACCCACACACGCACACCCTCAACACATGTCTTACATGATGGCCAAAACTCTGGAGGAGCAAAGCCTGCGCGAATGCGAACATTATATACAATCGCATGGCATTCAGCGCGTCCTCAAAGACTGCATCGTCCAGCTCTGCGTCTGCCGACCGGACAATCCTGTCCAATTCCTGCGCAACTATTTTCAAAAACTGGAACGGGTAAGATTTGCAACTTTTTTGAAAATAATGCTTGTTAATTTCTAATCTAATTTTTTGCTGCTTCATTGAGCTTTTGAGTTACGTACTGTGTTCTGATGTTTCTTCCCTGTTTCTTTTTCTCTGTATTTCGTCTTGTTGGAAAATTCTGGGTTACTATAGCTTGATTGCCTTTAATCCGACTGTTTTTTATTATACGATCCATATTGATTTAAATTATTTTAATTAATATAGAATGAGACCCCCAATCTGAACGTATCTTTGCTCATCTCTTGTGAAGTCTGGATCTAAATACACCAAATTCCCATTTCAATTTTGGAGCTGTGGTGGCTCTCTCCCTCTCTCTCTCTCTCTCTGTTTCCCTCTATCTTATCTCTCACTTCGCCCTTGATTATGATATACCAATGCTGTATTGGGTTAATCGCTAGTTCCTTCCTAAGTTTTAAAGACTATATTCAACGATTATAGCAAATTATAGCCCAAGTTGCCCATAAATAAAAAAATATTGACCTGAATGTTAAGCTTATTCTTGCTCGCCGGTGTCTGTCCATATTCGAAACTAACTAAAGAAAAGAATCTTAGGCTAGTCAAACAGTCGTGACTCTCGCTTTATCATGCATCCAAGATGGCTATGAAATAAGGCTCTGAAAATTGTCAAACTAAATCTTACTCACAGTTGAACTCAGTTAAACAGCAGCTCTAAACCCTTAAACAACATTACACTATTAGAAAATATTTTACAAAAATTTTAACTTACTTTATCGAGTAAGTATAGTGTTTTATAATTGGCTCAGTTAGTTTTCGTTTCGTTTGATAATGGATGATGTACCCGTGTTGCTAACAAAGTGTCCCTATTATAATTTTCTACGAGAATATTGGTTGGGTTGTGATGACAGAAGAATTTCACCGCAAAAATTGATCTGCGACGCAGCCAAAGCTTGGCGGATTCTTCGAAGATCGGAGCGTTTAATGTTCGAAGAGGTGAATAGAGCGCACGAGCACTACCGGCTAGTTCTACATACAAATAATACGAAAATATCCTGTATTCCTTATCTTAGGATGCTTATATAGGGGCTCGTCTAGCCGTTGATCTGTTGTTACCTATGACTAGCCACTGCCGAATGAATGCGAATAGAATTGCAAAAAAGTCCGCGAAGGCTAAGACAAGTGCCAACGGGAAATTGAATGCGATGCATCAACCGAGGCGGAAACCCGTGCGAGTTCGAACGAAAAAATAAAACCAAATCGGACGTCGTTCCAGTTAGTCATAGGGTATACCAACACATCTGATTGTCATTTTACTGCCTCTTTCTCAGCTGGTTTTTTTTTTTTTTTTTTTTTAGAAATTTTACTCGCTGAGGAACCCACATACACATACAGCGTAGATTTCGTCACTAGTAAATATGAAGGGTGAAGATCATATATAGGAGTTGGATAAATTGAATCAGATATTCATTATTTTTGCTCGTTTGCGAAGTAAAAAGTATATTGCTTGCCAACAATTATTAATGTTGTATGTATCAAATTATATTGTGGCTTTCTATACAGTTATCATTTGTTCCATTTTTTATTACCCTAAATATTGGCTGCTATTGTTCATCCCTGAAATTCGACATTGTTAATCAATATATCGCTTGTTGGTCTATTTTGGGGCTGCAGTGACCACAACATAAACATATTTAGAAAAAACGGTAAAAAAATAACGGGTATAGCGTATGAGATGCTTCAGTGGTTAATCATACATAGCTCTCGCCTCTCTCGCTTCAATACATAAATAAACACCGACTACTGATATGTGGGTGTGTGTGTGTATGTGCGTAGGTTGTGGCTTGCATTATTGCATTGGGCGTTGGAGAAGCTTAAAAGCTTTCAATGGTTCCTGAAAATGGCTGCCTTCTGCTTGTCAGCAGAGTTCTGACGCGAGTGCAGTTTTTGTATTATCACAATGCAGCGCTAACAGCACCTGTGGCCTACGCGCGCTCTCTCACTTTGCTTGCTGCTACACCCACCCGTTTTGCTCTCCACGAATGCCAGGCAGGCAGCCAAGCAGCCTGTCTACCTACCTGCCTGCCTGCCTGCCTGCCTGCCTGCTTGCTTTGCTTGTTGCCTGTTGAATGCTCGCGCCGGACTTCAGTTTGATAAACAACTTGGCGCCGTGCAGAAGCGCCCGTTTTGTGTGCGATTCAAGCTAACCGCAGCTATTGTCTACACCGTTATTTTGTTAACTCGAGTTTGTTGTATCGTATCGCCCGCCATGGGCAATCAGCTGAGCGTAAACAGCATTCAGGATGCGGTTATTGATCGTTTCAAATCGGTCGCCCTCACCACAGATGAGAATGGCACAATGCGCATTCGTTCCTTCTCGGAGGTGGGCGTCCGCTATGCCGCTACCCATCAGCATGGCAGTGGGAGTTTTAGTGGACGCGGCGGCCGCATTTTGCGGGAGAGCAGCATTGACGGCGGCGTTGCTGTTTTTGATGCCATGCTGCGTGATGACCATGAGCATCGCTTGAGTTTGGATGCAATGCATCGTGTGCGACATGTACGCACCTCTTGCACCACCATACCGGAGGAGGATATTGTAAGTCCTACGTATATATGCGATCGTAATTGGGAGCTTTCTTATTGCAGTCCTGCCCACACATTTTATCAACCCACACAGTGCACTTGATGCAGCTCGTTGTTTTTTATGGTTTGAAAGCTTTTAAATATTGCGTTCTGCTTGCTGTATTCCTGTCTCTCTCTCTCTCTTCTTTGCTCTGCCTTATTTTAGTAGCAAAAGCTTTGATTTGTTTGCAGCTGCTGTATGTGGCGACTCAGGCGGCAAAGAAACGTACTAAAAAGCCGAACAACAAATGTCGAAGTTGAAATACCCTTGCATCTATAGAAAATATAATTGAGTGCTATTTTAACACCCTACTTGAACAATATTTATATACTTAAGTGAACCTATAAGTTATAAATATATATATAAAAATTACAGATATCTCATGTATATTCATATGCACTTAAGCACGTTACAAATTTGCTTACAAAATTATATTACCCGCCCATATTCACCTTGCAAGAGCGAAGCGTTCTCATTTGCCTGCCAGGAATATAAAATACACGCACACTCACACTCACACATGCATACACGCACAGTATAATATATTCAAGTAGCTAAACTGACAACTCCTGTCTGTTTACATTGCGCTCTCATTCACTCTCACTCCCCAAGAGCCGTGAGAGTGACTGAGCCTTACCCAAGCACACACACACAAGCACACGCGTGTTAGCTCTCACTCACCCACACACAATACGAGAGAACAGCTTTTTGCAAGTTTATGGCAATTTTGCATTTGAAAAAAAAGGCAACTCTCGGCACGCAGCGCAAATCGGAATCAAAATACGAAGCCGCTGCCGAAGCTTTTGCCAGGCGCCCTTTTGCTTGCTGTTGCTGCCGCTTGTTGTTGTTCAGGCTGATGCTGCTGCTGCTGCTACTGTCGGCGTCGCAGCTGCGTCACAGGTTTGTTGTTGTGTTTGTATGTGTGCGAAAAGTTTTCGTTTTTTTTTTGGCCACTTTCCTTGGGCTGTGCGTGTTGGTGAAGGTCATCATGTCGTCGTCGCTGCTGTTTACTGTTAGTCAGTTTGCAATCGTCGTCGCTGTCGCTGCTGTTAACTGTTAACTGTGCTGCGTGTTGAGTACGTGCGTTCTCTTAGTCAAACGCCATCTGCTGCCATCTTCTGTTACACTTCTCATATTGTGCGCTCACTGCTTGTGCTGCTGCCGTCCGCTACAGTCGCGTTGCGTGCACCGTTGATTGATTGTTGTTTATGATACGCCTCACACAATTGTCATCGTTTTCAACACATCAAATCGAACAGTGAATGGCACAAAACTAACGGCCGCAACAGTACCAGTTACAGTTACAGTTACAGCTAACAACAACAACTAGAACCGACAGCTGTCATCGCCTTGTTTATATTCGCCGGTACGTGATTAGTGCGGCCAATAAACAGTTAATGCCAACTCGCCCAATTTGTTATTGTTGTCGCCATAGCCGTTGACCGCTATATTGACACAAGATTAAAGAAAGAGACAGATACAAAGAGAGAAAGAGGCAGAAGGCAACAAAAAGAGCAACTCAACCCCTACAACGTTCAAAATGGTGGGTACAGTTAGCATCGTAAGTGTTGTGTGTCAAAACGGTTAATTTTATAAAGTTATTTAGCAGCAAATGGGCAGCTTTACTAAGGAAATTTCAGTTTAGTTGCGTCGTAGCCGTAAATAATATAGAATTACTTCTATTTAAAGCGACCTTTCTTTTGGTTTCCTAGGAGTTTTCTTTCATTCTATCAATTGCCTTGCTAAAATGTGTTAATTTTATGCGGATTGGTCTCCATCTATCTGTACTTTCAGCATCTCTTTCTCATTTTTGTTTTTCTTTGGCTGCTTTCCATGCGTAGCAAAATGTTGTTACCAAAATATTCCTTTATTTTTTGAGTTTCCGGGCATGTATTTGTTTTTGCTTTCGATTTAGCGCGGATTACAATTGTCGCAAAAGTTTTATGTAAATCGTATATATCTAGAGAGATAACTAAAGGTTATGGTTCAATCTGTATAAGTACCACTGTAAGCAGCGGATATGACGACCTTTTATTTGGCCATCCATTAAGCGGCTTATAAGCGCCGTTAACAACCAAAACCAAAGCAGCCCAATGGACGAAAACTCATGAATTATTTAGGCAATAAAATTAAACAGCACGCGTTGTAGTCCATGCGAAGCAACAGCTGAGAAACAGGCACAGGATGCTCAAATAATAGAAACATCGTTGAGATGAAAGGCATGAAAGGCAAAGTTTGCTTGCCAATACAATACGGTGTATACGTAATGCGGCGTATACGTAATTTGCGTTCCCTAAAGAGCTGTTGGCTAAGAGCAAAGCTAAGCTAGCATGCTAATTCGACTCTAGGGAAAATTCAGACATAGAAAACTAGTTCAAATGAACGGCTCATTTAAATTAGCCTAACTTATTCAGAAACTAGGGAACAAGTCATTTGAGAAGCATATCTCTTATGCAGCTATCTTTACGAGCTTGGTTCTAATTTGATTTTAAGCCACATATAATTAGTTGTAATATATTAGAATAGGTATTTTCGTGTCAGAAACTCTGAGTTTTGGCTTGTGACGTCAGTGCACTGCTGTTGAACAGAGCTGTCAACTGCTCCAGCTGGTGCTGCTGCTGCTGACAACTGTGACGATTACGCAGGACACCAACTGACCAAACAGTTATCAAGCGGCAGGCAAGCAGCCAGCATTGATATGGATACGTCTGTCTTTTTCTGCTGTGGCCCAAATTTGTGGCTACAACAAAAGCTTTTGTTTAGCAGGCGTAAAAGGGGGCAGGTGGAGCGTGGTGGTGTGTTTCAAATAAAGACAGGAGCGAGCACCAGAGGAAGGCGGGGTGTTAGGCAGCAACAAAAAGTTCAGTGAATTGGAAATTTCGCTTAACAAAGCAGGAGCTGTTCGGTAAACGAGGCACAGCAGCAACTGCAGCATGCGGGCAGCTTACTAAATTTATACACTGAGAAAAACTAGACAGAGAAAGAGCAGACGTCGGGGATGGCGAGCAAGCAACACTGATAAAACTCTGAATAAGTTAGTCAAAATACACTGAGAAAACAAAGGCGAATTGACTAAAAGTTAAGTTCAGTATATTTTAATTAATTTCAAAAATATATACTTTTATAATATTATGGCATTTGAAAAAATGTATAAAAGTTGCTGAGTTTTTTTTGCAGTGTATCAGCACCGTTTACAGCATTAAAGAGCTCGCTGCAGGAATGGCAGAGCAGGCAGTGTGCAAAATTTTAATTAATTCGATTATAAAACGCATGCACATACACACGCATACACTCAAACACACAACCTCGCACACACAGATACTCCCGCACACAGGATACAGGCAGACAAAAAGCTTTTCCGCACTTTTGGGCCAATTCTGAGTGCCGCAACCTTTGAACAGGTCTAAAAGGTAGCTGGAAAAACGTTTTTGCTGTGGTTCTGTGACCCACATTAAGCCCAATCTGGTGGGGCAGGCGATTATTATTTAATTTTGGCTTTAAAAAGTTTTTAGTTGAGCTAAAAAAAGTGCCGGCTGGAAAGACGTTCACAAAGTTGGGCATTTACCCAAACCAAGCACAACTTGATGTTTCGATTTGTAATTAGTGTAAGTAATTTGCTTTTGGTTGTGTCTAAAAATAGAAGTTGTAAACTTTTTTTAAAGAAAGCAAAATCTAACTTGATGGTAATTAAGCTTTAGCTTGTAGAGCCAAAATAAATATGAGAATTGAGAAAGAGAATGAGAGGAGGGCGCGTGGCACTCGCTTAAGCCGTAATTTGAGGAAGAAAAAGCTTACTAGACCAATTAATAACCAAGCTTTGGGTTAAAATTAAAATGAGAATCGCATAGAGGGGGGCATTTTTCTGTTGTCTATCAATCATTTTTCAATCTTATGATTTTGATGAATAGAGAGATATCGCATAACCTTTTAGGATATGACTCATCATCTCGACATTTCTCTCTCTCTCTTTCTCTATCTCTCTGTTCCTCTCCCCTTTTCTTTCTCTCTCTCTCTCTCTGTCTCTGTCTCTCTCTGCGAGAGAGAGCGAGCGAAAGAGAGCGCGAGGCGAGCGAGCATAGAGAGAGATAGAGCAGAAGGGAGATAGCGATATCTCTCTCTAGCTATCTTCGTCTGGCTCAGCTCTCGAGACCTATTTCCCTCTCTTTCTATCTTGCTAACTCGTTCTCACTCTTTCGATTGCTTCTCTTTCTCTCCTTCCTCTCTCTCTCTCTTTCTATTTCTATTTCTATCTCTCTATCTCTATCTCTATCTCTATCTCTCTCTCTCTCTCTCTCTCTCTCTCTCTTTCTCTCTCTCTCTCTTTCTTTCTGTTCTCTCTCTATCTATATCTCTCTCTGTCCCTCTCTCTTTTGCTTTATCTCTCCCTCTTTGTCTCTCTCAAAACACACATCTGTCTTCCTTGTCTTCTTCATATTCTCCGTTTGTCTTTCTCTCTCTCCTTCCCTTTCAATTCAGTAATGTTATGATCATTTTTAATAAAACTATCTATTAAATATCTCGTTATAAATTATGTGTTTCGCCTCGTCAATTTTTCTATATTGTGACATATTTCCACTTCTCTCGCTTTCTCTTAAGCTCCCGTTCCCCCATTTCTCTCTCCTTCTCCGTCTCTTTGTTTGTCAAATGACGCACTTGGTCATGACCTGTCCCATACTTGAGTCTATCACCTGACGTTCGGCCTACGGCGAGGTCTCTGTCTTACATGGTTGTGGACTATAACTGGGCAACCGCAGAATAAGAATACTTAGGCACACGTTCGTTTTCCACTTGTATTCTTATCTGCCACGCCTACAACTGCTTGGCACCTGCCCATCTCGAACTGGTGGTGCCTCGCCAACTGTTTTGCTTCGCATCGCATGTTTGTGTCATTTTTCTCTCGTTCTATTCGACCACATTCGAGAAATATTTTTACATTGCGCATACGTCACGTGGTTCACGAACAAATCATAAAGTCGCAAACGCAATTATAATAAATCATAATTATATAATGTACATGTATGTCCATGCATATGTATATGCTTCTTATATTCATATGTTAGGCAAACACACTTTTATGGCCATGCGAAATTATAAATTCCACACAGGCCTAATATTTTAATAGTAGTTCGAGTTTGGATTTGAGTTTGTAATTATTATTATATTGTTATTTTTTGTTTTCTCGTTGTCTTATTTCCTTCATTCATTTCTAATGTGGGCTCAGCTTAGGCAAATACTCGTAAATCGCCCACGATTCTCAGCACTTAGCCTTGTCTTTCTCTGTCCCGCTCTCGCTAGCTCGTTTGCTCCGTCTCGAATTGATTTGTTTTTACCTTTTTTCATTTGCTTTTGCGGCAAGTGTCAGTTAGTTTAAGTTGACTGACTGTTGATAGCCTCTAGATAGTGCTTCTTCTTTTTGCCTTGTAATAACGTCTTGAGTATATATATATTATAATTCTCGAGTTATATTTAAAAATTCAGTTGCTACATTAATTTACATGGACATAAGAAAAATGTATAATATTTTAATATTTTTGAAATAAAACAATGTCTATAAAATTTATAATTTATATGAGCTAAATATTCGTCTTAAGAATATGGAGTATAGCCTTCTAAGTCGGAAGCTTTGCTAATCCGATTGGTTAACTGTTTTGAAGTTACTAAAAAATATCCAAAATCGAACATCTATATATTTACTATATAGTTGTGCCCCTTACATACATTTGCTTACAACTGGCATACCCTGTTTATGTGCTTCTCTTCATGTATACAGGGTATTACAACAACTGACAAGTGGCCAAAGCCGCAAGACCCCAGCGGCCGCACCACTGCTGCTTTGCCACGCTCTCATATGAAGCTCCTCAACAAACAATTTCTTGGCTACACTTTGTGGCCATCATTTGTTGTTGTTGTTGCTGCTGTTGCTTTATTAATGTTTCGCTCATTTTTAGTTGTTGAGCATGTGTTATTTTTGTTTTTAGATTTTTGCTGGGCGAAATTGTTGTTGTTATCGCTACACCGCGCGAAATTAATTGATTGAATTTATTGAACTGCGATTTTTAATTGCCTTGAATTGCTGTTTGTTATTTTAAAACTTTGTTAGCTGCTTGTTTTTAGCAGTGTATATTGGCGCCTGCACACGAAATAACTTTTTTTTATTGTACACTGTTCGAAAGCTTAACAGTGGGTATATAAGCTTAAGCAATATATTTAATATTATTTTCATTGAAATTAAAATATAGAATTTTAGCTTGTATTAAATGAAATATTGAATAGATAAAAGTGGATTTTATGAATTTTATTTTGATTTTACTTTACTTGCCTTAAAATTATTAGAAGTAATATTTCTTTGAATCACAGTTTGAGTGTCATTGCACAGTTTTAAGTAACATGCCAAAAGGCAAGCATGCCAATAGCATACAGTTTGAGAGTTATTGGTTTTAGAAATACACTCCGAATAAGCAAGTCGTCCCTTTGTGAGTCAACACAGCAGTTTGACAGCCACTGCCTTAGCGTTACAGCTTCTGAGTCACTTTGACAATAATCTCAACTATTTATCGTACTGTAGAAGTATGAGTATGAGAATCAGGTCAGGCTTACTGCTAACTCAATTATATTTCACAGTTTGAGGGCCACTGCTCTGAAGCTTGTCATGTTTACTTCGACTATACTATACTCTTGTTTTCAAATATCATCTCAAGCCCACCTACAGCTAAAATCATAGCGGTTTTAAGTCACTGATATTACAGTTTCAGGGTCATCAACTTGCGTGTAGATCGTGCCAAATAGAATCGCATAGTTTGACAGTCACTGTAACCTATTCTCTCACTCTACTCACTGCAATTGCAGAGTATCTCACAGTCGTTCCATTTGTTTTCACTTTCCTTTTGTTGCTGTTTTCCATCGGATATCGCAAACCACAAACATTTTGTTCGTTCGTTCGTTTCGGTTTTCCTTCGTTCGCTCGCATACATAACCCACTGTACTTAACGGTAATCAACATACACAAGAGCTCTGCGACGAAGCCTGATGTTGGCGTTGCTGCTGACGTCCACTTCCACGACGACGGCGACGACGCCGACGTCGACGTCGACGTCGATGTCAACTGCGCTGCCATCAAAGCTGAAAGCGAATTCGAATTCAGTTTTTAGTTTTCAGTTTTCAGTTTGTGTCGCGCCTCCGTTTTGTAAATAACGCGAAAAGAAAAAGACGACAAAGTTCTACGGAAATAAAAGCGGGTATATACACGCGCGCACACACACGCACACACTCACACACACGCACACCTATACAGTTTACCCAGTTATAGTGGGCTTCTGCAATTGGATTAATTAAATAATTAAAAATGGCTCAACAAGCGAAATCGAAAAAAAAAATCTTGAAATAGTGAAATTGAATTAAATAAAAACAGTAGATGAAATTATGAAAGGCTGAAATTAAATAAGAATTATAATTAAACTTAACTGAGCTGTTAATGGCGTGACGCATCACTCAAATAAATTTAGAAATTTGCACTCTAAATAAATCTATATATACATTTATGTAGATAGATATAGATAAATATATATTTTTGGATATTTTTTATATAATTCGCAATTAATTTGCTTTTTGCTGTTTGCTAAAGAGAAATTCTTTTTATAACCACAGCATAATATATATATATATATATATATATATATATATATATATATATATATATATATAAATCTGTAGAGCCCGCATAAATATATAAGTATACATTATATATGATACAAATAATTTTGTTATCGCGCGTTTTTTGCTTTAAATTTTATTTGATTTGATTCTTAGAACATTTTCTGTTTTTATTTAATATTTTTTCTTTTGTTTTTCAATTTTTAGACTTGCAAAAAACCTTATTTGATTTGATTTAATTTTTCTTTTATTGTAATATTTCCAAAACAATAAAACATTTTAATACTCTTTTCCTTTGCATAAAGTTTTTGGTTGCTTTTATTGGGATTTTTGCTTAGCATTAAATTTCGCTTTCATAAATAATTTTTATTTTTATATATATATAAATACTTAAACTAAAATAATGAAATTTTAATATTTTATATATATATATTAAACTATAAAAGTAATTTTGAAGAAATCAAAATTAATAAATAAATTAGATGCAAAAACATTTATTGGCATTGGAACATATTTGCTTATTCCTCAATAATCTTCTACTCTTATATATAGATATATATATATATATATATATAGATATATAGAGATATATATATAGATATATATATTAGATATATACTGAAATAAAAATTATTTTTGTATTTGCTTTCTATATAACTATATATCAAATAATTTTAAATACATTTTTTCTTGTTTCTGATTTGTACCAAATGTGTTCAATAGTTTTAAAAAAATGTTTCTCTAGCTTTTCATTTATTCAATTTGAATTTGTCTTTTAAATTGCTTTCCAATAATTTTAGTATTTTCATTAACTTCTAGTAAGCTAAAAAAAGTTTTCCCACTAAATTTATTTTTCATAATTTTTTCCATATTTTGTGAGATATTCGTGTGAACAAATGAATATCTTTTTTGTTGTTGTTGTATATTTATTTTTATAAAACTTTGACATTGGATTTGTCATTGCTGTTATTTGTTGTTGTTGTGTTTGTTTTTGTAGTATTTGTTTTTGTCAAACGTTACGTATACGTAATATTTTACTCATTTTGTTTCGCTCGCTATGTTGTGCCATGTTTAAACAAGTAAAACTCGTGAAAATTACACACACACACACATACATAAGAGGAAAATTGTGCTGAGAGACACAATATTTATATGTTATATATGTATATATGACATATATGAGAAAACTTAAAAAAAAATTGAAGTCTAAAGTGGAATTTTTGTTATTTGTTTGTCGCGTCGCGTTTTCAACTGTTTTTTGTTTGTTTTTTATTTTTCCCTGTGTAGTTTGTTGTCGTAGTCTGTGTCCATATACAGCCTTTGTTGCAATTACTCACACACACGCTCGCACACACACACTGCACACACAGAGAGAGGGAGCGAGAGGGAGAGAATTCTATAGCAGCTAAATTATGTCAAAGGTTTGCTATCTGCCTCTCGCTGTTTTTTTAGCATAAGCCCAGCTGCTTGTAATTTCTTTTATTGAATAAGCATTCATGGCAGTTGCACACACACACACACACACACACACACACACACACACACACACACACACACACACACACACACACACACACACATACATACACTATTTGCAGTGCATTTGGCTTGCGTTTGCTCCTCACATTTATCCAAAATATTCGGCATTGTGTAAAGCGAAAAAGTCACGAAATTTGTTGTTCTTGTTGTAGTTATCGCCTCGTTAAATTGTAACTCATGTACTACACGGCAAGAAAAGACGTGCTAATACACACAAATTTGAAATTTCCAACTTAATGAAGCATCCCAAAGTATTTGTAGAAATTTACTTGATTTCGAAAATATTAAATGAGCTTTTTTGAAGAATTTTACAAATTGTGATATATACCTGGCCTACCTAAAAATATCTAAACTTATCATGAAATAACAGATTCTTAGAGGTTTATATAGAATTCAGAAGAACTTTTGTTCGCTTATCATTTGGTGTTTCTGTTTTCTTAAATATGAGCCAAGAAATTAAGAGTTGGATTACTCATAGAGTATATGGCTGTCATAGGAAATATATGCCGTAAATAATTAATGTTTCTTTTCTGTCGAAAGCAAATGCAACTTTAAAGCAATATTTAATTTACTATACATCATATATCATATATCATATATCATATATCATATGTCATATATCATCTATCCTATGTCGTATATCATATATCATATATCATATATCATATATCATATATCATATATCATATATCATATATCATATATCATATATCATATATCATATATCATATATCATATATCGTATATCGTATATCGTATATCATATATCATATATCATGTATCATATATCATATATCATATATCAAATATCATATATCATATATCATATATCATATATCATATATCATATATTATATGTCATATATCATATATCATATGTCATATATCATATATTATATATCATACATAATATATCATATATCTTATATCATATATCGTATATCGTATATCATATATCATATGTCATATACAAAATATCAAATATGAAAATATACATTATGTGTCTATAGCTCTGTAGGTATTACTACTTCCGAAAAGTAACACGAATTTTCGTTTACTTTTCTACAGTTATTTATTGTTTAGTGAAAATCTTCTTTGTGTTCTTTAAAGTAATTGCCATGCAGGTCCATTCAATTGTAGTGTAACGTCGTCACAAATTCTTTGCTCCATATATTCATATAGGCCACCATCGAAGACGCATCAAGGCATGTCCAAGCAAAGCAGTTGTCAAAAATGAACCAAGCACTCCATATTTCCGAAATTGTTGGCATTAGTCAGGAACATAAGTAGCAAGATAACGCCCCAGATAACCCAGAAATCGAGCACGGAAATACTCTTCAAACGGAGCTTAACCTATTCTGCTTGTTCAACAATGTTAGCTAAGACATTAAAACTTCTGCCAAATGTTGTTCAGTGTAGGCTGCTGCATGTTGCAATTGCTGCAAATTGTATTGCCTGCCAAACGAGTTTCAATTTACAATCTGACTGGCAAGTTTACAATCAGCTAATCAGCTGGGCAAATGTCGCCTTGAGCGAGTTTGTTTCTTATTGAAGTAATTTCGCTATGACAAGGCGACGTATTGATAAGATGTTTTACTTTTATTTGTTTTGATGTTTGAGACGTTTGCCAAGATTACGCCCACTCCACACAAACACACGCACACACACATACACACGCACACAGTCATACATATAATTGTAATTTAGTTTTGCGTCAGTAACTCAATTTGCAATGCGAAATCGATTTCCGTTTAAAATGTCGCCTAAAGCTGACAACGCGCAAATGGAAATTGCAGAAAATGACGATAGTTGGAGAGTCGAAGGGGCAGAGATAGACAGAGAGAGAGAGAGAGTAAGAGAGAGGCAGAGAGTGAGAGAGTTAAAGTGGATGGCCAGTAAAGCTTGACGGCCAGGGCCCAGAGCCAAGGCCAGGGCCACGGCCAGGACTAGTTGGCTGAGCGCCGACTCCGCTGCTGCACAAAAGGTCAGGGTCAAATGTGCCATCAACAAAGTTGCACTTTGCCAGAGAGTGGGAGAGTGGGAGAGAGAGAGATATATTGAGAGTGTGTGTGTGCGTGCCTGAGAGTGGGAGGTGCAAGTCAACAGGCGACTTTGACTTGTCAGCTTTGCGGCCGGGGCGCCGCCTTTTACGGCTGCTGTTAATGTTGCCTCATTTTGTGGCATTTGTATGCGCGGCGTTTGCGTTGATTGATTTATTCGCCCGCTGCGTTGTGACAACTCATATCAACTGGCAAGCTTCCCAAGAGCTTCGAGCGTGTACACACACAGCGCGCCAAAGGGGTATATTAACTTACATATATATTAAGGTGTGAATGCAAAGTGTTAAAAGATGTTAGGTCAGGGGTTAGCTAAGTGCCTTCGACTTAAAGTCTCTCAGCATTGGAGTGAATAGCGACTAAAAACTTGACATTTGACATGCTTAAATATTTGTGTCAGAGATCCAAGAGCATCCATGACTCTTAAGCATTCATATTAATCATCAACTTGATTTCTTACAGTTTGACGAGCACTGCTTACAGTTTACACTGAGTTGTAGTTTATCAGCAATCTCAAAAGCTGTCGCTGAGCTGCCTTAAGCACTGCACACAGGCAGAGTAAAACGCAGTCGAGCATACTCTATAATCACATGCACGACAACTTTTACTATTGGCCTAGAATAACATCCTTATCAGCGGCATTCCATGATCATCTAACAAATTGCTGTGAGTCGCTTTTCAGTCGCGTTTTTTGTTTACCCCGCAAATCAATTCGATTCGGTTTTTTCCTCATTTTAACGTGATTCTTCAAACGCTTTTGTTTAGATAATTAAAAGTTTATGGATTTTGGCCATTTTGTATTTGTTTTGCCGGTTGTTTATTGACAGCGTATCTCGCTTTGTTTATTTGAAGTAGATTGCTTGGGATGGGCTGTTTTCTAGAATACTATAAACTGTTATAAACAACTTGTAATGCGACTAAATAGACTCTAAATGTCTTATCTAGCTGTAAAGCGCCAATATACTTGGCGATTATGACAGTGTTATGACTAATTTGTAGTTAATTACTTTAAATTATGCTGTTCTTCAAGTGTTATACATCTGTGATACAAATTACTATCGTTACCAGTTACTGTGATAGCCATTTGATAATTTAAAATTAACTCCTATCAAACTGTTATACACTAATTTTGAACTGTTATACTTTTGCAGTAACTGTTATACTTTTTAAACAGAATGTGATACAGCCGTGCTCAAAAGTCTTTTCTTCATCGGGCATCACAACTGTTTCTAATGCTTAATAGTTACAAGTCTAAGTTATAAACAGCTGTTATACCTAGTAATTATTGCTATGTTCGCACTAATTTAAGCTTAATTGAAGGAGACACCAATCTAAGTGCTTGCTTTACGAGACAAGTGTTTACCTAACTGTTACTTATGTCATCACTCGGATAGCTATAGTGTCCAAGTGTTATACAGAATAAGCAATAATAATAAGCAAATTACTTAACTGTTATACTGTAGATTTGCTATTTGTTATATTTGTTATATGCAGTACATTCATTACTAAACACTGCTCATATAACAGTAATTCGCCCTTTGACATAAAGAGAGCAAACAGCACTTTCTCTCTCTCTCTCTCCCTCGTTGCATTTAAATGCAACTTAATCTGCGAGCTGTGCACCCGGTTGACGTCAGCCACAGTCAGCAGATATTAAAAGCTGCCGAGATGTACAATTTTTGTTTTTATCCCGAGTGCAATTCACGAATGTAATTGGCTAGCTGCAGCAGCAGCAGCAGCAACAGCAGCATCAGCCTTAGCACCAGCTGCAGCTGTGCGGAGGTGGAGACTTTGAACGCGCTGCTGCGTGATTTGTTCCATTTGTTGCCAGCGAACTTTGAGCTACCAAAAATAGATAAACGAGCAGCTGGAATCGGGACTCGGCTGATGCTGTTGAAGCTTTGCTGCCCGCCTACATCAAACTGACTTTTGACATATAGAAACAAGAGTCAGCAAACACCCTTCCCGCCCACCAACTGACGCAAATAGCTGAAGTTGCAGCAGCTGTTGTAGACCGACTCCCGTGGGCGGCGTGAGTGCAAAATGGCTGCTTTTACCTGTCATGTTTTCAAGGGCGTCAATTATGGGAAAACTCTAAAGCTGTTATACGCACTCTTATACTGTCTTGTGTTAAAACATAAAAAGCTCTACTGATGTCTTATACGCTGTGTAACTATATCCTATTGTTTAAACTGTTATACGCTTTAGTTCAATCTAAAATACTCTTATACTTATGCAATGATTTTCTATTTTATATATTATATAAAACTGTTATACTTATTGCAATTTCATTGGACTTGTTGCAGGAACAAGTCAAACTGGATGCCAGCAAACAGGTAATCAGCCCAGACGATTGTGAGGATCTCAGTCCAATGCCACAAACAGCTGCACCGCCCGTTCGCAGGCGCGGCGGCATCTCCGCCGAGCCGGTGACCGAAGAGGACGCCGCCAACTATGTTAAAAAAGTCGTACCCAAGGATTACAAGACAATGAATGCCCTGTCCAAGGCCATAGCCAAAAATGTGCTCTTCGCCCATTTGGATGAGAGCGAACGCTCCGACATATTCGATGCCATGTTCCCGGTGAATCATACGGCTGGCGAGAATATCATACAACAGGGCGACGAAGGCGACAATTTCTATGTCATCGATGTGGGCGAGGTGGAGGTGAGTAGAGAATCAGGGAAAGGCTGATATTCGATATTCGATATTAACGTGATATACATCTCTTCCAGGTGTTTGTAAACTCCGAATTGGTGACCACCATCAGCGAGGGCGGCAGCTTTGGTGAGCTGGCTCTCATCTATGGTACACCACGTGCTGCCACGGTGCGTGCCAAGACCGATGTCAAGCTGTGGGGCATCGACCGCGACAGCTACAGACGCATCCTGATGGGCTCAACCATACGTAAGCGCAAAATGTATGAGGAATTCCTGTCGCGTGTCTCGATACTAGAGAGCCTGGACAAGTGGGAGCGCCTCACCGTTGCCGATTCGCTGGAGACGTGCGCCTTCGAGGATGGTGAAACGATTGTCAAACAGGGCGCAGCAGGCGATGACTTCTATATTATACTCGAGGGCTGTGCCGTTGTCCTGCAGCAGCGCTCCGAGGTGAGTGCCCTAGGACGCTCAATCGATGACAAAAACTAATCCATTTTTGTATTCCAGCAGGGCGAAGAGCCCGCCGAGGTGGGTCGTCTGGGCTCCAGCGATTACTTTGGCGAGATCGCTTTGCTGCTAGATCGGCCACGTGCAGCAACAGTTGTCGCTCGCGGCCCGCTCAAATGTGTCAAGCTGGACAGAGCGAGGTAACTACAGATTGATGGATGATGATTGATTGATTGACAGTTGCTTAACTGTGAAACTGTTAATAGACTTCAGTTAGTGTAGTTAGCTAATTTTATGTAAATATGTGAGATATTTGTTTGAGGTTTGATTGACTGACTGACTGATGAAACGCTTACGCCTAGAGTTTGCTATTAAAGCTGACATACTTAATTGTTAATTATAATATATAAATATGAGTATATTGTATATTGTAATTTATTGGAACTTGCTTAATGACTGACTGATTGAGTGATGGATAGATGCTCAGTTCACATTTATACAGTGATTGTTGTAGTATTCCATTGTTCTCTAGTTACCTAAACTTTAAGTATAAATATGTATAGATAAGTTTTGTTTTGATTGATGTAGTTAATGATTGACTGACTGGAAGTGTATGATATAGGTGGGAATTGGCAAAATATTGTAAAATAACTTTTAGTTTATTATAAAAGTGATGAGGAAAATTAAGTTATAATTATACTAAGCAATTTTTTCTTTATTTTCTTTACAGATTTGAACGCGTTTTGGGCCCCTGCGCGGATATTCTCAAGCGCAACATAACGCAGTATAACAGTTTCGTTTCACTGTCCGTCTAAGCTGGCCAAAAACCACCAACAATAACAACAAGTACACTACATCAACAACAACAACAACGCAGCTCGCATGCCAATAACAACAAACAAATCGCTCAGCAGCATAAAAAAAAAACAAATTTTCAAATTAAAAAAAAAAAAACAAACAAAGAAAAACTGAAAATGTTTCAAAGAAAAACCCATGTAAAGCCCTAAACTAAAAACAAAACAAAAACAAAAGGGAGAAGAAATACAGATTGAGTTGAGCTCAGCTGTGTATAGAGAGGGAGGCGGCGTAGGGGTTGCAGGGGATTAAGGGGGTGGGGGTTGGGGCTAAAAATATGTTAAATTACGTATATGAATTCTGTATGTTGTGCAATGAAAAGTTACATATGTATTTGTGTAATGTGTGTGTTAATTTTTTGGTGTACACAAGTTGCGGCATGTTCCCCAACAACAACAACAGCAACAACAACTTAAAAACCTAAACAAAAACCTTCCACAACTCGTCGCACTGAGCTGTTCAAAACTTAAGAAAACTGAAAAAGCAAAAGAAACAAAAAAAAATATATAGAAATGCATTTCATATAACACTTTTTCTACGACTACTGGTTGATATATATGTATAACAGTTATATATATATATTTCTTTATAGCGGAACATGCTGCCAGAAAAAAAAACAATCTCATTTAATAATAATCATTGGAGATCTGAATGTTTTTTACAGCAAAAAAAAAAAGATTTATGAATAAAAGATAAACATATATACAAAATTAAGCTCTAACACACACACACACGCGCATGCTGAGTTAAAATCTAAAATATAGTTTACTCATTTTTTTTCTATATAATTTATTATTATTTGTTGCACAAAGGGCGAATTTGTTCATACTATTAGTAAATTATTGTTTTAATATTGAAGAAGAAAAAAACAAAATGAAGTCAAAAATCAAAAACAAAAAAAAACTTAAATAATCACAAATTTTCTTAATTAATTAAAAACAATTTGAAATTCGTGTTTTGTTTAGCCTATGTGAACTCTGTTATACACATGCACACGGACATTTCAAACTGTTATACTCTGTTATACATGCGCCGCATAACCAACTGGCATTTTTTCTAACAACTGCCAGCCAAAAAACAAAAAAAATAATAACAAAAACTCAAAGAAAACACAAGAAATTGTAAATTAAAGAAAGGAAACAAAAAAACTAAATTTTAAAGCTTGATTAACGGTGCTTGCAAATGTGTGTGTGTGCGTGCCTGTCACACACATACACATGTACGCAGGCGCAGCAGGAATTCGTTTGTTTTGAGAGAGAGAGAGAGAGGCAAGCCACGCCCCCGCGCCGCAGAGCGCGTGCGAGAGCGACTACACCCGCCGGCGGGTTAGACTAAAGAGAGAGCAAGAGAGAGAGAGAGAGCGAGAGCGAGAGAGCGAGAGCGTGCATTAGCATTGAGCGCGCATGTGTGCAAAACAAAAGCTAAATGCTATGAAAATGCAAATGGCAGACAATGCGTAAAGATCAACTGCGAGTGCGAGCGAGACAGCGCATATAATTTAAAATAAAACAAGAAACTAAAACTAAAACTAAAACTAAAAAATTATTATCAATGTAAAATCGTATGTACTATAAAGAGTAAAATGCAAAAAACTAACAAAAAAAACAAGAAAAAACGTAATAAATACATTTACATAGATGTTGCAAAAACAAAAATGAAAAGAAAAAACCAAAAAAAAAAAACCATCACCAACTTTTGTCCATCAGAAATTTAGTTTATTTTTTTTTTAAACGGCTTAACACAAAATTCAGAGACATTACTTTTATCGGAAAAATATTTATATACATAGAGAGAGAGAGAGAACCCAAGCAGCCCACTGCTCTAATGTTGCTGGACGCCATCATTTGGTTACCCACACTATTCACCTACATATTGTTCCTGCTCATACTGATCATACTGTTCTTCATTGTCGCCTATGTTAGCCACAAGATCTACATATCCATCTATGACAATCTGCCCTTGCCGGCGGCGCCTGGCTCGCGCTACTCGAATCGTGTGCAATCGGCACGTTCCGAATCATTCGGCAATCAGATGAGCGCACGCTCCCTTTGGATACAGAATCGCTCCCAGATCTATGAATCATCAGTGGGTAAGTCGAGCAGATATACGAACATATACATATCAATATACATATATATAGCGAGGTATATTGAGCTAGTCTGCCTGCAGTCCGCATTACACTCACTGTGGAGGCCTGCTATCTGGTCAGCGTCGAGCTGGACATCTATAAGAATCCCAGCCAGCGTGGCATTAGTTTTATGTGCAACTGCAAGACGGACGTTGACAGGTGCGGCGCCGTCGTCCCCAGGGCGGCGTCCAGTGTGCGCGTGCTCAAGTACTACGATCATTTGTCCAGTGTGCCACGTCTTAAAGCTCTGCTGCGCAGCAATGAGCGCAAGAATATGCGCCTGGTGCTCGACGATGTCATCAAGGATGTGTGTAGCACAGATCCATTGCCGGCCTGCTCTGCGGCCATCAGTGAGAATTGAGACGTCGAGGCGAACAATTGAACGAGCCGCAAGCGTTGCCAACTGTGCGTGTGCGCGAGCGAGCGAACTAGCTATAGCAAAGCTCGGGCCAAAGTTCTTTGTGCGAGACAGTTCGATAGCGAGTGCGAGCGGGAGAGGGAGAGAGAGGGCCAGGGGCAGCTGTCCACAGTGGGCTCGCTTGCATTTTAAATTAGAGTCTCATCTTTTAATTGTTGTTCGATAGAACGTGTTTTACTCTTTATAATATTATATTGTGTCTTTATTTTTGTATGGATAAAATCAAATACATGTGCATATGCATGGTGGGCGTGGCGCTGTGGTCATGCCTTTAAGCTGAGTGTCTAGGAGATGTACATATATATATATATATAGAATATATATGTATATATGAGGGCTATTTTTAATCAGACAGGTTTCAGCTGTGGCTTTAATTAACGGTAAATTTTGATTTTGCTATTTGTTTTGTATTATATGAAGTTTTTTTGAAGTGAGAGTGAAATAAATTAGGTTCTGTTTTCTTTGTCGAGAAGAAAATCTCAGACGACACCGACTGCATAATACTCGTTCAAATCAATCATATGTGGGACGTAACATTTTTACTCTTTATATTAACTAATATTTCAAAAAATATTTTATATAATTTCATAAAAATGTTTATAATTCTCTGCAATTATTTACTTAAAAAAAAAAAAACAATTTGTCTATGTCTAAAAATTTATTTATCTTTGACTATAAAAAAGTGATTAAATATGTGGAATACTTAATCAAAATTCTCGCCGCTTCTTCGTCAAGTGGTAAACGTGCTCGAAAAGCCGCCTGACGATCGTATGTTGCCGTTTTTATTGTTGCTTTTCGACTTAAACAGACCAAAATTAGTGATATCTTATCGCATTTGGTGTCTATAAACGTTTTATCAGATAAGTCGCAACGTCTGGTCAAATAGCTTTCTCTGTTCCCCCACGAATGGCTACGCAATTTGCTTCCAATTTTATTGCTAGCTTTTATTCATTTAATAAAGCAAAGAATAATATATATATAGGTCTATATGTATATATAGTTATATATATATATGAACAAAAGTTGTAGATTTTATTGCTTGATTGGGCTGAATCTATAAATTTGTTGTGGCATTCAATGAATTGTTTGATATATAAAATGAATTTATAACTATACCCTGTGGCTGGGGAGCTGACTCGAAGCGGTATACTATACTATAAAAATCTAGCAATTTAGGGTAACATTATATAACAATGTTATTATAGATAAAATAGTTAACTAAATATCTTATCTCAAGCCTCTAACCTCTAGCAAGTCTATAATCTTACATCAATATATTTAGCTCTAATTATTAGTCTATAAGTCTTATGACCTTAAGTGCGGGTATTACCTGCCCATCATACCTACATTTTCAATAGATAAGAACAGTCATCACTTTTACTTCACCTATAAAGGTCGATGTTATATCTAAGAAATCTATTAAATGGGTATATATATTCTTATTCTGTTATGTGCGACTATATTATATACTATAGGTAGTCTAGGAATACTCTATATTCTGGAGCTAGCACTAATTGAGCAATGGAGCTCTTTATTAAACCTGAAGTGCATACAATTAATATAGTACTAGAATAGATCTATTGCATTTAGCAGTTTCTGGTTCAATTTTGATGAAGTTTTTGGGCAAAGTATTTGGAGGAGTATTTCAACTCCTATATCATTTTCAAGCCAAATTTCTATTGAATCTTGCGGTATTTAAACGTCGTTCATTTGTTGTATTGAACAAACATTAAATTATGGCTGACAACTAGACATATTTTTTGACTACTCAGCGATATACATATATGTCCCCAAGTAATGGATGTATCCAAAATTAGTATAGCTACAGATAGGTCCAATAGTCCAATGAATAAATGCAATTGAAAGGGATTAACTGCATGCTTTTTTATATATATACTGCTATAGCTCACTTAAGATCAGAGATCAACTAATAGACAAACACCTATATATATATATTTATATATCATATATATACTTAATCAAATGCAACAGATTTCTATGAAAGCTTTAGAGCTCAATGCAACGCATTTCCAGATACATATAGCGCTATATATAGATCACGCGTCCACTCTACATATATTTATAAATTTATATATATATATGTAGATAGATACAAATAAACATATATATAGAACCGAGTGCAGTATCCATTATAATTATACTGTAACGATAATGATATCTACAACAATGAAATTGCGCGCACTTTGTACAGAGTATCTGAGTGGCAAGTAACTCTCTCAGCCTAGAACTAATTCCAACTAGTTTTGTAGCTGAAAAAAAGAAATATAAAAATAAATTATATTTGTATGTATATATATGTCATACAGAAACCGGGTGTTTGGATGCGAAACACTTCAAACTGACCCTGGTTAATGTAAGAAGCGCGCGCTGCTCCCCCGCTGCCTCGGCCCAATCCATAAACAAGTTTAGATTTATCAGAATAGAGAATGAGAGCGAGCGAAAGAGCGGAGCGGAGCTGCGCTATGCTGAGTGAAACGCGTTATACGCGGCGTATACGTAACGACAAAGTTCTATACGAAGTTCGACACACGCGGGCCAGTTGAGGCGCAGGTGTCAATGCACACGGTACAGCAAGTCGGCAGCAGCAACAAATAAGTGAAATAAAAAAAGAAATATTTAAGTTCATATATATATATATATATATATATGCGCGTGTGTGTGTAAATGGGCGTATATATATAGACGTGTGTGCGACATTTAATTAGCATACGCGTTTCACTTCAGCTCGCTCTCGCTCTCGCCCTCTGCCTCTCTCTGTGTATCGCTGGTTCTCTGCTTGGCTTGTCTGGAAAACAAAAAAAAAAAAAAAAGAAGCAAAACAAAACAACCAAAAATTATCCAAATACAACACAAAAGTTATTTCTTGTTTTTTGGAAGAAACTCTTTCAACACAATGCTGGATCCCATATCGGACGCGCCGCTGGTGTTGGCCTATGCGTTTATGTCGCTGCTGGTGCTGATCGTGTGCTTTATTTTATTCAATGTGGTGCACAAGCTCTATCGCAGCATGGGCGCTGGTGATGGGGGCGTGTCGAGCTGTTCGCTCAAGACAGCTATGTTGGAGGTGGATGTCATGAAAACCGGTTAACAGACAGAAGCACAAACAACATTAATCACAAGAACAACAACAACAATCATCACGATGAACGCCGCTAAACGAGAATCTCGCTTGTGGATCAGATTAGCTGCAAACTTATTGTACATAAAAGATAGTTATTTAGTCTAGCTGTAAGCGTAGTACCTAAATATATATAAACACATATATTCCAGATGAGACGACGCGGATCTGTCTAGTCACTTAATTAGCCATAGCTTAAAATAATAGGTAAACGCATCGACATTGATATTGTAAATAAAATATAAACATCTATAAATATAAAACTTTGTGTGAATCAAGTGCAAAGCAATTCGTTGTTTGTGGCCTGATAGTTTCTTATCACCGATTTGCTATCTGTGCGTACAATCAATAATGGTTTTGGCATTTTTTGTGATTTTGATTGGTATGCGCATTAGTCATTGATTTATACATTAGTGTTTCTTTTTTATTATTTTAAAATAGCATGTTTCCATCTATAATTTAGCAGTTGTGTCTGCTTTAGTGGTTGCTGCTGCGGCTCTTGCCCATACTGCTGCTACTGCTACTGTTACTGCTGCTGCTGCTGCTGTTGCTGCTGTTTCCCTCATTTGCTCAATCCGTGGGATCGCTGTCAATGGAATTTGAATTTTGATTGTTGCTTGATTTTCTTGATTTCTTGTCTTGCTTACCCCGAATAGGTCTTGGGGTGCTGCGACGCCAAGTCCTCATCCTGACTGCCTAACGACTTTTTCACATACTGCAAAGATTTTCAAAAATTCCAATTATAATAAATATCTTTATGACATTTTGTTAAGCATTTACCATGGGATTTAGTATAATCTCCTCTTCCATTTTGTTGATTTGTTTAACCAAATCGAGCACCTGCGTTATGTTTGTTTGCACATTAAGAAACATGTCGGGCAAATTATATTGTTCTGGATCATCCTTGAAGAGCACCATGCCATCCTTTTGATTAATGCTGGCAAAAATTTCGCCCGATTTGATCTGACAGCACAGGAAATAGAGAATATGTATTTAAAGCATATACTAATAGATATAGAGAACGAACCATATTTAAGATGTAGCGCTCAGCTTCCGCTGCACTTGGCAATTGGACGCGACTGGCGACATCGCTCAGGGAAAGCGTGAGAAAAGTTTTCGTCAGACGTTGTATATTTCGCTTGTAAAGGGAAGTCGCAACCTGCTTGGCTAGGCCCATATTATTATCACGCGTAAATGCTTCACTGTATTTGAGTATTATAATGCGCAGCTCTTCGCTTGACGAATTGCCATACACATTGACCAGATCATGATAATGACTAGCCAGTGGTTTCATAAAACGTCCTATGACCTGTGCGTTCTTTGGTATATACGCTATCTGAAAAGGTATACGGTTAACATTATTGAATCACAATTGAATTGTAATAGCGATTGAGCGCTTCACCTTGCCCTCCACTATCAATGAAACCATTAGAAACTTTTTGTATGCCTCCAGCATAATGTGCGACATGGCCATCGCTGGCGTTGTGATGCACACCTCAAAGAAATAGAGAGCACGCTCATAGTTTTTAATAGCCGTGTAGATCATGCCGCCATAATAATAGTATAACAAAAAGTACTTTGCATCGTTGTTTGCATCCTAATTAGAGTAGACCAAATAGATTTAAGTTAGAATTAGCCACTCTCAAATATAATTGAAATGGTTTTTTACGAGCGTGTGCTGCGGCTGCTGTTGCTGTTGATTTTTGCACTCGGCTGCTACGGTGGAAATATCTGTTACATCCATATCCAAATAAGGCAGTATTAGATTAAAGTTTTTCGACTTTAGGCTCAGCTGGCAGAGATCGGCGTGTATGGGCGTTAGCTGTGTATCCATTTGTCGTATTTGCTCAATGGCCAGCGAGAGCACTTTAATGCCCAAAATGCTTAAATTCTGCTGCACCAAAAAGTCCGTAAACAAATGACAAGTCTCATAGACTAGAGAGTAGAGAGCAGACTTTAGAGATTGGAGAGGAGAGAGGGTTATATGTAGTTACATGGGCACACGGCGTAGCGCAGTTGGTCCACATTGCTGCGCTGCACAAATTCACGCATTAACTCTATAATTTGCATTGGTTCTGGATTTGCGGTCGCAACGCTGTGTAGCTTGCCGAGCAGCACGTAGAGGACGCCCAGCGTATGCTGTTGCATGTCCAGTGTTTCAAGCACATTGTCCAATATGCTCCAGTTGCGCACCAGCAGGGACAGCGATTCGGGCAACACATCCGCCAGCTCGCGATAACTGCCTGCATATAAGAAATGCATATACATGTATATATATATATATTTATCATCCTTTTATTGTGTGCAAAATTGCTTTCGCTGCCGGCACTTACCCGCTGCACTTAGCGTGCGCACCTGATTTACATAGTTTTCCAGTGCGCTCCCCATTTTTGTTTTTTATTTATGCAAATGTCTATGAAGTCCGAGACTATGGCCTTTCTACAGTTTTATCGCTAAGAACTAATAAATTAAATAAAATAAAATATTTCTTTACGCGTTCGCGTTTTTCCTGTTGACAGTGTGACCGTAAACTGCAATAGTTCATATGCCAAAACACTGGCTCGCTGTAGATACAATTCTGAAAGGGTGGCAACGTTTTTTTTTCAAAGAACCGAAGTTCTTTTCAGAGATGTGCGATAGTTTATATTGATATGAGCTTTTATTTAAATATGGTATTAACTATTAGTCTTTGGTAAAATAATATGTGCTAGTGTTGCATCACGTGGTATTAACAGTCAGTTAAATGCTGTTGTCAAACAGCTGAACCTTGCCAGTTCAGCCAGATGATTGAAACCGGTTTTTGGAATAATATAGATTAATACTTCGCTAACTACCCATTTCAAATTGTTCATCCAGAAGCACTGTGTACTGCTGTTAAATTCAAATTTCAGCGCTATGAAACTGTTGTTAACATTTAACCAAGCTGTTAACTGTCAGCGCCGTTAAGGAAACAGCTGATAGTTGACTGATAACCTGAAATTGTAGTTATAAGAAGTGTTTGGTTTAAAATGGAGTTGCCTGCACGCATTGTGTATGTTTGCAGCTTATGTTTGCGGCAATATGATTTACTGGAAGATCTGCGCGGCCACATGATGTTATATCACGACTGCCAGCCCATCAAAACGACGAACAAGAAAACACAGTCAGTGGATCGAGAGTCCTTAACGCCGCCGCCACCTGCGGAACTGCAGCCGCTGCCCTTCAAGGACTTTCGCATTGTGTTGCGTGCCAATCAACAAGTGAAGTAAGTTAATGACATTATCTTAATGCATATTTATTAAATATATGCATTGCAGTTGCAGCTGCTGCATCTATAAATTTGAGGATCTTCACAAGTTGTCACTGCACTCCAAATGCCACAAGGATTCGGGTTTCAGCTGCAGTGAGTGCGGTCAGGACATGCCCAATTGGCGGCGCTGTTCGCTGCATTTGTGGCGCATGCATCACCTGGATGTGGATCTATTGCAATGCCCCGTCCTTGGCTGCGATTACAAATCTCCAATTTCGGCACTCGTCTGGCGCCACATGCGCGTCCACAGGAAGTGGCGGAGTAGAGTCATGCGACGCGAGCTGCTGCGTCGGCGAGCGCAGAAGCAGCAACAGCAACAACAAGAGCAGCAGCAGCGACAAGAAGAGCAACTACAGGAGCAGCAGCAGCAGAATGAATGTGCCGATACACAGCAGTCGTTGCCAGCAACGGCCACAGCCAAGAAGACTAAATACTATGCGGAGAAAACGTGCGAGATATGTCAACGTAAATTTGTGAACGGAAAAACGCTGTCCAAGCACGTAAAGACCGTCCACAATAAGATAAAACCCTTCATTTGCAACGTCTGCGGCAAGAAGACGGCGCGGAAGGCGAGCCTAATTGTAAGAACTTTTCATATATCTATCTAGCTACTCTATATGGCTGTCTCACTATCTATCTACTCATTTGTCTGTCTGTGTATAAACATATCTATCTATCTATAGCTTATGCACATGCCAAAGAGTTCCAGAAGGACTTTGAGTTTTTCATAAGTGTTGAAAGTGAAGATGAGAAATTATCTAGATATATATATCTCTGAGGTGAAAGAAGTGAGGGTAATTATTGATCATTATTTAGCTTATATCTTGCAGAAGAATTCTGGAATCAAACAATTTAGAGTGCTTTTAGCGGAGGTGCTAGACTTGAAGATACCCTGAATCAACTCAACTGATCGGTAATAAAGAAATAGGTTTCTAAATGATTAGAAGAGGTTCCGGTTTTTCAAAGCTCAATGATCAATGAGCCCAGTTAATATAAAAGGAATAACCGTATATATGTATATCTATACAACTTCTATAATAGTCATTCGACATTTACAGATCCACATGCGCCAGCACACGGGCGAGAAGCCATTGAAGTGTGAGAGCTGCAAGTTCTCCACGCGTGACCCCAGTTCGCTCTACAAGCATCGACAGCGCCACAGCCTGGAGAAGAGCAGAGAAAATGTCTGATACCGACCACTTACAATTTTAATTAAAACAGAATTCATACTATATTTAAGTAAAAGTTCAATTAGATGACTTGAATTTAAATGTTCATTTATTGAGTTTACGCTTTCCATTTAATGTTAATATCATTTTAGAATCTGATATGATTTTGGTTTTTTTTTTTGTTTTTTTTTACAACATTTGAATTTCTTTTTAGTTTGTTTTGATTTATGTTTTTATTTTTTAGTTATGGTTTTATGTTTTTGTTGAATTTTGTTAAAGTTATTTTTATTTTTTAAACTAGTTTTTAAGATTAAAAATCTAACCTTATGTGGTCTTTGCAATTAGTGACGCTCATGCGGGTTTCCTGGTTAATATATCCAGTATATATATATATATATATATATTTAAATATATATATTTGCCTCAGTCCAATTTAATGAGATCGGCGCACATAGTACATACATATATATCCTTAAATATATATGTATATATGTTTTCGTATTTTGCCTAATTGAATATATAACTCTTTTTGTTTACTAAATCAATTTATATAAATTTGATTGCATTTAATGTTTAATTTAATTGAATTTAAGTTTACCGATCTTTGAGTATCTTGTATATATATAGTATATATATATATATATGTATGAGTGTGTGTGTGTGTGTGAATTTTTGTAGTGTTTCTTTATCTCTCAAAGTAGTTTGAAATGAAAATTTTGTTCGCGCTTTTTCGTAATTTTATTGTCTGCGATTTGATTTGAACATCAAAACTTTGTATGGGATCTTGTTTTCTTCTTCTTCTAATTATAGTTAAATGTAGTTTATGCTTTTTTAATGATAAATAAAACAGCGCAGTGTAAAATTGTTATATATAGTTTCTATTTGCTTTCTATTTTGCTTATTTACAATACTTAATAAAGTTGTTTGGAAATATTGCATTTAAGATCGTATTCTCATTGATCTGTTTCTCCCTCTCTGCCTCTCTCTCTCAGTTGTTGTTGTTGTTGCTGGCCAAGTCTTTTCTAGGCCTTGGTCTCAGCGACGACGACCACTTTGCTCGTTCTCATCTTGCAAAACGAATAAATTCAGCAGTAAAAAGCATATAAAATAGAGAATTATGGAATTTACTTTTAATTAGCTGCCACAAGAGCCCAGAGCCAACAAAAATTACCATGCATAGAAAAGGTTTATTTTTTGTTTTGGGGTTGCCGTGTGTGAGAGTGTGTGTGAATGGGGCGGCATTCAGGCAGTCTCTAATTGTGATTGGGTGAGCTATGAGCGCGAAGTTGTGCACAGAGATTTTTGGGGAGTCGAAACAACAACAACGAGTTCAACAATGAGCGTGACTTTGATTGTAAACACGATCCTAACTGTATGATCTCAGCATATATATCTGTATACATATACTTATTATGCTATATAATGGTTGATTGGGCTACTTTCTATGAAACAACTAACGAATTTACTCTAGCTTTTCTAGTTCTATATAAATATATTGATCTTGGCTGCAAACGGCGTTCGAATCGGAAAGTGCAGTTAGCTTAACAGCAATGGGATTTGGAAAACTGACCTGAAACGAGGCATGTCTAAGTGGGGTTGGCTTAGAAAACTTCAATAGTTTAAACTCTCGTTAAACTAGTCCGGGAAACACGTTTGGCTTACATTTCAACAGTAAAGCCATGGATGCTTAAAGAAATAAGGTTTAAGAAGTTATGCCAATGACGGGTTTGAGCCTCGAGTTAAATTAATGAAAGGCTTTTGGTGCATAGATGCATTAAGCCAGACTTTTGGAAAGAATTCTTTAGTTCACTAAAAAAATCTTCGGTTCAAGTTTTTAAACTTAAACGAAGTATAGAGGCAAAGGTAAGCATAAGGAGTTTGAACCTTGAACTCCAGCTGCCAGTTATCAATAAGTGGTTTTGGACTAAGTTCAAAGAATATTTCAGGATCAAATCCCTTGTAGGATTCGAACCTTTTCACTAAAGTTAAGCTTAGTTAGCTAAAAAAACAGATTTTAGTCTGGAACTCAAAAGAAATATATTTAAATATTTCTTTTTACTTAATGGTACGGGTTTCGTAATCCAATCCTTAAGCAAGATTTGAACCCGTGAACTAGCAACAGGCAATGTTGCTGTGTTTGCAGCCCTTGACATTGACATATATTTCCGTACGACTCTACGATCCGTTGATCCCAAAAGATCTTTCGACTATAATTCTTTCATTTTATTTGAAATTTATGCAAATTCTTAAAATGTAAAACACTTTCACTTACTTTCTACTTGGATTATTTTTCGACTATACTTCGACTTGATTTCTTATTTATTGGATAGTTCACTTTCACTTTGACTTTCGCTTTGAATTTCTCTTTTGGTTTTTCTTTACTTGTGCGCCGCATAATAAATGCTGTGGTTCGTCCCCTTGTGGACTGACCAGAAGAACAAAATACTACGTCTACTTTTTATATAGGGCGATTACCCCCCGCTTGTCCCTAGCTGAGAAGGTTTTCTCTTTAGTTTCTTTTGGCTAGTGTTTTCCTTTGTTTTGCTTAGAGTCTATTAGGAAACAGTTGTATCTACATAGGTCTATGAGCAATTCTTTATATATATATGTGTATAAAAAGAACCAAGTGGAAGTTGAAAACTGTTCACTCCCTGAACTAAAAGTCTAACGTGACGTTCGCTTTATGTACAGTGTGTGGAAAAAGTATTCCGACAAACTCAGGCCTAGAAAAATTGCTTATAAAACGAGTACGAGTTCGAGTTCGAGTTCGAGTTCGACCCCGAATTCTAGTTCGAGTCCGAGTCTTATGCCTTATATATATATTATTTTTTATATGTATATAAAACCGAGTTTTAAATACGAAATAAAAACTTTTCTCATATTTAAGTTTTTCTCTCCTCTTCTTCTATTTTCTTTTGATTTAAATGCATTTTAAAAACAGGTGAACGACTTTGACTTTGACTTTGATTACGGTATTTTTTTGATTTCATTTTAGTTTATCTTTCATTATTTTTATATTGCCTTTTGATCGCGTTTCGTATCGCATTTCAGTTTGATTTTCAGTTTTACTTTGAGTTTTGTTTTTTTTTTTTTCAGTTCCGGGGCACAATTCTGCACGTTATTTCAGTCGTGTTCGATCAGACCGTGGTCACACGATCGATCTCAACGTAACGCACAGAATTGTCGCTTTGTCAGCAAATCACCTCCTTTTCATCCAGCACAGCTGTATCCATGGAGCTGAGCGACTTGAGGCGCGTCTGCAGCACCGAAGAGCCGCGCAGTTTACGTTTTATTTTTCTAAGGAGAAGAGAAAGTGAATGAGTTAGACTTAAGAGTAAAGAGCGAAGAACGAAAAGTCTTGAAGAAGTTCAGTCTACTCACTTGTAGGCAAAGGCAGCGAAAGCACAACACGAGAGCACAAAGATCAGGCAGAGCGTGGCTAGAATTTCGGCGGGCAGTTTCATCAGAGCGGAGCACTGCAGGAAGGCCTCGTCGTCGCCCGAGGGGCAGTGCACGATGCCATCGCACCAGACGCTCGCATTCACACAGGCGCCCAGCTCGGCGCACTTGAACTGGCAATCCTCTGTGGACGATATCGAATGTAGGCAATCACTCGATCAACTACTGCAGTGCCCTGCTACTCACCTGCTATGCTGAGCGTGGGTCTGGGCACCAGTTCCATCCAATTGAAGCTATATTCGCCATTGCTGGGTCGCAGGAATTCCACGCTTATGGCACGCGAACGATTCATCAGCGCAAAATTGGGTCGCTCGTTCCAGCCGGAGCTGAAGATCTCCACAAACTCATAGCCATTCGAGTCGGGACTCAGCGGGCAGGCCACAATGGTTAGACCTGAATGCAGATAGAAAACTTTGTCTTTAAGGAAGTTTCTCTCTTTCAAGGCTAAGGCTCGGCCTACCCTCCGAGGTGGTGAGCACTGCTCGGGCTTTGGTCTCGCAGCGCCAGCTGTTCGTCTCCAGGTGCGTGGCATTCAGAGTCTTCTTCGGATTGTGTTTGCTCAGGAAGATGGCCTTAAGGCGCACGTAGAGAAACTTGTTGCCATTGGAGGGTTCGATGAGCCAGGGTCGCGAGCGGCATTCGATCTGCGAAGGGGAAAGCATATAGTAATGAAGAGGGAAGCTCAGATATGAAACCTGGATATCGATATTTATCGATTTTTTAATGGAACCCTGAAACCTAATTGACATTTGATATACAAGAAGTTCGCTTAGCTCTCAAAGTCTCCGAGATGGAAGCTATAGACCTGCTGCTTCTTCTTTCGCTTCAACATACATCCCCCATTTATATATCCTTACAGACCAAGAGAATCGTCTCAACACTTACATCACCAAAGGTCATGTCGATGGTGCCGCTGGGTCCGAACTTGCGTCTGCCATCCTTGCAGCTGGTGGGCGCCTTTACGAACTCGAACATGCCCTCGAAGTTGGCCGTGTCCGGATCGTCAAGTGTGGTCATATTGTGAGCTGTGAAGTGCACCTCGACATCACGACCCGTCGAGGTATACTCAACGGGCAGGTGGGACTGATTAGAGGAGTTGCAGACGCAGCCGCGATGTAGGAGAATGGAGTCCGAATAGGGACGCTCGAAGATCTGCAGGGGAAATTAAGCTCAAAATGGATTTCCGACTGTGGCAGCAGCAAGCAAACAAACCTCGACGCGCACATTCGTATCGCCATAGCAGAAGGAACGATTGATGTCCTCATCCAGACGTGAGTAGCAATTTCGATTCGAGGTCGTTACCTTGCGCAGCTTGATGCGCACTCGCTCTCCGCGCAGCGCCTCGAAACGATAGACGCATTTCAGGTGTCGCGTGCCGCCGCGTCCGAAGAGAAAAATGTTGCGCACACTGCGAAAGATCGCCGGATCCTTGCGATCCATCAGGCTGCTGACGAACTTCCTATTGCAGTCCAGCTCACCGCCGCCCTGTGGCAGACCATCCTGGTGCAGATCGATGAACTCATATTTCAGCTTAAAGTCGAGGGGTCTGTGAGAGAGTAGGATAGAGAAAGAACTTCCGTAAGTGCTCATAATGTCGCTCACCTCAGCACAGTTGATTCTGTGTTGCGCAGCTCCAGTGTGATGGCATCGCTACTAGACACATAGCTCTCGGAGATGGTGCAGGGTCGCGCGAAAGTCTCATTAATGTTGGAGCGATCGCAGGTGCGTGGAATGGTGCCGCGACAGAAACGCGCAATCACATTGGTCGAGTTGTGCGCATAGTGTCCAATTGAATTGTAGCCTTGGCTTGCCTCGCTGGCGCTGAGTGGCGAGAAAAGAAAGAGACGGGAGAGAGGCTTAGTAGAGGATCCTTAGAACGAGTGAAGAGAGTGAAGTGCTCTGAATAAATGATAGGATATATGGGATAAGTCAGTAATGTATGGATAGATAAAGTCTTTGTAAGAGGAGAGTGAGGATCAGAGATCATGGAAAGGAAAAGAAGAAAAGATTAGCCTAGATCTGGGAGGGATCAGTAGGAAAACAGAAAAGATAATGAAATCTATATCATGTATAGAGGGAGGGTAGAATTGCAAAAGGAAGACCTTAGTAGAGGATTACATATCAGCTATATATAAACGGGCTTACGAAAATCGGAGGAGAAGGGAGAAGAGCTTAGCAAAAGATGATATTATTAGGGTCTAGCTCACTGAGCATGAAGATGATGTAGGATGAGAGCTTGATTTGGCAACATAGGGTTCGATCAGCCTTAGCTCGTCTAATTCACTAACCAGTTGAGATCCTTGCAGACTGGAACATCTCTCAATGTGCCATCCCAGATGCGCAGCATGCCGCTGCAATCCTCCTGCGTTTGCAGCACGCCAATTGCACCCACAGACGTCTCATCCATTTGTCCGAATTCCGGATCTAGATTGAATTTCAGCACAGAGATCCAGACCTTGAAGCGGGAGAGTGGCTGATGCATGCCCGACTGACTGCTCGTGCGACGCGACAAGCTCAAATGGTCGAAGGTCTTGAAGACGCCCATGCCTTGCAGATGATAGAGGCACGTCGAATTGGGAGCCAGCGAGTGCTTCGGATTCTCGAGAATGCCGCGGCCAGTGCCGCGTATCCAAAACTCACACGGTTTTTTGTTCTTCGAGTACGTGGGACTCTGTATGTCCACGAATTGAACCTCGACCTGAAAGCGACAGATGTTTGAATTGCGACCTGTTAGGGGCTTAACAGCGGGTATAACTCACCTCCAATTGAAAGCCATAGAGCGGCAGCAGCTGCGATGAGGTGCCCGTGAAGGTGCCAAAGGGCGAGGTGCTAAACTCCACCAGCAGCTCCGGTCCGCTAGATACGGCAGCGGGCACCGCCTGACCGCCGCCGCAAAATTTCAGAATGATGGGGTCACGTGTGGTGTAGCCATCGTATACGGTCACGTAGTCCTGCGGTGCGAGCCAAAGCGGAACAACAGACAGAGCGAAAACAGAGAGAGAGAGAGAGAGCGCGAGAGAAAGAAAAAGAGAGAGAGAGAGAAAGAGAGAGAGAGAGAGCGAGAATGTGTGAGGAGCGCACGAAATGAGTGAGAACCAAAAAATAAAAACGTTGCGAACGACAATGTGTAATGGAAATGTTGTTCCATGTGCCTTAACTACATATTGCTATATATAAAAGGGGCTGCGTGGTCTAGGGGCGGGAGGCGTGGCTGTCTGGGTGTGTGTGCTAACTAAACTTGTGCAATTGCTGCGCCGCTTTAGCGCTCATATTTATTACGCATACTTCAAGGCCATTAGGCGTATACGTGATATTTTGCCAGCTCGTTAGAAGACTTAAATTTTTAGCCAAATTTTGATTTGGCCATTATGTAATTTACAATGTGTGTGCGTGTGTATCAGTCAGCGCTAGTTAGCTTTTTAGCGAATTTACATTTTATAGCTTTTAAATAGCTAAATGATAAAAAGTTTGCAGCTAAAGTTTTTCGGTTTATTTCTTTTCAAAGTTAGAGCAGCTTGAATGAAGACAAATTTTGCTACTGGTTCATTGATAGATATATATAGACTATAGATGAGTCTAAAGAAATGTGTGAATACTGAATTATATTACTTAAGTCTTATTTTCTATGCTAATGTGGGCGGGCGTGTGACTTTAAAGCTAATCTTTATATATAGCAGTCGTGCACTATAGCTCAATTTTACAGCTCACAGTCGTTCATTTCAGTCACTAGTTCACTTGGTTCAATATACAGTATACAGTTTGATAAATTAGGTCAATTTTATAGTTTCTAACTGCTCATTTTCTTCATTAGTTGAGCAAGTTCATGAACTACTAGTTCACTTTGACAAATTACATCATGCTAATAGTTCACAATTGTTCAATTTCTTCACTAGTTAAGTTCTTTTGTGAGCTACTAGTTCACTTTGACAAATTAGCTCAATTATATAGCTCACAAACTTTCATTTTATTCAATAGTTCAGCTAGTTCGTGAACTAGAGTTTGGTATACTAGTACACTTTGACAAATTAGCTCAATTTTTTTTTCTTAACAAGTTCAGTTAGCTCAACAATTTATGAACTATCGTCGAGAATACTAGTTTCCTTTGACAATTAAGCTCAATTTTATAGATCAATTTTATTGTATATTTTGTGCACTAACTCAAGTTGAATTTGTGTATTTGATACAGTAAATAAACGTGATAAGCAATGTATTGTTTGCCCCATCGAATGATGGAACTTATGACTCACGAATAGCTAAGCAATTCCAAAGAACTTACTAATCATAAGTGATTCAGGGAAAACGAACTAATTAAACTGAGCATTGCTCAGCGAACAAGTTCATTGGAACTTATTCAAATGACGGCACAGGTCTTCCGTCTCTTTAAAGCGCAGCAACTTTTGCATTCTGCTGGAATTCATGAATTTATGCAGCACATAAACGAGATACCAGCTCATGTATGTGTGTGTGTGCGTGTGTGTGCATGACATGTGTGTGTGTGTGCGTGTGTGTGTGTGTATTTGCATTTGTGTTTACAGCATTTTTGCATAATTTCATGTATTTTAATTGAGTTGGCCCTCAGCAACTGCCTCGACCCACTCAGGTAGCTGAGGTGGAGGAGTGACGCCACAGCAGCTGTCCGCCAGGTGGGCAATTCAGCCTGTGGGCTCGCTTGCATTTGCCAACCATTTTGGCCACGCATGACAAATTAGTTTTGTGGCTGGCGACTTTTGCATTAATTTAAGTGAGGTTAGGAGAGAACGAGATAGAGAGAGAGAGAGGTAGACACAGCAATGGGGACCACAAACAGGATCAGGTAATAGAGAACCGCAAATTTATTGAAAGCGTGGCATTTATATAAATTATCAAGCGGTGAGGCGAAGTAGCAGCACTACTGAGAGAGTAATGACTGGAACTGCAGCTGAATGTAAAAACATGTGTAGTCAAATGTGCAATGCACTGAGAGAAAAGAGCTGCTTGAATGTCTAATTTGAATAATGGAATTGTGAGCCTATTTATTATCATAGAATATATAAAACATAATCAAAGTTTTGCTTAAAAAGAAAAGAGCTAATTCTAATTGGAAGTTGTACTCCCATAAAAGGAGGTCAGCTCTTGGCTAGTGCTTCAAAAAAGTACCAAAATACTTAAAGCAAGTCTCGAGTGTTTTGTTGTGAGCTGCTTTCTAAGCCCCAAACTAAGTTTAAGATTTTATTGTACTATTTCTCCAAGTGCATGCTTCTGTCAGTCTATATAAACTCCAATAAGAATTGCTTTGCTCTGCATAATCATTTTGCTAAACTTAATAGCTTCTGTCATAGCTTGAAGAAATTTGTGAGTTCAGCTAAACTCCTATGTTGAAGCTTCAATTTTTTTCTAAAAGTTTGTTCTTCAATATGAAATTTAAGGTGCTGAAGAACTTAATGCCGAAGCTAAAGAAATATCAAATTAATTTTAAATCTTAAGTAGGTTCTTAGCTTCATTTTTCGTCAAGTGTATGAGCTCCTTAGCTTAGAGTCCTAGAAGATATAAAAATATCTATAATTTATGCCTTCACTTCGAGCTTATAGTAATTTTTGAGTCAATCTTTACTTCAAAGATGCTTAAGCTAACATTTTTCTGACAATGTATTTTCCAATAAGAATGTGCATTTCGAAGCTGATGAAATTTGGAGCTCATCCCCGCATTAGACGTTCTTTAGTCACAACGTTTTTTGCCAAGTGTATGTGTATTTGATGGTCGTTTCGTGCTGTGGCTTTGGATCGCTTTTCCGGCGATTATGCACACATGCCGCACCAAAAATGGCCAACACTTTGGCCGCTGTCCGGCTTAGCGGCGCGACAAAAAGAACAAATAAACCGAAAAAAATAGAACAGAAAATATAGAAGGAAATGAAAAGGACAATTTGTAGGCGGCACGAAGTCAGGCCAGAGCCTGCTGCAGGCCATTTGGCCAAAAACAAAACAAGCGAGCATTTAATGGCCAGGAATTAGTCGGACGGTCACGAGCAAGGATAACAAAATTGAATGCAAGGAAAAGAGAAGGAGAAAGGAAGGAGAGGCCTTTCGACAAAATGCAGTGATTCGCGTTTGCTCGTCAAAGCATTTGCAGTGCTAATTCGAAGGCAAATAGCACGAGTGTCCTGCATAGCATAATATTGTGAAGAGGCAGGATATGCTAGGATTCAAGTGCTTCACTTAAGCCTTAAGCTGCACGGAAATCCATCAGAAGTGGACAAACGCCAGCTATAGATGCTCTAAAGAGCTCCACTCACTCGGGAGCGAGTAGATGGGAGAGCGGAGCTAATGCTCGACGTGCATTAGATGAATATCCTGCGGCTATAATTCACACACAATTTACATAAGCTGAGGCACGTTCGGGCACTTTTGTAGTTAGCCTAGACCGAGACATCCTTGGCCAAGACCGCTCGCCCCGGCCCACCCATTGCGATTTATGATGTGCGTGTCGAGTGTTCATTTATATAAATCCAAAATGACGAATTCCTGTGGAGCCAAGACAGCCACGCCCCTGCCTACTGCTACTTAGCTACAGCTCTCCGCGTGTCCTTTAATGAATATATTATCTTCTCAATGAATGTCCTTTTGTGATTAATTGTGCGCCTCGACAAACAATTGTTGCCAAAGATAACAGATAAGATATATATATATACTTAGTTGGGGGGTGGTAGGTGGGTGGTGGGTGGCAGGTGGGGGTGTGTGCATGGGCGATCTACGAAAACTAAGTTTTGCTTGTTTGAGGCGCTTTGTGTGACAAAACAGTATATATATAGCAATAATTTTTTGGTTTCTTTTCGTTTACCGTCGATTTCCACTTGGCTTTAACATTTTCCTATTGGAGAAAATATACATATATATATACAGACACATATAATACATATATAATACATATATGTAGCAGAGCGATTTGATTTTGCGTGCATTTCAGAGCCAAATGAGGTGTGAGAGAGATAGAGAGAGAGAGCCCGCGAGCTAGTGAGCGGAATATAGCGAGAGCGTGCATACTATGGAATGAGACGATGTTCTTATTGGAACTGCAGAGACAGTGCCAATGACTCGCGCGAAGTGCCAATTGGGATACAACAGAGAGAGAGAGAGAGGGATATGGAGAGTCTGTGCTAGATCAGTATTCCAATTAGGACCTATTCTTTAGCTAACTACGAGCTTCAACTTCATATGTTACTCAATCAACTAATATTTTTTTATATATTTATTCAGTATTTATAGTATATATAAAGTTATATATATCGTTAAATATAGTATGTATATAAAATTAAATCTCTAGAATATTTATATGTTTTCAGAATTTTCTAGCATATGCCAAAGTCTTTTTACAATTTTTAGTTAAGGTTTTTAGAACTTTGCTATTTCTTAAAGCTCTAATTTTTGTACTTAAGAACTTTCCCCAAATATTTTCCAGGCAATTTCTGATTTGAATTTATAATATAATATAAAATAGATTTCTTGCTTTAAATTTTTTAGTTTAATAAGTCTGCCAAGATTAGAGACTATGACATAGGAATACTATATATAAATTCAGTTATATTTGTGCTAATTCAATTTCTTTGCCTACTTTTCCTTATAGCTTCTCCAAAATCTGTCTTAAATTCTATTAGAACAATTTCAAAATTTAAGCTTTCCCACAGTCCTTGTTAGGCATCGTAGAGCCAGCCAAGCTGCCGTGGCTAGGAAATTCCTTACTAATCAAATTCCCATTAGATTTTGCAGCTTGCCAGCTTCTCTCATTTCTTTTCGCTTTGTTTGCTTGTGAGCTCGTTAAGAGCTGAGTCAAAAGTTAGGCCGGGCAACTTTAAAGCCTAACCAGACTCTATATATATAAAGATATATATATATGTATGGAGAGGGAGAGCGAGTGAGAGATGTAGTGAAGGTTTCCACTCTTATCGCATTGACAAACAAAGAGGCTACGAAATTAACACTTCCCACTCTGAGAGCCTATCGAAGCGCAGCTCGAAGGCAATGTCAGATTTGGGCAGACGGACGGACGGATGGACAGAGCTGTCGAGCTGTATGTGGGCCAGAGTCAAACAGCGCCAGGACAGGGTAGGGCAGGGCAGGGCTGGAGTATTCCCGTTGTCCTGCTCTGGAATTGAGGCAAACAACAGAATATTTCACCCGGACTTTTCTTTCTTTTGCTCGTTTTCCTTTTTCGTTTTCAATTTTTGTCGTTCTGCTGAGGTCTTTTCATGTTCTGTCTGCCTCGGCCATTGGCCGCTCGTTAAAATTGTCGGCGCAGATGTTCAGAGTGGGGGATTGGTGCAGTGTAAAAGACAATATGGAGTGCATTGAAAGTGGGCGGAGGGGGTGGGGCATTCATTTTAATTACCTGAATGTAATCGCAGTCATTCCATGTTTTCAGCCTCGGCTCCAGCTTCTTATCCTTGTCGCTGGCACTTGGCGGCGGCGGCGCCATTTTGTTTGTGGCCGATGCCTCCTGCGTGGAGATCCAAACGAGATTCCCCTTGGGCTGTTTAACTAGAATCAGCGCATGTTTGCCATGGGGCACGTCGTGCTGTGTGTTTTCAAATTACAATTAAATGCAAATTAATGAACTGCATTTACAATAAATTCAATTTCGGAACAAAGTGCATGTTCAGCCAGCGGGCAAAGCTGATGCTGAAGACTCCTTAAGGTGTACGCAAAGTAAATACTGCCTAATCCTGCATAGCTTATCTATAATACCTAGAAGTGCTCTACAGATAGTTGAGTTTAGTTTATAAGACTATAAGACTTTAAGTAATCAAAACAATTTAAATCGTGCAGGGTTACCTTTCAAGCCTTTAGTCTAATGGGTGCACAGAAAGAAAGACTCACAATCCTATACTAGAATATCTGTGGAACTTCAGGGCAAGATTACTTTATCTTCTATAAAGAAATACATTCAAAGTTTCCCCAAAATTAGCAACCTCTCCTCCAGATTACCATCACCTCTCGCTTTTCACCTGCTTTTGCAATCATCGTCCAAATTTCATCTATTTAAATTTTTATGTCGCCACATTTCGCACACATAAATATTTGAATAGCCCCGCTCTGACGACACCACACCACGGACAATAGGCTTTTTTCATAACTCAATATAGTCATAAAGTCTTGGGGGCGACATAATCTTGGGCGCACGCCCAGTTAATCAAAGAACGTATTCTATTTTGGAATGTAAATTGCTTTTAAATCGACTTCGCTGTCGTTCGCTGACTTTTCAACTTTGTCAATGCCCGGAAAATTTGGCGGAATATTTTCTTTTCCTCTTCTCTTAGTCTGGCATTTTTATGAGCTAAATGAAACAGGGATCAGGCGGCAGTGCTACATGAGGAGCTGCTTTAATGCGCTTAACGTTGGGACGAGAGGTTCTTGGGGCATGTCTAGGGCGAGGTGCTGGCAAAGGGCTTAAGATGTAAATAAATTTTAGATAGTCTAGGATATGGTGAAGAGGCTAAGACATGAAGCTGCTTCGTAAAGCGTAAGATCGAGGGGACATGGAAGGCTAGGAGAAGCTACTAAGACAGCTCAAAAGGTGTCAGGGGAAATAGAGAAGAGCTAAGCTGCAGTGAAATGTCCTTAGAAAGAAAGGGCTTGGTGAAGAAAGGGCTTGATTTGACCTACCTGTCGCACTGCATAATAGCAGGTGAGATTGCGTGGATAGATGCCCGGATAGTTGGGCGACTGCAGACGGCAAGGCTTCTTGTCGCAATCGCTGAAGATGCGCGAGCAGTAAGTGCCCGGTATAAGATCACCTGAAAGCAAATTTAGCTATAAGAGAGGAGATACGATAGCTGAAAAGGCTGCTTACCCAGATAGTATTTGGGCTCTGTGTAGTTGTGCTCGTCCTTGGCCAGCGGCTTCTCCAGCGAGTCCATGAAAGTCTTGTTGTTCGCATACGCGCTAAACAGACTAAAGTCCTGGCCGTAGCGATCAGAGCGAGCGCCGCTGGAATTTGTGAAGTCCTCCAAGACTGAGCCAGAGGCTTGAGCCTGTTGCTGCTGGGGATTGAGGAAGCTGCTGCGATTGTGCCACTGGCTGAGCTCTGTGAGAGAGGGAGAGAAAGTGAAAGAAGAAGTTTAGTTTAAGGAAATCCTCTTTTTGTTCAAGGACTCACCTGCCAGCTTAATGCCGCCGTAGCGTGTCACCGAGCTATCCTTTGAGAGCACCTTGTACCTAATACGAAAATCGAAGTTGTAGCCGCTTTGATCCCGAGCCAATCTTCAAGGGGATAGTCAACAAAAAGACATACACTCATTAGTTGCACTAGGCAGGGAGGATTCATTTACTCACCTGTTTAGCTTTATGGTGAATATGAGCGAACGCGTTTCGCTGTAGAATAAAACTGGTCCCCACGAGCTGCCACACCACATGCCACCAATTGGTGTTCGAGCGGATTCTGCGATTTGCATATAGCCATCCGGACAGCCCTCGTGCACGTAGCTGGTGAAGCGGCCAATCGTAAAGCTGTCCAGGGTAACCTAAAGTCGCACAACAGAGAACAACTTAATTAACAGAGCTCAGATTACTGATTATTCAGATTCCTACTGAGTCTTTAGACTTTACGGATATAAGACTTAGCTTGTTAACTAATATTCAGATCGATAATTATCGATCATATGAAAAACCTTTCGTAGAGGTTTTACAAAATAGAACCACTTCTATCAACATATGAGTCGTTAGAATTAATAATCTGTAATATAATATAAATCATACTCCTTATTTAAGCAATCGCTATATATATTTATCGATTTTTAGAAAAATATCTTAATTGATCACTTGTTTTATTCGAATTCAATTGCAATATAATCTAGTTGACAAATTTTTAGGCTTTATCGACATTCTCTCATGTACTGTTGGCTTGCATTATTATTATTTATCGAAATCGATTTATCGATACATTAAATGAAGCTAATTAAAATTAGTTGTCAACTTTGATAATATACCATTTTAAGTTTTTCAAATAAGGTTAGAAAACGTTAGGCCAGACAATCGATATATATCGATTTTGGTTGATTAGAATTTTTTTAATACGTCATCGAACTCAAACTTTACAAAAATTAATTTGCAGTCTTTAAGATCATATGATATAACCATATTTGCCTTTCGATAATAATCGATATGGTTATCGATATTATTCAATTTTTCAGTTAACTTTGAGTAGACGATTAACTAAATTGTATGAATATTGTCTACTAAAATAACATTTTATATGATTGGTTAATCGATTTAAGGTAAATGGATAAAGCTATCGATCAATTTAAGTAATCATTAATTCATGCACACCTCTCTTCAACTGACTCAGTTTCAGCATACCCCTTAGCATAGCTGCTATAGGGTATCTAAAAAGAAGCTGTCTGCTATAATAAAGTTTTGGCCAGTTGCATATAGCTGAGAGTATATCAGTGAATTGGTTGGCTGCTTGGCTGGTTGGCTGACGTGGCTAGCTGCCTCGCAGGATGCTCTCAGAAGGCATTCGAGCGTGCCAAAGCCGTTGGCCAAGTACCTCCGTCGCGCCCATATCGCCAACCGCCACCCACAAGAAAAGGTGTGAAGTGGCGTAATAACTAACAGGGTGAGCTTCCTGTGCGAAGGGCCTGTAGGTGGAGGAGGAGCAGGAGATGGGTATATACGACTGCCCTGTCAGTTGGAGTTACGCTTCGTTTGCTGCACGCCTTTTGGGATTGGGATTTGCTTGGCTTTGAAATCAATATCGAGCTTTGTTGTTGCTTTTGCTTATCTTTTTAATGGCTTAGTTTATCCCAGCTGGCAAATGAATTGTGAAAGGCAAGGTAGATGCCAGCTCACCTGTACGACATCGCCATGCTGTCCGCCCGCTGCCGTGAACGTGAGCACGCAAACAAAGGGCACACGATCCTGTTTGGGCCGGTGCAGCTCCAAAGAGTATGTCTGTCCAATGTCTCCATAGTAGGTGCGATTACAACCTGCAAGAAGAAGAAGAGAAGGAGTTGAGAGAGAAACTGTTAGCAGCTCATCAAGACGCTGTTAAAGGCAATTAACTTTAAACGAGCAATTATGTTGGTGTTGTTTTCTGTTGTTTGCTTATTGGCTATCAAAGCAACGCCTAAACACAATGTACCCTATCTTAGTCTAAACACCTTTAATCAGTAATACCAGTGTTTATGAAATGCCCACTCAAATTAGATGAAATTAATAAAGGCAAAGTGTTAATTGTCTGTTAAGTTAACAGCAGCTTAAGTGCAAAATTAGCGCCACTTTACATAAGCTTTACAAGTATTTCAGCATACCATACAAATTTTCTGTTATTGTCTCTGTTAACATTTTCTTATTAATAACTCATCGATAATCGCGTTATATACATTTTAAGTACTTAATCCATCTGCCATCCCTAACTACTGGCGCTATCGGTATTAGTTGGATATCGTATATAAATACGCTCATATTATAATTTATTAAATACCAATTTATCGGAACAATTAGCAAATACTTCAATAGTCTGGCAATTCCAATAGCTGCATAATCGAAATCAGTTACTTATCGGTCGTTCGCGTTGCTGATGGTGTGTGTGGTAAGTGCGAGAACAAATACATATATTTCGTACCTTTCCTTTGCACCATCTGCTTTCCCATGCAGTTCCAATTGGAATGCAAATTTGATGTGGAAAAAGCCTAAAAGCAATTTGAATTTCAATTTCAATTTGTTATGGCAATTGTCACAACTTATTGCAGACTTTTCAATTAGTGTTATTAAAAATGTATGGGCTTTGTGTAGACAATCGAGTAAAACGGATTCCCATTCAATTTGGATGCGCCACCTGAGCACCAGTTCACGTTCTTGTTTGTGTTGTGGCTGCTGCATTCAATCAAATTCGACAGACAGTCGAGCGATTATGAATACGCAATTAGATAATTATGCTTCTAATGCAAATGCCCAAATATGGACATACATAGAAACATACATACATACATTCGTACATTAATATGTGTGTGTAGATTTGCAGCTGCATTTCATCAACAACAGTTATTTTGATTGAGCATTTGGCTTTCAACTCATATTGTGGAAATATTGATGGCTTGACAGCGCACTTAGTCAACAATAGGTGTTCGTTTTTCAATTAAGTCCCGTTATATTTTTCTGTTATTACATTTGCATTTGCTGTTCTGATCGTCTCGCGCATTGAATGTCATTGAAAATACTTAATTAAATTCATCAACGCTTGACATGACATGGCCCTGTACTCACTCTCCCGCTCAGTCAATGACTGGGCACACGGCTCCAATGGGCAGCCAATTGGCAAAGTGAGAAGTTCACTTTGCCGCCATTATGAGGGCCTTTCTGTTCGAGTGCGAATGTGAACGTGAGTGGGAGTGTATGTGTGTATCTGTGAGCGTGAGCGTGCTTAATTACATTTACACATGCTAGCTGGTTGCATGGTTGGAGAACGTTAAGGGAGTGAGAGAATAATGTCTGCTCGCTACACTGCGGCGAAAGGCCGCTTAAGCATTGGAAGTGTTTGCATGTCAAATCGACAAAATGGAACGCATGCGAAACTAAAGAAGATCGAGTGGGATGGAAGTATGCAATTCTAAATTTGACAGTTAGAGGGAGCGAGAGGCAGAAAGTTGTAAGAAATTGTAATTGTGGAAAGCTAAATAGCTGAAAAGGGGAGAGCGCGAGGGAGTGAGGGAGATAGATTGATCAGGGAAGAAGCATATGATGTTACACAGTAGTCAACTAGTCAGAGCGAGAAGGCAACGTTTTATTTAGTTATGCGTATTAGAGTTACAGTAAATGCTCATAAATAAGACCCTTAACAAAAAATTTTGCAAAAATGATAAAAATATATATTTACTATTTCGATAAAAATAAGCAATTCAGAAATTAATTTTATAGTCATCAAAGGCTGATGTGTTATTTAGCGTGTGCTTACTGTGCTCTTTCATTGCATTTTTTTCTTTCACTTTTAATCTCTTCGTTAAACGTTTTTATGTGCATTTCAACTTGCCTTTTAATGGAATTTTCTCTCACTGTAGTTCAGATTTAATTTTGCACAATGTAAGGGTATAAAAAAGTATAACGGTTGATTGCCTGTTTCATTCGTTCAGTTTAATTTCGTTTTCGCTGCCCACCTTTTTGCACCTGTGTGCCCTGTAAATTAAGCAAACATTGGCGCAGCGCAGTGCAAGTTTTCCTGTTGCCTGCACGGCTAATCTCTTATGACAGCTTTGCATAATTGCTGGCAACACCAGCTAGTCACGCCCCCGTACGCCTCAATACTTACGTGTGCAGAAGCGCGGCTCATCGCTGCCATCGCCGCAGTCGTTGTTGTTGTTGCAGAATTTGCTAAGCGGAACGCAGCGGCCATTGGAGCAGCTAAACTCGGCGAGCGAACAGCCTGTTCCGGAACTGGAACCGGAACCGGAGCTGGAACCATAGCCAGACAAATTGGCAGGTTTGGCAGCGTTTGATGTGGATGCGGCAGCAACTGCAGCAGCTGTTGCGGCAGCTCCTGCTGTTGTTGTGGCAACTGCTGCCAGCGCCAGCAGCAGCGTCAGCGTCGACGTTGACGCTGCATTCACACGACGCTGACTGCGACGCTGTTGTTGATGTTTAGGTTGACGTTCACGTTGACGTTGACTTTGACTGGAAGCCTTAATTGCATGACATTGTGTTGCAATTGTTGTTGCAATTGTTGTTGTGGTTCTTGGTGTTGGTATTGTTGGCATTTGAAACATTTGTGTGACAGTTATGTGGCGCTCATTTGACTGCCCTTTGACCCCGTCCACGCTCAGTCTGAAGTGTTTTGCTGTTGCGGCAGTGTTTGTTGCAATGTTTGTTGTTCGTTGTTTCAGTTTCTTTGGCCTTTTTCTGCTTTTGTATTTCTGACGCCATTTGAATGTCATTTTGGTGTTAGTTGTATCTGCAAATAACAAAATAATGAATTAAACAATTTTAAATTAATTTGATGAATTTTATTGCAACACACAAAACAGTTAAAATACAGAGCATCCGTCAGTCGTATAACTACAGTTATCTACTTTTTTTGCAATTTGAAATAATTCAATTTTTATTTCAATTTAAGCTCAGTGCTTATTATGCATTATTTTGCAATCCATTTCGTTTGGACTTTCAATGAATATTCACGAATTAATTTTTCGTTCTCCAAAAATTAAGCGAATATAAAAAATAAAGGATTTGCGTTTTGCGATTTATGCCCCAAAATTTATGGCCAAATATTTATCGCGCGGCAAATAAATTGAAATAAATGCGCTCTGCCTGCGTCGCAGTCGCAGCCGCAGTCGACGTGGGCAGCGGCAGCGTGTGGCTCATAAATATTTGCTGTATAAACAGTTTTTATTTTGTTTTTATTTTTTATTTTTCTCGTTCTTCTAAGGACGAATTTTCACGCGCGCTGCACAAAATGTGTGCAAAACTGTGTAAAAGGGGGAATTTCCCACCAAAAAAATGAAAATAAAAAAGAAAAGCTGCCAAGCGTGTAACGGTACTTTTTGCGCACAATGGATAAATATATGCGAGATGCCTGGCTGAAAGACCGGCGACTAGTATAGAACAGACGTTCTATACGAGAATTGATTAATGTCTTTTTTTTGTGTGTGCAGCAAGAGAGAAAGAGAGGGAGAGGGGAGGAAGAGAGAGAGAGACTGCTGCTGTCGATTGCAGCAGTCAGTGATAACGATGCGAATGAAAAACAACAGCCGCAACATTCAGAGAAGGGGGGAGAAAGAGAGAGAAAGCCAACGAGAGAGGGAGAGAGAGAGTGGAAGAGCTGTTCTATTGGCTGCCTCGCAGGCTGCTGATGATTTATTACCGTTGTTTGGGGCTTGCAACGCGTGACCCCAAAACAGCAGCAGCAACAGCAGCAACAACAACAACTAGAGAGTCAATGAGAGCTGAGTGAAAAAGCCAGTGCACAGTAGCAGCAGCTACAAAATAAAAATAGCAAAAAATAGCAAAAAAAATAGTTGCATAATTTTAAATTAGATGCACAGACATGGAACAGACGTGGAAGCCTCGACGGATGAAACCAAATGTGGGACAGACAACAACGACAACGACAACGACGACAGCAGCGGCGACGACTTTGGTGGCAGACAGCAGCAGCAGATGACGTCGACAACAAGCAACAACAACAACTGAAATAGAAAAAAAGAAGCAAAATTGCTGCTGCAGCGCAAAACAACACGAAAATAGTTGAGGCCAAGCGCAGAGCCACAAACTGCAACCAGAAATACCCTAACCTAATACCCTATAAGCTAAAGGTTAAGATTACGAAAACCAAAGAAAACTTGGAAAAACCATAGACAGGCGAATATTTAGCTGCAGAAATTGTTTGGCTTAAAGGACAAAATTAAGAAATTTAATTTTAAGTTTAAATTTCCTACAACTAAAGTTTATCAAAGCATTTATAGATCAAGATAGATTTAAAAAAAAAGCCAGGAGAACATTTTGTAGTGCTTAAAACTTAGTAAAACTTATCGGTGAACGATATCCAACGATCATAAGCGACTGAACGACTGAATAATTTAACAATAGGAATAATATTTTTAACTAAATAAGTATTTAGCAAATAGAAGTGGACTCAAGTAGGCATCGCTCATGAACTGATCTATATATAGATTTGAGCTAACTTAACTAATGAGCATTGTATATCCCTCTGTTCGTATGTGTCCTCCTCTGGTAAAGTATTAGGTTCTTCCTGATGTACCTAAATCGGGTAATACTATATCTGTTAAAACAGAGGCGCCATTAATCTCTAGTCTTTGGCTGACTTGTTTTAATTGCTGCTGATGATGTCAAATATGAATTACTAACGCACAGTAAAACATGTTTGACTGTTAATTATAATTAACTATGGGAAGTTATTTACTTAACTTGTACCTTATTAGCTTAATAGTTCCTGCCGCATTGCTTGACAGAGCTACCCTAGCTAGCCCAAAGTGTATAAAGTCGCAGTGGAAAACATGTTGTTTTTAACATATCCATGCAAGTGTGGAAGCGCTCCCTGCTGCAACTGTTATTGCGTCTGGCGTCAGTGAAACTTGCCACAAAATCGAGAGCTTGCCACGCGGCAAGCTGCCTCCTGTGAGACGAGAAGCTGTGAAGCAAAGTGAACAGAAGTGAAGTGCTTGGACAGGACAGTTTGGCTGCTTGGCTGCTGTATCCTTTGGCTCCTTGACTAGTCGTGCATTAAATTGCTAATAATTTTTGATATGCCAAACTTTTTTCACTTGTTTTCGTGCCATGAAACGTCTTCTTTGCAACGCCCCCTTGGCCACACGCCCTTTCTCCTTGTGCCTTATAAAATCTGTGTAAAATGCATTTTCGTTATGGTCCACTGTGAAATGGCTTAAAGACTTGCCCAGACGTGCTTCACATAAACTAAGAGCAGCAAAGTAAACAGCAAAGTAAACTTCAAAAACAAAAGCATAAGCTGTAACAGATAATGGGTAGCAGAGCGGGCTGATGGGAGAGAGAGAGAGAGAGAGGGAGCTGGAAGTGGAGAAGGGTATTGCGTTGCGGCAATGTCAAAAACCTTTCAAATTTGCACTTGTGCTGCTTCTTCTTCCACTGCTTGATACTCGTCTATTGCGGTAGTTTCAATAACACAACACTGACAGGGACTAAGAAAACCAAAGCTCAAGTGCAGGGTATGCTCGACTAGAAATTGACGTTACTTCTAAAATGTCTTTGAGAAGAAGCTATCAGTGCTTGCTACATTCAATCCTTCAACGCTACAGCTAGATATAGCTAAGTAGCTCTATATGTATATGCTCACGAAAACCAGTTACTTACTTTGTCTAAGCTTTAATACGCCCATTGTTAAGCGTTTTCAATGGCTGCGGGGTATAAAAAACAGCAGCAACTTGCTTATCATGGCGTTTGCTTTCTTATCAACACTAAAACACATGAGCGTACACACACAGACACACACCCATTTAGATAGCCCTTGTATCATGGCAGACGACAGAGTAGTTGGAGGTGTAGAGATGACGATGATGATGGTTAAATGGTCGAAGAAGAAGAAGCAGTAAGCAGTAAGCAGCAAGCAAGCAAAGCTTTCGCACTGAAATGGACGACCTTAATGGCGGCCCAACGTGTGGCTAAAGATATATGTAAGATATACACACACATGTATGTAGGATATATGTGCATGCGATATCAGTTACGACGAAGCGTTGAAATGTGCGAGCGCCACTGCTTAAGTCAGCGCAGCAAACATCAATATACCAACCACCTCAACCACACACACAGACGCAGACATTAAAACCACACTGAAAGCCCCTCACTCTCTGTGTGTGTGTGTGTGTGTGCGTGTTTGGCATATGCAAAATAGTTGCATATAAAAAGTGTTGAAAGATGTTGTGCACGTCGTCTCGTTTGTAGCCAGCGGCATTGCCAGTTCCTTTTTTGTAGTCATACTCTGTTTATGGAGTGAATGAAGCGGGTATATAGGTGAACCATTTTAGCTTGGCTGTCTAAAGACTTTGTTAGCCATGAGCAGGGCAAATATTTTGATGAATAATTAAGCTAGAGGGCTAGAGGGACAGCTAGAGGGAGAGCTAGAACTGGAGCTAGAGAGATAGAGCTGGAGTGCTAGACAGGTAGACAGCTAGAGCGAGAGCGAGAGCTGGAGCTTAACAGCTGGAGGTAGAGAGATAGAACTAGAGAGCTAGAGAGACACAGCTAGAGAGATAGAGCTTGTGAGCAAGTTCTAGAGCTAGAGAGATGGAGATATGCAGCTAGATCTTGAGCTTAGGAGCTGGAGCTAGAGCTAGAAAGCAAGAGATATAGAGCTAGAAAACTAGAGAGCTAGAGCTAGAGTTAGAGCACTGCTAACAAATATACTCTGCTTATTTTGAACGGAGTATTTCGCTCTGCTTAGCATTCTATTGCTATCTTTCGACTTGTTGTCTTTAGTTCGTCATCTCCATTGTCGGCAGAAGCAACTGCAGCATCATCGCCATGATGATCACCATCATCATCATTATTATCGAGAGCAACTGCCAGGCCGGAAGAGAACTTGACTTATAGCATAAAACAGACTACAGCCCACGCCCCTTGCCATTTCGCAGCTAACAAACTTTACTCAGGCGCCGCAGCGGAAAGGGAAGTGCAGTAGCGTCTATATAAACCACGTTGCCATACCCTGTAAAAACCCCATTTCACATCCAGGGAAGGCTGCTTAAAGCGTAGATGTGTTTTAAGTTCGTTCAAATTTTCGTTGCATACCTTCGGAGGCGAATGAGTATGATTGCTAGACAAAGTCGTGGCTCATTAGCTAACTGAAGAAGAAGAACTGGAAGAAGCCGGGATAGAAGAAGTGAAGCCAAAAGAAAGATGCGCACAAAAGGCAAAATGATAATTGCGACAATTTGCCAAATTTAACCCGAGACAAATTGCTTGTATCGCTACGGCACGAAAAGTTGTCAAGCCAAATTGCTAGCTCTATGTATGTTTTCCGACATAGACGACGAGGAAAAGTGAGGAAAACAGGAAAAGCAGGCGGCGGGGTCAGGGGTCGTGTGCTACACAGTCAAACGCGAATTGCAGGAGCAACAAAGTCGCAATTTTGTTAGATTTGGCAATGAGGCGAAATTGTAAGTCACTTAAACACATACAAGAGCTTGTCGTCTGCGTGTGCGTGTGTGTGTGTGTGTTTGCGTGTATGGTTATTCCCTAGCTGGCAAATGAAGGCAGATTTCCCTTGGCCCTGTCAACGTAGTCGTCAAAAACTTTTTCTTTTACTTCAATTTTAGCCCGCGCTGTGAATGGCATTAGAAGCGGAAATGCCGCACACTCAGGCACACACACACACAAACACACATGAAGTACACTCCTGTATGCTTGTGTGTGCGTGTGCTCATGCAAAAAGGGCGTCAAAGTTATTTAAACGCCAAGACTTGGCCACATTGACAAGGCATCCAGCTAGCTAGCTACCGAACCAGTTCATGCAGCGAGTTCCTTCAGTTTTGCCTTTTATTTTTGGATTTATTTCGCCTTGCCGTATGCCCATGGCAAGTGAGTTAGGTGGGGTATGCTTGTGACAGTAGACCAGATGCATGCTTAAAGGGAAGCTGAATGACTAGAGGTCAGTATAAACAGCGTATTTACTTGCAAATACTAATGTAATTTGAGCATGCATAAAGAACTAGCTTGATCCTTAACAAATCTCGTATAGGGATGTATATTTAAAGTATTTTATCTTTAAGTCAGTATTATTTTAAAGCACAGTCATTTACAGGATACCAAGTCAAATATGTCTCTAAAGTTAAAGGGTATCTTTTAGTCAGCATAATTACTAAACACAAGTATCTTCTCCAAGAACATTATAAGAACTAGTTTGCTAAATTATAGGCTTACATTTACAGGGTATCTTTCTGTGTATATCAGCATCTCTTTTGCTTGGCTTTTTTATTCGCACTTTTGCACATTTGGCAAATACTTGAGTTAAGCCGCTTAAAGCGGGCTTAAAGTGCGTGCCAGCAGCAGCAGCAGCAGCAGCAGCAGCTCTCAATTGTTTATGTGTGCGTGTGTGTGCTGCAAGCGTGCGAGCGTCTGCGTGTGTGTTTTATGCAGCTAATGAATTTTGAGCGTTAGCCGCATTTTAAACATATTTCAGTTATTCACTTTGGCTTTCACACAATGTCTTAACTGCTTTAATGTGTTCCTCTTGCCACGGCTTGATACTAAAAAGTAAACTTTGTTTGTTTATAGCATTTGAAGTTAAGTTTTTACACTCGTTCAGGAACTGAAAAGCGTTTGTAATTTTTATGCAATGTCCGTATGCCAATTCGAAGCTACAGACTTGATATTTGTAATATATATGAGTTGGTTCTTCTGTTTTATAAAGTGAGATAAAGTAAAGTGAAGAATATTTCCTATTGGGGGCAACCTATAATTTAAAAATTAACTTACTGCATACTAGCTCTTAGCTACTTAGCTAATATTTAATATAAGTCTGAAATATAAAATATTAAATATATTAAATGTTGTTACTAACGCTTGACTGCAACACTTTTAGCAAATAAAATGGGGATAAGCATCTCGCAGAGTTCTTCAAATCCTAATGTAAGTTTATATTGACTCTAAATCATGTATGCTAAAACGAAAGTTAATGCTTATTCATCACTTTCTTTGTCATTTCTTTATTCTCGTTTATTTTTCCTGTTGCTTATCATATCTTATATATATGCTTCCCGTCTCAAATGTAGAGTATTTCGTTAGCTTCGCGCTTTTTCCATTTGCAAGACGTTAAAATTCTCATTGGGCTTTTCGTTTTTAATTTACACCTAATATGTTGTTGCCGTCAGTCCCCAGGTACGCATTTTGTTGCTTTTCACGTAAATGAAGTTAATTTAATGGGCATTATAAATGCCAGCCCAGACACCATAATTAAAGTACAGCAAAACACTTGAGACTTAATTTGATTTTACTTGAATTTATAACATTTTTGAAGCGCGCAACTGTCGCTGACAACAGCAACTTGTCCTCTCTCTCTCTCTCGCTGTCTCTCATTCTATTTTGAGGCACGCTCTCTCTATGCGATTCTCTTTGTGTTTGGCTGTCCGACGAGCTGGCATTGCATTGTTTAGTCGTTGATTCATTGACTCATTCATTGAATCCACTCGCGATTCTAAAGTGTATTTTAATTTGATTTCATTGTTCGCTGTCATTGGGCGCCATTACGAATTGGCACTCGAACGGGCGCCCAAATGAATATGAATTCAATTTCCCCGCTCAGCTCTCAGCTACTTGCGCTGATTTCTGCTGGGTTGTGGGTTGAATCGTTGTTTTTTTTTGTTAGATAGGGTAGCGCGTTCATTCATGACATTTATTCGATTAGGTAGTACGTTATTTTGGGGTTGTGGATGGGGCGGGGGGCATTATGTGACGGCCTGTCCGATGACATGGCATTTTAATTAGTTTTCAGCGCTGGACTGGGAGAGAAAGGGTGAGAGAGTGAGAGGGAGAGAGAGAGTGAGTTGGGTAGCACTTGCTAATTAATATGACAGACGCAGGCAGCGAGTTTGGGAATTTGAATTTGAATTTGAATTTCATTTGGAATGTAAAATGTAAAATGTAAAATGTTCGAGGTAAAATCACAATTTATGCGATTGATTGAATTGTGATTGGCAAATAATGCTAATGGCCCTTGTCTAATGTCGTCCCAAAAAGAAAAGAAAACAACAAATGTTTTATGAAAATAAATATAACTAATTTTGATATAAAGGAATTTCTGTTATTCTGGCGATAGCCCATTGAAAATGGTAATTTGAATTCTGTGTATTCAACACGGACAACTGTAAACATTCATTTGAAATGTGATTGCATTTTAGAGGTAAATTCAATCAAAATAACAAATTGCCTTTGGCTAACTATTGGAACATGTCATATATAGAGACACCGGTTCATTTTCCAGTCAATAGAATTCATACTCTCAACTGAGCAAACGATGTTTCGGGCTCAACATTTCATGATACTGGATATCAATTTAGTATTTTCTATTAAAATCACAATATAACTATTAAAAAATTTTACTGAAATTCACATTATATCAAACTACACGTTTAAATAAGCAAATACAAACGATTTAATTAAGCTTAAAATTGATTAATGAGTAAATAGACCCAATGAGCTTAGCTGAAAACATTTAAATTTTAATCTGGCGTTAATATAATTACTTTTTCATAATGTGAGCGAATAAAGAAACTTTATTTTAAGCAGATTTTAATTTTGTTTTGATAATTAAAAAGGGAAATTTCATAAATGTAATAAATAATAAATATATTTAATATGTATACGTTTGGTTGATCACAATAAACAGCTGAATTGATCTATATAAAATTGGCCAAATCTCTTATTCTATAAAGGCTACAATTGAAATAAAAATATATATATTATATATAATATATATGTATATATATATATATATATATATATATATATATATATATATATATATATATATATATATATATATATATATATAATCCAAGTTTGTTTTTAACGATTTAACATTCCATATTTTGAATACTTTAATTTATATTCTAAGACTACTGTAGCCAAGAATAGGTATAAGATCAGGCCTAATATACTTTTAAATGAATAAAAGTCCAAGGATATTGCCTTACGCTGACATTTATTGCAGAGTTCCATATTCGCCTTCATTCAATTTGGTCTAAGTCAATTAATTCTTAGTAATAACCTTAGACCTTAATAGGGACATAGCTACAAATAATTTTAGCCAGTTTAACATAAGGAAATAAAATATGAATTAAATTTAAAGTAATTTCCACATTTTCCCCATTTAACATCCAATTTCAGGGCATCATCTATCGCATCACATTTTACGCTGTAGCAAATTTGTGCTGCAAGCATTTTAATTAAAAATTTATGCTTGATAATAGCTAAAAAATGTTGGCTATAGCCCTTGGCCCTCAACCGGCTGTGCTTTGAGTGCAGCTCTCATACAACAAATATTGCGTATACGCAGCGTTTGACGCAGCTAGGGCTTGATTTTGAGTTATTTATTGCGAACTGCATTCAGCTGGAGCAAATATTGAAATTGTGCATAGTAAAATTGCCAAATTTGACGGCAGAGAATTTACGTATTTTGATTGATGTGTTATTAAATCGATTCAATTGGTCACTGAACACAAATCAAGAGCAAAATCTACATTCAAATTGAAATCAAAAAGCAAGAGAGAGCGGGAAAGAGGGCGAGAGACTGGGAGAATGAACAAGGGCGCAAGCTGTGAGCAAAAATGTAAGTAAAAATAGATCAAATGTTGTCAATCGTCGTCCTCGAGTCATTAATTTTAATGTGCGGGAGGAAATGTCCTAAAAAAAAAACAACGAAGACTTGCTATTTGAAAGCTGACAAGCATTAAATACTCTTATAAATTATTAATGGAAAATTAAATTATGTATTCGAGTTTACAAAGTGAAATTTTCAGCATATTTTCCGTCAAGCAACTTTCCTTTGCATAACTAATTATGATTATTTATCGATTCACATTTCTTGACATATTTGAAATACCCTATATGAAAGTGTGTATAAATGTCATCAAAAGAAAAATGTCGCTGTCACCGTTGAGTGCGAACGTCATCCTTCACGCTGAATGTTGAAGCAGCTTCGACTTATAAACGGGGCTTGCTTTTGTAAAATACATCAAGCAATATCAAGAAATGTTGAAGAAATGTTTGGCTTGAATTATTTTTGCCTTTAGCTGAAAGCAAACACATGGCCTAAGCCATGTGCAAATATGTGTACGTGTGCGTGGGCGTGTGCGTGTGTGTGTGCGAAATACAAACTCTAAAATGAGCTGAGGACAAGTCAAGCTGACAGGCGAAAGGAACACGCGACATATTTGCAAAACATTTGTCACATCCTGCATTTGCCTAAGCTAAGCAAATGCCAAGGAAATGATTTTCCACACGGCAAGAGAGAGAGAGAGAGGGTGAGAGTGATAGAAGGAGATAGAGCTTTGAATTGCTTTGCTTCATTTTATTTAAATCTAAAATTGCTTTTGCCTCAGTAATTTGTTTCCTATGCAAATTTTTTGAAGACAAATTCTAAGCATGCAAAAAATAAAACAGGAAATAAATGTTGCATGAAGAGAAAAGTGTGGAAATGTAAATACCCTAGAAGACAGATATATAACATATTTGTATATATCAAATTCATGGTATATATTTCAAATATCATGCAACCAGTTTCAATAGCAGCGAAATGGCTTGCCTTCAGACGTTCAGAGACACTGATAGCAAGATGGACAGATGCAGGTGCTACACATATGCATATATATGTCTGTTCATGTGTATATACATACACTTATGCTCGTAGAGCACAGTTTAGTATATGCTTCAACTCGTTATACGCACTTCATACAAATATTTGAATACCCCATGCAAAGAGTCTTAAAAAATGAAAGAAAATTTCTTAAGAAATTGCTTAGCTTTGCTGTTGCTCTTGTTGCTTTTGTTGTTTCTGTTTATTTGGAGCAGTTTAATCGCAGCAAAGTAAAAAAGTTGTGCGCTGAATAATGCAATTACAAAGAAACTGAGACGAATTGCTCGTTCGATTGCCCCATAAAAATGTAAGAAATAAAATTTACAACAACAAAAAAAGGGAGAACGTTAGTCTTTTTTCTTTGTTGTTGCTGTTGATTTGCTGTAGCTGTACTCTACTGGTTTCCCACTCTCTTGTTGCTGCCTCTAAAGTGGCACTCAACTTGTACTCGACTCCGACTCGACAAGCGAAGCGGCGAGAAGTGGCCCCCGCCTTGAAATGTTGCAACAAATCGAAATAGAAATTGAAAAAAAAAACGAGATGAAAACACAGAGAATAAAATCAAATTTCAAGTGGCGCAGGAAGGCGCTGCAAAGGGGCGTGGCAACAGCAATACCAACAGAGGCGGCAGCAGCAGCAGCAGAAGCAGCTCAAGAGCTATTTGCATAATGCGGCTGCTGCATGAATAAACCATGTCTCAATGCCACCTCTCGGCCTCAGTCCTGGCAAAACGTTTAAATCAAATCAAGTGTAGGCGCAGCAAGCGGGAGAGTGACAGAGAGCATGGCTTAGAGGGAGAGAGAGAGAGAGGGGGAGCACTGAAAGCTAGGGAATTGTTGGAGTTGCTGCTATCTATAGGCATCAGACGGCGCAGGTTATGACTAGGCAGCAGCAAGTGGATGTGGCGGTGATAAAGCATCGTCCACGCTTCATTGAGCAGCCAAAGAAAATAAAATGTATTGACTGCTAGACGAATAATAAATACCCTGTAAATAGTAAAGTTGTCTAAAAAGCTGTAAGCCCAAGACTTAATGCATTCCATAAATTATAAAAGAAGAGCGAAAGGCTCTATCTCTCACTCTCTTTAACTCTCTCTATCTTTGTCTATTCTCTGTCTATTCTCTTTCTCTCTCATTCTCTATCTCTTTCAGAGTCGTCTCATTCACAGTTCTCACAGTCTCCTCCCGCCTTGCTCTTTCCTTCTCTCTCCGACAGCAACCTGAGCTCAAATGCAATTCAACCTTTGCCATTCAGATATGGATTACAAAAAATATGTCATGCTGCATCTTTGGCTGAGCACAATTTATGTGGCTTTAAGGCGACGTCTGTGGCGGCAACGGCACTGCTGCAACGCGTGGCACAAATGTCATCAGTCGCTGCCCGCATAAGTATGCTATGAAATCTGTTCCACGCTTCTTATCCTGCTGCTGGTCTTTTCTCTCACTCCCATTTGAATATCAAATGTCATTGACAGGCGGCCCATGGCTCACATTTGAACGTAAAACTATTTGCAAGCTGCGTAACGTTGCAAGCCGTGTGCCAACTCGAGCTGGGTGGCAAGACAAACTCATAAGCCAGACCAAATATAAAATAAATCACTGGGCGGGTTATTGACACGTTGGCAAATATTTGCGCACACAGGCAGCTGAGGCTGCAGCGAAGGAGTGAACGTGGCTGGTGGCGACTAGTGTCAGCTTGCAACCAGCTCTGCGCCCACCTTTGCCACACACAGACACACACGTGTGGCATGCAAAGCAGCGCTCGAAACTCTTAAGAACGTTTTTTAAGAGCTGCGACCCCTACAAATAATCCCTCTCTCTCTCTCTCTCTATTCGGCCCAGACAACTGCGTCAACAGCAAAGTCCACTTAATCCAAATTCTGTAAAAAATTGTGAAGTGGGTTAGAAGCTGCTGCGGGTGGTGCTGTGGTTGGCAGTTGCTTCAATGTTAGTTCAACCTTTGCCAAAGTTGACGAAGATGACAGCAATGTCACAACTGCTGACGAGTGTGTGTGCATGTGTGTGTGTGTGTGCGTGTGTGATATGTGAGTGTAATATGTGTGCCCTGTCATCAATTTTGCCTTGAATTTGTTTACCCTTTCAGCGCAAGGCTTTCAGTCATAAGCGTCGACTTTGACTTTATAGCTGAGTGTGTGGGGTGGAGACTAAGAAGAAGAAGAAGCAGAAGAAGATGTTAACTTGGTTGGGTCGCCAAACCCTTTTGGCCCGCCTTTGTTGTTGTTTAATGTACAGTGAACAATTTGTGGCACATGCGTGCGGCATGACATAACATTGCATCAAGCTGCTGTTTATCTACGCCTAATTAAGGGGCGTGGCTGGATTACGCCAGCCAAAAAGAAGAAGAAGCCGCGTTTTGCGAAATATTTGCTGGGGGAAGGGAGGTCTTTAGCTGAAAGGCATGATGTGTCGAAGATGCTGAGGAGATATGCAGCGCAACTTAAAATAACATGCGGGTAGCCTAACAATACAGTGGAACCTCGCTAAATTTAGCAGTTGGGCAATTAAGGAAATGTAATTTAGACTATGAAAAACAAGGCAATATATGGCTGCTTCGACAAACAAGCTGGCTTTGGCTTTAGTAAGAGGAATTTACGAATGTTGGCGTTGCCAGATGTTCGAAAATTGATTTCTTATTGTTTAAAATTTAGGCATGCTTTGGAAAATTTTGGCAAAATAATAATAAAGTATAAGTGATTTGTTTTTGTTGCATAATTTGCTAGTATATTAATTTTGGCGTTGCCAGATGTTTCATAAATTCAGTTTCCTGTGTTCAAAATCATCTAGCTGCCTATTAATGTATAAAATTTAAAATGTAGGACAGTTAAATTTAAAAGGCAGAACATCCACTGAGGCGTCTGGTAATTATGGCGTTGCCAGATATTTGATAAATTACTTTTTATTGTAAATATAAGGCACGCTCTTAGAAAGTTTATGCCAAAATGATAATTAATGTAATAATTCTAAGAATTGGCTTAATTCACTAATTGAGTCGTTGCCAGATGTTTCAAAAATAACTTTTTTATGTTTAAAATGAATCAAGCTTCATTGTCTATTTATAAATCTTATGAAAATGCACAAGAAAATGCTGAAAAGTAAAATATGTGCTATTGATGAAGTTTAAGTAATTTAAGTGTTGCCAGATGTTTGACTAATTAAGCTTTCTTTAAGTCATATATATATAAACTATATAACAATTCATAAAAAAAAAACATTAAATAACAAAGCTTTTGCTTAAGCATTAAGCAAAACTGCCAATTTAGCAGCTGGCCCTAATATCAGCATCAAGTCCGCTTTAGCTAGTTCCTACTTTAAGTTGAAAAGTGCATCGAGTTTTAAGTCATCTCTTTGACTGCTTTAGCTTGCCTGCAATTGCTGCAAATGCTGCTCACGTGGCTTAAGCTGAACGTAACCATAATGTATATTCCATATATATATCTATATATATGCTCAATATATTCGCCATTCCAGCGGTGGTATCCACAGTTAAGTGATTGCTGAAATGTATTTGCATAATTTCTACAGATTTTTCAATGCTTGTCTGAGCTGATGCTGCATCTACTGCTTGATGCCGCTGCTGCTCCAGTCAAGCAGCTGAGTTATTCCTATCCTTTCTCGCCCTCACCTGTCGCACCTCCATTTCACCTGGCACATGTGCTGGCGAACATGCCAGTTAAGCGTCGACACTTTTCCCTCAGTTTCAGTTTTTCTCTCTATTTTTTGCGTTTTATTTTCATGGTTTTGCATATGCGAATATTTTATGCAGATTTATGTCAACTTTTCTCGCAACGTGTGCAGCAGGTTCTTTTGGACAGCCGCCAAGCGAGGCAGCAGCTAGCACGTGCATCCATTGAATTAGTGTGAGTCAGTGCTGAAAAGTGTGTTGTAAAATGTTGTTAAATTTTCGGCATCAGTGTTGCGTGTTGACAGCGCAACACACGGCCAAACAACACAACAAAACAACTTGTTTTGCCCTACTCACAGCTGGGGGGAAACACTAAAGCAAGCATTTGCCTGTCCTCAGCTGTCGTTTGAGCCTGTTTCCTGTCGCGTCTGAACCTACATCGTAACGCTGTAACGACTCTGGGGACCAAGCATTACGTCCGGCCCCGTCCGTACGTACGTACCTCCGTCCGTATATCTGTCTGTTTGCCTGCCCGCCTGGGCATTGCCCATTTTTGTGCTTTCTTTAAATACGCTTTTCAACAGTTTAAATGGGCTATATTGGTTGAGGGTCTGAGTTTTGAGTGCTGAAAGATTTCTTCTAATTTATTCTTTACAGTTTTAGAGTCACTATGGGCTCTTTGGAATAGTAACTTGCTTAGAGTTTACAGTTTCACAGTCACCCAGTAAATTGGCATTTACACAATTGCAGAGTATTACTCAGTCGGCTATTTACACGCTGGCCGTATACTTATTTGCCTTGCTTTGCTTTTCTTTCTTTTTTAATGAAAAGAAAACTTATCTTCAACTTTATGATGATTTCAAAGCAACAACAACTTGTCATAGTGAACTAGAAGAGAGAGAGAGAGAGAGAGAGAGATAGCGAGCGGGAGGGAGTGAGAGAATGAACATGAGAATGTTTTTCCCACTTCACTTGTCGTACATATTTCTCTTTTTTTCTTTCTTATATTTTTCTTTTTCTTACTTGACTCGTATTTGTGTTTCTTGTTGTTGTTGTGTGTGCGCGCTACTTTTTCATTTCCTTTGTGTCGCTCTACGTTTTTCCTTTTCCTACCTCGCTTCTCCCGCTCTCTCGCTCTTACGCTCTCTTGCTTTATCTTTGACTGCTACTTTGAGACATGTTTGCCAAGTCAGCTGTAGAGCGCGCCGCCCCCATCCTGAAGTAGGACAACACTTAATTTTGTGTAAGTACTCACTCAGCTCATTAGGCGTGCGCCGCTTCTACATCTCAGCTTCGCTTGGGGAAATTAAATTTCAACAGCAAAATGCTAAAGAACTTGCCCAAACTGTCTGTGTGTGTGCGAGTGTGAATCCAAATGTGAATCCGTTTAGTTAGTCCAAGTGGAGCCATCAATCAGCAGCAGCAGCAGCCGCAACTGGCAGAGGAAATGAATCCACAGAGAGAGAGAGAGCGAAAGAGTTCCCTCACTTTATGGACGCACGCACGCACGCACGTATGATATCTTCCCCTCCCCCCAAAAAAGAACTCTGCCACGCCTCCAACCTTTAGCTGGTTTTAGCTTAGCCATAGCTCAGCTTGCCGCCTGCGGTCAATGCAGCCAACTGCAGCTTTGTGGCTTGAATTATGGCAACCAACTGGCAACTGCTATATGGCGGGCATTACTAACGGTACCCCTGCCCCCCTAAGCCTTTTTGTCAACGCGTGCTGTTGCCTGAATCCTTGCGGTCAGCAAAAAGTAGCTGAGAGCACGCATTACATATGCGAAAAGTTTAAATGCAGCATTTCATGCACTTTAAAAAGGGCAACTCCCTTAGCTTTAGATATATATATATATAGACTCCAAATGCGACGCGACTGAAACACAAACAATTTTCTTGTTTACGCAAAAGTATTCTCGGGCTATAAGGAATCAAATGTAACTTTTTATAGTTATGTGATTTCTTTCCAAGCAAATGCAAACTTAGATAAAAAAAGTTTAAAGTGTTTAGTTTAGTTCGTAAATGCTTACGAGCTATATATAGATTACAAGCATCAAAAGTTAGTCTAAAATTGATAGAAATTTTAATAAAATGCGTAAAGACATTCTTACTTTAATTATTTCTTATTTTAATAATTTTTTTCTTTTATAATGATCTCTTATAGGTGCCAAGAGTATTTTATTAAGATGAAATATTTATCTCTCTCTCTCCCTCTCACTTCACGTCTCTCTTTCTTTACCCATTTATCAACTTTGCTGTGGAAGTGCAATAATCCCTTTTGAACTTTTGCATTCAGTGTCTCAGAGGAGCAGCTTGAACTGCAACTGTGGCGATTCGCCTAGGGATTGCCTTAACTTTAATACCTTTCAGCGTTTTTCAACACTGCTGAGCGGGCGGGCTGGGCTGATGGCATGCCACAAAAACCACTTTAAATAATTACAATGCACAAATACAGCAAGAAGATATGGAAAAATATTCGCCAGCAAAAAACAAAAACAAAAAACAAGTAGCGCAGCACAATATGGCAAATATGTAAATATGAAAACTACACACCCACACACACACACACTCATACACATATTGCACTTAAATTAGAAGCGAAAACAACAACAATAAAAAATGGCGGAAAAAAATAAATTTCAGGCCAGAGGTCCAGCAAGATTCAGGGAGCACAGCCAAGACAATAATATCTATGTCAGAGCTGCCAACAACAACAACAACAACAACAACAACAACGACAATAAGAGCAACCACCGTAACCACAACAACAATGGGCCACGCCCCCTGCCCTGCTGCTCATTGTGTGGGCAAGCAGCCAGGTAAAACTCAGCTCAAAAACTTTAATCTCTATGTAATATTTTTCATAAACTCGACGCGCAGGCCAAAAGGGGGCGTGTCACAGTGCTGGCCACATATTTAATGTTAAAAGTTGTTGAAGTGGCAAAAGCAAGCAGGAGGCGAGGCTATGCACTGAGCGAAAAGCGAAGTACTATGGAATAAACGAGCAGATTAATAAAGAAAATCTAGATAGAAATTAACTATTCATAATAGTTTCTAAGCTTTAAAGAAGATTCGAGTGTTTTCTATAGAATTGTTATTTAATTACACATTAGAAATTTCAAACATAATCAAAGCCGAAATCAAACTTCAAATTTCAAGCGTAGCTCAATGAGTTTCCATCCGATTTCATCCGATTTTTCCGACTTAATTTAAGTGCAACTGCAGACAGTTTTTCGCTGTGTGTAACTAAAGAAGCCGCCGGAGCAGCAATTGGAGCATGTGAAGCACATCCGAGTGGGTTGCCTGCTGGCTGCGGGTGGAGCTGAATGGCAACTCTATTTTTCTTTTTTTTTCCAAAAAGAAGAAGAGTCAAAAGAGGTCAGCTTGTGGCTGGGTAACAATGGTTAAAAAGCCAGCTTAAACGGACGCGTAGATAGTCGATGCTGCTGCTCCAGAAGCAGAAGAAGAAGAGTTGGCATACATGTAGCTGGCGTAAAGCTTTGCCAATTAAACGCAAGGATTAGGCAAATCGAATCAGCTGCAGTGCAGCCAATTGCAATTGACAAGCGTGGCGGGGGCGTGGCTCCACACACACACACACACACACACACATATATATACTATAAGATAAAGAGCCGAGGATGGCGTAGGGCAGACAGTGCCTTTTGTCTGTTTTGGCATCTTCAGCATGTGTGAAAGGCGACGCCCAGAGGATGAAGACAATGCAAGCGCAGCTGTGCAGCTCTCGGGTATAACTTTGTGGTGTGTCGTTGCATGAAAAATGGCACTTGATAAGGACGAAGTGGCAGGGATGGTGGGATAAGGCTAAAGGACTTTGCCTGGTTAGCTGTTGGAGTCAGCCTGTCAAGCAGGAAGTGTGAAGCAGCTGGAGCTGGAGCTGGGCTAAACAACTGTGCTGATGAGTGGAAGCTGTTTTGCCCCGCGGGCTGCCATTCGTCCCGACTCCTAGCTCGCCCGCATTTAACCCGCTCTCTTGGCTCCTTTTTGCCCGCTGAGTAAATAGCAAAAGGCGCGTGTCGAGGATTTTGTGTGGGATTCCCAACTGGTGGGCTGTGGCTTATGAATGTAAGTAAGTGGCTCTTGGTTAGTTCGTTTGCCGTGTTGTTGTTGCTGCTGCTGCGACTGCAGTTGTTGTTGCTGTTGCTGTTGCTGTTGCTTTTGCCACTTCCGCATCACGAAGGACCTGCTCCAGCTGCGTGACTGTCGCCAGCTGCATTTGTCCACTGTCGTGTCCTAATTTGAACACGTTTCGTACCCAATTGCCACAGCGGAGCAAAACAAACAAACCAACAAATAGCTGGGGCGGGAGGTCGGGTGGGCGGTAGGGTTGTGTTTGGAAATGGGGCGCATAATAAAAAGTGATTGCGGTCATTACGGATGTTGAAGACAGCAATTGTGTTTATTTTTGAAGCCAGGTCAATTGGTTGAGTGAACCACAAATAAACCAAAAGTAAAAACTATGAAAGGCAAGCTGTTGAATGATAATGAAAGTGATTCAGACTTAATGAAAATGAGTAGTTTATGAAAATAGTAGGTTGTAACTATATATAAATGTATATAAATCATAAACATAGTCTATAGTAGCCACTACTATTTTTATGAACAATTCAATTTAATTAATTTTTCTATTTCAAGCCCTGAGCTCTTAAGTTTGTAAGTCGCCTAACTTCTGTCCCAGTTTTAACTCCAATATCTGAAACTAAGGAAGATAAAATGTGCAGCCAGCTATTGATGCAGTGTTATAGCTTACAGACAAAATCGTTTTATTAGCAATTAAACCAAAAATGATCCATTAAAGAGCCCTAGAGCTGCAGACAGAGCCTTATTCACTGTGCTGTAAGCTGAGCAACATTGTGAATCATTTGTGATTAAATTGTAATTTGGTTCAGCCACATGCTCAAACCTCTGTCTCTCCCACTCTCTATCTCTCTCTCTCTCACCCTCTCTCACCCTCTCTATCTGTGGTTTACTGTAGGCAACCGCACACACATACGTACAAATTGGATGCCCAGCTTAAGTTTCGCCTAGTGTAATGTGAAACCCTTGCCTTTGGGCTAATGAACGAAGCCTTTTATGGCACAAAGGACATATAAAGGACATCTCGGCTGGTTAGGGACGAAAGTGTCAATTCAATTGCAGTGACTTTTAAGGTCTTCGCGTGCGCTGCACAGAAACTCGCATTGTGTATGGCTCAATCAGTAGGCGTATCCTGTGTTGTGTATCCTTTGGCTATCCTTCCGTGACTGCACTGCCAATCATCGTAAATCAGCGTTAAATTAGCTCATCGATGACACAAGGCAGACACCCAACCACCCCGCCCGCTGCTGCAATGAGTGTAGCCTTGGCAGGAGTTGCCACCCCCCGTCTGTCTGCTCCTTCAGCTGCTGCTGCTGCTGCTGCTTAGTTTTTGCTTGCTGTGCACGTTGCAAATTAACTTAATGTTGAATTCTAGCTAGGGGCAGGCTGAGGCGGCAGGGAGAGAGCAAAGCGTAGGGGGATCTTTAGATTGTGCGGGCTGCTGGCAAGAGTTTTGCTTGCTCTGTGCTTCCTGTCGCCAGTAGCCGGCAAAAGTGTCCTTAAGTGTTGCTAATGCTGCTGCACAGGAAGTTGCTTACGAGACATGAACTAACACACACTCGTACACCCCACATCTAGATAGCACAGCTAATGGGCTTGGCATTGCACTTTTGCAGCCACTTGGCAACTTTTTAATAGAATGAAAATGTTAGCCCAGCTTTAAATGTCCTGCAAGAGGGCTGACTGTTCAGCAGGAATATGCGTTGATAACTTTTGCTAAAACATCAACAAGCAATTGAAGTCAAGTGCTAAGTGCACACTGCTCTCACACACTCTCTCCCTCTCTCTCTGTCTATCACTCTCTTATGCTTTCTCTGAACGGATATTATAAATTTGCAATTTGGTATCCTTGACGCCTGAGTTCGGTTGTCAGCTATTTACGCAGCGGCTCTAATGAGTTTTTGCACTGCGCTTCAGTTGTATATGTTTGCCAGCTTGCCAGTCTGCCAGCTATCACTTGCAACTCTTGCATCCTTCAGCATCCTTTGGCATCCTTTTTCTGCCTGCATACGCACACACGCTGCACTGCAATGCAATTGAATGCTTTGGGCTTCAAGTGTTGCAGCACTCGTGCCACGCCTGCTTGGCAGCCTTTTGCTGTGTACCCAACGAAAATGTGCAACTGGAGAGGTATATTAAAAATGTGGTAGGGTCGAGCAACCGCCTGCCTATCGATTGTTGTGTGTCAATATTTATACAGAAACAGTTTCGAAGAAAGTTGATCTGAAATGAGACAATCTACAGAGAAGCAAAGAGACAGAGAAAGCCAGAGAGAGGGAAGTAAGAGTTCTTTGATTGTCAAAAATCGATAAATATCGATTATTATTATTATTATTAGAGTCATTTCCCTTTTCATATCTAACTCGCTAGCTTAAAGGGTATATACTTCTGTTCATATTAAATTCGATGTCTTTATAAGCGAATCTTATGAAAAGATCGATAAAAAATGTAAATCTATTTCTCTTTGTATTGCTAACTCTAGAGTAGCTGCTAGTCTGTCTGTCTGACTTAAACACACTCACTTTTCCTTTTTAGATCGTTTGAATGCAATTTTTTCTCTTTCTGCCTTTGTTTCAGCAAAATGCCGCGAGCTCAAGTGGCATGTTCTACCTTTCGGGCGCTGAGGCGAGCCTTAAAGCTGGCAAAGCTCAAAAAGCCGGCGCCTCGCGCCTCGGTTTGCTCCACTTTAGACTTCGCATATGTTGATTGCGGTTTTACATTTTCTATTTTCCATATTTTCCCTTTTAGCTTTTCTTTTGTTGCAGCAGCTTTACAGCGCTTTGTTCGCGCACTTAGCATGCGTCATATTTTTTAACAACTATTTCAGCACGGTTCAAAGCCTTTCAGGAGAGTTGCTCAGCGATGATAATGAGTGCCAAGCATATGGTGGGAAATCATTATGGGTTTACTACAGGTGCGATATTTAAGAAATATTTTGAGATTAATTATAATAAATTGAGAAAGGGACAGAATGAACACGCTTGAGTAAATCAGATATTCTGAAATGGAATATGGTTGAAGCTGAGATTTCGCTATTGTGTACGCTTTATGGCATTGCAGCTTCAAGCTATTGTATTTTACATCGAAATGCACAACATATTTAAATTCCAAGAATTTATTTCAGCTGTACAAACATAAAGTACAGTCTATACTTATGCATAAAGAACCACAAAATGGCGAGTCATTAAGTTATTCGATCTGATCTGATCTGATAGAGAACTAAGTATACAGCATATTAGTGGCGAAACAAAATGCTGGCCTATTAAATCAGGGCACTGATTTTAAAGGGGCTTAAAGAGGCAGGGACAGTTGCAGGGGCAGGTACAAGGCAGAGGAATTACTGTAAAATGTAAAATGTCAGCGAGGCAAAAAAAGTAGAAAAAACTAGAAATGTCAACGCAACATGCAACAACAGGCACCGCAACAACATGCAACTGGTAGATGGCCAGGGGCTGGGAGCTGAGGCGTGGCAGCTGACACAGATTCAACACACACACACACACACAGTGAGCGAGAAAACAGCACAACACATGCTGCGAGACACGCAAAATTGTGGCCATAAAATAAGCGTTTGCATACGTTTTTCGAGCCTGCATTAAAAGCAGGCAGTTTTAGTGGGCGTGGCAGCGTGCAATTTCAAGAGGCTGCTTAGATGAGTGTTAGTGTATATGTGTGTGTGTGGGTGTGTGGAAAAGTGCAAGCGATTTGACCTGAATCGATTTTGGATTGGCCATTATCGGCATCGAGAGGCCAGCTCATTTCGCTAGCAGCTGACCCAAATCGAGGCGGCGGCTCTTCTTGCTTTCGAGTGGGTTGAATAAACCCCAGAGAACTCTAAACAGCAGTCACAGCTAGAAGTTGTTAAGCAGCTGAGCTCTGAAGAGGGGGCGTAGCTGGAGCAAGAGCTGAAAGTGTTGCATTTCAGTTTTCATGATATGTCAAACAAATTTTCGGCAAGTCACAAAACTTGAAGCGTGAAAGATGAATGCATGTTTGAGTCCAGCTTAGTACATGGAAAACCATATGCAGTCTAGATCAATGTACGAGCTTGGACTCAAAAGTTCGTGACATTTGATAACAGATATATTTAGCTAAACAAATTTCATTCTATTTGCATCTTCCCTTCGACGCCGGCTGGCCTAAAGCTAAACTCAAATTTTATCTAAAAATTCTTTTGCATTTTGATCGTGGCACGCTCTCAGCTTCATCTGAGTTGCTCATTAAAATTGGTTCGAGCCTTGTCAGGCATTGCTTCCGGGCCAGGAAAAGCAGCGGCAGCAGTAGCTGTTGGAGTAGTCAGCAAGTACTCCCGGCGGCATCTGTTGCCACTCGAGGCGTGTGCGAAAGTTGAATTTTAATTTGAATGTGACCAACTTTATGACTTCGAAATGAGTTCAACAAGCGACTGTTGCTCTCGCACTCAGCACTCTGCACTCTCTCTTGGCAGCTCAACGGCTGCTGCGTTTGCAATTTTCTGCAATTTAAATGCAATTTTTTATACCCTGAACCAATTGAAAATGGGAAATCAGGTATAATGGCTTAATTCAAATGTATCTAACAAGCAGAAGGAGGCGTGGCAGACACCTACATATATACCTATATATTCTTGAGCAGCAGGACAAGCAGAGTCGATTTAGCCCTGTCTGTCTGTCAGTTTTTCTGTTAAATTATTTAAGCTTAAATAATTGGTATTTATTTAATAAATATTGTATTAGTTTAAATCAATATATTGAATGTTTTTTGTTTAATAACTTAAAATTGCAACTTTTGTTCGAATCTTGGTGTTCTAATGTCGTTTATTATACAAGCTATGGAAAATATTAAAAGCTAGAGCTTGGTTCGGGGTATCTGCTAGTCGGGCATTCCGACCGGGACTTTCTTGTTAAGGCTATTTTTTATGCATTTCTTATTTTATTTATTTTTGTTTCGCATTTAATTTATGGAATTTGCGCAATTTCGATTTTAACTCAGAGAGCAGTTTATTTTTTGAAAGGCAAATAAATAGAGTTGTAAGTCGACAGAAAATGCATTTGCTGTTGTACTTTTTTGTTGTTGTTAAAGTGAATGTAGCCATAAATAAAAGTAAATTGCGTTTGGCTATAAAATCCAATGAGACTCCAAAGAACGCAGCGAGAGCGGGCACAAAACTTGTTTATTTGCTGCACAACTGCGCCAAAGGAAGGACTCTACAAGGATAAAGCTGCAGCTCTGCTGTAGCTGTAGCTGGCGGCAGAGAGACAAAAGGCAGCTGTGTGCCAGCCAGCCAGCCAGCCTGATTATTACAAACTTATTACAAACGTGCCAAGTAAAGGAATGCCAACTACAGAATATATACATATAGATGTGTGTGGGGCAGGATAATAGGATATGCGTATAAGAATAAGAATACCAAAGAATTGTTGCCCATTAAGTTCGTCCCATTGTTGCAGGCACACAATCGAAATGAAATCCTCACGTACGCCGAGGTACAAGTAAAAATGAGCACATAATGCCAGAAAGGACATACAGGACACATATACGGAGGCAGTGAGAGGGAGATGGGGAGTGTGTGGAGGAGTGTTCAAGTTGGTTGTTATTTGCCTACGCTTGTCATATTTCATACACAACACAACAATTAAGTTGCGAACGTGGCTGACAGCAGAGCGAAGGACTCGTTGATTTAAGCACAATAATAATTTCACGATATTTGTATAAATTTGCAATTGCATTTTATTGAGCAACGGCGAACGCATAAAATTTACATAAACAGTTGTGACCCACAAGTAAACAGTTTAAGAGCCAAACAAGACAGACAGGCAGACAGACATGTTATTACTCATACGACGTGTGGGCGAACGAGCGTGTAAGGTAAAGCGTTTTTCAGCTATGCCTTTGATAGTTGAAGAGTTGGAAACTACACACAAAAATAGTGTTGAAAAAGTAGTAATAAAAGAAGTGTTTGAATTGCTTAACAGTGTTGCCAAATGATTTTAAATTGGCTTTTTACTTCTTTCGATGCTATCTCAGACTTACGATTGTTGCATTTCAAGATCTTCAATTGTTATTTTATTTATATCTCATATATAAATTTAATTTACCTATATATATATGTTTATAGTTATTTAATATATATTTATTTTATATATAGTATATATATTTATTTTAAATTATAACAACTTTTAGTTAGCTCACTTTCTTTGCTTTATCTTTTAGTTTTGCTTTCAATTTTCAGCATTTTAGTCTCCATTGGTACTCACAGAATACGCAGTAAGGGTATTGTTTCGTGTTTTCATTTGTCAGTTTTTGCCTTTCTTCGTTTTTAATTAAAACAACGACTCATTAACTTTTTAATTTGCCAACTTGATGGCTTTAAAGTGCTGCACTTGCAACGCTGCTTTGTTCAAGTAATTCGCCGGCTTTAACTCGAAGACAAGTCGTAAAAAAATGCGAAAGAGAAAACTGTTGACAACAATTTCATTGACACAATTCCCTTTTATGCAGAGAGACAAACAAATAAAACAAAGCAAAAAAATTGTCAGCGACAAAATCGATGCCCTGAAAAGGCAACGAAATAAAACAAAACAGCCAAAAGCAAAAGTCGCAGTAAATTGCACAAAATGTGCACAAGTACGCTATGTAGTAGACCCCTTTATGCTTTCCCTCTCTCTCGCTCTCCTTCTCTTGCTATGCTCTGCCAACAGTTGTACGTGTCATTTGGCTGCTGTTTTATTTGGTCGAGCATTATGCGAGTTTATGTTTATGGTGCAGTCCCTGAAACTGGGCTGATCTTGCACTCGGCGAAGCAGAAAATAACCAAAATAAAAACATGAATAACTTTCATATGGTCATGCGATATGATGTTGCTATAAATATCCTATAAAAGTATGGTAATCAAATGAGCTTAAAGTTTTGCTTCTTTGCATTACAATAGTAATTGAGTAAACTGTTTCGAAAGGAGTTGTTGAGGCTGTGAAAACTTAGAATTTTGGTCAACTGTAGCAATTTTGAGATCTAAGTACATAATATACCTGAGAACTTGAGTTCTATGGAATATATAATTCTTATAATTTTTATCTAGAAAGTCACTTGGCATATTTATGTTATTTACAAATCAGATGAAGCACAGACAACACTTATATTAAATTATAAGGAAAGTATTGATAAACTATACAATTTCATAGAGTAGTTGGATAGACAACTTTTTGAAGCAATGCAACCTGGAGTTGTTCTAAACATGTTAGAAAAGCTCAACCTCTATTGAAATAAGAGTTGCACTCAGATATATGCCTTATTACAGGGCATTTTATAGTCGTGTTAAAACTAATTACCATCATACACCTAAAAGCTATTGATATTCATATTATGAAATATAAATTTCATGTAAAATAATAAATTGAAACTTTTGGTTAGGGTATATCGTAGTCTAGCCAACTCTAGCAACTATTCGCTTTGACTTTCACAACGTTGCAAATTCTTAAAAATAGATTTAAGGCAGGCAACATTTCAGGACACGTCCAGTTACTTGGGCACGTCCCAATGCTATTTGTAAGCGAGAGAGGGAGAGAGAAGAGAAGCGCATAAATGAGAGTGAAAAACGCGGCAGCTGCAAGCCACTTGCTTTTGTAGCTAGCCAGACAGATAGGCGACATTATTGGCGAAATATAAATAAAAATGGAAAGTTTGCATACAAAACTGAGGGAAAAAGTAAATAGCGAACAGGAAGAAAAACAGCAGGAAGGTAACTAAAAACGGAAACGAAAGCAAAAGCCAATGCAGCAGCAGCAGCAACTACAGTTTAAGAGGAAAAGCAGAGCAGCTGCCAGCTGAAGAAGCTGCCAAATCAGGTCAGGGATTTGGATGCCGCTTTGCTGCGGTTTCTATATATATATATATATATATATATATATATATATATATATGTTTATATTCTATACAATTTATATGCATATATACCCTGTATCTGTTATAAAAGGGCATAAAGCAGACAACAAAGTTAATGATATTTTGAATCGCAAGGAATTCCTATTTTTATTAAGGCGACGAAATCAAAGCTGATAGATTTCAACTTTAAATCAAAAGAAAACTCAAAATCGAAATAGTAAAGTTGTTATAAATCTATTGGATCACAATTATTAACTATTTACAGGGTATCTGCTGTTGCAACATACTCATCTTAATCATTTTATCTTCGTTGTGGCTGCTGCTGCTACTTTGTGCCATTTGTTGTGCCACATTGTCGCTGATTTCTGTCTTTTACAGTTTTCAAAGAGAGAAGAAAAGAAATTGCGTATACGCCGCGTGGTGCCCAATGCAATTTGCCAGACCGGGCATTAATTTAATTACAAAAGCAGCAAAAATTTGTGCTCCAGATGAAATGCTGCAGAGTTGCAGCTAAAACAGCTGTGCGACATGGCACGCCTGCCATCTCCGGCCCCATCAGCAGCCTGCTGGCTTTTTGTGTCACTGGAGCAGAGACAGAGACCAAGTCGTTTTGTGTGAAAGTGTGAAAGGCAACTTTGGCCGACAACCACAAGCTGCATTTTTAATTGCGCACACGTGCGAGCTGAACACGAAGAAGTAGTAGTAGTTGTAGAAAAAGAAGATGACGAAGTGTTAGTAAAAGGGCATCTGTAAGTGGGCGTGGCTGTGTTAGGCCACAGGCGGCTGCTGCTTGAACTCATTTAGCGTGGAAATTATGTTGCGCTCAAGTGGATTTTGACAGGTCACATACAACACTCGCACACATCCTTGAATCCTTTGGCAAGTTTTGTGCACGTTTTTCGATCCCTGACCCTCCTACTACTCCACGGCTAGAACGCCTGCAGCTGCCACAAATTGGGGCCATTTGAAGCTGTTGGAAGCTCAGGGCCTTCTGTCTAATTGATATGCAATAAACATTGAGCGCCAGACAGGCGTATCAATGAAAAGCCCTGCATATTGCCCAACTGACAGCCATGACAGGCAAAAGCTCTGCCAGCAGGCATTTATTTATCAACCCTCTTTCTCTCTCACTCTCTGTCTCTTTCTCTATCTCTATCTATTTGCTTGCCTCTGCGTGGCTACTTGCAACATTTTCGAGCAGCATTTCAACTTTTGTTTTGCTTGAGTTGTTGCTGCTGCTTCAGGTTCTGCTGCTGATGCTGCTGCTCCGGCTCTGTGTTGCCTGTCAAGTATTTAAGTCTAATGCGCTTAGTTGCAGCTCTACGTGATACCCTGTACACATTTTAAATGCCTAGCAGTGGGGCATATTAGAGCAATGAATCTCTTTGGGGGATTCAGAGAGCAAACAGCTTAGATCGAGATGTAATCGATTGATTAATGACATCGAAAGCATATCTCCAATGAGATTTCATAGACAGTTAGATATTAAATAACACATATTTTAAATCTTAGTTTACGTTTCATAGCTTAAAGATTATTGAATTTTATTGATCATATGTCTAGTATTCAATTTATCGAACTATTTGCAGAGAACCTTTCTCAAAGGTATATATTACAGCTCTAGAAGTTTAAATTAAGTTAATAAAATTGATCGATAACATGTATAATTGTTAATTTACCGATAAATCGATCATCTGTGCTTTGCCTACCTTTGCCTAAATGTTCATAAAACGATATAAAAGAAACAAATTAGATTTCAAATACCCTGTACCAACAATGCCTAATGTAAGCTGCTTAATACACACATTAAATTAAATCTCAACTGAATTGAAATTTCTGTGGAACGAACTTGATTACAGGGTAACTGTCAGTCTTCCAGTCTTAACTTACTTCAAAGCATTTAAGTAAATTGATTTACAATGATATTTGTGGTAAACTTTAGACAAAAACTCTTCTCGGCCAATTGAGCCTGTGCATTTTCTAATGCCAATTTTGCGTACGATTGCGTATACGCAATATTGATTTATAATCGTAATCGAATTACGTATTAATTGAGCAGTAGCCATTTGCAATTAGCCACTTGAAATGTGCTTTTAACAGAGGCTTAGCTACTTAAAGCTGCTACATATAATTGGAGTTAAATACGCAATTTACTTACTCATTTTGCCATGCGAAGCACTTAACAATAATTACGTATACGCCTAGTGGCGCATAGTTAAGCCAGCCACCAAAAGTTGTTGTTTATCACTGCTTATGTATATATATATAAATATATATATATATATATATTGATAACTTCACTTATTGTATTTTCACTGCAAAGGTTGATCGATTTGTTATTAAATACAGATGCGGCTACAGATGACGTTACAGCTTCAGTCATAGTCGACATATACAGATACAGATATAGATATAGTTATTTATAGGGTAGATATATTTATTGTAATTGCACTCGTTATTTATTTAGCCTTTGCACATTTCGTTTTTGGACAAAGTTTTACCATTTGCCATATGCATATTTGATTATGCTTGTCGGCCTACGCAAAAAATACCAATAAACACCCGCAAATTCAATTTTGTTCATTTATTTACAATTTTAATGTATTTATGCATATTGCGCAAACATTTTTCGGTTATTTTTCGTCGTTGTTGTTGTTATGCAAATTATTTATGTTTGTCGTCGAGAGATAAGGGATGTAAAAGATACAGAGAGGGAGACGCAGGCATAAAAGTGTCAGCTGCTTTGCCATAATCTTGCTTAAAACACTTTTTGTGGCTGATTGGCTGTGACAATGGTCGAGTCTGAATGTTAAGGCGAAATATTTGAATATATTAGAAGAAGTAAGAGGAAAATTGAAGTAGGAATGGCTATTTAGATACGGAATATATGACTATTGCTGGTGCATAGTCGAAAATTGTTATTATGAATTTAATTTAATAAATGAATCATTTTATATAAAATAAATGCAGCTATATCTAATTTATATCTTAATTATGCACTCGAAATATTAATTATAAAAGGAAGTTTTGTCTAATTACAAGTTTATTTTGGAGATACAAACTTAAAGTTGAATTACATTTGCTTTTATTTTAAGCATCAGATTAAATTAGATTTAATAAAAAAGATAGTGAAATTAGTTATGTAATAATAATAATTAATTTATAAAATATATGGAAAAGACTTTATCAATCTTTAAGAAAGCTTACGCAAAATGACTTTGTTCCTTAATATGTCAAAGATAAGTAGCAATTGGTTAGGCATGTCGGCAGACGAAGTCTAACAAGTCTTACAATAAGCGGACAATGAAGGGATACTCCTTAGTGCCTTAGACACCTGGGCCATAATTCTCTTAGTTACGTTAACTGGGCCCTATTACTTATACTACCTAAGCTAACTGGGATTGAAACTTTAATAACACCGCGAAGTTTCCCACAGAACTTTACCTTTTCTTCATTTCTTTCTCTTTGGCCTACTGAATCTCTTTTCTTGGATTCTGTTAGAACTTGAGCATTTATAAGATTACATTTAGACTGAATTCCCTTAAATTAAGTTAACTTTTATATATTCTTAATACAACTAAACTAACTAACATTTAAACTATAATAACTTAGCCAAGTTTCCCACATAATTTTACCTCCTGCTTATATCTTTCTTTTTAACTCACTCACTCTCTCTCTCCCTCTCTCTCTCCGCTTTCTTGTACTTATTTCGTGTTATTTAACATTCAATTAATATTTTTGCTTTGTTTTTTTTTTTTATTTATTCTGCAATAATTAATTTTACTCTTGTTCTCGCACAGCAAACAATTTAAATTAACAATTTTATCTGCCCTTTTTTTCTTTGCCACTTTTAACTTTTTTTTAAGCTTGATTAAACCTTTATGAACTCAATTAATTACTTTTTTTAATATAATTTTGTTATTAAACAATGTGAAAAGACAAACATCTGTGTTGGGCCTGCGTTTGAAGTGATTAATAATGAATATATTTATATAAGCATAAATTATCTTTTGGCCAATTTATTATTATAAAAATATTTTAATAGGCAAAAACTGTGCCACGTTTCAGTAAACAATTTAGATTGTTTTTAGGCCTTTTTGGTCGGGTCTAACGAGCACAGTAAATTAGAGAGAAAGAACAATGAAATCATGTTTTGCTGAGTTTTCTATTTGAAACATTTAAAATAATTAAAATGGCACATAGGAAACGTTGCTCTAAACACAACAACCTTTTGGAGTCTAAGCGGCAGAGGTTTGAGGTGTGTAGGGTGTTATGTGAGGGTCTAAGCATAGCCAGTTTTTAGCTCTGACCCACCGCAAATATTAGAAAGAAACAACAAGAGGCGACCATAAAAAGGGCAGCGAGCAAAAATTGTTAGCGCTAAGCAAGATTTATGTGGCCCTCAGGGCCAAGGCAGCTGGGCAGTGGGGGGCGTGGCATTGGCATTGCTCTTGCTAAAGGCCCATTATTTGTTTTAACTGTGCGCTTTGCTGCAAAGTCTGCGGCTATACATTTCAATAATTTAAAGTATTTGAGCATTTCGAGGCAATTTGCTTAATGGTGCTTTGCCACGCCTCCCCAGCCCAACAACGCGCTGCCTGCCGCCCCAAAGGGTTTTTTGGGCGCAAAAGCTCATAAATAAGGCAAGTGTCCAAGGCAGAAAGCTTTAAGATGTTCTTGCCCCAAAAGAATAGAGAGAGACCTATAGAGGCAAGAAGCTGCTGTCCAGAACATGTGCAGCAGCTGTTGCTGTGAGTGTGTGTGCGCGCGTCAGTGTATTCGTTGCACAACAGTTCAAGGCCGTTGCAGGTTGCAACCCAATTACGCAAAAAAAATTGTAGCTGAAAACGCACGCAGCTGCAACCTTTGAACCTTTAGAAACAAGCGTGCTTCAAAAGCCAATCGATAGAGCGTTGTGCAAGCTAAGCGAGCTCAAAGAGATAATTGCTGTAGATATATTTAGATATATATATTATTTAGGATATATAGATGTAGTCAATAAGGTTTTATTTGAGACGAGATTTGAAAACAATGCAAATTAATTCGATTTTATAAATTAGAGTTAATTAAAGTTCTGAATGGATAAGGCGAATCATTTGTCATGCTGATTAAATTGAACGAGTGTTATAATGCAAATAAACTTGATGCAATTCTTTAGCAGTTGGTATTTATCACAGAAAGGCAACGCCTCTAAGCTCGATACGTCTTATTAACTTATTAAGCATTCGACTGCATCAGATTTTGTTACAATCAGTCAAAGTTTGCTGACAGTCGATTCAAGTTTTGAATCAATCAGTAAAAATTTATAACATGATGAGCACAGCTCAATGAGACAATTATGATGAGACAATTATGATTCATAGTTTCAATGGACATTTATTGAAATATGTCATTTAATATTGACTGTTAGATATAAGGTCACGAATTACAATTTTTATTTTCGATTTTGAATTCTTTTTGGCTCTAAAAAAAGCAATCAAGTTAAGTCAATTTGAATAGTTTATTAATTTTTGTCTTTGGTATTTGGCCCACTTCAAAAAATTTAGAAAAAAATCTAGATTAAATTTTGGAACACAGAGAACACAGATTTCGACCCCTGTGATTCTTTCTTGTTGCTGAAAATAAAGAGGCTAAAATTAGGACCACACTAAAGACGAGATTAAAATGATTTTTGTCTAGTGTTCCGACCGTTGGAACGTTGGCTTTATTGAATGATATCTGAATGGGAATCACTTTGAAGGGGATAAAATAGATGCATCACTAAATAAATTATCAAAAATTTTTTTTTGAACGGGCATTGAACATACATATACAATACATATATTTATATATGTATGTATATATATATTCCTTTTAGCCACTCTGATTTACTCTGACCCTATTTGCAACGCGTGTGCAATATGCATAAGAATGTGAAACAGCATTAGCTGTACGCTCTAGCGACCTAGACAACTTGGAGGCAGCTGCCACATGCTGCTGGTGCTCTGTTTGTTGTTGTAAAGTGAGCCCTAGTCAAAGTTGGCGTGTCGTGAATTCCTTGTTGATGGCACGAGCCAAAGCAAAAAGATAAACACGCCACAAAATGTGCCAATGCCAATTGTTGAAAGAGGGCAAGGCGTAGCACGGTTAGCTAGGGTTAACTGTAACGCTAACACACACACATACCCACAAAAAGATTCATATTCACATTCACATGGGATGCACAACGTTCAAGGACATGCAGCGAGAGCTGCCTGCATTTGTGTATGTAAGTCACGAGGTTTTCTGGTTTTTTTTTGTTTGCGGCGCCTGCAGGTTATGCAACACCTTTTTGTTGCCACATTTATTATTCTTCTTGTTGTTGTTAATTTGTTTAGCTAATTTTATGAATAGGACAGCTAGAGCCGCGCACACACACAGCTTTTCGTGACGTCAAAAATGTTTGCCAAAATTCCACGCTCTCTCTCAGCTCCTCTCGCTTCATCTCCCTTGCTCTCGCTCCTTGTGCGTGCGTATTAGAGCAGCTGTGCGCTGTATCTGTATCTGTATTTGTATATGTGTGCATATAAATATGTATTTGTGTGCGTGTTTTCACTTTCGCTTTTTCATTGATTTTTTTTAAGCGCGCATTGTGTGGCATGCCACACACACACACACACACACACATTTATGCTACTATTTTGTTGGAGCTTTTTCGGGTGCCTTTAAACAGCTTCCACTGTTAACTTGTTTCACTTTCATCTAAGCCAAAACACACTCACATGCGTGTACGCACTCTCTTTCACACACACACGCTGCGTCGTCTTTGGAAATTGGCCGCTAACGTCGCACAGCGCTCGCTGCCAAAACTAAACTGAACTCGTGCCACGCTGCCACATCGCATGTGACCAGCATGCTGCTTGTGGCAGCAACAGCAACAGCAGCAGCAGCAGCACTCGCAGCAGCAGCGCCAGTCGCAGCAGCAGCAAAAATACTGGTAACAGTTTTCCTCAGCGGCGCAGGCGCAATTTTCCATAGAACATTTTTGCTTTGCCTCGCGACTGCTATTGTCACAGTTCACGTCACACTGTTGCTGCTTGTCCCTCGGCCTCTCGCACACGTTTTTGTTTACATTGTTTTGCTGCCACCCCAGAGTGTGCTAAGCAGTGTAAATAAAATTACGCATACGCCACGTGCTGCGACAAGTTGTTAAGCAAGCGCCAACTTAGACGAGCTCTACATAAAAATTAATGCATTTTCCTGTTCATTTGTAATATACAACGGATATAAAAACCTTTTAATATCTATTTTTATATATCTATAACCATTTCTTTTCGGTTCCTCTTGAACCAGCCTCGCCCATTGAAAAGCCTGAAGCATGAGCCAAGACACTGCACAGAATTACGACTCAATTTACAGAAATTGAACAAAGCGGACCAGAGCACTAGCTCACACTCACACACACACATATATAGAGAGTGACACACGTGTGAGCTGCGTGTGTCCTTTTGCCGCTGTGTTGGGTCGACAACAATTTTTACGCTGATTGGTTTCAACTCACTTTTTCCCAGCGTTTTTATTTTTCTTGTACACTTTATGGCAGAGTTTTTCACAATGGGGTATATGAGAATGCAGAATGCTTATATAGAAGATAGAAAAAGGGTTACACAGGCTGCATGTCCTATAGGCAGTAGCAAAGGGTTCAGAGCTAAAAAGATAAAGACTTTAAATGTCGAAGACTCTTAGATCTACATGCCAAAGGCATTGAGTACTAGAGAAGACATAAGAAACAAATATACAAAAATAAACAAAGACTTCTACAGATCGAGAGTAAACGAGATGGCAACTTCAACAGCTAATTATATCAAGAGCCAAAGATGAGAAGGAAAAAAATAAAAGAAAAAATAGGTGAAAAATTTTATATAATTAAGACATTAACATTATAAAGCTTGAAGAACTAGGAGTAAAACAAAGAGAAACTTAACAACTTAGCAATAGACTGTAAGATCTTGAGACGTTAAGCTGAAGACTTCTAGACTTCATGTATAGTGCTGAAAGCTTTTACAAGTGATAGGTAGGTTTTTGTTTAACTGATGATACTACATTTAAAAGGAATAAAATTCTATCTCTAATTATATATAATTCTATCAGAAATCGATAGTAGATATTCTTAGTTTAAGCGGTGTATACGTAGCATAGTCATATAGAAAAAGATTTATATATACGTATTTCTGCTCTACTCTAACAGCTGGAATGAGTCTAACAGCTCAGTAGTTTACAGCGTATCTGATAGTTGTTCAATGTAAAAAAGTTCTGTCTTAGTTGATTTTCAGCTTTTGACGAAAAAGTCAACGAGCCAAAGCCAAATGTCAATTTTGCCCGCTCTGCGCCCGTCCCCTGCTTAAGCCTGCCCCCATTTCGCCCCTCTCATGATACGGGTCACTGTGCCGCCTTGAAGCACTTTTGGAATTTAATAATGAAATAGCCTCAATTTTCTGGCCAAGCTCCTGTTGAACCGTTTGCTTGGCCAAACAATTTTCAATTTTCCATTATGTGACTTTTTCGTTGATAAATTCCATTGGAACAGATGATGAAAAAACTTTTTCTCTCTCCCTCTCAAAAAAAAAAGCTGTAAAGCTGCAACTGAAACTGAAATTGAAAGCAGAGTTGGTAGTTGCAGTTGGCAATTGGCAATTGGCAATTGGCATTAGCTGATATAAATCATTCGGTTGCCAACATTCCTCATAACTAATTAAAAGTTGAACGCAGCGCGAATAATTTAATTGAATTTAATTGCATTTCCGTTGCAATTCATTCAGCCGCGGGCTGAAACGCCCACACGCACAGTGGTACATAATCAACAGTAAGAATATAAACGACAATTGATACACTGGAGCTGGGGCGCGGCACAACATATGTCGTGGGAGAGAGAGAGACTTGACATTGATTTTTTATCAATGATGAATGACAATCGAGCCGCAGTTGACAGCAAATGACAGTATGTGTGTGGGTGTGTGTGTGTGTAAGTGCGCATCAGCTACTTATAGTCCTTGTTCATCACAAAAATATCTGTCAAAATGTCTTTTACAGCCCGGCCATAACTTTGTTAAAGCCTTAATCAATATGTGTTTAGAGCTCTTTTGTTATGCCTCAAATTGATTTGGCATTAACATTTAATACAGCGTATACAAAATTCGTTTTCAAAATAACATAAAAAATATTGAAGGACAGAAGGAATAACACATGTTGAATTTCATTTGTATTATTTACAGCTCTTTCATAATTGGAATTGTATTAATCATTGTTTTTATACACTGCAGGCATTGGCAATGGAATTGGTTTGTGTAAGAAGACAGAAGAAGGCGTGGCACAGTCAGTAAAGCATATATATTTCTGATAAGGAAGACCAGGTGAGTCTATCTTGTTGGTTAACTACGCATAAAAGAAGTTTGAATTGATGCAAATAACAGCTCGGCACAAGGTTCAGGGTATTTGCTAGTCGAGCACTGCCGACCACAGAGCCTTACTGGCTTCAATATTGATTTGATTGCTTATTTAAGTTTATTTTCTTATATATTAATATATTTTAATAAGATTGCTTCCTTGCAGAGTTGCCAGCCAAATATCCTATCAACTTCTTTTATGCTGCAATAATTTGCTGTAGGGTCACATTTGAGCAGTTGCTTGGCCAATTTGCAGCACGTTCGCAGTTTTATGACAACATTTCTCTTTTTTTTGTGTGTGTATGTGTGTCAACTTGTTGTTGCAAGTGCCACAGTCAAGGCTCTTTAGCTCCTTAGCTGTATTTGCTAGCGTCGAGGACAAGTTTTGCTATCTTAGCCAAGTTGCTCATTAGACGCAACGCAGCACAAGTGGCAGCTAAAGACTCACACTTGAATTTATTATCGCCTTTGATATGTTGCTTGGGTGTGCGTGTGTGTGGGCGCACTTACACTTAATTGAATCCTGCGGGCAAAACTCTAAGCCCCAAGGCATGTGGCATGCCAAAGCGTTTAGTGGCCAACCGCCGCCCGCAGCTTTGTTACCCGTGCCGCAGTTGCTACGCTGCTGCTTCAACCGCTACTGTAGCTGCTGCTGCTGCTGCTGCTGCTGCTGTTGCTGCTCCTGCTACTGTTGCTGCTCCTGCTGCTCCTTTCTGCTGCTGCTCACATTCTACATCCTGCAGCGCCTCTAATTCAATTAGCAGGTTCAGCGCCAAAAACGGCAAATGGCTCGTTAAACACGCTCTGTGTGTTTTTGCAGTTAGCAGCAAACACACACCTATACACACATCTCACACACACACACATAGACTCCTATTTAATGCCACTTCACTTGTCTACTCTTCGTTTTTTAAACATGTTTTATTAGATTTTCTTTCCTGCTTTTTGTTCCATTTTATTTCACTTTATTTTTTGCCTCAACTGGCGCCAATTTTATGCAAACGGAAGTTCTCACACACACACACACACACACATATACACACACGTCGCTCCATTGTGTGTGTAATGAGCAAAATGTTACAAATTGCCAAAAACTCTGTCTCCCACTGCCTTTTGTGTTTGCTTTGGCAGATAATGCTGGAAAAATCTTTTGCCGTGGCCATTGGCTCGTGGTCAGCGAAGCATCCACTGAATGTTGTTGCCTCACAGCCCCACACATGTGCTAGACTGCTCCGTTTCCTGCCAGCTGCGGGGCATAATTATGAGCTATGCAAATAATGTAGCTCGGTCCCGAACCCCGCGCCCCGCACCATTTTCCTTTTGACACGATAAATCGTTGTGCTTTTTACTCATTTACACATTTTACACAAATAACTCGAGCAAATTGTTCACTTTAGCTGAGCAAATGTATTTGATGCGATAAAAAACCAAAAAAACCGAAGTGCTTGGGTAGGCGTAGCGTGGGAGTGATGGCTAGAGATACCCATTGGATCTGACCAATAAACTAAACTGTCTGTGGGATATACTTAAAATCATGATAGACTCACAGGCCGAAAGCCAGTCTAACTTTTAAGGTATTCAAAAGTTTTCTAGTCGAATTTAGCTTTGCTTTCTACTCAGCCAAGCAAAGTTCTAAGAATGTGTTTAGTTGGCTCGCTTTGAGTTGCTTTGAGCTGCTTGTAACAGAGCGCCTCTCTCTGCGCTTCTCATGCCATGCAGTTTAATACAATCGAGCAGATGTCGCTTAAGCAGAAAGTCAGTCGATTGAAAGCTTTTAAAAACTTTGCTTTTAAAGCTTTCTGTTTATAGGCATAGCTGATGGACTGAGGTATTTCAAAACTTACCTATGCAAGCGATAATCAAATTTTTTACTTGACTCGCTGTAAGTTTAGTTCTGTTCACTGCCCTCTAAGTGCTTCTCATGATATTTAGTCGAAATAACTACAAGGTAATCAAGCGGAAGCCCCCACAGTCAAGTTCTATAAAAAGTTTGCTTTTAAAACTTGCAGGTTAAAGTTTAACGTTAGCTGCCATTTGCTATTCATAAATTGGCTTTCAAGGTATTCAAAAGTTCTCAAATTTGTTTGCCCGAAAGCAATCTCAATTTGTATCTAGTTGTGCTTAAAGTTATATTTCTTCATGAGAAACAGTGCAGCTGCTGCAGCGCTCTATGCGCTTCTCATGCACTGCAGCTGCTAACCATAATCGCCTTTCCCTTTGGCGCTTCATATGGCCGCAGCGTTAACGCTGTGTGGCTGCATTCTGTTTGGGTTCTTTGATTTTTCGCCTCTGTTCGATCTTTGCCCCGCATGCCCCATAATTTCCATGCTGCTTCTGCCTTTTTCGTCCACTCTTTTCGGTCGCGTTTTTTGCAGCTGTTGCAACAAAAGTCCATTATCCTTTTTGGCGTTATCGGTAATCAATTTCAGTGGCCGTACACACACACACACACACTCACATACAGCAGAGAAGAAAAAAAAAACTTTTAGCTAGTTTTTTAGCTTTTTTTTGACAGCTTTTTCGACCGACGGCGCACAAAAGCGACGTCGACGAGAGGCAGCAGCAAATGGGGAATTGTTAGTTTTGAAATATGCACGAAGCGACGGCCCCTTCTAACAAGCCATGCCTTTCGCACACACACACACATGTGTGTCTGTGTGTGTGTGCGTGCAGCTCAACAAAAGCTGTTGAAGTGTTGTTTGCTGTCCGTTGTTGTTGCTGTTGTTGTTCAGTTTTATAAGCGCATTTTGCAGCGCAATTTCAGTCGACAACAACAAATAATTCAATTTCAATGTGGCAGCAATATTGCTGCTGTTGCAGTTGCAGTTACAGTTATTGTTGTTGCCACTCACTTACATCGTTGTCGAGTTGTTCGCAAAAAACTTTTCTTTCCTCTAGTTACTTTTTTTCACTGCAATTGGCTTCAAATTGGCTGCGCGTCGAATTAGTTGTGAAATGTTGCGAGCCTTGTGCTAGTTTTCATTTGAAATGGGGCGATTGAGTTGCTAACACACACTCACACCCACACAAATCTAATTACGCGTAGTTATCTAAGTCAGACGTTGCAAAGTAGGCAACACACAAATTGCAGCGCGCTGCCCTTTTTTAATAATCCAGCGCCTTTTTTCTTTCTTTTGGAACAGCTCCATAACCTTTCACAAGTGCACTGAAAAAAGCCAAGAAGGGTAGTGGTGCACTGTGTGTGGGTTGTGCGCAGCTGGCAGATACGCTGCAGGCTTCAATCTCTATCACGTTATTTGGTTAAGAAAGAAATTGGAGTAAATGAGGCTTGAGCTATTTTGTTAAATATTATTTTATTTGGAAGCTATATCGATGCCATTATGAAATAGTACATTTTTCAACAATCCAGTTCGATTTTGGTTGAATGATTTACCACTTGTATCTAAAGCAAAATTTCTATTAAATATTTTGATTGTCAGGCATTAGATGATTTATGATCAAATAAATGACAAATACTTTTTGGCTATTGCAAGTGTGATAAGTTATCGATAAGTTAAACAGCTATTTAAATATAGCTATCGAAAATAGTGACTATTGTGTAGTTACCTTTTACTATTCTTTAAGTTTGTTTATTTTTTTCGTATATATCGAATGAAAATTCAAATTGTTTTTCTTTAACTGTAAAAATGTCTGAATATCAATATTTCGATAACAAATGAATATAGAAGACATTGAGTAATATTATGAAAAGAAAGTTTTATAAGAGTTAGAGTCTTTAGATACTAAAAACAGACGACAGACCACAGTATACTTGCAAGATCAAGTCAAGCTAGCCCTACTCAAGAGTCAATCTATAGCTCTGTAATATATGTATAACATATGTCATATATATATTGCATAATATAGTCTCTCCTCTCTCTCACTTTTCCATCCACTAATTACATACTCCAAAACGAAATCAAAACATCCCTTTCCAGAAATGTTTCAATGATTGCATAAAAACAACCTGAAATTGTTGCTTACATTGGCAGCGCAATTTTCAGTTTGTTTGGCTTTCGGCCTCGGCTCTCACTTTTCAATTAATTCGAGCGGCCTTTGTATCAAGCTAAACCGCAAACTGGCCTCAAAATTTGGGTTTTTGGCAGCAGCTAAGCAACTGCTGCTGCCGGTGCTGCCAGTGCTTGTTTTTTCTACGGTTAGTGTATGTGTGAATGCGGTGTTTATTTGGCTTACCCTCACTTTTGAATGCGGTTTTCGTTATTTCAATGTGGGTCACAGGCAGCAGCAAAGGCAGCGACTGTTGGCCAACTCGCTGACAGCTGGCCAAATCACGTGACTATTTCGGAAAAACAATTGTGGACCAAGCAAACGAATGTGGGCCAAGCAACGACGAGTGTGTCGATTAGCCAAATTGAAAACGACAGTGCGCTGCAAAATAATAAAAAGCGGAAAATGGCGAACAACAGCGGCTTATGCAACTAAGGCTAATGCTAAAGCTAAAGCTGAAGCTGAATATGAAGATGTTGCCAGTCCAGCGATAAGGAATTTGGGTCAAACAGGCTCAGCACTTTGCAGCAGTTGGCAGTATTATGGAGAATAATATGTGTATGTGAGAAAGTTAGACTGGGCAGCAAAAGTGGTGCCTGACTGCGAGATACCCTGCAGAATTAATGGCAGTCTTTATATATCGCAGTGAGAGTGGAATAGATTAGAGTTTTTATATCTATATATATCTTTAGATCTACATATGAGAGAGAGTGTGTAAGTTATGCGCGTGACAGACTAAGGAATGCCCGAACTGAAAATTGTTAAATTGGAAATTAGAGAAATATCAAAAAATGCATTTAAATAAATTTATTTAAATCAAAATCTAAAACTTAACGCTTATAAAATTAATCATCACAATCTTTAATTGCTATAAAAGGGACCATAAGTCACCTGACAATAACTTCCTAAATCTTACAGCTCAGCTCGTTGCTGAAGGTGTCTGAAGTGATAAAGAAACTGAGCCAACAGCTTAATTGCTTATAAAGCATATACAGTGTAAAACCTATTTCTAAAATAATCAATCATCCGCAGGGTATACAAAGTGAGAGCTAAAAAAATTTTGCAATTTCAACTAGGCGTATGAGTAATTTTTGCGCTAAGCGGCTTATGCGCTATGCGAGCATTGAGAATCCGATATGCGATTTATATTTGGTTAACTGCACATCCAATAAACTGTGAGCACGACAAGTGGTGCGGGCGGTGGCTCAGTGGAGCACCCACTGACTGGCAATATGTAAATATTGACTCGGTAAAATCGAAATCGTCAAAAATCGTTCATAAAAGTCCAATGGAAAACGTTCAGAGCTGCAAATATTTGGACCAACTAACAGACAACATGACAGCAGAGGAGAGAGTGAGAGGGACAGAGGGAGGGGCAATGGCAGAGAGGCGGCGACGGGGCACGTTGGCTGTGGGCAGCGACAGTTTGCTTTCTGTCCGTTTGAAAATCACAGCGCATAAATAATGAAAGTCCATTTAATTTTCAACAGCTGACGGTTTGTACGAGCAAGCAGGGCGCCCGGGGGCGTGGCGCTCGATGAGCTGACAAATTTTCGTCGTATCAAATTCTTTGGGGAAGAAAACAACTTTTTGACGGATTCGCCTAACTCTGTTAACAGAATGTGCTTAGCTTTGCGTTTGCTATTTTGCATTTTCCACATGCTTTGCAATTTTCATTAGCGAACTAACCTGTTTGTTGGTCTTTGATGCCATTATATTTAACTGTTTGCATCAATTTATACTCTTTCTAAACTTGTTAATCAAGTGAAAAGTGAGTATATTCGTTCTGGCATTTCTGATCTGTTCTGGCATATATATTAGTAAAGACGACTTAAGGACAACAATTTATGGTATATATATTTACGTTCATAGCTGAAGACGGGGCCAATTGAAAATTGATTTGTACATGATCTGTACGTCCATCGACCCCAAAGGTAAACCATTCATTGAGGCAAATCAAATGGACAAATATTAAATTTGGAGCACATTAACTATGTGCGAGTATTGAGCAGCAGGTTAATTAATTTATATAAATTTGAGAATCAAGAAGTCAATCATACAGATGAAATACTGAAAAACGTTGCTTAAATATTTTTATAGAGTATTGCTTAGTCTTGTCTCCGCCAATTCGTCTTTCTAATTGGATTTTATTGCTATCAAATATAGTTTCTAGTTTTGTCTCTGACCTCTCACGTTCTTTGTGATTCAATATCCCTGGCTATTATTTCGGTTCATAAAAGCGAAATATGTCATTTAATTAAAGCGCGCTCTTCATATAAATAAGGCGACTATCTAAAACGCCGTCATAATTGGCCATAAAACTTGACCAACAAACCGCAACTTTTGCCTGATTAATTTCGAATGCGAAAAACGCCGGCAGCTGCAGCCGGAGCTACGAAACTTTTGCGTGGCGGACCAAGTTGACATTCATTAGAGTAAAACTTGTCGAAGAGTAAGAGGAGCAACAGCAAAACGGGTATATTGCAACAGTTGAGACAAAAGCTGGCCAGGCGCAGCATCCTGTTGCAGCCAGTGCTGCATGTCCTGCTGCATCCGTTTTTTTTTCTCTCTCTCCCATCACTGACAATAGCAACAGGCGCTGAATTAGCAGCAAAGCCAGAGCTAGTAACACAGCGGAAGCTATACACAGCCTGAAGCAGCTACTCCTCTGCCGTCTCTCGCTCAACTTCTTTCCAGTTTGTGCAGCTGCTGCTGCTGCTGCTGCTTGTTGATCCTGTGTCCACTGCTTGGAACGTTAGCCTCATCAAAAACTCTTTGAAATGAGTTTTTATTAGTTCTTTTTTCCACGCTGTCACTTGCACTGTTGTTGTTGTTGTTGTTGTTTTTATTGCCTTCTGTGTGTGTGTTTGAGTGTTAATTAAATTTCAAATGCACAAAAGCTGCAATGACACAAGCTTCAGCCCGTACAGCCAGCAATAAGTGTTTCTTACTCTATATATATAGTTTTTTTTTTCTAATTTCATTTCCATTTTCATGTTTCACTTTAATTGCATCTAAATGCCAAACATGTGTGTGTGTGTGTGTGTAAATGAAAATGTTTTTAAGGCTTTCAGCTGAACGCCGAAAAGGAAGAAAATGTTGTGGGTTGAGCGCCAAGTTTTATTTTTTTGGCTGTTTGCTCAGCTTTTGCTTTGTTGTGTTTTTAATTAAGTTTTTAAACTGGCGCCAAAAGTGCACGAAGAATATAGAAATAGAAAGAGAGAGAGAGAGAGGGAGAGGGAGAGGTTGGGATAGATGTGAACAGCAGGAATTCTACACTCGAGTGAGAATTTTTAGCCGGACTCCAAACGGACTTATAATTTACATGGAGGCAGCTTTCGGTTTCGCCTGGCTGCCATTACGGCTGCTGTTGCTGCTGCTGACGGCTAAATTGATTAATGTGCCTTCTAAATGGCGCCAGGCGGTCCAGCCTAAAAAGCCAACAGAAAGAGCTAAAGAGAGGGAGAGAGAGAGAAAGACCCAAGAGGTTTTGTGCCCACAGAACTTTGCTGCAACAGTTCGCAAATTGTTGCGCCAAAGTGTCGAGTGCAAATGTCTCTTAAATGTAACGCATATGCGGGACATTTGCACACAGAGAGAGAAAGAGAGGGACAGAGCTGGGTTGAGCCATTAGCCTGGTGATATCCTTGATATCCTGCCTTTGTTAATAGGCTACATAATAATTAACAGCTTTTCGTGTGGCCCGCATTGCAACACAAATTTTCGTTGGCTAAAATGATTTGTAAAGCTCATAAATTTTGTCTCGTCGCCTCGTTGAAAATTCATTATGCGAAAACTGAGTTGGGTTAATGTCTTCAAGGAGAGAGCATAGAGAGTGGGAAGCACAAAGCATAGCACAAAACATGGAGAACTGTGTGAAGTTGACTAGAAAATGCTCTTAAGATGTGGAGCTGGGCTTCAGCTGAAGGCATATAAACTCAGGCTGGCGATTAATTTATATAACATAAAGATAGACGAAAGCAGAGAATAGCAAGACCTGGCTTGAGCTTGATTATAGTGTTGGCAAATGGGTTCAAGCAGCTTGAAGACTATGCTTGAATAATTCTTTTAGCTGTGAGTTAAATTAATAAAAATCTCACTTAAAATATTATAAATATTTCAGGTATGTTTTGCTTCTTCAATAAGATTGTCTTTAGAATAAAGCTTAGCATATGACACTGGTTATCAAAGTAGAAATTAGTGAAACTTCTTGTCAAATAAGAAAACTTCAACTCTCAAACATTTTATTGATTCCGAGCTCAAATCTATCAGAATCGAAGTGTTGATTCAATATTTAGCAATAAATATATTTAGCATTTGTATAAATAATTGTAGAAACTTTAAATTTAATTTACTGCAGAATATATTCATTTATTACTGCTATAATAATTCTTTACAATCCTTTCAAAATTTGGGCACAGAAATAACTTTCAATTTGACAGTTGCTGTCTAACTTAATCAGCTTGGTAGCATACCCTATGGGCAAAACCTCTAGAGCATTAAGTTTCAGTCTTGAAGCTTGCCCAAAAATATTTGAAATGTCCTCAAAACAAACAATGAAGCAACAAATTGGCAACTCTCAACCCGTTGACAGGCTTATCTGTGCTCTCGCTCTCTCACTCCCTCTCTTGCCTCTCTCTGTCACCCTGCCACTCTGGCTCTCTCGTTCTGCCTTGCTTGCCATTTCGTTCTGCTGGCAACCATAATTCATGCCAAGTGTTTGTGTATGCCAGAGCAACAATAACAACAATAACAAGGGCCCGGGGCCAATGTCAGCTTAATAATATAATAGAAAGCAGGCACGCCCACTTTGTTGCCGCCCCGTCCCTAGCAAGTGCCATTTATGCGGTTGAAATGGCGGGCAATAAATGTAAATTGTCGTAACGCGCTTTTACGTCTTTTACGTAGCAACGTATACGCAATTTTTCTAACGACAAAGCGCAAAATTTGCAATTTGCAATTTGTGCTTTAAGAGAAGGAAGCAAGGGGCGTGGCATGGAGCAGAGGTAGGTGGGATCAGCGTGACATTTGTTTGGTTTTCATTTCGAGAGCAGCGCATCAAAGGCTGCCATGGCAAAGCAGCAGCAGCAGCCCCACAGAAAGCTCAATGAAGAGATGCACAAAAAAAGAAAACAAAAAAAAAAGCAAAAAGGAAAATTCCTTCTGCAAAGCAAAGGAAGGAAGGAAAGCGCAGAGACCAAACAGTTGCAGCTGCAGCTGTTGGTATAGCAATAGCAAAAATTGAAATATGCCACGAATTGCAGCAAACCCAACGCACCAGGAAGGACGACCTCTGCCTGCTAGTTGGCAAACCTTACCCTATGCAAATAAACCAATGCCCAAAGCCACCCACTCCTCGCCACCATAGACACACGACGTGAAACTATTTAATAAACATGAAGAGCCCGGGATTCAGCTGAGGGCGCTCCCCAAACGGGGATGCGGAAGCGAATGAGCCAGCTACAAATCGAGGCAACTTTGATGTTTCGCTCGAGTGCATTTAATAAGTCCAGCCAAGGGAGACAGAGAGGGGCCAGCTAAATGCTTGACAAGCAGTCAGCCATCTGTTAATGTGTTATGGAGCAAAAAGGTGTAACTGCTGGGGGTCAGCAGCTCCGCTCAGTTGTGCTGCCAAGAGTTCAACTCATTAGACAAAACGACGCTAAGGAAAATTTATTTGTGGCCCTAAAATACAAAATGTGTGAATCGAGTGCATGGAATATGAGCTGGCAAAATAATGAATATAATGAAAGCGTGATTGTGTGTACAGAACATGAGGCAATATAATGGAACTGTGCGAGATTTTGTGTGAAAGCAGGAAACGCTGCGAACTGAAAGGGATACAGAAAATACAATAAAAGCTTCAGGCAAGGAATTTCCCAACGAAAATTGGACGCGCAAGCACATTGATCCTTCTCCTTCATAATGTATATATATATAAATGCCGTAACAAGGCAAGTATCATTAAAATCTCTCGGCTCTTACATAACTCTTTCAATTCAATAAAATTCGGTTCATTTTACATCTTTAAAATTCATTATTTTTTCTATTTATTTTCTACCCACTTGTTACATTGTTCACGCACACAAATTAAAAAACAATTCGAAATTTTGATGTTTTGCTCCCTTACATACATACACACATTAATCCATTTCAACGTTCATACAATGACCCACACAGATATAGGGACCTATGAGGCAGGCAAAGATTGCATGCATCGTTCGCTAGCGTTATCAGCGCCTGGGGCAGCAACGTGGCTTGCGCTTGGTGCGGCAACGCGATTTCGCTTTGCGACGTCGTTTGCATCCCCGCTTTTTGCGCTTCCTGCTCGACTTGCAACACGGTTTCGGCTTTGAACATTTCCGCTTGCGACGTTTCCTGCCGCAACTGTCCTTGAAGTAGTCCTCTAAGAAATCCGTCTCGGCGCACTCCCGGCAACAAACAGCTCTGCCATTATCAAAACTTTCATCGAAAGTATAAAGTAGCATCGGACGCTATGGTTGTATGCAATAGGGTTAAATTAATTATGCGGTGTATACGTAATGTGGCGTATACGTAACGCGTTCCCTTAAAAGCGCTAGCTGAAACCAAGCTGGCACATTACAGACTGCAGAGGGAATACCCCAGCAAACGGTCTGCCACCGGCTAGCTCAACTCACCGGATTGAAATCGCAGGCATCAATTTGAGCCAGGGTAGGAACGGCTTGACTTTGATTGCACTGCGCCTGAAGCACCTCCTGCGATCGATCCAAGCATCCCTCAGAAAACATTCTGCTCATTATTCGGAGTTATTCGCCTTTTTTATTTTAGTGGCATCAATATAAAAATAACTAAAGATTTGAAAAAAAAAAAAAAAACAAAAAAATTTTTGTGTTAAATTGTATAAAAATAAGAAAAGTTAAAAAACAGTCGTAACGTTTAGTCGTCTGGAAGTCTCAAAAGCAACTGCCAACATTTCGTATAACCCGAAAGCAGGTTCAAACTTTGGCGGCCTACTGAGTGTAGCACTAAAAAAGGTTTATCAATTACTATATATATGAGATACAGATACCCAGCTACAAAAAGCTTTAAACATTTTAGAGCTAAATTAGCTAAATAGTGATGTTGTCGACCTTAGAATACCCTATCATTTTTTTTTTAGAATTCTCTGAGTCTCTTAAAGTCATAAGTTTATTATGTTAAATAAATATTAATTAAAATTAAAATTAATATAGTCAAATCAAAGACATATTTTTATATTAGAGTCTTGCCTCAGATACCCTGTAAAAAGCTTATACGGCTGCCTAAGTCTATTGTCAGTCGTTCTTTATAAAGTTTCTTAATATTAAGTTGGTAAATCTTAAGTCAAGTGATGTAGTCGACCTTGAGAGACCCTGTAAAATGTTTACACGATTGCCTCAGGCTTAGACTGAATTTCTGCTATATATTATAGTTCTCAAGTAAACTTAATATATTATTGTCTCCCAAAGTTACGCTTAACTGTTCCATTCCATTCAATCAATTGCTCCTCGACAAATTGGGAGCTATTTAAGAAGTTTTTATGTGCAGAGCTTCACTTTCAGCTGCGAAATTGTCATAAATCGTTACATAATTTATTAGCTTAGTGTGAATTTGCGGCACCTTTTTGCTTTGAGAGCGAGTTTATTTGGACATTTGAGGAAATAGGAAAATACGAGGCAATGCGGCAAAGTCTTTGTTAAGGTTGGTAAACAAAAAGCAGAGCCTGAGCAGTCGGTCGTTCTGTGTGGATGCTGGGAATTGGCTAAGCGCCAGCTGCTTGTAGCAAATGAAAGGCAAGGGCGACAGCGGGGGCGGGGGCCAGGGTAGATATCTAGGGTAGGGTCGGGTGGCTTTGCCAGGCAGTCAGCAATAAGTAAAAACCAAAAACTATTTGCACTCAGCGGCGGCAAATGGAGTCGAGGCTGTGTGGCACAAGCAGGCCATCGATTTCAGCAGGTTGTTGTTGTTCTAGCTGATGTTGCCTTGTGCCAGTTAACAACATTTGTTGTTGTTGTTGTTGTTGTAGCTGTGCAAATAGTAGAACGCCGTAGCATCATATTTACAAGTTGTGAATTGTTGTAATCCGCTTCAACGATTCAGCCCAATGTGGGCTGCCAATCTTTGCCAATCTCTTGGCCCGCTTTTCATTACCAATAGCAACCAACCAAGCGATGTCCCTTCCTCTTGCTTGCTGTGGTAACACACTCCTTCAACAGTCAAACATCAATCAGTCTGTATTATGCAAATATTGTGCATGAATGTTGCAACAAAAGCGCAAGCGAATGCCTAATATACAGATAAAAGAGAAATAGAGCAAGAGAATGTAAAGAGTGTTGCAGCAGCAGACGTTGAAATGACGTTACACTGAGAGAAAGTAGCTAATGAAATTGAAGTTAAATATTATAGATATGTATGCTGACTGCTAGAAAGGCTCTGACTGAAGCGTTTCAGTTACGTTTCTTGGTTGTTTGTTAAATCAGATTTGCAGAGTAATAATAATTTGTCACAGTGTACGGTCGCTGCCAATAGCTTGAGTTGCTTTGGCAGCCACTCGCCGCATCCTTCGCTGGTATTAAATGATAACGAGTTTTGGCTTTCGTCGCCTGCGCCAAAGGAAATGCAACTAAAGCCAACTTGTTCTTTATTTATGCGTATTGTTCAAGTGGAGGTGGCAGCTGCTGCAATGTCTCAACCTTAAAGCTGCTGGCAACAAATGTCGAATTGCAATTTGAATTTGGCTTGGCTAGCAGAAGTTCTTGAGAGAAATTTCGTTGCGGATTTTCAACTTTGAGCTGACACTAAAGAAAGCCAAATCAAAAAACTTTGCAACTGACGGGAGGTGCTCGTGCCGTTGCTGTTGCAGTTTGTTTAGCTTGCAACACTTTTGTTAAACAAAACTTCTGCTGCAACAACTTATCGGCGCTTGCTTTATTATGGAGCCCGCTGGGGAAAACTCTAATTTTGTTGAACGTATCGAGTGAGAGATTTGTTATATATTCGAGGGTATTAAGTTGGCTTCTAGCTGGCTGGCTGGCTTGCCGTTGTCGCTAAGACAACCAAATGCTTGCAACAACTTAACAACTGATAATTGCAAAACAATTTGCAATGCATTAAAAGTTGAACTTTTCGGTTAATAACTGAATAATATGCCGGCTCAGTGGTGCGTCGGGCTTTTAAATGCGTGCCAAAAACGAAACTTTGTGCCAGGTCAAAAAACTTGGGCAAAGCAACAACAACAACAACAACAATTTGCCACATGCTGTGCATGTTGCAAGTTGTTTGGCTTGCCAATGAACACTTTAATTAGTTTGCCGCGTTGTTGCCAGACATTTGCTGTTGTTGCTCACTAGGTAATCAAATATGTGCAAACAACAGTCCAACACAGACGTGTGTGTGTGTGTGTGTTGTGTGTGCGTTTGACTGGGGCATGCAAACAAGACGCAGGCATGCGTAATTAAATTTACATGAATTGATATTGAATACACCAAGCAGACATGAGACGTACACAACATTTACACCCACACACACTCACGCCAGTCTCTACACCCCCTCTCACACACACACACACACGCATATTTCGCATGCAATTATCATTGCCTACTTTCAAGCGCGAATTTCTGTTGCCTACTTTTGTGCGCTGCCTTAGCAGCATGTCGCCAAATGTCTTTGCCTTGTAGTTCAGTCAGTTGCAAATTTGACAGCAAACAAGTGCTGATGCTATTAAACGAGTATGCGCGACTGCTCGATATCCTGTTACGTCAGTCGTCTAGCTGCGTGTCTCTTAATGAGTGCTGGGTAGCGTAAAAAACAAAGCAAATGCAGCATTTATGACTGCTGAACACATGTGACTCACACACACACACACACACTTTGACTCATTCACTCTCTCTCTCTCGCCTGACTCAACAAAAGTTCATTTGAGCATGGCAAAAACTTTTGTTGGCATTGTCTCCGTTTCGTTCTGTTTCGGGCCCATGCAGCAATTGGCTTTTCCACATGGGATTTCCCTCTTTGCGAAATGAATGTCTAATTTTCACAGTTCGCGCTTTGCCAGTTCATAATAATTAAAATTACGCGCCGTCTACAATTTATTTGACATTTTTTGTTTTTATTGTCAATGTCATTGTTATTGTTGTTTTCAGTCTTGTTATTATGCATTATTTATCGCAGTTGTTGTTGTCGCTTGGCGAAAAGTTTGTCCTTGTAACTTGACTCTGACTTTGGCAGTCAACTTGTTTGGCATTCATCAGGCTTACTTCTATATTTGGCCTGACATCTACATAGCGACCTCTCGCCCTCTCTTTCGCTCTCTCTCGCTTTGCTGCTTTCGCTGTTTCTGTCATATTTGGCTGGTTGATAATTGCGCTGATAGCCAGCGGTCTTGTTGTTGGCCATAATGAGCCAGAACGTTTGACCGAGCATGAATTATTGCAGAGAAGTGCAGTTGATAATTATTTTTAAGTGCATAAATGCCATAAGGCAACGGAGACAGGGATAAAGGCGGAGTAAGACAGAGACAGAGAAAGAGAGAGAGGGAGAGAGATAGAGATATAGAAATAGAGTCAGTGAGTGAGTGAATGTAAAAGAGGAAAAGAGACAGTAAGATAGAGAGAGAGAGCGTGGGAAAGAGAGAGAGAGCTTGAGATCGAGATAGAGATAGATTGAGAGAAAAAAGTTAAAATAAATATATATATATATATATATATATAGAGAGAGAGGCAGAGAGAAACAAGGATAAGGAGAGTGTATATGAGAAACTTATAGAAAAATAGAGAGAAAAAGAGTGAAGAATGATAGAGGGAGCGAAAAGGAGAGACAGCTAGATTGATGGAAAAGCGGAATAAGAAATTGGTAGAGTCAGACATATATATTAATATGTAAGTACAGAAAGAGACACAGGAAGACAAAGTAAAAGAAAGAGAGAGAAAGAGTGAGGCATTTATTTATGTAGAAAGAAAGAGGAGAGAAAGACAGCGCGTGTTAAGTTTTGATTAAAAAAGTTGAATGTCATATAAGAAACAAAAAATTTAAGTTAAAAGTTAAGTTAACAAAGAGCAGTTCAAATAGCTGCCAAATACCCTGTCAAACAAATTGCAACAAATTAGATATTCAACCTTTTACGTTATATGTGAACTATAAACTGATTAAGAATTGAGCTATATATTTATATAAATGCATGAAAATAAGTGATTAGTAAGATTTTGTTTAGGCATCAAGACTAATAACTATATATTTTATATATAATTAAATATATATTTATATAGATATATACATTAGTGTCCACACTTACACTCCCTTTTCTCACATTTTACAGGGTATCTGTGTCGCTAACATGCTGTCAGCACTTTGCAACTGTTTGTTGTTATTGCTGTGGCACTTCTCGTAACAATGTCAACACTTTATGCTTTTATCTGTTTGCACAAAGGCTGACGGACGTTCTCTCTCACTCCCACACTCGCTCTCTCTCTCTCGCGCGCTGTCTCTCTATACAATCACTTTCTCCCTCTCCCTCGCACCACGCTCAATGTAGCTGCATGTAAACACAATGCGATTAATTTGTTTTCATTAACGCGTACGCCTTTGCCTGTTGCCCTGCCACGCCTACGCAAACGCCTTCCTTTTTTTTGTTTCACGCTGCGTATACTTAACTTTTAATATAAAGTTCAACTGGCTTCACAATATATATATATATATAGATATATATATAGCTGAGTTGGCCTTCAGTTGTTGTTTCTTTTTTGTAATTGGCTGGCTTAACCTCTGACAGCCTGGGCCTTATACTCATGCCGCCGTAGTTCAAAGGTTAGGCAAGGCCAAGGCCACATTGATGAGAGGCCAGACACAAATCTCGATAGGCTTTGAACCTTCGGCAGCGAGTGGGCACCGAGTGGAATACTTTGAACTTTAGTAGCTGTTCAGCATGCATGTAAAACAGAACTCGTGGGAGTTGCGGGGCGTTGGGGTCCGAGTTCAACTGCAACTGGCCTCCAACTGCTGAGCTCTTAGAGAGTTAACTTTTTCGCTTTGGGTCCAGTGCACTAAAAAGTTACCCAAAAGCATTTTCTTGTCGTCATCAAAGTTTTGCGTGTGTGTGTGTGTGTGTGCGTGTGCAAAGCCATGGACCAGCCTTAGCCTTGGCCCAAAGCACCGCACTCTGTTAGCACGCTGTTAATGCGCTGTTAACGATCTGTTAGTGAACCACGTGCCACCAGCAGCTTGTCGCGGAGTTTGCGCTGTTGCGCGAGCTGCAACTGTTCCCACTATCTGTTGAGGTCGTGCTGCGTATGATTGATAAACCAAAATAAATATTTTGCCAGACTCGCACTGCAACAACAACAACAACAACAACAACAACAACAACAGCAGCAGCTGCTGAGCAAATGTTTTCGCATTTGGACTTCGATTTGGTTTGCTTAGTTATATTCATTTTTATTTTTAGACATTGCCTGATGGGGGCGTGCAGTACAGTGGGCGTGGCAGCAGTGCGAATTACATCTGTGTTACACACACACACACACGCACAGGCACACACAGTCAAGCGCTGACCTTGAGCTTTGCTGTGAACTGTTAAAGATGAGCCGCAGCTTTTGCAACTGTGTGTGTGCTTAGGTGTTTGTGTGTGTGTTTAGGTGTGTGTGCGTTGTGGCTGTGTGGTTTATGCCATGTTGAATTCAGCTTATTTTGCTGTTCTATTTAAGGTATTAAAAAACCTTTGCCATGCTTAAAGAGCACGAATCTTCTTGAATGAAATGCGTTGCGGCTTTGAAGAGCCTTTCATTAGGTAGATTTAACTTGAAACCAATTAAAATACTGCTCTCATTAGAATGCTGAAGATGACAAATGAAAATATTATTAGATAAATTAATGCACATAGTTCCAATTGCAACTTGTTCAGGCTTATCTTATTTTTTGTTATACAATCTGTCAGTCATTGACCTAACATTTTATGAATATATTTTCCCAAAATAGATAAATATTGTGTCTCAGACTATTTGCTATATTTTTTTTAGCATTTATATCTAAAGCTTTTTTTGATTACCTTTCTATCAGGAGTCTCGTTGGCTCATTGCATTAGCTTAGTTCTTATACCTTTCCTTCTGCTAAGCCACTATTTCTACTCTTTACCAGGAGTGAATGAAATTAGTTATATTTGGGATCTGATGAGCTTTAGGTGCAGTCTTATAAGTTCCCAAAGGCAATTGATCTCACAGCAAAGCAGCAAGAAGACTTGAGAGAGTGAAGAACTTGCTTCGCTTGGCCGAAAGCGTCTAGCGTGTTACCTTTTGTCTTCCGCTTTACTTTTAGCCCTTAGTCTTGGTTGTTAGCTTTTGTTTTTAATATTGCTATTTGGGTTATCTTCGCTCGTTTTGCAGGCTTCTTTCTCAATCTTCGCCAACTCAAGTAGCCTTTTCACTTAGCTACTTCTAGATCAAGCCTAGCTTCATTCTTGATTTTCAGCTCATACTCAGATTAAGTATTTTAGTTCCAGCTGCCTTTTCTAAAAACTTATTTCGTTAAGCCTTTTTCTCCTGCTACTTCTTAAAATCTCAGCTTATTTACTAGCTTTCTTTAATCGTTCCCTATTTCCCCAGCTTTTCCACATACCCCTTTTCTTACTCTTTCCCCTGGCTGCTCTAACCTTCTCTTTGCTTTAAGCACATTCTTTCACGCTGTTACTTGTTGTGTTGCATCTCTATTTCTGGCCTTTGGCGCTAGTTTTTGCCGCTTTTGCTCAGCTTTGCCTTGCTGCCTAATCCTCTTCAGGCAGCAGTCAGTCAGCTGTCAATTAAATTTACACAGCTCCGCAGCACACACGCAGGATACACAGGACATTGAGCGCTGCTCAGTTGCTCCGTTGTTCAGTTGCCGGCTGTGGTTGCATTCATTGAATTGCAATTAAATTGTTTGGGCCAGCCCCTAGCCTACGTGGCCGTCCCTTACCCTCTGTTGGCCATTGTTTCGTGTTGGATTTGCAGCTGTCAAAGTGACAAACATCGCCGGCTGTGGCTGCCCCCTGCCCCAGCCTCCGCCCTTTGCCCTTTGCCCTCGCAGACAGTTGCACACTTATTATGCCATTTGTGCAGTCAGCTTTTGCTTGCTCTTCACATACAACTCTCTCCTGCTCTCTCTCTCTGCTGCCTCAAAACCTTGTCATATGTCAGGTGGCGCTTGTGTGCTGAGAAGTTGCAAGGAGCACGACTCAAATGTTGCCTTTGCCACATATACATAAATTGCTTTTGACATGCTCCGTTGGCTTTTATGGCGAGCTTTGTCTTGGGCTGGCATTCAACACATTGTGTGTCCTCCTTCTGCTGTCTAATTACCGTGGGGTGTGGGGCGTGTGTGGCATGCCACATTTGACAAGCAAACTCCTCCACAAGATGCTAACTTTGACCCTGGCTGACTGCCATTCCACAAATAGAAACGTTCAAATGTTCAAATGTTGAAATGTTGCAAACATTTAACGCAGCAGGAGAGAGTTTTCAACACCTCGAGCTGCTCTGCCACCTGGCCCTGCGTCTGCCCTCGCTTACGCTCCATAAACAACGTTTTGCGCTGCGTTCAGGTTAAATGCGCGCGAATTGTTTTTGGCCAGCAAAAACTTTGCCATTTAACTTTTGTGTAACTAACTCGAGAAGACTGCCAAATATTTAAAAGCAAATAAAGTTGCAATGCTCTGCAGTCGCAAAGGGGCGCAAGGGGTATATTAGCTTGGAATATGATATATATTTCATTTCTTCGTCATCTCAACTGTTTCTGTTTTGACCAATGTTCAAAGTAAAGTTAGCCGTTGAGCCAATTGATGAGCATTAGCAAAGAACCGAGAGTTTTAGAGCAATTGCCTTGGCCTGACAGTTTGGCAGTCACTGCAGCTTTGTTTGAGCTGTGCTTGGCTGCTTTTACAGAGCATTGCAAAGGTCGTTAGGACACTAGCTAAATAGTTCTTTGTTGCTTACTGCACCTTTCCCTCTCTCTCTCTCTCTCTCTTGTGTCTCTCTTTCTCTCTCACTTTTATATTTCAATATTCTTTTTTGCTGATACAGCCACCTTTAAAGTTGAGCATTCAGCAGTAATGAGAGTAAACGTGTATGGCTGTTATATACAATGCTAGGAAAGGACATGGACAGGACCTGCAACTGGACCTGTAGCTGGAGCTGGCTGTCACCTGTCAACTGGTTTCCATCCCTAAACGCAACTAACGAGCACATTTTTGCCAGCTTAGAGCAGTCGCTCTCTACCCTTCTCGCCCTGTCGCTCTCGCTATGTGGCCCTTTGGAAATTAGCAACATTTTATGCTAACCTTTTTATGCAAATTACCAATGCCTCGCTCTCGTCCCCCCCTCTCTACCCTCTCTGCGACACATTTGCGGTAAGCTGTGAGCAAACACTTGAATGCTCTGGCATAAGCAGAAGCTGCGCACATCTCTACAACTAGGTTTCAGGCTGAGAAAAGGCATGTGGCATGTGGCATGTGGCAACACTTTGTCTCCTTACTAATCAGTCTATTTGCTTAGGAGCCCCATACAAATGAGGCTCTCTTGCACATGGGTCAAACATTTAATTAAAGCGCGCACAAGAGCTCATTTTTTATAATTAATTTTCCATAAAAGCGGAAAAGCTGCCACGTTTCTCTAAGCAGAGAACTTAAACCTACTTCAGATAGATTTCATGCCATTACATAAGAGGCTTTCATTTGTTTTCGTATATATAAATATATATATATATATGTGTGTGTGTGTGTGTGTGTGTGTGTGTGTGTGCCTCTCTCTGTTTTGATCTTTCGCACATTTCATTCATTTCATGCACATTTGATTTGCACACAAATAAATTTTCATTTTAAAGCACTTTTATTATGGTTCATTTTGCGTTTTGGCAATGCTATAAGGGGAGTAATGCTGCGCAGCAATACCCTGTAGCAGGAAGTTATTGGGGCGTATGATGGCATGAGATGTTTTCCTATGATTAGCATATGAATGAAGCGAGCGCAACAAACAACAAAGTTAGCATTTAAAAAGTACAAGTGTTTGACTTTAAGATACCCTGTAAACTGTATCGAGTCGAGGTTATATTGCAGCCCACTCCGCTAAGTCTCTTCTTTATCTTCATTTTAAGTGTTAGAAACTGTCAGTTAGGGCATTTGCTAGTCAAGCACTCCCCGCTTAAGCACTCTCACTTGTTTTTTCTTTAGCCTTTGGGTAAATATAGAAATTTGCATGGAGCCAAATGCCAAAAACGAGCTGCCAGCAAACTTTGCCCAGCAGCAGCTCGGCTGACCAACAATTTATTACAATTACGTCAAAATTAATTTGAAAACGCGGCCTGCAACCAGAGAGAAAGCGAGGCAGAACGGCACAGGGGGCGTGGCAGCTGGTCATAAATTGGTAACTGCAATGCGGCTGATAAAGCGAGGGTCCAGCCCCGGAAAAAGCGTGAAAAACAGAGTTAGAGATACGAAATGCAGCTGGAGACAAAGCGGGTGAAAACTTGCACAATTGAAGAGACCACAGATTGCTGGTCAGGCGGGAAGAGGCAGTGAGGCCAGGGCGGGAGTGAAGGCATGCTTTGTGGGTCAAATGCAAATGGGTCAACGAAGGCCTGGAAAAGAGAGCGGGGCGGAAGCCAGCGCAAAAACAGCATAAATCAAAGCGAAAGTTCAACGGCGGAAAGTGAAAATGATTTAAATTTGAGAATTAGAGAGGGAGAGGGAGAAGGAGAGGGAGAGGAGGAGAGAGAGAGGGAGAGAGAGAGAGAGAGAGAGAGAGAGAGAGAGAGAGAGAGAGAGAGAGAGGGAAAGATAGAATGAAAGCGATTGATAGGTAATAATATAGAGAGAGAGAGGCATAGGGAGACAGGGAGAGAGAATAAAAGAGTGACAGATACATATACAGCATAAAAGAAGGAGAGAGAGAGAGAGAGACAGAATGAGTCAAAGAGCGAAAAAAATGGGGCACATAAAGACCAAGAGAGAGGATGAGAAGGAGAAAGAATAACAGCGACAGCTACAGCTACAGCTACAGAAAGAGAGAGAATAAGTGAGAACGTTAGAAAAAAATATAGAGAGAAGAAAGGTGAAAATAGAAAGAGAGAGAGTGAGAGATATACAGAGAAATCAAGAAAATTAAAAAATTTGAGAATAGTGTAGAGAAATACATATATAGAATAGGAGCAACAGATACATATAGGGAATAAGATATATATTTATACATACATATAGAGAGCGATAGAACGATAGATATACACATCAACATATATAAATACGTACAGAGTTAGGGAGGGAGAGAGTTAGAGAGGGAGAGAGCTAGAGAGGGAGAGAGTTAGAGAGGGAGAGAGTTAGAGAGGGAGAGAGCGGGAGTTGAAGTGCGGCAATAAACACTAGCAAATTGACGTGTTTATGTGACGCGCTCTCAAAGACGTGCCTAAGCCAATTCGATTATTTAGTGATTTTCATGTTGCCGGCTGTGCTAAATAGGAAATTTAGAAGGCGACGGGAGACAGTAGCCGGTTGCTCGAGAGGGGGAGGGTTGCCACTGCGTCCAGCCTGTTTATGTGGCACACACACACGCCAAAGCAGGCGCATAATAAAACAAGATTTATTTAGTTGCCCGGCATTAACTGTTGCCCTTTGTAAGCAGCTCAGCTGTATCACATGTGTGTGTGTGTGTGTGAGTGCGTGTGTGAACTCTAGACCCAGACCAGTCGCGTCCACACACACACACACACACACATAAAAACCGAGAATGAGTTTTCTTTTCATTAAAAGCGGATTTACGCACAGGAAGCGAAGTGTAAAGGAGAAAAAGAGAGAAAGCGAGTGGAGAGTGGAGCAAGGGGCAGCGAGAGATTGTAGCTGTGGCAGCTTATTGTACAATAAACACGCACACACACACACACACACACACACAAATACACACAAATCTGCTTGCGCTGAGTCAGCTTGCAGAAATTTTCCTTGGGTTTTCTTTTCTTTATTTCCGTTTTTTCTTTTGCTGCTCTACACACTTTTTGCACAACCAAACTTTGCCTTTCAATAGCGCTAACGAGTGTGTCACATGTGTGTGGCTGTGTGTGTGCGTGTGTGCGAGACAACTGGTCAATGTTGTCACAGACAAGGAATGTCAACAAAAGATAAGCCATTCATTTTATTCATTCATTTCTGTCTATCCCTGTCTACCCTCTCTCCCTCTCACACTCTCCCCCTCTCTCTCTAGCTACATGCTATCCAGTTAACTATTCCGTAATTTAAGTCCTGTTTGCTGTCACTTGAGACGAAAATAATCGACTTTATCGCGCTGATGCCGTGAACTGTCCCTTAGCTACACACACACACACACTCTCACTCTCTTCCTCACTCTCTCTCTCGCTCTCTCTTCCTCTTCGCTGTCAGTCCAAATCAAACAAAAATGGCTATCAAAGCGCGTCTCAAATTTCATTGGCAACAACAAAAGTTGTTGTCGTCTTTTGAGGGCAGCCAAGAAAATCCCGCATTCAATTTACGAGTGTGTGTGTGAGTATATGTGTGTGTTTCTGACTATTTTCATGCATGTGTGATTGTGTGTGTTGGCTAAGTAGCTAATGCTTAAGCATGTGTGTGGGACAGGCAACAGCAAATAAATGGAAATACCTAGCGCTCTGCTAATTAGGCCACAAACTTGTTGTTCTGCTTGTTATGCCACGCACTTAATTGTATAATTGAGGCGTATTAGTTTGTATGAAAGACAGAAAGTATTTCATGTGCTGTGATTGAAGCTATAATAACTAAATTTGAATGGAGTATTAACCTAATTGATTGCTTAATTTGTTAGTGCCATAAAAGCCGAATGGACTCAAAGCAGGCTTTTTATAACCTGAGATCATTAAAAATAAATACAATATGGAATACTTACATTAGTTTCTTGAACATTTATCTAACAGTCAGTCGAAGAGGCAAGGCAGACCACATACAGTATATATATATTCTGGACCAGAAAGAGTAACCTAGTCAATTCAGCCCAGTTCGTCTGACAATCTATAGGAGCTGTAGCATTTAAAGTTAGCTTCAAATCGATAACTTTGTCCGTTTCAAAGAATATAAATTAACAAAGTTATCGATCCAAATTTTGAAGTTCAGTTGTAGATATAATAACTTTTTGTATGTAGCTCAGATTTAATAGATGATGTGGCTCATAGGTTAAAAATGTCATTGCATTTCGTTAAGTAACACAAAAGTTATTCAAGAAACTTGAGCTTGGTCAGGGTAAATACTAGTCAAACAGTCTTTCTCTGAAGTTGCCTTTTGCTTTCGCCTTCCTGCTTTCCATTCTCAAATCATATGATTTGCTAGAAAAATTCCACTATGTAATGAGCGTAGTTGATAGATTAACATAAAATGCACATTTCGTACTTAAATGCTAGAGTAAGCTAACTTTACCTCAGCTCTTCACATTACCTTGCTTTATAGACACAAGTTAGGGTATTTTTCAGTCGTTCACCTCTTATGTAAACACTTTTTATAAGTCTTAGTTTAAGTTTTTTGCTTGCCGCTGTTCAAGTTGAAATTGGAAAGCCAAGAAGCTGTTGCTATCAGTGCTCATGTTGCTCCTCCTCTGCTCCACACAGGATACTCATGTCCTTATTATTGTGTGCGCTGCTGCTTGTTGTTGTGGCCAATGGCAATGGCGGCAAATGCATTTTTCAACCACCACTGACCAACGGCTAGCAAAGCCCGACAACAAACCAAGACACGCCTGCAGCAAACAGAGAGAAGATAACTCGCACGCTCTCTCAATATCTAAGCACACATATATAACGATATATATATATATATAATATATAGTGCGGAGTGTGTCCATGTGTGTGTGTGCCCCCTAGAGCTTCAGACACTTTGAAGTGCTGTTTGAGTTGCGAATAAATGTAATTTACAAGCTACAAGCGACGCAACGCCTCATGAATTTTAAACAGCTGCCACACACACACTCTGAAAAAGTGGGCGTGGCCATTGTGCATTACTTTGGGTGATAAATGCAACACTTAATTGTAATTGTGTTAGCTGCCAAAGCCGTTGAGAACTTTTCGCCTAGCAGCGAGCTTTGGCTGCTGCTCATTTGTTTATTTATGGTTTGGCATCTGCGACAATCTGCGCCAATCAATTGTGTGTGTGTGGGTGTGTGTGTGGGTGGGCGTTCCTTTGACGTGCAGCTGGCTGCTGCATGCCACATGCTGTATTTACAGTGCAACGTCCTGCTAAAGCCTGCCACAGGCTCTGTGGCCAAATGTCCTGCACAACGATATCGTTAAGTTATCCTTGCGAATGACCTGTAGAAAATCAATGGAAGCAACAAATGGGGTATGCTTGAGAGAAAGGTGCATCATGTGAGCTTACTCTCTCTCTCTCTCTCTCCATCTCTGAGTCTCTGGCTCTCTGTATAACTTAATTGTGGAAGTGAAATATTGAAAAAGTCAATAAAATATTTTTTAAAAAATAGCTAAAAGCTGTACAAATTACAGGATATCTACCAGCTGTGCATACACTCTCGTCTCCACTCTCCACATTTTTTTCGCCCCGTTTTGCCCGCATTTTTCGCGTTTATTTATTGGACATGTTTTTATTGAATTCTTTGTGCGGCTGTGCCGACAGATGTGATATAAATATTTATGCACCGGACGCAGAATATTGCCAGGGTCGAGACCTTTTGCTAGCCAACACACACACGCACACACACACACTATACACACACGCGCGCACACCCACTCTGCCCCTCTGAGCTTAACTTATTTTAAATTGATTTCTCTTCCGTTCATTGTGCAGCGCGTATGGTAGCCATTTGGTTGTATGGGTCGTGTATTGAGCATTTATCTATCGTATATGCTCAAGGGACTCTTTACACACACGCACACACACACACACACCAACGCACATGGACAGGCATAACATTGCTTACGCTTTGCGGCTCTTCCGCGCTTAAATAATAATCAATTTTTCTTAAATTATTAAGTGAAATTCCAGCTCAAATCGCAGCTAATTGTGGGCGTATGCGTGGAGTAGCGCGTTGCTGGGGGCAAGTTGTTGGGGCAGTCCAAAGAGCTTACATCTTACGGCCAACAAAAGTTTTCCCATTTCTTATGGGGCTTTGTCTTGTTTTTATTATTATTGAGATGATGGGATAGCAAGGAAATTGTGTGTGCAGCATATGGTAGATGTGAAAACAAAGCAACACTCATTTGTGGCTGTGGCATAAATCAATTTTTGGGTCGCATGAATAAATTACCTGCATCATTTTAATTGCAAAAATGAAAGTGTAAAAAGTGAAGCAATAAATTTGAATTGCAAATGAAGATCCCACAAATAGTTGGCTTTCATTATTAAAAATGCAATTTTCATTTAAGATTAAATTTAAAAGCAAAGCAAAAGCTCTTGAAGTGCTAATTTAAGTGCGCAGCCCAAAAGTATGCAGCGAATTAAATGCTGCATTCTTTAATTAAACGGCGCTCGGTGTTTAGTGCAGACAACAACCATTTCTATTATGCACAGCAAACAGCTGCACCGAAATGGTCTTAAAGCGAAAAGCACCTTGGTGTGCAGCACATTAAATGGCGCACAGTGAAGCGAAAAATGTTAATTGTGATGTTTTAATAATTTAAAAATGAGTATGCTGCCGTTATTTACATATCAGTGGACAGCCAATGGCGACAATTAAGTTGGGACAACAACCCCCAGGTTTCTTAAGCTGCCAGCAAATTAAAAAGCTGTTATAAAAACCTTGCTGGGATCAATTAAATTCAGCTGGCAATTCATAGCCGTGACAACAATTGTGTTGCTCTCAAGTTGAACCGATTCGCTAAGCTGTGACAACAACCTTGCTGAGATCAGTTCAATTCAGCAGGAAATTCATACCGTCAGCTTTGTTAGCGAAGACGACAACCGCCTTCAAGCCAAGCTTAGTTATAATTATGTACGCAGCTTAAAAGTGTGCAGCAATTTAAATTCAACGAAACAACTTCATTATCACTTAAAATTTATAGCTGAACTAATTCAGGATCATGTTTAGCAAAGCTTTAAACCTCTACTTCCAGGGACTTAGTTATCAATTTACATCTTCCGCCCGAAAGTATGCCGGAATTTAAATGGGCAACAGAAACAGAAGTGGGCGCGCGTTTAACGCCCACTGTTAACGCGCTTAGCAGTGACTCAATTTAAAAACTTTTCACAGCCGCCACAAAGCGAATGAAAATACGAAATAAAAAATATTTATGCAAATGTAATACGCAATTACACTTACACACACATAGAAAGAGAGAGAGAGACACAACAAAACATAAATTGTTGTGTTATTTATAACTAAAATGCTGCCAGATCAACTTTTAATGAGTTCCATTTTTTCTGTTCGTTTCAACAGCAACAAAAATTTAATTTGCACTCGGGTACATTTTGTGTATTTAATAGCACTTGCTGCTGCTGCTGCTGTTGTTGTTGTTGTTGCTGCTCCAGCTGCTGCTGTTGCTGTCAATGTCCTGACCACGCCTCGTGTGACCCTTCAGCCACGCCCTCTTAGCCTGCTTCGCTTCGTGAAACTTTGTGCGCTGTGAATGCGGTTTGGAAATTATTTTGTAATATTACAAGCGATGCGCTCAGCTGGAAATTGTTCAACACACAACATTCCATAACTCAGACACACACACACTTTGTGTCTATGTGTGTGTGTGTGTGGGTGTGGGCTGCTCCTTTATGCCATTAGCCACAACAGCGGTTACTAAAGTTGAAGCTGGGGGCAAAGCCTTCACGCAGGTAATAATCGGATGTAACTAATTGAATAAAGCGACGCACAGGACAACACACACAGACGCACACACACTTGCACACACATGCACTCGACTCGCTGCGCATTAGCCAAATCCGCCAAGTGGCATCGACCCAGTTGTTGTTGCCTGCCCCCAGGGGCAGCGTTTGGGGGCATTGTAACTAACAGCGCAGCTCACTAATGCAGCCTCGACCGCCGCTCGCATATCCTTTGGGATAATTTTGTGTCCTGTTGCAGCAGGATATAGCTTAATTGTCGCAGCTATTTAAATTTTCATACTCATTTTAATGGCTCAAACCAACTTAAAGGGCACATGCTCTTCTACCTATAAGCTCAACTTAAAGGCATGCGCTCTTCTAGGCACTTCTCATTCGTTTCAATATGCAATGAATGAGACGTATTCTTCTATGCGCTATTCATTTGCCACAGTTGATCAGCTTTGGACCTTGCTCTCTTCTATACACTTCTCATTTAGTTCATAGCTTAGCCAAGATCTAATGTCTCCTATGCGCTACTCATTTAATGCTATGCTCAATCAATACGTCCTCTTATATGCAGTTCTCATTCATTTCCACTACTCAATTAATGACACTCGCTCTTCTATGCGATTCTCACTCAACTCATTTGCTCAACTTCAACTACGTTGTTGATTTGTATCCATAGTTCGATAAGCTCTTCTATGCGCTTCTCATTGAACTCATTTCCTCGTTTATTTTCATTAGGTGACAGTTTTTTCCTATTTAGTTTTGCCCTAATCCTGCTGGCTTTTAGCAAATCACGTAGCTCAAACCAATACAGTAAAAACTACACAAATAAAGGCACAAATAAACAGTCAGCAAGGTTCCGGTTTCGGCTTACCTGCCTGTAAGTCTCGTCTTTAACCTAAAAGTGTCGTCTAATTGCAATTGTTACACCGTCTGTCAGATTCTCTTCTCTCTCTCTCTCTTCCTCTTAGGGTACTTGGTTTTCGTGGGATGATTAATGGACCTAGGGCAGCGAGCTACAACTGTTATTTATTTGCCATATCATATATATGAGAGTCGAGGCTGTTAAAGCCGCTGTTAATGCCCTCACTGATTGATTTGTTGTTTGACATTTGTTGGTTAATTGTTAGCTTGAATGATTGGCCAACATTTTCCGGCCCGACCCTAAGACGATTGCCATGGTGACTAGACGAACAGGAAGTTTTACTGTAACAAATACTCAAATTAATTGGCTTGAAAAGGGAGGGAATAGCAAAGGGAGTAACTAGAGCGAGAAATATTTAATCTTTAACTATAAGTTATTAAATATAAAGCAAAATTTCATTATAAGCAGCCGAAACTTTTAGGCACATTCAATGAGCCACAAGCAGAGCTTTCAAATGTTCATTAAAATCAACTTCTAGCTTCATTGAGCTTCGAGTTTAGCTTTAATTTTCAGCTGCTGTCATTGCATGAACACACTCAGCTCAGCTTTTCGCCTTAAGCCTATTTAAATGTTAATGTGGCCGGCCAAATCAAATCAAGTTCAACTAAGTAGAACATCCGAGCGCTGTCCAGACGCCATGGTTCAACTTAATGCAGCAGCTTTACGGCTCAGTAGGCCGTCTAATTATCTACGTTGGACATGGATGAAAGCTTAAATAGCAGCAGTAGCAGCAGCAGCAGCAGCAGCAGCATCAGTTGCCTATCTCTGATAGAGAAGCTATAGATACACATTGAAGATGAACTGGCAAAAATGAATAAACGAATTTAACGCTTGATTTGTCAGCTGAAATGTGAACTTTTGGCTTTGGTTTTAGCTGCTTTCATATGCACTTTGGGGCAGTGCCAAATTGCAATATATATTTATATATTTTTAAAAATATTTACAAATATATATTTATATATATATATTTACGTTTATTATTAATAAATTTATTTTCGTATATTTCTCGCCTTTTGACACATTTTTTAATATGCATGAAGCTGCGGCAACCGAAACAGAAGAGGGAGACAGCGCAAAAAGCTGTCAACTGCCAGCATTTCACGCTGTTGCTGCCCCATGTTGCACGTTGCATCGCTTATCACGGACAACACATTGTTGTTGTCACTTTTCACTTTGACAATTTTTTAATGAAGTTTCATTTTGAAAATATCTTCCTCTTTGGCTTTGTTTTTTTTGCTACCCAAAGTGTCAAATTAAAATAATCAGAACATGACAGCTACCGGCAGGCGTTGCCACGCCCCACAAAAACCAAAAAAAAAATGTAAGAGGAGGCCGAGGCCAGAGCGTCGCAGGCGAATTGTATTTAAAAAGTTCGTTTCATTAGTGCGAATTTTCGGCGCATTTCTTTGCAACTTATTTTTCATGCGCTTCATTTAAGCGACAAATCCGATTAGGCTCGGCCCCTCAGCCTGAGCTCAGCTGGCTTGGGGTAGCTGTAGCTGCGACTGACTAAAAAAGAGAAAAAATAAATAAATTGAAAATGAAATCGAATGTGAACCGCGACATGAACATTAGGCGGCCAGCGACTAAGCATTCAATGTCAACCTAAACCAAAATAATAAAACCTGAGCTGGAAGAGAAGCGCACAAAGAAACTTGTTCCCATACTCGGCGAGTGAGCAGAGAGAAGCGAGCGAGAAGCTAAATGAAATATTGGCAAATAGACAGCAGAGCGCATCTCAATGTGTTTACCCTACTCAAGCGAAAGAAAAAGGTTTACTTCAAAACTCCCACACCTTGCCCCGGCTGTTGCTCCGTCTCTCTCTCCCTCTCTGCTTCTCGCCTTCTTTCACTCTCTTAGCGGAAATTTGAGATTTATGAATTCTCGGAATGATTTTCGCAAACATTTCACAAATTATAATCATCTATATTCATTTGATTTGCCAGGCAGCTTACAAATTAGCAGCGAAATAGGGGTTTGAACTGTGGAGATGTTTGTTATAAATTTGGGAGTGACTGAGAGAGGGGGAGGTTTAAAGAAAGAGAGAGAGAAATTATATTCAATGTTGTCGTCTACTTGAATTAAATAAAAGTAATTAATATACAATATAACTTAATATGATATGTTTTAATAATAATAAAACTCTATAGAAACCTTAAAAAGTTAGTGTTCTATTTATTTTCCTTAAATTTAAATTAAGCTTGATCCAATAAAGCTTTATAAACTTTTAATTACATTTTAACGAAGCGTTGTTTATGGCTCTTCTTGTGGTTCTCAAGTTACTCGATTTTGTTAATGAATTTTTACCTTTCACTATTGTAGAAGGTAGAACATTCTTATGCGCTTTTAGCTGAATTTGTATTAGTTGTTAGTTAACTTTAACGAGGCTTGAACTTAAACCAATTTGCGGAAGAAGCAAGGCTCAAAATCGGAACATTTCATGACTCTCAATAAAATAAGTGCATTATGTATATGAAAAATAGGTTTTGTTAGGAAATATATTAAGATAGATTAATTTTCAAATAATCCCCTAGAAGATCGATCGAGTCAATGGGCAACAATCGATCTGTGAGAAAATGGGAAGAGAAAATTCTTATCAACCAAGATACAACTAGAAATATTACACACATATATATATACATATATACATATATATTTATATTTATATTTATATTTATATTTATATTTATATTTATATTTATATTTATATTTATATTTATATTTATATTTATATTTATATTATATTTATATTTATATTTATATTATATTTATATTTATATTTATATTTATATTTATATTTATATTTATATTTATATTTATATTTATATTTATATTTATATTATATTATATTTATATTTATATTTATATTTATATTTATATTTATATTTATATTTATATTTATATTTATATTTATATTTATATTTATATTTATATTTATATTTATATTTATATTTATATTTATATTTATATTTATATTTATATTTATATTTATATTTATATTTATATTTATATTTATATTTATATTTATATTTATATTTTTATTTTTATTTATATTTATATTTATATTTATATATATAATTAATATATATTTATTTATATTTATCTAGAATTACTGTTAATTTACACTTATTTTACTGTCTCGTTTTTAAAGCAAGCTGACATATAAAACAGTTAGAAGTATATATATAATTGATTTAAATCTGCAACTGTGGGAAGTACATAATATAAAGCATATCTATATATATATATATATATATATATATATATATATATATATATATATATATATATATATAAATCATGTATATCTATATATGATATACATATCTCTAACTATTTCACATAAGATCTCTTTTAAAGCATTTGCCACTCTTAAATTCTCGCACAAGTATCGCGTTTTGTGCTTAACTTTTGTTGCGGTTGGCGTTGCCGTTGCCGTTGGCGTTGCCGTTGCTGTTGCCGTTGCTGTTTGTGGCATGGTTAGCCACAAGCAACATGAACCCGCAACCCCTGCAGCTGCTAGCCATGCCACAGCATTGTGGCACAGCATTGCTTAAGCACCACCCAAAAAACCACCTTTTGCAACTTTTTAACTATGGCTATGAAAGTCGAAGATAAACAAATGTTGCATGCATCATGTTTGGTTATTTAATACAGCGCATTGGCTGCAGCTGGGCAAACACCTGGCAACTGGCAACTGGCAACTGGCGTTAGGTGGTGAAGGCGGCGCCACAATGTGGCAACTGTTGCTGCAACTCTCCACCTTCAACCAATTCGACTGGCCCTACAAATTGCTTCCTCATTGGCCACCAATTAAAAGTAATGAAAAGTTGTGCGAGCCATGCAAAAAGTTGGCTTTGCCTCCTGCCACCTGCCACCTGCCACTTGCCACTTGCCACTCACATGTGCAGCAGTTGCTGTTGGTGTTCTGCCAATGTTGGATTTGTCGGATGTGGTGCTGCATTCAAGTCCAACAACGGTAATTATGCAAATTGCAAATGGAGCGAAAGCAACTGCAACAACAGCAGCAGCAGCAGCAGCAGACGTTGCATCAACTTGGTTGAGGCACTGCCCTAACAGCTCCAGCCATTCTCTGCTCCATTTTCATGGCAGAATCGTAGGCAACCGCAAGTGTTGCCAGTAGGAAATCAAATTAGCGCGCCACGTCGCACAGTCAGCCAACAATGGCCAGCCAGATGCATGCCCCAGCGCCGGACTGAACTGGACTGGACACTGAGAGTCGACTCTAGCCGCTGCACAGTTTGCCTGCTACTCGTTCATGCCACACGCATGCTACGTACAGGCCCCGTACTTGATTATGAGTTGTAAACTGGCCAAAGAACCAAACGAGAAAGCAACTAAGAATCAAGTAAATTGTGCTCTAGTTGAACGTTTCTACACTAGTAGATACCCTGTAAACAAAGATATTGTGAGCTATATTTGCGAAAATAGCTATAATACTATTTTTCGCATATTTACTCCTAAGCTTGTTATCGATATTTATCGATGATAACCCGTTATCGATGCAGTATAAAATCAAATCGTAATTTTATGTTTCTAACTTGCGCAGCTCTAAAATAAATGTGCCTAAAAACAAACAATAATAATCGATAGTTATCGATGCCAACCAGTTATCGCTTAAGTGAATGATTTTGTATAAGATCAATACCAAATTCTTGGTTAATGATTCGTATAACACTACGAAACATGGTAATTAAAGCTAGTCTAACAATCGATATTTATCGATGCTGCTTGTTATAGATTTATTTATATCAATCTTACAAAATATTAGTGCCAAGTCACCCTTTTATTTACTTGCTCTGCCTACAGGGTATTTCAAACTGAACTTGAATAGGTTAGTGCTGTTTGCCACAAATCGATTGGCATTCTGGAAAGGGGCTCAAGGAAGAGAGAGAGAGAGAAAGGGGGAGCGAAGGAGAGGAGAGGTAGAAGGGTGTCATGAGGTGGTAAAGGGGCTTACTGCAACGTGTGACTAATTGACATTGACGACTTTTTGCCATTTGGGCCGAGCTGAGCCGCAATTCGCATTTGGCCATTCGCATTCCCCAACATCTGTGGGCCATAAACTTGAACTCGTTTTAGCTGCTTCGCGCTGCTATAATAAACTGCCAACTGCAAACTGCAACTGCGACTGCGGCAGCTAGGCAAAGTTTTATGAGCCGCAGTTGCTGTGCCACAGTTACTGCTGCTGCCACCGCCTGTGGCCCGTTGTTAAATAGCGGAAATGGACTTGGACTCAAAAAAGAAGCATTAGAATCGAAAGCCGCCAGCTGTGGGCAGCGTTTGCCTATTGAGGTGTTGAAAATGGTCAGCACTTGGAGTACTCTGCCGCCGTCGCCGCCGCCGCCGCTTTCCCTGCCACTGCTGGGTGCCCCAGCTATGCCCCAGCCTATCTGCCCGCACTGTCGTTTCGCTATGCGCTCTCTGACAGCTAAGCTAATTGCAAAGAGCCATAAAAATGCGCGACATGTTTGACTTTTGGGCATGGCCAATTGCTTAGAGAAAGAGAAAAGAAAGTAAATGGAATTAAAAGACAATAAGGAAGGTAGATAGAGGGAGGGAAGGGGGAGGAGAAGGTGTAGAAAAATAATATACAATGTTGGGGAAAAATGGTAATTGCAGTTAAAATTAGTCTAAAAACATCTAGAGGCAGAGAGAGAGAGAGACAAATAGATAAAGAGAGGAAAAGAGGCAGATTGAAAAAGAGAGTAAAAGGGAGGAGCGAGAGAGAGGCAGACATAGATAGACAAAGACAGAGGAAAAGAGAGAGAGACAGATAGAGAAAGAGAGGGAGAGTCAGAAATAAATAATAGAGCGAGAGAGAAGCAAAGATACAAATCAAGAAAAAGAGATAGAGAGAGACAATAGTATTCGAGCAACAGAAAGAGTGAGAAACGAAGAAACACAGTGAAATATTAATAATAGAATAATAAATAAATAAAAATTTAGCTGAAAATAATAAATATGTTTATATATATATAATATATATTAATATATACACGCCTCATCGCTAAGTAGTTGTTACGCAGTTCTGTGAGAATTGTTCGCCAAGCGAATTAGACTTTAAGTTGTCAGCTCGTCTTTGGCGTAATTGAGGATACTTAGTTCAACTTTCCTAAGAGCCAATTTAAAATTAAAATTTACCTTAATTTGCCACCTCTGAGCTCACCTGTCACTTCAGCATCATCGCGCTTCACTCGCCTGCTCAGCTTCAACTCTTTTTGGCACACTTGTTGCACTCGCCCCACTTCACAGCGTCTAATGTATGACAAACTTGTCAGGCAATGCCCTCTCGCTACCCTCTTTCTAACGTATGACAGAGCTTGTCTGCAATTTCCTAACAATGCGCCCTGCACTGCTTGTCCCTCTCTCCCTCTCCTCTCTATGCCTCTTGCTGTACCCGATTGTGCGCCTCGAGTATCGCTCGCTTAATTGGCATCAAATTGCTTGCATATTTCAAACAACAACAACAAAAAAAGAACGAACATCGAGCAAAGACACATCAATACAATGGGCCAATTCTCTAGATGTTTCCGCTACCCTCCCCACCCTTCGCTATCTCCCTCTTATTCGCTCTTCTCTTGTCTCGAGCATTTTTCAAAGTCCAATGCGCGTTAACAAAAATCCTTTTGAACATGTCTGTGCTCCTAATCAAAATTCCAAAAGTCATGAGTTCGGCGCAAGGCGAAACCCTTGGCCTCTCGCTCTGCGCGCGCTCACTCTCCCTCTCTCTCGTTGGGCTCCCTCTTAATGACTACTGCATGAAATTCTTAAGCCAAGTTTTTGGCTCACAAACAACGCGCGCCGACTACCAGAAAGGGGATAAAAAGGAGACGAAATGGATTTCTTTAATTTATAATTTATTGATCTTACCGCAACAGTTGTTGTTCTTGTTATTGTTGTTGTTGTTGTTGTTATGAACAACACAATTGCTCATTAGCTGTGCATGCATTAATCAAAGTGCTGCCCCGTGTTGCATGCCACTCGCTGCAGCGACTGCCTCAAGGTCAGCCGCGACTCCAATTAACGCCCCCGCCCGCCAAATTGCTAACTGTTGCAACTAATTATCAACACATTTGATAAGCCGTCGAGATTTGGCAGCGGAAGTCGCTTAACTTGTGCTGCCTTTCGGCTCCCTTGACACATCTCTAACAGGACCAGAGCAACACAGCTTTAAGTGCTCCAGTTAAAAGTGCTTGACTCAGAGATGCCCTGTAATAACTTTTCTTATGTAGCCTTGCAAAAGGAACTGCATATCTAGACTTAAATGCTGCGCCACAAGCTTAAATATGTAGAATAATCGATATTTATCGATTTAAGGTAATTGAAGTTGTTTATTGTCATATTAATATATGATGCAAAGCTGTGCTTCATATGCTTAAAGTACTTGAATTGAAAATCGATATTTATCGATTTATAGGCCAGAGTCGGTTAATGATTGGACAATCCTTAGACTTTATATATCCAACTGCTTAAACTGTATCAAATACTAAGCAGCTCAAACCTGAACATCGATAATTAGCGATTGTCCAACTACTTAATCTTCATAATATAATAATAATCGATATTTATCGAAAACATATATAATCTTTATAATATAATAATAATCGATATTTATCGAAAACATATATGAAAACTTTCGTTAAAAGCGATAAGTCTAGTTAATCAGATGCAATCTTCGTTAGCCCCCATCATATACCTACTCAACCCTTTCCTGGGCGTAAAGGGTATTGGTAAAAACCAATTTCAGTTTCACATCAAACTGCGCAACGCCCCCAACAACGCCCCAAAGCAACTACCGACCAAGTGGCTCAGCGGTCAGAGCCGGGAGATGTCTGTCCTCAGTTGCAGCTCTCTGCTCTGCAGCCTTGGGTCCATTTCACAACTGTTTGGTGCGCCTTTTGCTGCGTATCTGCGTAGCTGCAACTGCAACGCAACAAAAAGTGATTAATTTTTGATATTGTTTAAGCGATAAAAACGGAAAGAGCGAGAGGATGGGCGAAAGAGGGAAAGGGAAATAGCCCAGAGGCAGAGCAAGACGTAGACTGTGTGTCCAGACCAAGCCTTTCACATGGCTCGACTGCAGGTGCCGAACGAAGTCTGGGCCATTGTAGGTAGGCAAAAGGGGGCACAAGAAGGGATGTACAAGACCTGAAACAGGATACGAAGTGGCCCAGAGAATTGAGAGACTCGGTTGCTCAAGCTAAAACTCCCGACTCGTCTCGTTTGCTCGTCTGTGTCTGCCAGCTATCAATCAGCTTTTGACATTTTTAACTGGAATTTCTTGAAAATTTATTCGATTTTAAATTAAAAAAATTAAAAAAAAAAGAGAGATGCGAAGAGCGCAGAGCAGGGAAGAAGAGCATATAGAGAAATGAACGGAATTCTGATCCTGTGTGAGGGGCGCCTAAGACTCGAGTTAAAAGTAATTTCTGGAATTTACATAAAAATTGTTTAACGAGCTATTCTCTGCGTTTGTTTATGACGCAATGACGACAAAAGCAAATCAAATCAAACTAAAATTAAGAGAATTTAAATGGCAATTTAATGAACTTCCAAATCCACGAAATGAATAAACAAATCCCCAAAAAACAAAAAAGAATTCCAAAAACCTCTCGAGAAACCCATCAAAATTCATTTGCACTTCCAACTGTCAGAGAGAGAGAGAGAGAGGGCGAGGGAGAGGGAGAGGGGAGAGAGGGTAGAACTGAAGAGTGAAACATTTTGAAGGCATTTTAAGCTGCTTAAAACATCAGATGATTGCGGCTGATTAATCAGAGTGCGAGCATTTAAGCTGCCACAGCCAGCGAGAGGAAGAGACAGTGAGTGAGAGAGACAGCTGTTAGCTGGCTTGCGTGTTTATTTCGCCCATAAAAGTGTCATTTATCAATTTTGGACGAATGCAGGGGAAAATCTTGCTGTGCCTTTCTCTCTTATTCACTCTCCTTCTCTCTCTCTGTCACTCTCTCTTGCTCGTCTGATAGATTTGGCTTAATTGGACGCCTTTTTTTAATGTTTTGACATCAATCAACAGACACTCATTGTCTTGATTTGTTGTTTTTGTTTGTTGTTTGTTGTTTGTTGTTTGTTGGTTGCCTAGCATAGGGTATTTTAATTTCGTCACGAAATGTGAGACGCACTGAAGCAGATAGCTCAGATTGCAATGCGCACATATATTTATATTTGTAAATATTGTTGAGAATGAAACAAGTTTCTAGTTAATTAGTTTCCAGATTGAACTTAAATAAAGTCTTCATACTCGAGAGACTGTCTGCCCTTGCTAGCAACTCTTGGTAGTAGGCATGTTGTGGTATAATATCTTAAAGATATTTAGCCTAAGCTAATTATACAACTGATTGACTTCAGTTCCATTATTGTCATTTAATATATTTCGACATTGAGCATTAAGGATATATAAGAGTTTATCAGAGTATTTTTCTCTCCCTTCCCATACTCAAATTATCCATTTCAGCATTTCCAATAAGCTTAAGCCTCTAACTTCTAGCTCTTTGCCTGCACTACTTAGGAAACATATTGGGTTAAGGAATGTAGAAAGGTTAAGTGATGCAAACGTCATGTGAAAGCTAGTTTCATTCATCAAGCGTCAAGAAAGACTGTTCAGCGAATAAACATCGGTTTGACATTGACTAGATATAGGCAGATATAGTAATATATCTATATATGAACTATATCTTTTTCTAGATTTCCAAAAGAGTATCTTTCACGCTTGCCTAATGCCGCTAATGTTTTTTCCATTTGTTGTTCTTTGATTCGTTTTATGGTTGGAATTTAAATCGCGCTCTTTCATTTCCACACTTTCTATGAGGAAGGCTTTTACTGTTTGCTAGCTCGGACCCTACTTGAGCATATTTTATTTCTAATTGGAATTGGTTGGCCACATGACAAGTGCGGCTGGGCGCAGACTCAAAGAGGGGGAAGCGAACTTAACCACAACACCATTAGTCGTGCAAATGGATTACTCTTCCTGTTGGGCAAACAGAATGCACACACATACGTCAACTGTGTGCTTGTGTGTGTGAATGTGCGATACAGCAACTGAAATACACGACTCACAGGACTTGGCATCCTTTTCGATTTCGATTTTGTGTCCTAGACAAACGCATCGAATTCGTGTCAATATTTGCATTAATTCAGATCCACTCACGCACAGAGACAGAGATAGCTAACAGCTGCTGCTCATAGCAGAGTGAGTACGTGTGTGTATGAGTGTGTGTGTGTGCATTGTGGTCACAGTCACGTTTCAGGCTTTTAACATCCAGCCAATGTCCAGACAAGCATCCCAAATGACTTTTATTAGTTAACTGACCCTAGAAAAAGTTTTACAGATAACGTTGAAAACCGCACGGAACAGAACAAAAAGGGAGCAGAGTAGCAGCCGAGTTGCAAAAACCATTTATCGCATATTATAGCCAAGCAAATGCTCCGCTAGCTATGCTAAATATACCCATTGATGATGCATTAGTAGAAGCCAAGATACCCATTGATCAGCCTACATCCACTACGTTTATTTGTTAGGTGACTTCGTCAATAACTAAACTTAAAAGTCTTCAACTTTACTCGCTTTAATTTTATCTCATGAATATTCCGCTTTGTCAGCTTAAACTATTTGAAATGCCCAAAAACAGGGTATCTTTTTTCATTATAATTAAGCTTTTCTGGCTGCCAACTTTCGGCTGGTTTGGGTCACAACTTTTTACCTTGTTGCGGTGGCTCTGAAGGTCCTTGAAGCACGAACACGTCTCTGCCCACTGTGCGCCCTTTGGCCACAGTTTGAACTTTTTTCTGCCACTTTTAGTCGTGCATAATTTTTCATTTAAATTTTTCGTTGTTTTAATTTATTTCAATTAGCAAACGAAATTGTGTTGCAAACTTGTTTTGCAGTTGTTGTTGTTGTTGTACTGCACGTTTGCTGCACCCCTGCCTGACCCCTTTTTAACAGCCAGACACACATATTACGCATACGACGCGTTGCCCTCCCTCTCCATCTCTCTCTCTCTCTCTCTCTCTCTGTCACTCTCTGCATTGTAGTTAGTTGTTCTGCTGCTGTTGTTATTTCTGCTTGATTTTATGGCGCGTGACAATTGTCCACAGCATCCACAGCACTTTGCTCCACTCTAGCGCGAGCGTCGCTCACATTTTATTGTGCTGCAATTGCATTTAAATTTCGCCAACGCATTTTTTAATTAACGTTCAGCGGGCAACGCTTACAACTGGCTTGTGCTGCCTTGTATGCCTTTTGTGTTTTTGTGCCACATGCCACATGTTAGCCCCCAGCCGCAACCCTTTGCCAACTATTTAAAATGCATTGTGCCCGTTGCTTTTTGTCATTGGCACACGTAAATCCATTGAAGCATGAACAACGACAGAAAAACTGCGAATCAATAGCTGATAGCTGATAGCTGACTGAGCTGAAACTCTGTGGACTGTGTGAGGGACAGCTCTCGAGATATTTTTGAATATTTCAGCAAAGCATTTTTTGTGTGAGCATGCAGAGAACTTTTATGACTGGTTAAGCTTCGAACAACAATTTGTTTGGACTGTAATCGAAATAGGAAAAGGGCTTGGGCATCTGTTGTCTGCGTAGCTGGCATAAAATATATTTTGCATATTGCAAGCACAATTTGACTGGCATTCAGGTAAACACTGGAAAGTAGCTGCAAGTGTGGCAAGCATCCGACAGCTCTCAACAGAGACATAGCGAGAGATGGAGCAACAGAGAGAGAGGTAGACATTTTGAAAGCCTTTTGTTTGTCCAGGCTCTGTCTAAATATTGCGCCACAGGCATGACGCATGCAAAACTCAAGCGGCAGATCAAAAAACACCCCAAACAATGGCCGTACTAAGCAACAAAAAATAAATCATAAAATATTTCAGCAAAAAACAAAGTGAAGGAGAGACAAGTGAAGAAGAAGTTCTGTTGTGGAAGTTGAGCATTGAAAATGAAATGAAATATTTTATGCTCATAATAATGACACCAACAACAGGCCCCAGCAAGCATAACCATATAGCAAGCGCCAAAATGTTATAAAATGCTGTTGTATATGATTATATGCCGAGGACCCCCTCCCCAAAGCAGACAAGAAAAAAATATGTGTGAACGATGCTGATGGAAGTTTATGAACTACTAAGCAACATCTGCTGCTGCTGCTGCTGCTGCTGCTACAGAATTGATTCAAGTGGACCGCCCGACCGACCCGAAACGCGACGTCTCTCATAAAAAAGACATCAATTTTGACTTTGTTTGAAATGTAATATGAGTGGAGTGTTGAGACTAAGAGATACCCTTGAGGAGCTGAACAGAAGAGCTGTGGTGAGCTCTGGCGTTCCTCATTTATCAGATATCAATATTACAATATGAGGTAGATTGACTAAAAGATACAGTTTGTGCACTCAATGAAATGTGACGTGAAGTGGAACAGGTATTTAATGTACAGATTGCTTAAAGATACTTAGATCTATTCTCTTGTGTTTCTTTTCTTGCATTTCTTCTTTTGTCTTCTCTCTTCACTTCTCGTTGTTTCATGTTCTTTGCTTCTCTTCTGCTTTATGCTCTCTCATATCTTTAATTTTAATTTCTCTTGTCGTTTCTCTCTTCTGCTTTTTATCCTTTGTCATTTTTTGTATTTCCTTCTGTTTGCAGCTCTTCTCTGTTATCTGCTTTTATCATTATCATTTTCTTGTTTTGTTTTCTTCTCGTATTCTCCAATAGTTGTAACCCCATTGTAGGAAATTACAGGGTATATCATAATACCATAAGACGCGGCATCTGAAACTCCAAAAAAACGAAGTCTTGAGTTCATTAACAAATTGATACAACAAAATGCTGTAATTATCGCGTAGAGCAACGAAGGCCAAACAGAAGCAGCAGCGGCAGCGGCAGCGGCAGCGGCAGCAAGAGGAGTAGGAAGTAAAGGAGGAGCAGAGGCAGTGGCAGTAGCAGTGGCAGTGGCAGAGGCGCGGGCCGGGGCAGAGGCAGTTTAAAAGCGAACTTCACATAGCTCGAAGCTATTTTCAGCAGCGTCCAGCAATTAAACACTCGAACGCTCAAGCTGAAGAATTGTAGCTGGAGAATATTTTGATGCTGTTGCTGTTGCTGCTGCTGCTGCTGCTGCTGCTGCGGGGTTTGAACCCTGCCTTTTGCCTTTTGCAGCTTTAGCAGCTTTTGCCATTATGGTTGATAATTATAGGCGCTGGAATGCTGCTGTCCGAAGTGGGCGTCAGCGCGGACTGGGATTGCGATTGGAGAGCTGGGATTTGTTCAACTCTTTGTAGTTCTTCAGCTCTTATTTGCCAAGTTAAAGCGTGTTGGTTGCGTAACGCCCACTGTGTGTGGCACTTGAAGCCTGGCCGAGTGCCCGAGTGGGTTCTAAAAGATGCAAGCCTCAAGATAAACCCGGTTCAAACTACGCGCTACCTCACAATTTTCGAGTAGCTGTAGAATAAACGGAGCAACTGTTCCAGTGAAACATGAAATGGCACTGCAGACACTTGAGCTTGAGGCTCCCAGATACGGGGTGATAGGGATAGATAGATATGCATGAAAGACACAATGCAAATGACATGAAATGGAACGTTGCCTTCACAAGCCTTGACAAAAACTCAAAATCATGTAAAATGTTGTGCTAAAGCGCAAACAAATTCGTTGGAAAACAATAAATGCGGCACAACTGGCGCTGAATGGTGAGTGTGTGGTTGTGTCTGTGAAGCTCAAGTGCGTGCCACAAACAACAACAAGCAAGAAGAAGAGCAAAGGCAACGCCTGATTAATTTTAACTGATAAGCGCGTCATTTGCCTTTGTTTGCCTCCGTGATTGTTGTGCGTGTGTGTGTGCGAGTGTGTAGGCTGTTGCGCAGGCGCAAACATTTACCAGGTCATACACGCCACACACACACACATACACCTGGCACATTCTTTATCTTTATCGCATGTTTTTCTCTTGTTTGTTTTTGTTTTTTTTTTGTGTTGTTGATGAAACGTCGCAGCGCAGTTGCCGTCATCGTAGCCACGTTCAAGAAACAATTACAAACATAAAAGCAAACCATCAACGGACCCATCAGCCATCAGCGCCAGCCCCTGCCCCAACCTTCAGTCCCTGCCCCGCCTCTTCCTCTGTCTTCCTCTCAACCAGGCCAAGTACCCGCTGATAAGCATCGCTTAGCGGCTGCCTTTGTCTTTAGTTTTTATTTTGATTTTTTCTTTTATTTCCTTTTTTTGGAACACGTCGCGCAAATTTCAGCGTAAATTTGTTGCGGCCGCACGTCCTAATCAAGTTGTAGAGCAGCATTTAAGTCTTTGCAGCAACCGATTTAAAGCAAGTTACACCTAATCGCTTGCAGCTGCAAATGTGACGAAAACATAGAGAAAGTGAACAAATGTTGTCATATCGTAGTTAATACATTGAAGTTAAAGTAATCTAATACTTTTTTGAATTGCAGGCACTTGTTGGCATGAACTTTATCTGTACTCTAATCCCTAGCCCATGACCAGTCGCGTTCCATAAGGTAAGTACAGTAAAAGGATAATTTTCGTAACTTAACAGTTACTCAGGCAATCATTCAGTCGAGTAACCATTCATTCAGTCTAAGTCAATCTATCTATTGTCTATCAATCAGTCAACCTATCTATTTCTTAATCAGCTCAATCAATAAATTAATTTTCAATCAGCTGTTCCATCATTTTGCTACAATTAATTCGTCAATCAATCAATAACCATCTAACAATTCCTTCATTAGCCAGGCACTAAAAAGTATTCTTTCAATCAGTCACTCAAAGATTCAGTTGAAATTTCAGTCAGTCTATCAAATTAGCTCTGCTATTCAATCAGTCAATTGATTTTGCCGTCAGTCAATCAACATGTGATTCAGCCAGTCAGTCAATCAACGCTGTAAGCTGACAATCAGTCACTCAGTCAATCTATTAGTAATATATCTGTAATGCAGCTAGCGTATCAGTCACCAATAAGCCACCAATCAATCAATAACTTGGTGAGTCAATCATAGAATCAAGATTCAAGAAATGAATCCTTCAATCAATCAATCTCTCAATTCAAACTGTTTTGTATAAAAACATCTGTCATAGACATCCCTGAGCCCAATTTACCCGCTCTTGTGCATTTCCCATTTCTGCAGGGTATTCAAAATCCAGATTCAAGCTAAATTGGTAACACTAGGAGGCAGCGCACACAGATACACAGATTGCGGGGCTGCTGCACATAAACATAATTTAGCAGCAGTTGCCACATAAACTGCAGCAGCAACCTTTAAGTTATGAGCCCGACGCGCAGCCAGCCGCGAGTTCATTTTGCAATTATAGACAAGCAACTAAAGTACCCCTCTCTTCCTCTCCCTCTCTCTCTCTTTGCTCCTTTTAGCTGCACCTGCTGTGGCAGGCAGCGCAGCGCCTTGTCGATCGTTCGGCTGCACCAAATAAATTGCTGCTGCTGCTGTTGATGCTGCTGACTTTGTGCTCTGCTCTGCTGCTGCACTAATTTATGGCTTGCTGCATGAACGAGTGACTGACGGACTGACTGACTGACAGACTGAATGACTGACGAGTCAAGTTATTTGCCTGCCTGGTCTGCTGTTCGTTCCATCAGGACTGCCATTTTGGGCTGGCTTGGCATTTCGCTGGCCGCCAAAATTGGTTGACAACGATGGCACGAACGGCTGCCCAGCGATAAGTATCTTACAGATACTTTGGGCACGCATTGGCCGAGCGTGCATCTACAAGATACTTATATCCATAGCCAGCCTTGCGTATAATTTGCGCCTTGCTGCCTGCTCTGCATACAAAATTAGTTGCAGATACTTTTGTATCTTGCCCAGGCGCTTACACAGCCGCAGATACATTTGTATCTTTAGCAGTTCAGACAGTCAGAAATCCTTTAGAACAACATTCAAACTCAATTAAATTTATGATTTTACATAAATAACTCAGCTCAGTTGCATTTGCATCTGGCTGCAGCTGAACCGCAAATTAAATCACAATTTTCAATGGGCTACAAAGTCAAACTTGAGATACTTTTTGGTGTAGGCGGCGTCTATACTGAGTGTGCGTGCGTGCGTGTGTGTGTGCTACTGGTTTTTAAAGTCTATTTGTGGCTATTAAATTTGATGAATAACCTGGAAAATCAAACACAATGAAACCTCAAGAGTCAAATCCGAAAAGACGCTCGAAGTTCATTAAATTCTGTAAAAATATACATAAAATATGCAAAGGCGTGCCAGGGCCAAAGAGATTATCTAGATACAAAGAGAGACAGGAAGAGAGAGAGAGCTAACTTTTAATATATGATAATTAATTCATTATCGATGCTGTGACGTGAACAGGCAGACAGCCCGACAGACAGGCAGAGAGACAGCCGGCCAACCAGCACAGAGAGACTGAGATGGGCTGCAGGACAAGGCTCTTGACAAGGATTTCACTTGCAATTAAAACGAACAAGACACAAAAATTGCTGGCCAAGCTGGCTAAGCCAACCTGGGACCAGGACCAGGTAGCCTTCATTGATTAAAGCGCGCCTCGACATGGACTAAAAACTGATTATCTGCATATAAGCGACTAAAAATCACAGCCAAGACAACAGCAACGACGAAAAAAGAGAAAAATAATTGCCCAGAACTGTTTAACATATCAGAGCAAGAGATGGAGGCAGAAGAAGTATAGTCGAGTGAGTCTTTTATAAAAATTCAACAACATGTCATTGGCAACAGCAGTGGCTGCGGCTACGGCAGCGGCGTCGTGCCCCAGTGCTGCATAGCTGGGCACCCTCTCCTCGCCAGTCACTGTCTGTCTCACAGTCGGTGCGCCTTCCTGTGCGACTTTGACTGCACAGGACATGGACGTGGACATGTCAATGTCTGTCTCTCTGTCTGTCTGTCTGGTTGGCTGTATGGCTGTCTGGCTGTCTGGCAATGGCCTGCCCCATGGCAACTCTCTGATCCATATCGTTAAAAGTTAACGCTTTAGCGGGCCTTAACATGGCTTTTAGCGTTAATTAACAACGAATTTTGTTTGCTTCTTTTTTGTTTTTTTTTGTTTTTGTTGCTGCGAAATGCAAAATGCAACAACAGCAGCCGAACAAGTACACAGAATGTTAAGTGACAATCAGCTGATAAGCTGCCGCAACAACAGCAACATCGGCCACTGCTGTAGTCAACAGCCAAACACGATAAGCCACCAAGTTAAATGAATATAACTGTGATTCCGCTGCAACACGTTGAGCACAAGCACATAACAGCACTCTAACAGTGAGAAGCGCAGCGAAAGGTGTCAAATGTTATGGTTAACAGGGGAATAACTGTACTGTCAAACTGTGCGTGAGCTGTAACAGTGAGAGAATGCATGTTAAGCTTAACAGTAAACAGAACAGCGAAAGGGGTATCACTTAACAGTGCACTGAAAAGCGCTGACAGTTAATCTAGTCAGTGCTTGAACTGTAACAATGTGATGTGGCCGCCTATGCTAAGTTAACAGTATGCAGAAACCACATTATGTCAGGCTCCAACTGATTTGGAAAGAATTCTATGAAGTTTTACAGTGAGAACTGTCTATAAAGCCTAACAATATCTGTCCTATATTCTATATATAACTGAAATCTGAATTTGTGGGAAGGAAAAAGGATAATCAATAAGCCTTTTGAAGGTAATCAAGAAGCACTTAACATATGTAAATTTTGAAGACAACTTACTTCAAAGCTTCTTAAACAGAACTCTGAAAGAGAGAGAGCAAGCTGTAAGCACTGTTGACATGACATCAACTCAGCAACTTAACAGTTACTTAACATTTAAATAAGACACTGTTATTTATTTTTTATGTTATTTGATCTGGTTTTATTTAAGCAAACTAAAAATTAACAAAAATTGTTTAAACATTTCTTAGAGATTAGACTACAAATTACAAATACATTTGTTATTCATATATATATATACACGCACACACAGATAAGACATACGTTCGGGACTGTGGTTAACAGAGTTCAAAGAACACTTGATGATGTTAATAATGAATGATATGTCATATCTGCGAACTAAACTCTAAGCTCAACTTAAACATAGACTAGACCATTAATTGAACTAAGCTATTAGCTTCAATGGAAGAGTGTACGTAATGCTACATTAAAAAGGAAGCACTTGGAAAGTGTTGAATTGCTGGAATTGCAGAACTTAAGTGGTAATAGTTGAAAACTTGCATAATCTATTTATCAGTATATATATTTATATGCTTTTTTGGAAGGCAAGTTCTTGATTAACTTATGAATCTCTAGGAAGCACAACTTTCGAGTTGAATTCTATATATATATGTACAAAGAACCATATGTTTATCATTTTAGCTGTTATCGATTTATCGTTCATATTCGCATACTTAAATATTAAATCACAGTGATGAGATTTGTTTTTTTTTCTTTCTCCTAAACTTCTTTAGACGTTTGCCAAACAAATTTCGGTTCAGAACCGAGCGCAACGTCTGCAACAGCCAAGGGTAGACACCCGATAAATATCGATCTACGTTTTATCTGGGCGGGCAGAAGCTGAAGTAGGGAAAGAGTTGACAGTGCAGCGAATAGAAACGCTTTGGATCTGTCTTCAGATCGAAGCCATCCACTTTGATCACATTCCATTGATTCTTCATGTGGGCATAGCTGAAGGACACCTGATCCTGGAATGTATCGGAGCGTATAAGCTCCATCGGCTCCAAATGCGAATGGAAATTATCGACAACAGTCAACGGCACCTTCAGCAGATGCTCTGCAAAAGACCAAGAGAGAGAGCAAAGATGGAAACAGTTAATATTACGCTTGATGGGTTAGCATTTTAGGCATTGCAGCTTCACTCACCTATGATGAAACCCATTGTGACGTCGTCCGGAAAGCGTATCTTATCGCCGATGCTAATAAACTTGCCGCCACCTGCTATGGGCAGCATCTTCAGAGTCAAAGCTCGACTTAGGCAGAAGCCAGCGCCGCCTGTGGCAAACCAAAAGGTGATCTTCTTGTTGGTCGTCGCGTTCTTCTGCAAGATGAGAAGAAGTCGAAGGCAAAAGTTAACGGAAGAACTAAATAAATGAGCTGAGTAAAGGATGAACATAAATAAAAATAACATTTTTGAAGTTGAAAGCGGGCATATAAGACTGGGAATACATGGATTTATACAGTAAAGTAGGTAGAGGACATTTAACCTTTAGTTAAGCATGAAAGCCAAGTCCAGCCAGCAATTTCGTTAAGCTCTTTTAAGCACGCTTACAGCGTATGATGCAGTCGTTCACGCTGAATCTACCCTGATTTTGGCAAATTGTTGACCAAAAAAGTATAAAGAAATCCCCAGTTGATTAATTGACCATGTAAATGGGACATGTGCGTTAAGGAAACTTAATACGCAGCCCAAAGACCAAAAGCCTGAACCAAAACCGAAACCAAATCGAATATACGAAGACTTTTGACAGCAGCAGCAGCAGCTCCTCGTGACCTAATGAAGCGTTAAGTTTTTATTTTTTTTGTGGGCTTTCAATTAGTTTGTGGCAGGGATCAGGCTCGATTCAACGATTCGTCGTGGCATGCGGCCCAGCCTACAATAAGAAGTCAGAGAGAAACACTGTTTGCTGCATGCAACAGCATTCATTACGGGATCAGCTGGCTACATATATATCAAATGGATTGAAATGGGAACACAGATCGAGAGAGCCAGCCAGTCCAGCCAGCCCAGCCAGCTAGCCAGCGCTTGTGCTTGTGCTTGTCTGAGCCAGATCATATCGGTTATTAATGATAGCCTGCGCTGGCAGCTGGAAGCCAAATGGCGGCATAGACAAATGGCCACAGCCAGCCGCATAAATAATGCAGCCCGGAGAAAGGCGATCGCCGCTGCCATATACCCGGAGCTATGGACATGGCCATAAACACAGCGTCATGTAATTATTGGTATTGGAAAATATGCCAAAAAAAAATAAGCAAAATGCAAAAAAATGCAAAATAATAGCCAGGCAATAGAGCATATGCGCCTATCAGTTATCCTGTACTAAATGTCAAATATTTATAGCTATAGCCAATATTAATGCTGATCAACTTTGAAAGTCTTATGAATTTTAAAACTATTGCCAATGTTACAAGAGTAGACATTCGTGGATATGATACCCCCTGCCAAAGGTACAGGGTAATAGAAACGAACATCGATTTGCACTTACGTTATCGAGATGTATTTCCAGCGGCGAGGATATGCTCGGCTTGCCCAGATACCAGTCCACCGTGGGGCTATACTCATCCAGCAGTTTCACCAAACGGGGCACATTGACATAGTTGTCATCGTCGAAGTGACAGAACCATCTGGAAACATTACAAATTAGTTAAAATCACAAATTCAATAAAACACCTCTGAGCTAAAGTGTAGTATAGCTCTTATATAAATCGATAGATAATTTATATTTTCAAATATTTTATTCTGTTTTCACACTTGTTGGTTGGATTAGTCGTAATGCAGTTGACGTTGGAGCAATTGGCGCGCATTGCGCTGGGCGTGCCAGAGTTGAATCACGTGAATCTCGCTGTTCTTCACAGTCTATTGGATACGTTGATGAAAAAGATGAACTGCAATAATGATTTGGTAACAATTGATGGCTTTGAGGGCAAGTGCTTGGAGAGGCTGCTGGAACGCTCGAAAATCTCGCCGCTTCCATTCGATTTGGCCAACATTGAGCCAATTTCCAACGAGTTGGATAAGTTGGGGGCTATGGAGAAGCGTTTGGCCCAAGTCGAATCAAAGCTGGAATCCCACTTCAAGCAAATACGCATCGTCAACAAAGTTAACTCGAAGCAGTATCGAAAACGGTTATGGGAAGAGTACACATCACCATGTGAGGATCTGTGCACCGTTTGCGACGAGGACAACAAGATTGCCTGTAGTCTGCTACAGAATATGGACTTCATGAAGAAACTATTGCGACGCATTGCCACGCCGCTACTCGAAATGATAGAGAAAGTGCAAGAGGATCTGAATAAGTTCTATACAACGCTGGATGCATTTTTGAAGAAGACACAGAGGCTGTTCGACCGACTCGAAATGGTCAAACAGTGCGTCATCGAGATTGAGAATTTGCGTGAATTGGTCAAGGAGTATAATCTAACCTTCATTGGCACCATGGAGGAGCTGCAGGATATGCTCGATAGTAAATTGGATAAGGTCCATATGCCGGCACTCAAGAAGTATATACGCGATCGTTTCGATAATATCGATAATCGTTTGAGACTGATTGAGGAGAAGGATTCGTGTCCACGTGCTGCTGGATTCCTTCATACAGACATTGCTTGCATCTCCTGTGGCAATAAGAACATCGGCGTCGATGTCGGGCCACTTAACATTGGACCTCTGCCGGATGCCAAACGCAATAGCAAATGCCCGACGATGCCGCTAAATTGCCAAAAGAACTTTTCCTCTCGCATCCACGATAAGGAGCCTACATTGATGGTGCGTGTTCAGAACCTGGATTTGAATGTGATTGCCCAACGATTGAATCGTCAAAGTTCAGCGAAAGTCTGCAAGCTGCCAGAAGCCAATGATACCATCTACGGCGTACGCAACTCCAACTATTCAGTCTAAACCCCATGTCATCCCTATTTAACTTTTCAAGTTCGTCCAAAATCGTTAACGTTTAGTAATGCTGACAACCAGTTTTCTCCTTCTGACCCAACGACGTCTGTCCACAGCGTCTCATACACAGTTCTTCAGTTGCGACAAAAAAAAGTGCACTAATTTAAATGGTAATTACCGGTAGTCCAGTTCTCTTGGACTGACTCAACTTTAGCTGCAGCTGCATACGCCGCGAAAGGGGGATTAGCTGGAGTGACAAACGATCAACCGTATCCGGTAGCCCGCGCAGTTCACCTAATGATGCCATTAAAATGCAGCCGAGGCTATCGAACGGGTTCTCTACCGCACGCACACACGCAGCGCCAGAGACAGTGGTAGAGATAGAGATAGAGATAGAGACAGAAGAGAAACGAGGTAACTTGGCTTGGTCATAAAGTTTGCCAGCCTAATGGAGAAATCGGTTGAGAGCATTCAAATTTCCTTTAATAAGTCAACATTCGTAACGGGTTTTCCTTATCTACTTAAGTGATTCCAAATAAATTACCTAGAGTTAATTATAAACTGAGAAAGAGTTAACTGGAGCTATAAAGTAACTGATGTGATATAAATATAAATATAGATTATGTGACTATGCGGAAGCTTGAGCTAATAAACCTAGTTTATATACTTTTTATTATAGTTGCGAGTGCGTTTCCATATTCGATTTGGGAATTCAATAAGGTTATTGGGGAATATGCTAATAAATAAATAAATGGCTAGACTCGGGTAATACCCTCGGAATTGTTCCTTAAGCATGTTCTTTAGGCAGTTACAACTGTAGAACTAGATTATAAGATTTAGGTACTTATTATTTAATAATGCCACAAAAGATTTATAAATTAAATGGACAACCAGGATTTGATAACAAAACCAATATTGATGAAAAGATCAGAGAAATATTTAGAAAATAGTGCTTAAAGTGACTTAAAGCAAATTACATAAATCAACTAGATCTTGATAGTTCAGACTAACCTAAAACATCTAAAATCTATCTTCAACTATCAACATATTCTCATCTCAAGAGATGAACAGCTCTTAAGACTTTTCATGAGCACTTAATCAGTAACGAAAATTCTCTTTGCATTGCCTTAACTTATCATATCTCATATGATAACAACTTTTAAATACCTCAACTAAATCGCAACTATAACTTAAGAGCTGTTAGCTGCAGCTCAGGTTTACTTTTTCCTTGTCGCACATCTTTAAGCTGTCTTCGGATTAGAGCTGAATTAATCCACCTAAAAGTATCTATAAAATCTGCTGCGATATCTTTAGGCATACGCCCGAGGCTAAGCAGCCCCAACTTCTAGCTAGCACTCTGCCTCTTTCTATCTGCTTAACGGCCTCTCACTCTCTTTCTCTTATGGTAAGGAGTTCATAACTATTCAATAAAATCGAAGCGTCTGTTGGCGTCTGTTGGGTAATTTAATATAATTTTTTATTACATAAGCCGCAAGGAGAACAGACGCTTAACAGCGAGGGGCAGGGTTTTGTGTCTTCACTTTTCTAAGCGCTGCGGCAGCTCAGCTAATCGTGGCACTCATAAATTGTTATTGTTGTTGCTGCCACATGCGATACCTGTGCGAAACGGCAGCTGAGTTGTTGTTGTTGTCGTTGGTTGTTGTTTTCCTGTTTGTCGCTTGGCTCTTTTAGTCGCTTCGTGTCGCATAAATATGCGCTTTTAATTTCGCTTAATTATGCGTGCCACAAATGCGCATACACTGGAAGAAATGAGCTGTAACTAATACAAAATTAAGTTGATTTAAGCGGCGTATTTCAACCAAGTTCGATTGTGAAATGAAGTCAAAAGGTTTCATAAAAGATAAATTTCTTATTCTTGAATTGAAGTGTTTATAATCTTCTTGTAAAGCAACAATTATTGAAATGTATACATATATATATATAATATATGGTTATCGAAAATAATACATAAAAGTCTAGAAATAAATGAGTTTCCTGGAGAGTTTTTATTGGCAGCTTTTGCATTTTCCAAAAACTATTTCCTATAAGACTTTGGCTTGTCTAGTTTCTATTTGAGCTCTATTTTGTATTTCTTTTTTTTTTTGTAGTGTAACCTATAGTAGGCAGCTCTATGCCTGCCTGCCTTGTCTGACACCCTCACTACTCTGCTCCTGCCTCCTTTTCTCTTTCCCTCTTTCTCGCAGCTGATTTTACCAAATTGAAATCTAGCTGGCATTTTATGTGTTTGCCTTTATTTAATTAACGCGTTTGTCTACGCTTTTTGTGGCCTGTATTTGGCATTTTATGAAAATGAAAATGAAAATGTTTTCATTTCGATCGCTGGCAGAGAGATAGAAAGGCAGACAGAGAGGGGGAAGGACAGAATGGGGGATGGGAGCAGCGATCGCTGCAGCTGGCCAACAACGTTGGTGGCTTAAAGTGCTGCCGCAGCGTTTGCTTGTTTAGATATTTGGGTCTGTGTTTATCTGGCATCACATTGCAGCAGCAGCAGCAGCAGCAGCAGCTAAGGGAGTCTGTGTGTAAACGCAAAACGAGTGCAAAAACTTTTATTTGAAGTTAGTTTATTTTTTCATGGCAGTTTTCCAATTACTCGAGTTCCTGCTGCTGCTGTTGATATTGCTGATGTGGGCAGCAGCTGTTGCCGGGGCGTAGTCGCCATCGTCTTTTGGTCGACTGCAGTTGAAATGAGTTTATGTCTGGAGCCATAATAAAAAATGATTGACGGGGCACTTCGCGAGCCGCCAATGCAGGCAGTCTTAATAGATTTCGCATTAAGAGTGAGTCGCAGTCGCAGTCGCAGTCGCACTCGCTCTCGAAATCCGACTCGATGTCGGTGCCAGCAACGACAACAACAACTACAACAGTCAGCGTTAAAAGTATTTTGACAGGCAGCCGAGCAAAGGCGGATCGTGCCAGATAAGCGATCGCCAAACAGAAAAGAAACCAGGATGACGAACTGATTTCGTTTCGTTTGTTTTCTTTACTTTGCTGCTGCTGCTGTTGTTGTTGTTGTTGTTGTCTGGCTTTGCAATTAGCAATAAGTCAGCTGTCAGAGCGTCAGAGAATGTATCTTACAGATACAATATATATATATACGTATATTTGCGGATTGATACAAATCAATGTTTGGGTGCCGTGTCACGGGTCTCCAAAACAAGATATTTACATTAAGGCGGGCACTTAAATCAAACAGCGCAGCTCATTAACAACAGCAACAGTTGCTGCGCGCCTGCAGTGGCTGCAGTGGAGTGCAGTGCCGCAAGCGTGACTCACAGATTTAAGAGTTGCGCGCTCGAATATGTCTCTCAATGCTGCTTTGACGCGCTCACTGAACAATTGAAAACGCAGCGGCGACAATTGAAACGCATTTGTCAGCAGCACTAAAAGCAACAACAACAACAACACGATGCGACGATATCGCTGGCGTCAGCAATAACAACAAAAGATACAAAAATGTATCTTGTAGCTACAAGCCTGGCAAATTGACGCCAATTGTCGTGTGGGCGACGCGTAATTGAAATGTAGAGCAAGCGATTTGCCATGCAACAACAGCGGCAAAAGCAGCAATAGCAGCGGCAGCAGTAGCAACATTTTTTTGCTTTCCGCCGGATGCAACAGTTGCTAATGCAACTTCATCTGCATATCCAACCAGCTCCAATTGTGCATTTCCGTTATGCACAGGAAAAAGTAGACATCATTTTCGACTTCAGATTGCGACAATGTCAAGTAAATTTAGCTCCGCTCCCGTCCCTCTTGACTAGCTGCGCCCCTCTTTTGATTGCCTCAATTGAATAATTGTGTGGTGGTTGTTGCTGCTGTTGCTGCCACAAGTGGCAAATAAATGAAATTGATGCGTTGGGCTGCATTCTCTTTGCCCTACTCCCCGGCCCACCCCGGGCAACTGTTGCTGTTGTCGCGGTTAAAAATTTTCTCACAAGCAGCAACATCTGGTTTTTCACATATGCGACAAATGCTTACGAGGTTTTTCCAAGCCGCAAAGAAAACGCATAGAGCGCAGCAACAACAGCAATTAAAATTGTCGCAGCTCTCGCTGCAGCTAAGCCTTAGATGGATTGGTGTTGTGTGTGCATAATAATGCGGCTGTTGCCGCAACTATTTCTGTTTAAACAAAACCCGCCCTGGACTATGATTTTGATGTGGGATTAGCTGCGGGCTGCACCAGTGAGTAGGGAAAAAAGGGGGAAGCACTCGACGCCTGGGAAATAACATTGATGTGCCACATTGCAAGCGACGTGCAACGAATTCCCACGCGCTTTCTCAGCGCCAGCAACAACAACAACACCCACCCAAAATAATTGCAGGCAAAAAAAACTCATCTTGAAAATATATATAAAACAACATTAAGAGCAACGTCTACAACGGCAACAATTGCTGCTGTGAATCCTGTTATGTTTTTTTTTCGAGCACTTTCCATTGAGCTCCACTTTGGCAGCTGATGCTGTGAATATTACGCATAATACGTGTCGTAATTGCATGAGGGACAGGCCGAAAGCAGAAAATATTAACAAAGTAACATCAGACCAAAAATGCCGTTATAATGCCAATAAATGTTGTTCACAAAACGTGCCACAAAATTGCCGAGGCAAAAGAGACAGAAACAATTGCAGATACAGCTAAAGATGTAGGGAAAAGATACAGATACGTTGCAACTGCAGTTGCTGCAGATACAAATTTAACATTATAGGAGATGCAGATACATAGGCAGATACAGATAAAGATATATAGGAAAAGATACAGCTACACAGGAACAGATACATAATACTGTACTGGAGATACAAATATAAAAGTACAGAAACACATGCATAGATACATTTTCCATTTACAGATACAAATACACATACGTAGGAGCTGATACAGATTTACACTTACAGATACAGATACAAATGCAGAGTTCAAGCTAAAGACACCAATGCACAAACAAAGATACAAACATGCAGAAACAGAAGTGCACAGGCACAGATACAGATACAGATACTTGCCACTATCTTAATGCGTCATGGCAAGGGCATGCGCCACGTTTCGCAAATCAGAGATACAAGATACATTCGCACAATATTGGCTAGTCGAAACGCGACATTTGTTTATTAGGTGTGGCAGGCATACGGCACGACCAAACACACCCAAACACACACCCAACGCACACACACACACATACACACAGCATGAGATAAATTAGAACTTGAAACAAATAAATTGAAAAATAAAAAGTTGAAAGCACAAAAAAAGAGAACAGCAACAACAACAAGCAAACAATTTGAAGCGTGCATTTGATTGGCGTTTTATATAAAAAAAACAAAGGCTGCGAGCATGGCGAGTGACTGACTGGCAGATACCCTGTACAGCTTAACGAAACTCAGCGACTGCGATTCTGTTGTTGCTTATATTCCTCTTTATACTTTCCTCTTTTATCTTTCTACTCTACTTATCTTCTTCTTATAATCGTCTTCCAGCTCTACTCTGCTGTTTCTTAGCTAGAAGAAGATACTTTTGCTGCATATCTAAACTTTATCTTCTAGTGCTACTGCCTTTCTTCCTTCTTCTCTTCTACTACTTAAGCTCTTGTAATTTGGAACTCCTTCTACTTTTATACATCTACTGTCCTAACTCTCTGCTTCTACTTTTACCTTTGCACTTCTTCTCTTCTACAACTTCAACTTAAATTTAGCTCTCTGTTACATAGCTGTTGCATGGACACAGTCAACTCTTCCTTTTGGAATTTGTAATGGGTAGAGGGCACACAGAAATCTAATTTATATAAACTTGAATGTCGCAACAGCTGCAGAGGCGGCGCCGACACCTTCTTGGCGCCTGTGTCTCTTATATGTGTGTGCTGCTGCTGTGTGTGTGCTATAGAAATTCCTTTAAGCCGATTTCCCTACAGCTCATAATTAATGATTGCCTTAAGCTGTTCGACTGCATGCATTAAGCTGCGATTCAGAGAGACAGAAGAGAGAGAGAGAGAGGGGAAGAGAGGTAGAGGCGGCTTGTCTTAAATGAAGGCTGATTGACGTGCCAGGTCGAGCGGTCAGTCAATTGTTGTTGCTGGTGACTTGCAGTTGTTGTTGCTGTTGTAACAATTGCTGCCGCCGCTGTTGTTGCTGTTGTAATTTTTAATTAAATTGCACTAATTGTTCGGGTTTATAATAGACATACTGCAATTAGCCCGTCAGCAGCAAGCAAAAGGCGTCGCTTCACTTGAGCTGCCGGCAACAAGTAGTTGCTGGTGCTGCGGCCACATTGCATTGAATGTAATTAAAAGACAGAGTTGAAAGCGAAACAGGCACATTTGGGGCTCAGTTGGCTTGATTTGCATTTAATAGAATGGACGTCCCGCTGCGGGGATTCAATTTCTGCAGCCGCAACAGCAACGGCAACAGCAGCGGCCATATATTGCTGCTGTGCGTAGCAATGGGTCATAAAAGCGCAACAGCAGTTGCTGCAGCCAACTGAGCGCCATAATTGCCCGTTTCAGTGCACGTTAATTAACCTCTTTCCATATTTTGCCAGCGATTGTTGTTGCTGGGTGTTGCAGTTGCTGGAGTCGATGCTGTTGCACTTATTCCAAAAACAACAGCAACAGCAGCAACAAATTTAAGCGTTGCCAATCAAGCGGCACAGGAAACTGGCTGCGCCACCTGATACCATTTCCAGCAGCAGCAACAGCAACAGCAGCAGCAGCAGTAACTCCTGTTGCAAAAACAACAACAGCAACAGTTGCTGCTGCTGCTGCTGCTGCATCATCTTGATCATAACTGCACATTTAGCCTGCTTGCCATTTATTTTGTTTTATTTTTTTTATGAACCTGCTGCAAGTTGCCGGCAACAATTTGTAGCCGCTGCTGCTGCCAGCAACTGTTGCTGCTATTGTTGTTGTTGGAGTTGCTTTTGCTGCTGCATTGATTGCATGCTCAGTGCTTTTATAATGACAGTTTCAAGTTCTAAGCCAAAACGGAGCAGTCGCAAGACTTTTAAGCGAGCTCAAGAGCAACAACAGCAACAGGAGCAACTGCAACTGCAACTGCAACCACAACAGCAACATCCTACTCAGCCGCTCTTCATATTAAGTTGAGGCATGTCCGAGTTGTTCTAGATTTTCAGCTTGCAATACAACAATTTGTTGTTGTTTTTGTTGCTGCTATTGCTGTTGCTGCCAGCGCAATTACAAACAAGCTGAAGAATTTCTAGGCATCTCCTTTGGGCGCTAGTTGAAGTGTCTTTGCAGCTTGAGTCTTTTGCTGGACAAGTTTTGAGTGGCTGCAACAAGAAGGAGAGCAGCAGAAGCAGGCGCAGCAGCAGGCACAGTTGCTGTTGCTGCTGCTGCTGCGTCTTAATTGCGCAAATTAGAACGCGTCGCAGCTGCAACCCGAGTTCCAAACTGGGTGTTTGCTTTGCCACAGATAGGATGCCTGTTGGATAGATTGCTGTGGTCGCTGCTGCTGCTGCTGCTGCGGTTGCTTATTAAAAGCATTCAAGTCTACAATTACAGCAGCAACAGTCGCTGCAATGGGAGTCATTGCACTGGTCAATGCACGCGCTGCCAACATATTTATTTTATGTTTCTCTTATTTCTGCCCATTAAGCTGGCTAAATGTGACAAGGGGGCGTGGCTCCAAAAGGGCACACAAAATGTTGCTGATATTAAATTTGTTTGCGGTATCAACGTGCAGCGGCAGCAGCAACTGAAGTATAAAGAAGACGACCAAAAGTATATCTATCTATAAATGGGAAGCTTCTTTTCCTCAACTAAAACTGGCACTAAAAAAATAATGCTATAAAATATAAATAAATTGAAATATAAAAAATAAAAACTTAAAAAAAAAGTTTGTTAGGTTCAACAACAGATTTCGCTCTTAGACATACTATATTCTATATATATATACTATAAACACTTTATGTATATATGTTCTTATGTTTTGTATACTTACTTTTTGCCGCTCTCGAGAAAGATATCCAGTTCGGCGGACATTTTGCAGCACAGCGCCTTGCGAAAGTGGCCCTGGGAGCATTTCGTGTTTATCAAATGTCCCTCTGCAAGCGAGAAAGAGATGGCATTAGAGTGTGTGCTAAGAATTCGCTAAAGATTGGTAATTAAGCGAAAGACAAGCAATACACATGGGAGGTGTCGAGGGGTAGAGGGTAGACCAGGGGCGGCTGCCATGGCTGAGACCAGAAGCCACATCTATGTTAATTAACCAAAAAGAGCCAAAGCTCATATCAGAGAAGCAGCAGAAGGAGCAGAACAACAACAAGAACGAGACAAACAGTAGCTTGTTAGTGGGGAATGCCGCTCATATCCAGCGGATGCGTTTTGTTGCTCGTTTGACAGACGCCGCCGATAAGGCCAGAGGCGTGGCCGCAGAGGGGGCGGGCGGTGACAGAACTTTGAAAATACAAAAGCAAACGCAAAAAAGCGAGCGCAAAAAGTTGTGCGCCTTAATTGGATGAAAATTGTTGAAATATTTAAAGCACACACAACAAACTGGACAAAAGGACAGACATTAACTATATATCCTTTTGTACGCCAGACAAAATGCAGAAGAAGCACAAGCGGAAGCAGAGGCAGTAACTGAACAACACATAACTCAAAAATGCAGACTCTCTTCTTCTTCCTCTTCTTTTTCTTCTTCTTCTGTTCGCTGCGTGTTTAGTTGAAAATCCTTTTTGGCTCTAATCAAAATGCCAGCAGCCAGGCAAAGGATCCAGCTTCAAGAGGCTGTGAAACATGAGATCTGCCCGAAGCAGAGCACCAGAGAGAGGCAGCGAGTCTAGGGGTATGCAAAAATAAAATACAATCTTCTGCTTCTTCGTCTCTCCCTTTTTTTTAAATTGAAATTTGAACTTCGTTTTTTTTTTTTAATTAAAACTCTGAAAACTTTATGCAGCTGCACGCAAAAATCGAAGCACGAAAAGGCTGCAATTCAATTAAAATGCGGGTGAGCAGGTAAGCACACACACTCGACACTCACACACACTTGATACACACACACACACACACGGACAGCCTAAACTTTAATCGGTTTTCGTTCGGGGCAGACAGTGGCCAAGATTAGGCGTTCGATGGGGCGTGGCCGCGTCGCTGATGTGAAATCCAAATTGAGGCCAAGAACGGGGTCGGACAAACGTACCCAAAAAAAACAAAAAAAAAGAGGAAAGGGTAAGAGGTCGACAGGTAACTCCACGCTGATAAATATGCATTAAGCCAAAAAACAATTCAGTTTTTTTCTCATTCTTGAAATTGAAAATCGAAGCGAAATGGTAATCGAAATTTGTTCTTTTTGGCGGACAATGCAAAAAAAAAGTAATTTTATATCTTTTCATTTCCTTTTCATAAACATATTTATGAAATACTCACTTGTCTTCTCCTGATAGTAATGATCGTCGGTGTCTGTGAAGAACCAGGTCTGTAAAGATGTTAAAGAAATTTGTTTGAATATTGTTTGAAGCAGCGAAATGATGTCATCAAATGTTGTAAATGGAAGTTCAGGTTGAGCTGGGCTGATTTTGAGTCTCCATGTGAGAATTTTTGGTAGATTTAAGATAAAGATACCCTAGCTGAGATCACAAGATGGGAGTTTATATATATTGAAAGGCTGCTTAAAAGATTTATGCTAGGCTTATATAAGAAATATGGAGAGAGAGTGGGGACATCGATAAGAGAGAAGGAGAACTTATGAGAGAGATAGATCAGAAAGAAATATCGATCTAAAAGGAAGATGTGATATAGTATTTAGTACACTTAAAGATCACTTTTTAAGCCGATTCATTATATATTATTAGCATTAACACCATTTGTAAATGAAGGCAGATCCCTGCACTTGCCTTAACAAACTAGCCTTAAGACTTTGTGAACTGTTTACCTACAAACAGATCAGATAGACCAATATTAAAACTGATTTCCAAATCAAGTATGCATCTATATATACCCTATAATTTCGAGCACATTCTCTACAGTGCGCTGTCAATTTCATGAGCAACAGTAAACCAGCCGCTATACCATTATTTATAGCATATGATTTGCATATGTTGTAAGTTAATCACAATTCAAGTCATGGGAACATAGACCTACTTTTTCCGACCTTACATTTAGTCATATATATATACATATTACTTTGGTGTCAAGACTAATCTACATATAATTATGCCAGCGTCTGCTGTAAGCCCCGCATTCCTCTTACAAGAAGTGAAGAAGCGACAATCAGATAAGAAAATTTCCCACACGCTCGCTGAAATCGGAGCAAAAGCAAAGCAATTGGAAGAGAGAAACTGGCCATAAACTGGACAAAGAAGTAACTCAAGCAAAAAGAGAACAAAGTTTAAGAAATATAGTTCTAGTTGGGTTCGCCTTCTTCAAGGGATAAGTTAAGGTAGTTCTGGTAATTGTTCTACTTGCTTCTTGTTGGTTTGTGTCTTTTATGCATCGCTGCTCTGCTAGGGGTTTCTATTTGAGGGCTATTTGCTTCACACGAATTCAGTAAGAAACTTTAAATTGTGTTCCCTAAGTACTTTTCGATGCCAAAGCAGACAGTGGGAATGCTGCATCCCTCTCTGTCTCTGCCTGCCCCTCTTTGTAAGTATTCTCGGTCTAACTGTCATATCCAAAAACCTAATTGCCCAAATGACAGACGAAAAAAGTTCCTGCGGCTATTTGAAAGTCTGCCTGCGCTTCTCTTGTTGCTTCTCTGTCTCTGCCTCTGTCTGTCTCTGCTGCTGCCTTAGCTTCTTTCCCTGCAAACTCTGCTTGTCTCTCTGCCACTGCTGCCTTAGCTTTTTTCCCTATGCTGTCGCTCAGCTTCTTTCTGTGCTTCTCCCTCTCTCCCTTCTCGCCGTCGTGTCGCCGTCTACAACTCAATTGGTTTTGCCTTTAATAACTATTTCTTCGCCTGTGTCAAATCAGGCGAAAATCGTTTTAAACCATTGACAACAACACGAAGCACACAACAGCAACATGTTGTTGTTGCTGCTGTTGCTGTTAGTGCCACGACAGCAACATGCGGCAACAACAATACGCCCGCTGCACAAGCATTTTGGCCAAACTCGACTGTGTTTAAGAGTTAGAAAGTCAACGTTGCCAACGTTCAAGTTGTTGTCGAAGTAGTTGTTGCTGTTGTTGTCGTCGAGTCGAGTTCTTTATAACACACCAGCAACAGCAACTGCTGAAAACTTTTCGTCGTCGTCGTCGTCTGCTGAATTTTCATGGATTTTCACGAGATTTTATTTGAGTGCGCGCACTCACTCTCTCTCTATCTCTCTCTCTCTCTTTCTCAGTCTCTCGCTGTTTTGGCACTTTTCATTTTTCGGCTGCTGCTGCTGCTGCGGGGCAAAAAATGTTAACACCATGTTGCAGCTAGATATTGCTGTTGCAGTTGTTGTTGTTGCTGCTGCTGTGGATTTTGCTGCTGCTGCTGCTGCTGCAGTTGCACTCGCACTTGACTCGCATTTAATTTATGTGACTGTTCAAACTGTTGACAAACAACATTACAACATGTTGCAAATTTATGTGGCAAGTTGAGCGCTCTGATGCAACTGCCACATAAATTTAAGCATAGACTTTAGCCAGACTCGGGATGATTTTTATTCTCTGTCTCTTTCGTTTCTTCCTTTTTTTGTCAGTCTATTGGCCCAGTTAATTGCTAACTGACGGTGCGTGGGCGTGGCAGGCAGGCAAGGCGTTGCCTACTCGTAAATTTAAATCGAAATGGGCAGCAGTCGAAAAGGCACTGCAATAGAAATTCTAGGTAATTAGCCAGACAGTGAAGCCTCATAATTGTGAAAGAGCTTTAAGTCTAGCAGGGGATTGGCTTGAAGTTACCTTGTTATATGGATATATGGATATATTATACAATTTTTATGTAAGGTATATATGTCGAAAAGTTTGTATAACTCTTGGGTTTTATAACTCTGACAGAGCCTAACTTAAAGCTAACCTCTAAACTAGACACCTAATATACCTGTGGCATATAGAAAGACCAAGAATATTTGAATATTTTACAACTGAAAGTGCTTGACAGAAGCCTATCTATTTGATAAATTACAGGGTATTCGACTTGCTATACCCGATTCATAGCCATGCAACGCAATGCACAGCTTTACAGGGTACAGACATGTTTGAATATCTCAAGTGCATAACTGCTAACATTGCATAGACAGAGAGAGAGAGAGAGAGAGAGAGAGAGAGCAAAAGAGGGAGAGAGAGAGAGATGGCAAGCGAGAGTCCATAAATTTGCCAACATATTTCGCCTGGGTCAGCATTAAATGCAAAACAAATTTATCATGAAAGCTGCAGCTGGAGTCGAGCTGCTGCTGCTGCTGTTGTTGTTGCTGTTGCTGCTATAGTCGCTGCTGTTGTTGCATGTTCGTTTTGTGGATTTGAATTCTGATTCGGATTTGGGTGTTTTTTGCACGTTGCACGTAGCAAGTTTGCGGCCAGGCTGCGGCGCGGCATGCATTCAATTGGAACGAAGCGATTGCCACAACAATTCGTTATGTTTTCGGCGCCCAAAGAGGAGAGCACCAAGAGCTGGCCAAGAGCAGTCAAACAGTTAACTGACTGTCGCCGGTATAGACCAGCAACAACAGCAACAGCAACAACAATGCATTTTCAATGGCTCCAACTCCAGCTGCAGCTGCAGGCAAAAGGCGGCGGCTAGGCCAAAAAAACCAACATTTTGGACCGTTGCATTGCAGTATTTTGGCTATTTTTTTTTTTTGTTTTTCTTGTTGCTATTTGTGGAGCTGCATTGTTTAGGCTCTCCACACCCTGCTGCAGCCCCCTCTGCGCCCCTGGCAGCAGTTCCACTTCAACAGCACGTGGGGTGCGGTCCGTCCATAGTTCCATTTTACCTCGAGCCGTTGCCAAGTGGTTTGAATTTGCCTCTATCTTTGTCTTGGCTTTGTCTGCATTTTGGCCAAATAATATGATTATTAACCATGATTTTGTGGGGGGCGTGTGCCGTGCGATGGCCAACTGGACATGCTTTCCCAAAAAATTCATTTTAAGCCAGCTGCAGTCGTAGCCAAAGTGAAAGTTCACCAAATCGAATTGAAGAATTTATGAATTGAAAGCTAATCAAAACCAAATTATGGAGCTTTGAAACTATGTATGCAAATACTTGATCTAATGAAAAAGAAAATTAGTCAGGGCTCATTCAAAGATACTTTAAAATAGATAAACTTGACTGAAATTGGAAATCTTATTACAATAGAGAGCCGAAAACTCTGTGGATTGGGGGAATATAGAGATTTAAGTACTCTCAAGTCTTAGTATATACGATATTTATCGACATAAGTTATCGATACTTGAAAACGAATGGCAATAAATACCTACCTATATGGTATGATAAAAGTTATAGTTATATAGTATAATAAAAGTTATAAACTATTACTATTTATCGATAATATTATTAAAAATAAAAAAATGTATATTATAACTATATTCAATATAAAGCAAGAAACATGATATTCATCCAACCAGCATATCGATTGATTTGAGAAAGAGTTCTCTCAATTTTACAGAGTGGCAAGCTGAGCTCTTTTAGTTTAGTTATATTTCTTTATATGCTTGATAGAAGCTTTTATTTTTTTTTTTGTTTTCTTCTTCTACCCTTTCGGCTCCCAACATGTCTGCAAAATCTCATCAAAAAGACTTTCTATATGATGAGAATTCAGACTATAAAAACATTTCTAAGACATAAACAAACTTAAAAATTAAAGATCTAGAAAAAGGCAAAATTTGATAAAGAGATAAAAATAAAGATACAAAACCCGTCGAGATAATTAATTTCTTAATTCACAAAGAAAAAAACGCCATTGATGTAATAATCATTTTTTCTCTTTCGATTGAAAATTTGGAGCTGATCGAGGCAACCGCAAAGCAAACAAATTGAGGGCGTGGCCCAATTTGCGTAATCTCTGCTCGGCTTTATAGATGTTGGCCAGCTGAGCAAAACCACAAAAGGTTCACATTTTAATTATAGGTCTGTCTGCCCCGCGACCCTCACACCTGCCACCAGCTGTTGTTGCCCCCGCCCCCCACGACGGCAGCATGTTGCGGGGCGTGTTGAAAGTTATTTTCTCCTTGTCTTCTTGTTGGTTAATGAGGCGTTTGGCCAAAAAGAGTCCAAAATGAATCAATTAGCTGAATGTGTATTTGATTGGCGGCCCATGCGATGGTAGCTGGCAGACAGAGATGAAGCTAGTGTGTATCTTTAAGATACAAAGATACTTTACTGTGGCAACAGACTTGGCAGCAATTAGGCAGACAAACAACTGTTGCAAATCATGAAATATGTATTTGAATATGTTAGCTTATTTGAAATAGATCGGGGCTAGAGACAGAGTGGGTATAGCATGTTTCCTTAGTATGTTTCCATAAGATACATTTGCCTTAAGATACTTTGACAAACAACTGTGGAAAGAGTAATTTTAATATAGAAATATATGAAATTATATGCACAGAGCGTGTGGTATATATCCCTAAGATAGTTGTGCCTTCTGATAGCTATAAGATACTTTGAAAGCATGCAAATGTATCTGGAAAATACTTCTGCCATAAGATGCTTTGAGAGTGTGCACAGAATATCTATAAAATATTTTAACCTTAAGATACTTTGAGAATATCTTAAATGTATCTTCAGATATTGAAAGTATCTATAAGATACTTTCATTATTTGAAGATGATGAAAGAAACGTATGGAAATATACGGTAGAGATAGAGCCATAGTATGTATCTATTAGATACTTGTACTCATAGATACATTAATAAAAACTATAGATGCAACGCAAGGCTGCAACCACCCCAAAAACGACTGCAAATTTATATGAAACATACCATATTTATAGGCATATATACATATACATGAAAGAAGCTTTTCTTCTTCTCTTTCGTCATTAATCTCTTCCTCTTCCTGTCGTAATTGAATTTCATTTGCCATATGGCGCATTAATTGTACGTACGCTGCTTGTTTGCAGGCACTGTTCAAGCAATTGGCATATATTAAAATGGGCACATTAAAAAGGAAGTTGCATGCGGGCGAGGGTTGGGGGCGTGGCATAATTCGCAAAAAAAAAAAGAGAAGAAAAAATTTGTCGCTTGTGTCGCATAAACAACACAATGGAAAATATTTCAATTTATTGCGAATTAAATTAAATTGAAGCGCATTGAAAAGGCCGCCAAAAAAAAATCCCCAATCAAAAGCGACAGCACGGTGGAGGGTGTGCATGTGTATGTGTGTGTGTACGTTGGCGGCACACTTTGGACGTGCTGTCAATTGAGCTTTAATTGCCATGCGGCTCATTGCGCATACGCCGCGTGAGCCGCAAGCAAAAGAGCAAAGCTCTGCTGCCCGTCCTCCCTCTCAACCTTGCTGCACATACAATGTGCAAGAGAGGTAGATAGAGAGAGAGAGAGAGAGAGGGAGACATATGACAAGTGTCATTTGCTCTGCGCATGTTTATGAGGCGCTGACAGCTCAAAGCCTAAGCGCAACTGGACTTCACTTCAACTAGAACTTGGGCTGCTGTCGAGTAAATAAGAAGAAGCTGGAACTGCAGCAGAAGCAGCTATTGTTGTTGTTGTGCCGCACTCGCTCGGGCCTGTCAACATGCCACAAACTGACCAAGGTACGAGCAAGAGAGTCTAAGCAGCTGGCTAAGCCAAGTTAATGAGAAATGGGACCAGGCTTTAAAGCAGCCAACGCGCTGAACGTGACGCATGGCAACTACAAAGCGCAAATAGGCCGAGACAGCGCTGAAGAAAAGCGTGTATGAACTTTGCTAACGGGCATAGCCGACTGAGCCAATGCACTGGAAAGCCGAGAAATATGAGCTAAAGCAAAAACTAAATTAAAGACTAAAGTCAACTATGTTGACTTTCAAACTGTAAAACTCAGAAAGTGATTCTCAACAGCGCAACTAGCAGATGAGGAAGTAAAAAGAGGCGTGGCAGTCATGCTTTTCTCATAAGTTTCTCAAACTGCATCAAATACAAAGAAACGAAAACATAAATCAATTTGAATATTGTTCGTAATCGAATATACCCCACATAAACTTATGAAACAGAGTAGACGAGGCGCTGGTTAGAGGCATATGAGCAGCAGCAGCAGCAGCAGCAGCAGCAGCAACCGCCTTAGCCGCTTGTCCAGTTAAAAATTTAACGACAGTTGTTGCTTGCTGCGGCTAATAAAATAAAATGTGAGCCGCCACACACACTCACACACACACACACACAGATACAGACGCACAGACACACACAGCTAAATAAAGACTTGTTACAACAGCGAGCAAATGTTTTTTCCGGGAAGACATTCGAGCAAATGTTGCCGTTTCTGTTGCTGTTGTTGTTGTTGTTGTTGTTGCTGTTGCCACTGACAAACGCTCAATAAGTGCCACACAGAGCATCATTAAAGAAAAACTAAATAGCCGAGCAGACAGAGAAAGAGGAGCCCAACAACAGCCAAGCAACAGCGAAAACCCACCCACTCGCAAAGCTGGCTGTCAAACTGTGTCTGCGATTTATCTGCATAAAGTCAGCGACATTTGACATGCGTTTGTTATGTTGCATGCAACTTGGACGAAAAGCAAATCAGATGCTAACTAAGCGAACTGCCAGACAGGCTGACAAACCTGCCAGACAACTGCCAACAGAGGCAGACACAAACAGAAAGAGAGAGAGAGAGATAGCCATAGAGTGTGTAAGAGAGAGAGAGATACGTACACGGTAGCCTTTGCAATTTTCGTGGCTTTGCATATTTGGTGAAAATCGTTCAATCAAAGTCGAATCGCTGCAGCACGGCAGCAACTGTCAGTAATTTATGCTCATTTGTTTGTTGCATGAATAATTTGAATGCCACTTGAGAGCAGTTGCTCAGTCCCAACAGCGGCCATCATGAAAAATTGTATTTGACCACAAACAAGATTTAGCATTATATATATTTGATTTGTATGAAAGATCGAACAGAAGTGAGCCCAATGCAGCTTCAGCTGCAGCTGTGGAATTTGAGGAGAGCGCTAAGAAACTAAACTAACTAGAGTAAGCTGACATAGAAGGAGAATTGTGAAAAGCTGTGAAGGGACTAAGAAATAAATATCTAATCACATTTACTTTAAGCTATGCGTCTTTGCATCTCTTATAGAGCCCTTCTCTTTGCTAGGGTAAGAAATCCTTGCATATAATTTAGATAACTGTCGAAGAGTTCCTCTCTCTCTTTAGGATATCGATGGCTATCATCCGACCTCACCTGCTGCATCAACATAAGAACTTCACATACCCTATAATTGTGGTCCACATTGAGCTATAAATGAAGCATACCCGCTGCTGCCAGACTACAGCTGACCAATGCAGCCAAGTTAAGAGCTGAGTTGAAGACTTGTTGCTGTTGCCATTGGCCATTTATGGCTGAAGCGCGCGGCAAAGTGAAGCCTAGTGGAGTGGACTGCAGCACAGAGAGGCACATTAAACAGGCGTTTATAATGTGCAACAGAGGCAGCAACATGGGGCAGCAACACAAATAGTTTCAAATGCAGCACAAACCAATCAAATTGAACGCATTTTGTAGATGTTGTTGCTGTTACTGTTGTTGCCTGCTCCATATTGCTGTTGGTCGCATCAAAATAATTGGCTGCCTGCAGCAGCAGCAGCAGCAGCAGCCGCTGCCACTCGAAGCAAATCAAACTTGCAAGCCAATTGTTGCATGTCAGCTAGAGTGTTGTAGTTGTTGTTGCTTGTTGTGGCTGTTGCACTGGCAACAGTTGCTGCTGCTGCTGCTGCTGCTGCTGACCTGTTCAGTGCAGCTCGCCTTTAATAGTGTGAAAACTACAACTCGATATGGCAGCTGCAATTGTCTGGGCACTTAAAAGGAGCCCCATTGCACCCCATCCCCCTCGCTCTCGCTCTCCTACCCTGCCTCTCTCTCGCCCCTCTTCATCTGCAATCAAAATAAAGCGCATTGCACGCTGCAAGCAGTTGCAGCCAAAAGCCTGAAACGTGCCTGTCAGGCATTTCAACAATTTTGAATAGTTAAAAGACACACACACATATATCTGTGTGTGTTGCTTATTTATTTATGTGGTTTTTTTCTTCTTTATTTTGCTTGCCTGCAGTTCCCTGTAAACAATAACAAAACACATTTGTGACGCGTGATTTTGCATAAGTTGGCATCAACAGACGAGGCGAAGCGACAATAATACATAGAAAACAGAAACAGACACATATAACATGTAAAAACGACATGTATATCTATATGTATATGTATATGTATATGTATATGTATATGTATATGTATATGTATATGTATATGTATATGTATATGTATATGTGTATGTATATGTACGTAGCATATAACCCTATATCCCGCTACCAATCGTAAATCTTGGAGCAGCTGCCAAAAGTATGACTTGGCTGTTATCATACAAGTACCTGCGAGATACAAGATAGTTGCTCAAGAATGAACTAGATCTAATAAACTTAGCGTTAAACTACTAAAGAGGAAACAAGAATTAATTGCAATAGATCTATTAGAGCTTCTGGAAATTGTATACCAAATTTTATAGCTCTAGCTTGGTTAAGCTCTGAGTGTCTTGAGGACGGATCAAAGAAAACTTATCAAAATCGAAACAGTTTTTCTAGCTTTTACCTAGTTTTAGGCCTTTTATATCAATTTTAGCTCGAGTCTATACTTCCACACCCTCTACAAGGTGTCTCTGACTTCCTTGAAATTATCCAAAAGAAAAAACTACCTAAATTAGTTTAGCTCAATCAACCGATTTTAGTAACCTTTACTAAGCAAAAATTGCTTCCAGCTGCTTTTAACTGTATTTCACATCAAATATAAGCCAAGTCCAGCCGACCCTTTCACACTCCCTGCATATCAGAGGGTATCTTTGTGCTGCTGCAACTAGTTAAACAGAAAACCTATCTAAAGTAGTTAAGCTACATCTTTACTATTAATTCTTTGCTTCCAGCTGCCTTCGACTAGCTTTTACATCAAAGTCGAACCAATTCTCACCTACCCTTTCACGCACACTCCTTATTATAGAGGGTATTAAAGCTCATTATAGTCATGAACATTATTTAGTTAAGATCGTATATTCGCAAGTTTTTTGTTCGCATATTTTGGCTTATGAAGACATTTTTATGGCCAATTAAGCGGCGGCCGCAAAATCATAAATCGCCAAGCGAATTCAATTCAAACAGCTTAAAAACTCATTATGCAAATAAGCCAAGCCCCAAAAAAAATGAGGCTATAAAAAAAAGAGAGAGACAAGAAATTAGCTGGCTTTTATTTGAATTCAGCTTTTTGGAAGATCTCAATCGAAACGTAACCTTTAGCTTGCGCCTTTTACTTGTAGTGCAGTTAGGCAATTGTCGCCTGGCCTGGCAAATTGCTTGAACTAATCGACCTGGGTTTTATCTCGCTAATTGCTGGGTATCTAGCGTTGGTGTTGGTGTTGGTGTTGGTCTGAGCTCACCTGATCGCGCGCCAATTGGAACCAGGTCTTGATGATCAGCGCCAGTCGCGTATCGTGATAGTTCTTCGTCGTCTTCACACTGATGAAAATGTCATCTAGTTCCGTGGTGGGCGGCTGGGGCGTGGCAGTTACCGCACGCTGCGACAGATCGTGCAGCAGCTCGCCATTGCGACTGCGTCGCGCCAGCTCAGTGAGCAGCGTGGCAGCGGGTCGTTCGCTGACCTCAATGTCGCTAAAGTTAAAACTGTGTATGTCCTTGCGTATGATCAGCGAGGGCGTTATGGGCGTGGCCAGCGAAGAGGCTGAGTGTGTGGGTGGCAGCGAGCGGGGCAAAGCATGTTGTAGCAGCTGCAGCTGCGGCTGCGGCTGGGACTGCAGCTGTTGCTGTGTGGTCGTTGTGGCAGGTTCATTGCCATCCAGCTGCGACTGCGGCGGCAGCTATAGAGGGAGAGAGAGGGAGGTTAGAGAAGTTTTAGTGTGGGTTCAAATTGTGTTGTGTAAATGTGGAAGAAAAATAACAACAAATATATGTAGGTACATGTATATGAAGCGCTGCTATCGCCGACAGGCATTTTCACCTGGCAAACAAAAGGCGAACTTCAATCGCAAACAACAATGGCAAACAAATGAGGGGCAGCCAGGCAGGCAGACAGGCAGACAGAACAAACAAACAACAACAACAATCACAGCGCCATAAATGCTGAGTAAGAGCAAACAACAATAACAGCAGCGACAGCAGCAGCAGCAGCAGCAGCCAAACAAAGATCAGCTGCAAGATTGAAGCTTGAGCTTCATTTGGCTGCCCCCCTTTGCACCTGCCGCTCACCTCGTGTAGCCGCTAGCTCTTGCTTTGATTAATTTTCACTGATAACAGGTTCATTTGCTTTTGTTGTGCGGCAATTCTTCAATTGCTTATAAAAGCAGACCTCGCTTCATCTCTCTCTCTCTCTCTCTTTGTGGAGCGCTTTTATCTAGACTTTGAGCGCTTGGAAATTGGAAAATTTGGAATCTGATTCAAGTTTTGATTGAATTGAGCTGATAAAAGGTATTTCAAGCGTTGACTGAGTGCGGTCTAAGAGCAGAAGAAGTTGGGCAATTGACAAAAAGAGAGAGGGAGACAAGGTGGGGTCAGTTGCCAAGTGTTAATTTAGGCAAGCTTTTCCGCTATGCAAATCAACAGGGCGCAGCGGGCACTTCCGTTATACAGCATTGTATACCCTGTAAATTGCTAAAAGGTACGCTAAGAAAGGCCTGCGCCTTAAATGATAATAACTCTAGACTCTAAATTCGATGCAGATCAATGCTTGATCGATAACTCGAATCGATAAATCATATTAATTAGATACATAATATCGTTATATCCAATATTTTCTAATCTATTAACAGCTCGCTCTATAGAGTATCTTTTCGGCTATCAGCCGTGGCTTATATAAGCTCTTACAGTTATAGCTCTCTTAAAGCTCATTTGCTTGGCTTTTGTGAAACTGAAAATGGAAACATTTCTACTTTAAGCCGCCATCCACAGCGACGCCTAGGCCCCCCTCTCATTCGCCGTTTTTATTACAGGGTAAACGGGTCTTCAGCAACTGCTGCTACTGCTGCTGCTGCTGCTTCACACGATATTGTCTGCTTGATAGGGCTAAAGACTTGGCTCATACATTTTTATTGCGGCACGATCGAAAAACGGTGTTCAATATAATGGGCCAACGATCGAAAAGAAAGAGAGACAGAGAGAGAGAGGGAGGTAGAGAGAGAGAGCGAGCGGAAGGTGTAGAGTAAACCTCTCAGATAGAGAAGACGAGCTGCAGATGAGGTGGCAGCTCAGCTACTGCCTAATGAGCCGCAGTCGTCAAAAGAAGCTGCTGACAGGTGGCAAGTGCAAATGGCCAGGCGAAGCTGATTAAAAAGAGAGCTCAAAATATTAATTAATTTATCTCAGGCAAAAGTCGTGACCCAAGCAGTGAAAGCGAATTGCCAGCGAAACAAAACAAAACTTCAATCTGGTTAAGTGCAAATCCGGCTAAAAAGCAATTGAGTCAACAACAAGTTAACCAAGGCAGGGGCCTTGCATAGATTAGAATGTGAACCAGTTGCAGTTGCCGATGCCGATGCCGTTGCCGATGCTGATGCAACAGCAACAACAACAGCAAAAGCAACTGCTAATATATGCAAAAACGAGCCAGGGGTAGGGTATACAAGCCCAGCTGGCGAATTACTCGAACGTGAGCAGCGACAAATGCAATTGCAGAGAGAAACTTGAAGACACGTGTGTCCACATCTAAACATATAGACAAGCCAACAGTCGAGCACGCCTGCGCACACACGAAATAACGAAAACCCAACAACAAGATACAAGATACAATATAAAAGATACACACGCGTTAACAACAAACGTAGCAGCAGCACAGCGTCTAGCAGTTACCCTCTAAACTATATGCATGTCTTGCCTACGCTGTAGCTAGTCAAATAACTAAAGTAGAGCTAACGAATGGATAACCAGCTAGGCTTAGATTAACAAAAGCTACATATCGATATTTATCGGTTTTAGCATAAAAGGCTCAGGTGTCGGCAATTTAGCTGCATATATGTGACTTAAGCTCTCAGCAACAAGGAAACATCAGCAAAAAAATCTATTTAAAAGCTCGATAATTATCGGTTTTGTTGAATTAAGTTAATTTATCGATAACTCAACTAAATATACATATGTTATGTTAACATCTAGCTCTTACAACGACAGAATTTAGTTTTGAAAAATGTAATCGACACTTATCGATTATCATTTATCGATCAATAAGTTAATCTTTCTCGGTATCGGAATCGATATTTATCGATGTATACAAAATAATTATTTTGACGATCGATATTAATCGATTATGAATATAACTACCATCTACCTGTTACTTCTACACAACAAATAACCAGCCCTAACACATATTCGACAGATGTACAGGGTATCACATAGAGCAGGCAACAAGGCGCGTCGCTCAGGCGTTTGTTGTCATTGTCCAAAATTGTATACACACACTCAAATCATGGCCGGGAGGGATTGTGTAATGCTTCATTATGGCGATGATTAATATGTTTATAAACAATTGCCAAGTCAATTAATAATACAAATGGCCAAAACGCACACAACAATAGCCAGAAAAAGGTAGAGAACTGGCAAGGGGCGCTAGATTAATGAACAGCACTGTTAACTGGCAGGTCGAGTTGAACGTTTAAGTCTTCATTAAAATGCTGCTTAAGCAATATTAAACTGATAGATACAAATCTACGATAAGATACCAAACACAGAAAAGGAGAGAGAGAGCGAGAGCAAGACAGGTATAGGGAGAGACCATATGAGGAGCTGCGCAGCTCACTCAATTAAGTAAAAACCCGACCACCAAAGACCAGCAGCAGCAGCAGCAGCTACTCAGCTGCTCAGCTGCAGATACAAAGATACCAAGAGACACAGATACAACAAAGTATCTGCGCATCTTACAGATACATTTCAGCTGCTAACTTTTATCAGGCGCTTGTTCGCCGGCTTAGTGTCGTCAACTTTTTGGATGCTCAACACAAAACTGAACAACTGATTATGAAGAGTGGGCAAGAGAGGGAGGAGCTGGATTGAAGCTGGAGATGGAGCAGCAGAGAAGAAGAAGTAGGAAGTAGGAACAGAGGAGAAGAAGCTTGAGTAGAAGCAGCAGCTGCAGCTGCAGCCAGCCAGCGGCACCTGCGCAGGCAAAACAGGAATCAAAAACATTGAGAGCCTTGCCACAAATACCCTGTAGGAATTAAAACAGGAGAGGCTATACACTATTGAAGTGTGCCCAACAATAACTTGATTATGCTATGACTGGAAATAAGCATGTTAATGGACTGAACTTGAAATAAGTCAGCTCAGAGTCTAGTTTGAAGCTCGCAACTTAGCTCTCGATATACAATTTCATTTCGATAGCTAACTTAGTATAAAGTATATATAGTAGTATGTTATGCTACAACAGCTAGCTGCTATTTACAGAGTATACGCTAGTCGTGCAGACGCTACCGCCCTTCAAGAACACTCTCGACTTTATTTTGCCTTCTTGAGGCCATTTTTCGGGTTTTTTTGCGACTGTTGATTTGCATGCAAAGCAGTCATGAGTTGTTTGTTACGTGTTGCAATTGTTGTTCGTTTGTTGTTGCTGTTGTAGCTTAGTTAGACATGCTCATAGCGCACCACACGAATCAATCAAAAAACACAAGGCGCACACTTTAAACAAATTCGCATAAACAAATTCATTTATCGATTGAATATTTAATATGTATATCCAAATATATATATGTATGTATATATATACATATATATATTCGTGATGATTTATGCATAAGCAACACGCGACATTTAGCTGAGTGGAGGTCAATTGCTGGCTGGACAGCGGACAATGCTCAGCTTTTGATTGGACTGCAGCAAGCCAAAAGCCCAACCCAAGTTCCAAGAAAGAAAAAAAAAACTTGCGCAACTTCTGCCAAAAAAAAGAAAGAAAAAAAGCTAAAATTAAATAAAAGAATTAATTTTTGCAAAGCAATGCAATAGCTGGACACAAGTCACAGACCTCAACGAGCAACGACTTCAATTGAAATACGACAACAACCACAACAACGACATAAACAACAACAACTTTAATAAAGTCCAATTCAGCATTTGGACAGCAAAGTCTTCTATATATACATACATACATATGTGTATGTATGCCTGCCTTCTATATGAAGCACATTCCAAGTATTCTACATGCCACACATTGCCGGCCCCTTTTTCCGGTTAGCCAACAGCAACAACAACTAACAACAACAAACAGCAAAAAAGTAAAGAAACTCATAAAAAGTTTTTAATTATTTCTGGCCGCAAATTCATTTTAAAACTAGCTAAAATCTAGCTAAACTTGGCTTAGCAGCGCTATTCAACTATTTGCTAAACTTCAACAAGCAATTGAATTAATTCAATTAGACTTTAGAAGCAGAAGAAAAGACGAAGAAGCACGAGAAAAATGAAATAGATATAAATAATAAATAATTCTATGCATTTGCACATGCTGCGATTTCTAATGAAGTCAGCGCCAAACGCGGCCAAACTTCCGGCCTAAAAAAAAGCTAAAGAAAAAATCTAAAAAAAATGAAAATTTATAGAAAACAAAATGGAGTACGTATAAGCTTTTAGATATATATATATATTACTACATATCTATGTATAAAGTTACTAGTCTCAGTCGACTTTTATTTATTTCTATTTTCCAACTTATACAATACAGTAAATTGATATATGAGAGTCATATTTATAGATAAACAATTCAATTATGTAAACTGAGTTCTTAATGCTGATAAGATATATAAAGATATATTTTAAATATTATTATTTACATAAGGTTTCGATTTAAGCCCTTGAAACTGAGTGAAAAAATATAATGGGAATGACTTTCAAGACTCAATTAATTATCAGGAATAGGAATGCGATATAATTAAAATCTAAAAACACTATTCGTGTCTTTACAGGAATTCTTTCAACAGTTTCTTAAGCAGATCGGATTCAACGTGTTACATGCAGTTTCATAAAACCCTTATACCCTGTATTTCCAAGGTATGAAAGTTATACAATATCTTGGTAATAGTAAGAACGGGAAATTCAGATTGATAGATTTTACTGAAATATCTTTTATATCAGTTTAAAAATATATTTGGACATAACTATATCAAGCTTCATGAAAAGTAATTCCTATCAATTAAACTATATTTTACTATGAAAACATCTCATAATATAGCACCAAAGATTGAAAATTCTTCAAGTGAAATCTTCCAGCTACAGAACTCGGTTTCTTATAACAACAATAGCAACATTATATATGCATGCAAACATACTTGCATATATATATTTATGCTTATAAATAGATAAGTCCAGTGCAAGTCGGATTCTAGTTGGATCGGGGAATTGCAGCCAAGAAGAACTTTTGCAATATTAGCGCAGAATATTTTATTACACAGAAATTTATGCATAGCCCCAGCAAAAACAAAAACGAAAAGAAAACAACAATAAACTGAGTCAGAAATCAGAAATGCAAGGAAAAGGGTGGATGGATGGAGAGAGGGCGGTGAGGGGTGGCCAGCACTGAAAGCTTTGGCGACGCGTTGCCGACGGCAAATAAAAAAACCGAAAAAAACTGTTTTATATGCAAGGCAAAGGCAACGCAGCAGCAGCAGCAGAAGACATTGGCAAGGGCGCAAAAAGGTTTAAGAGCAGGAGGAGAGCGGAGCTTGGCTTGGCTTGGAGGCTGAAGTGGGAGAGGGACGCATGCGCAGCTGCAAACGCCGGTGTTGATTTATGAAAGTGCACGAAACGGGACAGAGAGCGAGAGAGAGATAGAGAGGCTGCTAATGGATCCGGCGGTAGACTAACATGCAAATGCGGACCAGGGCTGGGGTTGGCGAAGGGGGTTTATGGGCTTTGCACAACAACAATTTATGAACTCCCTATTGTGTGCGTGTGTGTGGGCGTATGTGTGCTGTGTTGTGTTTGTGTGTGTGTGTGGCAGCGCAGCACCCACGCAACGATCTCGCCGTGGCACAACTCACTTGTAGGCCCGGATATCCGTAGGCGCTCTGATAGAGCAATAGTGTCATATAGACGACGGCAACGGCGAGTGTCATCGCTTGCAGGATTCGTTTGTAACGTTGCGGCAGCGAGACAACAGTCAGGCTCATCATATGCTGGCGTCCTCTACGCGAACATCGATCGTGCGATCGAATCGAATAAACGATAAGCAATTAACGGTAAACACTGCACTCTAGTTTATTTTATTTTATTTTTTATTAAATATGGTTTTCAAAGTTCTTTGCACTTGTGATATTTTGAACGTTTGCGTATTTTACGTAAAACTCACGTATTATGCAAGCGGCACGCGCGCGTACGTCTTGCTTAGGGCGAGTTTGCTGGGCAACTGATGTACTGCGCTCGCCTTGGCTTTCCAGCGAACAGCGTAAACAAAACAAACGCAGCAAAACCTGCAAGACCACTCCGAACACTGAGCGAGCGAACGTGCAAACGAGAGAAAGAGAGCGCCCGACTTGATCCAATTGGAAGTGCTGCGCGCATTCTGCTGTGCAACAGAGATGGAGCGATAGAGTGAGCGCACTCAGTTTTCCAATGGGAGCACGAAAGCAAGAGAGCGGCATTCGTTCGGTCGTTCGTTCGTTGACTGGTTAGTTCCGCCTCGGCATGTGCCACAGTAGCTGCCGAAGGCGATGATCGTCGAGTGTAACTCAACGTGCGCAGCTCGTGGGCGTTAGCGCTGCTGCACTCTCTCTCTTTCTCTGCCTATGCCTCTGCCTCTGGCTATCTCTCTTGCGGCGTGTGTTATCCTGCTTGGCACGTCCTTGCACGCGACTTGCAGCCATAAACAACAACGACGCGGAGCATATCTATTTTTGCTGACTCTCTTTCCCCCTCAGTCTCTTCCAAGCGCTGCAGCCGACGACAATTCCATTAAAAGTTGTTCGTTGTCACTTTGCGTTCTTTTATCTGCGTCGCATGTTGTGCGATCGCATTTTTATTGTCGCCATTGTTTTGGGTCTCTGTCGCAGTTGCAGTTGCCGACGCCGACGCAGTCGCAGTCACTGCCCACACACACACGCATACACACACACTCGCACACAGCCATGCAAACTTCGTTCGTACCGTTTTTGTCGCTTTTCTTCACTTGACAGGGCTTTGCATGCCTTCTTCCAACGCCTCCTCTCTTCTCTGCGTCTCTCTAGTCTGTGCTTCGCCTGTCATATTCCATGTTTGTGGCGGCGACAAAAGCTCTTGCGGCTCTTGCTGCCAACGTGAACGCTGACTGCGCTGCTCACACAATCAGCAACTCGGCATCTTGTTCGCTGTCCCTTTGTGCGCCTTTCGCCTGAATTGCATTTAAAGAGGCGCAAACCGCGCTGCTCCGCTCTCGCCCCTCTCTTTCCATCTGTCCCTCTCTCGCTGCCCTGGCCCTGCGGCTAACCTTGTTCTGCCAACTGGAGAAAAAAGACATCGTCTACCATCGTCTGCCCGCCTGCTCGCCCGCGTCTTACGCTCTCCCAAATGCCTGTGTTAACCAGCCTCGTTGCTCCGCATGCTTCATTTTTAATGTGCAATTTTTAATACCCTGTGCACGTGTAAGCATTGTAGTGGGTATATTCTCATCTAAAAAAACGATAAGTATCATCTTTCAGTTTGTTAAGGCAAAGGACATAGAATTTCCAATTTCTAAATAAAACAGAAGAGAATGAAAAATTTACGGTAAATAGTTTACAGCTAAATACAGGATACAGGATATCATGCAGTCGTGCATTTTCTAGTGACTAACAGCGCAACTTGAGCTGTGTTTGTGTGTGTGTATTTGTGGTCCCCCTATTTGTGTGTGTGTGTGTTTGCATAGCTGCTGTGGTTGGGAGGGCATGTGCCACTGCCTTGTTGTTGGACCGAGTGGAGTGAAGTGGATTGGAGTTTCTAGTCCTGCTGGCTTGGCCGGGCCTGGCCTGGCCTGCACAAGACATAGCCGCGTTTTATCGCGCTGGCCTAAACCTTGTTAGGATTGTAAAATGTAAACCGAAGGCGTTGGTTGAGCTCCAGCCCCTGCCCTGCCCTGCCTGCTCTTCTGTTTTCTCCAGCCCCCACTCCTGATCTGGTTGCTAGTTTTTAGCTTTGCGTTGCACTTCAGTTGGCGCTGCGCCGCTCGACTGGCACACGCTGCAGCTGCCTGCTTAATCGAAAACGTTCGCCCTGCGGCTGCCACAGCGAGTGGGTGGCAGTCACAACGGGGCAATGTGGCAAGGGGGCCACGGCAAAGTCAACGACTGTGCGCGTGCGCCAAAGCCTTCGACGTGTTCATTTCTTTTGGTTGCTTCAGTTTTCGTTGAGCATAGGCAAAAATGATGTCCGGTAGTCATGCAACAGCACGAAGTGCGGCAAGGCGGCCTGGCTTGTGGCAAGAGCAATTGTGGCCAGACATATTTTTGAGTGACTGTCTAACGGATTGACTATGAAGTAAGTCATATGAATGCTTGAGATTTGCACAGAAGAGTTCAAGCTGTGGAGATTCTGATTGAGTGACGTATAGCTGGTGGAGAATCGCAGAGAAGGGAAGGAAGCAGATGCATAAACTAGTCGTATAAATGGTAGAAAGTTCGACTTCTACTCTGAATGACTCCACTGACAGATAGACAGCTAGACAGACTGCCTGACTAAGTAACCCATCTGAGTTGTATAGGCAACCCCCAAGCGTGCCACAAAACACGGCCACTGTGGCCACATTCATCAGTTTGATCTAGAAGAGCGGAACGTGTTTCCTTTTCCATATTTGATGCGCATATTGATGGCCACCGACACTAAGCAGCCGAGAGATTAATGGCTGCCGAATTAGTCAGTGTCAAGATATTTAGTGGAACAATTGAACTGTGCCTCAGCCTCAGCCTCGGCCGCAGCTCCAGCTCCAGCTGATGGGAAAGGCAGCCTCTGTGGCATGGCCTGCTTAACGTATGCCACACGTCGCCCACTGCCCATTAGGAAGACTCTTAAAGCCTCAAATGTACGTAAATTATACGTGTTTCAGCCAATTGCCAGTACAAGTTTATTGAGAGCCTGCATTGGAGGCGCAATCAAAATTAATTTCAACATTGTATTCCCATCGATAACATCGATCAATAACTGTCAACACGACGTACAATGCGCTACACAGCGAGCATATTGATTTGTGGGAATTGTTTTGGCCTATTTAAAGTTACTTAAACTGTATAATGAAAATGTGGACTTTGAGGAGCACAGAGAAGAGTAGGAATAGTTAAGCTTCTTGCACAATGAAATGTTTTATATTGGCTTACAGCCCGTATTCAGCTTATTTCTATTGTAATAGTCACAGAGAAAATCAGCTCAAGCTCCAAGTGACTTGAGACTCGCATAGAAAGGTAGATGCTGTATAAGCTAACCTAATCACACTGTTTAGTACAAAGCAATGAAAATCGCATAGAGAAGCGCTGCCAGTGCAAGTTTACTCCACATGGAATTTAATAACGTTTCTTGAGCTTGCTTTACTTCATAATCATTTGAGAATCGCATAGAAGCGCATACTTAGTTCGACTTGAACAACTTCTTTTGCTGTTTTGATGCTGCTCCCATATATAATATATAAATTTCGTTTCACCATTTTTTTTTTTGTAACAGATTTTCGATTTGAGATTTTTGTTAGATTTGAGTTTCGCTGCTGCTAAGAAGAAGAAGGTTAAGAAGAAGAGACCACCTGGCGTTCGCGGAGGCTAATTGCATTGAAGGCAACGCTCAGGCACAAAGAAATGCTGCCAGGTGATGATATCAGCATGATCAAGCACTTAAATAAGTACAAATAATGGAAGAACCCCTTCACCCTGTACCCTGAACGCTGCCCCCTGCCCCTGCCCCTGCCCCACCCTAGACACTCTTTGGCGCTTTGGTGAAGTTTACAATTTGTTGATTCAACGCGGCATGAAATCGTTTTTACAACTTTTGTTGAACTTTAATTAAACGATTTTTAGGTCTCTACCTATCTCGCTCTCTCTTTCTTGCCTCTTACTGAGGCTTAGACTCTGCCTAACTTAAATTACATTTAAGCGGATTAATTTTAAGTTTCGATTTGTCTAGTTTTTTGGGTTTTTCTCGTTTTCTTTTTCTTTGGTTTGTCAGCGGCTCTTGAAAGGTCATTAAATGTGGCTGGCTAATTTGTTGGCCAAATAGAGGACTACAAACTACGCACAGTTCTATCGCCCTCTCACTCGCTGCTTGGCTGGTTCCCAAAAAAAAACACCCTAATTTTTTCAATTTACCAAAGCAATTAACAACAAATTTTATTGGCTTTTAAGTTGTGCAAACACTTCGGCGCTGCACAATAAAATCTATCTGTGAGACACGCAGCAACACACAGAGACTGCCGCTATTGATCAAGTGTTTGACAACTCTTCAATATATGTTTTATATACCCAGCCCTTGCTTGTGATTAAAGAAGGGTTAGCTGGGTTTTTAGTGTGGCTTTGAGACAGATCACTTCATGTTCAAGATAGGCAATGATTGATATTTATATATATAATATTTAATAATACTATGCATGCTAGAACTTAGCCTGTCAGGTCAGCTGATAGATACATTGATCCATTGAAGATAACTCTCATATAGCAAGAACTCATCCAGCATTTTTGTACACTTCCATTTCTATAAACCACTTAATTTTTGGTATACACACTCATCTGATGGGTATATGAAAATGCTAAGAATTTTACATAAATGCAACTTCAAGTATTTGAGATTTATAAATAATTAAAATGCATCAAAACTCGATTCTCTTTGCCTAACTAGCATAGCTGCTGCTCTTGCTCTATTTATTCAAGCATCAGTTAAATGCGCAGTATCTTCTAGTCGTTCATTGCCCGCCTAGAGCATTTCTACTTGTTGGTTCGTTGCCTGTTGTTACCTGCGCACTGCAAGTAAGTATTTCAGCATTTCTTTAGAAACTGTGCAGCGAACCAGTTTGTTGTAGACAAACTCACGCTCTATGCCTATCCCTCTCTCTCTCTCTCTCTCTCTCTCTGTCTTTCGTTCTTTCTTTGTTTCTTTATTGCCCGCTGTTTGATTATGTGTTTCATTAATTAACAAAGCGAAGCTGACTCTTGAAGAGTCTAACTAACGCCGCATAGTAGATGCGATTCGATATGTCTGATTGTCTGGTTATATGAATCGTCCACACACAGCGTGTCAGCTAAATGCATTCTGCTCCCTCTCTCTCTCTCTCTCTGTTCAATATTTTATTTATATTTTTCTTTTTGCCAGCTACAATGAGGAGTCATGTGTAAATCTTGCGAGATTGAGGTTCGCTGCACCGTAGGTGCCAGCTTGCATGTTATGTTACCGACTTGCCGACTACCGAAATCCTACAGTCGTCTCCGCTGGGAGCCAGGAAGACTCTCTGGCCAGACTCACTCACAATGTGCCATAAATTTATGAGGCTAGTAAATGGTAGTCGTACTATCTGTGGTTACGAGCCCAGCCCCTCGATGGAGGGGCTGCTTGCTACATTATGTTGCCTTTGTTTCTGGTGCACATTACATGACATCGGGAGTTATATTGCAAGCGTATGCATGCCGTTTAAAAGCAGATAAATAAACTTAATGCCAACTCGAACGCAGCCAGGAAAAAGGAAAACCCAACCGGGGACAACCTGTCAGACACGCAGACCGCAGTGTCTTCTATATATACACATATATATATATGTATATATGTATATGTCGGAGAGTAGGTAGTAGAAATGTATAGGCGCCTTGCCGGCGCGTGCTGGTAATATGTTTGAAGGTCACACTTCATATGTATATATTGGTGCGTCTTCGAGCATTTTCGTAGAAACATAACTGCAACATTATGTGATTGGTTGCCTAAGTTTTGTAGTTTGGTAAAGTCCCGTTTTAGCGGGGCGACAGCGTTCTGTCGCTGTCGCCGAGTGTGGTTCGGTGGAAGACACGCACAAGAATTGTGCGTCTCGAGTCAGTCTTTGTTAAAACTCGAGTGCGACCGAAACTCACTGCGCTAACGCAATGGAAAGTAACACTAATCCGACATCAGAAGTGGGATCTGGCCCTTCACCTACAACATTAGATGGACCATGGCGTACCATCATGGAGTTGCAGAATAAAAATCTAATTGAACTTGTGCAAGCTTTACAAACAACGGCATCTGACGTAGGACAGAGCAAATCGGTGCAACTGCCGAAATTTAACCCAGACATCGCAGGCGCCAAGGCTTCATCGTGGTGTACCACTGTAGAAATTATTCTACAAGAAAATTCATTAAAAGGCGGTGCACTGGTCGTGGCCCTAAGTACAGCACTAGAGGGAAGCGCTTCTCAATGGCTTTCTCATGTGTGCTACGCAAATATCACCTGGATCGAGTTTAAAGAACTTTTCATCCAGCGTTTTGACACTATAGAAACACCAGCTGCCGTGTTTCTAAACATGTTGTCAAGTCGACCGGCTGACGGCGAGAATCTTGCAGTTCACGCAAGCCGCATGGTTACAGAACTATCGACGAAATGGCGCCAAATGGAAACAGAAGAAATCGCCGTGTCTGTGACTCTTGCGTTGCTGGCAAGTTTTGATGCTCGCCTGCAGCGTTTAAGCTTCACATCAAATATTCGAACCAGAAGCGAGTTGCAGTCCGAACTGAAGGCGTTCACTTTTGCTAAAAGAAGAGGTGGACCTATGGAGCAACAAACTGACATTCATCCAAAAAGACAAAAACAATCATCGATAGAGTGCCATTTTTGCGGCAAACTGGGCCATAAAATGATTGATTGTCGACTCAGGACGCAACGAGACCCGTTTACAGATGGCAAGGAACGACATGGCAGGCAAGACGTCCATCATCTTGAGAAATCAAGTGTAACTTGCTACAAGTGCGGAGAGTTGGGTCACATATCCACTCAGTGTACAAGGAAGGAAGCTGACAAGAACATAACATTCAACCGGGAAAAACGAGTGGAACAGTGTAGGTTGCAGTACCCAAGGGATATCTGGACCATAGAGGACAAGTTTTCGAAATAACCTTCGATTCTGGTGCGGAGTGCTCACTGACGAAAGAAAAGATAAGTAAAAAAATTTTCTGGTAAACGATTTACGAATATTGTTATGTTAAAAGGCATAGGCAACAGTTCAAATGCAAAGCGAAATTGTTATTGGGCGAGAAATACTAAATCAGGGTTTTGATATTGTCGTCTCATCAAATCAATTTAAGATCGTAAGAACTAAAATAGTTAATTTATGTACCGGCAATGAGTTAACCGAAATGGATACTGAACTTGAGGGGACAGATAAAATAAAGTTGCAGTCACTGTTGACAAACTACTCAGATTCTTTTATAACAGGAGACCATATCGACTGAGTCCATGTGAAAGAGAATTAGTTCGAAATAAAGTCGAAGAACTACTGCGTGCAACATAATTAGACCCAGCTGTTCACCTTATGCTAGCCCCATATTATTGGTAAAAAAAAAAAAAAAAAAAAAAAAAAAAAAAAAAAAAAAAAAAAAAAAAAAAATGGTTCGGATAGGCTCTGTGTTGATTATAGACAATTAAACTCAAACACTGTGGCTGATAGATACCCGTTTCCACTTATAAACGATCAAATAAATAGACTTCAAGGAGTTTATTATTTTACATGTTTGGATATGGCTAGCGGATACTATCAAATTCCCTTACATGCAGATTCTATTGAGTATGCCGCGTTGTGACACCAGATGGACAGTACGAATTTTTATCTATGCCATTCGGACTTCGAAACGAACCTTCTGTCTTTCAACGATTAGTTATACAGGCTTTAGGAGATCTGGCAAACACATTGTGTTAAATGTTCCTACGGAGGCTGGATTATCATTACAAAGTGTTTCTTCTTAAAGTCATCTGTCCAATTTTTGGATTACGATATTAGTGCTGTCGGTCTCTGCTTTAAGACAATTTATTGGATTGGCGTCATATTTTCGGAAATTTATGTAAGGGTCTTAGGATGCATTGGATGAGATTGCTCGACCGTTGGGGTTGCTTTCACTATGCGACATGACACAAGAGGTTGATTTGGCAGAATCAAGAGCTTGAGCGGTGCAAAATATATCAGCAGCGGCAGCATATACTAAGCGCACTTTGATAAAACCAAGGCTAAGGTTGTTGGATACAAAGTAGGAGATTTTGTGTTGTTGAAGAGTGAAGAAAGGCATCAAACAAAGTTAAGCCCAAAGTTTAGAGGACCGTTGCAAATAGCTGAATTGTTAGACGGAGATAGATATATCCTTAGATCATTGACAAATAACAGAAAGTACAAGTATGCTCACGAAGAGATACGAAAATTACCAGAGGAGTATGTATCAGTTGAACTAGAAAGTAGTGAAGAGGCTTTAAATGATAATGAAAAAGAAACTGTTGAAAGAGACAGTATTGATATAAAAGAAACTGTTGAAAGAGACAGTAATGGAATGATTGGAAAAGAATCTGTTGAAAGAGACAGTAATGGAATGATTGGAAAAGAATCTGTTGAAAGAGACAGTAATGGAATGATTGGAAAAGAATCTGTTGAAAGAGACAGTAATGGAATGATTGAAAAAGAAACTGTTGAAAGAGACAGTAATGGAATGATCGAAACTGTTGAAAGAGACAGTATGGATGCCTGAAAGGCTAGTTATAAAACTTAAAGAATGTCATAATGCAAGCACAAGTGCAAAACAAATGTTTTGATCATGGCGTGTGGCGCATAAGATGATGAAAATCGAAACCAGTTGGGTTTATGGTAATAAATAAATAAATAAATAAAAATTAAAAAAAAAAAAAAGAAGAAAAAAAAAAATCAAGAAAGTTAAATTAATTTAAAGAAGAATTTTATAAATTTAAGAATGATACAAAGAGATGAAATTAAAATTCTGGAAGAAAGTAAAAGTTGAAGCTAAAATGATGTAGTTGTAATTAGTAAAGTTGTAGGGAAAATGTTAATGTTAAATTCTATTCGATAATTTATGAACAAAACGATTTCTGCAGTAAAACATTTTTGGGGAATTACACGAGGTCGTGTTATGGTCAGGATGGCCGTGTCGGAGAGTAGGTAGTAGAAATGTATAGGCGCCTTGCCGGCGCGTGCTGGTAATATGTTTGAAGGTCACACTTCATATATATTGGTGCGTCTTCGAGCATTTTCGTAGAAACATAACTGCAACATTATGTGATTGGTTGCCTAAGTTTTGTAGTTTGGTAAAGTCCCGTTTTAGCGGGGCGACAGCGTTCTGTCGCTGTCGCCGAGTGTGGTTCGGTGGAAGACACGCACAAGAATTGTGCGTCTCGAGTCAGTCTTTGTTAAAACTCGAGTGCGACCGAAACTCACTGCGCTAACGCAATGGAAAGTAACACTAATCCGACATATATATATATTTATGTTGTTGCCTGTCGACATCCCGTTGAGCAGCTGATACTTGAGGGCCTTAAATATGTCAGGAATTTGGCTAGCCAAGCATCCTATAAAGGGTTGTATCAAAGATGCCAGCCAAAGCTTTTAATATAGACAAATATTTCTTGGGTGGACCACAGCTGCACCAGCTTTGACATATTTAAGCTGTACCAAATGGTGTCGCAGATCACTTTTAAGAGCGCTTACTGGGCCTGGAGCAAGAACTTGAATATATATTACGTTCCTGGACGACTAAGAAATCCTTTTATTATCTGAAAATGTTTGTTAAGACTGCAAGCTAGGCCTTAGCTAAGTTTAAAACTTGACTCAATTTAAGTTAGTCAGACTTAAGAGTTCAAGGTGAGCTTGACCTAAGCCAACCGCTTCATTAAGTGTATTAACCTTATAGAGTATTGTATCTAGGGAAAACTGTTTGGCTTTGAGACGAAGGTATTTCCTAAGACTATACAAAAATCTTAAGTTTACGAAGCTAAAAATATTTATACAAAAGAAATTCCGCTACTTTATACACTGTATTCAAGTTCTTTGCTTATACTCCCAATATTTTGTTCAAGTATTTCAAAAACAGTTAGAAGCTATCTCAAAAATTGCGTTGCGTGCTATAAACAATCATTTAAGAGGTCTTTGATTTGGTTTATCCTCGACGATAGAGCGCTCAGTCTGAGAGGAAGCTATAAATAACAATTAATTGTATTATTAAACTAATTCGAATGAAGACGAAAGGCCGTCAGTCATGCAACAATAAATTTTGATACACTCTCCTCTCTCTCGCCCTCTCTCTCATTCTCTCTCTCTCTTTGACTTTGGTCAGCTAATTTACATTTTTTGCTTGTTTGCAAGGCAGAGACTTGGGTAAAAGTTCGTCGTGCGAGCATCGTTTCTAAAATTGTGCCTTCAGGCTGGCAGGCAACGGAGCCAGGACTCCTTGCAATCAATTATTGGAATCAGTCAATGATCAGCAAGGAGCTGCCGCTGCCACTACCAGAGCACGCAATGCCCCAAAGTGGGGCGCGAAACTTTCATCCAAGATGCAAATAATGACAACAATTAAAGCAACAGCAAAGGCTTGTTTCATAGCGTGTTTGCGATTCAAGCAGCAAAGGCAAAAGTCGAGGAATGACTAAATAAAGTTCAATAATTCCAACTGTGTCAGAAGGGGAAAGTTTGTGCTATCAAAACATAAGATTGTCTTCTAGATGCGATAAAAGTCAGCTTAGATCAGACAGAACTACTGTATCCTTCTCAGCTTTCTGCTTCCACATATGTAGAATTTTGCTATACTCACGTCCATTATACAAAGTAAAGTCAGTATACTAATTGAATAGAATTTAATAATGAACTCTGAGCCACTGCATTAGGGCTGTCCATCAGCACTTGCAGCGCTCGCCTTAATCTAATACACCAAAATTTTTTATGGTTGCCAAAATAAATGGTTTGATATAGTTAACGTCCGTGTAGACGCCCGGATACTTGGGGCTGGCACAGCCAATGCCAAAAGAGACAATGCCACATAGCTCTCTTCCTCCATGAGAGTTCGCGTAAACAAACGGACCGCCCGAATCGAAGGTGCACGCATCCTTCTTACCCAAAACGCCGGCACAAAACATGCTATCGGTTATCGTAACTGTAAATAGATAAGAGGGTGAAGAGTAAATTGAGATGACCAAGGGTAACTGATTGGAATGGAACTCACTTGAGCTCCTGTAGGTATTCTTGCAGTCCTTCTTCTTGATGACGGGTACCGAGACGGCTCTCAGATGTTGATGCGGATAGGTGCCATCTGGGTCGGATAGACCCCAGCCGTAGACGGTAAGCTTCAAGCCCGGTACCAAACTAGTTTTGCACAGTGGAATTGTTGCAATATTTGGGCCATTCAACGGATCCGATAGCAAAACCACAGCCACGTCCATATTCATCTCACGTTCCGTGAACGCTGCGGGCACTACATAGTCCTTCAACTGGACCTTGACGCCATCCTCGTTTAGACGAGAGACGCCGCCCTCGACGATCCACAGTGATTTGTCGGTGCGACCCAAGAAGCAATGAGCCGCTGATAAAACAACAAGATCTCTCAATAAGGAGCCCCCACAAATGAAATCGCCGTCATATCGCAATGCAAGTATATATCCGCCGACCTTCTGAATCGTTATTGCTTCACCACCGACAACACGATTTATTGCAAGCGGCATCACAATACTTTTCAAATTCGGGAAATTCTCAGCATCAGCCTCAGCCTCAGCTTCAACCCCGGCATGACCCTCAGCCTGAGTGAATGGACTGAGTGCCAGCTGCATTAGTGCGAAATATAACACGAATACCAGCGCCATTGACAGTAACTAATCAAATGAGTTTACAAAATAGCATTGGCTAGAACTTGACTATAGTTCTTATATAAGCTGTATCGAAAGACCACCCCGAACAAACCGATTCGATGCAGTTGAGTTTCAACTGTGGAAGAATTTCGCAAAGAAGTTCAAGTGGAAAGAAAGTTGCTTACAAATTGGTTTTAATTGAATTCAATTGGAGAAGCATATGCATTTTCGTTAAATGTGCATATGGAAACAGCATCTCATCAACATCCATCCCCATCTATCCCCATCTAGGAGAAGCTTAAAGGTCTGATCTCCTTGAAGAGTGTTCGTATGTAGTGAATCAGCTTGGGATCGCGATTTCTCGCTTCTGTTGCCTGTGGATACATCGAGTTGATCAGCTGATGCACATCCGAGTAAATCTAGAAGAAAGAAGAAGAGAGTGAGGGAAAGACATAGTTTATGGATATAGATATCTCTTTTAGGTAACTGTAACTAAATACATACACCAATATTTCGCCACGTGAGCTGATAGTTCAACTTATATGTGTCGGTCGTATCCAGACATGCCTCAGAGACCTCTACAAAGGTTGAGTTATCGGGCGTCACACGTATCGTTACATCCGCACCATCGTTCAGATCTTTGGGATTGCGAAGACAGAGCAATATATTCCGACGAATTGCCAACCGATTCCAATCGCAGCGATAGAACTTTATCATCTTACAGTGTATGGCAAAGGCATCGTACACATGCATCTCAGTTGCCAGATGCTTTTGGGAGAAGTAACCCTTTTCAATATAGAAGCAGGCATCGTTCGCTGCAAATATATTGATGTTATTCTCGGAGAAGTGCTACAGGAAAATGGATAACAGAAATACTCTATTAGGCATAGATATCTAGGTATTATTTTTCAATCAAAGATCTTATTAATATCATATATTTATATCATATATAAGATCATTTTAGATGCTCGTTGGCTTACCCTGCGCAGCTTGCTAAAGTCTGATGTGGGCTCTTTGAGCTCCACATACTTAATCGGGTTGGCTACATATTCCTTAGTTATTTTTGTCGCATAGCCCCGGATGCCCGCATTGGTTATAAACAAAATCACGCGCACATGACACGTGTCCAGTGTAAAGATGATCTCGTTGTTGCTGAATAAGTAGATGAGGTTGAGTTTAATGAAATTTAGTCATAGTCAAAATAGCCTTAGCCTGAGCCGGCCAGGAATATTAAGAGTAGTCTGTCGTACTTAGTTTAAGGAACTTCACTTACTTCTCTGAGTTACACTTTAAGGTCCAATCTTGGAAGGGGAAGTGCTCGTAGCACTTGTAAGCAAACCCAAAGACGCCCAATCGATCTGTCCGAATCTTAAACGTGCAAGATTCCGGTAAGAATTCGGTGTGTTTTATGTATTTCGTGGTCCAGTGCTTAACCTTGTCTGGCTCTTTTTTTTGCCTCACGCTCTCCTTAGGTGGTTTTCTGAAGTGATGAGAATCGTTGGACGAAATGCTGGCTGTGTCGCTGCTATGTTCCCGGTTAATGTGTGTCTCGTTAGTCATGTGACTCATGTGAAATAAGCGCCCGGACCTTGAAGGTGCAACTAATTTGCTGCTGCGACTTCCGGTCTTAGACCGAATATTGAATAAATTATTTTGAATTTCCGATTGCGCTAATCGTAATGCTCTAGTGCCAAACGTCTGACTCATTAGTGCCTGGCATCGTGACGCGTACTGATCTTCGATTCCATCGAGGGTGTTGAGTAGCCCACATATGGAGATCTTGTTATGCTCGCCCGTCCCATGTGTGTCCGAATCGGCAGCGAGCCTATCGCTTGTGCATTTCACTTGCTCCCGATGATCAAAAATGGGGAAAATCCTTTCGGGGTCTGCCTGCATCTCGAAGCTAAAATGCTCCGGTACATTGGTGCGTGCTGCGGGTGGCTCCTTGGTCTCGATATTCTGTCGACGCACAAGTGTGCAGCCGCGTTCAACCTTATCTTCTACTTCTTCGGTTTGCTCCAAGCGGAAATCCAACGGAAATTTGAATGAGGATAACATACGGGGTAAGCAGTATCGCGCCAATTCATGAACTTGAAGCGGGGTCAGGGGCTTGCCTTGCACATAGAAGTCAGTCAAATAGACGCCGACCGGGCTCGAGCTAGGCGGAGCGTTCATACGAAATGTACTTATAATAGAGGGACGATAGATGTTCATTGCATTCATCGTCTTTCGCCTTATAAGCGTCGTATCCGGTCTGTTTGGCTGCGCGTCAAATCCCCCTGAAATTCTTGAACTTATTTTACTCTTCTTAGATAGCGAACTTGTTTTTGTAGATGATTTCTTAAGTTTCTTTCTCAGTTTGTGCTGATCTATGAAATCAATCCAACTAATATCATCATCATCGTCCTCGACCACCTCTTCCATGAACTGACATGCCACTGGCTTCCCGAAAAGACACAGCAACTCTGGCAGGCGAAAGGTCAAACAGAAATATGGAAGTTCTTCTGGCGTCAGTTTCAAGTCTATGTTCTCTGGTGATTCCATTGCCTGGGTATAGTTGAATCGAGACTTGTGATGCATATGCTCGGAAGATCGATGCTCCATAGAGGGACTCTCCACAACTGCTCGCACATCTTCCGAGGTATATAGTATCCGTCCGTCCTCGTGCAGGGTTACATTAAACTTTTCGAAACCTGTGTTTTTTGGCTTGCGCACAAAGTGCATCGAATAGACGCCGCCTAGAATATTATATTGCCGTAAGTTGATCTGTAATGCAGAAAAATGAAAGCTCCAATTATAAATATCACATCAGATACCGCATCATCAATTACCTCATCTGATGTCAAATTCAAATTTCGGGGATTTAGGCAACGATCAAGGAAATCTCTTAACTCGTTTTCTTCTTCCTCTAGAAATAGTTCGAACGGATCCGGAAAAAAACCCTCCGGAATTGAAGCGGGCTGTTTTAAAGTCCTCCTCAATAGGGGAAGGTCTACGCGTTTGGTTTTAATTTCGCTTTTTTTAAAGCTTTTTCGCTTTTTATCATCCAAACGTGAGTTACTGTCTTTTTGGCTCATCTCTCTAAGGCGTTAAGGTCGTTTCAACGGAGTTTCCCACATTTGATTGCTGCGCTGACTCACCGCAAATATTCCTCATATTCCTCGTATTCCAGTTTCTTAAATTCTAATTTCGTCAATATTTTATCGACAATATTCACTTGCATCAGCCACTCGTTGATCAGACAATCCTCAATGTCCATTATGCCCCCGTTAATGCTATTGGCTGTGGCATCGATGGCCTGGTCATAGCTTTTCGCCTCCTCCGACAAATGATCGAAAAACGTGTGCACACACTGCAGTGTCAGATTGTCACATAAAACACTAAGCGGTATCTGCAACTGAATGCCCACACAGTCCAAGACGGCCAATATTAGGGGTAGTCTGCAAAGCCAAATCATTTCAATTCAAGGCGGAGCTAACACTGCCGTCAAAGCTTACTCAAAGTAATCAAAGCGAGCGGGAACATCGCGCAACCACCAGACTTGAAAGTTATAATTGGAACAATTATAGCAATAGGTTTCCGTTAACCCTTCGAACGACCTGAGGACTATTTATTTTAAATTATTCTCCAATCTATATGTGTGCATGCTTACGTCCTGTAGGCAGTCGGGGCAGAAATAATGCGATAGGTCAGCTTATCAAAGAACACATAAATTTCGTGACTCAGTTCTGGACGTAACTGCAAAGGGATAGTTACAATCCTTTAAAACGTGTTTTAAAATCTTTAGATAATGGAGAATATAACTTCCTAATAGTCTATGCCAATTCGAGCTGAAAAGTTCTTACTTATCTATCTATAGTCAACTTCATCAAAGGTAAAATTAAGCTGAAGATTCAAATGAAATCCTCGATTGCCTCAATCGACATTAAAACTAAGCTGAATTCCAATCGAATTCCCATTAGCATTAACACTCACAGCTAAGATTTCTGTGATCCGACTGCTTGGGATGTCGCGCATATCGTGCTCGTTGTGTAGCATGAGAACAATGCGTTCGAGGGTAATGAGTATATTCGCCACAGCTTTATCGTAGAACGCTCCGATATTGGGGCGAACGGTCTGCATAAGTGTTTTCCGTGTCAAGTCCTTTCGGTAGATGTTCTGTGAGAGGACGCAGCGCTCGTCCACAGACAGCTCCCAATTGACAGTCGACCGCGATTCCAACGCCTCATAATGTCTCAGCTCGGACAGCATTGTGCGTATTTCAGCCGGAACAGACACCCGGGGCAGGCCGTCACAGTCGACGTACCTCTGCCAGGCCTGCTCCTTACTCTGATTGTACTGCAGCTTGTTGTAATCATCAATCGAGTCTAAACAAGGCGATAGAGCGTTATGGATTATGAATCTAGCGTTTTCAGATTCGAGACCAACCCGCAATAAAGCTCAGGCACACTTTGACATCCTGTATCCTCTGGTAGTGACGGCTCTCCCGAATCTGCCAATTCTCTTTGGAGATTAACGCATAATCCTTATACTCATTAGATTTATTATTATGCTGAGTTTCGTTGTTCTCGTTCTTTCTGCCAACATTTAAATTTCGCTTCTTTTTGTTAATATTCATGATTGATTTTTATATTTTTTTTTACTTTTTTCTTGATTATTTTAACATTTTTTATTTAGCTTATTTATTTTTAAATATTTTTAATTTCTTGGTTCACTTGAGTTTTATTGTATTTTCCCGTGTGGTGTGCATGTGTGTGAGTTTGTCTGTGTATCGATTTGTGTGTATATAATTAAAATAAACACAACTGACAGATAATTCTCTCAAGACATTTTTACTTGTTTATAAACATACAGAAATCGATAGAAAACAGATTGGATTCTATGAGAAGCTCATTACATGAATTTCGTTGAGCATCCGCTTGACCTGGAAGAGCAACTGCGGATCCTTGTTCCTCAATTCCGTGGCAGAAGGATTCATTGAGTTGATGGCCTGATGCAGGTCCGAATAGTTCTATAACAATTCAAACATTAATAGGAAAACTCCGATCTATCACGACTTACGCTCATGTTGCGCCACGTATTCTTATAGTCGAGTTTTATAACATCCAGATCGTCGGAGCATAGCTCCGATACCTCGACAAAGGTCGCATTATCGGGCGTTATGCGCATTGTGACTTCAGTATAATCGGTAGGATCTTTGGCGTTCTTCATGCCAAGCAACAAGTTACGTCGCGATGCCAAACAATTCCAGTTACACCGATAGAACTTCATCAGCTTGCAATGTAGAGCCATGGCATCGTACGTGTGATCCTCCGTAGCCATGTGCTTGACCGAGAAGTAGCCGTTGTCTATATAGAAACAAGCGTCGTTTTCCGCAAAGATGTTGATGCCTTTCTCAAAGAAGCGCTGAAATATCAATAATATTGATCGAGAATCCCGAAAATTTGCTGAGCACTTACCCGGCGCAGTTCACGATAATCAGAAATTGGAGTTTTTATTTCCAAGTATTTGACCGGATGTGCCACGTAATTCAAGGATATATCCGTCACATAGCCACTAATGCCAGCAGCCGAAATGTAAAGTATAACGCGTGCATAAAATGTATCAACACTCAGTATAATTTCATCATTGCTAAATCAGATAAAGAAGCATTTGATAAAATAAAATAAATGAAAACTCATAGCGCGAGCTTTGCTATTTAGAGAGAGATAGAGAACAGAATAGACAGAGTAAGCAAGAGAGAAAGGTATGAGATTTCCCCAATATATGCAATAAATAAATATAACATAGATAGAGATAGGCAGGAAAAGACAGAGAATGTACTCTATCCGCAAATAAATTCAGTTCATATAAAATACAGGATATATGTATATAGAAATCTTACTTTTCCTCATTGGGCTGCAGGCTCCAGTTGCGAAAAGGGAAATGCTCGTAGCGCTTGTAGGCAAATCCAAATATGCCCAAACGATCCGTTTTGATGTTCATGGTACGCGCTTCCCTATCGAAATTGTGGGAAATGATATGCTTGGTTGTCCAGCGTATGACCCTCTCTTTGGGCTTCTCCGCTTTTACTTCCGGCTCTTGTGAACTTTCAGCTTCATTTTCTGCTGAATGGTCCTCGGGTTCGTCAGTCTGAATAGAACGGTTCGATAGCTCTCCAAGTATGGTTACATTGGATGAGCCCATTCCACTTCCATGGACCACTGAGTGCTTGCTCTGTGTTCGAACCGTTGATCTCGTTTTAACGAACCCGCTGCCCGTACGTGTATCGACATTTGGCACTATTGCCTTTTTTGGTGCTTTTTTAATCGAAAAATCAGCCTGACTCATAATATTTAAGTGTCTAGCAATGTATCTGGTCGAGATATTGTCCAAGGTGTCGATCAGGCCGTACATGCTTTTCTTATCAAATTCATAGCCGTCCACATCTTCCTCGACATACTTCATGCACTCCAAATCTTCAAAAACGGGATAGACCCTTTCGGCTGCATGTTGTTCTTCATAATCGAAATCCAAATCGCCAATAACGACAGTTTCCTCAGTATCGATGCTGCGTCGCCTGATCAACATATTTTTCGGCTTTGGCCGATTATCAAAACTCTGCTGTTCGAGGTCCTCTCTGACTTCCATTGGGAATTTGAATGAGGACAATATCCGTGGAACACAATACCGTTCCAACTGTCGGATTTTCTTGTGATCCAGTCGTTGTAACAAGTTAAAATTTTCGACCGCCAGTTGACGCTCCCCAGGCTGCAGCTTACGGCTGGTTCTTAGCAAGGCAATTAGCGTAGGTCGAAACGTATTGACCGTTGTATTTCTGACACGTTGAATTTGATTCAATTGTGGGTCTTCGATTACCTGGACTACCTGCTGCTGCTTCGAAAATGTGCCGGTCCTTGATTTCTTTTTCTTTGCTACTACCGACTCCTTTTTATCCTCAATCAATGATATATCCGATACCACATCCTCCATGCTATCTATGTAATGACAGGGTATCGGCGTTCCCCACAGACACAGCTCCCGTGCCATGTGAATGGTCACAAAGAAATATGGCAATTCATCGTCCCCGAGCATATGGGTGTGGCGCTTCTCTTCATCTATCAGCATCTTTGAACGTTTTGTCGCTATTTTGGTCGCTCTCGGATCCAATCGACTATCATATGATGGGTCATACATGTCGGCCACAATATCGTGCTTAATATGCAATGCTCGTCCATCCTCGTGTAGCGTTATGTTAAACATCTGGTAATGGGTACTCAACGGACGACGCACGAAATGTATTAAATAGAGGCCGCCTAGCAGTACGTATTCCCTCAGATTGACCTGCATGTTCGAATGATCCAAGTTGGTATTAAATGATAGATAATGATGGACAAATTTTCAATATCAAATAGTTGTTTTTCAAATGCTACCAAAATGATACAATTATTTTTGAACTGCCAATGATTGAACTCTAAGAAGGAAAAGAGACTTGACCCTAAGTCATTGATTGATTTAAATAATTGATCATAAACACACCAAGTACCAACAACAGTAAAAGACAGACCACAGACTGTTAAAGCTTGATAATCAATCGATCACTCAGCCTCAACACAAGCATTGCCATGCTTCCCTCGACTCTCGACTTACTATGTCCTCGGGTAACTTGAAGTTTATTGGATTGTATAGATCGTTGAGCAGATCCAAGTACTGTTGTTGTTCACGTTCCAGGAATGTGGGATACGGCTCTGGCAACATTCCTGCTGGCACCAACAGCGCTTCCCTGGGTGCCTTAGGTATAGTGATCTTTGTCTTCTTGCTTGTGTCGTTGTTTTTCTTCTCCTTGAGAGCACGTTCCGTGCGCTCGGCGATGACGCGCATGATTTCCTCATAGGTTTCACGTTTCTCGAGCAAAACAGCCAATAGCTCCTTTTGTACATCCAGCTGCATCAGCCACTCGTTGACCAAGCATTCCTCGATGTCCGTAATGCCGGCATTGACGTCCACCTCCACATGGCCTTCCGGTATGGCCAAATCGAAAGTTTTCGCGTATTGCGTATAGTTGTCGAAATTCGTCCAGATGCAACGCAATGTGAGGCAATCATGGAGCACACTCAGCGGCATCTGAACACGAACAGACGTAGCCGTCATCTCGGCGACCATTAGCGGAGCTCTAAGGATAGCGACTACTACCAATTGATATATGAAATAAGTCTAATACTTACAGCATTTCCTCGAACCGAATGGGCACATCGCGCAGCGCCCAGATGTCTATGGAATATCTGGGGCAAGTATAACGCCAAGTGGCTACGATGCCATCATCAGAGCTGTGAATTGAGGTATACTAAGTCAAGGCGTAGGGTAGCGAGAGCAGCACAAAAACGGGCCTAATTAAATAGAACATTTGTAACTATGTAGAAAGCTGATAAAGGAGATATCTTTCCCGCATGGTGCCAGTGCCTTTAAGCAACCCAATAGGCACATAATACTCTCGTGCAAAAAATTAGGGTACTTAAAGCAATACATACTCCATGAAGACGCCATCCATGCGTATAATGCGATAGGTCAGACGGTTGAACGATTCATCAATCTCGTTTTCAATCTCGTGCCTTGTCTAAGGAAGGAAACCGTTTATCAAATTGAATTAACAAATGTGAATTAGTGCTTTGAACGCACTTCCATGATCTCTAATTGACGGTCAAAGTCGACACGTTCCATTTCAATAGCCGTATCGAGCATACGGTCGATCTTGTTGAGTGTATCCAGAAACATGGTAATGTCCAGTTCGTATTGCTCTCCTATGTGCTCGTTGAGCCGCTCCTTGACCGTTTCCTTGGTACGATCTGTGCGGAATATATTCTGCGTTAGTATGCTGCGATTATCCACGGACAGGGTCCAGTCCACGCTCTGATTCGTGAAAAAGTGTTGATAATAGCGCCTCTTCGAAATAAAGTCGCGCATTTCGGGTGGTAAATATGGGCGTGGCAAGCCGTCACAGCGTATATAGTGATCCCAATGATCGACAGCGGAGCGCTCCTCCTCCAGCCGATGGCATTCGATTGCGGACTCTAAATATCGATAAGTAATCGATTATCAGAGCTATCGCCTAATCACCCACTTACCCCTAATGAAATTGCAGCTAACTTTAATTTCCTGCAGCTTCTGGACATACTTCTTCTCCCTCTCCTTCATTTCCTGCAAACTAATCAGGATCCCAGTACTCTCTTCCCCCTTCCCCTTAACCATCGCGTATTTGGTGTGTGTGCGTGCTTGCGTGTGTGCTCTTAATAGTAAAGTTATATAATGTACAAAACGCTTAACGTATATATGTTTGTGTTGTAGTGACAATTAATTCATGATTCGGTTTGTTTTTCATTGTCGGACCGAACCAAATCGAATTCCAAATTGGAAAAGTCGACCAGCAGACGCGTGTCTGTATCCTCCAGTCCTGCTCCACGGTCATAACTCAGCCAGCATGTGGGTACGGTTGGTCAGGCAGCCAACTCCCTCTGCTTTCCTGCTGTTGGATGATTCCTCGACTTGCCAACTCCTCGCCAACTCCTGCCTCTATCATTGAAATTTATTTGGGCTTCGTGCCAGAAAAACTTGCGACTTATTTATGCTTTTTGTGCAATTTTCTGTTGCAACTGCGAGTAGAGAAAGTGTCGCTAGACTCGTGGCTGTAGCCAATGGAAGAGGGGGAAAACTACGAATGGAGCAATCAAACGGGTGCCGAAATAATAAATACTCTAACGGTAAAGATAAGTTAACTGTCAGTAAATCAACTAAATAGCAAAGAAAACATGAGATAAAAGATTAATGGAGGAGGGAAGATGGAAGATGGAAGATGGAAGATGGAAGATGGAAGATGGAAGATGGAAGATGGAAGATGGAAGATGGAAGATGGAAGATGGAAGATGGAAGATGGAAGATGGAAGATGGAAGATGGAAGACGGAAGATGGAAGATGGAAGATGGAAGATGGAAGATGGAAGATGGAAGATGGAAGATGGAAGATGGAAGATGGAAGATGGAAGATGGAAGATGGAAGATGGAAGATGGAAGATGGAAGATGGAAGATGGAAGATGGAAGATGGAAGATGGAAGATGGAAGATGGAAGATGGAAGATGGAAGATGGAAGATGGAAGATGGAAGATGGAAGATGGAAGATGGAAGATGGAAGATGGAAGATGGAAGATGGAAGATGGAAGATGGAAGATGGAAGATGGAAGATGGAAGATGGAAGATGGAAGATGGAAGATGGAAGATGGAAGATGGAAGATGGAAGATGGAAGATGGAAGATGGAAGATGGAAGATGGAAGATGGAAGATGGAAGAGGAGATGGAAGATGGAGATGGAAGATTGGAAGAGGAAGATGGAAGATGGAAGATGGAAGATGGAAGATGGAAGATGGAAGTGAAATGAGCAAGGAATGGAAGATGGAAGATGATGGAAGATGGAAGATGGAAGATGGAAGATGGAAGATGGAAGATGGAAGATGGAAGATGGAAGATGGAAGATGGAAGATGGAAGATGGAAGATGGAAGATGAAGATGGAAGATGGAAGATGGAAGATGGAAGATGGAAGATGGAAGATGGAAGATGGAAGATGAAGTGAAGATGGAAGATGGAAGATGGAAGATGGAAGATGGAAGATGGAAGATGGAAGATGGAAGATGGAAGATGGAAGATGGAAGATGGAAGATGGAAGATGGAAGATGGAAGATGGAAGATGGAAGATGGAAGATGGAAGATGGAAGATGGAAGATGGAAGATGGAAGATGGAAGATGGAAGATGGAAGATGGAAGATGGAAGATGGAAGATGGAAGAAGATGGAAGATGGAAGATGGAAGATGGAAGATGGAAATGGAAGATGGAAGATGGAAGATGGAAGATGGAAGATGGAAGATGGAAGATGGAAGATGGAAGATGGAAGATGGAAGATGAAGTGAAGATGGAAGATGGAAGATGGAAGATGGAAGATGGAAGATGGAAGATGGAAGATGGAAGATGGAAGATGGAAGATGGAAGATGGAAGATGGAAGATGGAAGATGGAAGATGGAAGATGGAAGATGGAAGATGGAAGATGGAAGATGGAAGATGGAAGATGGAAGATGGAAGATGGAAGATGGAAGATGGAAGATGGAAGATGGAAGATGGAAGATGGAAGATGGAAGATGGAAGATGGAAGATGGAAGATGGAAGATGGAAGATGGAAGATGGAAGATGGAAGATGGAAGATGGAAGATGGAAGATGGAAGATGGAAGATGGAAGATGGAAGATGGAAGATGGAAGATGGAAGATGGAAGATGAAAGTTGAAAAATGGAAGATGGAAGATGGAAGATGGAAGATGGAAGATGGAAGATGGAAGATGAAAGTTGAAAAATGGAAGATGAAAGATGAAAGATGAAAGATGGAAGATGGAAGATGGAAAATGTCTCGAGTACAGAGTTGCAACATATCTACAATATATATTAATTCTGTATAGATATATATTTCTATACCTGGCTCTATCCAAACTTCGTTTCCATTGCACATTTCATGACATAATTAAAATGCTCTTTGGCCAGAGTATTCGTTAGACAATGGCTCGTTCGCAATAAATTGATTAAATTTTATGTCGCATTGTTAACCGAGCCATTTACATACGCTTACACGATTCGTCGTCGTCGGAGTTCATGTCTGGGCAGAGAACTACGTCTGATCGATTACATTGATGAATGAATTTCAGACCAAGGCCTGGACGAGAACGATGACTCCCACACAGCTGCACGCAAAGTTCGAGAATTGTATGTATTTCAGGCCTTGCGCTCAACCACTGCCTCTCTCTCTCTCTCTCTCTCTGTCTCTGTCTCTGGCTCTAGCTGCGCCTACGATTCTCTTGAAATTTATTTGTTGCCAGTTGTCTTTTAAATAAATTTCTTGTCAAACGTTCACATTCTCTACTACGTCCATGTCCACCAAGCAACGTCCCCTTTGCTACGAATATCCTGTCCTCAAAGAAATTGGGTTAAAACGGGGAATATTGGCTTAGAGCTTATCTTATTTTATTATATATACAGATATATATATTTGATAACTGAAAAGAGAAGATGTATGTTTTCAATCTAAAGAAGTAGAGTAGTGAAAAAGTTGTATTAGACAGAGAGAGAGCGAGAGAAGATTACGAAAGTTAAATACCTACAAGCTGATATATGAAATATTTATCAGATATATATAGATATTTAAAAGAATACCCTCTATATTTGAGCATATCTCAGTGTTAGGCAGTATCATGGATCGCAATATAGTAAAACTGATATATAATTTCTGTATAGTCCTGTCATTTTTACCGATTTTGTTTATAAGTATTTATATATGTAGCTTGGAATACCTTCTTAGGTTAGTCCGTGTGAAATCCAATGACAAATCTTATCTCTGAAAGACTCTTTTAAATGTAGCTTTACTTTGGACATGCCCATATTATGCGCAGGGTATTGCCACTCGTCTATCAGCGCATCTAGCCAGCTGTCTCAGTTGTTGGTCGTAACATTCATCAGTTGTTTAGGCTCTGAACTGCGTCTGTAATAAGTCACTCGGCTTGACAAAGACAAAACATTTCAAATAATTTAATGAACTTGACAGACATCTCGTTCCCCCATTTGTTGCAAATACTTACATATACAGATGTATATTGTGCCACCAATATTTTTTTGTGTTCGTAGTTGTGGGGATTACAAAATGAAAGCCAAATAGTTTTGACACCTATTGGCAGCAAATCAATTGAATCGAATGGGGTCCCAAGATAAACGCCAATGTAGTTGAGAGTTAATGACGAGCAAATCATTTTGCCTAGCCATGCAATCATTCAATTATAAGCAGCTCCATGTTGCAGCTGCCCCACGTTGCATGCTGCAAGTTGCAAGTTGTTCGATCCTTAGCAATTTTCTTGAATTGGATGACTAGATGACTAGATGACTTGGAATGACTGGATGACTTGGCTGACTTGGCTGACTTGGCTGACTGGACTGACTTCGCAAAGAGCCACCTCACGTAGTTGTCTGATGTCCATGTGGCATGCAACATAGCTAACGAGCGAGCCGAGCTCCAATTCAGCTCCAAGTGGAGCTGCAATTTGGTTTGTTGCCGGCCAAAATAATTGACATCTGTATAGAAGTCGTTTGCCATTTGATTTGCGGCTGTAATCGAACAAGTGCAACGGCAGTCGATTATGTGGCAAGCGAGTGAGAAATTATGCCAAAATCAAATGCTGGGAAAGTGTATAACAAATTCCATACACCTCCCCCTCCCCTCTCCCCACTCCTTACTCAACACTTGCCACATAGCTTAACGGCTGCCTTATCGGCTCGAGCTGCGATTAGAAAGCGCTCAGAAAAATGTTGTCCATGTTTCACATTGACAGCAACTTGCTTACCGTTTTTACTCACTCTCTCCCTCTGCCCCCTCTCTTCCTCTTTGACCGCGTCGTCTTCTTCTTGTTTTTCTTATTTTTTTTGTAAATGTTTAAACAATGCTGCAACTTTTGGCATTTACATGAGAATTGCTGCTGCTCACAGAAAAAAAGAGGCAGCTGAACACAATATGAGCATAGAATCTGTTCGCCAGTTGCGACCCAAGTTGTGGCAGCTGCCACAAATTGAGTCTAATTAATTTGCAGCGAACTGCATGGCCAACTTTCTATGCCCTGCCAGCCAGTTAGGGCATAGAACTTTTCTCAAACGTCTGGTCTATGAACAGCAAATTACAAATAGCTCCAAGAGAGATTTTAAAAGAGAATCTCTTTAGAGCAACATGAAAAAGTGACCATGGACAAGACTTCAGGACTTCAGCTGCTTCTACAGTAAGCAAGACTTACTTGGCTCAAACCCCAGCTACTGCCACTTCCACTTTAACTTTCCAGTGACTCTGGAAGACACCAATCTTCAACATAACTTCAACTTAGGGCTAAGCTTAGCTGCTGTGTGTTTCTGTAACTCTTGCCTTAAAGTCTTAGGTAAAAAGTAAGCACATTCCATCAATGCTGAGCTCACATAAAGAAGCAAGTTTCACTGCTGGTTTACACACAAAAACTATTCAAAATTTTTGCTAATTATTTAGCCAACCTGAACGTGGAACGCGAAGGGCTATGCCTAAGCATGGAGGGCTATTCGGCTAGTGTATAGACTTGGCTGCTATGACAAAAAGTTAACTTAATTTCTGTTTGCTTGCTCTTAACGGTAGATACATGTTTTTCTATGTTTAAACAATGCATTTGAGAAAAAGCTACAAAGCTACAAAGCAGCAACAGCAAAAGCAGCGGACAACAAATTTGTTTAGTCTGAAAATCTATGCAAAGGCAATTTGAATAGCCGAACGAGCGAGCATTCAGCTAATGCCTCAGATATGTAAATTAGAAAAAAATAAATTCTTTGCCCAGTTGCCAGTTGCCAGTTGCTAGTTGCCAGTTGATTGGCTTAGTCCAAGCAGCATCCCAAACCCAGCAGAGCCAGAGTTAGGCCCAGTTTCCCAGTCTCAGCTATGTTTGCTCTTTTGCTTAATTGTTATCTATCTCTCTCTCTCTCTTTCTTTCTCTCCCTTTCTCTCTCTTTCACTGTCTTTCTCTATTTTTATTTTCATTTCAAATTTACATACATTAAAAGCGCGCATTGTTTGTGGCAGCTGCAGAAGCTACAGTCGATGAAAAGTGAGCGTGGAAAGCAGCCAAAATATACTAAAGGAATGCTCTAGTCGGCAGCATCCGACTAGAAAATACCCCGACAACACAGAAAAAAAATTAAATTAATTTTTACAGAATTTTCTAATCGATAGTTTAGCTATTTTCCTGGAGTGGACCAAAATACTGATAAATTAATCTGGGGTTGCCAAACGTTTCTTGATTGTCTAAAAACTGCAGTCAAGGCCAAAGGCGACATACCTAGACAAAGTAATTTGATTTAAAATTATTTATTATTTGCAACCTATCAATTGCTAAAAGAGACCTATATATACTCGAAAAGTTTTAGTAAAGGATTTAGTTGCAGCCTATTGAAGTCCAAAACTAAATGAATTTAAATTCCATTTGACTGATGGCCATACGGATATCGTGTGCTTATATAAGGTATAATATATAGTCTATGATTTCAGACTTGCTTACTTCTGGGCAGTACACAATTCATATAAAACTTAAGTTATATTTCGTTAGAGTATAAAATATAATTCAATAACCAAATCCAATTCGGATTTATATATATAAACTGACCAAGTTTTTGGCTCTGTGGGCATAGCAGAATGGGGATTGGGAGGCAAATTAAAGTTTTAACAGGCCACACCCAAAGTGACAGTTGCCACCGATGCTGCCGCTGCTGGTGGCAAAAGGCCTCAAGTGCCGCCTTATCAACTGACGTCGGACAGTTGCAACAATTTGCATTTGCAAGCCAGTTGAAGTTTCTACTTATCGCTCTATGTCTCTCCCTCTCTCTCCCCGTCTCTCTCTCTCTCTCTGTCTGTTGCATACGTAGCTCATTACGAATGCAACTGCGAGGACTGGCCTGGGCTGTCTGTCGTGCAACAAGTGGCAGGCAGTCGGGTTAGCGGCAAATTGTGCTGCCACATTTAATTGGCAACTTTTGGCACGCTCAGCCACGTTGCCTTTATCGATTTATGATGACGACAAACGGACAGACGGACGGACAGACAGTCGGACAGCTTTTCTAGTTTTCCTGTTTTTTTCTCAATCTCTGATTGCTGCCACAGCTGCCCAGGCTGCTCAATATGAAAATGCAAATTTAAGTGGCAAACGAAATGACAGAGTACTAAAAAAACTGGAACTATTACTGGAACGGGAGCGGGCACGGTAAAGGGAAAGGCGAACGGAGAACGAAGAACGGGCACGTGAACGGGCGGAAATCCCAGCTGGGCACAGCTCGTTGTGCAAATAAATATTATTACTTCAATAAGGTCGCCAACTGTGTCCGCATTTAATTATATCGCATAGCATACTAATGACTGCAGATACCCTGTAATTGCTACCTAATTGAACAGCTTAAGTATATAGCCCCAAGTACCACCTGTAACAGCTAAAAACGAAAAAAAAACATATTGCAACATTTATGTCATACAAAAATCGAAAATATTTCAGTTTCCTTACTAAAATCGATATTTATCGATGTACTTTTACCACAGACTCTAGCTTACTATAGCTAATTCATCAAATTTGACTCATAGATGTACGTATACTACTTGCAAGAGTATTTACTCAAGAGTATTTATTTTTTGTAATCGATAATTATCGATAATTAACACTAGTTATTACAATACATTTTACAGACCATTTTCCATGTAGCCGTATATCTAACATGCATACATCAAGCGATAATTTTTATCAAAAATCGATAATAATCGATAACCAAGTGGAGCTTAACAAAATATGTGATATGTATTATGAAAGTAAAAGCCATTCAAAGTTCTGTATAAATGTAAGTATGTCATAAAACTCAAATGTATTTCAATTTTATCGCATATCGATAAAAATCGATAGGCAATAATAAGCAATGCAATAAATTGCAACATATGTAAAGACTTTAAGAGCTAGAGCTGTTGAATGTAGCACATAGATATACACAGGACACCCATAAGACAACGTTATGTTGTGCCTTTGCATCGATAAGTATCGATATCCGACTGCTGCTATAGTCGAATCTGCTGCTTAAGTAAGTTGTGATTTCTTCAACAATTCAGCTGGGTCTGCTTTTAGGCAACTGTGCAGGGTATCTAGTAAGTCGGACTCGCCTGGTTTGTGTATGAAAAACGGCAAATATAATCAGCGCTTGATCAAAAATCAATATAATTTCGTGTCGCGCTTTAATGAAGCATTTTTTTTTTTTTGGAAGCACAATAACAAAATAAGCAATTGTCATGCGGTTGCAAATGAAATGTTGCAGTTGAAATGTTGCAGTGAGTGGGCAAAGAGCTTGGCCCCGTTCGGCGCGACAAGGCGTTGGCTTTCGACTCGCAAAAGTCTGACTCAGACTTGAACTAGTTGTTGGCTGGTTTTGCCTGCTTATTGGTAATATTAGTGCGAGCAGTTATGCTTTATTTTCTCATTTTTATTTAAGCCAGCCACGCCCAAAAGCAGCTGCAGCAGCAGCAGCAGCAACAGTTGCTGCTTGTTAGACAAGTTACCAAAAATAGACCAACAACTGGCTGAACTTGGCTTGGCGCGGCTTGGCCTAGCCAGATCTGGCTTAGATTGTAATTGCCACGACGGTGCCCTCCCCCCTCTGCTGTAAAAGGGGGCGTAATTCATATTCGACTTTTATGGTGTTGCACGCGTTTTGCATTCCCAGCAGCAGCAGCAACTGTTGCTGCTTGCAGCTGCAACATGAAATCTCAACACTTTATAGGCCAGTCGCTGGACAGTTATTATATGTGACAGGCCTTAATGAACATGTCTCTAAGCCCAGTTAACAGACTTGCTCTCCCTCTCCCGCTCTTTCTCTGTCTCTCCATCTCCCTCTCATTACCTCAGCTTGCAATTGATGGGTTCAACAGATCCGTTAGTGCCAAATTACAAATAGGCTGCACAGCCAGGTGCAACAGCCAGAGAGCGAGAAGGCGAGAGAAAGAGAGAGAGAGAGGTAGAAAGGGAGCGGCATATAGAGTAAGCGCGTGAGCTGGAGTTAGACGTGGCAATAACCAACAAGACATTAACCCGGCGCATGCCTTGCCACAGCTGCATGCTGCATGCTGCATGTTCAATTATTGAACTCTCAGCTACAGTGAACACTCGCTTGCAGCGCAACATAAACAGCTGCTGAGTGCAAGCGCTGCTAGCTGCTAGCGAGCTGCTGGCAATTGCAATTGCAGCCACAGCCACAGCCGCAGCCAAAGTCCAAGTCAATAGACCCCAGCGAGCCACGCCCCCCTCCACTCCTTGCACCTCTGCCCCTCTGCAGCTGGCCACAAAAACATAAAACAATAAAGTTGGGCGCTGCGCTAAAGAATAATCGCATAAATCATGCGGACTTGCGGCAACGCGCGGCATCTAAGCTCCACTAACGGGCAAGCGGGCAATGGGCAACGTGCAACAACAACGTGCAACAAGCCGAACCGCCGTAAACCAAAAACAAAAACAAACCAAAGTTCAGTAGACACACACACACAGTACGCACAGTGGACTGGAAGCAATTTATTTGCAAAAAAACAATTTGTGAAATTTGCTTAAATTATAGAAGCAGCTCAACAGAATCCAAATGAAACGAAATATTTCAAAGTCTGCTAACGAGATAGCATTGATCAGGGCGAACGAGCAGGCACAGGGGAACAGGGCACGATCAGCTTGGCTTGTATACTTCTTGAGATCTGCCACGCCTCCTTTCTGATGTTGCGTTTGCCTAGCAACTATTTACACTGAATTCCCTCTTTAAGTCTTTAGGAAATAGGAAAGTTAAATAGATTTAATTTTTAATTTTAAATTTAATTTTTTATTCTCTCATTTATTTCAGTTGTGGCTAAACAAATTTGGATAAACAAATCGGTAACTATGAAAATATAAATTTTATATATAAATAATTTTGTAGTAAAATACGATCATAAATTGTCAATCGATTTCAGTGACAATAGTCTGCGTGCCACTGTGCCTTGGTCCAGACAGCTGCTGCTGCTGCTGCGGCAACACTTTTCTTGCCTTAAGCCAAATTTATAGCGATCTAAGTAGGTATAAAGCGCTCATTTTGTGGCAGCCGCGTTGACTTCGTTACGTTGCCAAGGAGTGCCCCACAGGAGTAGCAGAGAATGGGGGCATAAAGGAAGAGCGAGAAGCGGGCGAAAGGCTTTGTTTTTCTTCTTTTTTTCCAGTTGAGCCTCTCTTCAGGTTGAAGAACAATAGAAATTGCACTGCACGAAAGTTCGGGGCGATTTCGTTGGCTAAATGAGCGGACGGCAGGAGCAGCTGGAAGTGGGGCATTGGGCATCATCGGAGCTGTTGACATGGTCGAAAAAGGGGCGCGGTTGCTGCTGACGACAGGGAACGGGACAAGGGATTGCTGGCGACTCTGAGGCACAAACACGCAAAGAACTTCTTGACGGGCTTTCGCTTTGCGGCCAGAACAAGCAGCAAGAGTAGCCAAAGAGCCTTTGTTGTGGTAAACAGTTAGCCAAGTGAATGGCAGCAAATGTGGCAAGGCGAGCGGCGAGTGGGGGGCAGAGACTGGCTACACTTGCGACAAGCTCAAAAATCAGCTTAAATGCGATTAGGCCAAAAAAGTTAGTCAAAAACTACGAAACACGGGCGTGGCTAAAGCGCAGGCAATAACCGTTGCACACACACACACAGCTACACCTACACACACACACACACATGAGCTGTGGCAAATGCTGAAATGACATTCTAATGCCCGCTGCCTGGGCTGCTTGCAACAGAAATCGCATTTATCACGTATGGGCTGACAAAATGCGAGGCAGCCTAACGTTGCAAGGTGGCAGGCAGAGTGGGGCAATAGCAGAGGGAGTGCAACAGAGAGAGCGAGAGCGAGGCAAGCATAAGTCTAAACAAGTTTGCTGCCTTGCCGCCTTCAGGCTCATTATTATGCGCGCATTGTGCGTGGCAAGGCAACAGGAACTGAGGCAGGCCTGGGTGAGAGGGGGCGCTGGGGAGGTGGCATGTGGCATATAGGCATAGGAATTTGTGTGTATGTGGCTGGGCGAGCAGCATGGAGCGTGCTCCGATTCTCAATTTCAATTGCAATGCGACGCATATGCCTCCAGGGACAATCGCCATGCGCAACTGCGTGGCAGGCAGCAACAAAAAACAGAGGCGAAATGCGAAAAGGAAACCAGACGAGGCAGCCAGCTCCAAGCTGCAAACAATTGCAGCACAGTTCGCATCGCAATTAAACAAAGCTCCGCGTCCAGACGGCCGCAGACAATGCGCCGGCCAAAATGGGTAAAGCGTCGCCTTGCCCCATGTGGCAGCTCGGCTGCGGCTGCGGCTGCGGCCGTCTGGCGAGGCACGGCAGGGCAAAAAGGATTCAAAACGCATTTCCGCCAACGCGTCCGACGTTCGTTTGCCTTGCGTTTATGCAAAATTCGCCTATCAGCGAACGTCAATCGCAGCCCATGAAAAAGGAGCAAAAGCACAAGTTGTAGAAGCAGCAGAAGAGTCGACTGTGGACCAGAAATGGAAGTGGCAGCGGGAGCAGCGGCTATGCCATATGTGGAAGCAGCCTGTCCAGAGAACTGCTTGTCATATTTAGTTGGCATAACAAAGAAAAGCTGCGGCCATAATCGCTTTTAAATCGCCACAAAATCGCCCGCAAATCGCCAAAGGAATTAAAAGAGCTAAACGCCGGAGAGACGGGCGGAGAGATTGGGCAGGGTAAAGAGAAGGAAATAGCAGCAGATAGCAGAGAGAGAGAATGATAGATGAACAGGAGAAAGCGCTAGATCACAAATAATAAACAAGGAAGAAACTGAAACTGAGAAAACCTCTCAACACAGCTGAAGTTCATCGAAAGCAACATAAGGATAGATTGATACTGCAGAGCCTGCCGTACCAGTTCGTCTGTAAAATCGCACAGCTTGGCAACCCTGCATGCTGTGATTGTCGCCAATTCCGATTCAGGCATCTGCACTGAGGCATCGCCCAATTTCTTCGGCCGTGTCCACAATGCAAATGAAGCGCTTTCAACGCTCCACTCGATGATCCATTCGTTGCCTTCATCACACACAGAAACTCAGTGAAGCGTCTAGCATTGGGGCAGGCAAACCCTCAGCCTCAGCCGCTGGAACCACTGCCCTAGTTGTCATCAAATGTGCGCCTTAATTTTCCCTTTTTTCTCGCTCAGTTTTCCTTCTTTTTTTTGGGGACTTCAAAGTTGTTGAAGCGAAAAACTTTACAATCCATCAAATTAATGGTGCAATGTGTCTCAGGGGAGCAGCTGGAGCTGGAGCTGAAACTGGAGCTGGAGCTGTAGCTGTAGCTGGAGCTGCGACTGGAACTGTTCGAATTTGATTGATTCAAGCAAACGCTGATTGAACAAAGCAGCCTTTGACAGCTGACGTGATTGAGAGCTTTTTGGCAGTCAGCAACAGTTGCCGCAGTTGCCACCGCAGTCCACCTGTTGGCAACACCTGCCTACCCCCGACCCCCTTTCAATCTACCTCTTATAATGTATTCCTTTCACCGGGATTTGCAATCGCATGTGGCCTCATCATATATGAAAGACAATTAACTGCAGCCCACATGCAGGCGCCTTTCACCAAGCCACAAGGGGCGCATATTGAAAAAGAGACAGAGACAGAGAGAGGGGGAGAGGGGGAGAGCGAGAGTGGGTTCTGTGGGCAGTTTTGGGCGATATGCAAATGCCATCCCACAGCCATTTGCACATACAAATGTAACGAACATTTTATAGACTTATCACGCGACACTCGCAGACGGCGAGACAGAGGCGAGGGCCATAAATCTAAACGATAGGCCGCCCACTCGCGAGGCAAGAGAGAGCCACAGAGCAACGGCAGCAGCAGCAGCAAGAGCGAGAGTCAGAGGCAGGCGACAACAATGTGGCAAGAGTCGGCAGATCGAGCGGCAGCCATCGTCACGAGTGGCAGCAATTAATTTTCATACGCAGACGCAGTTGCTGATGCTGCTACTTGCTTACTTGCCACACGTTGCACGCTGCACGTTGCAGCAACAAATTGCGCATCGATGTGGCGACTTGTGGCATTCTAGGAAAATAAATTTAAATAAACGCAACGTCTACTCCGACTGACCAAGACGCAGACCAAAGCAAGACGAAGACACCAACAGCTGCAGCAAGTGGACCAGGGAACAAGGGAGCAATCTATATACCCTATATATAGGGAGCAATCTATATACCCTATATATAGGAGAGTGGTCTGAAAGAGGTTTGATTTGCAGATAAAAGAGAATGAAATCTTTTCCATCTCCAAATCTCTCAAGCACCCTCGTGAGCTGAATGATCTAGTGAATCAAAAAGAAACTGAAGAATGAACTAGTTCAACAAATTGAACTAGAATACCAGAGTAGTATCTAGCCTAGTCGGATCCCCCTTATGAACTGCTGAACTAGCAAATAAAATGAGAGACCAAGGATGAAAAATTGAACTGGTTCAGCAAATTGAACTAATTGAACTAGAATGAACAATTGAACTGGTTCAATTAATTGATCTAGCATACCAGAGAAGTAGTCGAGTCCCCCTTATGAACTGATGAACTATCTGAACTAGTGAATAAAATGAGAGACTGCAGAATGAACAATTGAACTGGTTCAGCAAATTGAACTGAATTATCAGAGCAGTATCTAACCTAGTCTAGTATCCATAATGAAATGTTAAACTAAGAGAGCTTGTAAAGGCAAAACAAGAATGAAAAATGGAACTGGTTCAGCAAATTGAACTAAGTGAACTAGTATAGAAAAAAGAATGAACAATTGAACTGGTTCAACTAATTGATCTAGCATACCACAGAAATAGTCGAGTCCCCCTTATGAACTGATGAACTATCTGAACTAGTGAAAAAAACGAGAGACTGCAGAATGAACAATTGAACTGGTTCAGCAAATTGAACTGAATTATTAGAGCAGTATCTAACCTAGTCTAGTATCCATAATGAAATGTTAAACTAAGTGAGCTAGAACAAGAATGAAAAATTGAACTGGTTCAGCAAATAGAACTAAGTGAACTAGTATGGAAAAAAGCATGAACAATTGAACTGGTTCAACTAATTGGTCTAGCATACCAGAGAAGTAGTCGAGCCCCCCTAATGAACTGATGAACTATCTGAACTAGTGAATAAAACGAGAGACTGCAGAATGAACAATTGAACTGGTTCAGCAAATTGAACTAAACTTTCCAACTCTATTCGATTCCCTTAACTAGGGTATATCTAGGTATGTAAATTGGCTTTAAAACAAAACGAGCGAAGGAGCCCTGAGGTGGGGCATTGCGGATGAAGTTAGATGCAGACAAAAGGCTTTAGTCTTGCAGCCTTGCAACATGCTGCCTGCAGCCTGTGTTGACCGCGTTGCAAGTGTTTTAACGATGTTTGCAAGGCGCATTACGTGATTTGGCCGCCGCCTACTGCAAGGCTCAACTTTGAATGTTTGCAGCATGTTGAAATTTGAATAAAATCGAGGCAGGAAGCAGAGATGCCTCCACTGCGGCAACTGCCCCACGCCGAGCTCTTTGGACAGCGGCTGACAAAGTGGCTGCAGCTGAGAGGCTGCCTCTGCTCACTTGGCAGTCCGAACTGCTCTTCTTCTTCTTCTCAAAGGGGCGTATCAGTGTCGCCTGTCGAGGCGAAAACACTTTGTGTCGATAACACACGTTGCCTGTGCAACCGGAATCCTCGACACTTGCCTTAGACTTTGGCTGACGCGATAAATTAGCGCTTGCAACTTCATTTGTTGGCCAATTGGCATGGCTCAGTCTGAAATGTCGCCTCGTCCTCTCTCTCTCTCTCCCACCTTCGCTCTCTATCTCTCTCTTTTCCCGCAGCATTTATATCTCTCTTCTTCTATTTCTATTACTCTATCTCTCTCTCTTTCTTTTCAATTACTATATCTCTCTTTTTCTCTTACTCTATCTATCTCTTTCTTCTACTCTATCTCTGTCTCCCTTGCTCTCTATATCTGCTGCTGTTCCTGCTGAGTCATTAGAATCTGCAGCTGCCTTTGCACTTTGGGCTTAAATCCAATTACGCGCATTGCTCAAAAGCCCCAAAGCAACTGCGCTGATGCCACAGTGCTGACAGCTTAAAAGTAGCCAAAAAAGGCTAAAACTAGCTGTTAAAAATTTAAATATTGATTTATTGAAAAATATATAAGAAACTTGATCATGTTCGCTTAGCATCGCAGCGCGTACAATCTGTTAAGAGAAAGCTAGATTCAGCTGCAAATAAGCTAAGCGCACAGCACTGGCGGACTATACGAACTGCCCACTGCACTGGCTGATCTGCAATTTGGCCTCGACAACAACAACTAGAACCGAAAAGCTGGTCAAAAGCCGCTGGCCAGCATTGTCCACTCAGTGGGCACTTTTGCTTTATTATAGCAATGCTTATACAGATTAGAATAAATCAACTTGGACCCTCTTCGATCTCCTCTACTGCTTGCTGCGATCTGCAAACGCTACCGGCAACAATCTGAAGCTGCAATTGGAGCTTGGACTAGAGCTGAAACTGGGATAGGAATTGGGCTTGGGTTTGGGTTTGGGTTTGGGACTGGAACTGGTTAAAGGCCAGCTGCGCCCCACACACAGACGCCCTGTTGTGGCCACTTATTAAGTGGCCAGCAGGCCAAGAGGAAGTCGGCACAGATAAGCAGGCAAATAGCTTGGCTTATGCCACACAGCACAGCAACAAATGCGCCAAAGGGAAATGCAGAACAGCGAATGGGGCAAGCTCAAAGTGCAGCTGCAAGTGGAGCATATTTATATATGGATACAGAATTCTCTATGCAACAAAATTTATTGCCACAAAACAAAGTTGAAGGTGCCATTCGAGGGAGAGAGATTTGGTATTGATGAGCTGAAGAACTCTGGTAGAGACTGACAGAGATATGAAAAAGTTGTAGAAGAGATCTCAATGAGAGCTGCAATAAGAGATTTGGATGAAGTCTGGAGGAGATCTTGAAGACATCTGAAGGAGAAAGGAGAAGGAAAAGAACTGTAAGAGAGCTTGATGAATTCTGGCGGAGATCTTGACATCTGTTGGAGACCTCGAAGAAAATAGAAAGAGATCTAGAAGAGATCTTGAAGAGATCTTAAAGACATCTTAAAGACATATTGAAGAGAACTTGAAAAGATCTGAAAGAGATCTATAAGATATCTGGATGTGATCTGAAAGAAGTCTGGAGAAGATCTTGTAGAAGAAAAGAAGATTGAAAGAACTATTAAAGATGCCTTTTAGAGATTAGCAAAGGATCTAGAAGAGAACTTGAAGATATCTATAAGACATCTGGATGAGATCTAGATGAGAATTGAAGGAGATCTAGAAGAGAATAGAAAGAGATCTAGAAGAGATATTAAAGTGAGCTATAAGATATCTGGATGAGATTTAGATGAGAACTGGATGAATGTATGACCGGTTGAACTTCACTTTCCCTAATGAGCATCATCATCAAGATTGATTAAGTTAGGATTCAATTTGCATATAAAAACTGTAATTTCCTTTCATTAATAACTCAATCCTCCCACTCAGTTGCTTCATTAGCAACGCAACTCCTACAAACGGTGCCTTTTGCCTTGTAAACACAATTGTTGTCGATTCGCGGATCGGTTAACAGATTGATACAGCAGAGCCAGAGATTCTACTGATCCTGTTTCCCATACAATGTCTGGACATGCGGCTCAACACTTTTGCGACCCGGCGAGCTTACAAATTAAACGCATTCAAGTGCAAGATGCTGGAATTTTGATTGGGTCAACAACAAGTCGGAAGAGGCGCGCGGTAGCTGAGATGCCATAACAAAATGTGTCAAGTGCCAGACATAAATGCCTAAGTAACGGCCCAGCCAAAGGAGTCGATTCCTGCTACCTCGCCCCTGACTCCTGTGCCTGATGCTGCCTCTATCTGCTTCAACTCCAGCTTCTCCTCGTTCGATTGCTCGCGGCCTTTTTGCTGTTTGCTCTCGCCATTCGACATGCAGCTCAGCTCGGCTGGTGCGGCTTCGCATCATGAGACAATAAATTTTCGGTGCGTCACTTTTTTTCTTCTTTTTTGGTTTTTTGCAGATCGTCGAGGCTGCGGCAACTTCAGCAACGTTTCTGATACCCTGCCATAGAGAAGGGGCATATTGTGATTATGTTTTGGTTTATAGAAGCTGAAAGCAGGAGGCCCTTAGCTTTTGAATACTTAGGCTATATTATATATATATATATAGTTCAGCTCATTAACCAGATCTGACTCTATGACAGAGTGCCGCTGAGGTGTGGGGTCCGTTAAGACAGTACGTAATGATCTAAGGCTTCATTTTGTTCAATAAACATTGTCAAGTAGCTGTTGCCAAACAATGTTTTTTAGAATAGAGCTCTCAAAGCTAGGACCTATGCTGATCTTTGACCTTCAAACAATTTTAATTTTATTATCCCAGTCTCTAGCTCGCTCGACACGTTTTTACGAACAAGGCTACTTACTAAATCTATAAAAAATCGTTTGTTTCTAGTCCTAAAAGCAGGAGCTTATCTTAAAAGTAGTTCCATGTTCGAAATGGTCTCTAATCTCTTCAAATAGGTGTTTGCCATGTCTTCAATAATTCAATTTCTACTTAATATAAAGACTATAAACGAAAGCTAAAGCAAATCAAGTTGATTCGCATAATTATTAGATATCTATATCAATTTATATATCTATGTTATATCTTTAACTAAATATCTATAGCTATATCGCTGTTTGTTTTGTCTGCCAGTTAGGTTCAGCTATAAAAGTGTTTCTTTCTTTTACAGCGCATCTGTTAGTCGTGCACACTCTGCGCGCAGCGAGCTTTGGTTTTTGTGCGCGCTTTCCAATTAAAAATGCGCCACAGTTTTCGTCGCAATTGGAGTTTTGCCGTCGTTCAGCTTGTACTTATTTGTAAGTTGCACGCATGCAGCCAAAGAATGTTGCCACAGAGACTGTTGCAGCGGCGTCTGCAGCTACAGTGGCTGCTGCAGTTACTCTTACTGTTGCTGCTGCGTCTCTTTTGGAAGATCCTCCTGCTGTCTACCTCTCGCTCCCTTAGCTCCTGCTTCTGCCTCCTGTAACTTCCACTTCTGTTGGTGCGCCTGCTGCTGCTACAGCTCTTACTTAGGCTTCTTCTCTTGCCTCTGCTTCTCCCCCTCCTCCAACCCCTGCTGCATTATCAACGATCTGGCGACCTTCTGCTGCGCTTGCCGCTTGCTGTTTTCATTAATTTACATAAAAATATCTTAATTGCAATGCCTCGTTCTTTTTCGCTTCTTTATACATTATCAACGGCCATGTCATGTCGCCGACGCGCCGGCTCGTCCTTGTCCGCTGGCCACGTTCCTCCAACTGCTCGATCATCGTGGCTGACAAATTTTCGGTGGCAGCACGTCAAGAAGTTGGCCGAAAAGCTTGCACAATGGTGCGTCGCATGATGGCACATCCTCTGGAGTCGAAACACATGTTATGCGACACCAAGCAACCTGCCCCATCCTCCTCCCTCGCCTTCTGCATAATCACTGATAAATGCGACTTTCAGTGCTACAAAAATGATTTGTTGATAATTAATGCAGAAGCAAAAGCAAAAAATAAAACCAGTTCGCGCGCTTACCTCAAAAGAACAGAAAATTGTGCTGCTGCTGCGGCTGCGTCTGCGGCTGCTGCCGTTGTTGCATGATGCACAATCAAGCCTTAAACGCAATCAACGAACAGTAACTCATGTCCGTGGTGCTCCCAGCTGACAGGCTGCAGATAGAAAGAGATAGCAAGTCAGCTAATTGCACAGCTCCAACAGAAGTTGAAGGAGTTCACATAACAAGCGCGCAATTAATGCGCAGCATTAACTAGTTGAAAAACTTGTATTATTATTATTTTCGCGATCAAATTGCCAACAAAGGAATACTACAGATAATCAGTGTTGGTTAATGCACGAGACACGCGTCAAATATTTTGCAGCACACGTTGCTGTTAAGCGAACTCTTGCTTGCGCTTGACTTAAACAAACAATGAGAGTGAGTGAAAAGGATAGATGATCAAAGCAAAAGCAGCAAACAAATGTGCTAAATTCTGCGGCTGAGCAGCTGTTGTATGCTAATTATAGAAGAGAGTAAGCTTAAACGACCAATCAACACAAAGTAATTGTAGTAAGCGGCTCCTTATCTATTACATGCAGAGAGGGGGTTGAGACGCTGCTGCTAAACTCTCTCACTGCATATCAACAACCAATTAAAGGAATGTATTGTGAGAATGTATTGTGAGTTAGACTCAGCCTACGATGTTCTAATAAGAACTCTTCTTCGAGCTGTTCGCTCTCAGGTTCAGTATTCACTCTCACTGCTTATGAAATATATTCTTATTGAAACTCTGTTCACTCTATTCGCTCTCGCATAGGACGAGCTAAAAGCAATTCTAAAAAGCCATTGTTGAGCACTGCAAACACCCAGGCACACAGACATTCCACAACACTGTTTTGTCTGAAGAAATTTGAATACCTCGTGTTTGGGCTGCGCTTCATAATGAACTCTCACAGCATTTTAAGAGAACTCAATAAAATGCCAAACAAAATCAGAGTGGATGCTTTGTCCTGGCATCAGGCTGTGCTAAATGGAGGCAATCATATGAAACTTTACTCCGTTTTGTGTGCGAAAATCTTTGCGAACGAAACTCAATTGGGAACTGCGAAAACCGAACGAAAACTGCGCCATATTAAGAAGCGAATACATCGACTCTTCAAGCGACTCGATAAGAGCTACAAACGCCTAAAACAAACTTTGGCTCAGCTCAGCAACATTCAGCTGCGAACCGAGCGCATGTTTCGGCGCGTCCGTCTCTGGAACGATGATGAACTAGTCCGTGAACATTGCATTACATGGGAGCTGACGACTTCCAAGCTGCTGGAATTCCTGGAATTTCTAACGCGGCGCTATGACTACGAATGGGAGATCAAGGAAATGGTCATACGTGAGTAGCAACACTCTTATACGGCACTCTTATACATCATTCTACTACAACTTCCAGTTGGGCTAGAAAAGGTGAGCTGCAACTATGATGCGCAAATACTGCTGCAAGCTTGGCTGGACAATAGCCATGCGGGTGGACCGGAATTCGAGTGCAAGCTAACCGACTTCTATCGGTCCATGGGCCAGCGTCAAACAACATCCCAGCATTGTGCCAAATGCGTCTGATCCATTTGTCAACACTGTAAAGATTTCAGTGCTGTGTAACAGCTGGCCGAGATGAAAGCTTTGCTCTAAATGGAATTTCACATGCAAAAAACGTATGTTCCTTTATCAATACTAGAAATACAAGCAATATTGTTTAAAATTTTCCCATTATTATTTAAATTGATGCTAAAAAATTTATCAATACTTCAACGCTTGCGTAAATACCGTTATATACCGCTTACCAACACTAAAAGAACTACATTATTGAAGGCATAGACAAAAGCATTGTCTTAAATTGAATTTCCCATTATTATTTCATGCCTTTCAGTGTTGCACAACAGAAAACAAAAGATTTGCATTTTAAATCGATTTTCGTTTTTCATTCATTTCATTTCATTTTTTTGTTTTTTTTTTTTTTGTTACTTTTTATTGGAAAAATGTGTGTTTCTGCTCTCTATCTGCACGCCAAAAACCGTTATTAATTATAAAGAACTTGCAAAAAATGATTTTTGGTTTTTGCTTTTTTGCACATTTAAAATTTGACTTGATTTTTTACTATTTTTTTGTTTTGGTTTTTCTTTCAATTTTCTTTTCCATATGACTCACGCGGTAGCAAAAACAAAACTTAATTTGTAATTTGACTACAACAACATTTTGTTTGTTTTCTTTTGTTTGCCCAATATATTTGCTTGTATATATAATTATTATAATTGTATATATAATATGCAATTCTGTAGCTAGATTTTCCACTTTCTTTTTTTTTGTTTTCTGACATACATTTCCTAATTATGTGTATATATATATATATGCATGGCGTTTTGTTTTAGAAACAAATTGCAATTGTTTTTCTTTACTTTCAATTTTTTTTTATTTTTGAATTTTTCTTTTTGGTTTTTAAATTTGCAATTGAAATTTGGCCTATGTACACACATGCATACTTACACTTAAATGCATGTGCGTGTGCATGTGTGTGTGTGTATTTGTGTGTTTGCCGTAAAACTAACCTCGAGGCTAACCTTAACAAATTTATAAATTAATAATTGCATACTTTTAGGCTAGGGGCTGGGCTAGTAAATGGTTTTCGCTCTCTCTGTCTCGTTCCTTCGCTTAATGCACTTATGTAATGTTTGTTTTTTTTTTTTATATATATATTCAAGCCTTAACTAACTTTACAAATTTGTCAGATTTTTTTGTTGTTTTTCATTTAATATTTTTTTCTTAGAAAATTGTTCAACTCGTAAATTGAGTTGATTTTTTTAAAAAATTCTGTTCCCACCATTTTTCGGTTTTAATTCATATATAATTTGTTTTTTTTTTTTATATATTTATTTATGAATGCTTGTTGTCAATTGTTGCTCTAAATATATATGTGTGTGTGTCCGTGTATTACAATTATTGCTATGTATATCGTGTATGTATATGTATTATGCATATGTGTTTGTCGTTAGCCTTCGTCTGACGAACTCACCACACCAGCGTCAGCGGGCCGTGGTGAACAAATGTGTTGAGTTGAGTTGAATGTGGCGAACTGAAACCCTTAGCTAGGAAATGTTTTTTTCTTCTGTTTTATGGAAATTCTTGGAAGCGTGTTTTGTTTGGTTTTTATTATTAATTTATAGATATGAATGTTGCATAAAGAAAAAGCGCTGCGGTATTTAAATACCAACAATTGACTTACTTTAAGTAATTTTCTTTGCAAAAACAAAAGAAATGAGCCAAAAAATAATTGCAAATAATTTTTGTTTTATTATACACAAAAAAAAAAATCGAATACTAAATGTGAAAAAAACCAAACTACTTAAAAGTTAAGCGTGTGTGTGTCTATGTGTGTGTGGTATATACTAGAAAACGTCTTTGTTAATGTAGATTTGTTTGTTGTTTCGCTTTGTTGTTGTTAAATTATGCTAATTAAAATACACAGGTAAAAATAATTTCATTGTTTAATAATTGTTTTTTTTTTTTTTCATTTAATGCAAACTTAAGCCTAGCGAAAATCTTTCTTTTAAGTGCAAAATCAATTTGTTGTATTTTTGTGTGTGTGTGTGTTTGTTGTAGAAAGCTTTTTTTGTTTATATAAACATATTTATGTTAATTTGTACACAATTTCTTTTTAAGTAATTCATTATTAAACAATTGGCTATGTGAGTGTCAGTGTGTGTGTGTCTGCAGGTATGTGTGTGTGTGCGATGTATAAAAACCAAAAGTTTTTCCTCTTTCTTTGTATAAAACAGTTCCTAACCTCAAAAAACTACTTATTGACTTAAAAACCCTTATACCATAAATTTCCCCCGTTCCCCCACTTAAACCCCTTTCACAAATTTCCCTTCTCTCTGCTAACCAGCAACTGCGCTTTGCGTCCAAATATATGTATGTGTGTGTATAGCTGTTGTATATGCATGCACAGTATACCAGTGTGAGTGTGTGTGTGTGTGTGTTTGCCTGCCTATGTTTATGTGTGTGTGTGTGAGTTTTCGCTTTAACATTAAATTGTTTTTGTTTTGTTTTCTTTATAATAATTTAAACTAATTCTCGCTTTGCACAAAAAATTTACACAATTTATTAATTTAATTTAGTTTTAATTAGGTATTTTCTCTTTTTGTTGTAAGCTACTTTTTTGTTGTATAATTATAATTTTTCGCTTTTGTTGTTATAATTATTGTTGTTGTTGTTGTTCTTAGTGCTTACGGCGAATTGGTTGTAAATATGTACAAATTTCTTTTTAACTTAAATTCTAAATATTGTGTTTTGTTTTTTTTTGTTGTTTGTTTTAAATCTTGCGTATTGTATATGATCTATGTATATAATATATATAAATATGCCCCTATGTGTGGTTTTTGTTGTTTTCTTTTACTTCATCTTCTACTTCATTTGTTGTTGTATATGTATAAATATTAAACACTAAAACGAACGCCAGCCTAATAAAAAACAATTCTTGCACTATACACAATTTTCAATTAATAAATAGTAATGCTGTTTTCGCTACTCTCTCTCTCTCTCTCTCTCTCTCTCTTCGTCTCCCTCTCTTTCTTACTCTCTCAAGACTTATCGCTTTCATTGCTCATCATCTAATCAATTTACTTTCTTGTCTTTGTTGCACCCCCTCTGGTTAGGCTGTAAGGCTGCTGCGGCGGCGGCTTTTATTACAAGGCTCTGTTTTACGCTAACTGTGCGTTGCTGTTACAGTTTACTGTTAACATTACTGTTACGTTTACATATGCTTTTGCTGTTACTGTTATATCGTTTTTTGGACTGTTAACTTGCAGGTTTTATTCCTTTTGTTTGGTTTTGTTTCTGTTGTGGATAGTTCGCTATGTTAATGGAAGTACAGCAAACGGAAGCAATCGACTGTTACTGTTACTGTTACGGTTTTTGTTACTGCTAGTGTTAATGGTCTGTTGTGTTAGATTGTGTGTTTTATGCTATGGCCGCCGTTAGATAATACAAATCCATTAGCGTTTGCACATTGATGGGCAGACAGGATAGCCGATCGTGCGTATTGGAATCGAGTGCCAGCCAGGACAATGCATTGTATCCTTCCAGCACAAAGCGTAGCACATCGGCTGTTAGTGTCGAGTCCAACGGATGATCATTGGCCGATTGATGAGCATTGGTCGAATTGAGTATATCGTCGGCTATCTGTATATTAGGCACATGCAAATGCAGCGCGGTCTTTAGGAAGACGGGACAAACATCCTCCAGATGCGGGCAGGCGGACCAGAACCAGGCGGGCATCCGACCCGTGGGCGCTGTCGAGACCATGTAACCCACCGAAATGGGCTGCTGATTGAGGGAACCCACCTGAAAGACCGATCAAAAGGTAATCAAAGATACAATTATGTATAGACGCAATCCACTCACCTCCTCGACCTCCTGCGGGGGCGTGCATTTGAAGTTGTTGCCCCCAGCGCTTTGCCAGCTGCGATTGTCCTCCATGCGTCCTGGACTGCCGTGATTTGAGACGCGATCCATGTGAGCTGCTGTGCAAGAGGAACATGCGTGAGACAAGCCACCAAAAGAGAATCGATCGATGTCAAACAATACTCACAGTCCCAGAAAAGATCGCCTATATCCGCATCGCTGAAGTCCTCGTTGCCCTCCTCCTCGCCAAAGATGAAGTCATCGTCCACCTGCGGCTCGTTCTGGAATTGGCGAGTGAAGGACTGCAAAAAATGGTCAGTATTGTTGAATCGATAAACAACAATCGATAAGATTACTTACCGCACAGACCGCACTGGTGGGAAAGACCAGAATGTGCGTACAGGTGACATCCTGCGGCGTCGACAACGGATTCTGCATCGAGATTTGCGAGAAACGCTCATCAGGCGTAAATTGATCGGGCATCACACGAAGCTTGGCATCTGGCTCGAGGGTAACCAGACAGGCACTTAGAATGGTAGGCGGATACATGAGTGTACATTGCTTGCACATATCCTTGAACTGTTTGGAGGCCTTCTGCAGTTGCTGCTTGCTGAGCAAATAGCTCCAGGACTTCAGCTCGCTGTGACCAATGCGGCCAATCCTTCCGATGACCAACCGCCACATTTGCGATGTCTGCGAGATGAGACCCATGACGAAATCCATAAGCTTACGCAGTGCTACATAACGCGCTGGCGCTTTTCTTCTCCTGGCACGGTTCGGCACATCAATGTTGATGCACACCTTCTCCAGCAGTTCGCCTCGCTCGTCTGTCGCAGTGGCGAGCAGCCAGGACTGATCCTCGCTTAGACAATAATTGCAATACATCACTGAGTAGCGCGTCTCATTCTGGCCATGCATGCTGCCCGCTGCACGTGAGAAGTCCGTCTTGTCGTTCCGCTCGTGCATGGGCGCCAGGACAAAGGGGGCGGTGTACATTTTGTAGGCGCGTCGATTCGGCACATCCTTGGTCTTGAGAAACGCCTCCATGTTGGCCGCCGTGCCGAAGCCTGTTAAACTCTTCACCGGCTGCGCATGCACCAGATGCCTTCGACACTGTGAGAAGATGTTGAGCGCCAAGCACTTGATCTCATCCGAGAAGCGACGACGGTTTCCACACGGTCCTAGCTCCATAATTGACTCCAGTGAGATGATCTGGATGTTCATCTGCGCACGCACCGAATCTGGCACCACCTTCAATAGCTCCGCATAGCAACGGAGCAGCGCAATCAATGCAAGTCGCTCCAGCTCGAAGCTGTCCGAGGCAAAGGTGAAGGGATTCACCACATACAGCACAATGGCTGAGGGATTGATGTCCTCCAAGGTTTCACCCATTCCCAGTGGATCGCCCAGCACCAGAGCCGGCTTGGAATCACCTCCAGCTGCGCCTCCTTTAACATCTGCCTTGCTGTCCTGCTCCTGACTGCTGCTGCTCTGAGTTGCTCCTGTTTGTTGCTGCTGTGGTTGCTGCTCCGTCCCCGGCTCCAGCTTGATGACCGGCTGCTCCGGATGCTCAGCCGCTGTTGACGCTTGAGCTACACCGGCTTTTGTCGAATGACTGCCACTCGCATCTGGCGGATTGAGCAGTGTCTTATCGCCAGGCACTCGGCTCAGATAAGGCGCCAGCTGGTACAGAAAGGCGATGGCATAGCGCCTAATCTGCTCCGCCAGCGGCGCATGGTCCAGTGTGCGCAGCCAGTCATCCAACGGAGTCAGCACATCTCTTTCCGTTACGCCTACCTGGAGGATGCCCTCCCAGCCACGAATGGGCGTGTGCCTACCCAGCTTACACATCTCATACGTGCTGCTCAGTTCACGGAAATAGGTGCGAGTGCTCGCAGCGACATGCTCATTGTCTGGACACACCACCACATAGACCACGTCCCTAGCATAGGAGTAGGGTTCCAGCAGAAACTTATCCCAATAGTGTATGGAATGCGGCGCCACAGATATCCAATCCTTCTCGTAGCCAACCACAACTGAAGGTATGGGCTGTGGCTCGCACTGTCCAGAAGCTCGACCGGCAAGGCGATGAAATTGCCGCCAGGTCAAAGGACCGCTAACTGTATTGTAGGAGCTAGCATCCTTGGAGCCAGCTGCACCACCTCTCGATTTGCAATGGAAGGCGCTTTGCAGCATGGGTTGAATGGCGTTCATCGTCCTGACAATCTCCTTGTTGCTTCGGGTGAAGCCCACTGGAAGATAGGGCCACTTGTGTACCGTTAGACGACTGCTGCCTAGGCTCAACAATTTCTGGCGCAGAGCCGGCGCAGCCTGGAAGGCCATAAGCTGCTGCGGCTGCTGCTGCTGCTGCTGTTGTTGTTGGTGTGGATGATGGGGCTGGTGTGGATGATGTGGATGGTGTTGTTGACCACCATGCGGGCCATGTCCATGCCCGAATTCGAGGAGATTCATGTCCAGACGGTGACTCTCGAATGCCAGACGCGCCTGCTCCAATGCCAAGCTAACGACATCGTGTGCATCCGTGAATTCCAGGACATTCGCAATGGTGGCCACCGAGGCGCCAAGGCGACGTTGTCTCGACATCCTGCGACGATGCGTTTGCAGTGCTCGATGCACCGAACTGCTGGAGCTTTGTATAATGGAGCATTGATCCAGCAGAAGATCGAATATAGCATGCGTCAGCTGTTCCAGCTGCTGTTGAGCCGTACTCGTGAGCTTCTCCAGCTCCTTGCCACTGGAGGTATCCTTAATGTTGTTATTATTATTATTATTGTTGTTGGCGCCCTTGCGGCACAGAGATTGGATGAGCGTGAGCAGGGTGGGTTGTTTGTTTCTCGCCGGATCGTCCACGATGCCCGTGATTTCCAGCTCATCCTCGTAGAAGAGGCCGGCGCGATGCGACAATCGCCGGTTGACCACAGCGCTGAAGCCGCACGTACACTCCACGGGATCATCATCGACGTAGCCTGTTATGTGGGGATTGCTGCTGGGTGGTGTACAGGATGAGGAGCCACTGGAGCCACCATTGGGCCCATGGCCATGGCCATGCACGGAGCCAGCTCCGGACAAAGCAGCAGCCACCGGCGACGAGTCCAGCCCACCGCCAAATGCACTCAGCATGCGCATCCCACCAGCGCCTCCTCCTGCACCTGCATACTGATTATAAGGCGTAACAGCACGAGCTCCTCCTCCACCACCAACGACGCCGCTTGCAGCTCGATGCGCTGGAAAGGGATTGAAGCTGCTCCCAGGCAACGGCACGTAGACTCCAGAATCAGCGCCACGAATATTGCCAATCTTCTGTGTATCCGCATTGCAGACACAGACGCTGCTGCTATCGAAGTTGTGATCCCGGAAGACATTCAATGCCGTGTCGTAGAGCAGGATGTTGACCAGCACTGAGTTCACTTCTGGCAGCTCCTGCAGCAGACTCAATGCAGCGGCTGCTGCTGTTGCAGCTGCTCCTGTCTCCGATGCACTGCCGCCCGTATACTGCATCATGGCCAGCTTGGAATCCCCGGGCATTAGAGCAGCTCCGCCAGCTGCTCCTCCACTCATCGACCCGTAGACGTGATGAGGCGTGTGGGGATGTCCTGGCGGCTCCTGTGAGCCGTACGGCTTATTAAGGTACGACGAGGATGTGGACGTGGCCGGGCTAGCAGCAGCCAGCTCATATGGATACGGAGGAGGCGGATGTGTGGGCGTTTGTCGCATCGGATGGTGCTGTTGCTGCATAGGACTGCTGCGTGGAAAGGGTACTACACCTGGGCCGCCAGGTGAGGGAATGGGAGACATGCCGGCACGCTGCATTAGCTGCTGCATCGAGCTGCCAGGCGGAGCTTGCGGGCAATTGAGTTGATTCAGCAGCAATTGGCTGCCACCGCTACTCAACGGTTGTGAAACCGTTGACGGCGAAGGCATCGCAGCATTCATTGGAGTCCGAGGACCTGCCGAAAGCAAATCGTGCAACTGTTTGTGCTGCTGTTGCTGCTGATGTTGTTGTTGTTGCTGCTGCTGCTGCTGTTGCTGCTGTTGCTGCTGGTGCTGCTGCTGCATCTGCTGATGCTGCTGTATGCGCTGCTGCAGCTGCTGATGTTTCTGATGCTGCTGCTGTTGCTGCTGTGCAGCCGCCGCCTTCGCCAACGTAGCTGCACGCGACTTTTGACTGTGACTCCAGGTGGGACTGTAGAAGCAATTGGCGGGCAGCTGCAGCGGCGGTTGCGTCTGGCTGGGCAAATTGGTCAGCGGTGCGTAGCGAGAGGAGCCAACAAATTTCTCCTGCTGCGGCGGTCTATATACATAGCTCCAATCATCGATGGGCTCCTCAACGGGACTGCCCAGCTCTACGCTATATTCCTGCTTGACCATCTTCAGCATGACACCGAGCCCAACCGACGAGGCTGTCGCTGCAACTGTTGCTGTTGCTGTCGTTATTGTTGCCGTTGGCACCACCAGCACGCTGGTTGTTGTTGTTGTCGATGTGTCCACACTCAGATCGGTCATGACGACGTCCGTTTGAAAGGGACTCGAGTTGGGGTGCTGTTGCTCAAGCGAAGGCGGCGTGGGAAACATTTTGGTTAGGTCTTCAGCTTGTATGCTGCCCGCGCCACTGCTGGCAACGACAGCAGCAACCACAGCGCTGGTCACGGCGGTGCTACGCTTTAGCTCGTCAATTGTATTGGTGACAGCGCTGCAGCCACCATTCGAGGGATTATTGGAGTCGGGTGGCGTATGAATCTGCACGCTGCTGCACTCATCATTTGAGCTCGTCTCGAACAACTGCTCCAGATCGTTGAGTGAGGGATTAAGACCTTCTGCTGTGAATAGATTGCCACCGCCGCTGCCCGCAGTGCTGGTGGATTTGGTTTCCTTGCAGGGTGAATGCAGACCTGGCTCCGTCTTAATGTCCAGGCAGGGGAAGAAACTGCTCCCACTGCCTGCTGCTGAGGGAGGTTCACTCTTGACCAGTGCATTATCCGCTTCATCTGTACTGGCTGCATTGCCAAAGCCTGCATTAGTGGCTATGCCAACCAGTCCACCACCTGCTCCTCCTGCACCTGCCCCACTCTCGCCTGCAGCTCCGAGTGTGGCTACAGCGCCCCCTTCGATAGTAAGCAGCGAGCCGTAGACAGAGCCCGGTGAGGGCATTAGTGGCTTAAAGTGGGTATGTCCTTCGTACAGATTCTTGGCATAGCGAGGACGTCGCAGTTTGACCGATTCAGTCAGCTTGGGTCGCTTGACGGGCAGATTATCCCTGATTAACAAATAAACCACAAATTAGTAGTGCTTTAGGTAAAGTAAAGTGTGTCACTTACCAGGACTCTTGGTAGCTAAAATCGTAAACCTCCGTCAACCACTCCTCATCGTAAACGCTGTCTCCATCTTTAAGCGTCAGCTGTGGCGGTTTATATAGATTGAAGAGATTGGTGACAGCTTCCATGGCGCTGGTTGCCATGGACTGCTGCTGTTGTTGCTGTTGCTGTTGTTGTGGCAGCTGCTGACTACCGCGTACTGTGCCTGGCTCCTGTTTAATCGTTGGCTGTTGCATCTCCAGCTTCTTTACACTAATCGTGCCGCATTGCGTGCCGGCACCTAGTGGAGCAGGTGTTGCTGCTCCTACGCTTGCCCCCGCTCCTGTTGCTGCTCCTGTTCCTCCTGCTGTAGGCGTCGCTGGCTGCTGCTGGGGCACACTGCCAGGCGCATTTAGAGCAGCAGCTGCACCGCCCTGTGCACCATGATCCGCGTAAGTGGGAGGCTCCACACTAGGTGTTTGATGTACATAAGGCGAGGCAGTTATGCTCTTACTATCATGCTGATCCGTTGGCGTTGGCGCTGGCGTATTCTTGTCTAGCAGATGATCGATGGGCGTTGGTGGTTGTTGCAGATTCGATACTGATGTAGGCGCATGTGGACTCATATTGAGCAACTGCAGCGATGGAAGAAAGGAGTGAATTAGAAATGCAAAAAGTTTGTAATTTAAATTGTGAATCGTTCGTCACTTGGACTCACTTGCTCAGCGGCGGGTGGCACCGAAGTAGGTTGCGAGTGCGCCGAATTAGAAAGCGGATGTGGGGATGGAGCTGGCGTTGCGGGTGAGCCCACCGAGGAGGAAGCAATCGGTGGCTGGGATGATGAATCGCCCAGCGAATTGCGTGAATATGTTGAAGCGCTGCCCGCTCCGGCTCCTCCATGGCAGGGCGTGGCACTGCTGCCGCCTACGGAAGCGTTGCTGAGATGTCTAATAGTTAATTAAAAGAGAGAGGAATAACAATTAGAATAAAATATTTTTTAAAATTAAGTTTATATTTTTGTAAGTTAACATTCTATAATTAATTTAAATTTGTTGCTAATGCCAGGCGCAAAATGCTTGTTCCGTTATATACAATACATAAAATAGATACAAATAAATAAAGAAATCAAAAGGACTACGAATAATGTAATGCACACTAAATCTTAGTTCGATATTAATCGATAACGTGTTTTGATAATGGTAAGCAAACAAAATATAAATAAACACCACATCCAAGAGAGAGAAAAAGATAGCGAGAGCGAGCGCAGTTCCAACCAAAACAACATGTAAAAAAAGACCACTGCAGCTGCTACTTATTTACATACACATATGTTATTTACAGTCATATATACGTGTAGATAATAGTGTCTGTTTGTATGTGTGCGTGTAATAATTACAACGACTTAACAGGCAGCTGCAATCGATAGATCGCACATGCAAAAAAGAGAGAGTAACGATAGCGATTGGCAGTGCCGACTATTGGTATTATCACTGCCAACTCGAATGGCAAATGTAACTGTAACTTTGTTAACGGTGTATGTATGTATATATTTGGGTGTGTGTGTATTTGTATATTACTTTGCCGCTGTTGGTTTTTCTATCCCATTTACCACCAAGTTTAGCAAATAAAAAATGTCCAATTGTTATTTGTTAAATGGTGAATATGCTAACAAAGGTCAAAAATGTACGAACTTAAATGTGTGTGTGTGTGGTGTGTGTATGTGTTTGACTTTTAAGTAGGTTTAGCATAAAAGTAAATAAGAACTAAAAACTGAAAACTTAAACCCAACAACCAACAAAATAAAAAACATAATGTTACAAAGTTAACAGAGCGTGTTGCAGTTGTATTGCTGATGATGAAATAAGAGCGAGAGAGCGCATGAAAATTAACAGAATATAAACAACTTAAGAGAGCATCTGTGAGTGTGCCTGCAAGTGTGTGAAATAAAATATATACAGAGCGTATTAACAACAGTTTAAATCAACCAAGGAAAATTAAGAGATTTGGCAATACACACACACGCACGCACGCGCACACACACACATCTGAACAGCGACACAAACCTTTGTTTTGGTATATTGGTGTCTGTTGTTGTTGTAGAGGAAGTAGTGTTGTTGTTGTTGTAGTTAGGTTTAAGCGCTGTCTGAGTATTAAGTAGAGAACGCTGATGAAACGGCACAATTTGACGCTTGGGGCCAACAGCAGCGTAGGAGGAGTAGTGGGTGGAGGAGTAGGAGGAACTGCAATTGCTGTTCAAGTAACCAACACTGGAACTGGAACTGGAACTGGAATGATGAGCTGCCCGTTGATGATGCTGATGATGTTGTTGTTGTTGTTGGAGTAGCTGAAACGTTGACTTGCTGCTGCTGCTGCTGGCGACACCGATCGCAGCACGCAGCGCTGGCGAGCCAATGCTGCTGCTGCTGCTGCTGCCGCTACTGCTGCTATGGTGGCGTTTGCCGCTGCCAACGCCGACAGTGCTGCTGCTGCCGCTGCTGCATTGTGCGCTGAAATTTGGTGGGTTTTTGTGTTAAACTTTAAACTCAACTTTCGCGAGCTTAACGCTTTTTTGGTGACTTTCAGTACGTTTTTTGCACCTTTCTATTAGATTTCTCTAACATATTTTTAGCTGTAAGCGTATTAATATCGACAACACATGCAACGTTAATCGATAAACACACACACACACAAACTTTTCAAAAAAAAAAACTATTATAGATTTATATATATATCAGTGGTGGGTTTCTGCGTTCTTCTAAGCATGCCTTTAAAGCGTTTTCTCTGCGTTACATTAAAATATGTATATTTATATATATGGATTAACAAATTCCACACAAATCTCGCTACTAACAAATTCACACATACTCCGAAAACGTAAACGAACAAAAAAACAATGCAAAACGCTCCACGCAGTGTGCAGATGGAGAGAGCGAACAAGACGAGAGCGCAAAAGAGCTTAAATAGTACAAGTGGAACAGGAAGTAACAGTAACAGTAACAGTTCAAGAGAGAGCGTAACAAATGGTGAGTTAGTTTGAGAAAGTGAGCGAGTCCAACTTACTTGGTGCATATGCAGGGCGCCTTCTGCATAGGATCCACAAAGTTCCACAACTTCTGGCGCTGCTTTTGCTGTTGTTGTTGGATTTGCTGCTGCACCAGCTGCTTGGAATCCGTTTGCTTGGTCTCTTCCTCGTCTGCTGATGCGGCGGCCGCTGCTGCTGCATCCACATGCAGCCTGTTCATTATGCAATCCTGCCAGGCACGTTCCGGCATTTCAATGGCCGCCGTTGCGGGTATATGAGTATTATTCGTATTAAAGGTAAAGCCCGATGTGGGTCTCTGATCGTAATAGGGTTGAAACGTTAAACGTTCCAATGCGCTGACCGCTTGCGTTGCTGCTTTACGCGACTCCTTAGCGGCTGCTAACGAGGCTGCTGACGCCGCTGCTGGCAATGTTGCTGCTGATGCTGCCTGCATCGCTGCCGCTGCCTGCGTCTGTTGTTCGCTGCTTGCGCAATTTGCTTTGCCGTGCAGCTCAGCGAATTCCATTTGTTCCATGTCATCCAGATCCGTGACTAGTACGTAATTTGTGGGATGGTACATCTTATGTCCACCTGGCAAAGGATTTCAAATTATAAGTATTCCAATTATATAAACGTATATATGAATCTCACTCACCCGATACCACCTCCACAACGGGCGGCACATCCGTGTTGTCCTTATTGCACAGCGGAAAGAACGAGGCCCAATCCTCGAGTATCTTTTCGGCCATTGGATCGCTCGCCTTGTAGCTATTCCCCGTGAGTATTGCCGCAATGCCAAAGGGCGCGAGCATTACTTTGCGCGCCTGCGTTGGCGTCGCTGTCGACGTCGCTGCTGATTTTTCGCCATTTCCATTTCCATTTGCCGCTTCCAGCAGTGGTGAATTTTCCGGCAGCTGAGCTGTTGCATTTGCATCCTGGCCACGAGCTCCAGCTACACCGCCGCCACTGGCAGCAGCAAAGGCAGCCGCTGCCTCAGCCAAATGCTCCTTGGTCAATGGACGCACCGCAGGATGTTCGCGTAGATCGATTGAAGCGCAGACCGTATCGCCATGCACGAAGAACGTGAAGGAAAATGACAAATGCTGCGAGCTACAAGAGAGAGAAAAAGAGCGGAAGTGAAATTCTCTGTAAGTCCTCTCTTAACATATATATTGAACATGGAATGTGGCTGAAAGAACGATGCGACTGCATAGGCTTCAATACAATCGCACAGAGTTCCAGTCTGGAAGGATTTTAGTCTGGGATGAATGCCAGCAGTTCCAATCGAATTCACAGCGATTGGCACCGTTTCTTTGAAGCATTTCATCCCTTTTGATTGGCCTTTCAATATTGATAGTTGGAGCACTCACCTACGCCCAAAGAGGCGATCGCTGGAAGTGCAGGGCTGCACAAACCATTTGCCAAACCGCACAATGTCCTTAGTGAGCACGAATCTAACGAAAGACAAGGATATTAATTGTCAAAATATGTGAAAAATCTTTCATATCGATCCACTCACCTTTCCATGAGATTGTGGAGAGCCTTGAAAAGCAGCGAGCGGCACTCGTACGTCAGCTCACCCTTCCAGGTGCCATTCCAGAGCGATTGATTGGCTAGAAATTAAATAAATAAGGAATAGCAATGAAATAAGTGCAAACATTTACTTTATTTTTGAGTATTATTAATCCTAAAATTTTACTTTTAGTCGTTTCTCAATACTGTAAAATACATCCTATTCTAAATTAATAATATAGCTACTTCCTGCAAGCTTCATTTCTATAAGACAAACACAGAAAACGTTCAAACAAGTTTATTTACATATTACGTTCCACTTTCTGATTTTGTGTGTGGAACGCATTCAAAAGGCGGAAAATTACCGCGCGCGTAGCTTTGCTATTTACAAAGCCGAAACCCTATACAAACATTTACATACACATATGTTTAAACGTATATATATATAAATATGTGCGTGTTAGTGCGTGTGTGACAATACAGCGCAAAACAATTTAAGCACCAAACTTTTGAGCGTCGCGCTTTGAGCATTTGTTGTAAAAGCCATTTTAATTTGTTATTGTTTTGCGACGCGCGCGCAGCCCAACAACAAAAAAAAAAAAAAAACTTTACAAACAAATAGAGCGACGGCGGTTTAAAGAGAGCGAGAGCGAGAGCGAGAGAGAAATAGAGAACAAGTGGAATTCACAGTGCACAGCGACAAGAAACTACGAGAATACGTATGTAAATGCATAGGAAAGAAAACATGAAAAACATGAAGCAACAAAACGGTCCCCAGCAGGCCCAAAAGGCAGGCAAATCAAAAGCGGAAGCGCAAACAAAATGCCACTTAAAACAAAAAATGAAAATCAAACGGTGTGGAGAGTCGACGAGTCGCCTATTTACAATGCGGCGACGAACAAGCAAGAGTGGGGGAATAGCCAAGAATATTTTTTTGGAAAATTCCAAGCATATCCCACACACACTGACATTCGCGCTGACACCTACACACGTAGCAGCAACGGCTGTCGACTGCGGCGTCAACGTTATTTACAGAGCGCAGCATCTACGCCGGTCCACCCTCTGCACTAAACAATAATAAAAAAGACTTCTCACACACACAAAAGAAGAATAAAAAAAAATAACCAAAAGAGGCCAGCCAGAAGCGCAGACAAGGCAGCACCAACAAATGTTGCAAAGATAATTACGTAAAGGTAAACAACATTATAAATAACAAAACACAAGCTAAAGAGAAGAGCGAGCAGCGCGACCCACTCACACTCAAAATTCAAAGAGTGGCAAGGCAGGCCGGCGAGTGAGCGTGAGCGCAAGTGTGAGAGTGAGTGTAAAATGTGTACAAAAGCAGCGAGTACTGACGTCGGCAGCAAAAACAATGCAGCGGACTGAGGCAGCGGCGTAGGCTGGGCTTTGGAAATTTATGCTGTTGGTAGTTTTGTTGTTGTTGTTGCTACAGCTATTACAAGCCTGCTTGTGGATTTCATTGTCTGCATGTGTGAGTATGTGTGTACCTTCTTTCAATGAGATCAGCGTAAAAATTTTACCAGAGGGCAATGTACGATTATGTATTAGTGTGTGTGTTAGTGTGCATGTATGTACATGCTAGTTTAACCCAGCCGGGGTCAAACTGAAGCACAGACACAGCAGAACTTAAAAGCTCAAACTTATAGAGCGCAAGCAAAAAAGAAAGGGAGAGATACGAAAAACTCAAATTGGTAACAACAAAAATGGTGCAGCTTCCCAATCTCTAACCAAATTATCCAATTGAAGCGAAAACACAGCTCAACAAACAAAATACAAAACATAAAACAAAATTCCCCAAAACCTACAAATCTACAATACAAAATTAAAACTGCCGACGCGCTGTTCGTTGGACATCGTCTGCAGGCAACGACGAAACTCATTCCCGGTCATAACAGGAATATGACGACGGCAGCTCAATGCAAATTCCAAATACACACAGGCAGAGACAGACATACTATGTATCTGTGTATTTTTTTGTAGCACGTGTGGTTTGTGCACATGTTGCTGCCGACAGCGACTCACGCAGCGCGACAGAGATAGCTATGAAGAGCGCAGAAGAGCGGAAAGAGAGTGGGTGAGAGGAGTCCGAAACAGTAGTCTTATGCCTGTATCTGTGAACATGTACTAAATATGCGCAAACATTCGCTGTTGCTGCCTGCTCGTAAGTGAATGAGTGAGTGAGTGAGTGAGTAGCGAACGAGTGTGTTGTTTGGGCAAAAGTGCCGCTAGTTTTAAAGGCATGCACTCGTTCACTCTCCCACACATACAGACACATACTCAAAGCAGAAGAGTCTTTCGCAGTGATGTTTGTGCTTGAAACGCTATTTTAGGTTAAAAATTTGCTACCACAGCAAAAGCGAATGAAAATGACGTGCAAACGGGCCAACAATGACAAGCGTGCGAATCAGCATGTGTGCCTGATTGTGTTTGTGTGGGTAATTACAGTGCCTGATACAGTTCTACAAGCGTACGCCAATTTCACAATAATAAAACTGGGTAATTTTTTGAGAGCTTGTTAGAAAGAAGATTGCGTGTGAGGCGTGCAACAAGCTGAATCCGGGGAGGGACGGCGCGTTGTATGGGCATCGCAAATATTTGATTTGTAATTGTTGTTGTTTGGGTGGTTGTATTTTTTTTTAAATCAAGGTCAATAATCTATATGAGTGAGCACACACATGGAAAATTGGTTAAGTACAACAACTAGCAGAAACAGCAAATAAACGAAGAGAATGCAAAATTTTGCACCACCAGTAGCAGCAGCAACAGCAACAATAACAACAAAGCGCATTGTAATTAAGCTTAAAAACCAGTTTAAAAACGCGCACAAAAGAGAGCCAATGACAAGAGCGCACAATCACTCACACACATCACACTTACATATATACAGGCATTACACATGCATGAACGCTGTGAGCTCATAATTATTAGCCCCAATTGTGGAACGCGCTCACACGAATATCGCAAGCATGAGAGAGAAATAAACACATGCACATACACACAAACACGCGCGTACACACACATGTACGCACACACGTAGAATGTCAAAGCAGCAACAAACTGACAGCTGTTTAGAGTAATATGAGCAACTACAAAAACAACAGCAGTAAATAGCAATGACAACAAGTAGCGACATACTTATCGATATTATCAAATCATGTTTATCGATTTACAATCCAAAAGTTAAGGCATTTTCCTTACATTGCCAGTTCCAAGTACGTTACTTTTTTAGAAAAAAAATCATCATAAACAAATTTTACAAACGAAAAGAAGCTCTCTCAGCAAGAGTTGACCAGCGACGCACTTAATATAGAAGTGTGCTGTTCGCATGTGTGTACAATGTACAATGACGTCTATTTTATGCGGCCCGAAAGCAACAAAAGTTGTGGCAAGTTGTACAACAGCAAGCAAAACGAATACAACATCAGCGCTGCGTTGCCACTTTTCACTGGGCAGCAATAGCAGGCACGTACATACGACGGACGACGCGTCTCAGTCTCGTCTCTCTTCATTCATACCCACTCACTTACACACACACAAACAAGTGCATTCACACTCGAAGCTTTTTGTTTGTTGTTTGCGGCAAAGTAAAAGGCTATAAAAAGAAAAGAGAATTCGCACACAGCTCACACTCACAAACGTCGAGGCAATGTAATGTCAATGCAATTAGTCAGTGTCCTTGTCATTAAAAAAAAAAAACAACTCTCAACTCAGCGTCGGGGTCAACAACAATTTCGCCACATATTTTCGAACGCCGGCGTCACTGCGGCAACTGTGAGATATCAACAACTAACTGTAAAAGTCAAGTGACCGACAACATGACGTCGAACATTCAAAAGAGGGGTGCTGTTAACTAAGTTACTATTACGATTACGTTTAACTTTGACGTATGCTTTGACAATGGAATTTGCCACTAAAGCGAGAAAGGCAACAAGTTTAAAGAGATAGCCTGATAATTTGTGGTTCCAGATAGCGATTAGGGTGTCTGTGTCTATGTGTAAAGCAATAGGCAAAATTAAATAAATATAGTAGCCGTACACCGCAAAAACTACTGATAAGAGTCGAAACAACCACAACAATAACAGCAGCGCAGCAGCAATCCGAGGCCGTTAATGTTTTTGACGAAGGAACCAACCCCCGAATTGTAGCTGCAGAGCTGCCAAGGCGGCTATAGCAAATACCAAGAGAGCAAAAACGAGAGAGGTAGATGCAAAGAGCGTGAATACGAGAGAGCTTAATAGAGCGTCAGCAAGTGGGAGAGTAGGAGAGTGTGCGAGCGTCCACCACACCACAGAGAGCGAGTACAACGAAACAAAAACATTGCAAATGACACAGGTGACGTTCAACGCGTGGGCTGACCGCACAGCACTGTCGTCGAAGAAAGGGAGACGTAGAGAGGAAGGAAAATACGACGTTGTTCTGCTGCTGCTGACAGACGAACAGCGCGCCATGTGAATGATGGAGAAACAACAGCTACAAAGCACGAACACATTTACATTTGATTTGACATACGAGCGTGAGTGCGCGCATGCATGTATGTATGTGTGTCAGTGTGTGAGTGTGAGTATTGTTTTGGTTTTCTCATGGGTACAACAAATTTTTTGCTGTGCTGCACGCGCTGTGGCCTTGAAGTTTTATTAAATTTTATAAAAAGCTCATAATGTAACGGACGTTCTCAACATATTGTTCTGCATCATTTATGTGTGTTGTCACACACATACACACACACATGTAAATTTACATGTAACTGTTATGCCTGACTGATTAATGATCAAAGCAATCAGAAACCGTTAGAGAATAAATGGTTAATTTTACTACTTCTGTAATTTGCCACAGCAAAGAAGTGTTCGAAATGTATCGAAGGCTTGCGAAATTCCATTTTCTGGAAATTGAATCTAAAGACCTAATTTCATACATCTATGCAATCTATTCTACTATCTCTCATATATTTGAAATCTTATCTATTATTTAGATAGATTTGACTTACCCGCTATTTTAAGCAGATCCGCATCGACAAGCTCTGATAGGTCCGGCTCCTCGCCATACCAGAAAATCCACAGTTCCTTGGCAGCGGCCAGCGACAGGGGCGGGTGGACAGTGGTCGATGTGGTAATCTCAAAGTTTAAGGCATTCGGATCGGTGTTGTCCTGCTTGGTGGATTGAACGCGCCGCCACACGCACAACATATCCGCCTGCATGCATCGTGAATAGGAGCGCAGAATTGGATCGTCCAAAGGATCGCTCGAGGCATTCGGACGTTCGCCATTAACGAACTTTCGCCATTTTATTCCACACAAATCAGTCTATGAGAGAGAAAGAGAGGGAAAAAGTGTTGTTACGTTTTATTATCATTATTATCATCGATTGCTTCATTAGAATAAATTATATGTATCGAGCGAGATAAGCTATATACAGATAAAAATAAAGATACAAAAGTATTTCAATATCAAAATACCCATATATTTGTTATGTCACAATCGAAAGGTTGGTCAAGTGTTTGCATTGTTCAAGTATCTGCCTCTATCTGCAACTGCTACAGTAACTATTCGATAAGCTTTTCTAGTTTTGGTCAGAGTAGAAACAACTGTTTTCACTTTTGTTTATATTACGACAGCTGCCTTTCAATAGTTATCCAGAAACCTCAGTTCTATTGAAAAGCTTATCTCCAATAATTTATCTCAAAAAATACAACAGAGAAAAGTTGGTTTCAATGTGCTATAATTCAAAGTTAATATATAATGCAAAATCAGCAACCTGGAGTGGACAACGCCTTACTATTAACTAACTATTTAGAAAGCTTTGTTAAGCGTTAAAAGTCATAAATTATATGTTTAATTTTACAAATATATTTAATTATATATATATATATATATATATATATATTTAATGTATGATAACAATTTTTTATGTTTATGTTTACTCTATTTCGCTTTCAAATATTTTGCAATTTAAGTCAGTTGTATTCTTCTTCTGCTCAACATTTTTGTACGCTGTATCGCATACTTACTGTATTTAAGCGTATGCATTTCTACTAAGCCAACTCCCACGTTTTGTTTACAAACCCCACACAAACACACATAAAATAATTTCCAATAGTCGCGCCACAGCAAAATACTGTGAAAACAACAACTGTGTGTGTGGCAGTGTTGAAAAATGCCGCACACACACACATACACACAGGCAGACATAACATTCCATTGCTGCTGCACTTGTAACAGAAAAGAAAAAAACGAAAGGCTTAAAGCAAAGCGCAACAAAACAAGAGAGAGGAGCTCAAAGCAGAAGACGCTGAATAAAAGAAAACCTAAACGATAAAAACAACAAAACTGGGAGAGAAAAACTACGAATGAAAGAAAAAAAACTGGCTGGGGTCGTGTCTTTGGCTCGTCATTGGCGGCTTCCGTTGCGAGTTTTGTAGCTTTGGAACAAGTTGTCGTAGTTGCTGCTGCTGCTGTAGCAGGCACAAATCAATGGCCAAACGCAGCGGCAGCGACAGCAACAGAAGAGAGCGTCAAGCATAACAGCACAAAAACCGAATTCGAAAGACTGCGCACACACACATTAACAACACGCAAAACATGGCCAAATAACTGCACCTCACACACACACACATGAACGCACGCAGACAGAGCAGCCGCAACAATAACAACGCAAGCAAAAGGTATTCCCCAAACCACGAATGGCTGCCGACAACGTCGACGAGCGTCGCCCCCAACATCAACAACAACAAATACGACGATAGCAACAGCAGCAGAAAAAAACCAACAACAACAGTTCGTTGCGTTCCACATTCTTCCCTTTTGATTTTCGTATTTCGTATTTCGTTTTGAGCATCGCAATTTGTGTTTTCATTTTTCGCTCTCGTTTTTACGCCACTCGCTACAATAATATTGCATTTTTTTTTGTAATATTATTGACTTTTAGTTTTGTCCAAGGCATTTATTTGTATTTATATCCTACATCTTAGATAGTCTGTTTCACATTTTTCAACATTGTCATTAGCAGAAGCGACCAACAACAAAAACAATAAATTAGGTTCAGGTCGCTGTCTTTTATCTGCCGACGTCAGCGGCGTCTCGGTGCACACACACACACAAAAGTATCTTTGCAATTTTCATGCTCAATCGGCAATACAAGCAAACATTTATTCGGTGTACTCTCTGCACTGCGCTGGCGGCTACGCTACTTGCGCTCGTTTTTCAACGCCTGTGGGCCATATATTTCACTGGGCCTCTCTCACACTCACACTTATGCATGCACGCACGCACGCACGCTCTATACTATATATAAATATATATATATAAAAGTGTGTGTATGTATGTCTGTGTTATCATTCTGACACGCTTTGCTAGTGTTTGTTCACGCGCGCGTGCCTCCCAAGTTCAATCTGACTTGTTCACTTTTTTCTGCTCTCTCTTTAAATGGGTCTGTTGCCTAGCAGACTCACACTCTCGCTGGCGCTCTCGTTAGACTTTTTACTCGCTCAGAGAAAGTTTTGCGCGTTTGTTATTGTTTCGTTATTTCGTACAGCGTTCGTTGGCGCGGTCGGCTCTATGTCGTACTGTTAGCTGCTTCTTACGGCGCCGTAGGTTGACGGCAAGCGTATGCAGCACGTTGACTTGTCTACACCAACGCCAGCGTCGACGTCAACTTTGCCGTTAACATCGCGCTCAAGCGTCCATTTGAGCTTTTCTTTACCATTTTGTTGTATACCTTTTACTGTTTCTGTGTCTTGTTGTTGTTGGCTTGTCTGTGAGCGAGATTCATTAAAGAAATATGCCACTGGCTGCGCGCCGTTTATGTGAAAAAGAAACCGCGCGACCCGGCGGCCAACTAGACGCCGAAGAACCTGTTATGGCCGGCCAATGTTGTCGCATGTAGTACATAGGCACACTCACATACATTTTGATTGTTGCTGCCTTTTCATTTCTTTTCTTTGACTTGTTTTGTATCTATGCATAGTTCCGCTTTGTGAGTGATTTTTTTAGGTGAAAGAAAATAACGTTATAGAGGAGAGAATAGAGAGAGGGAAAGAAATAGAGAGAGAGCTAGAACAGTCAATGATACTTAATCAGTGGCCATTGGCACTGATTATCGATAAACAGCTGTCGATCGCTGCGCGCGTGGGCGCCCAAGAGCCAACTTGAAACGCCCTGTGCTGCATTTGTCACTGACCTAGATCTAACGGAAATGGCAAAATGGAAGCAGATTGTACGACAGAGATGGAACACCTTAGTTTTTTACACATGCACACACTTACCAAGGCATAAAAGTTTGTATGGCAATCCTCCAAACTTGCGCCGTTTGTCTGATGATTTTGATGCGTCATAGTTCTTGGCTTATTATATTTGCACAACAGCAGCACCTCATTTTCTCAAGATGTAGATTTATTATGTACACACACATATATATTAATTAATATATGTTTAGTATTTTGTTGTTGTTGCACATTTGTTTTGATTGGATATTTGTTGATTTGAATTTTTTACTTTTTCCTGTTGTATTGATTCTTCTTATATGACAATAGATACAGTGAGAGAGCGGGAGAACGAGAGAGACACACACAGGCACAGACACGTACACAGAGACACAAATTGCGTTGCTTTTGAGTGAACTTTTTGTATTTGTATTTTATTTCTGCTGTTGATTTGCAGCTGTTGCAGTTTGCAGCTACTTTGAATTTTTGGCGTTTAATAGCAGAACGAAAATTGATTATGCACGTATTTTTATAATTTTAATAATTCTTTTTATGTATTTTCTATCTATTTTGAATGCACTTGGCACACACACACATACAGCGGCACTTTTTCATTTCGATGTTTTGTTTGTGTGTGTGTATTATTATTATTATTATAATTTACGTCGCTGCACTGTAAGAAAGAAATGAAGATTATTGTCATTTCTATTATTATTATTGTGGTTGTATATTTTGTTTTATACGCGCGCTTCCAAACCCGAAACACGTTCAGTTAAATCAATTTCGAAATCAGCAACAACATCGCAGTCAAGTTTACTGTAAGGCGAGAGAGAGACTTAGCTTTCGGCGGCGAATTGCACTCACAAAACACACATACATGCACTAACATCTGCTCACACTACATTCGCATGTACGCTGGCACACGACAATGAAATACAATTTGGTATTTTTAACGTTTTAGTCTTATTGTTTTTTATTGAGACTGCTTCTGCTGCTGCTTCTACTTATTTGTTGCTCTCTCACACATACTCGCGTACATTTGCGGCAATTACAAGGGTGGACGGCCGCAGCAGCACACGTCCATCTACTAATGCTCCAACTCTGCCGCTCTTTCACTTCATGGAGCTGAACCACTGTCCATTCATTTCACACTGAGCGCAAGGCGAGAGCGAGAGTAAGAGAGACTCGACACACACACTCGCATAAACCAAATTGACTTTTTCAAGGCGCGCAGTCGACGTGACGAGAACGGCGACTGGGGTGCTTCTTAGTGTGTGTATGTGTCTGTGTCAGCGAAAGAGCAAACGAGTCACACTTATGCATGCATACATATAAACACCGACGCACGACGATGAAAGTCGTTGAGTTTTCGTTAATCGTTGATGTAGACAAAAAAAAGAAAAGAAAACGAAAAAACTAAAATAGGTAGTTTTTTTAGCTACAGTTTATACAAATTGAGTAAATATGTATGATATTTTTTTAAATATATTTAAAATGCGTCGTTTATAAAAGTTTGCACATAACAGTGTTTTGCTACTGTTGCGATGTTTGCAAATTGTGCATTTTGAAATACATTTTTCTGTATACATTTTTCGTATTTCGATTTTTCACAATATAAAGTTGTAAGTTATTTGCGGTTTGCGTGTTGCGACTCGCTCTCTCGCCCTCCTCGCTCTCTCTCTCTTTCACTCACAGTCTTTGTGTGTGGAACAGAGGTAAGAAGCAGCAGCAGATGAGTAATAGTAAATTGTAATGAGTTTGTGCTTAAAAAGAAACTCACACACACACGCACACACGTTTACACAGAGCATTGACTGCGATGGGAGACTCGATTCAATTTATTGCTAATCTTTTTTGTATCGAACTTGCACCTTGCACTGCCTTCTGCGCCGCATTAAATACATATTTATTTTAATTTATTACTCAATATACACATACGTAGCCGAACGTATATATTTATAAATATATGTATATAAGTGCGTTTTTCTCGCTTTTCGCACAATACCAAATGACGAGTCAGAAAATTTAAAACCGACTGCGAGACCGTTTCTGCTGCTGCTGCTGTTGGTGGCTGGCAACGACAACGACGACGCGACATCGCCACACACAATGGAAATTTTGCTCGTCTAGCTTTGCTTTTGGTTTTGAGTAGTTGCTAAAAGAGAGAGAGAGAGCAACAACTACGGTCCACAGCAGCGAGTAACGAGAAACGAGCAACAGCAGCAGCAGCCCACTCAAAAGCAGATTTGTGAGTTCTCTCTTTTAACGAATAGCGGCGTTTTGCTCATTTTGCAAGTGAGCGAGATCGAGAGCGAGGGAGAACAAGCCGCGCGTCCAAACAAGTTTGTTTTCTTGTGTATGCGTGTGCATGTTTATTATACGGACGCTCACTCTCTCTCTCTCTAGGTCTCACTGTCTCTTTTGTGCATCGCCCTCTGCTTTTGAATGCTGCCTGGTTAGGGATGCAACTTTTTTTTTAAACCGGAGAACAAACCAGATCGATTTGCTCAACTATGGCGCAGACAAAATGGCCAGTCGAACGTTTTGGCAAACGAACAATCATGCAAACACTGTTTTTGTTGTGGGAGCGAGTGTCAACGATCTATTGCACTGGGTTAAAAACATAAACCAAACAAAAATTTTAAAGACTCAGAATTCAAATCAGTAGATTCATGTTTTATGCCCTACACAACACTAAACACACACATACATCTGCATACACATGTAGAGTGCGAAACGTGATACATAGACAGCATTCCTCTCGCATTCACACACACACAGTCTGTGGCGAACGCACCTATGTGTGTATGTCATACACACACGCACACATATACACACGTATATACAAACGTAGAAGTGACGCGAGCAACCACTTTCGTAGGTTTTCTTTCGAATATGTGGTACACATCTTTTTTTAAATATAATTTTTGCTTAAATTTGCTAAGTGGTTGTTTTATGTTCTTGATTTTTGTATTTTCTAAGTAATAATTTGTTATTTTACATAGATGCCGCGACAAATTATATGTTCCTTTCGTTTGCATACATATGTATATAAATATGTGGCCTCACACACACGCATTGCATGGAACACACTCAACCACACACACACACGCAAAATGATCCCCTTTCCAGCGGCAATCATTTCAATTATAATTGCTATTGCGGAAATATTTAAAATGCAGTTATGTACATAACACACATTGTAGCTAATTATGCTGGATTGTTAAATGGCTGCACTGTTATTTATATGTATTAATTTTAATATGCTTCACTCTCATGGCCTTGTCTCTTTCTCGCACGACACACATACGCGCATATGTATGCGGATGTACATACGTATGTATGTATGTGTATATATTTTCGCATTTCTTTGGCTTTGACTCTTTTTATCATTACATTTCTTATACGCTGTGCCACTTTCTATTCACATTTTGTTTTATAAAACATGCACTTCTTAAGTTTAACCGGCACTATATACTCCGCCTGCGTATCTTTCACGTACACACTTGGCGGTTTTTGCAGTAATTTTAAATTTAATTAAAATTCACAAAGCAAAAATTTTTCCAGCAAACTGCCGTTTTCTTTGCGTTTCTACGTCCGAACTTCGCGACGGAGTGTTGGCAAGCGCCTCGGAATAAGCGTTGCATTTGGTTGAGCAATTCAGCTGTTCGCAATAGCCTGGTACGCAGCTCACATAAGCGGCTCGAATGAGCCAATTGTGGTCAGAAGCTGTAAAGTAAAGGTATGACAACGCATTTCATTAAAGAAGCGAATATATAAATTATATAGTGCGAAGCCAAGATAATGCTTATTAAAACATGAACAAATAAAGTTTATGTTTAATGACATTTGCTTGACAAACAAGCTGCCCTTGTATGACTATCGAAACCAGTATTAACTATAACTATCGATACGAACTATTGCAAAAAAAGGTATAATTGTATTTAAGAATTTGGTATTTTTAAGTTTACGATACTAAATTGTAATGTTTAATTAATCTTCTATAAAATATTTGGCTTTAGCATACAAATCTATTCTTGTATAAATATCGATATTAGCCAGTCCAAAAAATACCAAGTCGTGATAATGTTGATGAAGCCATACTATCGATATCAGCTATTGCAAAAATAAAATAAAAAATCGTTATCGATACACGTAGCTTTTGGTGCTTAGAAGTGGGCGATAATAAATTGCTTAATGTTTTTGTATATAAAATGGCAACGAAATTAAATGTAAACATACGAACGCTGTTGACAAACTGCGAGGATCTGGCCAAAAGCGAGGACAACTTTTGGCGCCTGCAAAAGTTTCTCAAATCATTAGACACGATGGTTGCTGAGCTGGCGGCTATGGAAGAGTGAGTGGACATATTTTTTTGGCTGAAAGAAAATATATAAAAATGAAAACTCAACCACTACTGCTACAGTCCGTCGAGCGCTGCACGCATACCCAGCTATTTGGAACGATTGGCAGCACTAAAAAAAACCACCGGCTATACGGCAAACAATAATTCCAAAGCATCCACAAGGAGCTCCGATACAGACATTGCGATGCAGGAAATACGACAGCTGCAAAATACAGCTAAGCACAACGAGTTGCGTACTGAGCTGCTGCAAGGTAGATAGCGCAGTAAAAGACGAAGTAAAATAATCAGCTCCCCTTTCTCTTGGCCTTACAGATGCGGATGCACTGCGTCGCAGAAGAGTCGTTGATGATTCGCCGGCGCCAGGCGAAGCAACTAGCAGCGGAAACAATATGAACATGAACGAAGCTGTCAAGTATTACAACAATGCTCAGGAAAAGATCACAGAGCATATGCTCTCGCTGACACGCAACCTGAAGGAGCAAACGGAAACGGCAAATAGAATTATCAAAAAGGATACAGAAATGGTCTCCCGTTCCGCGGGTATGGCAGACCGTAATATCAATACACTAGGCAAGGAGGCCGAGAAGCTCGAACAGCATTCACGCAAAGCCTACAAATGTTGGCTCTGGCTAATGTTTGTCTTTGTTATTGTCGTTTTTATAGGTAAGTTGATATTGCGATTCATTCACTCTCTTAACTCTTCACTCTTTTCAGCCATGGTGCTCTTTATGAAGATCATGAAGAAGAAGAAGGCGTAAACGAGATGCTGTCTACTACTCTTCACTTAAGTCGAGTTCGATTATCATAGTTCAACAGGTTATCATCCTAATAGCTAATGGTGTAAACAATATGGGGAAAAGCATTAAACGAAAGCGAGCGCAAGACGGCAAAAAATCTAGTTTGGTGTCTGTGAGGGTACATTAACTATGTTATGCAGCACTTGGAAGATATATATATATATATAATATATATGCAACATATATATATATACATCAGATGGAAAGCGTAACTGATTGAAAACTACTTTAAACTAAGTTACATCTGTTTTAAATAAAATAATATGATTAAAAGCTTATGTTCACTATGTAATGCAACAATTGCCAGAAGTTGTCTGTGTATATATATATAAAGCCTATGTATGCCTGATCAGATAGAGCGATCATCTGATCAGTTTTAGATAGCTATGCAAATGAATCTGACACGAGTCTGACAGGCAGATCGGAAGTGTTTAGTTGCGATATACTATTGCCATAATACGAGTCTTTAATCCAAGTCTAAACCTGTTTTGCCGGCTTTGCCTTTGCAAAGGGTATTTAAGCTTCGCATATAGCTGCTCATCTATCTGCTCTATGTGTATAAAAGTTTCATTAAAAAATCTCATTTCTTTGCTTTGCAAGCATATTTAAGTTCCTTCCTCTTCCCTTTATTCATATAGTTTTAAGCACAAGCATATATATATATATTGTATATATGTATCAGTATTAGTTTGTTTGAGAATCTGGAATCTTGATAGTCTACTCCACCGGAATGAGTTCCGTAATGCCATTTTTCGTGATCAGCTGCAGCAACGAACCGGTTTTCGGTCGGTCTTTGCACTGCGTCCACTTTTCAAAGAGTTCAGCTACCTCAGCAACAGGTGTCCAGCTGCTGAAATCCGCTTTAGGCATCCATTTGCGATTCATTGGCGTGTCCAAGGTAACAGGTAGAATGGAAAGAACAAGCGAATCGATGGGCAAGCCGGAATTTTCGCCACCCAGCGAGCGTGTCAGCTGATGCACTGCAGCCTTGGCCATGCCGTAGCCAATCATACCGGGCGTGCCCTCCAAGGCAGGCTTGGCACCTGTCAGCGCCAGTAAACCGCCTTCCTTCAAATGCTGCGCAGCCAATGTGGCTGAGATGCAGCTGCTCCAGACGCTTTGCCGCCACATCAGATCCGCATTCTTGGCCAAATCTAGAAAGGAATTTCATTGTCGATTCGATCGCGTCTTGGGTGAGTATTGTAGCGACTCACCTTTCTTGGCATTACCACCAGCCCAGCCACCAGCCACACAGATCACAGCATCCAGTTTTTGACCAGCCAGAGAGTTGCCCACCTGGCTTACCACAGAGGATTCCTGATCCTCCCAACTCGAATCGCGTGGCACGACAATGCTAATATCTGCCTTTTCATTTTCACTCAAATCAATGCTGCCAACCCACTGATGGCCGAGCAATAAAAACAATTGAAATTATTAAACAATTACAATTAAAACAACAATAAAAGTGAAAGGGAAACTTACGTAGTCTTTGGCTTTGAAATGCTCAACGCAGGCCGAGCCAAGGGCTCCCTTCCCTCCATAAATGAAAACGCGACCAGCGGACATAATACGTGCACCCAGTTTTACGGCTTGAACGCAACTGAACTCAAGTAAGAGCAAAGAATTCAACTTTAATGTAAAATTAAAAAAAAATCACAACTTGCTTCGCTTAAAAAATGACTCAAAATCGACTCGTGCGAAGTTTTGCTGACTAAACTGCTGTTCGGGGTTTTTGGACTGAAAACAAGTTTTCGTTATTGTTATTGTTATTTCTGTGTTAACTTGTTAATTGACAGCTTTTCTGCTTTAATTAGAATTTCAAAACAAGAATGTAAACTTTTTGCTGCGCGAAAAGCAACAAGTGCAAAAAATCAATATTGTGGTATTTTTTGGCGGTATTTTTAGTTAACAGAAATGTTAATTCCATGAACAGCATTCCGATTGGCAGAACCGTTCAGGCGACTGTCTAATTATTTAAACAAGCTCCTACAAAAATAGCGCAATAAACTAAAATGTATTATAATTATCAGAAAAGCCCCTGATTTTCGTATTACAGGCTAAAAATTTAAATTAACAGCTTAGACGTTAAGAAACCAGTAAGTGTGGTGGCATGTCGATTTATTATCTAATTTCTATGAATGTTGAGCCTCATCTATGTATTAACATTGCATGCAATAATTTTTGTTTTTTCAACCATGAATGTTAAAATTTCTTATAATGAATTCATTGCTGGTCTCTCAATATACGTTGGATTGTTTACATTTTTAAGATATATACTAAATGTCTGGCAGCACCATTGACCATTCACAGTGCATGATTACGATATGCCCAAATCGCCATTCACCACGGTCAATGTACACGTACACTCACACTCACACACGTACACGTACACACAATTTTGTCGTGATTTCTTTTATTTGTTTAAAAATAATAGTAAAAATACTGTTAAAGTGTATAGCTAAAATGTACAGCAATGTGTTGAGTGTTTTGCATACGTTTGCGCACAATTTGGCGCAATAGGAAGAGCGAATATTCGCCAACCAAACGCAAAAGACAACAAATTGTTCGCAAAGAGAGGGAGGAGAGAGAATTTTATGCAGCGAGCGAGAGTTATTTATTTCATAAGAAATTTGTTAATAAAACTGCCAAAATGGAGCGGCGCGTAAAGCTAAAGACTATTAATCCGCATATAACGTGTAAAATATGTGGTGGCTATTTCATAGATGCTACCACAGTGACCGAGTGTCTGCACACATGTGAGTTTTGCTTCTGCTTTCTGCTCTTTTTTTTGCGCTAATTGCCAGTTACAGTTTAAGTGGGGGGAGCATGAGCACGAGCACCTGCACCGGTTGCCGTTGGCGTTGTCGTGTGCTTTTACGCGCAGTCATGTCCAGCTAAAGCTTCCAGCGGGAAAGTGATACCGTTACTTATCAAGCATTTGCTCTTATATGCCCTGTTTTGTTATACGGAGAACGTTGCCGGCTGATCGCGTGGGTGATGAAATTTGTCTATGAAAAGCTGGCAACGCCAAAAACCTAATCCTACGCTATTTGATGTCACAAACGAAGAATAAACCTAAAATTGAGCAATATACAATTAATATAGTTAGCACTTAAGCACACAAATACACACAAATATATAAATGTATAATGAAATTTTGCATTTTACATATTTTAGTTTGCAAAAGCTGCCTGGTCAAACACTTGGAGGAGAAAAAGACATGCCCCACCTGCGACAACATTATACATCAATCACATCCGCTGCAGTACATCAGCTTCGATCGCACCATGCAGGACATTGTGTACAAATTGGTGCCAAAACTTCAAGAAGGTAAACAAAAAGGTTATTAAACTGATTGAACTTCTTATTAAACTGTATGAATTTGCAGATGAATCGCGGCGTGAACGAGATTTCTACAAGAGCCGAAATATGCCATGCCCCAAGGACATAACGCAAAATCACGACGATGACAACGAGAAGGTGATGGACGCGCATGCCGAATCCGATTTCCATCGTCTCGACGAACAGGTCAACGTGTGCCTCGAGTGTATTAGCAATAACTTTAAGAATCTGCAAAGACGCTTCATACGCTGCAGTTCGCAGGCGACGATAACGCATCTCAAAAAGCTCGTCGCTAAGAAGATACTCAATGGCATCGAAAAGTATCGGGAGGTGAGTTCATCGCTGAAATTATAATCACAATATAATACAATAGCGATAACTTCCCTAATACATTGTTCGATAACCTTTTTAGATCGATATACTGTGTAATGAGGAACTGTTGGGCAAGGATCACACGTTGAAATTTGTCTATGTGACACGTTGGCGCTTTCGAGATCCACCGTTACGGCTGCAATTTCGTCCGCGTGTCGAGCTTTAACACAAGCAAATGCAAAAATGATCTATATATATATTTTTTATAATTTATTGACATAGTGCTCTATTATATATATGAATATATATTTATATATAAATATGAATCTTAGGAGTTCCCCTAGTGTTAGTTCTCTCTAAAAAAACACAAAAATATGTATGTATGTGTAAATGTGCATGTATATAAAGTCGGCATAAAGTAGTCCTTAAGTTGAACGTGATTAGCATTATCCTCGTGTGACTTTTGTTGCGACTTTTTAGCGCCTGATTTAATCAAATTGAAGACCCCATCAAAAAATTTCCCTCTCCTCTTCAATAATTGCAATATTTTTATGTTTTTTTATTTTGTTTCATGTGTATAATTTATTAATTTAATGTACAAATCAACACACACACACGAATGTATATAGCAGTTGAGTAAATAAATTTGTAATTATGTAAAGTTTAAAAAATTCAATTCGGCGCCGGTCGTTGATTTCTGTAGCTGAATCGGGGATGCGGTCGAAATGGAGGAGCTCGATAAGGAAATGTTAGCCGCGGTCGTGGGTAAGGAGCAAAATAAGGATGCGCAGGATACACAGGGCGCGATGGCATACCGTATGGCACGGCGCCATACATGGGATTAAATTGTGGACGCTGCGGCGGCGGTGGCCAAGCCTGCAAGAAAAGCAATTGGTTAATCGATAACAACTGAGCTCGGAGCTTAGATTGAGCATTCTCCTCACGTAGGCATATGGATAATCGGCAGCAGGCACTGGCACGGGTACCGTTATAATACGTGGCGTTCGCGACCGACTCCGACTGCGGCTGCGGCTGCGACGTCGACGCTGCTTTGTAACTGTTGCTGTGGTTAGCTTATGGCGAGTGTCGCTGTGACGACGTTCGCAGCTCCTGGAACGGCGACGTCGCTGGCAGCAATTACGTTCCGCTGAATATGAACGGGATCTGGCACGCATTGGTCTTCCTCTATGTGATGTTGTTGGGCGTGTTATCGATGTTTTCCTATGCCGCAGATTCCTCACTCGATCACGTTCCCTTCCCTCATCCGCAAAATATGGCACCTTTTCCTTGGGGCGTGCACGCCTTCTCGTATCTACATTTAATACACACAAAAGAATCTACATTCAGTATTTAACTTTACATATCTTCGGCGTTTGATACGTTTATATCCAGAATATCGTCTTTAGTAGATCCGTCTGTGCATTACGCTTTTGGAATATGCTGCGCGTCCTTTTTGGCTTGCCATTGCAAATCACTTTCACATTTTGTCACTAGAAAAAAAACAACAAAAACATTGTTTGCACATTTTGCTTTAAAAAGCCATTGAAACACAATACAAACCTCTTGGTGAACGTGAACTGCTGTCGGCATCCATTTTTTATGCACTTACTATATTGAATGCTATTTGTGCACTTGTAATTTACATAAATTACGCTGACAAGGGCCAAGGTTACGTGTTGCGCGAATGCATTTTCTGTTTGTGGATTGTGACGTCATATTTAATAATAATACGGTTGTATCAGAATTTCATGTGTAAGTAATATATTTATGTGCTTTATTTGAATTTGTATTGAAATTTATGTTGGTATTCTTTAATATTTTATGAAAATAACAAAAAATAACACATTCAGTGCATTCCGAGCAAAGTGTTGCTCTCGATTTCATGAAACAACCTTATTTTTTTATAATATTGAGCCGGGCTGCACATTTGAGATGCGTGTGTATCGATTAACTGAACACACGATGTTTTTTGTCAACAGAATTATGTATTAACATCGATATATTGTTGCTGTTTATTCTTAAAGTAAAATTTAAAAACATATATTAAATTTAGCTTAAGAAATGTTCACACAATTACAAAAATTAGGACCTTTATTTTTTGTAGTTTTATCTCATTCTTGTTAAAAATGCGGATGCTCAAAAGCGTCCAGTGTCTTCAATGCTTATTCATAAGATTTTCTTTTACGTATTTCGACTAAAAAAAAAAGGGAAAAGCTTGTAAACAATTTTTATGATTACAGATTTCACTACTTACGGCAACTTGCCAGTGAAAGTTAGACCACTGTGCATTTTATCCATATGATTGCGACAATAGTCACTTCTTGCAAAGCTTTCTGCGCAGTAGGGACATTGGTAAGGACATTCGCCCGTATGACCGCGCATATGCCTCTCCAAATATGCCTTAAATTGAAAGGTTGACGGACAAATGGTACACGAAAATGGGCGCTCACTACTGTGCGTCCACAAATGCTTCCTGAGTAGTGCATGTGTTCGAAATTTCTTATGGCAAATGGAGCATTGGGAATTGCGCTTGACAGACTTGCTTAGCTTTGGCAATGCGGTGACTTTGACGCTGGATTTGTTTTCAAGGTGCCATCTGTAAAGCATTGAAGACTGTTTATATTGGCAATCGATTTAGAAACAATTTCTCTTACTTTTTATGCAGTCTTAGTATGCTCAAGTGCGCGAATTCTTTGGTGCAAAGTTGGCATTTATACAGTTTTGTTTCCTCTTTCTCCTGCTTTATGAGTTTGGGTTTTGTTTTCGTTTCTTTGGGTTCTTTCTTTACGGATCGTGTGGTGTGCGTGCGCCTTGCCAGTAGTTGGCGGTAGTTCTCCTCGCACGTGCGCTTAAATCTGAACGCGTTTTGTGCGCTTAGTACGCAACTCAGGCAAATTTGTTGCGGAAGTGCATCATTGATTTTGATGTGGCAATCAGCACATTCGTTCAGCATATCCGCCAGGCTGGGCTCCGGTTGGCCTTTGTAAAGTTGCTCCCGCTTAGCGAATATGTCCACTAAGGTAACAGAAGCATTCAAACAGATGCGACAAATCGCTGTATCCATGTTTTGAAAGATTTGTTTTGGCATTGGCCCAGGGATTTCTTTGGTGATCACACAAAATATTCATATCGATAGTTTTCGCATGTCATGCAGAATATCGATAATGAACAAATAATTCTTCTTTGTCAAACAAATAAGAATAATTATATATTTTCAACATTAAATAACATTTTAAATACATAAGTCAATTAAATGTGTAATAGTATTTCTAAGATATGGCTTTATATTCAGGTGATAGGAAATCCTTGTTTTGCTTGGTATTGGCTCTGGCATATGCTGTTTGCCACCAGTGTGATCACGCGCATATCGATAGCTTTCGCATCCTCCCCATGTCAGACATAGATATCGATAAGAAACTAGCAAATTACATTTGTTAAAAGAATAATTATTTATTTTCAACACTGAATAACATTTAAAATATATTATATATCCATATATGTGTAGTAATACATATTATATATTTGATTTTCTTTTCAACTATTTCGATGCTTTGAATACATTCATATTAAATGCTTAGGTATTGACTGAAATTCAGGTTAGTTTTTTCAACAGATTTAGTTTTTTAACTTCTTTTAATTTTGAATATTGGCGGTACTTTAGTCATAAGGCAATCCGTTACGTTTGGTCATGGCACAATTATTGAGTGCCTACTGGATTTATATAAGAATAAATATATAGGATAATTTTTAATTGATCGTGCCAGAAATGCAGTTGTTTTTGTTGAAAATAGAATTATATAATCATTCTAAAAAATCCGTACGTTCGAGTACTTAATAATATTAAATTAAAAGTAATTTATGTTGCAAAACATCTTCGATTTGTAATACAAATACAAAGAGTCAATTGCTTTATATAAATACATTCTTGTCTTGGCTTTTCTTTTTCTTTATAGAGGAATATCGGAACGGAAGATGTTTTTTCTTTTTGTTTTGGCTTTATTGCGGAATGTGAGTGAGAGAGAGAGGGAGTATGGGTGTTAGTGTGAGTGATTCTACATGTGCCGAGTGTTGCCAAAGTTAATGCCCGACTGGGTGGCGCCCTTATTGGAGCCGTACTGTAGGGAGATAACATTCTGTCCGGCACGCAGCTGCTCCTCGCTGAAGTTGCGCACATTCTTGTCCGCCTCCTTGGGGCCAATCGATGGCTTGTTGAAGTTGGAGGCCTATAGCGAAAGAATTGATTTTATATATATCTATATATTTGCTAAGATCCTACTTACCTTGCGACCCAGAGACTGCAAGCAGATGACAACAGAATTGAGATTCTGTCGCTCCCAGAGATCGACACTCTGGAATGTCTCCTGTGTGGGCACACCAAAGTTCTTGGCACACTCGAGGAATGCTGAAATGTTCTCCATGCACTTGAAGGCCATTTTGCTCTCGTTAACCTTCTTAATGCAGCCCGGCTGCAAGGCATTGGCCAGCTTGCACAGGATGACGCCATCCTTGAGCACTTCAAAGAAATTGTCCGTATCGCCCGATGTGTTGATGGGCTCAGCTGTCACAGCCTTAATCCATTCCAGCGACTCCTGGGCCAGCTCCTCGCTGTACTTGGAATTTATCTGTAAAGAGTGCAAAACGTCCAACCTTCAGTATATATGCCTCAAAAGATTTGCTACATCTAAAGCCACCTTTGATTGATACATAATGGTCTACACTCCACTAAAGCCGTTTCGCAAATGAAATCATGTCTAACCCATATTTAGATTGTTTTGTTATCTGGAATTATATTTTGCAGATAACTCGTCTATCGTTAATTGGATCGTAAACATTCGCACACATGACTATAATTTAAGTTTGGTTAAGGATAAGATTGCAGTTTCCGAGACAGTTGGCGCTCCCAAAATAAAAACCCCAATAGATGTTTGTTTCTTCAGCTATCAAAAATACATTATGAAAAAATACCAAACAATCTTGGTCACATATAAATTTAGCTCCGAATATTACCTTAATTTTGTATGCATTTTCAAGAGCAAGTGAAAATCTTATCGACCTACAAAATTGGTTCTGATTCGATAAGATTCTACAAGTTTATGACAGAGTTCTAGGTATATTAGGTCCACATATGATATAAATTTCAATGCAGTTTAGCGCTAGAGCTGAAGTTACAAAGGAAATTTTATCGATCATTGAAATCGTTGCAGCTGTGTATGTTTATAGTATAGGTGTAGTTACTTTGGCAGCTTTATAACTCAAAAGTTGTGTGATTTGACTTGATATTTCAGAATAAGTTTGACAATCTAGTTATATAAATAGAGGAAAATCGATAAAAATGTTGAATTTGTTGTGTAAAGTGGGGAGCACTTGATATTGTAATCAACAAAATTGAAAAACTCTTCATTTTTTGCCAATTAGGCTTCCAAATTCAGTTAAGAGCGGCACTATGAAGCTGCAAGGCAGAAGAAACTGTGGCTGAGCTCATAAAAATTAAGTTAATTTTGGGCTAAAGGTAGCTGAGAAGTAATGTAGCTTAGAATATAGCTTTATATTATATAGCTTTATTTATATTTAATAGAAACATATATCACACATATAGTTAAGAAATGGCCTAACTTTAAACGTAGAATCTTTTCGTAAATAAGGTAAATAAAAATAAATGGAAACTTGACTTGAATGAACTTCATAGCTATGTTAAGTAAAGCTCATTGATATGTGAGCATATGTCTCTGGAAAATTGTGAATTAAGTCACGTTTTCAATCTTAATCTATCTCTCCTCTCTCTCCTCTCTCTCTCTCTTTTTATCTCTAAATGCATAACCATATTTGCCTATGTTGCGCTGCTGCTTTAGCTGTTTTAGCTGTTTTTCACTCTGTTCGTATCGCTGATTTGGCCATATAAAGCTCTAAAGCTTAAGCGCCAGCTGTTTGGGCGTCCTTCGCACCGTTTTGGCTCATAATCGAGGCCCACTTGTTGAGCGTTATTGGAGTGGACATGCGAAAAAAAAACAAAAAAAAAAAACAATCGAAAACCACAAAAGTTGTCAATTGGTTGGCGTGTTAAGTTTCCATTTGACAGTGACTGTGAGAGGGAGAGAGAGAGAGAGAGAGAGTGTGTGTGTGTGTGTGTGTGTGTGTGTGGGAGAGTGAGACTGTTGTCACTTAGCACCCAGTTATTAGTTTTAGATTTAATTGAATTGCTGTCTGCTAACTGATTTCAGATTAGCAGGAATTCTATTATTAAGGGTACTCCCACTTTCTCCCTCTCTCGCTCTCTTCCCCTCGTGGTTTCTATTAAAATAAATGATCTCACAAACACTTGTCGTCAATTGAGTGGTTTGTCCCTTTGATTGCGTTGCATTTTTTGCAATTGCTGAGCTTGCGAAAGAGTACGAGCAACGACTGAGCCCTACTCTGCTTTTAGTAATGCTCAAGCATTATTCAGATTATATATAATCTTCAATACTTCAACACTCCTTGTTCTCAACACAAATTTCAATATATCTCTCAATAGTTGTTCTATAACGACTGCCTAATACCCTTTACTGTGCAAAAATTAAATTAATAATTTACTTAAGTCTGTCATTGAGTCAGTTCGGCTAACTAAATTCATCACTTCAATAACTTTAGCAACTCTCTTGTAAATAGGGTTTAGCAATATTACATAAAGTAAGTAATGTAAAACAGCAGCTGCAATTGACATCAACTTCATCACAGCCAATATACCCGTTCAGTAAATTGTAGAGCATATGCTGATTGCTTTGTTTGCCAATCATTGTGATCCCCCCTAAAACAGAGCGATTGCAATTGGGGCGTTGCATAACTGAAGGCGAATGCACTGTGTACCTATCGAATGCTCACTGTAGCTGTTCGTCTCAGCGATAAGCAAATTTTATGAGCTGCACAGTAGAAGAAGAAAAAGTTATGTGCTGATCAAGAAGCCGATATGCAGATAGACACAGCCCATTAAAATGTAAATCAATGAAATAGTTTTGTTTTCTTTTTATGTCTTTGTCAACAGCTCTTGACATGCCCTGTGAAATAGACATTTGAATGGGGTATGCTGCCAAGAAGAAGAAATTTATATAAGCTGTATATATATTGATATAAATATATTATTATATATTTTATATAATTGTATCAGTATCAATATAAAATATTCTTTTGCCAAATCGATAAATATCGATACGGAAGTAACTGTGATATACTTTATATGAAACATAGAGAGGTATGCCACATAGGTAGCTTGTCTGTTTAGTATATTATATTACTGCTTTATGGCTCTAGTGTTATTTAATCGATAAGTCGATTATTGCTGTGCTATCCTACACTAAGTGTTAATTGATTATCTACATTTACTTTAACAACAGCAATTATCGATACAGTTATCGAAACACGCTGAAACTTAATTGAAATCTGCCAAAATTTTTGGCAAAGAACGTTTAGCACATTCAGGTCGGGTCATTGGAGAAAACTGCTGACCCCAAAAAGAAAGAAATTAAGCTGAAGAAAAGAATCTGAAAATAATTTAACAATCGGTTCGAGCCATAGCTCAATTTATCATGTTTTGTATGTGATTTTTCAAAAACAATTAATAAAAATTTCTATTGATTGACATTTTCCCGACACAAGCGACAATAATGACCATCATGATCATCATGATGATAATTATGTTGATGATATGTGGCAGATAAATTGACGCCCGCGAGGCGTTATGAATAAATTTTGGCTTAAAAAATACATAGATTCTATAGAACGACGGTCTTTCGAATCATAAATATTATATATATAAATATATATATATATATTTGTACATATATATACTCATTTACATAGACATAAATAAAATAGCCGTTAAGAGCCTAATCAATTCGCTCGATTTCTGGCACATTTGCGGTCTCTGCATAAATATTTATATACATATTTATATATCTATCGACTTATCTATCTATCTATTTTTTACTTTTGTTTGGAATTTCGGAATTTGGAGTTGGCAAACATGACTTACAGCCTGGCTTAGAGAGCAACAACAATAACAATAAGCTAGCAAATTGAAAGGTAAACAAATAGTAAGCTCTAGTCGGGTGTGTTCGACTAGCAGATGCCGTGAGCCTTGCGTTTGCTTGAATAGCAAACAACAATTTACTTTATGGGAGCTGCCGCGCCAACTTCTGCCTGTTAGCAACCCATTATACCCTGTATTAGCATGTTCAATGGTTGCAGGGTATGAAAATGTCTACGAGTAATATATTTTTTCGCTTCAGCTTCTCTTGTTTTATTTTTTTTCTTTATACAAAAATTTTTAATGAGTCAGCAGCCTCCGATATTTCAGTTGATTTTTTGCTCTATGAGAGGTCGTCGCGAAATTCGACGACTCTATAATGTTGCTGTGTACGAAGTACAGTTAATAATACATACATATGTGATGTATATACTTACTTATATACAGTCATATGTATATGCAAAGTTCTAGAACGTGTGTTCCGCCTTATCGTAGAGAGTGCAAAATAAACGTATGTATGTATATAAGTCTTATGTATACGAAATATAATGGAGAGGATGTCACAATGGAATTTCTGCTTATCAACAACGTTCTGATTGTGCTCAACAAAATTATATATATACTGTGTGTATTCTTGAAAGTCTAGGCCATGACATTTGGTCTCCAATTGGTCAACGGGCCAAAGTTATTAAAGCACAGTTATAATAGTTGCCCTCAAAATGGCGCCTGCGCATGCGCTGCTTACTTTGAACAAAATAAGCAAGCAATTTGCAAAGTTTTTAAAAGAGAAATTTCAAATGTATTCAGCAGATGAAGATGGAGTTAGGGTTGAATTTTATTTTAAGACTAACTTTTTGAGACAAAAAAATCTAAAGACGCAAAGATGTACTATTCACATTTTTTTGTGATATACAATATACAATAAGAGCTAAGTTATTTACAAAAAATATTTAATAAATTTTTATTTTTATACATTATGCAAAAAACGTATACTTAAAATTTTAAGATTTAAGCCCTTCTGGTTTCCGAGTTTCAATCTACTGAAGTCGAGCTTAAAAAAGTTACATTTCTGTTTCCATCTGCCTAACTGTATGTGGCAGCCCAGTTGACACTGACATTGATGTACGCCTTGACGAATGGGCCGGGTACTGGGTCTGTGGGTCAGTTGATAAATTAAGCGCGATTACGCGCAATTACAGCACAGTGCGACAATGCGTAACAACTGCGGGAAACTAATTAATTTCAACAGTTTTTTTTTTATTTTGATGGAGTTGCCTGATTGTAGTCTTACTGTACAGGTTTGCTATGGGTATTCTTTTCTGTGCCCGCACGCAAGGCGCATTAGCGTTTGCCAAGCCTGAAAGCCTCTTTATTAGCTTGAAGAGCTTTTAGTTAAATTAAAAGTGTTTGCATACAATGCTCGCCCTTCCTCTCTCTGTCCTTCTCTCGCCAGACCTAACGGCACAAGCCCTAGCCCGCCTTGTATCCAAACTAAGCAGCGAGCAAACGAAACCGGACTCAAGCCCCAAGCTGCAACAGCAACCAACACAACAACTGCATCGCAGAAGTAAAGTACAAAAAACAGTTATTTTAGCTTAGTAATAAATTTAAAGCCGTTTTGTATATACCCTGTCATTAGGTAATTTTTTATTTCCAAGCAAACAACTCAGCTGACTTCACAGCTGTTTCCTTGGGTGCAACACAAAATGCATATACCCGCTGTTCATCAATTTAAATAGGTTATTGCGAAAAAGCAACTGTTAACTGCAGACAGGCTGCGCTTTAAGGAGTTATATATGTGTATGTATGTTTGCGTGTATGATTAGAAGGGAGTGCTTTATGTCGCATAAATCTAACAGACGCTGACATAAGTTTCCGTTTCAGAAGACGCGCATAGTGTATAAAACTATTGCTCTTTCGCTCCCCATCTCTCTCTCTCTCTCTCGCTCAGTTACGATTAGCGTGGCAACGGATCATTGCGTAATGATCTTTTTTGTAGGGATCAGCAGATGATGTCATTATTGAGTTTGCAACTGAAGCAATAATTCAACAAATGATGATGATTAGTTCGAAAATTAACAGTTGACGCATAAAATTTAAAAAGAAGCAAAACAAAAGAGCCTGCTTATGTGTGTGCGTATACTTATGGACGCACAGTTGTGAGCGTGTGTGTGTCTGTTTTAGTTACGTGCAAAATAAGCGGCGCTTAAAAATAAACAAAAACAGCAACAAGAAAAACCGATTGGCAAATCTGTTCACCAGTTGCGCTTAGTTTTATTTCCGAATTCGATTTCGCTTTCTTTTCGATGTGTCATGGCTGCTTGTCGATGACAATTACAAAGCATTGCGGGTGACCGATATTTGAACGAAAACGAAAAAAAATACCAAAAAAAAAACCAAAGCACTCGAGCTTTGAATACCGCAAGTAAAATAAATGAGGTCAATTATGTGACTGATTTTAACTGTTGTTTTACGATATTTTTACATTTTGCTTTGCTAAAATGTAAACATTGCAAAAGACAGTACAGTGGTACATAATAGCTTTTAAAATTTGACTTTTATATATTTTTGTATGCATGTATGTTATGAGTAGGTATGTATGTATGGGGCGAGAATAAAAAAATTGAGAACACGCTCTTTTATTATATTTTTGGCATTCCTGAGTTTCACCGGAAATTCAAACAACATTTGATTTATGATTAAGTTGAGTTTTGCCATCACTTTTTATGGCTTATCTGAAAATGTATGACCACAATTATGATTCGTAGCTCTGTTAGATACATAGCTACATAACTATTGTACGTTTTTTTTATAACAACGGACCTAGAAGAGCTCGACAAGTTCCATTTGGTAAACTGATACGGTAGGGAACTTGCTTGCGGATGTATTAATGTGACCATATCTATGCCTGCATGTGTATAGGCGAATATGCCTGCGTGTGCGTGTGTGCGGGTTCCAGTGATTACTATAGGTACGTGCTAACGCTTCTATGGGTACCCATATAGAAGAGGAATGGGCGAACAGACGACTAATTAATGGCTACATGGTCAAAGAGGCGTGGGGTCGAGAGGCGCAAGGGTTACAGTTAGGGTATGTCTAGAAAGCAGAATCGAAGAAGAGGAAGAGGAAGCGGAAAAACGTAGGGAGCGCCGATGGCCAGGGGAAAAGGGGGTTGTCTGTTGCGCCTTCAATAGTTACTCGATTTTTGCTGAAATTTGAGTCGTTGCCATAAAAGTACACAAAAATAACTGCCAACCGACTCTACATTCACACAGACATAGATAGACAGTCAAATGGACAAACAATTTTTTAAAAGTTGATTCAGCGGCATGTTGTTTTTGTTTGCTTATGCCACACACAGGCGCATTTACACACTTACACACTTAAGTGCGGCGCGCATGTGTGTTGGTACGTCAAAAGGTGCTATCGCTACGTGGGGCGGTTTAGATACACTTGTATAAAGTCTACATATTTTGTCTCTAAATATGTAACCTGCATACATACATATGTACATACATACACACATGCAAGTCCATTGCTTATATATGGCTATAAGTTGAATAAGTAGATCAAGAGAAAATATTTACATTATATTTATAACAAGCTGCCATATCGATCAACTTCAATGGAATAAATCAAAAACGAAAACAAAAACAAGGGCATTCAAAGTTCGTCAACTCGTAGATAACTCTCTTTCGGCTTCTTTAATATTTGTTTTTTTCCATTTTTGAAGTTAACGAAGACGGGCAGCTGGCAGGCAGGCAGCCCAATGACATCATCGCGCTCTCTCGCTCCTGCGAAGCCGTTGTTGATCGCGGCGAAAAAAAACAAGAGGAAACATAAGAAAGGGGGCTGCGGCGCAACAAGCTACGCGGCAAATTGAGGGGAGACGCTAAGGGAAATGTCCCTCCTGTTGTTATTGTCGTTGGCTGTTCTGTTTGACCAATGCTGTAACTGTATACATTGTTTTTGTAGTTGTCTTCCATTAGTGGATTGCACTTAATCCGTTCGCTCTTCCCCTTTCCTCACTATCTCTCTCACACTCGTCTTCCATTTACCAGATACAATTTCAAATTTCACTCACGTCGCAGGGACAGTGCATTGCGTAATTGCCAAGGGGAGCGCGGGGAAAATGGCGACACTGGGATACATACAAGCCCAGTTCCGCATATATACCATGCCTACATATGTAAATTGCAGTAAATAAGCGTCACTAATGTCAAATTAGTTTAAAAGAGAAAGGGAATGCACACAAGCGAGGGCAGCTTTGCGGTTGCTGCGATCCCTTTTGCTCTCTGCATTGCAATTGGGCACCCATGAAGCCCATTGAGCATTAAAGAATTAGAGAGATGAAATTGCTCGGCTGCAACTGAACGAAACCTGACAAAGCATTATTTAAAGTGCAAACAATCGCTTAATTTAGATTCAACTCAAACTTCAGCTCTTAGATATTACGCATGCATAGCCACATACACAGAGACACTCACGCACACATACACGCATACATAGTCAAGCATACTTAAAGATGACTTATCAACGCGAACTGCAAATTGGGAATGAGGTCATCTCTAAGACCATTTTTAGCCTGAATTTTGGCGCGCGAGAAAAGACGCAACTCGGTTTCAAATGCCCAAATAAAGGCATTGCAGCTTAACAGTCACACACACATACACATGCATGCATACAATATTATGTTTGTTTTATTTTTTGGCAAAAATTTGGTTACCTTGCGCTGCGCTTCGGCCGCAAAGCCACTCTTTGGAGCACGATTCGAAGACATGTTAATGTTTGTTGTTGTTGAAGTTGTTGCTGCTGCTGGATTTTTGGTTGGAAACGGGTTTGCAGGGTGCGTTGCGTTACGTTTTTGGTCGAAAAAAGTAGCTTAACGTTGCACTCTGGCCAATGGAATGTTTATCACAAATTGGTAATATATATATATAAATATATACGTTCACGATGCGTTCAACTAACGTTCGCACACGACAAATACTAAAGGCGCTTTGAACGTGCCATCCAAACTACCAAAACGAGGAAAGCTCGAAGCCATTAACAGTGCTGCAATGTTAACAGCGACTGCCGGTATGAGAGCCAGTAACAGCACGAGAGCGTAAGGCAATAAATATGAGCCGCTCTCAAAAGCTTTCAACCTCAGCTGCTGCTATTGATGATGATGATGTCATAATGCACATGTCGTAGCTAACGGCTGTTTGAATGAGTTTTTCTCTTGTGACATTGAAAGCAGTGATATGAAGCCTGTTATTAGTAATAGCTGTGCTTTCATGCCTTATCACAGCATACCGCCGTGGCCATGTCATTGGTTGATAATACTAGCAGTAAAACTAAAAGCGGATTATTTTTTTTTGTTTTAGTTTGCCTTGAGAATTAGTTACATTTTATTCACATAAATATATACTTGTTATGTAAGTGTTTTTTTTATGTTTCAAAGATAAGAAGAGAATTGCATAATTTGTTTTTTTTTTTCAGTGTATTTAGTGAGTGTTTTTGTAATGTGTTCTAAATAAATAGGGGGAATTGCTTTTATAATTGTTTTTTTGCACATATAATTGTTATATTAAATATACATAGCTCTAAGAATATGTTTTTTTTTTTATATATTCTCACTGCAGCCAAGACAAGTTTTTTTATTTTTAATATTTATTAAATATTTCATTTGTCTTTTGATTATATCGCCATTAGTTTTTATTTTAATTTTATTTATTTTTTTAGGAAAAAGCATTCCATTTAACTAGACAACTATTAAACGGTTTAAATGGTTGTTTTTATCAATTAATTTTTTTTAATCTTTTTTTTTTGCTCTCATGCATGTTAAGGCCCTCGCGCTCAAGTACAAGTGGATGTGGCATATATATATATATATGTCTGTATATATATATGCCTTATAGACTATGGTTTATTTGAAATATTGTTTTATTTATTTTTTACAATTTTAATTTTTGGGTGCATGCTAAATAATTTTGCTAAAGTTTTTTAATTAAAAAAATAATCATAATTTATTTTGCACATGGATAAATACAAATTACAAATATAGATGTGTGTGTATATATATATATATAAAAAAGAATATCGAAAATATATATATATATCTAGACTGACGCGAAAAATAATATACACAGAGAGAAAAACACAATTACATTTAAACAAGCAAAAAATGAGCAGAATTGACAGATTAATCAAAAAAGAATTCTAATTCCTAGTTATATATGTATGTGTATGCATGTGTGTGTAAGTGTGTAAGCACTGATATCTGATATCCGTGTTTGTTGTTTACATAGGCTACGCATCGCATATTCAACATAGAACAATAGTATCAGCAAATAATTTCAGACAATATTTTTTCGTAATTCTTCCACTTTCATTTCTTTTAATAAATAATACCTCACGATTCGTTGGCTCAACGTATTTTTAAACTTAACTTATACAAACAACTGTGCAGTAAAAAAAATTGGGCAATAAACACACAGTGGGGCTTGGGAGGGGGGTACGGGGGAACAGCGCCCAGCATTGAGGTCGTATATAAATCGTATTATCATCTATTACATTTTCCAAACATTTCTCTCTTCTCTCTCTAGGGGGGAGCTTCACACATAATATGTCCCATGCTTCATCTCTTATTTCTTTTTTTTCTTCCTTCTTCCTCTATTTTCTATATATAATTTTCAATTATATATAACGCAGAGTTTTGGACTCACAAGCAATTTTCCTTTTACACACAGTAATTATCATAATTATAATTAGCAAGAAATGTAATTAAAAATCATCAATTATTTGTTTTTAATTTTTTTGGAACCTTCTGATATCGAATTGCTTTGCATGATGATGATTTTGGGCTTGATCAGCATTATATATATGTTAATATATATATATATCATTTTTTATATGGTTTATCAGCATTTTCTTTACTTTTTTGTGTCTTAGTTCTTAACTAATATTACATGCAAACGTTTTTTCTTCATTTCTCTTTTGCAGCTTGGCCTGCGTTACAATGTTTAGTTCTCTTTTATATATATGTATATAATAAAGTGTATATAGTTTTATAAGCATTTTTCCTGTTTGTTTTTTGTTTTTGTTAGTATCGCTAGTAACCATAATTTGTTGCCTTTCGCCTTCATTACTTTTGCATTTTGTTTTGTTTAACTCAATTCTATAAATAAATACTCCACACACATTTAGCTATATATCAGTTTTTTGTTGATTTTCATATGTTTTCTGTTTTTTTTTAAATAGTTTAGAAAACAATCGTGTTTTGGTTAACTTCAACGAATTCACAGCAGCGATATATCTGTAAATGTATATATAGAGATTATTATATATAGTATATATACTAAATGTAGTAATTGTTAACCTTTATTCTCGTGACTATCAGCAGTGACTAGCGTGTTGTTTGCCGCTGTGCTCGTCAGCAAGCTGTTGTTGTTGTTATTATTATTGTTATTGTTATTATTGTTCATGTGCAGTTGTTGCTGTTGCTGTTGTGGTTGATGGGACTCGATGCTCAGATCGATTAGTTGCGTAACAGCTGGATTCACTGCATCCTGCAGCAGATTGATGTCGCTGCAATGAGTAAAGCCCATTTAGTTGTCAATTAAGACTGTAAGCAGGTGCTGCTATCGACTCACTTCTTGTTGCTCACATTCTCGATATGGCCATTCCCATTGGCCACTGCTGCTGTAACTGTTGCAGCTGTTGTTTCCACATGCAGCTTGCCATTGCTCACCTCGTACTGTTGCAAGTTGTTCTTGGCATTCTCATCAATTATCAAATTTGAGAAACTATTTATGAGTGAATTCTCTTTGTCCAGCACCGATTGCTCATACATGGCCTGACTGTTTGGTGGTTGCTCCAATGACTCTGTTTCTGTAGCTGGTGGAGCAACGGCGTCATTACTTGTGCTGCTGCTGCTAGGAGAGCCGCCAGTTGAGTTACTGCTGCTGCTGTTCGCGTCATTTGCATCCTTGGGTGCACCAGTCTTGGGGTCCGAGGATTCCTGCCAAAGTAGTTAAGAATATTAATTTGGAAAAATAGTGAGTTTAAGATATTAATATTTGATTACCTTGACGGGCGTGGCAGCAGCACCGCCACCTTTGCGGGTTCGCGACATAATTGCTTCGACGCGTTTGCGTCGCTCTTCACGTTCCTTTTCTTCGCGCTTGAGGCGTTCGGCTACCTCGACGCGTTGCTTTTCAGCCTCCTCCTTGGCCTTCTTTTCGGCCTCCTCACGCTCGACACGCTGGCGTTCCTCATCCTCACGCCGGCGCTGTTCCTCCTCTTCGCGCTGTTCTGCTTCCTGTTAAAGGGTTTCGATTTAAAACTGAATGATAGAAAGCTTATTCCTTGTATCCTACCTCGATGGCTTTTCGCAGACGTTCCTCTTCGCCGCGTCGCTGCTGCTCGGCCAAACGTGTGGATTCCTCTTCGAATAGTCGCTGGCGTTCGGCCTCTTCTTCTTGTGCCTTGAGCTCGGCAAGGCGCTCAGCCTCAAGCCTTTGGCGCTCCAATTCCGCCTGTCGTTCGGCCTCCTCGCGGGCCAGGCGTCGTCTTTCGGCTAATGCGGCCTTAGCCTCCTCCTCAGTCGTAATCTTTTTGGCTATCATCGATGCGGTCATCAAATCGTTATTGCCATCTGCAGATGGGGGCGTCAATTCGCGCACCTCCGAGTTCTCCTTGCTGCCGCCATTACGCAATGTCTTCTTAGACTCCTGTGGAATTTGTGGTGGTTGCAGTGGTTGTGGCTGTGACTGTGGCTGTGACTGTGGCTGTGACTGTGCCTGTGGCTTCTCATTGCCCTCGTCTGCCTTCTCATCAACATTGATAGATGCAACTTCTGGAATTGGCTGCGACACCTGTTCGTTTTGTGTCTTACCATCTAGTTGAAGTAGCTGCTGTTGCTCCACTTGTTGCTGCTGTTGCACTTGCTCCGTTTTTACATTGTTTAATGCCTCCTTCTCCGCTTTGCTAACAGCAATCACTGCATCAGGAACTGGCAACTCTGCTGCAAGCTGTTCCACTGGATCCTTGGCCACACCGTTTGCCTCTGGTGCAGCTGTTATCGTGGAGCTGCTGTTGCTGCTGGTCACAATCATGGACGTGCTCATCACTGAGGGAACAGGTGCAGCCTTAATTGTTGACTCCTTGTTTCGTCGATTAATCCGTTCCATGCTGCCGGTGCGACTATGTGGCTGTGCCTTGGAAGCGGATGCAGACTTTGGTGGCAGCGTTTCCTAAAATCAAACAAAAACTTACATGTAGATTGTGTAATGAATATAATTTAGATAAATATAATAAGCTTTTAAATAGGACAAATGTTTGTATATAATCGGAAGCTAACCCGCTTTTGTGGCGTCTTCTTTTCGGCGCTGTGCATGCGCGTTGAGCTGGAGGTGACGATCATTGAGGTGGACATGAGGTTCGGTGTTCGTTTGGGTGTCGTTTGTGCTGTAGACGTGGATGGCGACGATGCCGTATTTGTTGTTGTCTTCAATGGTGGCTTATGAGTGTCCCGCTTTAGTTTATTCAACTCTGTGGGTGGATGAGTTCAGGATTAGGATTCATGGAATTCAATTAATTTCATTTTTTTACTCACCATCTAGGGACATGCCAGTGCCTGCTATGCTAGCTGGTCGTGGTTTGCGTGGCGCCGTCGCTGGGCGTCGTGCCACAGGATTGGCTGTGGACAACGTTGTTGACGTGGACATCGCGCTGCCGGGACGTGAGCCGCTCAGATGACCATGTCCGCCGGGTGTTACATTGCCAGAACGTGAGCCTAAAGCGAAAGAAGATTAGTTATGGCTGCCAAAAGCGACTTAGTGTATCAGTTCTATTACTATTAAATTTTTTGGTTATATATGAGCAGGTGAGCACCAAATAAAAATAATGTGATTTGTGAATTGTGACCGTCACCAGAGAGCGTTGTCATTAAGGTAAACAATAATGGGGAGAAGGAACAAAAGACTAGAAAATAAAATCCTAAAAAAAAATAATTAAACAAAGTACCAAACATAGAGAAAGACACAATTACGTAGAGTGGGCAAAACGGAAAAAGACACAAAGCATAAACCACGTAACCTATGGAGATTGGGTGTGGGTGTATGTGTAGAATGTGTGTGTGGGCGTATAAAGTGTGTGGGTTATTATAATATATAGTTTAGTCCATACGAAATCGAACAAACAGTTGACAATGCTCAGCACACAATATGGACCCATGAACGCCGATTGATCGATTGCACAAGTACAGATGTTATCGATTTGAAATATGCCAATTGTTGCTCAGTTCCGTAAATTATCTTTCTATCGATTGTTTCTTTTTATTTGGAGAGCAATTACCAAATAAATTAATAATCAAGTAAAAATGTAAACTCCAGTAGCTTTACAAAAATCGACAATTATCGATTTGTCATTGTTCACCGTTATAGAGGGTTACAGAGTAGTATATATATATATATATAAAAATTATTTTGAGGGGTTGGAGCTATAAATAAAAGTCGATTGTTATCGATAAATACTACTGTGTGGAGCTATAAATATATTAGGTAGGAGTTTATATAAGTTATAATGTTATATTATGATTTCTACCGTTATGTTTTAGACAAGTCTATCGATAAGTTATAGCTGTATGTTAAGAAATTTAACGATAAATTGTAGTTGAACTTTATGAAATCTATCGATGCCATTAGATTCGAACGTTATGGGATAATGTTTAGATTACGATTATTTAAATACATGAATCGAAGCTTAATGGTGAAAAACGATCGATAAGTTCACATATCGAATTTGATAATAACGGTATATATCAGGAACTAATGTGCTCCATGTGAAGGCGTTGGTGTGTGTAGTTTGTGTGCCATATGTTGTTCGCTTAAGAAAACAAACCTGTTAGCTACTTTTTAGGGGATTACTAGGTGTGTGTGTGTGTGTGTCTGTGTGTTTGGGGATGTCAAATGGACTTCTATGCTAGCCACCGCGGAAGTATAAATATATAGGATGTGTGTTTTGGTGTATGTGTGTTATGGGTAGGGTATTTTGTAGTTGTTGTTTGGATGTTGTTGTTGTTGTTGTTGATCGCACACACCTGCATTCACTAACAAACTAGAAGAGTTCATGAGCAACAATGAGTTTGGATCGAGGTCGTGATAACGGTTGTATTTAGGGTTAGTAATAGTGGAGTTCGCATATTGTTGCTGGGCACGCCTAGACGACAGGTTGTTGAATGAGGCAAATGAGCTTTGAAGATATTTTTTAGTTGCTGCTGTTTGCAAGCCAAGATTCGATTGGCGTTGTTGTTGTTGTTGTTGTTGTGGGTAGTGGTGGTGGTGTTGTTGGTGGTTGTTGGTGCTGTTTGTGGTCGACCACGAATAGCTTATCTGTGTCATGCTCTTACTGGAGTCACGCTGACCGCTGCCCAAAGGCCGAAAGCTTGTTGAAATGCCGCCACCCAGCGAATACTTTCCACGCTCCCGTTGAGCACAGCCAGCCAGATGAGTCATGCTGCGCGACATAATGCCAGTCGCTGTCGATGTGCCACTGGCACCGGCACTCGCACTGCCCGCTCGCTTGCCCCTAGCCGGGCCACGCCGACCGTTGGCACTGTGGCCACCTAGCGAAGACGTCTCGTCCAGCATTTCCAGTTCCCGTTCACGTCGCTCCCGTTCCAGTATGGCACGCATATGCTCACCATTGCGACGTATGGGCTGGGCCAGCTGATCCAAGCGGTTCATCGAGTAGGCGCGTCCTACTAGGTGGGTCGGTTGTTGTTGTTGGTGATATGTAAAGTGGAAAGTGGTTCAGAAAGTGTTGATGAATCAGAATCAGTATCATTGTAGCATTGCATTGTTGTAGCTGTTGTTTGTGGTTGTGGTGGTGGTGCTTGTGGTTCCTTATGCAGCTATATATATATATATATATATATATATATAGTTATGTATATATACAGTAGACGTCACACTAATGGGCACAAAATTTTGCTACAATATGGGTGGTTGGGTGGTGTGTGGTGTTTAGTGAGTTGTGAGCAGAACTTGTCTAATATTATATCTCCGAGTAGAATCAAAAGCAAGAAGAAACGAAAGGCCAAACCTCTCATATGGTCACACAGCGGTCATTGTTGTTGTTGGTTCCTAACTGAATACGTTGATGAAATAATGTATGTATATGAATAATGGATGATGATGATGATGATGAATACAAAATCATGACAGTCAGCTGAAGAGCTGGATACTGATGATGATGATGACGCTATGATGATAGCTGGAGGCTGTAGAAGTGTTTTTTTTTTGATTTTGAGAGGGGGAGGGGGAGGTTGTGTGGCTCGTTCTTACCTGGGGTTCTGGGCGTGGTGCTCAATGAGCTGCGCGAACCGTAGTGCCCGTCTCGAGGGCTGGGTATTGTCGGCATGAGATCCGTTTTCCTGCGGTAAACGCTTCGGAACATCATGTTCTGTTGTGTTGTGTCAACGATATCTTCTGCAATTGTGGTTTTTGGGATTTGGTTTTTGTTTTTTTCTTTTTGTTTTGTTTTTCATTTGATCAAAAAATGTTGACCGAAACTTGGAACTAATGCAAAATGTATCATCGAGTAACCAAAAGCAAAGGCTAAAGCAATTACCATGCCAAGTGTGTGAGAGAGAAAGAGAGCAAGAGAGCTACTAAAAATCGGGTAGTTGGATAAAAAATATATAAAAAACTAGAGGCCGCCGCATGGAGGAGGGAGAGAGCGTTATAGATAGAGCGTGACATGTTAGGGCATACAAAACCTAATTACAAGAGCATTGCAGCTATCGATAGTAAAAGTTATCGATGTTATCGATAACACTAACAAAATCATTAATATCGTTAATCATAATCATTAATAGCATTTCGCATATCGTGTGTACTGACTTTTAGTGTATTCGGAGTAAACACAGTTAAATATCGATCATAACAACCGATTAATTTCATAAACATCAAATAACTATATTCATTAAAATGTATTAATTATTAATAACATACGACAGTCGATAATTACAATCGAACGCTTTTATGCTCATCCTACAGGATTCTTTTTACAGGGTACAATTATTAGATCATGCAATAAACTTGGGCGCATGCCGGTTAGGAGAGCTTCTTAGAAGAGGGCGGCGGTTAGGGCAACAAACAAACAAACAAAATAGGGTAATATAACATAACAAAACAGGAACAATAGAGTGGAAGAAGAGAAGAGAAGAGAAGAGGAACCCTCACCCTTACGATATGAGTTATTGTTGTTGTTGTTGTGGCTTGCAGTTGTTGCTGTTGTATATGGTCTGTGCGCAGTTGTGGTTGTTGTTGTTGTGGAAGTCAGTTTTTGGGCGTTGTTCTTAATGGGATGGGCTGGCCCATCGATATTTATTTCGCTGCCAGCTATCGATAACGAAAAACGCTTTGGCGGCTCATCATTCGAATAGCCCCAATTGAAAACCTCGTACATGGACGAAGACTTACGGCGATGATCTGTGTGCAGAGGTGTCAAATGTGGGGGCAGTTTGAACAGAGAGAGTGAGAGAGAGAATAAGTGAGAAATAGTGAGAATTGAACAAATTAACAAGAACTGAAGCTAAAAATCCGGAATTAGCTAAAGTGACGGGTGTATCAAAATATATATAACATATATATTGTAAATCAAATAAAAGAGGTGTAGGATAGGTGTTATTGAAATCAAGTTAATAACTTTTTGCACACAGCTGCAACAGTTCACAGGTACTGGGGAAGCGGTTATATATAGACATATACACACATATATATATATATAGTATATATGGTGGGAGATTGTCACGTAAACAAAACTGAGTTTTCTTTTTTTTTTTTAAATTACGAGTGGTTTTGTCTAAAGTAATATTAACTGCAAAATAAATAGTTAAGATTAAGTGTTGCTGAAGTGTATTATTCCGTGTTGTGTATGTGAGTGTGTGTGTGGGTGTGTCTGTGACAGTTCGACCGAAAGTTGTTTGGATGGGGCATTATTACTACTAACTCACCATCGTGTCTGTCCGTGGATGAGGAGGTACGCTTCTTAGCACCACTATCGGCGAGTTCACGTTCGGAACTGCGACGTGAGAGCGAGGCGCCCGCTACGTTTGATATAGATGTGGAACTATAAAAATACAAAATCATAAAACATTATAGCATCTATATAGTGTGTCTAGACTATATAGACGCACCGTCTTTGACTCCAGAAAGTGCTGGGCGATACCAAGCCATAATCCGCCGGCACATCCAGCAAACGTGGCGTTGACGAGCCAAAAGCAAACGCAATCGAATTTCTATCCCGTTTCTTTGTCTCTATTCGGGATTCGCGCTCCTGTAAAGCCAAAATTGGAGGTCAATATATGTTTGTATGAATATATTTGTGCGTTCAACACACCTGATTCTTTTTGAGTATATACTCTCGTCGCTCCTTCTCGGCCTCAATTATGGCCTTTTTGCGCTCCTCCACCTGATGACGTTTCTCTGTGTCACGCACGCGTATCTCCTCAATGCGACGACGACGCTCGTCCTCCTTTTGTTCGCGATACTTTTGCGCCGCCTCGGCTTGAGCTCGCAACTCTTCGATTTTTCTCTGTCTCTCCTCATTTTGTCGATCGCGCGCATATTTCAGTTTCTCCTCGCGGTCTTTGGACGCTGTCAAAATGTAAATGGCAAAGAAATATGTTAGAATTGTATATAATCTTGATGTAGTTGCGATTGAGAGCGGGGGCGGTGGTACTGGCTGGCAGGTGTGGCAGCCAGCACGAACATTCATATTTCACATGTAGATGCTAGTTTTAATCAACAAAATTATTTTGCTACCTGTGGCAAATAAAAATCGATAAAGCTTCAGCATTATTGTTCATATGCTGCTGCTTTTTTAATACCCTACATTCCATGAACATAGGCAAATAGGAAAGATTCGTATAATTTGCTATTTAAGTTAAGGCAAGAAATTTGTGAATTTTCTAAGTCAATAAAGAAATTGAAGAACATATATTTTCATAACTATTTATTAATTATAATTGTAAACTAAAAACAAGCTTGTATTGAGTCTATTGTAGGCTTCCTTACAGGGTATTAGTGAGCTCATACAATTATTTTATAATCAATGTTCCCTTCAGGGCATTTGCTAGTCTATCAAGCTCAACCAGAACTAGAGCTTACTTGCCTTTTTTTGGCATTTGCCGGCAACGACTGCCGCGCGACTTTTACAGCGACTGACGTCATCGCCGCTCGATGTACGCTCGCTTTGTATGTATGTGGGTCAATTGACAACAAACTACAATAACAATGCACACACATACACACACACACACACACACACACACAGGTCGCCCCCAGAGCAAAGCGATGAGCAAATAAGGCAAAAGAGTAAAATATAAGCGCATACTTGTTTTTTTTTATTAAAATGACATTGAGCCATTGTGCAAAATAAAAGCAATAAAAATGCAAAAATTATAAAAAAAGAAATTGTAAATTGTAAAAACTACAAAAAAACAGCCAAGTGGCAATTGGTCAACTAACTTTCTGCGCATTCGTTGTAATCGGCAATCGCCAATCGCCGGGCGATAACGCGTTATCGTTTTTATTGGTATTTATGGAATTTAATGACGTAATTGTGGATGCAAATTGTTCGAACAAAAGGAAAATACACAAACTCCCAACTGTAACAACTGGTATTGAATCGAGGCCAAACTCTGTTTTTATTTTTTTATCGGAATATTTTAATGTTATTTCCATAACAGCGGTTAGATAGCGAAAATGCTTATCATCACCTGTGAATGTAAATGATCATGCAAGAGTCAACAACCTTGAACGCTGGCTGACGACAAAGACGCATCATCTATGAAGCTACACATATATGTATATAGCCCACCTTTATGTGTTTTCTTCTTTTAGCCTGCTCCATGGGCTTGCTTTTAGCTTCAACTGCATTAGCAGCCCACTCGCGCTTTGCCCCTAGACACAAGAATTTTGCTATTCAATTTGCATTACTCTTTATTTTCAGAGCATTCGGCTTTTGTCACAAGGCGTGCAACGCAAAACATTTTTAATTGATACCAATATTTTTATTTGCAGACAATTGGATTTTTTCTTTTTATATAGTTTATATGATGATTGAAATTGCTTTGGCGTTGATTTATATATTGGTTCCAATCAAGTATTTCTTATCCTCGATATACACTTATGTATACGTAACCTTGCGTAAAACATTGCGAGCTTGGTGTTAGAAGCTGCATACCCTATGGCAAAAGAGTTTCAGAACTTAAGCCTGTCATATCTCTCTTTATTTCTAGTATATGTGACATATTTGCGCTAAAATTAAAAATTATGAAACTCTACATAGATTCCTTATATCGATTTGCCTCGGTGTATGATATCATATATTAATATTAGCTTGGTCGAGGGTAGTTTATAAAATTGCTGACCTATTAAGATATATAGTTATCTATTTATATATATATATTTATTTACGTCTTGTTTATGCTTAGTAAGAGCATGCAATAGTCGCCTATGTAAAATTGTAAATAACACACACATTTATAACCCGTATTCACTATATATAATAATTAGAGTAGTGTATAAAATGCTGTCTTACCTTTCCGTTCGGCGCTGCCCTCTCGGCTTTCGGGTCGTTTGGGTATGTTTTCCACTGTAAGTAAATAAAATAAGAAAAACAAAAACAAAATAAACACTTTAGTTTGTGTTTTGGTTTCGTAAGAAATATTTGTAAACGATGTGTTGTAAAGTTCATTCAGCCCCGCTATATTTTTATTTTTTTTTAAGTATTTTCCACGAATTTTCACTGGCTTTTTGCGAACACTCACTCGATAGAGTCCAAAAAAGAAATGAATATGAGAATGTAACATAAAAGAAAAGGAAAATCAATCGGCTTCTGTTTTGCACTTGTAGGGCAAGGAGAAAAAAACACGCACTTGATAAGTTGGCGGCGGCAGACGGACAAACACACACATGCAAACGCGCACACACACAAACAAATGTGCAGCTGCAGCGCAGCTGCTGCCTCACGATGACTGTGAACGCTGGCTGCGGCTGCGGTGACGGCGAAAATGTTTTTCCTCTGGAAACTTTGAACGAAATTTTATTTATAACTCAAAACTCCGGTAAGGGGGGATTTAGCGCTGGCAAAACAACAGCCACACTGTAAGGAACTTGAAAAAACACACGGGGGCAAATTTCACCCATATGAAGCAAACACTTCTGGCTTCTTCTTTTTTTTCGTTCGCTTTTTCGAGTGTGAGTCGTCGTCGTCGTTGTCTTGGTTGCTGCTGCCCATTCGACCAACAAAATTTTTCTCGTGGCTCTTTGTTACGCGTATTGTTTGTTAAATTTTTGCACTCGCCAATTTACGCGCACGCTTTTGTAGTTATATTTTGTTTGGTTGTTTCACGTTTTTAATGCATACCTGCTGGGTTATTCGAATAATTTTCTTGCTGGCCCTCAAGACTCGCCATATTCTCACTATATTTTTTTCTACATCTACACTTATCGATACTGAGCACACAACTATCATGCGCAGCGATAATGACTACTCGATCATAATCACTCGATATATGTGTGGCTGGCACAGTTGCTATTTCAATAGTTTGCTGACTGCTATACAACTAATATCAACCCGATATGTGCTAAATAATGTCAAAATATTTATCGAATCCCGCGTTTTATGTTTGCAATCTCGCTTGGAGTTAAAAATTGTAATTTAATTAAGTACAATAAAAATGCCAGAGGAAACAGCAATTGCGGTTGTGGACAAGCGCAATAATTTGCCTTGGATCGAAAAGTATCGGCCTGTTAAGTTCGATGAAATTGTAGGCAATGAAGATACGGTCGCCCGTTTATCCGTCTTCTCTACCCAAGGCAATTCGCCAAATATTATAATTGCAGTAATTTATTTGTAAATTTTAGTAAAGACATATACACTTAAGTCAAATGTATTACAGGGACCACCTGGAGTGGGTAAGACGACAACTATACAGTGCTTGGCCCGCATCCTACTGGGCGACAGCTATAAGGATGCGGTGCTTGAGTTAAATGCATCGAATGAACGTGGAATCGATGTGGTGCGCAATAAAATTAAGATGTTTGCCCAACAAAAGGTCACCCTTCCACGTGGTCGCCATAAGATAGTCATCCTCGATGAGGCGGACAGCATGACTGAGGGAGCACAGCAATCGCTGCGACGTACCATGGAAATTTACAGTAATACAACGCGTTTTGCGCTCGCTTGCAATACGAGTGAGAAAATAATTGAACCAATTCAGTCCCGTTGCGCGATGCTGCGTTTTAGCAAACTATCCGATGCCCAGGTGTTGGCTAAGCTTATCGAGGTGTGTCAACTGGAGCAGCTCAAATACGATGAGGATGGATTGGAGGCGATTGTCTTCACGGCGCAGGGCGATATGAGACAAGGTCTTAATAATTTGCAATCCACGGCTCAAGGATTTGGTGATATAACGGGCGCAAATGTTTTCAAAGTTTGTGATGAGCCGCATCCCATGTTGTTGCAGGATATGTTGCAACATTGTGCCGGCAATGATATACATAAGGCGTACAAGATCTTAGCCAAATTGTGGCGCCTCGGCTATGCACCGGAGGATATTATTGGTAATATATTTCGCGTGTGCAAGCGGTTGAATGTTGACGAACAGTTGAAGTTGAACTTCATAAGAGAAATTGGTATCACGCATATGAAGATTGTCGATGGTTGTAATTCGCTGCTGCAGTTGACTAGCCTTTTGGCACGTCTGTGCGTGGCTGCTGAGTCTCATTAACATTAAACATTTCCATTTTTTGTATATCCAATAAAACCTTTAGTATAATACAACTTGTTGAATGGATGCAAAAAATACTTTAAATTTGATTTCGATATTAATCGTAATTATTGTGTTAACCGCGGGCTATCGAATAGCTTTCATGTTGAATTCTATCGATTATGTCATCGTTTTGAATATTCTTCGCGGTTTATTACTTTACCTATTTAATTTTCTGTCTAAACATAGCTTGGTAATATATTTATAAGTATTTATATGAATTGTTGCTATTTGTGGTAGGCGTAATTACAATTTGTTGAATATATGATAAAATTAATTTGATTGCGATATCACTTGGTAGAGCGGCATTGCAAACATCTGTTGCGGTATCGACTAGTCAACATGAAACCGTGGGCGATATGTTGATGTGTGATGGTAATCGACTATGTCGATGGTCTCTTGTATTTCTAGTTGAATTTTTTTCGCGGACGGTATAACAATAAAAGAAAACAGAAAATTGAACGTCGCACCGCACAAAAATGCAAATGCAAACGTACAAATTGGTGGTCGTTGGTGGCGGCGGCGTTGGAAAATCAGCCATAACGATACAATTCATACAGGTGAGGCGCACGGAAAAGATCTGGTGACGTCGTCGTCGTCTATGCTGCTGTATAAGCAAAACCAACAGTGTTGCGCATTGATGTAAAAACGTGATCTTGAAGTCGCTATGACAGTGATATATAGCGTAGCGCATCACTAAATCCGACAACACGTCAGGAGAGGGGCGCGGCGTAACGTAACAAGTGGGCTGAACCCTTGTTTTGGCAAAAGCAACAAGCGACTTACTTTGTTTGGCGATATATATACATATATGTGCGTGTGTGCTACATAGTTTTAAGCATAGATCAGCGCAGCGAACTCAAGTTGAAATGTATTTTCAAAGAAAAATGGAAACAAAATGGAAAATCGGCATGTTTTAAGGGCGTTGCCCAGTTGAGCGGCCTAAATGGATATTGTGACTGGTATATATCCATATAAATGTGCATGTGTATAGATATGGGTGTGTGTAGAGTGTGTGGAGCTGAGGTCAATCTAACGGGGTGTTCGTCATGGTCACGACCACGGTCTCATTCTTATTTCGTCCGTCGCACCATTCACAAAATGTGGCAATGCGCCTAGCAATATTTATTTTTAGTTATTTGCGTCATCCTCATCTGCCCATGCCACAGCTATTCACATATATACGAGTAGTATATATATGTACCATATGCACACTCACACACACACATAAACATTTGTTTTTATGTATGCCAAGATTTTCATCAACTGAAGTAGCGCATTAAACCGTGTGTAAACAAATCAAAAAGTGCTTCAACAAAAGGTTTTATTCACTGCACAGTGGTTAGAATATGAATTAATTATAAATATGAACTAATTATATTATTATATGAAATTAAATAAAAAAATGAAAAAATTAAAGAAAAAGTAAATACATTTTTATTTAAATATATCTGTCTATTAATATATACTTAAGATCAATGTCAACAGCCAGATCGACCTAGCACTTTTAGGGTATCTTATAGTCGGTCAGTAGCGAGTACGTTCTAATTTATTATATATAACTATTAACTAATTCACAAAACAAAATGATTTATTAGAAGTATAACTCTTCATATCGTATAAATATATAATATATTTATATTATTCATTCATAATCTATTAACGATTAATTAATCTATTTAATTTAACTTACTTTACAGAGCTATTTCGTGACAGACTATGATCCAACCATCGAGGACTCCTATACGAAGCAATGTGTCATTGATGATGTGCCCGCCAAATTGGATAGTGAGTGGAATCGTATATATATATATATATGTTTATATCGGGATATTAATGCTTATCTAATACAACAGTTCTGGATACAGCTGGTCAGGAGGAATTTAGTGCAATGCGTGAACAGTATATGCGTTCCGGCGAGGGTTTCCTGCTCGTGTTCTCGTTGAATGATCATTCCAGCTTCGATGAAATACCCAAATTTCAGCGTCAAATCTTGCGTGTCAAGGATCGTGATGAGTTTCCCATGTTGATGGTGGGCAACAAATGCGATTTGGAACATCAGCGTCACGTCTCGCTGGAGGAGGCACAAAATACCAGCAGAAATCTAATGATACCCTATATTGAATGCAGTGCCAAGCTGCGAGTGAATGTGGATCAGGCGTTTCATGAGCTGGTCCGCATTGTGCGCAAATTTCAAATAGCCGAACGACCCTACATTGAGGAGGGTTTCAAAAAGAAGGGCAAGAAGAAGTGCTGCCTCATGTAAAACTGGGCAATTAAAACGATTCTCCACAAATCAAGAAGAGGAGGAGAAATATGAATGTAACGAGTATAACACCAAAATTTTATAATTAATTAATAACGCGCGTCGACTGAGCTATTTAGAAATTCCGATGACCCAGTAAATTGAAGTAATCCCAGCTACAGCAAAAACCCAACGAAATGCATTTTGTTAACTGCCTGAACATAAAATGAATTGTCTAAAAGCTCATGCTACGCCCACACTCGCCAGTTAAACTAACTCAAAAAAAAAGAAGAAACGAATGCAAAGCTAAGCAAAGCAAACTCAATAAGTCCACAGCACATTTACATAGAAATACTTACATAAATACATGCATGCATACATATATATATATATAAACATTTATAAAACATATACAAACACACACACACTCACACATATATATATTTTTGTAATATTATTTGTTGATCGAATGTGCAACAATTAAGGACAAAGTGTTTTTTATGATTAGAAATTTTTGTGAGAAATTTTGTAATTGAAGCCAAGTTTTTGAATGTTTGTGTTAATTTGTTCGATTAAGCCAAACATTAATGTGTTATTGTAATTTGTATTGTTATTTACTAATAATATATATCTATATATATATACATACATATATATGATTCGATTTTTGTTACGCGTAATCAAAGATTGTGTTGTGTTTAATAACAAATTGAGTGCCTCGTTCTCGTTGCATTTAGTCAGCGCATTGATAACAAAAAATAACAAATAATAAATAAATGCAATTTTTATAATTAACAAAACACATACACAACAAAAATAAAAATGAGAAATGAACAATTTTAATTGTTTCTTGTCATAATTTTAGCATTATATAAATATTTATAAAACGAAAGGAATTTGATAAAACGCACAATACAATAATATTTTGTAAACCTCTATAAAATTCTACTCTATGTTTTTTTATACAAAGTGTGTAACGTTTTTTTATATTATATATACATATATATTCTTTGTTTTACTACTACACTGTTTAATTTAACGATTCTTAAATAATACTATATATATATTTATATATATTTAATACAAAGTATATATGCGCAATTCTAATAAATACATAAAAATCACAAATGCTTCCAAAATGTTCCAATTTTATTCATTTATAAATTCGACTTGTAATATATTAATTATAGATTAGATTAGATTCGTAATAGGCTCTGATGTCGAAAGCTGTTAAACTTTCTAGTTCTAGTTTGGTTTGAGTTTTTTTATCGAAACTTGATCGATTTTTGAATCTGATTCTACTGTTTCATATAGTCAAAATTGTTAGAAAAGTGAAAGCTTTATAAAGATTTTGGGGGTTTATAGTTGCGGTCAGGTTATATATTAGTAGATACAGTAATTCTTATACTCGTTCAAGGGAATATATTTATGAAGGTATCTCATTTAATAGTCGAAACCTCAATCCAAAATGAATAATGTGGCTGCCGTAGATCAACTTTCCCCACATTAAATGTAAATAAATTTATGACAATTAATTCATAAAATTATCTTTACAGTTGTTGCTCTGAAAAAATTATAGATATATTTATATATTATATATTATATATATATTATTCATATATCACTTTAATCTTAAATTTCAACTTCGATTGATTTGTTCTTTAATGACGTCAAAGCTGCTTGGGCAATGATGAGCCGCAGCTGTTGTCTGATGCCAAAGCATCCTTAGAAGTGTCCTTAGTTAATTGAATGGTCTGTGGCAAGTTGGTCTATCGTAGAGCTATAAAAGCAGCTCGCAAGTGGTTCATAGCTCATAGTAGACAAGATGAATTGCAAGAGTGAAGTCCTGATTGCCGCTGTGCTCTTCTTCCTGCTGGCCTGTGTGGAGTGTCAGGTGAGGCTCAGTCGAGCTTAATCCTTAGAGATTTTGGTGTAATAAACTTCTCGTTCCGCAGTTGACATTCTCGCCGGACTGGGGCAAGCGTTCGGTGGGAGGTGCTGGTGGTGCGGGTGGCTTCTTTGAGCCACAGCAGGGCAATTGCAAAACCTCCAACGAAATGCTGCTCGAAATCTTTCGCTTCGTTCAATCGCAGGCGCAACTATTTCTCGACTGCAAGCATCGGGAATAGACCAACGAGGACCGCGACTGGACAACACTGAGAAATGCTAATTATATTCTATACTCCACTATATATATTTAGTTCGATGTTCGATGTATGCATGTTGTATGTACGAGTACACGAGGTAGTCGTAGTCGGCATTTAGATTTAGAGCATTTTTTCCGTTTCGTCTCTCTCAATGTTAACTAAATATTTTAGCCTAACTGTGCCTAACTGAAAAGCCAAAAACTCAATAAATAAGCGCATCCGAACATATATGTTTTATAAATTATTCCTCTGCATATATGCATGTCTATATGTAAACATATAAAGGTATATATGTGTATATATAAATGCATCATATCACTTGGTGCTGTGGAGATGTTGTGCTAGAGTAAACATCGTCTCATCGCCAATGCATGGCATGTAAATGTAAAGTATTATGTTATTTAGTTAGTGCTCTACTCGGCGATTCTCACAAATTCAAGTAGGTCGAGAATGTTTTCAGGCTGATATGTTTTTTTTCAAGTGTAGTGTAAAGAAAATTATGTATAGAAATGTGTATGTATGCAAGTGTGAAAGTATGTGATGTATGTATATAAATATTGTATGTATTATATGTATGTATGTATGTATGTATGTATGTATGTATGTATGTATGTATGTATGTATGTATGTATGTATGTATGTATGTATGTATCTATGTATGTATGTATGTATGTATGTATGTATGTATGTATGTATGTATGTATGTATGTATGTATGTATGTATGTATGTATGTATGTATGTATGTATGTATGTATGTATGTATGTATGTTGTATGTATGTATGTATGTATGTATGTATGTATGTATGTACGTACGTATGTACGTATGTACGTATGTACTCTGTAATTTTGTTTACCTAAATTGATGATGCTCTCCTCTGCGATTCTCAAAAATTCAAGTAGGCTGACAGGTTTTCATGCTGAGATCGGTAGTGTTGGAGTACTGAGGAAGAGGAGGAGTTGGTGAATCTGGAGGAGTTGGCAGAGCAGGAGGAGTAAGCGTTGCGAGACCCGGAATAGGAGCAGCTGTTAGAGGATTAAGAGGGGTAGGCAGAGCAGGAGGAGTAGGCAGAGCAGGAGGAGTAGGCAGAGCAGGAGGAATAGGCAGAGCAGGAGGAGTAGGCAGAGCAAGAGGAGTAGGCAGAGCAAGAGGAGTAGGCAGAGCAGGAGGAGTAGGCAGAGCAGAAGGAGTAGGCAGATCAAGAGGAGAATTAGGTGTAGGAGGAGTAAGCAAGGCAAGGGGAGTAGGCAGAGCAGGAGATAGTAAGAGCAGAGCAGGAGGAAGAGTGAGCAGAGCTGCATGTGTATATTGTGTGAGTGAATGAATGAGCATAAACAGTTACGTACGTATGTATGTACATTTATACACATACATGTGCATGCATGAGAACGCTCTTACACCTACATATGCGTAATTGCAGCTATGTATATTCTCTTATAGCAAGCAAACTTAATTCCTTATGTTCACGCTCCACTCTGCGATGCAATGGAGTTGTTTTACCTTGGTAAAGGCCACAGTTGCTCCTTTGCATACATTCATCATCAATCAATCAGTCAATCAAAGCATCAATGCTGAGCTGATATGCTCTATGCATAAAACTAGATATGGTTAGTTGGACCTTGATGGGAGTTCAACAGGTGCTTTACCTTTTCAAGTTCAACTGAACTATCATCACACATATTTTTTTATTGTTGTCGAATTTTAATCAAATGATTAGATTTAATTTCGAAAATTGCATCAATTAAACCGTCATAAATCGAAATAATTGTTGAACTTTTTTTATTTATTTTGATTTCCATTTCTCTTTTAAGTTCGGAGTCGTCCCAGCGCCCACAGTTCAGTGCATTTCTGTAGTTCGCTTAAAGGGGAACGTGTCGAAGTCAAGAGCGATGGGAAAACTATATAAACTATATAGCTGGCGCACAGTAGTTGGGATATGTCTTGTCTGGCTGTTCGACTTGGTGAACTGTAAGTTTCTTCTGTTTTTGTTTTTTTTGGAAGTGATTTAAATATTTGCGATTGCGATCGTGACAAATGCATAAACAAATCTGTGCCTTAATTTAATAACGCCCCGAATTTATTTTGTTCGGAAATTTGTGTCATGTAAACAGCAGTTAACATGATCGCTCATAGCTGCCGACCTAATCGGATGTCAAGCGCCAGTGGCCCAGTTATTTTAATTTTCTGCTACCAAAAAGTTAACAAAGCATGGCAGAAGTGGGTGGTGTGGGGGAAGTGGGCAACGGGGCAAGGGGAGGGGTGAAGTGTGAGGCAGTGACATCGGCTGCATGCAGGAAAATCTGTACAGGCTCGGTTCAGGCAGCAAAACTGAGAGCTCGAAAGTCTTTTGTATATATTAGCTTATTCATAGTCTGATCGATTCACTTTGGACTACTGAAATTTTCAATTGGGCTTTCGTGCGTGGCCCGAACCTTTGGCCAACCATTGAACCGGCCCTGTGTGCTGCGCTTCCGTTCTGTAAAAAGTCAAGCGAAAAGTCCACAAAACGTTTGAATTAAATGAAATTTGAAATAATTTGTTGCAATGCAATTTAAATGGATTCAGTTGTTGGCCTGAAAAATTGACTTTTGGCCAGCTTTGGAGCAGTTGGCTGTTAGCACTTGGGGCAGCTGCACGAATCGAATCGACCCGAATCGCATTGCATCCTTGGGCCATGCTGCTGGACGAGTTCTGTGTGAAGGTCTACTTTTGGCCATTTCTCTCCTATTTGGCCAGCATCAAGGGCTGGTGTCCGGCGTATCCCACAGGTTATTATACGGTCTACCCGTTGCCAGTGCCGCCAGTTCAAGTGCCATTAACGCCCACATCCACGTCCAATGCAGTGTATCCAACGTATCAGCCAACGCCGCCTTTGCCTCCAATTACAACGACAACCACAACCAGCTCCACCAGCAGCAGCAGCACCAGCACCACCTCCACCACTACGAGCAGCACCACAACAACCACAGCGGGCGTGACCACAACAACCACAGCTGAAACCACATTGCCCGCAACGACTTGTCCTTCTGCGCCTCTCGTGTGCCTGCCTGGCGGAATGCCACCGTTGCCCAATTGTCCCTGCATCGACCCTCGACAACAGCAGCAGTTGGCTTCGACTATGCCTATGGGTTCGGATATGATGGTCTTTATGCCGCTTAATCCGAGTCGACATCGTCGTCGTCGACGCATCAAATTCCACTAGTTACACAATCGAGCCTAGAACCCCGAGCCTCCTCCCCTCCCCTCCCCTAGTTGTAGTTGTTTGCGCAATAAAAAAAATTATATTCCAAACCAATCGCTGCACTTGCACCCAACCCAAATCCAAAATTGTACCATGAGCTCCATCTGATATTCGTTTTAGCTCAGCTCCAGGTTCCAGAGAGCTGTTACGATGCACGCGCTCGCTCTGGCAGCTGCGTCCCTCTCACTAGCTGCTCTCATCTCGTCCAGGAGTATCAAACAGGCACAGCCGATCAGGAATTTCAGACGTTTCTCGGACAGTCTATTTGCGGGTTTGATGGCGCCAGCTTTTTGGTAAATCCTCCTCCACAGAGTCCATCTCTTCGACGGCTACTAAAGAGCTAAGGCTGCTTTTGCAGGTTTGTTGTGCCACGACTCGTGCGCCCCTTGTCAGTCGTCATCCCAAGCAGTTTTTGCCATCTGCCGGTTTCTCTTTCTCCTCGCTGAGTGGCCCGACCACGGCTTCGCCTCCGCCTATTAGTGTCTTTCAGCCCACGCCCCCTGTCAATCAAGGTAGTGTGTTGCGTCCGACTCCAGTGCCCAACACTGCACCAGCTACGACTACTGTGCCTTTGCCTGTCTTCCCCTCGCAGCCAGGTGGCGCGAGCAGCTCTAACGGCTGTGGCATAGGTGGCGCTACCACAAATCGTGTCGTTGGTGGCCTGCCCGTTCGCAAAGGTAAGCAATAGCTCAACTAACTTATTCCCTCATAGCTAATTTTCTCGTCGACCAGGTGCCTATCCTTGGATGGCTGCCTTGGGCTACTTTAAGGATAGCAATCGCAATACCTTGGATTTTCTGTGCGCCGGCAGTTTGATCAGTTCACAGTTTGTTGTGACCTCGGCACATTGCATCAACTCCATGCTGACGCTGGTTCGTCTGGGTGCACGCGATCTGTCCAACACAAATGAGCCGGGTGTGGTCGATTACCGCATCCGACGCACTGTGCTGCATCCGCAATTCGATTTGTCTGCCATTGCGAATGATATTGCCTTGATAGAGCTGAATGGCGAGGCGCCATCTAACGGTAAGTAGCGGCGAAAAGTGGTAAAGCATTTTATAGCTCTTTCACCCTCTCCGAAAATCCTTCACCTCAGCAAAAGTCTTATAATTTCTTTCTTATAATTCGTTCAATTCCATTCTGAAGATTGTGGCGCCATCTAGCGTTGAGTGGTGACCGCATGAGTGGCACAATGACCTCGGCAGCTTATAGTATGCGCTGTTTAATTAACATATTAGAGTCTATAGGCTTTGTGCTGTGTTTGTTCATCTATCTGTCTGCCTGACTCTCATTTTATCTGTTTGTATTTTTTTCTGTGACTCTCTTCGCTCTTACTGCCTTTCTTTAATGAGAACGATTTTATATTTTATACCTTATATTTATCATATATATATAGTCGTGTATAGTCATTTCTAGTCGTGTTTAACTTTTTTTATTTTTCTTCACTTTTAAAATATTTCTTTTAATTTTTCCAGCTGACATTCGGCCCATTTGTCTGCCAGACTCAAGCCGGTTTCTGCTTGAGGATCAGTTCGTGGGCATGAATCCGTTTGTGGCCGGCTATGGGGCAACGAAGCATCAGGGCGCCGCCTCCTATGTGCTGCGAGATGCCCAGGTGCCGATCATATCACGGCGGACCTGTGAGCAGAGCTACAAATCTGTCTTTCAGTTTGTTCAGTTCAGCGACAAGGTAAACCACATTGAATGGGGAATGCCGTCAAAATGAAAGTTTTTAATGCCCTTGCAGAGGGCAATCGATGCTATAATATACTTAATTTAGTTAGCTATTTCAATTCTGTTCCACCCATATATACCCAACTGATAGGGTCCCTTCTATACTTCATATAGATCCTGCTCATCATTCCGATCTCTTCTCTCTCTTGCAGCTAATTTGCGCTGGCAGCTCCACTGTCGATGCCTGTCAGGGGGATTCCGGTGGACCATTAATGCTGCCGCAGGTCAGTTACACAGTGCTCAGGCTGACTCATCAATGAACCAGTTTTATATTTTTGTTTTGATCTTGATTGAGCCACCAAATCAGCCACGAATCCCCCAAGGTGATTGAGTTTGTTGCCATCTTGCGGGGAGAACTCACACGACAGCCAAATTCCAAAAGCCAAACAATCATATCTTTTCACTCACACAGCTCTTAACTTTATGATCACGCTATATGCTATATAATATATATATATATATATGTTTTTATTATCTTAGCTGGATGGCAGCATCTATCGCTACTACTTGCTGGGCATTGTTTCCTTTGGCTACGAGTGCGCCAAGCCCGGTTTCCCCGGCGTCTACACGAGAACCAGCAGCTACATGAATTGGATACAGCAAATACTTGGTGGCGCTTCGAGGGGCAGAAGGCGATGATTTGTTACTGCTGCGTATAATATTTGATTACCAATATTTTAAGTAAATGAAAGAAACAATAAAAATTTATGAAAGCATCAATCAATCAATATTCAAGTAATGTGTAAGATATAGAAATTATAATATGTTAACTATGAATATTTTTTGTATTGCTTTATGTAATTGTTAAGCTTTTCTTTTATTTTTGTTATTTATTAAAAAAATGTTTACATAATTATACTTTATTAATAAAAAAAATATAAAAGGATCCTTGTAAAAGACTCCAGGAGCAGACTCTCTTAAGAGAAGCCTGGACATAGTCTTAAGATTCCCATGTTCGTTGTATAAGACTATAGCTTAAGCAATACATATATATAATATATATATTATATATACAGTATGCTTTTCTATGAACCTATCAGACTGGCTGTGAATCTATATAAATCTCAGTAGACTTAACTCTATACCTTGCCTTCAAAGCTATCTATTCTATTCGATCATTCTGCTTATCTCAAAGTTATGTGGATGTATAGGGGACCTAAATAAATATGCTGATACTTTATGACGGCGTATATGAATTTCTAATGAGCAGCGGCTGAGTTAAACCAGTCTCAAGATAACAGAAAAAACCTACGATACTGAATGGTCTGCCAGCTGGCATAGGCGAGTGTCCTGTGCAGGACGATCTCTTATCTTTAGTGGAGACTCTTAATGCGATGGTCAGAGTATGTGCGATATGATGTTTGATGTTTGCTCGTAACAAAAAAGACAAACATATCAGATATCATCTGTCATCATCATAACACAAATAGTCTAAATAGAGAACATGGGCAATTTGTTTAATATATAATTATTTCAAATGCCAATTTTCCCTATTTTTTGATGTATTCTATATATAGAAAATCTTTACACTGCAATTACTTCCACACAACACTTCAAAAAAGTACCTGAAATAAACGAAATTGATTTATTTTTCTTAATTTCCTTTCCGTATTAAAACTAAACTTACATTAATAAACATGCGAGCATTACAAATTGGGTATTTCCAGAATGCAATACTCATGAAGATGAGCTTGATTTGTGAGTTTATAAATATAACGGCATGTTGCGTGTGTGTTTTCTCCTCCCCTCTCTCTCTATTTCAGCTTGAACTAAGTGTTACAAGCCAAAAAGCCAAGAAAAGTCTAAAGAGAGCTTGTCCAATTATGCAGTTGAGTTGGATTTCTTATGTCACATAAACTATGTTCAAGCCGGAACTGGTCAGCAGGAGTTGCTATCTGAATTTCCCACCTTCTGGCACCATTGCGACATTCTACAAAAATTCAACTTCAGCTTCGACTTACTCATCGACATTGAGCCTATATATAATATGATGTTCTATGATAACCGATTGCATTCTATGCATAACAATTGGCTTACGACTGCTCGGCATTCCGAGCAGATTCCAGTCCAATGCACGCAACAACACTGCGAGAATCATCGAGTATGGTTAGTATAAAATTTATGCTATTTTTATTTTGATTATATTTTATTCTTAACATAAACGTAAACAAAAATGAATCATATTCATATATATATATATATATATATATATATATATATCATATTGATGCCATTAAACTAGTCATATAAAAAGATTTTCTAATTAAACTATAATTCTAAGCAAGCTAAATAATATTAACTATTAATCAAATAATAATCAAATATATATAACAGAAATTGATTAACTCTGTAAACTTGTGTTAAGAATTGTTTTTTTATGCACATCTGAAATTGTGTAATCTCTTAAATTTCCTCTGCCTTGCGCTCGTCAACATTGAAAATTTCTCTCAGTGCAGTGACTATGTCATCGGTTAGATGCAATGCAAGTCGCAAACTAAATCGTAATCTCGCTCTCTTAATCCGCCTGTGCTTCACACAACGAATGCATACAAAAATATCTCAGTTCTTATCATCGTCGATCGTCGCTTGTCGCTCGTCGATCAGAGATCTCGGGGATGAAAACTAGCTGGCGATGCTTCGTCTATTGATTAATAAATAGTTTTTACTTAATAAATTCTGCACGAACTGACAGTTAACAATTAGTCTGTCAGCTAACAGCTTCATTAGGCGACTTAGGCTAAATCCGTTTAAATAATTTAGCTAATCAATTGCAATTAAAACATTGATCCAGTACTGATCAAGCATTTATGTGCTAAGCAAACCTCGCTTTGACTCACTTTCAATTCCTAAAACTCGACAATGACAAACGCCAAACGCCAAACGCCAAATAGACGCCTAGTTGACAACATTCTCTTTCTTCTCGTTCTCTCTTTCTCTCTCTGTCTCTTCACACGTCCATCACATATTTTCAGCAAATATCTATAAAGCATAAGTCTAATTGTATACCCTAACAGAGATACCCATCCATAGATAGCATTGTATTATTTGTGATCAGCTGCAATGAGGCTTGGCAGACTGCAAATACCCGTTCCACATTGTTTATAGATACATCTATAAAGGAACTCAACAACTTCAAAACTTTGTGATTCCCGCTTTTAAAAGGCGAAAGATCAATAGAAAATGTAAAGTAAAATATAAAATATAAAAATAAAATGTTAGCTCTCAAAGTATAGTTCGACGACTTTCTACCTATAAAGACTTCAGATTATATCTCTACACTCTCTTCGCTTTGTCAGTACATATAAAAATATCTCGGCGACTAGCACCAATTGTTTAATTATATAGCTATTCTCACAGAGCTTATATAAATAACTATTCGCATGTCATATTTGAATTCGCGTTATTTATATAGTTGTTCTTCAAGCACTTTTATGGGACTATTCTGGAAGTCTTAGAGACTTGCAGCTTACATAAATCTTAACTCAAATCTGTATTAAAAACTTTCCATATTGCAAAATAAATATCGATGACAAATTTTAATCACACTACGGCAACCGTTGAAGATCAGCAGTGTTAATTATATAATAATATTTATATGTATTATATCGATAACTATCAGATCGATAACATCCAGGTATATATGCATGCAGAATTGAATATTGTTTTAAATTAAACAAATTACAAAATTATTAATTGAATCAATATTAAAGAAATCGATAAATATCGATAAACATAGTGAAGAACATTAGTAGGTTTTGAATGAGTCTTGAAAACTTTTCAGACTTTTATTGTTATGTGGTATGTATCTGCCAACAGGGTATCTAACTAGTCGGTCAACTTGAACCTGTTTTCTTAATAATTACTTTGATTACCCTGGTACCAACAGTTATTATAATTTCTATACTATATAGGGTATTTTGTATTCAGCTATACTCAGCGACTTGCATTGAGAGTGCATGGCATTTAGCACTAGATTTTATGCAAATTATTCATAAATATATATGTATATATGGGCAATTAGAACATATAGGATATAATTGCAGCTGGAACACGATATTATGGTATATATTATAGTTAGCTATTATAGTCAGATTCAATGCAGTTCAGTTCGGCTCACAATTTATGCATTCTAGCCAAAGGATTTGTCATCTGTCTCATTTAGTTGGGAAATTGCATAAAATTACAGTTGATTTTGGTGATTTTTTTAGTGCTGAGATTTTTAATTGATATACTACATAGTCGATGAGATTAGCGCTCTCGATGCTCTGCCATTGAGAACAAAAACGCGCTCGCTGCATATATAAAAACCCAGCTCGGCTTTCGAACGCCGAATCGTTGATCGCTGACCGCGCACGCAAACGCGTTGTCCAAAACCAAATTCGAGTCAGAAAAAAACGCCAGTATAATAATAATAACTATAAAGAAGCTTGGCAGCCGGTCCGAAAGACACGCTCAGTCTCAGTCTGATAACGTACGTCGAGTCGTGCACGTCGCGAGTGCGCAACGCGAAATTGGATACGATTTTCTATAGATAATATCTAGCTATCAATCTATAAAGCTGCGACAAAATGAAGCTAGTGCTGTGTATTGTGTTAATGCTTGGCTGCCTGGCCACGCCCACGCCCGCCCAGTTCAATCGCCGACAAGGTACAGAATCTCGCTCTCACATTTCCACTTAACCTTAAGCAGAGAAACTTCTAATACTAACTAAACAAAAACAAAATTAACAAGTTGTTTATGATTGCGAGGCTAAACCCGTTCCATTAACAGCGACGCAACTATAAAATAATAAATTTATTTATATATATATATTTATTGATTTTAAGGGAATTACAATTTTGAGTTGCTTAAGTGACAAAGTTCGGCTTTTGTTTTTGCTGCTCGATTTCTGCGCACAAAATCTGCTTTTGCTTGAAACTGGTTCGATATAAACTTAGCTCCATTTTATTTATGTAAAAATTATATATTTTTAAGGCTATATTCTACGCTTCATTTAGCACTGTTTGTTTTGTCAAATTTCTGCACTAAATGTTTTTTTATATATTTGTATTTCAATTGAAACTCATTCAAATTTAAGGTAGCTATGTCTGTATGTAAATATAATATTTTTTTAAGTATGCTAATAATAATATGCTAAATAATATTTAAAAAGATTCATTTCATATTCCTTTCTCACTGATTACTATCGAATAACAATGTTTTGTCAAGTTCGTTGCCTAAGTCTTTTGTTTTCGCTGTTATATTTCGGCGTAAAATAAATTATTTTTAATTGAGACTTGTTCGAAATTAGCTCTACAGATATATAAATTGATATATATATATATAAATTTATATATATATATACTAAAATGTATTATAAATGCTTTTTTTTTTGGTATTACGCTTCAGGTTCAGTCCGTAAACCAGTCAGTGTCACTGTCACTGTCATTGCAAGCTAGCTCCAAGGTCAGCTGAGCGCCGCTGTATGCCAGTCGCCGTTTCCTTACAGCTTTTATTATTATTTATTTTGAAATTTTTGGCAATTATGCAGATGTGTTTAGGCATTGCGAGCACGTTTTACCGGATGCCTAATGGCAGCAAAGAGAGAGTTTAAAGAATTTTAAGTATTTCAAGCACATCTCTATAAGATTGCATTAAAGTAGTGTTTTTTTTTTCAGAAGTATGTCACGAGCCCATAAAGTACCACATAGATATAGATATATATACATACATTAATCATCGAGATCAATCATTCTAGATTGATCACCCTCACTGATCTTCTTGTATGCATTTAACTAACTGTTTGTATGTAAGCTAATCTCTCAGCTATAAATGAATTCCGTAACTCGCTGTCATAACAATCATAACTCAAAAATAAAACGAGATTTCTCAACGTTCGATTGCTTGAAGTACTTTGATGATGTATTCCATATATATGCAAATCCTATTCACGGAGTTCATTTAGTATGGAAATTAAGTTCAAACAAATGACTATCTTTAATATATATATATATGTATTTAGATATATCATTCACATTCAATTTTAATGCTTACCATATCAAGTCTCTAATCTGTGTCTCGCTTTTTGGTCCATTTTTAGTTCGACAAAACTGCATAACGCCCGAGAACTATTATGGTAGATGTGTGGCGCTTAGTTATTGTCCCCAGGTGGTGAATGTCTTCCAGCAGACCGATAGAAACACTGCCGAGAATTATATTTTTCGACTGCAGCGCAGCTGTGGCACACGCAGCGTTAATGGCGATCCATTGGTAGAGTTGATCTTTCTTCCGTTTTTCCGAATTCCATATGCTTAAACTCCTATCTGCTATTTGCTATTTGCCATTTGCTTTCGATGTAGGTGTGCTGCACTCGGCCAATTACTAACCCGGTTACAGAACCACCTGTGGATTTTTTCACGCCCACAGAGGATGAGTTTGTGCAGATACAGTTGTCAACGACAACGCCTGCACCGGATAACAATCCCTTCCTGTTTCCCGTGACCCGAACAACAACAACAACTCCACGTCCGACGACAATAAGGACAACCACTACGCCAGCTACATCTGGTTCGCTTATTGAGCCGCGTGGACCCACTTGTCGCTTTCCACCTGGCAAGGTTGGTGAATGTGTTGGTGAGTACTCAGTGTAGCGAGATCAAAATTAAAAAGGCTTTCTTCTACATATCGTTAATTTATTTGTAGAAATCAGAAGCTGTGAGCCCGTTCTCAACGAGCTTAGGGCTAGGCAAAGCGATGCCGATTTTGCCAATCAATTGCGGGCCTCGAATTTGGTATGCGGTAGTGTTGGGACCCAGGTCTGCTGTCCCACTGGCCAGACGGTGCCCTCTCCAACAACATCCCGGCCGCCCGTCAATTTGAATGAGGTGCCACGTCGTCTGCCCACCGTGGCGGAGGGCTGCGGCTCAACACCCAAGGCATCGGCCTTCAAGAAGGTTGTCGGCGGCGAGCCGGCCAAGCAGGGCTCATGGCCCTGGATCGCTCTGCTTGGCTACGACGATGGCTCCTCGAGGCCATTCAAGTGTGGCGGCTCCTTAATCACAGCCAGACATGTGGTCACAGCAGCCCATTGCATTCGAGAAGATTTGTAAGTGGATCGAATTGTTCGAAAGAAATTCTCAAATTGAAAACATTTTTCCGTTTAGAACATTTGTGCGTTTGGGCGAGCATGATTTGCGAACGGACACGGAGGCGCGTCATGTGGACATCAAAATTGCTAGGGTAGGTATAAATATACAAATACAAGACTCTGAGAGCTAAAGGGTTGCTCAGAATCTTCTATCTACGTATCGAGTTATCTAGAGAACTAAAGTCGAACATGTTAATTTGCAGATTTTCTTACACTTTCTTTTGCTTTTCTCCATTGACAGAAAGTGAGCTATCCGCAGTATATTAGGCGCATTCAACGTGGAGATATCGCGTTAATCTACTTGGAGCGAAACGTAGAGTTTACGGATACGATATTGCCTATCTGTATGCCCAGCAGCCCAGCTCTGCGCTCCAAGTCCTATGTGCAAACGAATCCCTTTGTCGTCGGCTGGGGCAAGACACAGGAGGGTGGCCAGTCCGCTGAAGTCCTAATGCAATTGATGATACCCGTGCTCACAAATCAGGAGTGTCGCGAGAAGTATGCGAAAGTGGGTCGTTATCTGGCGCAGGAACAATTTGACGAGGCAGTGCTTTGTGCGGGCCACTTGGGTGGCGGTAAGGATACCTGTCAAGGTGATTCCGGGGGACCTCTAATGACATCCGAGGTGGTCGATGGACAGATGCGCTTCTATCTGATTGGCGTGGTGTCCTATGGAGTGGGCTGTGCACGCGCCGAGATACCTGGAGTCTACACGAGTACACAGTACTTCATGGATTGGATAATCGAGCAGCTGTTGGATACGCCTTAAGAGAATTTAACTAACCAACTACTTGTATAATAATAATAATAATAATAATAATAATAGTAATGATGATAACTAATCATGGCTGAAGCGCTTTTAGCGAAACTCTCGTCTATTGACATTGGACTTTGTTCTCATGACCTAATCCTGAACGTGCCTTAGAGCCAGAGACTTATGCAAATAGCCTCATCAATCATGCGTCTAATGAACGTCTTGGTCAGGCAGCGACCGTGATCTAAGTCCTTTTTCTCTTCTGTGGTGGTTGGGACATGTGTTAAAAGGGTTGCGAAGGGTCTTCAGACCTAGACATGAACTGCATTCTAATTGTGAGCAGGCAGGATTTGAATACATTTGAAAGTCTAGGCAGATCTTCAGAGCATTTGGCGCCATCTCAAAACGTTGCCCACAATGAAAACCCCAAAATCCGAAACCACCTTTTGGCACGCTTCAACTAACCCTCACTGCTCGCAGTGCTCTCTAATCAGATCAGATGCCAGCACCAAGACGCAGGCTGTTCACCCGCGCATTTGTGGTCACATGTCTATTGTCTGTAAAGGAGTTATCCTTTTGTCTATTGCCTTGCCTTGTGATTCAAAGCGCAGCTGCTGTTTCAATTCTACTTTCTCTACTTCACGCTCTGCTGAGCCAACACAACTCGCTTTGCATTCGCAATTAAGCCAGCATCACAACATTCAATGATCTTCACTGTTAACCAAGATCATTTATCAATAAATTTGCATATGAAAATTTGCATGCGCAAGCCGATTTGCGAATACCCCTAACACAAGGGTGTTAATATCATCATTAGCTCTGATATCTTTATTGACAGCTCGTTGCGAAAAACAGGGCAGCGCAGGGCTGGGATTAAGGCATTGAGGGTTTGTCTTTGCCAAAACAAAAAAGAAAAAAAAAAAGACATCAACAGTCAAGAGGTGTACAAAAGGATAAAACCCACAATTCGCAAATATAAACACAATTTGCCAGGCCACAATTCCCATTGATTTCGGCGCTAGGGGTTAATTCTCACACGATCCATTTCAGCTGAGCTGATCAATTGCCAAGAATTTGTGATCTGGGTAACATTGAAATGTGGGCGCATCAAATGCGATTTTGATAGGATTTTCAACTAATTTAGAGAAAGGGAATTGTATACCCTAAATAAGAGGCGATTAGCTTATACATCATTTACTATATGTATATGTGATCAAAAGGATTGTTAATTCAATTTCAATTACAATACATTAAAATGTTGTATTCTAGCTCCAAAAATTTTTAATTGAAATAAGTTATTTATTATAACAGTGAAAAGATGTTTGAATAAGTAAAAATTTTAGACATGATTTATATATATATAGCTTCAATTTTTGTCATATGGACTCAGTCTGAGTTTCAGTAAGTTTCATTCAAATTGAGCAACAAAACAAAGCGTCTGTATAAGGACTGTTCTCTATACACTTGTGCATATGTACGAGGGCTGTTTAAAAAGTAATTCACAGTTTTTGATATTTTGGCTCCATCAAAGTAAATACATTTCAGATATAGTACAACTGGGCCAATTCCAATTCTCCAAGCTCTGCAAAAAATCTCTTGTGTGATCTTCTTCTGCAGCCTTAGCTGCTGCCTTCAATGGAAAGATACTCGTTTAATGGGCTTATTCAGTTTCGCGAATGACCTAAAGTCACAATGGGACAGGTCTGAGTAATACGTTGGATGCTGCGGAATCTTTTGCCCAAATGGTGATACAGAATTGTGATGGAATAGGGAAAAATTGAAGACGAACCAAAGCACGTTATACATGCCACATTCGGAAGACTTTTTGGAACAGATCTCACATATGTATACCAAGTTTTCTCAGCATAAATTTCAGGCAAATCGAAAGCTAAACTTGAAACTTATTCAAAATCTAACCAAGGAAAGTAAAAGGCAAAATATTTAGTGAAGCTCAGTACCGGGTGCATTCTAGTCGGATATGCACGACCTAAGCACTCTCGTTTGTATTTATTACAAAATAGTTTAGATCACAGGATGTACAAGCTAATTATTGGCTTAATTATTAGGATTTAGGTCTAACAAATTGAATTTAATTAAATTGCACTGAAAATATTTCTAATTTTATATCAAATATATTTATATATAAATAGTTGACGAATCCTAAATTTCTGGTGAGGCAACATTTCGCTTGAGCACCTCATTCAGTGTGGGGCTGAGTGCCAGGGCGGGATTCGCCACTGCAATGATATTATCACCCGCCGCTGAGATGACCTGGACGCCGGCAGCTGTCAGATCCACAGTTTCGCCCAGGCCGAGGCTTTCGTTCGGCTTTGCACAGCACGCGTCCAGCGAGGAGACGGGCGATCTTTCACTTTCCAGACCATTGCCCTATGAAAAACAGACAAAGCATTACTTCAGATATATTTTGAGCTAGCCAGCTGATGGGACGGGACGTTTGGACGCTCCACAACACATACTCACTGGCAGTGGCGGCGAGCTGGAGTTGCTAAAGGAGAAGCGCGAATCGTTGTCCTCAAAGTCGGCCGATTTGCCCAATCTAAAGTATATGACAAGGGCATTAGTCAGTTATTAGTTATTTGATAATTGGTTTAAGCTTACGAGAATTTGGCTATTTCCGTCAAATCGAACGGCGGCTTGGCAAACTTTTGGTACATCGCAAACAGATTGTAACGCGAATCCTCCACAGCCTCCTTTTAGTTGGTATTTTTTGATGTTCAAAAATATTGTTGATTAAAAACTTCGAGAAACTTTATTAAAGCTGTGCTCGACAGAGCAGCGCAGTAAGCAAGGCGAGGAATACACGAGTTGTTCGTTTGGGTTTTCAAAAAGCGATCGAAATTTATTTATTGGCTCAACGAAAGGTACACCACATATTGCAGAAGTCAGAAAATAAATATATATATAACAGCAGAGGCTACACACTATGTAAACGAAACTAGAGCTAAGTAGGCTAGCAGTGAGTCAACAATGTGCTTGGGTTTCCTATAACAGATTGAGGTTAGATTTTTTAAGTTGAAAGATGTATGCGATAGGTGAGGTTAGGTTAAATAAGATTTGATTGGGTATCGATTAGTTTAGATTGAATTGGGTTTACAACAAATATGGAGAGATAAGTTTGGGATAGGTAGTGCTATGTGATGTTACTAAGGGTCTACAGATTAATTCAAGTTATATTTAATAGTTAAGTAAACTAGTAAATTTGGAAGAAGGGACTGCAGTGAGGTTATGTTGAGTTTAACTAACAGTTTCTACAAATATAGTTGAATAACAAACAAAGTAATACTGTATAATAATATATATATATATGTATAACAACAAGTAGACCAATAAAAAATATAACAAGAGAGAAGAATGAAGAAGATGAACGAAAGATAGAGAATTTCGTAGCTTAAAGATAGGTAGAAGAAAATGTCTGTGAAAGAGTTAATTTTGGAACGATATATAGATATAGAAAGATAGATAGATAGATGGATAGCAAGATAGACATATTGATAGATAGATATGCAAATATATAGATAGGTAGGTAGATATAATGATAGATAGATAGATAGATAGATAGATAGATAGATAGATAGATAGATAGATAGATAGATAGATAGATAGATAGATAGATAGATAGATAGATAGATAGATAGATAGATAGATAGATAGATGGATAGATAGATAGATAGATAGACAGATAGATAGATAGATAGATGGATAGAAAGATAGATAAATAGATGGATATATATATGGATAGATGATGATGATGATATATAGATATAGAAAGATATATAGATAGATGGATAGCAAGATAGATATATTGATAGATAGATATGCAAATAGATAGATAGATAGATAGATAGATAGATAGATAGATAGATAGATAGATAGATAGATAGATAGATGGATATATATATGGATAGATGATGATGATATATAGATATAGAAAGATAGATAGATAGATGGATAGCAAGATAGATATATTGATAGATAGATATGCAAATAGATAGATAGGTAGGTAGATATAATGATAGATAGATAGATAGATAGATAGATAGATAGATAGATAGAAAGATATATAGATAGATAGATAGATAGATATATAGATAGATAGATAGATAGGTAGATATATAGATATAGATTGATAGACAGATACATAGATGGATGAATATATAGATAGATTCATATATAGATACATACATAGATAGCTAAATAGATGTGAATATTTGATGACTAATATCCGAACGCTTAAACACAAGTATGAATAGGAACAGTTAGACAGACAAACAACTATGTTAATATGATACAGATATACTTATATACCAGAGCATAAATCAATCTCTAATCTATTTTTTTAACTTTTCCAAATCTTAAGTTAGGTAATTTTTCAAACTACTTTAGTATACAGACTTAATGTATACTAAAACATCTATGAAATACTTATGCAAATAAGACTAGACTAGACTAGACAGTTAGAGCAATACCAAAGACTACAAATTATAAGCAAGTTCTCTATACATATGCCTAAATATATATATAAATTCATATACAGTAAAGTAGCCAGATATTCTGAAAAGAACCTCTAGCCAGACGTTAGTAAATCGAGTGATCTTTCGATCGCACCACAAGCTGCAAAGCAAAATGTTGGGTTAACTTTGTGGAAGCTGAAGCTGAAGCTGAAGCACTGCACCAGATAATCTAGACCACAGGTTAAGGCTCAATGGATTCGGTCTTCCTTACCCGATTCAGTTCGATGGGCAGCTGAGCAGCCTCTGTAGAGGAGAGACGCTGCCTCTTAATGCTGGGCAGCATGGCACCAGCAGCTGAAGCTGATGCAGATGCCGAGGCAGCAGTCATTGCATCGCTGGACTCGCAATCCAGATCGATGCCCGTACGCTGCAGCGCCTGGCTGGGCAGCTGGGTGAGCAGACCGCCATAGCGAGCTATGCTGGCCGAATGGCCAAAGCCCGCGTCCTTGACAATCTGACGAGCTAGTGGAAAGAGCTCATCACGCCGCGTGAGCAGCCAAATGGTTTGAGGATTACGACAGAGCTGCGCCGCCGCCTCGTTCACACAGACCTCGTGCAGTGTGAGCGGCTTCTCTGGACGTCGCTTGCAATCGAATCTACCATAGATAGCCGAATACTTACGTATCTCATCCATGCGCCTCGGATCGTGCTCCGCCATGGCAATCACCTGCTCCAGCTCGCGGGTGGTGCGCTTCTTGGAGGTCTGCGCACGCGGCTCCCGTTGCGGCAGCTGTCGTGCAATCTTCTCGGCGCACATCGTAATGCGTTGCACCTGCAGCTCGGTGAGCACAGGTGTTAGCTGTGGCGAGCTGGACGACACCTGATGTGCCCCAGCCACACAGCTGCCCACGTTGCTGACCACCAAAGGCGTCGTTGTTGGACTCTGCAGCACTGGCAAAGCGGGGCAGATGACAGGCGCACTGATCTGCGCCAGAAGCTGAGCACTGGCAGCCGAAGTCGGAGCAACTGAAGCAGCAGCAGCAGCAGCAGCAGCAGCAACAGGAGCTGCGGGCTGAAAGGATGCGTACTTATGGCGTGGCAACGCAGGCGTTGACTCTGAGTTGAAGATCAAAGCGGGTGCGGGCTTGGTCGGTGTCTCACATAAGCCTAAAACAATATAAGAAAATATTAGTAAGCTTCTCTCTCTCTCCATCTCTCTGCCTCTCTTACCTAGCTGTGGCAGCATGGCTCCTTGGAATAGGCTCGGATTGTTGGCCCATTCGTGCAGCGCTTTCTGCAGACGCCGCACATGCAACGGCTTCGATGCCATGCCCACTAATGCCATTATCTCCAGAAACTCCTCCTCGCCCGCATCGTACAGCTGCTGCACATCATCGCCGCCCATCTCCAGCAATGTGTCGTAGTAGGCCAACAGGCTGGCACGCTGTAGCACACGATATAGCTGCACCTCTGCCTCGTTGCTCGGCCGCGATGTTGCGACCACTGTAAGAGTAGAAAGAGAAAGGGGAGCAAATTATTAGCTAAACTATAGCTATATATAGGGAATATATTAGGTAATCTATAGTTGTTAAATTTTGATTTTCTATATTCTATATCTCGATCAATATCTTCCTCTTTGCGCCACACCTTTGAAGACTACATTTAAAAACAGAAAAAACTTCTTCTTTCTCTTCTTCATCTTCTTCTTCCTCTACAGCTTCAGCCATGGGTATCAAAATGATATTTATAGAGCTGCCTCGCCGCTAAGTTCTCACAATGTTGAGAGACCATAAGAAAAAAATTTAATTAAATTCGCCTTTTTTTTATATAAAAAAAAACTCGACGGACGTCTGGACCGTAAACCCTTTTGCAAAGCACAAAAAAGAGAAAGAAAAAACGAAACCCAATCAAAAAAACGAGAACTAAAAAAAAACTGAACGGACGAAGTCGGGAGCGAGCTCATCTGCATAAGCAAATATCAACGAGTGTGTGTGTGTGTGTGTGTGAGCAACCCTTTCGCTTTCGTCCTTAAAGCAGCCAAGGATGCTTGGGTACGGCATAAAACTTGTTAGAAATGCGTCACGCATGCGCAGAGCCAAGGCGAAAGCCAAAAAGGAACCCAAGCAACATTTTAATCCTTTTTATTTCTCTCATTTTTTTAGCTTAAAATATAAATATTTCCCTCTCTATCTGTGCTGCTCTGTCTCTTTCTCTCTGCCTGTAAATGATGATAGTATATTCGCCTAGAGTTTCTATCATCTGGCATCGAGCAGCTTCTGCTCATCATCATCAAAACCTTCTCGTCGAGGCAGAATTTATGGCTCGCGTTGCGCTCAAAAGGCCGCCAATGAGGCGAAGCGCTGATGATTATGTCAAATCGTAAATAATTATGTGAGAATATTTTAGTCCGGCCTTTTGGGTAGCAGACGTCTCTCCAGCCAGACCCAGTCACAGCGCTTTCCAGTTTCCCATTGCACTCTAGCAGCTTTAATTAATAGAAAAACGAGCTGAGCCAACTAAATTATAACAAAACAGGGCAAATCACAAAAAAGAAAGAAAAGAAAAGGAAAAACAAAGCACACACATCGATCGTTGGTTGGGTACGTCAATGCCTGCCTTTTGTATACCCTGCAAACGCTGTGTGTGTGGCGGTGCGAGCTTAGGCTAAGTTAGCTCACGGAACATAGATAGCTAACTGAGCCAAACTATATAAAAGCAGAGATGCTAAGCATTTGAGTCAAAGTTACTAACGATAATTATCGATATTAGATTTGAGAGTTGGTGTAGATATATAGTTAGAGACTTGATTAGAGATATTTGCTATATTTATATCATTTATTACAGCTCACGGTCGAATATCGATAAATATCGATTGTTAATATATCTGACAAATGTTGCTAATTAGTGTGCGACATAGTTATATATAGATATTGTCTGGAGTGTCTTGTTAGTAGAGATATGTGCTATCGTATCGATAATTATCGATAACTAGTATTTTCAGCATAGCTTAGAGTTTCAAGAGCTGCAACAATAGATATTTAAATACTTTATATTTACTCAGACATAACTAAAGAACATCTCTTCATGCCTACAAAAAAATATATATTTTTCGAGCTATTCTTCTAACTTTCAGTATACCTATGAATGCCTATATTAGCTTGACTCTTATTGCCTGTATCAATAGCTGAATCTGCTGTCAACATAACAGGGTATCTCTGAGTGTATTACCCCGAGTTCGAAATCACTCACTTGTTTTTTGAGCGCATGCGCAGACGCTGGCGCTGCTACAAGCGCAACAAACTACACGAGTAAAATCAGTAGGAGGACGAGAAGGAGCCTGAGATGGAGTTGAAGGTGGCGGTGGCTGTGCAGCAGGCATGTAGCGTGGTGTAGTTGGTGTTGTCACTTGATGCGTTGCCAATCATTAACCCATGATTGCATGCCTGTCACAATTTATGACACGTTGACAAACTATTGAAGGCAGCAATTTTCCAAGGAATCCCAAGCAAAAACCCATAAACTCCATAAAAGTTGAAAGCGCAACGAATGAGACTGCAAAGTTTGCTCCGATATCAAATTGAGCTCCGAATGGTTGTTATTTTTAATGGATATATATGTAACTAGATATAGTTATATATAAAAGTCTATATTTATTTTGTAAAAATTGGGTTGAGAAATTAAACGAATTTTTGTTATGGATCCTAAGCCGCTAAGTTGGAGTAGAAGAATAGTGAAGTTTAAGCGTAGTCAAAGGTCTCTTGAAGCTATAGTTAAGATATGGAAAATCTATAGAACAATTAATATATATATAAAATACGAAATACATAACGCACGCAATCTTGGCAGATCTTAGAATTTATAAGAATTTTTGAGAAGTTACAGGAATATCTTAGAAGATTTTAAAAGATCTCAGCAGATATAAGAATATATCAGCGAATCTAAAGCGATCATAGAAGATCTCTGAAGCTTTCAGAAGATTTTAGAAAAATGTGAGACGTTGTCAGAAGGTAGCTGAAGTTCACAAATGATCTCAAAAGATCTCCGCAGATCTCGAATGATCTCACAATATCTCAGCAGATAGAAGATCTAAGAAGATCTTAGAATATAACCTAATATCGAAGAAGCTTGCATAAGCTCACAGATGATCTCAGAAGTTCTCCTTATGTTATTGCCCCTAAAATCCTGTAGAAGTTATTATATCATTGATGATTTCAGAAGACTTTGTCATACTAAAAGAAGCTGTTATATCATGTCTCTAACAATATTCTATATACATTAAGAACTTGACTTAAAGATTGTGTTTTCTGAGCACTTTTGGGGTTAAGTTGACTGTCCAAGCGACACTTCTTCTATGCCTGTTGCCTGTGTGTGCCCAATGAGGAGTATTTAACGCAGACGCAGAATCTTTTTGCGTAAAACAGAAGCGGGACTCTGTGGATGGCAGATATCACAGATGTGGATAGCAGCGACTGAGGGACTGAGGGACGACTCTGCCACTGAGAGGCTGAGAGGGAACTGTGGGGCGAGGAATTTGCAGCAATAAATAAATGAGACGTGATTTCAATACACAAATAATGCGAGGGGGGCGCGCAGGTTGAGCTTGGAGCAGGAGCTGCAGCAGGAGAAGAACTGGAACTGGAACTGGAACTGGAAGTGGAACTGTCTGGCCATGTGCCTTCGCTTGGGGTTGGGCCTGGGTTGGGGGCCTACGATTCACTGTCTTCTGGGCAGCAGCGCTTGGCGCGCTGATTGTCACTCGGCTGCTGCAGCTTGTTGATTTTTTTTATTATTTATTTAATTTGCGGGTCGCTTTTTGCTACCGTTCGCTATATACCCTGTACTCGTGGGAGAATTGTCCATTTCGGGCATATTGCGAGGTATATGAGGCGAATGATTCTAACAGGCAGTGGGTGAAGAGTCGTGGAGTAAATAAATACATGTGTATATATAAAGATGTTGTATAAAAGTAATCGATGAGCGATAAATATAGACCCTATACTGACTAGATAAATATGCCTTTGGCTTACAGATATTGTAGAGATATTTGTAGAGGTAGCTTAATTTCAAAAGTATGTAGAAAAAATTTTTTTGTCAGTTTAAGTACCAGTGTAGGTCCCAGTATAGGTACAAGTAAACGTATATGGACAAGTATAAGTACAAGTATAAGTACACGTATAAGTACACGTATAACTACAAGTAGAAGTACATGTATAAATACCAGCATAAATAGTAATATAAGTATCAGTTGTACAAACAGTATAAGCGCTAGTATAAGTACAAGAATAAGTACTCAGCATAAGTACTCATACTGGTACGAGTACAAGTATAAGTATCGTTATAAGTACAAGTAGAAGTTCCAGTATAATTACGCCCAAGTGCAACTGGCAGTATAAGTCAAAGCTTTTTCAATTATAAGATCACACATCAGAACAGTTATAGCTGCGTATAAGAGTTGGGGTTAAGCAATTGCTGATTTATAGGATATCTGCTAGTGTGCAGCCCCCCACAGGCAGCGTTATTATATGTTGCGCGTTGTTGGGGCAAGACTTTTAATGTTGGCTGCTGCTTATGTTGACGTTGTTGTTGCTGCTGCTGCTGCTGTTGTTGTCATTTGCTAAATATGTTGTTTTTATGCGTTGGCAAATGGCGAAGATGGACAAAAAATGAACTGCAGTTGCTTTTTAGTTGGCACTTGAAAGCAATAATGACATTCGACGCCACATACCAAGCCGCACAGCCTGGACAGCAGGCCAGGTGAGTGTGTGTGAGAGCCTGTGTGTGTGTGAGGGCCGTCAATCGTTGGCGTCCGCTTCGATTATGGGCAAAGGAGAAAAAAAACGCGCGCGCATTGATTCGCAGACGCCGTTCGAACTGCTGAACCGAAAACTATTTCTCATATACAACGATAAAAATTGGATGGATGGCAGACTTTATATGTTTTTTTGTTCAAAATTCTTGGATCGTTCAAAATACCATTGATGGCCATAACTTTGGAGCGTTCGTACGTGCCAATGGCCGCTGATGAAGCTGCCAGCTGAAGCAAAAAGCTTGGCAGCAGCAAACGAAATGCGACTCGGAGGCAAGGCCTTGCCTCGTTAGCTACCCTCAGCCAAGGGCTGGGGTAGGTTTTTTTTATGGTTTTTTCTTTAGTTTCTCTACAAGCTACCCCTAAGACGCACCTATCATGTGGGTAAGCCAATAGCTACCTGAGTTCTGGCGCTCATTTCATTGGATGTCCTCCATTTGTATAGCTAGACAATAGATGCGGCTGCTGCTGCTGCTGCTGCTGCTACTGCTGCCCCTATCTAAAGTGCTGCTCAGGGTGGGTTTTTTCGCAGCACCAAGGAAATGCAAACCGGATTCTAAATTGCAAAGCTATGAGCAACGGCAACTTTTTCTATTGTTTCATATTTCCGTTACACAAAACAAAACCAAACACAAATTTCACATAAAACAGGCGAAGCTCTGAAAAGCGCGGGAAATTGAAGAAAACAAAGAAAAAGGCAAACTGGCTGAAGAATTTGATATGCAGCGCGAATTTGTACCAAATGAAATAAAAAAAAATTGATTTAAATATTACTTTGAGCAGATCTTAAGGAGTTGAGGAACTCAAGAAGAACCAAGGCCAGGCTGACCTCATATTCTTTTCTATATATTAAAGAAATATTTAAAAAAAAAAGAAACAGAAAATTTAAAATATATGAAATTTCTTTAAATTTATATATATGTAAATTATTATATTATTATATTATATTATTATATGTAAATTATTGTATATAAATGTTTGCTTTAGACTGACTCAGCCCTTGGGATTTAGATTTATGGATATGCTTATGCTCAAAAGTAATACCCACTAAATATATCATAGTAAAATTATGCGTCTGCCAAGTATATATGAATTATACATATATATATAAATATACATATATTCAAACCAGTAGTTAGAGATGACTACAAATCTTATGAACAGATATAAAAAACTATTAATAACTCATTCCATAACATTCATATATTAGATGAGTTTCAATGTTCAATGGATTTTTATAAGACTTAAAAAATATTTTTTATAGAAAAGCATAAATTTATTCATAGCATGATTTATCCCTAAATTCTGTAACTTTAACTTTGCCATATAGACACAATATATATAGTATATATATCTATATGAAAGTTTAGCTTTTAAAAGAAGCCTAAGAAAATATCTTCATGATCTATATGAATGAAGATCTTCCTCTTTCTTATGGATTCATCGGTCTAATATCGCTTTTCTTAATATACATTTTAATTTCTACTTCAACATTTATCTTCCCTATCCCTATCTTTCCTATTAGCTTTTATTTGAAGTCACAGAAAAAGCTTTTTATGCGCTTATTCCTCTCATTAAAAATATTCTAATTTTTGTGAATTTTTCGCTTTAAGGTTTCGCTTTTTAAAATCAATTTCCATATCTACTTACATGTGCCGTTCGCATTGCGCCCAAAGATCTTGCCCTGCGGACTTAGGATCGGGCTGGAGGAGGCCGACGGTGCGCCGGAGTGTGAGCGTTGTCCCTCGGATAGGCCGCTGGCCAAGGACAGATTGTTGACATCGTCCTGCTTGAGCAGTTCGATGCTGTTGCTGTTGCTGGCGATGGTGGTGGTGGTGGTGGTGAGCAGTGATTGGGGCAGCGACTGGAGTAGAATGTTGCTGCCTGAGCAGCTGGAGCTTCCGCTTCCTGTGACCAAACTGTGCGTCTTGCCGGCTGGCGAGGGAGCTGTGCTCGTTGCCGAAACTGTTGTGGAGGCTGCAACTGCTATTGCTGTTGCTGTTGCTGTTGTGGTTGTTGTTGGAGAATTCGTCTCCATTGTCGGTGTTGTTGCGAGGACGTAAAGGACAGCCGAACAAGAACAAACAGGCACAATGAACCCAAACTAAATGCATGCAAATACACACACAACAAATCAAAACGAACTCAAAATAAGGATGCACTACAAGAAAGCAAAAATTAACTACACTACACGTCAGGATTGAGTAACGTTTCGTTTAATTATTTGGTTTGTTTTTGTTTCGATTTCGATCTCGATCTCGATCTCTGCCATCCGCTCAGCTCGAGGCCAGACGAACTTCTGTTCTCGTTGCGACAACGACGCGCAGCTCGTGGAACCCTTTTTGCTGCATCTTTGAGATACTTTCGAAGAGAGAGAGAGAGTCGACATACAGGAAAGAAAAAACATGTACATAGAATCACGCAGCAGACGTTGCTGCCGAAAGGGTTAAAAAGGCTGAAAAAACGAAGCAACAGAAAAACAACAACAAGCAGCACAAGCGACGAAGGCGAAGGCGAAGACGAAAGCCGAAGATCGTAGCCGAAGGCTTTTCACTGTAGGCCAATGAGGGTAAGTTTTTCAGCAAAGTAACTCTTATTAGAAGACAGTTAGAGAGATTGCTGCTATATGTCTCCGCCTCTTGCCTCGCGCTCTCTCAGAGCTGTCAATTGGGTGCGACTGTTGGGCAGTGTAAGAGCGAGAGAGATAACTAGATAATGAGAGTGAGAGTGGGAAAATACCTTTACAGCTGCGTAGACATTTTGATCGCCTATTTAATAAACCCATTTGCCATATCCAAAGAGTATGCTAAACAGTTTTTTTGGGCAAGCATCTGAAGAACTATTCATAGAGAGTTGCAATTTATGTCATATATAGGTATGCAGTAATCAAGTAGAGTTAAATTTGGTTTAAAAATATGCTGTGGTATGATCATTGTTGGATTATATGTTTGAATTAATATATATAGTATATGATAAGCTCAAACTTACATAACTTTACAACTACATAAAACTTATTTCAGATCATTTTTTATACGAATTGAGAAGAAGTCTTCAGAGCTAGTCTACTCTCTCTTAATCTTCCAATTTTGAAGCTCTAGCTTTAAAACTGTGAAAGATACAATCTTAAAAGATTTCCGCCCTCGTTTGGCTTGTATATATCTACTATATATTTTTGGTCCACACGCGATTTGCCGTGGGTGTATCGGGAAAATCTTAACACTCGTAATGGAAAGCGGGACAGACAGCAAGACGGACATTGCTCGTTGTAGCTCATTCTCCTCGTGAACGAGAATAGAAAGGGAATAAAGATAAGCTTTGCTAGTTCCCGCTAGAGTAGAGCATATCTGCTCGTCGCGCAGTCGCATTAAGTAACCATTTTTTGCCAGTTATTTTCCGTTAAAAATCTGCATACATTAAAAGGGTTATTCATCGTAATGCCCCTCGCCCAAGTTGAAATTGATTTTTTTTATTCGTATTCCTTTTTTTATGAAATATGATGAACGTATTTTCTTGTATTTTCTTTTTGTATATACAAAAACAGTTTACAATAGATTTTTTGCTTTTATATTATTATATCGTATATAAGTATAATAAGAGGGGTGTGTGGGGAATACTTTGCTTGCTCTACGAGGGGGTGGGGGTGGTGTTAGTAGATATGAGTTAGATTACACTAGGATTGGGTTTACGTTAACAGTCGTGGTTAGGTAGCCGGAGACCCTTTGTTGTTTTTGGGGAACCCAAACCTCAGTCATAGGCCATTCCCGAATCAAGGATGAGAGGAAATTGCTACAAGTGCGGGGTTCCAAGTTTACTTTGGCTCGGCCAACTATAAATTATTGACGCTTATTATCTGATTGATCCAGCCTATGAACGAGGAGACTTTCACGTAAACGCCGGGCACATCCACCCTACCGCAACCGAAGCCCCAAGAGACGAGGCCGGCTAGCTCAAAGAAGCCATCGTCCTGGCAGACCAAAGGACCACCGCCATCGCCTTGGCAGGCATCGTGTCCCTCCTCGCCGCCGGCACAGAAACTGGATGCGGGCAATATGAAGATCTTCTCCGTGACCGCGTTCACCTTCCTTATACACTCCGTATCGCTAACAATGGGTATTTCCGCCTCGCGCACACGCAACGGAATGGGACCAGCTAAGAGTGTAGTTGAAGTCAGTTAAGTTACTTGTATAGAGTCATTCATGGCACTCACCTTCGCCCATGTAGCCGTAGCCCGTAACCGTACAACGCTTGCCCGCCGTATGGCTAACACCACGTGCTGGCAGGCAAACCAAACAGACGCCATCTCGCAGCTCCGCCTGGCCGTGCAGCTTGAGCAGCGCAATGTCGTTGTCCAGCGTCTGGCTATTGTGGTTGTGGTGTATATAAGTGGTGGCCACACGCAAAGTCTGGGCGCCCGGACTGCCATATTTACGTGTCAAATCGTAGTCACCCACGCGCACATAGATCGCATCGCCAGAGCGAACAATGCTGCGAATGGAAAGGAAGAAAGGATGAGAGTTATTAGAGAAGTTTCGCTTAGATTAGATAAGTGGAGACAGGGCAAATATTGTCTTACAAGTCATATTTCTTTCAGTGTACTCACTTGGTAACACAATGCGCTGCAGTGAGCACCCATTGGGTGCCAATGAGCGCTGCACCACATAAATACTGATTGAGCGAATTGATGAGCGCCACCTGCCAGCACCACTCCCCATTCTCGCCATCCTCGCCGCCAACCACTCGCGCCCGACGTCGACTGCTGTAGTTGGCCTGCAGATGTCCGGGATCCGAGTAGCTGCTGCGTTGATAGTACTCCGGATAGACAATCGCCGAAGACGACGACTGTTCTGGCTGATCATGATAGGAGCGCAGTTGATTGCTCTGAATTCCGCCGCTGTCCACCAGATCACCCAGTTTATCATTGTGAATCTGAATGGGCACAATGGCCGAGCCGAGCACCAGGCGTTCGTTCGATTTGTTAATGCTTCCGCTGCCGCCGGCATAGACTGTGGCTAGCTGCCTAGCCGTACGCTGTACGCCGTATTTGGCGCGTGCATAGGAGACATAGTTGAGGGCCGGCGAGCTGCGAGCGCGACCCGTACGCAAGGTGCCCTTGACACCGCAAACATACTTCGAGTAGACATGTGGACGTGGTGTGGTTGTCGTGGTGCTGGTGGTTGTTGTCGGTGGTGCTGGCGGTGCAACTGGCGGCAGTGCGGGCTGCTGTCCAGGTGCGGGTCCATAATAATCCGCATAGCTTTGCGGAGGAGGCAATCCTGGTTGATAAACATGCGTGTGGTGCGGTGGTGGTGGTGGTCCTTGAGGCGGACTAGGCATGTAATTGCTGGGTGCATACGGCGGCGGTGGTGGTGGCTGCTGCTGCGGTGGCTGTGGTGCATACGGTGGCGGCGGATAGTTGAAGTAGGAGGTGTCATTGCGTGTCTGGAATTGTTGTTTCTCCAAAATTTTGCTCTTGGGCGCGCAACAAATTTGACCCGAACGTTTGCATCTAAATAGATCTGTCATCTCGGCGTTTTCTGAGGAAGATTAGCAAGAAATTTCAAGGGACTCTCCTTTATTTAAGGTGGATCTACTTACTGAAGCAGGTGAAACTGAGCAGGCTGACAATGCAGGAGCCGGGACATTCCTCGCGTGGATCTGGAGTGGGCGTATTGGGCAGTACATAGGGCGGTGCTGTGGGCGGTGGCGTTGGCGACGGCGTTGGTGGCGGCAATTTCGGTTTGGGTGCACCGGCACGCGAATTGTCACAGCAAACTGAGCCCTTGGAGCAGGTCGTGGGATTCGTTAACAGCACAGAGGGACGTTCACAAAAGGCGGCCATAATGGTGAGCAAACAGAAACCCGGACAACGTGGCACAGCTGGCGGTGCCGGCGGTGGTGGTGCAGGTGAGTTCAGTGTACTTTCGGCAAACGATATGAACTGTGAGAGCAGATCTCCGCCAGACTGTGTGGCAGCTGGTGCTGGTGATGGCGGTGGTGGTGCTGGCTTAGCCGCTGGCTTGGCGGCTGGCTTGTTGGCTATCTTGGTGGCTGGCTTGCTGGGGGTTGGTGGCTTAGCAGGCGTCACTTCAGAGGCAGTGCCCGTTAAGCAGCAGCTACCCTCCCCGGGGCAGAAGGCATCGGAATCGATCTCATCGCAGAAGATGGCAAAGATGCCATTCATACAGTCACCCTCGCATTCCTTCATCACTTGACCCTGATCTTGGCCGGACTTGAGCTTGTTCTTGTTGCTATGGTTATTATTCGATGTTTCCTCTTCGTCATCATCCTCCTCTTCCTCCTCATCATCCTCATCCTGGGCAGCAGCTTCTGTTGTGGTGGTTGTGCTGGTCTTCTTGTGCTTGGTAGGCTTGCTTGGTGCGTGACTGTTGTTATTGTTGTGGGTCTTGGTGCGTGCCGGCTCGGGCGTTGTGGTAGTAGTGCTTGTGGTGCTAGTAGTTGTTGTGGTGCTAGTCGTCTTGCTGGCCGTGGGCTTGGGCAAAGTTTGATTGCTCTTCAGATTGCTCATGTGCTCTGTGGAGATAGACGAACTCAGTTTTGGCTCTTCACAGGATAACTCTCAGACTTACTGGCAGGTATGTATATATCCTTAGGCAGCTTTCCATTGGCGTACTCATCCAGTGAAACGCAACACTTGGTACCCTCCTTGCAGAGACCTCCGCTAGTCAAGTAGGACTCACAATATTCCGCTATGTGATCCTCCATACAGACGCCCGTGCAATTCTCTGTGAAAACAAAGTGGAGTTTAGCCTAGTTTACGTTGCTTTGGCTGAGGTTTGGCTTACTATTTTCATTTTCCGTTTTGCTAGCCTCCAGTTTATCCTTAGATTTGGTTGTAGTGGCCTTTTTTGTGGTGGCAGCTGGCTTCTTGGTGGTGGTGGAGATGGTGCTTGCAGCTGGACGCTTTGGCTGTGGCTTTGGCTTTGGCTTGGGCGTTGTGGTCGTCGTTGTGGTTGAAGTGGTACGTTTAGTGGTGCTACTTACAGTCGTGGAGGTGCGCTGTGTGGAGCTGCTGCTGCTGACTGTGGTTGTCGTTGTTCTAGGTGTGGTGACAGCGGTTGCGTTTTTGCCTAGTTTTGAAATGGAGATGCTTAGTTGTGGGAGACTAAGGATCAAGGATGAAATTCGGACTGTGTCTCACCTGGCGCACTCTCTATGCAGCACTTCATACTGGGCGAGGGGCAGGGCACATCGTCGAGCACCTCATAGCAGATAAGCGTGGCCAGCGTATGGACACAAACACCTGGGCAATCCTTGGCATCCGCTGTGCTGGTAATCGTATCCAACAGGCCGGAAAGGAAGCTGCCCGCCAATGATTCATCCTGTGCCCGAGCCAGAGGCTTGTTGGCCAATAGCAGCAGACAAAGACTCAACGTGCAAAGTATTCCTTGCGAAGTTCCCATATTACTTAAATTTTTCATATCACTTTGTTCAATTGTGGAAAAGTTAGCTCATCGCGTTGCAAGAATCTGCGAAAGAGAAAGACAGATATTGGGATGAAGGGGCGAGAGCGAGAAGAATCGAAATTAGCCAAGTGAAAGTTGAGCTTAGTCAGCGCCCCCATCCATGTAACCCCAAAGGCTTGTGACGTAACAGAGCGCTTAATGTCTCAATGCCTTGCAGCATCTGAGCTGAGCCGAGCTGTGCTGTGCTGCAGCTGAGAGCTGAGAGCGCCAAGAGAGAACCCCAAAAGATCATTGGCCTAGAAAGCGTTCAGCAAAAGCCTCACTTGCCGCCTTACACTGAGCGAAAAAATACAGTACTATGACCAAGTTTTTATTGATTCAAAAAAAGTTTGGATCTAAATTTTTCTAAAGAAAACAAGTTTGGAATAAAGCGTAAAAATTCTTATATTAAGAATTTAAATATATTTGATCAAATCAAAGGTAAAAATTCTTCTTTTAAGCATGTGAATCTTATAGATTTTAAAAATAGTTGTAGATAATATTTGAATATATTCGAATAAGACTAGAAATTTGTAGTAAGAAATGAAAAATTTAGACTTATAGAAAATTTTCAGGCGAATACACTTTGGATTTCAAATTGAGGAATCACCACCTCAATTCTTAAACCCATTTTCTTCGAGTGTATTAAGAGCAACTTCTTCAGAGGTTTTATTGTATGGGGGCATCTGTCGAAAAACCAGTTTAATTGCTTGTTGCCTCGCCTCATTCTGGTTAATGGACTGAGGAGCTGGTTCTGTGACAGGTGCGTCCGTCTAACCGCTGTATAAAGCTTTCTTATCTACTATGCCCCATTTTAATATTACGTATACGTCTCCCAGGGGGATACAAAAAAAAAAACAAGTGGTACAGCAAGAGCATTTGATATACGAGGCCTAATAAATGTATTTGGGTTGACAGTTGCATGAAAATAGTTTAAAAGGTAGTTGAAGTACAGTTCAGACTCGTTTTAACTGTGAAAACTTTTGACCAATGTGGAAAACTAAAGGCAAGAGTTAGAACTTAGGTAAGAGTCTTAACCGAAGAAACTGAACTGAGCCAAAAAAGTATTAAAATATCAAAATAGAAATAAAAGCCAAGTTAATGGCTTAAATACCACAATTAAAAGTACATTAAATTCTAAGCAAAGGTTTAAATTCCTCATTGAATCTCACTGAAAGTCTAGCTTTTCTTCCCAAAATTCAAGATGAAACGTTTTAGCATTATGAATGAAATAGAAAGTACATTGCCCCAAAAACAAAAATAAACAACAACGAAGACAAATTGAAACCAATCTCAGTTGACAGATCTTTAGCGAAAGTGCTGGCAATAAATATGTAGTTGACTAGCACTTGACAATGGCTAAAAGCCGAAGAAAAATGGCAGAGCTATAGCTAAATGACAATTATGTGCCGGCCACAACTAGTGTCCCGCTTCCCCTTCTTATCGCTTGCTGCATTTGCCTCACGTGCGCGTCGCTTTCACGTTCAAACCGGAAATTTTAGACTTAAAGGGCCAAGACTATTTAGAAAAAAAAAAAACAAAAAAATTGTCACTAAGCCAGGCGTGTGACAATCCTCAATCTGTATATAAAAGAACGAACAGCTAGAAAGCTGAAGCGCCTGTTCCAAGCGCTTGGCTAAGCCAGGTAGAACCCAAAAAAAAACTGTAGTGCGCACGTCTTTTGGGTCAGCCATCGCCACGCGCTATCTCTGTCTGGCGCATGGGCACACCTACGCCATCATGAATACCAAGTCCGGCACCAAATTCGTTTAAGTAGGTCAGCTGCATAAGGCGCGACACCAACAACAGTAACAGTGGCATGTTACAGCCTGCTCCACTACACCTCTCGCTCGCACTCACTTTTTAAGTTTAGCATGCGAATTATGTGTTCCTCACACTTGAGGCGAGTCGTAAAGAAATTCTTTCATTAAACGACGGCAGCCAAAACAAACAGAAACCGAAACAGAAACACGCATTCAAATGCCGATCGAACGGTTAACAATAACGGTAAACGACGGTTGGCAGGCACACTAGCTACACTAAGAGAAAAAAACAAATTTTTTATTTCCACTAAAATCAAATCGAAATGCGGCCAAGGTCGATATTCCAAATTATTGAATTATGAATTTAATAATAAATAAAACATTATTCAGTTTACTTTAAATGTATGTGTAAGTATAAGAATATATGAGTATACGCTTTCTTTTCTCTAAGTGTAGCATAGTTGAAATCAATTTTTATTTGGTCAACTGCAGATTGTTTTTGTTTTTGCATGCTCTTGTCTATAAACTCTTTCATTTTTAGCACTTCCATTAAAGTCCCGAGACACAGTTACATACACACACAGGCACGTACACACACATGCATATCACTCTACCAAAGACAGCGACTGATCCAAAACCATTGCGACTGAGTCTTCGTCTTTGGGCCGCAATACGAACAAGTTAAGCGACTTTTTCCCCTTCTTCTGTTTCCTCTACTTTGTTTGCTCTTTCTGAATTTATGGTAACGGTAAGCACAAGACGACACATAACTGTGCGCTGGATCAGCAGGACAGCGTAAGGCGGCGCAGACGTGTCGGGAATGCGGCACAGTTTTCCAATTGCTAATGGTTGCGTATGCAAAGTTCTTACAACACACACACACACTTGTATACATACACACTTATATGAATAACGTAACTAACCGTTCTTAATGCCGGGGCAACTGCACCTTGCGAAAGCCAGCAACAAACTGACCAATGCTCAAGGTTCTCGATGCTTGGTAAGCCGCCAAGGCCAGCAGCAGCCACGAGCAGCGGCCACAGGCCGGAGAAAGTGAGCAAAAGAAACTTTGTCGAAAGAGCAACAGCAAAGAGCGAGCGCTGCGCTCTCTTTGCCACCTGTTCTCGGCAGCAGGCAGAGCATAGGTCGCTTACAGCTGGTCGTGCGCAAAAAAGGATCGCTTGACAGCTGTAATGGCTGCAATTATTGGCACTTCAGAAATTTTGCGACCTTTTTCTTCGCTTAAGCATTAACCCCGGAGTGTGCCCACTTAGCGGATTATATTGCTGCGATTGTTGTTCTCGCTTTCTTCCCTTTCAGCGCATCGTTCGCCAGGCTTAGTTATGCAAATCTCAAGTGCACTCTGTGCGAACCCTATGCAAATTTCGCAAGTCAGCAGGGAATTTGTTTATTACCTGAATTTTCGCATGCAAATGCATTGCTAGGATAACTGTTGACTGTTTTACTGTTGTCAAACAATGTCGAAATGCAATTATGAGTGCAGAAATCGAATGAGGCTGGGAAAAATTGCATAATCGCCTGCTTAAGCCGAACGTCACGTGGCTTGGGCAACATAATCTTAACCTCAAATATGCAAAGAAAGGAATTTCTACTTTTTTACTTTTACTTTGTCTAGCTAATTAGAGCTGGCATAGCCTATAGCATGTCTAACAAATGTCTAGCAAAAGGACAACCTTAAGGAAGATCTTTTAAGTGATGCGGCGTCTCAGCCTCTGTATTTTTCGGATGTTCCCAGGCTTCAGACATCCTAAACATTCTTCACACGAACGAAATTTGAATAAAACGCTGCCTAAAAAAATTGAAAGTGGTAAAAAAAGTGAAAAAACTTTAAAAAAAATTATAGAAAAAAACTTATTTATCATTCTGTGAGCATACTTCGTATACCTGAAATTCTGGCCCCTGGGCACAAGGCAAATAGATAAAGTCCTGTGTTGGTGGTGGTGGTGGTTGTGCCGTCCCCGCTCTCCGTCTCTCTCTCGTTCTCTGTCGTCCTGCGTATGCAAATCACGTTGATTCCTTTTCAATCTCAAACAATGAAAGGAGGGTCGTCCTTTTCGGCCACACATGTTTTTCGCTTCTCCTTTTTTTCTACATTAATCGTCCTATTTAAAAAAAATATAGTTGATTAAACCCTTTGCTTGTGTAAAAGTTTTTTTTAGCTGATTTTTCCTCTTTTTTATACCGTTTGCGAGTGTTTTTTCATGCTCATCCCGTTTTTGTCATTTCACTTTTTCGTGGGAACTGTGGATCGGACAGCTATATATGATAATGAAGTATACAAGGCGGACGCGAATAAGAACACGTGAGATGGGAAGAGTGAGAGCTTAGTAATGGGTGCATGGTACAGGTCTAAAGATATTAGAAAATCAGAAATATAAGACTTTTCAAGGAATAAAAAAAAAAATTTTTAATTATTTTTTTAAAAATATTTTTTGATAAAAACACTTTTTGGTTTTAATTCAATTATACATTTTATTTTCAGTTCCACCTAGTATTAAATTTTACAGTTAAGTCAAATTTTGATAATCTATGTTTTTATTGTGGTTACATCTTTTGTTTTCCAAGACGTTGGTAGAACAGTTCCCTAAGCGATTAATGCTTAATCATTTTGCCACCCTTCCTCGCTTCAGCCATGCTCGATCTTCTGATCTGATTTTAGGGAGAGGCGAGAAAGTTGGAAGAAAACAACTCGATTTGCATATTGAGGATCATGTAAAAAGGGGCTGAGGGTTTGTCATGGGAACAAAAGATGAATGCTTTATCAGTGAATAGATGCAAATCAATATTTGATGTAATTAATTAACATCATCAAAAATAGAAAACAACAATATTAACATTTATCAATCAATTTGAAGACAATTCAATCAATATCAATGCAAATCAGTCAATTAATTGTTTTACATTTACATTTACCTAAAACTAAGCATATAATTTATATTTAGAATAAATACAGAATGTACTCTTTGGCTTGACAATCAAAATTTAAAATGTATTCTCAATAAAATTACAATAACATCAATGCTTCTCTTGTAGTTTTTGAATGTAACGGCCTGGGACTGTTGACTGATTGGCCTGAATTGATGTGGCAACGCCATCAGCGCTATCTTTTGAATGGCATGAAAGTATCGATACCATTGGCACATCACACATCAAATAGATATCGATATTAATATACGTACGTGTCCAAAATCAGCTGCGTCGTAGCAAACAAACAATGCGGTGAATAAATACCTCTTAACTGGCGACATTAACAAATTAATATACTGACGAAATCGGTGGGAGTTAGTTGCAAAAAACCAGTAGCAGAGTAGAGAAGAACTATGACAAGTACACATAAATTGCGGCGCAAGGCGTTAGCGAGCAGTGGCCTAGCAATCGCTTTGCTTGTTCTGTTATATTGGACCGATTTTACGGGCGGCTATTTTGCAGCTCTCGATGAAGCTGAAACGAACAAGAATTGTTTTTGTGAGGTAAGGTTTGAAAGTGGATCATATATAAAAATATACCAAATATATATATAAATATTTTTATTCGGCAGCTCGAAGGTTCTATTAACGATTGCAGCTGTGATGTGGACACGGTTGATCACTTTAATAACATGAAAGTCTATCCGCGTCTTCAGAGCTTATTAGTGAAGAACTTCTTTCGATTCTACAAGGTTAATTTGAAGCAGGACTGTCCCTTCTGGCCGGATGACAGTCGTTGTGCCATACGTTTCTGTCAGGTCGAAAACTGCGAGGAACAGGCCATACCCGAGGGCATAAAGGATCAATCAGAGCATCGTGATAAGGCGGCTTCATTCAAGGTATGTTTTTTTTATATATTTATGCATTTATGCATTATATATGTAGAGCACGTATTTCTTTTCAAGGGGCTGCACAAATTATTAGCAGTTACAGTGAAAGTAGCCTAAAACGAATGTCTTCTGCTGTTACTACAGTGAAAGTTAGCCTGAAGTTCACGCAATATCATATCATTTAGCTTTTGTTCTATACAAATGTGAAAGATAATCGATTCGTGCCTTAAATAATGTTTTAATTAAAGGCAGCTGTCCCTTTTTAGAAACTTCACTGTATCTCCAATTCTGTTATCAGCAGGTGTATTAATTGATTTTCGACAGACCGTTTCCTTTAAGTAACAATATTTATTTATTATCTTGCTGCTGTATTGGATGAATTGTCATAAATTCCAATCACTATCTATAAATATATAACTCAATGAATGAACGTGTCGGCAAGATATTGCATATAGTATATATAAGTATCTTCAGTGCTTGACAATCAGCTAAACATGACGTGGCTTATTGATACAGATGTGAAAAGTTCATTCAGACGCCTCTTATTGTGAGACCAGCCTCCTCAGACAAGCTGTTAAGTCTATAAGATTGTTGCATTATTATTTAAACAGCTGTATAGCTAAGTCTCTTCTCTCGTAATGACTTCCTCATTAACTGATCTATATTTATCTAGTACACCCGTGAGGCACAACTGGAGAGCAGATGCTCGGATGTCGAGGATTTTGACAGTGCATTGGGTTTCCTGGATACGAGCATCAGTGATCAGGCTCATAGGGAATTCGAATTGTGGGCTAAACACGATGAAGCCGAGGAAGATTTTTGCATTGTCGACGATCATGATGTTGATGCACAGTATGTGGATCTATTGTTGAATCCGGAACGGTATACGGGCTATAAAGGCGATTCGGCACATCGCATCTGGAAGAGCATATATCTGGAGAACTGTTTTGGTGGCAACAACGAAACCGCAAATAAATTCTCCAGCTATATGCCTCACATGGAGTTGCGTGATGTCTGTCTGGAACAACGTGCCTTCTATCGTATCATTTCCGGATTACACTCAAGCATTAATATACACTTGTGCTCGAAATATTTATTATCAGAGACAAAGGATTTCCTAGACCCCCAAGGCATCTGGGGACCTAATGTCAAGGAGTTTAAGCGTCGCTTTAGTCCAGAAACAACTAGCGGCGAAGGTCCACACTGGCTACGCAATCTATATTTTATCTATCTAGTCGAATTGAGAGCGTTGGCCAAGGCAGCGCCATATTTGAGACGTGAGAATTATTATACGGGAATCGCCGAGGAGGATGAGGAAGTAAAGCTGGCTATGCACGACATGCTAACGGTCATAGAGTAAGTAGAGCTCTATATTTCTATAAAAGAAGTATCTCATGTTATCGTATCTCATTACAGATCCTTCCAATCACACTTCAATGAGAATGCCCTATTCAGCAGTGGCATTGCCTCGATTAAATTCAAAAATGATTATAAAGAGAAATTCCGAAATATCTCACGTATTATGGATTGTGTTGGCTGTGACAAGTGTAAGCTGTGGGGTAAATTGCAAACGCAAGGTCTGGGCACCGCACTCAAAATACTCTACTCGGAAAAACTGAATTTGGCAACGGAAAGTGGGATTTGGGACAAGCCACACATCGAGGCGGATCCTATATTCCGATTGTCGCGAACAGAAATTGTTGCGCTCTTCAATGCCTTTGGCAGGTGGGTATTTAAACCTTGGTTAAGCGAGCTGTGAATATGCTAAAACAATACCTCGTCAGAAGATACAGGGTATTGCTTAGCTGACAAGGTCACTTGCCCTTTTTTCTAAACAACATTCGTGCATTTCACTAATTAATGTATTTTTGTTTCATTTCAGATTATCCAACAGTATATACGAAATGGAAAATTTCCGGCGTGTACTCAGATAGCCAGATGAATAGTAAAACGCCCCTTAAAACACGTCACGAGTCAAAATTCCCTACATTTCGAGCTCTCTCATCCGCGTACGACTGCTCAAAGACTTTTAGTTAATTGATGCGTACATCTATTTAGACATAATTTAATGATGGATATGATTAGGGCCGGTTTCCCTCCAAAATAGTTACCAGCAGCAGCCAGAGGCTACCAACCGTGGACAGCTGTATTATTGTATATATTGGGAATGCATTAAAAAGGTTTATACGTAGGCTACTTGTACTTTACTACCCCCACCCCTATTTCCGCTACACAGGTGTATATTTTTCATATTGTAAGTTAGAGTATATTAATTTATTGTGAACTATTGCATAACTATTTCTAGGAAACAATGAAAAAATAAAAAAATTTTCTTGTGCAATAATTTTGTATGTTTTTTATTCCAGCCGTTACAGAAACAAAATGCCGCAGTATTAAACGTAGGACAGTCTGAATAGTGGAGGCCAATCGATAATAAATAACAATTTTGTTTGTCGTACAGCAACTATCTCATTTAATGGTAACACATAGTTAGCGTTGTCATGCCTACTGTAAACTAGCGACGTTAATAGTGGCGGCGCTACGATAACAATTATTTTTGACATGCTGCGTAGCAACATTAACTGATCAGGCGTTGCCATGCCAACAACAAGCTGACAACGCTGTCAGTACATTCAAACACACTCAATAACAATCAACAATATTTTTATGTTATATAGCAACCGAGTTTTTTGTTAAACAGATGAAAATCTGAGCCCAAGAAGTACGGCTTGATTAAACTAAATATATATTTGTATTCAAAATGGTTGTGCTACATGTGAAACGCGGCGATGATCATGTGTTTCTCTATGAAACAAGTGTGAACACGGCCACCGATACCGTTATACGAGAATTGGTATCGGTTTACAATGGCCGCTTGAAAGTTCAGCGCATTTGCATGGAGATTGAGGAGCTGGCCGAGCACGGTACAATGCTGCCTGAACAGATGAGGCAGCTGAACGATGATCAGATCGAGGAGCTACATCTAAAGGATGAATGGGCCGATAAATGCATTCCCATGGGCGGTTTTAGCTTCAACAAGGATCCGCTGTGCCGGCGCAACGGCCAACAGCCAAACGAAGCAATGCGCAAAGTGCTAGAAAAGGCGGTAACTGATGCCAAGGCAATGATAGACAAGGTATATTGCTATATTGTACATATCGTGTATGTTTATAGCTATTTACCGTTTCATATTCAATAGAAATTGTGCAAATCGAATTCGGCTCTGACCCTGAAGATCGTTGAGGAGGCATTGAACATTTTGCGCGGCGCCGTGATGATTGTTTATCCAATGAAGCTGCCTCCGCATGATACCATACAAATGGAATTTATTAATATGGAGGATTTAAGTGGCACGCAGGCCTCAAAGGAGGTGATTGAGCCGTCCAAGGCGCAATTGTGGTTTGCAGGACGCCAAATTTTAATGGGCAAGCAGCTGAAGGAGTATTTGGGCAGCAATGATAAGACTAAGGTGGTGAAACCAGTTTCAGCTATATGTAGATGTTACAATAGCTATATGTTTTATCTTCTATCAGGTGGTGGTCAAGCTAAACCAACTAGGTGAGGGTCCACCTGGCAGGGAGCAGGTCATAAACGAGCAGCTGCGTCGACAAATGATGGCAGCTAACTTCAAGCGACAGGAGGAGCTCAAGGTAAGTCTCAACTAAGCTCGTTTAAATAGTGTAAGGAGAACTGTGATGGTGGATATAAGAGTTTTTAAATAGATAGTATTGCGATTGATGAACTTCTTTAAAAGTATCCAAATTATTGTGATTCCAAACATGCTTTTCCTGCTCGAGCGAGCTTTGAAATGCTTTATTTATTAATATTTTCTATAAGTATGCTCTTACATATGTATATAAAGTATATATATCTATAAATGGATTACATAGGTTTAATGAAATTTGTAGAAAGTTAAGTTAAGCTGGGTCTCAAAAGCTATACCCTATTTCTTAGGAATTGTGCAAATCGGGCTTAAAAAATATTCAGTAATACTTCCCAAACTGCCATAAATTTTCTTAAAAAAAAAACAAAAATTTAAGGTAGATATTTGAAATATTCTTCACCAGACTTGCTGCCCATATTTTTCGTAGATAAATTTCGCATAGATGAGCTAAACTAGTTCAGAGTATAAGAGAATTCATTGTATATAGGCATAGCTACTAAATCTCAAATCGTTAACCGTTGAAAAATGGAAAATCGAGGCCAAAGATAATATGACCTTAAATCTATGTGATTTCTGTGTTCTACAAACTTGATTTGTCGTCTTTTCTCTAAATAAATGCATTTGCCCAAAAAAAAAACATTTTTGGTGCCATTTCCTATTAAGGAATCTAAGAGCTTATATAAATGTATATATATATCTATATAGTTATATGGTTCAGCAGATAAGAATCGAGTTTTTGTCGAGTTTTGTCGTTGGTTTTGTATTACAATATATTCCCTGGATTATGTGTATGTGTGTGTATATATATATATATATATATATATAAATTCTTGTTCTAAATGCAACTGACTTTGCAAATTCCAAGGCACATCTACTGAACCAAGCTGATTAAATAGTTATATATATATAGTTGTTCGTAATCCTAACTTTAAAGAGGTTAGTTATAAAGCTCTTGAGAGTTACATTTTCTATAAAAGAATGTGAATGCTAAGAAAACCCAGATATATGTATATATAAATATTTCTATAAATATAAAAAACAAAGATTTTAAGTAAACTTTTGCAGGTCCCTAAATATTTGGTAGAGTGTCTTCCATGTTATGTTGGTTGTTCTTTTTTCGATTTTCAAGCATATATATATATATATATGTATATATATATATATATATATATGTATATATATATATATATATATACCGAGCTCATTTTATAGCTAACCTTCAACTATATAGGACTATATATAGACTAGGGCTATATATATTTAGAGTATAACTAGCGGCTTTTCGGGCACATCACATTTGCTCGCCTTTTCGTCCTGATCCTCGGTGAAATGCTGTTCATTGGAGCCGGCAGTTGGACTTAACGGTATCAAGGATTTGGTGCTGCCAATCATTTCGGGTGTATCATAAGGCAGCGCCTGTTCAGACACCTGCACCACCTCTACTTCAACCACTTGCTGTTGTTCTATTTCAACCACATCGTCATCTGTGTCATAAACTTGTTCCGGCTGATTGGCGGCCGCATTGCCAAAGACATCATCATCCGAATCGTCGCCGGCGCAAACACAACGCATCTTCGCATCGTCACCCACCTGCAAAGGAGGGAAGTATTTAATGCCTTCAATTGATAATCTCTAAAATGTATAACTCACCTTGACGGACTTCGTTATCACGCACAGCGAAATGGAGGAGATCACGAAGAGCACAATCGGCACAATCAGCGAGACGACCAGCTCGCGGTAGACCTTATCCAGATCGTAGCGTGCGACCACAAATTCCACATTTGCATCCTGAAAGAAGGGTGGTTAAAGCTCTTTGGACTGATAGACTACGAGATACTCTCTTTTTGTTTCCCTGCAAACTACATTTCTCTCTATCTGTTACATACATACTCTTAGCATATAATACCCTATTTTTGAATTGCTATAGCCTACAAGGCATACTGCGCTACCTGATACAGCGCTGCTTGGCGCCAATTCCTTGGTTACGAGTGGCAGTTGCCTTAACCCCACCTGCTACAAACTTGCCTTATGCTCCTGGTACGCAACATTTGAAACCCGATCCCCCAGCTCGGCTGGTTGGCCAGCTGCTTGGTTACCTTGTTGTAGTAGCATTGATAGCGTGACTGAGCTGTGTTATTATCGCCATCGTTGCCATAGCGGGCCACGAAGTCCTTGCACTCTCCTTTGAGTGTGTTGACACAGCCCTCTAGATTGATGAACAGTTTTTTCCAGCTGTAAATGGTTAGATTGGCCTGGTTGGGCAGAAACTTTTGCTCCGGATCTACGGCATGTGTGCTGTTCTCATAGATGGCCCAGAACTGGGTGAAGTTCATATACGGAGCCGGCAGAGTCTCATGCTCCAGCAAGGTGCCATTCAGGCAGTCCGTAGCACTAATAGAAAAGCATTCGAATATAGCTTATATAAGTTGGATTCTATTCGTCACTTACGTAATGCGATTGTCTGACTCGCGAGTGACTGTTGCACAGTTGGTCAAGAGATTGCCATCGTCCTCCTTCCAGAACTCGGTGGGTTCAATGCGTACGCCATGCTCCTTGCCGCGTGCCTCGTTGAAGGCCACAGCGTTCTCACAGTCGGCAGCAATCACATTGTCCTCCTGCAGGCAGATAGTCAAGAGGACTTATAATCGACATCCTTTAGAGGTACTTACGTGCATGATCAGCGTATTGATATTGGCTGTAGTTATGCGTGAGCAATAGCGATCGCAGCTGAAGGGTCGTTTGATCTTCGTGCAGTGCACGCCATGGCACTCGAAGAAGCCATTCAGCTTGGTATTGTCCTTGGCAGAGTTAATAACTGGTCCATCGGGCTTGTGATGACACAAAAAGAACTCGGACATGTTCTTGCAGTGACCTGAATAAAGAAGTTTCGGAGTTGAGATGAAGTTAAAGAGAAGTTGAAATGAACTTCAGCATACGTCTGTTAGTCTCTCTATAAAAGACTCAGCTTTTCATGCAATATACTATAATACTATGATATCCTATCCTATCTTTCGGCACTTACCATTGGAGCAGTTGAATACGCCGCGAATGTTGTTGCAAACGGTGCCATTGTTGCAGTTGAATTTGTTCAATCGATTCAGGTCAATCTGAAAGCGATAGAAGAGGGCGGCAGATGTAGTAAAAAGATTAGATGTTTGCATGTCCATTTCCGTTAATGGATCGTAAAGACGTCTTGGCGCCAGAGAAATGCTGCAAATGCTACAAATACTTGACACATATTTGCCTTCGCATCGGATTGACAGGCTCTGAGTCATCCATTTCGCTTGCGATTTTCTTTTATTGATGGTTCAAACTAAGCAGAGGTTTAATTTTCTCAAGGAAACGACTTTATTGCTCGTTTTATTTTGTGGTCTTAACATTATGAAGGAACCAATTTCATGTGGAGAAATCTTTTACTAAAGGTTCAAACTCTTTTCATAAAGTTTCAAACTCTACAAAGAAGAGAATCTAAGTGGTTCAATCTCAATAAATGCCACTTGTGGTTGAAACTACACAGATTCAATAAGATCTTAAACTTCGCATTGGTTCAAACTCCGCAGCTTACCTGAGCACATGACGTATTGGTCACCCTGGTGCAATTGTTGAGTTGTATATCGGTGCCATTGCGTCGCACCACCGAGTGAATCTGCGGACAAAAGCCACTGGTGCGAGTCAAGCACCACTCGCCGCAGGAGGCCCAAGGACAATTGTTGGGCATTTGACGATCGACTGTTTGGCACATGACCGGATCCAGTTCGAAGCCCGACTTGAAGGCTCTGAAGTAGAACAAAGCAGCTAGAATATATAGAGAGAGTGGGGGATGGGAAGCGTGCGGTACTCACTTGAGCGAGGGCGAGTAGATGGCCACACTCAGATAGACAATGGAGACGCAGGACAGCACCATAGTCAGCTGGCATAGGCAGATGGCGCGACAGATGCGCTTATCCTGTTCGGGTATAAGGCGCGGCTTGTCCTTGCGACGTGCCATGGCTATAGGGTAGATAGGACTTGTTGAATTCGCAATCAAGTCAACTTTAACTTTTTCTTTTCTCGCTGCTTTACCCTATATATATCCTTTTCAAGGTGACTGGGTTGAGGGTGGGTTCCACTTGCTGTTGCTGTTTGATTTGCTGCTATTTGTTCTATTTGTGTGTCAACTGTTTGTTTGCCGTACGAACTATTTGAGTTGCGTTTGTTTTGGCCAACTTTTGCACTTGCTGTGCATGTCCTTTGCTGCTCTTTTTTAATGTCCTTTTGCTGTGTTTTCCTATGTTTTCCTATGCCCACACAACAAGTGCCAAAGACTTCGGTGCGCTGCTATTGACCGCTCGCTTGCAACTGACTGAACCAGTCAATGCCTGTGCCTGTGCCTGTTCGTCCTGGCATTGTCCTGTTTTTAGCCAGGCTGCTCAAAGCGTACTTTTACTTTCCAAATGAAAGCGAAAGTAAAAGTATGCCAAAACAAACCCTTGGCCTGCCTGCCCGCCACCCTCCCTGACCCCAACGCCTGCGCACAGCAAAAGCTTTCTCTCTGTCTCTCTCTCACCCTCGCTTTGAAATCCTTCAAATAAAACTCTCTTTATTGTTTTTTTTTAGTGTAATTTGTTTATTTGTAATTAGGCCGTTAGCTTTTTTTGGTTTTGTTAAATTTGTTTATTTGATAAAGACACGTTAAGTAAAAAATGTTTTTGTTTGAAATATTTGTCGGATTTTTTTTGTTTGATTTTAAAAAATTCTCATAAGCAACGTGCGTTATATATCGGTACTGCTATTAAGCTATATATATGTATATATACCATATACATATATACATATGTATACATAAATATATATATATATATATATACATATATATATATTTATATATATTTGTTATATATTTCCATTAAATTTTTCATTTTTATATTGTTTTTTTACATAAGTTTTTTAAAACAATTTCAAAATGTCGCAAATTGTGAGTTTGAATGATTGTGGAATATTCATATATATATATATATATTTGGTTCCGATTTCTATGGTGTGTGTCTGAATTCATGTAGTTCATATGTAGAACTCTCTAATCCCAGTTTTTTTTAGCTAGGTTTACAATCATTTGATTTTTACGTTTTTACGAATTTGTTACTTAATATTTGTTTTTTTTTTTTTTTGTTTTTTTATGACTACTATCACAATTCTTTTTTGAAAACAAGCATCTTATTTATTCTTTTATTTTTGTGTAGAAATTTGAGTTTTATCTAATGTATCTATATATTATGGAAATGGTGGAGCATCGAGAAGCGTTACAAGAAATAAGCGAAAATTTCTTAAACTCAAGTAATATAAAGTTATTTATATATATATGTGTGTGGTATATAAAGCAAGTTGTTCTACGAATTGAAAAGTTCTTAACAAAATTAGTTTGAAAAGTTTGTTTGGTTTTGTCAATGCTCCGCTATAAGTAAATGTGTCCTATATAATAATGGCAGATGGTTTCCTCTTTCAATATATAGTATATAAGCTATTTGTATATATATATATGTGTGTGTGTGTGTGTTGGTATAGACTACATAGTTAATTAGCTATTTGTTTAAGGAGTTTTTTTTGTTGGTTTTTGTGTTTTGTTTAACTAATTTGTATTTTTTGCTAGTATTCCATTTCATCATCTTCATCACTGTGACACAGAAGTTTGCTAAAAGAATTGATTGGAATCGTAAAGCTATATAGATCAAATGCTAGATTGAGTCAGTTAACAAATTAAGTCAAAGCATGCCAGAGAGTTGTTTCCATATGTGTGCTAGGCCTATGATAGGTACACTCAGAGAAAAGGCCAGCAGGCATAATTTTCCATTGAATTATATAATATAACCAGACTAACCAAAAATATCCTAGCCTAAATATCTATATATCTTATGCACTTTTAAAGCTTATTTCAGGCTGTCAAATTCTGCATTTTTTTTCTTAGTTCCAAAACTTTTGGAATTCAGTTGATCTAAGTTTTCTTTGACACTGGGACAGAAAAAACTGCAAAATATGAAAATTTTAAAAGAAGTATCAAGTTCTAGTTAATTAGTTCAGCTTTCTAGCTGCTTAAGCTTTTTCTAGCTATTAAATTCTTATTTTAGAAAAATTATCACACTTCAAATTATAATGCAGGTTTAAAATAATAAGATCTTATGCTTGCATTTAGAAAATATATATCGAATACTTCAAAATAAGCTCCATTTGTTTTAACTATAATACGCTAAGCTCAGAGCTTAAGTGCAGGCTAAGTTAAGTCTAAAGACTCAACTCAGAAGTTAAATAAACGTTTTCTCCCCTTGTTAGGCATATTTTCTCTGAGTGTATTCAGCAGCAAAGTAAAACATGCAAAAATGAAAAACATTGAACTAGCAAATACATTAAATCATCATGCTCATATATATATATTATATATATAAGATTTAAAAATATACTTTTTATATTTAAGTTTAAAATTATTTTCTTTTGTTTTTTGGTCGAATTTGAACTGAGCTTTGTATAGTGAATATTATTTAAAGCCTGGACGAGTGCAGAATTTCTTTGCTTTTAAGTAAAACTTGAAAGTATCTAAGAAATATTTTATATATATAACATATATATATATACATATATTTATATATATAGTCTATAAGATGCATTTATCTGTTTTGTGCTCTTTAAGTTTTAGAAGAAAAGTCTTGTAGAGAGTTGAGAAAATGGGTCTAACTAAACGCCCTTGAGGTGTATAATGCTATATAGATTAGATTCTTACGATATGGCTTAGCTTGAAGCTGAGATCGACCGAAAAGATATATTTGCTAAGGACACTTCAGAGTAACTTTTTTAAAGCTTTTTTGTTTATGTTCTATGCATTGGGTGTGTACTGAGCGTGCTGAGATTCCCTTTGGTTACATAGAGCTTTACTTAGATCTAGGTTTTTGTAGTCCTATTTCAATTTCATTTTCGAAATTCAGGCACTGTCGCTTTTTAGTTATTCATTCAAAATACATTCAAAGTTAAGGACTTTTCCGTATTACATTTCATGCAGTTAACGATCCTGAAAATAATTTTACAAAGAGAAAAGAAAGAAAGAAAGAGAGAAGGATAGAGAGAGAAAGGAAGAAAGAAACACGTAAAAGGCATGAACAAGTCGGTGAATGGAGAAACGAGTCTTACAATTGTAATTTCACAAACTTAGGATAAAATACGTTTATAGCGGCCAATATAATAAGGTTTAACATGTACAATCGAGAACGATAACGATAACGATTACTATTACGATTACGATTACTTATGACAATTCCAAATACAAGGCACAATGGAATATTATTTAAATTGTTGGATGTGTGAGTGTGTGTTTAGGGCGGGTATTACTACAATACGGGGGATTTGGTCTGTTTTGTTTAAATGAGACTCACTCTTCCTTTGTTGGAAACTTTTCGGCATAGACACGCGAGGACTTATTGCACGCCTTCTCACAGCAGGGGCAATACCAATAGCTCAAGACACCAATTGAAATGGCAAATAGAACATTCGGTATAATCAGCGAGAGTACCAAGTGGTACAGATTGTTCTCCCATGAGTAACGCCCGATAACCACTTCCGGGTAGGCGCGACTGTAGTAGCAGGGAAATGGCTCGCCAATGTGATTAAAGCTATAGCAAAGAGAACTGTGGATTAGTCTTTCACATACGGCATACAGCACTAAGTTGACCCACCCATATTGTCTGGCGAAAACACTGCAATTGGTCGTCGGTGGATAGCCGCAACCCTCGGAATTGATTAGAAACTTTGTGTAGCTAACATCCCAATTGACGCGCTCCAAGTCTCGAGGATTGCGCTCCCATTCGCTGTAGGGTATTCGCGTATAGTTGACAAACAACTGATGGCACCTGGTCGAATAGAATTCAAATCGCACGTAAATAATCAGATATGCATTAATAGAGAAACTATATACTTAGTGAGTGATGAAGTGCAGCCCTCGCGACACGAACTCCAGCTGCAATTCTTAATGCCCTCCGCATAGATGTGATCGATCACAACGCAGGTCACCGGCACCGGATCGTAGTCGGCGATGATTGTTGAAATTGCAGGATCCACAACAAAGGGTATCAGGAAGAGAAATGTGAACACCGACAAAATGGCAGTCGTACCTATGGAGAGAAACTCTCATTAGTTTTGTAACTTATGTAATGAAGGATGGACAACGAAAAACTGAAGGAAGGACAGCTGAAGGAAGCATAGAAAGGGCAATTTAAGGAAGGACAACTGAAAGAAGGATAACTAAAGGAAGCATAACTAACAGTTAGAAAAACTAATTGAAGCAAGGACATCTGAAGCAAGAACTTACCAAGGCACACGGAGGTGTAGAATTTCGCCTTCTCGAGTATGGTATCGATTTCGATCTCCTCTCGCTTGGCCTTAATGGCGTCGACGCAACCGCTGCCCGGTCGAACTGGTCCATGCGATTGGCAGGAGGAACGACCCGAACGGCTGCTGCTCAGGCTCATTTTGCTGGCCGAAAGCGTTTGCGCCGACAGCGTCGGAGATGTTGGCATCGATGTGGTGGTCGTCAATGTGGAGCTCTTCTTCATGGTTGCTTTTGTGTGTATCTGTATGTCTGTGAGTGTGTGTGGATAAAAGTTTTCTTCTATTTTGTGTTTTCTTTTCTATCACTAAAAGCCTTAAAAATGAACACCGCTAACGTTTGCTGCTCGCTAAGCCTACAACAATAAACAACTTTTTGCCGAGAGTTTTGTCTCTCTGCGTTCTGCTTCTCGATTTCCAAGTTTCTCGCAAGTTTCTCTCTGCTGCGCCTTTTTCTTCTTTCGAAATGGAAATTGTATTTTCTTTTAGCTTTAATCTAAGTCTTTTTTTTTGTTAAAATTGCGTTGGATTTAAATTTTTTATCTAAATTTATTTTGTTTTTAATTTAGTTTAAGGTTAACTTCTTCTTCTTGTTTTGTTTAATAAATCTTCTTAGTTTTGATCACGCATCCCTCCAAACCGTTTGACCATTTGCTGAATTTTATTTGCCTGCTCCTAAGGGCTGATTCTAGTTCCCTCTGTGAGTGTGTGTGGGTGTCTGTGTGTGTGTCCGTGTATGGGTGCGTGTGTGCGTGAGTGCATTGAAGGTATTCCCTATAGATTCTCCTTTCTTAACTTAAAGTTAAAGCATCAATCAACCAGGCCATGCCTAACGCTTATTACTCTCAGTAGATGGCGCGCTTTTCTAGCCTATCCAAGAAAAAAACAAGAATTAAAAATCAAATTCAAATATAGAAATTATACTAATATTGTCCTCTCTTCGGTTCTGTGTGTTCGTAACTCGAGAATTGTTCACGTGCCTCGCATGTGGTGTATATAGATATCTCTTTAGATATAGTTTTATATAGTTTTTCGTTTCGTTTTTGTGTTTGCTGTTAGCTCAGGAGTGTCCTTTAGCAAGCTGCGCTCAGGTGTGTGGTCTGTTAGTAGTTCGATGGAAGGATTACAAAGTGTTTCTCGATTGTTTACTATGCCCAACTCCATTTATTGCAATGCGAAGACGCCAGTCTGATGAACCGGACTGTCTTCCTGGAGCAGAGGAATGCCTGCAAAGATACAGATAGAAAAAATATCTAAATAAGTCTCTTAGATAATTTTTTCTAAATAAAAGTTATTAGGAATTAGGGTTATGAGGAAGGATTTCTGTAGGAAGTTGTCTGAGGCTGTTTTAACAGGAATAACGTTTAAGGAATACTTTCAGTATATTAAGGAGTTTTAGGGAAATGATAAAATGCGAGTGCTCAATAGCAGTTGACACTTGGGATTTCTATATTTGTAAGACTGCGCCTAAGTATAAATGAGCTAAACGTCTTAAAGATCATCACTAACTCTACTTGAGCATAGGTTTGCTATAGTATGTCGCCTAGATTTGGATCCACTACGAGGTGAACAAGTAACGGTTCATTCGATTTACCCTTCGTTTGTCAATTAAGCAATTGTCCGACGTGGCATAGTTGGCCTAAGTGTGTGTATTTACCCTAGTTAGAAGAGGCTCTTTATGTTAAGCTTACGTGACGGATCTCATAGGGCCATGACTTCATCGCCACCGCCTCCACCCATGTCGCCGTTGGTCGGTGCGCCGACGTTGTTCTTGGATAGAATGGTTTCCGTGTCGACGCAGCCCTTGAAACGCATCTTGGCATCGTCGCCGACATAGACGGTGCGCTGGCATAGCAACAGCACCGAACAGGATACCACGAACAGCACCGACGGCACCACCGACGCGAACACGAACTGGCGATAGGTGACCTCCAGATCGAAACGGGCCACAACAATATCCTTCTTCGATGGCGAATAGAAGCAGGGGAAGCGAGCCCGTGCATTATGATCGCTGCCATCCCGACCGAACACCTTCAGGAACTCCTTGCACTCATCCATCAGCGTATTGACACATCCCTCCAAATTGATCATCAGCTTTGATTCGTTCGATATGGTCAAATCGACGTCGGGCGGAGCTATCTCCGGCACCGGCGTCGCCACCGACACGTGCAAATGACTGAGATATGTAAAATTGGTCAAATCGGTGAGCATATTGTGCTCCAGCGTCGATCCATTGATGCAATCCACAGCATCCACTCGATCCGAGGTGTTCTTGATGAAGTAACACGATGTCATGGCCACATTATCGCTCGACTCGTTCCACACTTCCTCCAAAGTCTCCGCATTGATGGCATTCTGGCACTGCGATAGATAAACCTTATCGCCACTGAGCACCACCACATTCTTGTTCCGAGTGGGTATATCCACGCAGCGTCTATCGCAATTGTAAGGCGTGCGTATCTTGCGGCAGGTGCCGCGACTGCAAGAGAACAAACCACTGATGTCCATGCAATTGATCTTGCCACGTCGCCCGGAGCACTTGACTGGAGCGTCGCTATTGTGGAACACACACTCAAAGGCGTCCGTTATGTTCAAGCACTGCCCGGCGGTGCAGTTAAAGGTGCCAGTTAGATTCTTGCACTCATCGTTGATGCAGCGCGCCTTGTCCGCTCGGTCCTGATCGATGCCGTAGCACGTTTTATTCGCTGAATTCGTGCAGTTCTGAAACGTAAGATTCGTGCCGTTGCTGCGCAAGTTCACATAGATCTGTATACAGGCGCCAGATGTTTTGCTCAGACACCACTCGCCACAGCTGCCCCACTCGCAGCTGTCCTTGTTGACGGCGCGAGTGGTGGTGCACATGACAGGAGTTGGATCGATGCCGCTCTTGAAGGCACGCGTCGATGGCATATAGATGGCCACAGTGAGATAGACCAACGCTACGGAGCTAAGGACGAGCGTCATTTGGCATATGCAAATTGTGCCACAGATGCGATTATCCTGTGGTGGCACAATTAGCTCCTCGCTGGGCACTTTCTTCTTGCCCATGACTGTAGCTGCGCTTTACTCTAGGTTAATCTCGGCCAGAATGTTGTCACACTATCTTTCCCTCTCTCGCTCGCTCGCTCTCTCTCTTTTACTCTCGCTTATGCTAATGCCTCGCGTGCTTGGCCAATTAGTTGCGCTTCATCTTGGCCTGTCCTATCGATTCGCCTTTGCTCTGTGTGTGTTTGTTATATAACCAGATTTAAAGCTCGTGCGTAATGCGCTTTTTTATGTCTTTCCAATTTTTTTTTGCAGCTCGTTTAAATTTTACACAATTTGAATCTATTATCGATTTTTGGTGACAAAAAAGTTTTGTGCGAAAAAGTTTCGTTTGGTTTTCTGCACTGCAACTCGAAACTAGATTTAACAACTTATTTATTATTAATTAACTATTTAACAGCTAGCTATTGCTTTTGCTAATTTCTAATATTCGATTTTAGTTTTAGCAGCTGTGGCATTGCTTTGGCTTTTTTTTTTTTGTTTTATTAATTTCTGCTGCTGCTTTATTGAGCCTCGCCTCGCTTCGCCTTGCACACTTTTCGCACTGAATTGCTGCTGCAGCTCGTGCTTTCTCTCATGTCGTCGTCGTCGCCATCCTGACCGCCGACAACATGCCGCCAGCTTCAGCCTGGCTCTCATCTCTCTCTATGACTCTTTCAGCAAATCAAAGCGCTGCGCGCGCATTTTCTATTAACAAAAAAATCAATAAATCCGCATTCCAAAGCCCTTGCGCTCTCTTCTGCCCCTCTCTTGCGCTGCACTCGCTCTTTCTGCTGCCAGCTGCTGCTTTCATTGATTAAGCTGAATCGTGACTGAAACACGTGCCACGCCTCCATCTGCTACGCCCTACGGCTGTTTACGCCACCATTTTGAATGCAGGGCAGGGTCAGCGAGTGGGCGTTTATGACGTTCGGCTCTATTAATGTGTTTACATTGTGTATAAATATATATATATATATTTCCTCTACAATTCGTGCTGGAATGCACAAAATTAACAGTTGTAAAATAAGTTTAATTAATGACATATAGAGATTTAATAAGATTATTCATGCTACTCCTCGTGCTCTATCCTTTGTTAGCCCTCCTTAATGGGCATATTCCAGGACTCGGCTATGATTTGTATTGCCCGCCGGCTAAGTCTTGGTCCAATGAGTGGATTCATTTGTGCCAAGTAGCAACACAGCCAGAAGAGCCAGCAGCAGCCTGCGGTTAGCATCAAAATACATTGAATCAGCTGCCTTTGTGGTCCACGGGGCGTAATCATTGAACCGCCAATGCCAACGGCGGCCCACAGTGAAGTGAAGAATAGTATAGGGAGTACGTCGGCGCCCATGGCTCAATATTTGTTGGGCAGTTTAATTTGTGCAAAGGAAAGTTTAGGCCAAAATTGCAAATTTCACTTGTTGGCTTTGTTTTATATTTCTTTTTGGCTGATTTGCGATTGTTGTTAAAACTATCGATATATTCTAATAATAGTGAAAGCAACGCTGTTAAAAATAAACGCAGCGCTGCCAACTTGCTGCACGGTGACCGAATGATGGGCGCTGAATTTGAATGTGTGGAATTTGTTCGGATATTGGTATTTCCTAGGGTTAAATGTTAAGCTACAAATTTAAAATATATATAGCTGCGTGATGTGCTATGCGAGAGATATTCAATATATATATCTATATATAACATATGTATCCATATATATAAATATAAATTTAGAAAAAGGGGAACCCCTTGCTTCTAAAAAAGGAGGCTATATGACGCACTTTGTAACACATGCCATTTGATTGAATTTACTCACAGTTTATAGCCTATTTATAGTTTTAATTTAACACTTGGCCAACGAGTTGTCGAGCATAAAAGCTTTTTCAGAATTGATTTAACACTGTCTATAGGAAATAATATACTTTCTCTTCCCTCTCTTGCGAAGGTCCTTCCTTTGTTGACTTACCAGCCAAAGTGACAACTAGTCCAGCTAGCTGGCTATAAAATATTCACAATATATATAACAATAACTTTTCCTTCCGCTTGTCCAGCTTTCCCCCATTGAATAATCAATGGCAACTGTTATTGAGGAACTTCACAAATGTTTGATTGAGGCGACGTATTTTTTTGGTAATATTTCGAATGCGCTGCTAAGTAGGCAACACTTCTTGCATAGCAAAAAGAAGGTCAATTGCATTTTCCTTCTACTTTAATTTCTTTTTTCTTAATTTCTTTGAATATGATTCGTTACTCACATGTACAAAATTGTGGGTGTTCCATGTATTTAGGTTTATTTACGTTCGCACACACACACACACACAAACGCAGGCACACACTGAAAGCAGCACATGCGACACACGCACACACATCCACTCACACACACACGCACACGTAAAGGCGTTTCATAATGGAAATGCAGCACGATTTTAATCTTATTGCTTAATATAAGTCTGTTAACTTTAAACGCAGTTTTATTGTTTCTTATTTTTTGTAAGGCAGCAAATTTGATTTGATTCGACAATTTTCTTAGTGATTTTCCAAACAGATGAATACTTTCAGTGTGACGTGCACGGCTCGCGGCTCACATTTTTTCCCTGCTGTTTACGCCACAAAAATATTCTGACATTTCTTCCAAGCGAGAGAGCAGCTGTCGCTGGGCGTGCGCAAGCGCCTGGCCATGCCTGTCTTTACGTCATCTATTGGGGTGGCCGCTACTGTTGCTGCGACTGCTGCTGCAAGCTTTACATGTGAGAGCGAGCTTTGTCGTTTGGCTGGCAGCGATTCTCGCTAAGCCCCTACAAATTGTTTGACCAGGCAGCTGCTAAGCTTGCCAGCTGTCGCGCATGCCGCACGCTTTGTGTGAGTGTGCGTGCATGTGTTTGTGTAGCGCAGCACATCGCAAAAGCTCAGCTCGTGCTGGAGCTCAGCCAGCGTTCAGCTGCAGCGACGCCAGCAGTGGCAGTCCTTTCGGTGAAGAGTTCAGCCGTCGTCGTTGTCGCTTGTCTCGTTGTCTCCGCCATTTATTGCCGTCGCCTCTTTGTCGGTCGGTCCGAGGCTCCAGCGAAAATGACAAAATGTGAATATGCATGTGTGTGTGTGTGCGTGTGCGTTGTTTTCTTTTTTTGTATTTTGAACTTTTGACCCGTACGCGCAATCAGGTCATTAAAAATTGTTTCGAAATACTGTAAATGAGCTCAGGTTCCGTTTGTTTTCTGCTGATTGAAAATGCGTAACCGTAACCTGAACCTTGAGTAAACAGCTACACACGCACACCTCACTGTTGTTTGTGTGGCTATGTGTGTGGCTGTGTGTGTGCGTGCTACGTCACAGTGGCCAGGCGAGACACTCGTGGCTTAATGTGTTAACCACAACACTGTCATTGGGCAATGTTTGTCATAAAAAAAAAAAAACAGAATTAACCACACTCGCCTTTCGCTTGGCCCCCATTTCAATTGGTTGCCCATTTGCCTGCTTTTTTCTTGCTGGGCTCCAATTGAATCACAAAACGCAAATGAAAAATCGTTTCGTGCAAAGCACGAGGAGTCGCCAGGGCGTCCTCAACCCGCCATGGCCCCGCTCGTCTACCGAGTAGCTGCCATGCCGCATAATATTGTTTGGCATGGTGTCGCCACCTCTCTCTTACTCTCTCCTCCCCTCTCCATCTCTCTAGCTAACTCACTCTCTGGCCTGCGTGCCAAATGAATTGAAAATTACATGCGGCTCCAATTTTTTTGTTTGCACTCCCTACCCAACCTGTGCGGACGACACTGTTTTTGACGAGCTACAGGCAACTCCATTGAAGTAGTTATTAGTGCCGCCCATGTGAGCTCATTGTCGCCAGTTGTTGACTACCTGCCCTCTACATCGCTTTGCCCATCCTGTGGCCTCGCCTGCAGCTGCTGCTGCTGCTGCTGCTGATGGTGCTGCTCGGCGGCATATTTCCGTTTCGTAATACAACGGCACATGAGCGTCGCAGTGTTGTGCCCCTTCCAACTTAAGCAAACGGTACCGTTAAGAATAACAAGCACAGCCCAAATAGCATGGAAATGTACACACACACACATTCATGAACATGGCTATGCATACAGTCGTGGTTACATAAATATAGCAAGCCAATGAAAATACCAACGCGTTTTGTAAAATAAACAAGCAAACTATTTTTAACGCATTTTTTGCAACGATAAATTAAGTATGTGCGCGTCTAACGGCATTCTTAACTCAACCCCCTTTACCAATTGCTTGCTACGCACAGTGTTTCAGCTGCACGTGGCCGCACGAATAGTGTGAGAAAGCGCAAAGGACAAAGCACGGAGCAAAGAGCGCAGTGAATTAAATGAAAAGAGAGAAAGGAAATAAGTGAAAAAAAATAGAAAAGACAACATTTGTCCGTCCAGCATTATTTTATTTTGTTCCAAATGAAAACAAAAGCAACAACAAATGAACTAAATAGCAAAAGCTAAGCGGCTTCAACAGCAACAACAGCAACAGCAACAACAGCAGGCAGCAGAGTGAGAAGCCGTTACTCAAAATTGGGCATAGGCAAACACAAACACACATACACGTACACACACACACACACACACACACACACACAGACGCCCGCACGTACACATATGCGCAGCCTTTTGCCGCAGTCATAAAATAATCAAGCAAAGCCAAAGAGGTGAGAGGAGAGCAGAGATAGCAAGGCGAGGAGCTGCTGCTGTCAAAGCAAAGCAGCAAAACGACTGCAACGTCGAATGCTGCTGACGAAACATCTCCGCTGGGACGCATAAAGCAATTAGCAAAGGTTGACAGCACACGCACACACATACAGCCAAGGCAAGGTAACAGTGTGTGTGTGTGTGTGCCGCTGGTCAGGATTTGCGGAGTGTCCAATGACGGCTAACATGCGTGCTGTGTCGCATCCCTGGATTGTATTTAGACTAATTGCGCACAACAACAACAACAATAACAATAACAAATATTGCGGGCAAAATGCTGCTGCTGCTCCAACTGCTCAGCAGCGGCTGCTGCTGTGATGAGAGCTGAAGAGGATGAAATGGAGAGGCAACGACAGCAACAACAGCAACTGAAAAAGCAAAAGCAAAAACGTAACACGTACTCGACTCGCCCTGTGATATAACTGCACCGTAGTTGTAAACGTTTAAATCGTAGCTCATAGTTATCGTTAATCGATAAATAGCTTAAGCTAAGCAGCAAGGCAGCACTTGGATTAAAGCTGCGCGTGCACTCAGTAATTTAAATAAATATATATAAATAATTATACATAATTAAGAATATATATATATACTAAATATATATATATACATATATATATATATATAATTATACATCACACACTTTGCCTGCCTCCCCTCTTTCGCTCCAATAACTTTTTGCTGCCTGCCTGCCCCGCCAGACCTTGCGCCATTTGAGTATAACTAGACCGGATATCGATAGCGATTAATCGATTTATACAGCCACAGTATGGGAGATGAGCACGAGAAACGCACCACCAAGGAGAAGTTACTCTTCTATACGACGGCATTTTTCATACTTCTCGGCACGTTTAGCTTGTTCGCATTTCTGTTTCTGGTGCCGTTCGTGATTGAGCCCGCATTCACCACGATCTTCATGCAGTTCGAAGAGGTGCCGGCGCTCTGTGAGACATATGATACGGAGATCTATTTTGGGGCCAAGAACTGCTCGTGGTCGTCGTGCCGTGAGGGATGCACCAAGGATATCTATACATGCACGCAAATACGCGTCAATTATCGCCTCAATCTCTACAACTTCACGGACGAGTTCAACTTTACGGAGTATCACATCAACTTACGTGAGGCTGAACGTATTCTGCCGCCCGTAAAGCGCACTGATCGCTACGAGCGTGCACTGAGGGATTACGAATACGATGGTCTGGCTCCCAATAGCATTGACCTGGATGTGGATAGCACTGGTTCCATGGCCACGAACCGCTTCGAGCAGCTGAAGTTCGGGGATGCCGATGGCTCCAATGGCTATTTGATTGAGGATTCTGAATCGGATTCAGATGATGCGGCGAACACTATGATCACTGGTGAGCGACGGCCCTTCGATGAGATCTCGGAGCTGAACGAGGGACTCATGGGCAACAATTCGATCTATTACTATGTGGGCGCTCGTCTGTTTCCCAATGTCAAGGGCTGTGGCTATCCGCCCATGCTGAACTGCACGATTTGGCTGAAGCGGTATATGAAGATCGGAATCAAGTTTCCCTGTTACTACTCGAAGGTGGATCCCAGTTTGGTGATCAGCGATCTGGACTATTGGCAGAATACGCTGAATTTGGTCTACTCCATGGCCATACCCATTCCATCATTCATCATTTCGGTCATCTATCTGACGTATGCCTACTTTAAGATCTACAATGAGGACGAGGAGACGGCGCCGCTCGACAAGAATGCCGAGGACATGGACATTGATGATATCGATGCTGTCGATGATAGCGATGGAGCAGTTCTGGCTGATAATGTGGCCGGCAGTCAGATTGTTAACATGGACTCCACGACCAATGATAGCTGCCTGGACGGTGTCCTGCCCAATGGTGGGCCCGGCATGACCAGGTGCATATCACAGGGTGGCTCAATCACCACTCAATCCGGCCATTACATCGCCCAATCTCCGGCTGGCTCACAAATGACGCCAAACTCGGAGATCAATTCGTTTGGTCATCAGCTCAAGGTGCAGATGGCCGATGAATTGTCCAGAGATTCGCTAGAGAACGGCGTAATCTCCACATCCAACTCAGTGCAAGGGTAAGACTTCATGTATAGTTGTATGGCTTAAGTCACGAAACTATTTGGTTCGGTTCACGGTTCGAATCATACAAATATTTGTCCCTCCTCATCGTTCGGCTTATGATTGAAATCCAGTTTTCTACATATTGATTGTTCAAACCGACTTCTTACTTCTCTTAAATACTTCTCGCTCTCTTATGAACCGCTTCTGCTTTAAACCGGTTCGCAGACTTCACTTAATCCATTTTTCATTTTGTTTAATTTCAGAAACTTGAGCAAGACGATGACGACGAGTATCTCAACTCCACCTGGGCCGACAGCGGCAGTCTGAAACGTCAGGCGCATGGTCTGGAAAATGTTAGATTCCGATTCGGAAAATGAACCGCTGCTCGACTAGCGGTTCAATGCAGCAAGCAAAACCCAAAAAAATATGCATAAAAACCAAAGTATTTCTACCCAAAACAATCGATAAACAATGCATGCAAATGCGAAACGAACCTGAATACCTTCAGAGCTGTTAGAGACACTTAAAACTATGATATAGACATATACATATATATATATATATATATATATATATATATATATATATATTTAACTTATGAATCACTGAACACTCACGCAACTGCAATTACATAATAATTTTATGATAGATCGAACGATAATATTTTCGAATAAGCTTTCAAACACACACACTCACACACAATTTCAAAATTAACGGTACATTTGTAGCATTCACTCTATTCACGATATGAATAATGGATAATGAATATGAATATTCAAAAAAAGAGTAAAACTGAAGAAGTGGAAGCTTCACAAAAGAAAATTGGGAAGTTGAAGTGGGAGAAGTGGAAGAATACTGATCGTAGGCAGTGTTACGTGAGGCAGCGTTGCTTCAGGAGGCAGAGTAGCAGGAGAAGGTTCTGACGCAGTGTTCCCTTGAGGGGGAGGAATAGGAGGAGGATACTGATCTGAGGCAGTGTTACTTTAATTGGTACAAATACAATAACAACACAAACCACTTGAAGAGAGATCTAAGATGAAGTACTATATATACCTATATACCTAAAAAAGCAAGAAGAAGCAAATTATAATACTTATACACAATACATATACAAAAAGGAAAAACAAATATTTACTTGAATTATTTTTCTATTCGCAACAATCGATACCAAGAAGCAAAAAGCAAAAGAAAACAATAAAAAATCTAACAAAAAAAATAAATTAAAGCTAAAAAAAGTCTCGCTGCATTTTCTTTATTTGTTTTTAGATATTTGCTAAATTTAAAGATTTAAAGCAGCATTGTTTATTTTTAAATAACAACTAAATAAATATAAAAAATCAGCCTAAGTATATTTAAAATTTAAAAAAAATTGAAACTTAATTCTAATTTATGATAAAAATATCTATAAAAATAATAATAATTGTTATCCTTCTAATCTTAATGCGGATAAAAACTCACAGCTTTAACTAACGGAAACAGAGGCATAAGATTTTTCTTCTACATATTAATTTTTATTAAGATATATATATACATATATATATATATATATATACATATATATATATATATATACATATATATATATATATAAATGCTATTTATAGGATACTGAAAAAAACAAAGAGAAATGGTTCAAGCTATTCAATTACAACTTTTAAATATATATACTTATGCATTAAACAAAAAAATCATAATAATTTAGAACTAAATATAATGTTTCCTTTTTATATTAACAAACAAAAAAAAAACCAAAACCCTAAAATGCAAGCAAACAAACAAACTAATCGTAATATTTCTAAAAATAAAATAAAACAAATGCGAATACTCTCAAAACTCGTTGCCTAGGCAAATAGATGCATTTGCAACGGTACTTGCACCTATTGCGAATAATCTATCAAAAATTAGCAAAGATACACACACAAACACACACTCAAACATACTCAAACACTCTCAACCACACACAAATAAACAAGCACAAACACACACACAATCACATAGTTTGTCAACAAGATATTTGCATGAACACCAAAAAATAATAAAATGATAAAAAGGATAAAAAGATAAGCAAACAGACAAAGCGCAACTACTAGCTAATATCATGTAAAAAAAAAATAAAAAAAAAACAAACAAATGCTACTAGAATTGAAAACGAAAAGCGAAACAAAATCTCGAAATAAATACGCATTTAGCAGCCTACAAACCAATGCATTCTTTAATTTTGAATCGTTTCTTCTTTTGCAACACTAATAAAACGACAATCACAGCAACATTATGCAACACTTACAAGCGGCAATTAACGCAATATTGCTTAGCATACAAACAGGCGGAAATATATTTGGAAGCAATATCAACTTTATTACTGTTGCGTTTTGCAACACTTAAAAGTAAGTATATCGATGACAGCGATAACGAATGGCATTAATCGTACAACAGTTGGCAACTCTAGAACAGCTGCTTATCAGCTGTGAATTGCAGCACTCGCCGTGCAATGGAAAAAATTGTTATTTGACAAATGTTTGTTATTTTATAAAAGTTTTTAAAAACCAAAGTGCGCTCTACTTACTATTAGCACAAAAAATACATAATTGCTGCTGTTTTTAACCAAGTGCAGCAGCTAAATTTGCTTTTGACTGTTCTTATTGCTGTTGCTATTGCTGTTCCCTGCCTCTTCTTCTTCTCCTTGTAAACAAATTTTTGTGTTGAGGCCGCTGGTTGAAAAATATTAACAAATGCGTTTTCAAAGCTGAACCACACTAAGATGGACAACAAAAAGGACATCTACAACCTGTGGGTGCAATACACAACCAAGGTAAGTATTTGAAAAGAAATCTAATTGGGTTTAGCTAGCGGCTTTTGTTTTGTTCTTCGGTTGCTGCAGGCGGGGAAGGTGACGTGTTTTTTTTCACTTTTAGTTTTTTTTTGCTTGCATTAATCACCGCAGAAAGTGACCGCGCCTTTATGGCCGTAGACCAACCGATATCTACTTTGCATGATTATATAATCACAGTCAGACTTAACTCTTGGCCCTCGCTTATACCCTTGCTACATTTCATTGCAGAATGATGAGACATACTTTCGTGAATTTGTGGCACGCTTTGTGGACATTTGGCGCAGTCAGCTGCAATTGGACTTTCAGTCCGACAACTGTCCGCTGTGGCATGAAGTGCAGCCAGATAATGGACCACATCTTGGTCGGCTGCCCGATGAACTGCTGCCCGCCATTGGGAAGTTCATAATTGTCGCTAGGGATAAGTGCGATACGGATAATCTGGATGAGCAGGGCATCGAACAGGTGGCCATATTGATTGACTGTTTGGTTATTGTATGCCGGCATTTTGACAATATATTGGCCATCATTAAGTACGAGTACAAGCCCAATCTAATCGCCATACTTACAAAAGTATTTGCCCAGGTAAGCGATCAACCACAAGAACAACAAACCGAAATTATTAAGAGATAAATATTTTTCGTTTAGCAAATGGAGCAGCCGCGTTCCTCGCTGGCGATGAGTCATTTGTTCCGCAGCTTTTCATCATTTCTGGAGGTCATGTACGATCCTTATCTAACTTGGCGCAGTTTTCTGCGCAACAAATTGGCAGATTATAGTCGATTGCCCTACAAGCCGCATGCCGTGCATGTAGAAATTGTGCCCTTTATCTATGGTCTGTCGTTGTGCTCTATTTATCTAAGTTGTTATTGGTATTTATGTGTTTTTGGTTTTTGTGCTTTACAGATTGCTTTCAGAACGAATCGCTGTTAAAGTTTGCCGACATTGGAGAGAGCCTGCTGCATGTGCTGGGCGCCATTATCAGCGGCTCTCAGGTACAGCGTACAGAACTAAAGTTCTGCCACGGCCTTAGTCTATAAATTATCTTAATTAATTTTGTTATCTATCTATTTATGATTGTCTTTAATTGAGCACACAAATTGTAGCCCGTCTGCACATTGGCCCCAAATATCATTTCACTGCTTCGTAATTTTCATTCAAAATTGTCAATTAAGCTGCAAATTAGCTAAATAATTATTATACTAATTTATTACTCACTATCTTTAATGAACTCAGTATTCTTTCTTTTCTGTCCCATTGTTCCTAATTTTGTTTGTGTCATAGATCTTTAAATTTCATGTAAATGAAATTGAAATTAGCTAAATTAATATTTATTTATAACATTTGCTGATTTCAGCACATTGTCTTTGTTTACTTCCTACTTCTATTCACTGCTTAATTCCTAATTTCATTTCGTTTTTCATATTGTTTACTGTTGTTGAATAAGAAAATCTTTAAAAATATTCTATACCATTGTGTGTGTGCGTGCAGAAAACTCTAAACTCGAATTCAACATCTAGAAATACTACTAACGCTCTAATTACTACAAACGCCCTTCGATCCGGTGATGGGCTGCTTCTAAACTGTGATAATAATTTGGTGAGTGGTTAAAACGCTTTTATCATCTCTTTCTCTAAATCCAACCTGCTACACTCTCCCGTCTCTCTCATCCTCTCTTTGTGTATCTATATGTTCTATATATATTGTTTTGTTTGTATATTTAACTTGTCGTTTGCTGCAGCGCAATGGCATGCGAGCAATATGCCCAGCAACTGTATCCATTATCATGCGCATTCTGCAGCAGTGGGAGAGCGCGAGCAGCCTGCGCCATGTGGCCCTCAATTGCTATGCTTTGATGGTCATTGTACTACAAAAATCTAGTCCAGAAGAAGTAAGTCGGTGTTATATATCAATAGAAGCTCTCGCTAACGCTCTTCATCCCTTGCAGCGCCAAATAGATCTAGTTACACTAATCCAACTCTATTGTGATGCACTGCAGCAGCTGTTGGCGACAACGCACTTTGACAGCGGCGCCGCTAGCTTTGATATAACCAGCGACACGGACAGCGACGTGGCTATTGATATGACTGCCCTCTCAGCCAGTGTGGCCGCTGTGCAGCTCTTCTTAAATAGTAACGCACATGGCGGCGATGTCTGCGAGGCCATTGGCGAGACAAATCTGCTAGAGCTACTCATTGGCTTGCCCCAAAGCATACGGGTGAGTCTTCAGTTACAACAACAATTCCCCAGCCTTTATCTTTATCTTTTCTTAGCCTTGGCACATATCCCACATAGCCGCTCTGAGCAGCACTATGGAAGCCTTGGCTGCCTTGACACAGAGTTCGCCACGTTGTGCAGAGCAGCTGCGTCTAGCTGAACGCATTGAACGTCTCTTCGACAGCATGCGTGAATTTGAAGCACCTTCAATTGCGCTCTTGGATGCTTGCTTCAGCTTGGGCTACAGTGCGGAACAGCGTGTGTTGGTGTTGCCGGAGGTCATGCTGCAGCTGTTGAAATGGCTGCCTGATCTGCAGGAGCAGGAGCAGCTGCATGTCAGCGTGCTACTGCTCAAGGGCTGCACGGATAACTATGGCACGTGAGTGACAGCTAAACAGAAATTAGTTTCATCTGCAGCCATGTTACCTAACTCTCTCAATTCCCAGTAAAACTGTTGCTTGTGGCAGTCGCGTGGTTAAAGCTGTTTGCGTTTGTTTGCTGCGCAGCGAGCTGCTGGCCGAGAACTGTGCCCAGAATCTAATCAAGCTGATCGAGGAGCTAAGCAAGCTGAGCATCGTACCCGTGGAACTCAAGTGCATATTTGCATTGCTGCGACAAGGCACAAACTTTGCACAGTGCAAGCAGCTGCAACAGGTGAGCAATATTCTAAATGCCTTCAACAAAATACAAACTAACTCAAATCCTTTCTAGACCATTGTTATGATTGCGCTGCAAAGCCTGCGGGGCAACAACTGCTGTTCACAATATTTTGCCATTGAGCAACCAACGGATGGAATTTTAGTGCCCGACATTAAGAACTGGACACTGTCTGGATCGTATGGCTTCATATTTCACCTGCTCGTGCGCTTCAATACGCTCGATCAACCAGAGTCGAATACGCGTCGCATGCTGCTCACCTTGCACACGGCCAGCGGCAGTGGCTTTGAGGTCTTTGTGCAGCCCAATGGCAATGTGGTGGTAGCTGCTTTAACGCGTCGCGAATACCTAACCACAGCAACCGCCACGAAAACGTTGCTGGATGGACAGTGGCATTATCTCACAGTGGCCATAACGCCGCCAAAGCGTCCTTTCTCCTACAGCCAGATTAACATCTACGTGGACTTTGTGCAGAAGTTGAGCGCTACGCTTAAAGTGCAGGCTGTGAATGAACCCTTTACCATGTGTGGGGTGGGCGCTGTGCTGGGTCCACCACCCAAGCAAAATGAAGTGGGCAAAGGAGGATCATTGCCACGTTCCTCCTCTCAAGAGAGCGGACCGGCCTACAAAGGCATGCTACCCAGTCTGCTAGAGCGCACGTTGTCAGCAAATGTAAGCTAAATTCGACTGTTAAGAATTAGCATTTAAATTTATTAATCCATTTTCAGGTTTCCAACTATTTTACGCTGCCGCTGCGCACCCAAACCGCCTTTGATCCCAATGTGAAGAACTTTCCAATTGGCATGCAGGATACGGTATTTGGGGAGCAGGTTTGCCTGCAGGGTCAGCTAGGTGGCGTGTTGCTAGCGGAGCCCACAACGAGCCTGAAGACTATTTTTGATGCCGGCATAAATTTCAGTTCGATCTTCTCCCAGGATAATGATTTGCTGGAATTGAATTCTCGTTTTGTCTTCTGTTTTGCGCCTGGAGCAGTTTGGCATAGCAACTGCCAGGACTTGATACCAGGTGGCAAGTATCCAGGCCGCATAAGCGCACAGTACTGCAAGACCATAAAGATACAGGATACGATCAATAGCATCGGTGGTATCAATGCCATACTGCCCATGCTGCATCGCTTAGTCAAGGAACAGGATGTGGATGTGTCCATTGGAAGTGCGAGCGATGAATCGGCGCCATCACCAACAACCCCTTCGCTAAAGACGCCCACGGCCGAGGAGTTTACGGACTGGGAAATGCTGTCGTCCAATATGTATACAGAATGGAAGATGATTCAACATCCCTTGGCCAGTCTGCTCTGCCTGCTGCGTTATCTGACCCACGAGCATGAAAACAATCAGCAACAGCTGCTGAGCAGCGATTGCCTGGCCATCATTGGGACCATGCTCCAGCGTTGTCCTGCTCAATTCTTCGATGTGAATGCGTTGATGGCCACGCATCTGCTAATGGAGTCGCTGCAAGCACACAAGGCCATGCCAGCCGGCAATGCCCAGCTGCTGGATGCACTGTACGAGCACATAGTCTTTGATTTTGCCATTTGGTCGCGTCTGCAGTTCCAAATAACACTCGGACATGCTCAATATTTGAGTGCCATGATCAAGAATGATAGGAAATACTTTCGACGACGCTATGGCGTGCAATTCATGCTGGATGTAGTGCGTCAGTATTACAGCACACCAGACAACATTTGCAGCGATGATGCGCGCACGATTCGGGCCACGCTGTTCAGCATTGTTCGCTTCTATTTGCAGAAGGATGTGAACATCAAGGAGGTGAATGCTATTATTGCCTTTCTGGCCTCGGTGCGGCAGGAGCTTGTGCTGGTCGAGCTGCTCGAAATGCTGACGTTGTATGTGCGTGGCAAGAACTGCAAGGATCAGATGGTGCTACTGCTGCACGAGCCTCAAAGCGCAAATCTCATCTACAATTTCTTTGTGGACAAGGGCTACAGCAGCGAGATTCAAGAGGCGGCTATACGAGTAGGTGCAACCATCATTTTCCAATGGAAACTGTCTCTTACTGTCTCTTCCTTTTTACAGTTCATTGGCGCCTTGTTGTCGACTTCACGTGTGCATCAAAAGTACAAACAGGTGTTGCGTCTGTACGATTCGAACAGCGAGCAGAGCATGTTTCCAGGTTTCTTTTCCTTCATAACGCCCATGTCGCTCAGCTCCACGATATTATTTTATCTTGTGGACGAGATGCTGGGTGCCCAACCGGACTATAGCGGGCTTATGTTTGTCGTCTATCATGTCAGCAGCTGTGATCTACAGGTGAAGCTGGAAATTGCGAAGCGTCTGCTGCAAACGACGTTTGTTAAACAGCAATCGACGTTGGCGATTGCTAAGCAAACCGGTTGGCAGGAGTCCATTGCTCGGCTGCTCATTCGAAAGCCCATCACGAGCATACCACCAGTTGAGGAACGCCGTCGCAGCTTTGGCATCAATATGGATGTGTTGCTCGAGGATAACTCCACTTTCTTGGCACAAGCAGATCTAATTACCTTCTCGGATCAGGAGATTAACCTGGCGGAACTGCAACAGCAGCAGCAACAGTCGCAGGAGGAGCAGAGTGACAGTGGACTCATACTCAATGAGATACAAGCGAGCGTCTCCGAGGCAGCCACTGTCATTGAGAGCGAAATTAAGGGTAAGTGTTAGAAGAGCCCTAATCTAAATCAGTTTACTAAATCTTTGCTTTTTTGGTTTTAGAACTCGCTGAATCTGTTTCCGGCGCTGTCGTTGAGAATGTGAACAGCGTATTCTCGGTTATACGTCAGACCACGCACGATATTCAAGACACCTTCGAGTCACTGACACTGGGCAACTCCACAGAAACTGAGAATACGCCCAGTGTTTCGCTGCAGCGTGAGGAATCGTTGAGTTCCGAAAGCTCAACACAATCGCCGCATGGACCAGCTAAGAAAAGTGATTCCATGGAGGTGGGTATTCCTATAATTAGCATCCATAGCTTTGTTTAATATTTCTGTAATTCTAGAGCACTTCAGGCTTTGACTTCATGGCCGAGGGCGATGTGGACAGCGAGGAGCAGCTGGTTTATTTGGTGTCAAATACGTTATTCAACGTTTTCTGGCGCGGCATTGGCAACGATCATCCGCAATGCTGGCAGGAACGCGGTCAAGTGCTCGGCTGCATTAATTTGCTGGCATTAAACAATGAGCTTATCACCTCGCATTTGTCGCTGCGTCTACGCATCTTGGAAATGGCAGTGCAAGCTTCACTATTCGATCTCTCGGAGCATGGCAGTCAAACGCACATCAATCAGGAGGTGGCTTAGCTTAATCCAGCTTCAATGCTTTCTCTGACTAATTTCTTCTTCTCTGAATTTTCTTCTTAAGAATGCCTCAAATATTCTGCGTATGGTCTATGAGCTGGTGGTGCTTGGCTCCAATGAGGATGAGTCCAAGAAGTGCTCCACCAAACTGTTGGATGGCGTGCTAGCTCTACTCGATGCTCTGATGATCTTCCAGCAGGGCTCCTCCGATGATTGGTCAGATATGATACGTCTGTATCTGGGTCTGTTGCTCAAATGCTCGCATCATCCCAATCCGGGTATTGTAGCCATGGCCACAGCCAAGTTGCATGCCATACTTCAAAGTCGCTCCACAGAGGATCCCGCCGAGCTCTCCTACCTGCTGTACAGCATCAACAGGGCGCTCGATAATGCCATTGAAGGTGTTTATCTAATGCTTTTCTATTATAGAAATATACTACATCAGCTTCGTTTCCATTTTCCAGTTGGCAATCCGGAGGAGTATTCGTTTTTGATGCCTGTAATGAAGGCGCTGCTGGAGAAATGTCGCTCCGCTTTCAATTTGGACACGACACTGCCGGACCTGCCATCAACGTCGTCTGGTCCGGTATTCTTCAACGACTTTCAAATGTACAGCACAAGCAAAAAGTGGCGCAACTTTATGGAACGTATGGTAAGTAGCTTATAATAGAGAATATCATAAGGCTGATCGACTAGGGTATACCCTATTAATTTGTGCATAAACAAGTAATCCTGATGTTTGTTTTTTTTTTTTAAGATTTTCCTTTTTATTTAATTTAAACACTTAAACTAATTCTAAACTTAACTCCAAGCTCCAAACTAGTCTTGCACATTCCGGTAGTCTTAGTAGTATCTAGTAGTCCCCATATGGAGCTTTTCTTTCAATATAGTTTGTGATTTTTTGGCAAGTTCTGACGCAGCGCCTGAAGCTTACGCTCCATTTCGCGGTCGCTCTGGGGAGTCTTGAAGAGCGTCGTATCGAAAATGCCTTTGGTGGTGCGTCTTGGCGTCGCATTGCGTTCCGTGCCGCCGGGCTGCAGGGCCAGAGTGGCGCCACCACCACGCAGCTGTGTGGGTCGCGTTGGTCTCGCACCACGCCCCACCGTGAACTGTTGATAGGTGGGCGGTGCTATGGTGCCATCGTAATAACTCTGCGAGCGAGACTTCTCGATGGTTACAACCGTCGAGGATGCCTCCGTGCTGGGATTACGACTGCGAAAGCGTGAAGTGCCACGGCCTCTGCTGCGAGTTGGTGGTGTACTTGTAACCACCGTGGGTATGAAGCCATTGCTGGAGGTGGTGCGCAGACGCATAGGACTCCAGGGTGCCGCTGTGGTGGTGGTTGCTGTTGTGCTTGTGCTTATCGAGGGCGTTACATAGTTCACATACTTTCGCTTCTGCTCCACATAGTGTGTGCCATGGGCAGCGGTATCCAAATCTGTGTCCCTTGCATGAACATGGGTATCAGCATCGTAAGCCTGTTGCAGCTCCGGCACATCCAGCGTATGCTTCTTAGATACCACCGTCGAGGCGGGGCGACGCTTGCGTTTCCGACTCTTTGTTGGTGTACGCGAGCTGCCTGCAGCGTGGGTATCGTCGGAGGGCAGCTCGTTGAGCGTATTACCTGGGAGTATGGGCGGATAGGATTCCTGTTCCTCTTTGTTGGACGCCTCAAAAGGTATCGGATCGTAGATGGGCACCTCGTAACTGGATTTGGGAAAATCAAAGCTGGGGAATTTGTGATTGGGCGTTAGCGGCAATTCCTCTGCTGGTGGTGCATAGTCCTCCTGCGGATAGCTCTGGACGGGTTGATGGGTGTCCGGTTGGGCAAAGCTGCTGTGCGAATGATGCGATGGTGGCTGTGGTGGTGGTAGTGGTGGCTCCGCAAAGTGTCCGTCTTGTGCTGGTTCGTAATCATGAGAAGATGCTGTCTGATAGCTATTGTGCGACGAGGCTGGTGGCTGATAGTCGTGGCTAGGAGAAGGCGCTGGCCGATAGCTGTGATCAGGAGATGAAGCGGGTGGATGATAGCTGTCATGGGATGAAGTTGGTGGGTTATAGCTGTGACTAGGTGGCTGATAGCTATCATGAGAGGGAGCAGGTGCTTGATAGTCATGATGAGGTGGTGGACCCGGTGGTTGATAGCTCTCATGGGAAGAGCTTGGCGGTTGATAGCTGTCATGGGAAGAGCTAGGTGGTTGATAGCTGTCATGGGAAGAGCTTGGTGGTTGATAACTATGGCCGGGAGGAGGAGCAGGAGGCTGATAACTATCGTGAGATGACGGTGGTGCCTCATAGCTATGACCAGGAGAAGGAGCAGCAGGCTGATAACTATCGTGAGACGATGGAGGTGCTTCATAGCTATGACCAGGCGATGGCTTGGTCTGGTAGGAGGTGGATATCTCATAGGCAGGCGGTGAGTAGGAGATCTCAAAGTTGGTGCTATGTGCAGGCGGTCTAGGTGGTGGCTCCGCAAAGTTGTGATGGTAGCCGGAGTTCGGTATCTTTTGCTCGTAAATGGAGTAGGAGTCGGGAGGAGGTAGTGAGGCTGAATGCTTAAAGCTGGATACGGCGGGCGCACCATATTTGGTGGATGGTGGATGTGCCGGAGCAGGCGGCGGTTCATAATGATGTGAAACAAAGGAGTCGGGCGAATCATAGCCAATGCTTTGATGTTGCGGTGGCACGCCATATTTCTGATGTGGCTTGTGATCGTAGGAGCTCAGCGAAGATGAAGGCGAGTCATGGCCATCTGTTAAGCTGTACTCGAGACTGGGAAACTTGTGGGCGCCGTACAGATCCGGCTCATCATGGCTGTATAGATCCAGATCCATGGACTGCGCCTCGTAACTGGAAGCGGGTATCTGAAAGTCGGCGCCATCAAATTTCAAATGCTGAAATTCATCCTGCGAAAAGCTGGGCAGCTCATGATGCGTCGGAAACGAGGGCGTGTGCTTATAGTAGCTAATTGGAGGCTCCACCGGATAGCTGGGCGGTCCATATTTAGTCTTGGGACCCTTAGTGCGTCTGCGATGTTTGATGCGTTTGCTGTGAGGTGGGTGTCGTCGGTAGCGTATGAGTTTCTCAGCATTTGGTATCAGCACGCTGCTGTTGCTGCTGCTGCTGCTGCTGCTGTTGTTGTTGCTTTCGAGCTGAGTTAGAGCTGTGGCATTGCTTGGACTGTGCTCGCCCAGCGCCAAAGGCAGCAGCTGCAAGAGAAGTCAATGTTTAAAGACTTGTGTTAACTTTCTCTCCACTGTCTTGCCATTTGGCAACAACTTGGCAGAGATGTTTGTCAACCTTTAACTTTTAACCCTCGCTGTATGACGCATTTTGTTCAGTGTTTCTGTAGCTTCCGCAAAAACACGTAACGTAATCACGTGCCGCACTCTCTGACTGCACCCTACTCTCTCCCCGTCTCATAATTGGTTGGCATCGATTGCCGGCTGGCTGCGTGGCATGCAACAACGCTTGCAACACGCAACAGCAACCGTTTGTTTCGCTGAGCATTGAACCTCAACGTCGTCATCAAATTCAGGTTCAGTGGGCATCGTAATCCGTTTTGCCATGCTTTTGTTTTTTGTTTTGTTCACAATTTTACAAACTGACAATGAAGTCTACACGGATCAGGCTAAAAGGCGCAATGCACTCGAAGAGCTGTGACTGTTGTGGGGGCTTTGTGGAGGCGGTTTACTTTGCCTGAATTTCTCCTGATATCTGAGCGAATAGCTGCTTTGTTAAAAGTTATTAACACCTTTTCAGGCAGCTAGTTAGCCAGTCTAACGTTTAATGTGTGAGCAAATGCTTGGCTTATACTTTTAGGTTCCATTTAAACCAAGCTCCTTTGACAAACTCCTACATCTATTTTGAGTTGACGTAACGCTATCAGTTCTCTTTTAGAAATTACAGTTTTCCTATTTCCTTCCTAATCTTCAATTTCAATCAAGGAAATAAATAAATTTTTTGCGTCTATTTTGAGCAGCGAGCAAAGCCTGATTTCTGTGCTGAGAGCTGCAAGAGGAAGAGTGCTGAGAAGAAGCAACAAAGGAAGGAAAAGTTTTATTTGCGCATTTACTTAGAATCTTTAAGCTTCTTAAAGATTTTTATTTAGAGTCTTTCATATAGTTTTTCATATCTTGAACAACAGCTAAGACAGTTCTTAATTCTCTTAAAATCTCTTTAGCAGCTGCTGAAGTTCTTTTTAAACTAGCTTATTCCAAACAAAACCTAGATCTGCTGTATCTGGACTTGCAACATAGCTACCCCATTGTCTTTCTCATAAAGTTCTTTGCATCTTCACTTGATATTCGAGCACTTACTAGGCATAGAAGATAGAGCCACATTGGTTTGCACATTTGAATCGAGGCGAGCAGCAAAAACTTTCATTGGAGGCAAACGTTTGGGATGGTCTGCAGATGTTGGTGTTTATATATATATATATATATATATGTATGTATATATATGATATTTTATTGGAGCTTGAATCGCGTAAATGCTGTAGCGCGCGCACCCGTTCACGACTCGTTGGACTTTCTTTCGGCAACTGAGCGAGCTGCAAGAAAGTGGGCTGGTTTTGTTAGCTATTGCTGCAGAGACAGAGCCAGAGGCAGCCAGCGATGGGGAGACGTCGCCAGCAGCTGGAACCAGTCGAAAAGACAAAGCGTTTGCCATTAAAGCACCCACCAGTGCAGCGCCCGGCTCAGCGCATCGCCCTGGAACAGTCGTCGCAGCCCTCGAGGCAAGCGAGCTTGTAAGACCGATTATGTAAAGAATACCCAAAATGCGGATGTTTCTCTGTTTGTTTTTTTTTATTTACATTTCTTTTGTTTTTTTGGCCAACGAGCCAACTCTTTGAATTCGGGTAAAACTTGTTTTGGCTACTGCCATGGGCCAAGCTGCATTCGAGCTGCACGAGCGATCGACGCTTCCTCGAGCTGCAGCATCTGCATCCACATTGAACTTGAACCTGACCGGACGTGTCGTGCCCGTCTCGTAAGACCCGTTCCGAATCGCTCTGCATCTGAATCTGTGCAAAGCGAATGAATGAAAGCGAAAACAAAGTTGATTTGGCGAGTGGCTATGCTTCAACGACGGTCTGTATACCCTGTAAAAAGAGCTTAGTTACAGTTGTATACATAAGTTAGCGAATTGTATAAATTTTTGTGTCTATTCCGTCATCAGCAGAAGAATTGTCCTTTCTATATCATGTATATACCCTTCAACTGAACATTCAGCTTTACAGGGTGTAGCCGATCAACATTGATCTCGAATTTTCTGTTAAAAGCGTGTTTAGCATGTATTATATATTCGCTTTTCCTCTGCTAAATATATCAAAATTTACAGGGTATTACTGATCTACGTTTAGTGTCACATACAATGTTAGCTGTCAAATTTTCTGATATGTCTGTATAAAAACGTCATTTATGATGCCAACTGTCAAACTTTGTGCACCTGCAAAATGTGTTCACCTGTAATTATATGTGTTCACTAATTAATTACAGGTGAAGCCGCTCTACGATCGCTATCAACGCGAGATCGAGCTGCATCTGTGGGAGCCAATCAATCGCTTCTGGGCCGAGTGCTATGAGGCCTGCAAGGCGGCCTCGAAGCAGCGGGCCAGCTTTCAGGCGACGAATCGTCGGGTCTTTCAGCAAAAGATCTACATGCCATGGAAGGTGCGCCAGGTGGAGGAGATGCAGCGATTGCAAAATGCTGCGCTGCAGCACAAAACGAACGACAGTCACATACGGAAGAAATGGAAGACCGCCAAGCGTTTCTTGTACGGCCCTAGGGGCCCATGGTTTACCGGGTAAGTAAAGCCCATGGCAAATGCGAAAACAAGCGTCTCATATAATTCATTATGAAATCGCATTTAATTAAGGCGACAATTGCAAATGGGGCGTGCGCCAACATAAATGATTACACACGAACACTTAATCACCATCATATATGATATATATACTCTGTATACTATATAAGATGTATATCAGCTGTTAGCTGTGGGCATTATGTAGTTCTTGTTGTTGTTGTTGTTGTTGTTGTACATATGTCTAGCTGGCACGCTTTTGTTGTTTTTATTTCACTCTCGGCTCACAAATGCACTCATTAATTTTCTGTGTTTCTTTTTTTTGACAATGGGGAGAAATTGGTAAAAACAATATAAAAAATCCGTTAAGAAGAGACTATTAAAACGTATATCCAAAAATATCCATTTGACAGTTTCACTTTCTAGCTTTAAGCTTAAGCTGATTAATTTTCACTATTTCGATAGGCCCAACTTAAAGTAGGGCTTACATATAATGGGGCATTGAACCCATGCAAATTGTATTGATTTATGGCAAAAGCTGAATAATTTCATATTTGCATTAATTCAGCTATTTCATAAATCCACAAATATAAATATAAAATTCTATAATGTTTAGAGTTTGTTATTTAAGCTCTAAAAATTGGTTATATTCGTTATACTAGTTATCGATTAAGAGATCGATAAACAAATTGACCTTTATTCAGTGCATAAAGCGCCTTCATAATTCATACTATTAATTATATAATGAATTATAATATAACATTGCCTATCGATATATTTCATAGTTTCAGCATAAATCGATAACTATCGATATGGAAACTTGTATAACAGCCAAAAAATAATGAGCAACTTGATTAATATTGATAACTTGATCAATATCTACTTCAAATAGGCTTTCATTTTCAAAATTTTGAGTCCTGTTTCATCGGTTTTCGCCCACTGTAACAGCTGTCGATTGTTGAAAGCTTTCGCTACGTTCGTTCGGGCGCCTCATCAGTTGAAGCGCGATTAAAATTACGATTTAATTTTATTAAATCATCAAAAAGGCATTTATGCAATGCCATTCGACGTGCCAGCATGAAGCATAGCTGCATAACTAACCCACCCAAGTGTGGCACTGCCAAAAAATGGGAAAGGGTGGTGCCAGCTCAACTCAAACCACTCGCAATTAGTTTCAATTTTCATGTAAATGAAGTCAGATATATATATAAATAAATATATACACATATATGTCTATTGGAGCAACTTGGTCAACTGCCAATTACCAACCTTGTGACACAGCGACGGTCAAAGTGAGCCAGTCCGAGTGGTGCGTATGTTCTAAGGTCGCACCACTCACGTGTGTGTGGGGTAAAACTGGATCTGATTCTGTCTGGAAATACGCATTGCTAGTTCACATTGACAGTGACTTGAAAATAAGTTCAATTGAACTTGTTTAATAGTTCATGAACCATAGGTTCTCTGAATTGTTCAGCAGTTTATGAACTTTTGATAACTGACTAAGCGTGAGAACTCGAGCTCTAAATAGCATAATAAATATTGAACTGCTAATCTTTCAGAGCTAGCGATTCATAAACTATATAGCTGAGTATTTTACAAAGTAGAATTGATCTAGTTCATCAAATTGAACTAAAGCTCTCAACTCTAGCTAATGGAGTATACCAACACAGCTTAGTGAACCTTGACAGATTTATTCAATTCTTAAAATATGGAATACTTAATTTTGTAGAATTAAGTAATTGGTTTTTTAGTAGTCGAAAGATAACTAATTGATGCTATCTATAAGGTCAGACAATGCAAATATTACATTACTTTGAATAAACAGTTTTCAAATGATGTAGAAAGCTTTGAGGTTTTTTGAACTAGTTCACGTTCAGTCTATCGATAAAGAAATGAGCTAGTTCCAGCTGATATCTGTCTTTCTTTTGTCTGCTTGATCCAATCCCTATTTAAATATTTATTAATTAATTCCATCGATCGTATAAATTGCTTCTCATTTTTATTGCATTTTGTCTCATTTCGCGACTTTTACAGCATGTTTAAACTCAAGCTAAATAAGAACTGGTTAGATATATAGTGTACATATATATTTCTATACATATGCATATATTTTCCATTTATCAAATATATTATTTCATTTTTATCGCGGTCGAAACAGCCTTAAGATTAAGTAGACAAGAAACGTACATGGGAAAGGCGTCGAATGTGAGTGTAGATGAGAGCGATTGGCATTGAAGTGGCATCATCAAGCCCAATCGAGTGAATTCGTATGTACACAAGTGCAACGATATATATCGCTGGCATTTTAACTAAATACTACAACTATCGACTACGATAGGTTTAGAACTTCTGCGGGTTGGCGAAGTGTCGCGGGTCAAGAGGTCGGCAACATTTGTGATCAGTGTTCAGTTTGAGTGGAGCTTGACTTAGTGATAGCCCAGGGGCGAGTAGGCGGGAGCCAGAGCCGGGCGATAAGCAGGAGCCAGAGCTGGACCCAAAGCTGGAGCATAGGCGGGAGCCAGTGCTGGACCATAGGCGGGCGCCAGGGCTGGCAGCTTGGCCACCAACGGAGCGTGGAGCAGTGGAGCTGGTGCCAAGACCTTAGCCACTGGAGCCACAGCCTTGACAGCGACACCCTCGCGATGCACCACCGCATTGAAGCCATGGACAGGATCAGCGGTGTACTCCACAATTCTGCGCGTGCCGTCGGCCTCGATCAGCGAGTAGGAGCCCTGGACAACATCGCCGTTGCGCGTCTCCTGCTGGTTCTTCACATCGCCAGTGGAGCCATCCTGTAATGGCAAAATATAATGTGGATTAGTTCTAGGTTTTGGCTCTGCCGCTTCTCAACTCACATGGACATCGTAGCTGAAGCTGTACTGTGGATTGGGATCGTATGGCTCGGGTCCAGCCACCTTGGCGACGGCCACCTTGGCCAGTCCAGGATAGACGGGCGCAGCCAGGCTAGGATATCCGGGCAGAGCGAGTCCATGACCAGGCACCACCACAGCATTGGCCACAGCCACCAAGGCGCTGACAACAACGAGCAACAATTTTTGTGCCATTTTTTTTTTTGTTTTTGAAGATTTACTGGAGTTTTTACTAGAGATTTTGCTGCTGCTTGGCTGACAAATGAACTCACTCTGTGGTTCTGATGCTGAGCGACAATTGCTTTTTATAGCCAAGCCAACAAATCGAGCGAACTGCAAATGCCCAAGCCCCAAAATCCGCAACCAAATCTCTAACGACGACGACGACGCTGCCTGCAAAAATATTTATGCAAAAACAACAACAACAACAACAACAACACCATCAACAAAAGCAACTAAAAAGTGCGCCTTCGTGTGGAGTATATTGAAAATGCTTGCTAAGATCACAAAATGCAGCAGCACCACCAACAACCACAACAAGAAGAAACAAGCGTGAGTGCTCGACGAGGGTGTGGACGACTTTCAAGTGCCCTCTAAATACACCTGATGGGGCAACAGAGTTTCGTTCCCCTAGTAAACGTCATATATAGAGTTCAGTTCTTTAAGGCTGTGAAACTTGCCCATTAAAAAACCAATATTTATCGATTTTCAGTATAAGCTTCATGAACTTTCACAAATCTCATTAAAATATGCAAGTTTTTATAGTGGTTACCAGTTTGATATGTGTACCTCATGGAAACTATAAAAAAAGCTGCAGATCTAATATCGATATTTATCGATTGTGTGTATAAGCTAGCTATAACTAGAGAACAAGTTTATATGTTAACTTTCATAAAATCGCATCCAATCAACTAACCTATTACCTATCTCTATCTTTTATTAACTTTAAAAGGAAGTATTTAATACCGATATTAATACCGATTTATCGATCTTGGTTTAAGTTCGATGAACTTTCTTATATGCTCATGTGACATATTCTTCAGTTACTACTTTCTCTGTGAGAGGCATTCTCTCGGTATACTTATCTTCTGTTACATACTGTTGCTGGAGTCTAGCCTAGCTTAAATAAATATTTAATATAATTACAGGGTATTATAAATGAAAATAATTCATTTTTCGTTGCGTCGCAATTGCCCCTGGCAATTGGCAGTCAACGCAAGGCAAGAGGGGAGGGCGTTAGCCAAATGTCTGTCTGGGTGTCTGGCTGGCTGACAGGTAAGAGGGGTGGGGCAGGTGTGCTTTGGCCAGACAAAAAACAGCTTAGGCCTACGAGAATGGCACGCATGTTGTCTGGCTAGCTGGCTGGGTCGGCTCCTAGCGGCGAGTGGTGGACAACGCCAAAATGAACGGCTACATGAGCTTGGAACAGCAGCAGCAGCAGCAGCAGGCGGGGATTTGATCGTGACAAAAAAGTTCAATTCGAAAGCGTTTTTTTTTGGTCCGGGTGGCCAGGCGGCATCAGGTGTGCGAGTGTGTGTGGCACACACGCACACACACATAGATCGTTCCACGCACCCAGTTGATTGTTGAAAGGTGTGTGCGTCGCCGTTTCTCTATGCGAGATCAGCCTTCGAAACTGGCACAAAGCAGCGACACGCCGCGCCCAGCAGCAACTGCAACTGCAGCAGCAGCAGCAGCAACAGCAACAGCGGCAAACGGTTCACCCCGCAGACTGGCCGACTCCGACTCCGACAGCGACTCCGAATCCGAATCCGTAAAGCTCCACATCAACAGCTCGACTCCCCAAATTGCCACTGCAACAATGTGTTCACCCTGTACCCTGTAGTCAAAGCAAGTGGGTGATGTTGCACCCTTATGAACTCATGAACGTCTCAATTGTTCAGCTGTTCATGTTCATGAACTAGTGATGCGTGATCTACATAGTTCACGACTCGAAACTGAACAAATGAACTTATTGCAATCGAACTCTAATTGCCAGCATCAGTCTGAGAGGCCTATGACTGTTCTCTTCTTACAGGGTATTTAGTAGTCACATACGCACACGATCAGCTCACTCTTACTTGGCTTTTGCGTACACTTTACTGCCATTGGGACAATTTTGCCCATTATCACTAATTTTGAACGCACGTTGCGCCTTGTTAGGCGTCGCAGTTGCCAGCGGCGACTGCGTCGGCGGCTGCGACGGCGACGGCGACAGCGACGGCGACGCCAACTGCAGCGGAGACATGCGCAGTTTTTTGCGTAATCAAAAAATTGTAACGCGTCGAGTACTTTCAATTAAGCTATTGAATAATTCGAGTGCGTGTTGATCGAGTGAATGTTGGCCGTTTGCATGGGAGAGTGTTCTTTGCCATGGGTGCGATGCGAGGGTGTTACGGAATCGGGTGGGGTCCATTAGAGTAATAGTCCAGTTTGTCTAATATATTATGTATGAACTGCAAGCAATGGGATTCGAATGTGGGTGGGTATTACGGCATCAAGTGGTGTGTCTGCGGGAGTAACCAAATGTGAAATGGAGAAGGTGTTGAGCTAGGCTCTGGGTGTCTGGCATCTGAAGAGGTATCGCTAGAGAACTGGCTCCTGATCAAAGCTAAACGAGGTTAAACGAGCCAGCGACTTAATTCCCGCGTATCTCACGACCCCAGTTGAGTCGAAACGCATATCTTTTGCATATCTCATGCAAATTGGTTCGAACTCGAGCCATTTGTCAGCGTTCGACCGATAGCTGGTATTATCCACAGCCAGGTGTCCCAGCAATTAGCCATGTGGCTTGTTCTCTTTGGCTAACTGGATTTATTGGATGATTTATGAGTGTGTGGTTAGATCTACAGAACAGTAACAGACAATAACTTATCTACAAGCTAAGATCAGCAGCTGTTGCCTCTTAGCCCAGGAAAGGGGCAGCGGGCACGACGGGACGTGGTGCTGCTGCAACCACTGGCACTGGAACTGGACCACGCTGCACCACCGCATTGAAGCCGTTAATGGGATCGGCGGTGTAGAAAACGGTGCGCAGTGAGCCATCGGCATCGACTACCGAGTAGGAGCCCTTGACCACATCACCGTCGCGCACCTCCTGCTGGCTCTTGCTGTCGCCCGTGACGGCATCCTGCACGTTGTAGGCGTAGGCGTATTGTGGATGAGGATCAAAGTCTGTGTTGACGGGCACAGCTGGCAGCAGAGCGCACTCGATGACGGCGAACAGGGCGCAGCTGATGATAAGAGTCTGCAAGGGACATTCACTGTGACTTCCTTAACTAAAGTTTCTCCTTTGCCAAACTTACCTTGAGTAGAGCCATGTCGTTTGCTTGAACTGTGTGTTGTGGGAGTGAGTGTGGCTTGATAGCACTTTCTGAACTGTCTTCGGGTGCTGTGGGGTGCTGGGTTTTAAACGCTTTGCCACCCGCCTTGGTCAGGTGCGTTGTGGCAACCGCTGCCAAATGTGACCAGTCTGACGTAAGGTGTAAGCCGTGAGCCGACCCGTCGCAACTCATATTTCCTCAATGGACGTGCCAGTCATTTCTCCGGCCCATATGCACAATCCCCAGCACCCAAGTCCGCAACCCCCGCTTTATGGCAATCATAACGTTAACGACGGCACGTGATGCGCATTAATAGCTTCCCATTTTCGGCGCGTCTTGAGGTTGAGGTCGAACCTACCTCAACATTAAAGAGTTTAGTGACTCAGCGCTTAGCCTTCAAAGAAACCAAACATTGCATTGCATTACCAAGCATTAGGTTAGAAATTGGATCATCTCGGATTTCCTGGAATCTCACTTCCTAGACAAGGCTGGCAATTGTCCCTCCTTGCTGCTTCCTTAGCTCTAGTTAGATGGGAAGCAAAATCAATCAAATACAAGCAAATAGTTTTTTTTTTTTTGTACCGAAACTTTTATTCAGTAGATGCAGTTAATAAATCACTAGATAAATGGCCGATAGCCGTTCCCCAAAATCCCCTAGAAACGGGTATCCCTAGAAGCTACATTTGTTAGTTTCAAGAGATTGGCCACAGGATGTGGAGTTTGCAGCTCTCAGTTGAGTATATAGCACGCACGTCATTTGTGTTTCGGATGATAAGGTTGGGAAGCAAAACTAGAACTATTCAACAACGGTCTGAGGTCGTCTTCGGAACTCCGGGCACGGTGGCTATCTAGTAATGTCCACCATAGCCAGACGCAGCGTACGCCGGTGCAGCATATCCAATCTTCGTGATGGCGGGCACCGCCAGCTTAGTGATGGTCGGAACGGCGGCAACGGCCACTGCGGGCTTGGCCACCACTGGCACGCCCTTCTTCTCGACGACAGCGTTGAATCCGTTGATCTTGTCAGCTGTGTAGGTAACCTTGCGAATGGTGCCATCGGGCTCGGCCAGGGCGTAGCTGCCGTGCACAACGCCGTTGACCAGCGACTCCTCCTGCTGCTTGGAGTCGCCAGTGTGGTGATCCGTGACTCCGTACGAGAAGCTGTACTGAGGATTGGGGTCGTAGGGCTCGGCGACTGCTACCTTGGCCACAGCCAAAGCAGGTGCTGCGTGCTGCACGAGAGTGGGTGCGGCCAGGAGCTTGGGTGCTGCGTAAGAAATAGCAGGAGCCGCTGCATACGAAATAGCTGGAGCCGCTGCATAGGAAACAGCTGGAGCCGCCAGCAGCTTGGGAGCCGCATACGAAATAGCTGGAGCCGAAATCAGCGACGGACCATACGAATCAATGGGCAGAGCCACCGTCACAGCCAGCACCAGGCCAAGCACACAAAGAGTCTAGAAGAGGGAAGACGAAAGGTAGTCCTTGACAGGCCACAAGTCCTGCGACTTACCTGAGCGAACATGCTGTAGGATATGTGTATTTCCTTCTTTTGCTTTTGCTGTGTGAAGCGCGTCTGCACTGCAAGAACTCAGCTCGAATGTGAGATGCATTTTCCTCGAGTTCTTCAGTTTTATATACAAGTCGCGCTTAACCATTTGTGGCAGGCAGCTACACAGCACTCCTGTCCCCCTCAGCCACTCCATGGCTAACTAACTAATGGCTAGTGACAATTGCTTTGATTGGCGTCTCTCGAGTTAGCACCCCGTCCTCGTGCAGCGATGCACATACTCAAGCTCAGTCTCGATATCCAACTCGAATCTCTAGCTCGATCTCGATCTCGATCTCGAGTCTCATTTTCGTGCTCCTAGACGCCAATTTCATGTTTTCGACTGCACATTTCGTCATTTCCAGCTGCCGCTGCTTGTTTTTCTCAATGGAATAGCTAACAGCCAGCCATAATGTGTGCCGCTCAAGAGCAGCGCTCCAAATCCCAAACTCAACTCGTTTTCCGCTGCGCCCCCATCAACCAAAAAGTAAATAAAACCAGATCTCGGCCAATTCTCAGGTTCTGCGAACGTTTTGTCTGATGTAATAGCGCGATTCACTTGGCCAATGGCCAATTGCCAGTTGTCCAGTTGCCCAGTTGCCAGTTGCCCAGCGAAGCCAAATTGCAAATATCGAACAAGGCAGTGAGCTGACGACAGACTAATAGATACCCTGCACGAGAGCTGCCTTCTGTGAGCTCAATGGCAACAAAAGTAGAAGGAAGAATCTAATAGAAATTTCCATAAACTGAAATATATATGTTAGCTCGAGGTAGCCTCATGACTTCAATATGGCCAACTTCTCATACAGATGAGCTCAGGCCTCACATGCGCTTTATGCTCATACATCCTAATCATCATATCCCTATTGCCCAATTTGAATTAGTCCAGGGTATATATAAATAAAAACGAGACCGCAGCCATTCGTAGCCCCCACCGTATCAAGCTGCCTCTCCCTGTCTCGCTCTCTCTCTCTCTACAACTACCCCTCACTGCCTCTCTCTCGCTCGCTCTCTCCCTCTCTCACTTTATAGCTGATCGTTCGACTCGTTTAATTAGAAATCTAAAATGGAAGCAATTGATCAAAGGGGGCGGACGCACGGGGCGAGCGGGCTGGGCATATGCGTGGCGTGCAGATCGAGCAATTACGCACAGTGGTGCAGACACACGCACACACACACGCACACACACACGCACACACTCGCACACTGTTGCGCCCACATTCGCTATTGCAGAAATGCAGTCCAAGCCAAGTGACCTTGCCCACAATATAGCCAGCAAATTGTTTTTTTCTTTTGGCCACGTTTTCAGCTTAACTTAATTACGCACTGCATAGAGCTGCCCTCCTCCTGCCATCTGAAGTGCCCCCTTCAGTCACTTAATAAGCCAGCATTTAGTTGACTTTAAGGCAGGAAACTCTTGACGTCTAAACGACTTTCAATTAGCCAAAAAAATCCTTTTATAAAGTTAATCAAAAATAAAACCTGACTTGAAAGCTGTTTAGCATTCCAATGCAACAATTTCCGATTGAAACTTGTATTCTACAAGTTATATACTTAACTATATATAGTACGTTTCAGCATATGAAGATCTATTGAGTTTATATTGAAAATCTAGATTAATAATATGTTTATGAATGGAACTCATATGGCTTGGACGCAGACAAGGGGTTAAAAATCTAGTTCCAGGCGTCATCTATTTAGTTTAAACCGATTTAAAATATAGCCCAGTGCAAATACGCGACTTATTTAACTCTTATATTCTATTTTACTAGAAGAAAGCATAGAAGCCTCTATTATAAGTCTTTAAACTGATGCCAAATAGAATTCAAAGCTCTCTTTCATTTAGGTAAATTATTTCAAACGCTCAACTCTTAGACGTGAACTATATTAGCAATGCAATTAGTATTCAACTAACTCAACCATTGTATGGGAATAGTTCAGAGAGCGTACGTATCTTAAACAGGTTCAAATTAATTATCATTAATAGAATAAGCTAGTTTCGATCACAAGCAACTCTTGAGTGAACGAGTTCAGTAGTTCAGTTCAATGAGCTGTTCAATTGAACTTATTCCAAATACAATAGTGTCCGTCTCTCTCTCTTTCTGACATCTCCAGTTTTTTCTCTCTCGCTGTTTCTGTCTACCTCCACCTTGCTCTCTCTAGCTCCATCTATCCCTTTCACTGTCTCTCCCAGCTCTATCTCTTCGACTTGCATATTTTACGTATTGTCTTATATACATTCATATTTTTATAGATCTTTCTTGTTAGATATATTTCTGACGCAATTTTTGCAGTTTTGCAGTTATCGCAATTTATGGACTACAAATTTTGACAAGTAAAAGTCCAGCCAAGTTGTAGAACACAGATTGACGCAGCCTTTTAAGGCAACTTGTGACTAGTTTAGATTTTTTACTGTCAGTTTCCGGTGACAACCGTTAACTCGTTAACAGTTAACAGTTAACAGTTAGCTCTGCCTTTTCAGTGCGGCCAAGCGAGGGAGCGATCGTGCTAAGCAAGTGCTGCCAAGTTTGCCAACGCGTCGCAGTCGCAAGGTCGTCTTTTGGCTTGGCAAACGAGTCACGCTTCACACACTTTGAAATTGGGTCAAATCTGCAACGGTAGCCGATTGGAAGTGGGTTATAAGATCTACGGCGTGGTCTACGGGCTACTGTTAACTATTTATTATTTCTGTTACTTTTTTATGATTATTATAAACCAGTTTCGATCACGTAAGAGAAACTGTCTGCGCACTCCATTAGCATTTCTAATTGAAACTTTCCAGTTGACTGAATTGATGAGCAATCTGTAATCGATAAACGATTATCGATTGTCAATTATCGATTATCTTATGACTTTCAGATGTAGCTTAATCTTAGCTTATCAATCAAATTCATCAATCATCATTAGCATTTCAAATTGAACAATCGATTAGCGATTATCGATTGTCGATTATTTGATTAGATCGTTGTCATTTCTAACTAAAACTTTCCTCTGAACTGTATTTAAGCAATTAGGGAACGTTTTTCTTGAACTGTAGATCGATTAATTGATTTCTAACATCGAAGAAAAAGAGTTCAGCAAAGTTTCCCAATTGAAGTCAGTTTTTGATTAATTATAAGCCACGCATTCCGGCATACGCTTGAATACGATCTGTTTCGGCGCTTTGTTGATTAAATTTTTGGGTGTAAAAGAAAATTAAAGTATTGCCATTGAATGGCAGCTGCATGACAATTACCAAAAAACCAAAAAAAAAAAATTACTTTCGTAGCCATGGACTCGGATTCGGAGCAGGGTTCGCAATGAAATTGAAAACTTGGACAGAAAAATTTGTGGGACGTGCCACGAATTTGGATCAAGAAGACAGCAGACGCTGCCAAGCAGCAGCAGCTGCTGATGTGCAATGAGTGGCGGGTGGTGCGGTGGTTAGGCTACGCAATTGGTACGCCGTAGTACCATCCATTCAGCTGGCTGTCCCCAGCAAATGCAAATTTTGCGAATTGTATAAAAGTCGTCGAGTTTTTGGTAATGGCATGTCAGTTCATTTTCGTTAACCGACGGTGACAATCAAATCCTAATCCCCCAAGCCGCACAATGAATCCTTTGACGGTAAGCTAACAGCTGGATGCCGAGGCCAATCGGATTCGAATTGGCTTTGTATTGGATACTCAAGTGTTTGCATTCGCTTTGCAGGTTGTTGCAGTCCTTTCCACTCTGGCGCTCTCCGCCCAGGCGCACCTCGCTGCCCCACTGGCTGCTGCTCCTCTGGCTGCTGCTCCATACATTGCATCGCCAGCTCTGCGTTATGCCGCTCCAGCTGCTTACTCTGCACCACTTGGCTTTGCTGCACCTGCTGCCTATTCAGCACCTCTTGGTCTAGCTCCTTCTCCCTACGCAGCTCCTCTGGCCTACTCTTCTCCTCTGCTTGCCAAGACCTTTGCCGCCGCTCCAGTTGCTGCCCCTCTAGCTGCTGCTCCAGTTGCTGCTCCTCTAGCTGCTGCTCCAGTTGCTGCCCCATTGGCTGCTCGCTTCGCTGCTCCTTTGGCTGCTCCACTGGCAGCTCGCTTCGCTGCTCCTCTGGCTGCTCCAGTTGCTGCTCCTCTTGCTGCTCCAGTTGCTGCTCCCCTGGCCGCTCCAGTTGGTGCTCCTCTGGCCGCCCCCGTTGCTGCTCCTGTGGCCGCTCAAGTTGCTGCGCCCGTCGCCACTGAGATCGTCGATGCCCACCCACAGTACAAGTTCGCCTATGATGTCCAGGATACGCTGACCGGTGACTCCAAGACTCAGGAAGAGACCCGTGATGGTGATGTCGTTCGTGGCTCCTACTCGCTGATTGAGGCTGATGGCTCCCGTCGCATTGTCAGCTACTACGCCGATTCAATCAATGGCTTCAATGCTGTCGTCCAGAAGGATGTTCCCGTAGTGGCGCCCGTCGCACCGGTTGCTCCAGTTGTTGCCAAGCTGAAGACCCTTGCGGCACCTGTAGCAGCGCCCGTTGTTGCGGCACCAGCTCCCTTGTTCGCCAAGACTCTGGCTGGACCCATCGTAGTCTAAAAGGAGCGAAGGACTTTAGAGGCGTGTCGTCTTGCTTGCGCCTTTGTGTAAATGGAGTGTATAACAGTTTGACAAAGGATTTTCATTTGTACATATTCGATTAATCATTGTCGTGCTAAACAAATAACTTTCATCGCAAAACCCAAAATTAAATAAATTACCTAAACAAATTTGTGATTCCAAAATTGATTATTATGTTTTTTATTCCATTTATATAATTGTCAATTAAAGCTGAGCTCACATCGCGCTTAGTCGCTTAACATGATCAGTTCGATATACATAAGTATTGTCCGTAACATATTTGAAAAATACCAATAGATATCGATAATCCATGCAGATCCTGCGCTAAGCTGATTTTCATGCATGTGCCCATCTCTATCTGCAATTGCAAGCGCGCATCTCTAATGCAACTTACTAATTTGATTTTCCTTTTCCTCATTTCTGTTTTACAGCGAGTTAGGTGAGGAGTTTTGGAAATTGTCGCCACACGAAAATGTGGCACGCATGCGCCTCAAGCTGGAGCCGCAATTGTATCCCAATAAACACGAAAACGCTGCTAATTTGCGCGATAATGCGACCAGTGCCTACGATACAAAGTAAGCTCATTACTCATCTTTAACCATTTTGCAGTTGTCTTTAACCCTTTCCTTTAGAGAAATATCCGAGTTTGATTCGACTATCAAAAATGCAGTGGTACGAGATTTTCTGGCCGACGACGAAAGCTCCCAGCTAGAGGAGGAGCTGCGTCAGTTAATTGATACGCAGTCGCAGCAGGATACGGCACTGGAGAAGCTGGTTATATCGCAGGATTGTGAGCTGATCACGCTTATGACTAAGGTCAAAGGTCGCATTGAAGTCAATCAGAGTGTATTCACGTTTGTAGACATGAGTCCGCCACTGGAGGACGGCTCCAAGCACGATTTTCGGTAGGTTTAAACTGCGAGTCATTTTGCCTCAAGCCTTATTTTTTGTTTTTCAATAGGTTTTCCATCAACAAAATACGCGAAGTTCACCTACGCAAGTATAACTTGCGCCGCAGCGCCTTGGAGATCTTTCTGATAGATCAGACTAGCTATTTTCTTAACTTTACAACTAAGGTGGGTGTGCAATGTGATGTCTTTAGCACTTGGCTCTTTGTATACTCAAAGGTATTTTCGTCTTAGACCCGTAACAAGGTCTTTACTAAGATTGTTGGTTTGCCCTTGCCGAACATACTTTATGGCTCTGGACGCTCCCCGCCAGAGCTGCTGCGTGCGTCGGGTCTCACCCAGCGTTGGATCAATCGTGAAATATCCAATTTTGAGTACTTGATGTACTTAAATACCATAGCTGGTAAGTTTTAAAGTATGTCTGGCTTTCACTCTTGTCTAATCATGCTACCTAATCCCTTGCTTAGGCCGCTCTTACAATGATCTCAGTCAATATCCCGTATTCCCCTGGATTCTGGCTGACTACACCAGCGACGTGTTGGATTTAACCGATCCTCGCTCCTTTCGTGACTTGTCCAAGCCCATTGGATGCGTATGTCCTTAATCTATAAGCCACATATATAAGTCTTAGCATATTGATTGATGCTTTCCACAGATCAATCCCAAAAATGAAGCAGAGGTGCGCTGCAAATACGACTCCTTCGAGGATCCATCGGGTGCCATACCTAAATTTCACTATGGTACGCACTATTCCAATTCGGCGGGCGTGCTGCACTATCTGCTCCGCGTTGAGCCGTTTACCTCATTGCACGTGGAACTGCAGAGCGGACGCTTCGACGTGGCTGATCGACAATTTCACTCCATACCGCAAACGTGGAAGCTATTAATGGACAATCCCAATGATGTCAAGGAGCTAATACCCGAGTTCTTTTACTTTCCAGAGTTTCTCAAGAATATGAATAAGTATGGGACTTTCTTGATGATATTCTTATCTACATATTTAATTTACTACAGATTCGATTTGGGACACTTACAAATTACAAAGGAGAAAGTCGACGATGTCATTTTGCCTGCTTGGGCCACCACGCCGGAGGAGTTTATAGCCATACATCGACGCGCTTTGGAGTCGGAATATGTTAGCCAGCATTTGCACAACTGGATCGATTTGATCTTTGGTTACAAGCAGAAGGGCGCCAAAGCCGTGGAGGCTCTCAACGTTTTCTACTATTGCTCCTATGAAGGCGCCGTGGATCTCGATAAAATAACCAATCCCATTGAACGGGAGGCAGTGGAAGGTGCGTGGCTAGCTAATAGCTGTTATATTCGACTATAATTCTAACTGTAATCCTTTATGGCTGGCAGGCATGATCAACAACTTTGGACAAGTACCGTCGCAGCTGCTGCGTGAACCGCATCCGCGTCGACTCACACAGGATGAGACGGCAATAAAATTGTTGCGCTCAGAACTGAAGCGCCCCGATTTTACGCAGTTCCTGGACAAGGTGGTGCAGTACTACTGTGAGCTATCCACGCCCAAGGATCCCATTGTCTACCTAAGTCCGCCGCGAAGTCCGCCACGCTCCTTTCTACAGCTTAGTCCCGATGTGCTAGTCAGCGTTTCCAAAGGCTGCATCCTTGGCTGCAATTCATGGATGTCCTTTGACAAAGAGCAAGGATTTTTATTGGAAATCGATGCAACTACAACAAATCTGAAGTGAGTATAAACTCTTCTGCTCAACATTAGTCAATTCCTAATACTGATTTTGTCGTTGTAGAAATCGCAAACGCGTCTTCGGCCCCTTCCACGCCTCGCAGCCACCGCATTCGCAGAACTTTGCAGTCAGCACGGATGGCAAATTGCTTTATGCCGGCGGCATATGGGACAATGCGCTGCGTGTCTACAGTCTAAACAAGGGCAAGACCTTGGCTTCTGTCACCCGCCATCTGGACATAATCACCTGCCTGGCGTTGGATAACTGTGGCTCGTATCTGGTCACCGGCTCCCGCGATTGCACTTGCATTGTGTGGAGCATACAGGGCAATCAGCAGAGCGGCGGCCCAGCCAACAACATTCCAGTGCACGCCTTGACAGGACAATCCCATCTGCAGGCCATCACACAGTTGAACACCCAGAATAGCTACTCACCAAAGCCACTCACTGTTCTCTATGGCCATGACGATGCGGTGTCCAGCGTGGCCATCTACACAGAGCTGGATCTCGTTGTCTCGGGCTCGCTGGTGGGTGCAATTGCGAAATATTGATGTATTTTAAGATTAATTGACATTCAAACAGATTAGACTGTCAGACTGAAATCTGATTGACTGATTGAACGGATTGAAATTTAGTTTTAACTAATTTACTGACCCATCTAATTGACTGATGTCTCTTATTCCATTCACAGGACGGCACTGTTAATGTCTACACCCTGCAGGAGGGCCAATTTGTGCGCACACTCAAGCCCATTGGCTGCACCGAGTCCTGTGTGCAAATCTCCTACGTAACTGTTTCATATCATGGTGAGTGATGATCTTGTATATGTCAGCCTGAAGGTATGCAACGCATTCAAACGCCAACTGCCAAGAAGTATGCTACAGATTTGTATGATCCAGCGAAAGATCGTGAAGTGAGAACTTTGTGGCAAGTTTGACATTTTGCTAGAGATAAGAGCTGCTTCCGTTGTAAGTGGGGATAGCATTGAACTGTCCCCAATTTTATCAGCTTTGTGCGCTTTACAACGCATCGCCGGAGCCATTCACGTGTTGCCGCTCATTGCGTGATGTGCCCGATCTGGTGCTTCTTCTTCTGCTCTCCATGTGTGTGCTTTGAGCAAACAATTTCAAACAATTTAATCAACGCAGCTCACTTATCGCTGGCCTGTAAATTGCCACACATATATGTGCATGATGATAAAGCCTCAAATACCACGTGACATTCTATCTGTGTGTGTGGCCGTGTCTGCCTCTGGCACTTATTCATTTCATTTCATTTCTACTTTTTTTCTCATTTTTCCATTCGTCATAGTGTTTGGATTTGGTTCTATGCCTTATCATTATCTTATCTTAATAGGCTCCAATAAAATTATAAAGGGCTTTAAGTAGAGAGCGGCACTTAATGTCTTAGCCTGAACCAAGGTTAGGGACTGTCTGTACAACAAATAGCAATACACCATATCAATCATTATCAATCATGCATAATCGCAAGTAGTTAACAATTATTTGTGCATGAATTTGCAAGTAATAAAATGTATAACAGACAAAAGAATGCAATTGCGATAGCACGACACAGAGTATATATACATATTCTAGATCAGTCTCAGGTGACGTCAATCAAGCTATATAAGACTGATTGAGCGAGACGATTTAATCTTAAATCGAATAAGAAGTTGAGCAATTGTACATAAAAGACAAAAGAGGGCAATTCGATAGCTCTAAATATATATTTCTGATTCCTGATAAGGCTTAAAAGTGACGTCAATCACGTACATCAAGTTGATTGATTGAATCGACTCAGCTTTTGAATTTCGCTTGAATGTGGGCTTATATAAAATGCAATGATATTATATATTGCATATAAACTTTCTCATATATCTATAAATATCGATTTTGACCAAAGACTTGCATATGTATTCAAAATATTGTAATTTATATATTCTAATTTCCCTACTATTACTAATTGCACTGAATTTAATAGGCTCCCTGTAAACACTTAAGTCATAGATGCTACTCTATTGTAACTCTGCTTAAACACTTACATCATTGGACGCCTCTAAAGGCTCAATTTGCCCATAGTAAATCAATTTCTTTGCAATCAGTCGCTGATTATCGACCCCACGCGCGTCAGACTTATAATGCTTGTATAACAGAATATATATATATATATATATATATATATGGCTGCAGTTGACAGGTTCTATACGTACTGTACATATGCATATAAGCTGAATATATATATATATATATATATATATATATATATATATATATATATATATATTCAGCTTATATGCATATGTACAGTACGTATAGAACCTGTCAACTGCAGCCAGGCAACCAGGCAGGCCTCTTATCGAGGTGGCAGAGTGTTATAATATAAAACATCGATTATTATTTTGCAATATCCGGCAGCAAATTAAACCAGAAATTCCAGACGGCCATCAAACTTATATAAAATATTATGAATATATACGAGAACACGAGCAGAAGATAAGATTAAATATCTGAGAATCGCAGAGGGGGGCGACACTTTAAAATACGTGACTATTTTATCATAGATACTTTTGTTTTACTTTGGCTTATAATGTCAGTCATTGAAGTAAGTCTATCAATCAATCAGTCAATCAATCCCTATACATAAAATCTTAGCTCTTTATATTATCCTACTCACTATGATTTTCAGTTGGGCTTATATTTAAAACTGACAAATTCCAATTCCAATTAAAGATAAGATTACATTTTTGAGAATCGCATAGCCGAGCGGTAAAGATACGTGATAAGTGCATATTATGTAACTAATACTAGAAAATTTAAGTTGGTCGTTTATTAAGTCATTCAATTCAATTAATTAATAGATATAAACAAATAATATTGTGATTGCATTCTATAAAAAATCAATTTATAACATGAGTTTAATTAAATGTCGAACTTTGTGTTCGTCGCCAGCTCCTTCGTAGCCCTCAATCGGAACTTATCAATGCGAGCTGAAATATGCGCATTCATGCACAAACACTCGAGCATTACTAATGGAATCAAATCAAAAGCGAACGAGTCCCGCAATCACATCCAAGTCACACGACCCAACGATCCGCCTTCAGGTCCCAGCACCCGTCTTCAATAAACTGGGGCCCCAATCAAACAACCCCAACCTACTACACCGGGCCTCCCTTTGCTTTTAACCACACTGAATCGGTGAGCAGGAGGCAACAGAGCAGTCGCGTGTTCTGTGCGACTAGAAGATACCGTTGAGATAATTGAGATTAATGTCAAATAATAATTGAAAATAGGAGAGAATAGAATAGGTTGTTAGTGGAAGTCTAGCAGATAATAATGCAGATTGATAGAGAGAGAGAGATGGCCACAAATGGAAAAGAGATGAAGAGATTGAGATTGAGATAGAGATAGAGATAGAGATAGAGATAGAGATAGAGATAGAGATAGAGATAGAGATAGAGATAGAGATAGAGATAGAGATAGAGATAGAGATAGAGATAGAGATAGAGATAGAGATAGAGATAGAGATAGAGATAGAGATAGAGATAGAGATAGAGATAGAGATAGAGATAGAGATAGAGATAGAGATAGAGATAGAGATAGAGATAGAGATAGAGATAGAGATAGACAGAGAGAAAGACAAAGTTAAATTATAGTAAGTAATGAGAGAAAGAGAGAGAGAGAGAGGACTGTTATTATACACATCTCTTAACTTTATGGATCTCTTCCTCTGCCTGCTACATATCATTACATATTATATTCGTGCTTCGATGATACCCCTTAAGCATTTTTAATGGGTGCAGAGCATAAATTTATAAGCAAACACTCATTCATGACAGTTTTCGTGCTTTTTATTCGAGGCGCTACAGAATTGTATGATACAGCTTGTAGTAAAACTCGGCGAGGGGCCCAGAAATGTGTAAATACATATATATATATATAATAAACATATGTGTGTGTGTGGGTAAAGCCTAAAGAAAAAATAAGACTTGGAATGGGAATTTTTCTGAATGAATTTAAATGTCGCAATTGGCGAGAATGTGACTAAAGGCGAATCGCTGGGAGCTGGGAAACGGAGAGCTGTGCGATCTGATAGGACAAAGACAGAGATGGATAGATCAAGAGAGAGAGAGGAACTATACATTGCCTATGCCAAACTGGCTGTGTCATGGTTATTTCTAGTTTGAACGAAAATCACATGGAAACCACTCGGAAACGCAGCCATTCACAAAAAATGATAAAAACTTTAAACGAACTTTAAGATATGCATACTTAAGATATGTATAATAGTGTGTTAATATGTATCAAGTATATCTAGTCCAGGGGGCACTGGCACTATGCTCGCTCTCTCTGTCGCTCTATGGTCTATCTGCTTCTCCGATGTTGTCTGCGTATGAAACGGGTTTCATTTTTGATTTGATTTCTGTTAAATCAATTTCATTGGCATTGCCCACTGATAAGACTAGAACTACGCATCGCTTTAAACGTTGAGACTTCGGTTGGCTTGGCTTGGCTTGGCTTGGTTTGACTTGGTTGTTGTTGTTATCTTGAGAAGCGTGTCATAATATTAAATTCCATCGAGCTGTCGCACGATGTGATGCGACTTCGTCGCCTGCTTCAGGTTATCAACGAGCAAGTGGGCCGGACCCAAGCACCACCCGTTCGATTCTGTTCAACTGCGTAGAACCCACTCATTGCCCCACATATCGCAATCTTTTAGCTCTATCAGTCGTTTTCTATGCTCTCCTTGTCTGAAGTGGTTTATGCTTATGCAAAAAATTAAGTCGTTTATGTTTCAATTGACTTCAGGCATTTGCTTTGTTGTTGTTCCATTGTTCTAAGACTGAACACGGATTTGTTTTGATTCATACCTGAGTGATTGGGTTTCTTGAAGTGTTTGATTCATATTCATTCATTCAATTTTAATTCAGAAATTGAGCTTATCAGCTCTACCTAAGGTAAAAATGCAAATGTTGCCAGTCCCTTTCCAACCTCATCCTTGGACTGTTATTCCAGCTCTTGCCACAGCTTTTTCGCTGAGTGTATTAGCTAGCGATAAGCTGAGACCTCCATAGATGCAACATTACAGTCCCTACTCTCCCTCTCCCCCTCCCTCTCCTCTCCTCTCTGCCGTTCCCCCGCTTCACCTCTCAAAAGCTTGTCAATTCGTCGCGTTAATTGCCATTTCATCGGACATCTCTCCGTTGATGCCCGCCTTATCAGACAGACGTCAGCAAATAATCGTTTTCTTCTTCTTGTTCTTTAATGATCTTCAGGTCACATCGCCTTCAGTGCTTTGGACGACACTTCGCATTCGGTGCACGTGTATAGCATCAATGGAGCCAGCCTGGGCTCCAAGTACGTCTCAGGACGTGTCACAGGATTGGCCAGCGCCTCGGACTATCTGGTGGTGGCCGATGATGCCGGCGACATAACCATGAGTCGCCTGCACGGGTAAGTGGAGTAAAAAACGATCCAACCACTGATTGACTTTAAATACAACGCAACTCTCTATCTCTCTCTATTTGCAGGCTGAAGCCCGTCTTTGACATTCCGCTGCATGTGCCCATCCAGACGGTAGTCGTGACACCCGGCAATACGCATATCCTAGCGCCTTTACGTGACGGCCGCTTGGCCGTGGTGGCCGTGCAACTGCCTCTAGCTGGCAGCAAAAAGCATTCCGTGCTCAATGTCTAAACGCTCTCGACTTTAGACTCTCCATATCGCAATAGTCCTTTAGATTACTTTTTATCGCTTGACTTCTTGTGTCTTTTTGCCCATTTTGTTCTACATTTATTTCTTAAAGATATATATTTATTTTTCGTGTCGTTACGTGCCAAAAGAAAGAAAAAAACAAAGTTTATATTGGCCAAAAAGCAGGCCAACAAATTTTGCTAGTTGGGCTCGCCTCAAATATTTTCCAGGTAGATAAATGTATCTCTCGGATACACAAATTCCATTAGCTGTAATGAAAGCACTCGTTTCATACGGTTCGTCAGACTTTAGCATATTCTGCACTTATTCACTCTGATCTATCGGGTGATTCCCCCTGATGCAAACTAATACCCAGCAAAAGCATTTCTTTCTTGTGGCTTAGCAGCAGCTGGCATACCCTGCCAACTCACTTGAAGTAGCTTTGTGCACAGTGAAATGTATCTATCAGATACTGGCATAGATGACGGCTAGCTATACCCTGTAGTTGGGCTGTCTGCAGTGTTGGGCATAGTCTAGCATACCCCAGCACTTGTTCACTAGACTTTCCTGTGCGCTCTGTGAATTCCCTCGAAGTATCTCAGCTTATATCTAGGCAGTCTAAAGTGTATCTATCAGATGCCCGAGGGCCATTAGCGTTAAACGCAATTCCCTGTAAATCCAGCCTCAGCTAGGTGGCCCATCCATCTTTATTGTATCCAATCCCCGCTATCTATCATGCCCATCTCTACCTCTCTCCCTCAGTCGCCCTGTTGCTCCGTCTCTTTTGCGAGCAATTATTCACTTGTCTTTCGTGCCGGATCGCTTTGCAGCGCGGTGCTTTGCGCGCGCCTTCCAATTAGCTTGACAAATTCGTATAAATCATTTATCATTAGGCTGACGTTTGTTGTATTTCTTTTTTATTTTTCTTATTTTCTTACTTTATATATTTATATAAATTAGCACATCGTGCCGTCATTCAAGCGACAAAAACTGGTTGCCGGCAAGTGGACCGGTCCGCGTGTCCCTCCCTGATCGCTGTATCTTTCTCTCTCTCTCATTCTCTCTCTCGCTCTTTGCCCCACGCAACCCGCTGCCATTTCCGTTTGCACTGAGTCACGCGCGACTTTCAAATCGCCATCAAAATCTGCCCGGCAACAGCGCGACGCGAGGTGGCGTTCAGTTTTTTGGCCACACTCGAAAACTCGGGCCAACTTTCGTTGCCAGCGCGAAACACAAATGAAACAAAAAAAACTGTATCTGTATCTGTATCTGCCACTGCAACTGCAACTGCAGCAACATCGGCATCAGCATCTGCATCTGCATCTGCATCTGTATCTCGAGTGAATGCATTTCCAATTGACAAGTATTATATATCCTAAAATTAGAGTCCGTCCACGAATTTAAAGTTTTCGCATCGAAATTCCATTCGCTTTTGTTTCTCTCTTTTCTTTCGGCTGCCATCCACGCCAAAAGGCCTGGTACAGCCCCCGACCTACCCTAGGACAACCTTTTCCAATGACAAGTGACAATATATAGTAGACGATCGTTTGATAGGTTTTTCTGTTTGTTTCTTGTTGCTCAACTCGTTACAAGCGCACAATATCAGCACGTAATATACATATATATATATAATATGCTAGAGATTATCACAACAGCAGCTCCTAACTATGCGTAACTCTGGACTTGCAGTGCGATCGATACGCAACATAAGTCAACTATGCAATTATTTACTTAAACACTTAGCTCCAGTAGCGAACACTATCATCTTGTTAACTCTCAATACTTATAACAGGGCTGTCAAGAGGATTTCGAATACGTTTGAGCAAAAAAAAGTTACGAAATTTAGATTTTGGAAAGTTCAATCTCGCTGAACTCGTGGAAGCTTAGCTCTTCTTGGCGCATGTCAATTGATTACAACTGATTCAGAAGACTGCGAAAAGTCACAAATGCCACAAATCCGAAAAGATATAGTTTTCAAAGAGTCGGAGCTAGAACAAACTGATTTCGGTTTCGATTCAAATTTTAACCAAAAATGTGATATTCGAGTTTTTCTAAAATCAGACTAAACTTAGCTGAGCTATACAAGCTCTACAGACTCTTCAGCCGCTAATTTTCGAGTCTTTTCTGGCATTCCCGTTTCGAACCGGTACGTTTTTAACCGCTTCGCAGCCCTGACTTACATATACGTAAATGTGTTTGCTCGTTATTTGTTACTAAGAGAAAAAAGAAAGCAAAAAAAAAGAGTTCTTCGACCTTCCCTAGCTGTAGATAATGTAACACTGTATAGATTGTATTGAATAAACTGTGTCAATAAAATGTTGAAAACCAATACCAAAACCAAAAGTTTTCTTTTAATTATTGTTGTGTATTTATTCAAAAAACAAACACTTTAAATTCAATAATATAATATTTAAATGTATAATGTAAAAAAACCATAATTCAGTTCAATTAGCTTAATATAAAACATAAAACATAATATTAAGGGGCAACACTTCGTAAACTGATGTGGGGCTTCTATGTGTGTGTATACTTATGTGTGTGTATCTATATATTATATAAAAACTGTTCTGTTAACCTCAGTGAATACTTTTCTTTCTTCTCTTGGATGCTTATAGATGGATGTATATAAATATGCACGATGCGGGTTCAATAAATAACTTTTGTGGATATGAGAAAGCGTGAATTCGTGAATTCGAGAAAAAGACTGATTTCGCGAATGCGTGAACAGGACAATTCGTGAACAAGTGAATTCGTGAATTCATAATTTCGTGAACAGGCTGAATTCGAGCTGCCTATAGGGTATTGGTGGATTGTGTGGATTGATGTCTTAGTGGTAGTTCACTTCTGGCTGATAGCCACATTATATACGTATAGATATACATATATATTAAGTAACGGGGCAATTAATATCGTTAACTAGTGTCTTGCCTGATATAGTTAGGAACAAACATTTCTACTTATAAACGATGCATGTTTACCTGAACAACTAAAAGCTAAAATTGAAGAAATAAGCAAATGCTATATTAGATACAAGAACCTAATCAAATACCATTAAAAATAATATTCGTAACTAATTCGAGGTGGAAGAAATTAAACAAAGAAAGTATTAAAAACATTAAAGTCTAAGCCGGCATTAGATTCTAGAGTTAACTTAAACTTAAGCTTTCTTTTCTTCTTCATTTTTTTTGTATTTTTTTTTTCCTATTTTTCAGTTTGTTTTTGTCTTTCGCGCATCTTCAAAGGCATTTGATCTATCTAACTAACTAAAATGTCCAATCGAATAGCCTTGGGTGGAATCTTTAGTCTTCTTTCTGCAATGGAAGCAAGTGGGGAAAGATCGAGTTAGCATTGATGGTAATATGCGGTTATAAAGTGTTATCGATAAATCGATTTATGGTTATCAAATGAGTAGTTCCGATCAAATATGCACGTGATTGGACTTTTAAAGATTTTCTAGCTAGCAATTTGGATATTATATTGCATAACATGTTTATCGATTAATCGGACAAAGTATTTATCGATTACTCGATGTGTTTATCGATACTTACAAGTACGGGATATACGAAGGTATCAGCTGAGTCTCGGCCCACAGCGTTGTGCGCTATGCACTTGTAGTTGCCCATATCCTCCCACTTGAGATCAGCGATGAGCAGGTCTCCGGTGGGCAGGACCTTGAAGCGATGGCTCTGCACGATTTCCTTGTCCTCGTTGTTCCTCCAGGTGATCTTGGCATGTGGGCGGGCGTGCACCTTGCAGGGCAGCATGATGGTCGAGCCCATCAGATCCAGATGGGTTTTCTCGGTGTAGATGATGCGCGGCTTCTGCGGGCCCTGGTACTGCTTCTCGGGCACAATCAGGCTGCCCAGCTCCTGGTCCGCGTGCGCGGGATGCACCACGGTGCTGGCATAGATGGTCTTGGAGCCAGTGCGGCCAATGCACGTGTAGATTCTCGGCTCGCTCAGCATATGATCGACAATGTGCACGGAACGCACACGAACAATCGCCGAGGGCGCATACTCCGTGATCGAGTTCGATTCCAGGTTATCGATCTGAGGAGAGAGCGGAGTTGAGCTAAGGGGTTCGAGGGAAGGGTGACTGGGGTTGGGCTTGTGGGACCTACCTCGGAGAGTGGCATATGGCCGACAATCCATTGGATGCTCGGCACCTGGGAGCCCATCATTTCGCAGGCGATCTCGAGGGTGGCGCCGGGCGCCTGTTGCATCTTGGTTGGTGGCGTTTTGGTGAACTTCAGCCAATCGTCCTCGAAGGCGCGATTGTGATGCTTCGATTGGGACTGCGGCGCCTCCTCCGTCTCAATGGAATTGTCCACATCGTTGCTATCGTCCACGATGTCCACGGCGCGACTCTGGGCGCCCGAGAGGCTGCCAAACAGCAGCAGCGCTATAGCGCACAGATTTAAGTTCATTTTCTGCAATCAGAGGAGAGGCGAGAGAGGCGTGGCTTAGTGATAGAAGCGAGGTTCAAAGTTCAATATCATTTCACTTATAATATAGGTTAATAAACCCGCAATCATCATTGGAGCATCGCTGCAGTTATCAGCTATGTGCCAAGTCCGTTACGCCGGGCTAAATCCGAGGCTATAAATCACAATGTCGCCTGATACCAAGCGAACGGACGGAGGCGCTCGATAAGAATCGAAGCGCGAATCGTGAATCGAGTGTTCACGCAGCGAGCCACGACTGCACCAGCAGACGTTTGCATAATATCTTGTTATATTATCAGAGTATTTGTAGATCTGTATGCATTATATATATAGGCTTACAATTCTAGAAATTTGTTTTCCTAGTGTTTTTTTTTAAATTATTCCCACAAGTTCAAAATATTTCGAAATTTCATTTAATTCGAATAAATTTATCAATTTCCTGCTCAACTCAATTCCACAATTAAATCACATTATTAAAGCTCAATAATTTAGCTGTCTTTGCATTTTTTCATTTCATTTGCATTTTAAATTTAACTTAAAATCGTTTCACATTTCGGTTTTTTGTTTTATACAAGAATTTCATCAGTTTAAGTAAGATTCGCTTAATTCAAACGAAATTCAACTTGGCTTTGTTTCTGTCTCTTTCACACTAGCGGCTTAGTGACAGGATGCGCGCTTTATAAGTATGAGGACCCGGGTTCGAGCCTTCTAGCAGACACGTTTAATTTAATTTAGTTGAAATATTTTGTTAATTAATATTTTGTTAATTTTAAATTGTCTTCAAGTGCTTAAAATTTGTTTCAAAAATATTTAAAGGATTTTTACAATTTAATAAAAAATAAATGATTATATAGAATAATATAATTTAAAAAAATTCAATACAATAAATTGAAAAAGTATTGAAAAATGAAAAAAGAAATAGTTTAACTGTTTTAGTTTAGATTGAAAAAATATTGGTAAAATAATTTAAATTCAGTTGTAGAAAACTCACGCTAAAGTAATTTGAAAAATATTAAATTCACTTGATTAATTTCAAAAATATTTTAAATATTATTCAGACTTATTTTGATGATTAGCAAAACTTATCCAGAATATAGTCGAAATATCTATTTTTTCACTTCAAGCTAAAGAGATCCTTACGAGAAGCACGATCAACCCCTAGCTAATGAAGATTTTCCCAGCGATCGACTAGCCATTTCACAATTTCACAATATCACGCGGTCTGGGGACACCGAAATAGAACAAACGATGATAAATTGTGGACAAAGAGCTCACGTAGGCAGCAACACTTAAGTGGATCAAAAAAAAAAAACAAATATCGAAAAAAATGGAAGAAAAAACCCAGACAAGAATTGAAAATCGAAATCACATTTTTTGTGTTGTGACGTCAGCTCCTTGTGGAACGCGCCCACGCGCCATGGATCAAAGGCCGAGCACAATTAGCCAGGCCGAGCATACCGTTCGCATATACCCTAACCGAGTGCTCGACAAGGGCGTGACCAATTAAGTTATTCAATTCGGTACGCATAGCTCTATAGTCTCTCTCTCTTTATATAGAGTGTGACGTCTGGCGATTTGCTGGCAAATGTTGCATCAGATTTTTGACTCGATTTGCCCTTCGACAATGGGGCTTTTTGCTGATTCGCTGAATGGCTGAATATGTGATTTATTTTTCTTCGAATTCGTTCGTCGTCTATTTGAATGTTGATGAAATTGGTTTTTCGTCGTATCGCTAGATATTTAATGGCTTGGGCTGTGTTTGACTCACCTTTTGATTTGATTTCTTTTTTCTCTTCCGGTAAAAAATGTTTGCGATTTTCTCCCTAAGTGGGCGGCGTTTAGAAACGTTTGGCGTTCGCGTCTTTTGATTGAAGGCGCGAGCTGCTCGGATTTGACAACTTTTTGTTATGTTATGAAGGAGTTTATCAGCTCTAAGTTGTGCTGGCTGCGGAATTGGGCCTTTTGATTGAAATTCAGCAGCAATTGAGTTAGCAATGACATAGAGTCGGCGCGGTGTGCCGTTTTGGTAGCTTTGCAGCTTAGTTTTGGTGAAATTTTGATTGTTTTTCTTTATTTTGCAACGCAACGCAACGGCGCCTGCGAGCTGATTCTATCGTTCTTGTTCCGGTTCCGGAGCGTAGTGAAAAACGTGTGCGTCTTCGACTTCGACTTAGCTTCAATCGTAGCGTATGTCCAGCTCAAAGCTTGGGCACATTCGTCTCAGAATAGAAGAGTTAAAAGGTGTGGAACGAGGGGGCGGGGCTTCAGCACGACTCCTTGGCAACTGTAACTAATTGTGGTTTCTTGACGCGGCACTCTTTATAAGACGCACGGTTCATCGACATTACAAGTCAAGGTAGGCTTTGATTTTCTTTTTTTTTTTTTTTGATCGGTCAGAAAGCGGTCAACGTTGCAGCGAATTGCGGGGCGCACACTTAAGTTGTGTTCAACAGCTGAAAACTGTCACAGAACTGATTTGGCTACGCAGCCGACTTCATTTTTATATGCGCGCCAGACCGAAGCAGACCAGAGCCGAGCAGAGCGTCGCCGTCGACACGCATTACGCTCTTTCTTCAACTCGCTCTCGCGCTCTCGTTCTCACACACTCGCGTTCGCCGTTGTGCCCTTCGTATTGCTGTCTGCACTTCGGTTATTTTAGTTCGGGACGAACACACTTCGTCGGGAGCTATAACACACGCACACACACAAGATGAGCACCGCATTCACAATTATCGGAGCCGGAACGAATTTAAAGAACAGTTCATATATCATTTGATCTGTTGGCTATTTGAATGCAGTTTGAGCTGCGCTGGGCGACAATTGCAGCGGCGCGAAAACTTTCCATAGACTAAGCTCGGACTGGAATGGACTGAACTTCCAACGAGTAGAGGTACAGTTCCACATGGGAATGACCCGTCGCACTTTCAATTCCTAGCCAATAGTTGTTTTACCCTTGACTCAATGCGGCTGAGCTGGGGGTGGGGGAGCAGAGCGAAACCAGTTGACAACGACAAGAATTTAAATGTGAGCCGTAAGTACACTGAGAGAAATATATCTACACCTTTGCTAGTCAATTTGTAAATATGTAAGTAATTACAACCGCATTTAGAGTCTACTTTAATTTGATATGCAATCACAGCCTTTATTTTTAGCTAAGTTCCATTTACTTTTCTTGCAGTGTAGCAATTCTTGTGCTGCTTCTTTCTACCGTATTTGTACGTGCCTGGCGACATGGCTTTTAAACGGCAGCAACCGCTGTCCAGGCGAGAAACAGCTCAACGCTGCAAGGTTCCATTCGCCGCGACCCGACACGCCACGCCCCCTTGCTGCAGCACCCCACTCACGCTGCTCCGCTGCTCCTCAACACTGTTGATTCATTGCAATCAAGTGAGTGCCAGTTTGTCTGCTGTGTTCGTTCGGTTGAGGGCAGAAACCACAAATGTAAGCGGGGGCCAGCGAGTGGGAGGGGGACAGCGAAACTTGTAGCCCGAGTGGAAGCTGGCAGATAGGCAGAGCGAGAGAGCGAGAGTGAGAGAGGAGAGAGCAGTTGGAGGGGAACAGGCACAATGGCAGACAGACTGGCAGCAACAGCCACAGCAACAGATCGCGTGTTCGCTTTCCGCTGTACTGCTAGTTACGTGTGGTTCAGAGTGGGTCTGGTGGATCCGTTGGATCTGGTGGCCGGCGGGGCAGCTGCTGTGCCTGTTGCTGGGCGGCAGCCAGAACTGGTGCCCGGGGTTGGTATTCTCGCCGCATCAACTAGCTAGCTCTGACTAGTTTTATTCATTTGTCGGCAAAGTCGACAAGCAATGTGTATATGTACATATAACTATACATATGTGATATATATGTATACATATTCATTGCACCATCTCGCCCCATTCGCTGCTCTACTCCCACATTTGGCAGCTGACAAAGCGAAACTCAATTGAAATCAAGTAAATTGCTGCAGCTGTGGCGAATTGATCTCGTGCCCTTCTGACGGCAAACGGCAGAGCTCAAAGGCGAGACAACGTAACGAGCTGCCAACGTAACAGATTTGACGTAACTGCATTAGATCGATTACTAGATCAAACGCCATTTCCATATCGATTCAATTAACGATGCGGCCGCTGGACGAGATTCGACGTGATCGACGAGATGACGTTCCAGGAAAAGCGCACGCACTAGCAATACGGATGCAAACTGTACGCGCTGTTACGCACAGTATAACAGTTATGCATGCGCATAGTATAACAGCTGCACTCATTCGAAATGCTTTGCTTCCCTAGATTGCTTTCTTAAGTTAGTATAACAGTTACGCATATCGTAGAGCATAGCGCCATTTTATTTAATGTTAGAGGGACATTCAGTGGGAAATTATTAAAATAACTATTGTTGGCATATGAAAAGGGGTTTTAATATGGGAAATATTCGATGTAAAGTAATCATTAGGGGCAAATTGCTTTTATAAATGTGTTTGTCTTATAAAAATGAACTTCTTTCTGGAAAATATCTATATGTATAACAAGAAAACATACCTTTCCAGCTAACTATTTCGAGCAGTGTAGCCCAAAGATGCGATACATATTCATAGGCCTTGGCACCGCTTGGTACCGATCGGCAATCAGTTGAACGCGACAAAACATCAATTTACTACCCTCCAAAAAAGAAGAAAGAAAAAGATACAATTTCCTAGAAATGAGAAAGGTCGAAAACTGAGCGAATCATACGATCGAACGATCGTGCGATCGTCTAATTGTTTGATCGTCTGATCGTAGCATTTCGCCATTATTTTGTTGGCCCCAATTATTGCATCATGGCAAATGCAACGAATGCTGGTAGAAAGATGCACACCCGGCTAACTATCAGAAGAGGGACAAAAAAAATAGTTAAAAAGATACAAAACGTACAAAAAAAATGGCTAAAAGAGCTCGCTTTGCCGTCTATGTTTGCGTATTTCTGCTAATTAACGGGCAACGGCCACCGGAACTGGGCTGAGACTCATTCGACTCATTCAAAGTCAGCAAACAGACGGACAGACAGACAGCCAGAGACAGGGACAGACAGATAGAGAGATATGCAGTTCGGGGAAAAGATAGTGCAACATGCAACTGCCAAGACAAGTCACACATACACACACACACAAATGTACATGTGTGCAGGCATGTGAATTGCAGGTTGTTCAAATCGTCTACACGGACACACATACATATATATATATATATATGTATATATACATATCTACACCCGGCTGGCGACGTGAGAAAATTCATGTGCATGCCACAAATTCTGTGCCGTTGCCAATGTAGCATTTTTTCTCTACTTCTTCTTCTTCTTTGCTGTCTGATAAAGTCAAAAAAGTGCGCTTAGCAACAGCGTTAAGCGACCTCGACCTGAGGCTCTGCATTTGAATATACGTTACTTCTTAACTTGACGGACATTTTCAAATTTCCCTTTCAAGTATAATAGTTGTGCACACATAAGATCTTCGAATTCGGCGACGTATAACACAATTACACAGCCACGCATGCTTGCTGTACATATGTATGAATGTGTCTGTGCATTGGTGTATAAAAGCAGTTGTAATGGAAAATTTATGAAACCACTTTTATTTCTCATAATTTTGTTTCATTTTTTTTGGATATGGAAAATTTTTCGTCGAAATGAACTACAATTAACGATAATTGTTGCGATTGTGAGTGCCATTAGCATTAACTAAAAAAATATAAATTGTACGTGTAACAATATGTATCTAGAAAACGCGAGCACTTCCTCAATAGCACACATACATACACGTATGCATAAGCCTGTGTAATTTATCAATTAACCTATGGAGTGTGCTATGGCTGCGCGTTTGTATTTGCTTAGCTGTTATATGGATAAGTGTGCCTGTGTGTATTTGTGTGTGCGTTCTGCTTCCCTTGCATTCTTTGCGCGCATAAATTGAACTGTGTGCATGTATGTGTGCGTGCTATGTCTTTGGGTACCTTTTGTTGAGTTGTGCAACTGAGTTGTGAGCACCCATCATCAATACCAACACCAAAGTAGTGCCGTCCGACCACCACCGAAGCAGCCGACTCCGAGCGACTCCGACTCTCACCCAATTCAGTTCGACGATTGCATCAGCCATTTCTACGCCGCACACACACACAACGTCGGCAGCGCAGTCGCTGCGCTTGCAGTTGAGCGCGTTTGAACGGTAAAGCCGAGCATAACCCATAAGCCCTTGCCCTTGTCTCACTCGCTCGCTCCCATGCTGCGTGCGTGTCCGTGCGTGTTAAGCTGTTGCGCTGAGTCATCGCGCATGGCAGGTGGCATTACCCAAAAGACAACCAAGATTAGGTTTAACATAAAAGAAATTAATGCTTCAAGTATAACACTTTCCATGCTGCATTAGTAAATTGAGGTACGTCAGAGCTGGCAACTGGCATATTTAATCAGCTCTAATTAAAATGATTTATAAGAGTTCTATTTTGACTTAAATTCTCCTGATTCTAATTCGTTCTAGCAAGCCGTCGAAATAGTTTCACATTTTTTTATTTTTATTTGCTGAAAAGAAAAACAATAAAATCATTTCCACTTATAGATCTGATGACGTCTGTAGATGTTTTCAACTTTCCGCTTTTATCAACACACAGTTCAATAGAGCTTAAAAAACAATTATGTATGAGTGTTTATTCAGAAAATAATAAAAAAAGGGGCTCGTTGCCGCACACACACAGATACATAGCGACACACACATACATCGAGGACAGGGCCAAGCGCGGCAAATGCCAGACAATTAACAATTTCTCCTAATTGACATTGTTTATCAATACACACACACATATAAATATATATGAAATTCTCTTCTCATTGTTTCGATAGAAGCATAATTGACTGCATGTGTATGTGTGTGTCACGTCCCATGAAAATCCACCGCTCCCGCGCCCACTCCCTTGGCTCATTTAACAACAAGGGGGCTCGTCTTGCCCAGCGTAAATAGCCACAGCGACTCACATTCGGCTACCCACATACACACACACACACACAGTGTGTGCTCGAAAGAGCGACATATTTGTTCCAGCATTGCTGTCCGCTCTTTCTCTTCTTTGCGTACTCTTGGCGTGCCTATCTTTCGCTCTTGATCGCTGGCAAATGCAAATGCGGTGAATGCAAAAAAATGATTGCCAAAGCGAATGCCGTTGATTGGCCCCCCCGCGCTCTCGCTCGCTTTTCGACTGCCTACCCCACCCAATAGCTCTGACGCATTTCGCCCGCTCGCCCAGCTTCGCCGTCACCTCCAATCGTACAGTGCCCGCTTTGATCATTCCATATGTACATATTTCATTGCGCTTTTTGCCTTCAACTTTTTGTTTTTTTTTTTTTTTTGCTTAGGTTGCTTTTATATTATTAAATGAATTGCAATTTATTACAAAGCGATCTGATTATTAATTGGTTTTGAATTGATTTCGACCGGCGACTCGCTACTTGCAACGGCAGCTGCGACAGTAACAGAGACGCCGACTTCGACTGCAGCTGCGGCTGCGGCTGCGTGACCAGCTCAACGTTCGGTGTGGCGAATTCTGCGTGCATGTCTCTGGCCGCACGTAGACCCCGTTCCAATTGGACTGACTCATCAATTGTAAAGCTCCAATTAGCAGCGTTTTAAATATAATATCATCTTCAAATTCGATTTCAAATCGCTTTTAATTCAACGTTAAATGTCAGAGTGTCGAATATTTTGTTATTTCTTTCTTCTTTAATAGTATTGCAATCCAAATAAGAGATTTGCAAAAAAAAAATAATATTTGCTGCAAAACCCTAAAAGATTCCCAGTTAAAAAGTTTATTTTTCCTATATCTCGGTTTTTTCCTGTTTGTATTTGCTTATAAATGGATTTGATTTTGTTTATGCTGCAGATACATTAAAGCATAATTCCGTCGCATCGAATTCACTTGAGAACCCAAGTCATGCAAGAAGAATTCTTTTTATACGATCCCCAAGCCGAATCCAACATAAACACAAAATCATATCAGAATCGTCGTGCATCAGATTCTCGGCAGACTTGCCGGCGGCTGTCCTTGCACTACTGTTATACGCGTGAATCGAATAGCATACATCTTCTGATTGGATTAAATCCATATTTACTGCTCTTATACATATGCATACATGTGAGTCTCTTCTAGTCTTATACAATCATATTTAGACTTAGGCTAGTTATGCTAATCTCTGACTGCCTATCTCTCTTTCGCTTACGCAAAACACTGCAATTGGAATTTACACATAGTCCAACTGATATCTATAACGGATTTAAAGAGCTGTGATAAACTTTTTACTTCCAAATTTCCTTAGATTTCGCATTATATCATTAAAATAGAGATTAAAATGAATAAATCACGATTTTATGCCAATTCGAACCGACAAAAACCGAATCTAATTGAATCTAATATTTATATCTAATATATATTTATCTATATATACAAATATATATAAAAATTTAAAACATCACTTAGGAATTAATAGAAGAGCGGGTATACTAAGCAGAAGAGAAGGTAACCCCAGAAATACTGTTAGAAGTCAAATTAGCAAGTCAGAAATACATAACAATATTCATAATCAAAACTAAAAATTGGAATGTGCGTAAAAAATATATATGTATAAAATATAACAAATACAACAAATTATAACAATATATATCAATCATATAACAGCTTAGAAGTAGGCGAATTCATAGTCAACTGTCACACAGGCTGACTCTTATATAGGGATAGGGACTCTTATATTATAACATACTTATACGTATACTGTTATTATAACACAGTACCTTCAAGCTGAATACTCTTCTAGGTAAATTAAGTTTTAGTTTAAGTTTTAAGATGTTTCAAAAAAAGAAGATAAATCGGTTATCAAAAGCTAATATACCCCATTTCTAACACTTTATAACGCATATGAAATGTGTTAATTGATGCATATTTTGCTGATAGGCTGTTAAGTGCGTAAATCAGAGTTACAGTGGGCTAGACAGGTGATACACAGGTGATTCGGTGACACAGGTGTCAGGTGCCCGCCGTGAGTCAATAGAAATCAGCTCGAAATTGATAAAGAGCTCAAGACCATAAATAAATATGATTAATTTACCTAATTTAATAAGTGTGATAAAAAGCCTACCTGCATTTCGCTGTAATTGGCAGTGATTCTTGCGAAAGATTTTCAACACTTGATTCGCTCACTTTTCACTTTTCCGCAAACACTTTCAGCGTTCCTTTGAGATTGTTGGCTCTACTAAACTTTTTATTGTTCTCTTCAGTTCTGTTTTTTTTTGTTGGTTTTTTTGTTTGGTTCTGGCTCGCTTGGTACGATTGGAGATGTGACTCGATGGCTAGTGATGTGATATACTGTGCGGCGAAAGGTTGAGCATCGATGCTTTTATATCACCGAAATCAACAAGTGCCGTTCGTCACACACAGCGACAACAGATTGGCGACCATTCGGCAATATTAACAGTATGGACGACGCCTGTCGCCTTCGCCTTCGCCTGCTTCTTCTCCCATTCGTTGCGCTGTGTGCGTTCGTGTGTGTGTGTATGTGTGTGTGCTCGAGTTTGCTTGTAGCTGCTCTTGCATGTATATTTGTGTGTGTCTCTTTGTGGGCGTTCGTTTTTGCTGCTATCGCTGCTGCTGCTATTCCTTCGATTGAAAAATTGAATGCAAATTTATTTCAAATTATCTTTTTTCACATTAATATTCGTATGCATTTCATTTGTTAGCTAACCTTAATACATACATAATTTAGGTACAGTTGACAGCAGACGCACGCAGCTAGTTAAATGTGGATCGGTTGACATACATAATTAAAGCAATGTTGACCTCCCCCTCCCTCCTCCTTTGTCTTCACTCAACATTTTGCAACTTTCCAGCTGGAATTCGCTGCTTTTTCCACTTATATTAGCTGCCGCAATCTGGTTAAGGCAGTTGCAACTTGAAGCCTCTCTTCCTTCTCTCTCTCTCTCCCCACCCCTCCCCTCTTGCTGAGGATTTGAGTGCGTGAGCATTTTGATTGGTCAGGAGTTAGACAGACGCACAGACGTCACCTGGCAGACCGGATCTACAATATTTGCATATGTATTTATGTATATATATGAGTGTGTGTGTGTGCTGGTCGCAGCTGTGCTTTAATTGATTCTATGTGCTATAAATTGAAATGCACTCGGCGAAACCGTTAAATTCAAATCGAGTTGCACTTTAAGCTGGTCCGTAGAGTAGGCAGTAGTTGGGGGTGGGGGTTGCTGCTAGGCACTCAGTAGGCAACTTCTGACTTCTGTCACACAATAATTGCGGCGTATCTTCTTCTTCTACTTCTACTTCTTCGACTTTGGTAATCATCATAATAAGCTGCTAATCAAGGGACGGTGCTTGGCAACTGCGCAGCTCGCCTGTTGTGACAAACACATACACACTCACACGCTCAATTGTATATGTTAACTTCGCCCACGCATTTGCCTTTTTTTAGCCAATTTGGCCAACAATAGGGCTTCATTTGTATTTAGCCAGCTTGTCTCCAATTGATACCGCCGCTGCGTTTGGCCCACACATTGAGACAGGGACGACAATGCTCCCTACACAATTAGATCAGCAGCAGGGCGTAATTAAATACAACAACAGCAATTGCTTCTATTTTGCTTATTTCTGTTTGTCTGTGGCTCAAATTAATTTAGCTAATCACATCGATACGCAGCCATGAACCCCACACAGCTACGTCTGCTAGCCAACACTAACAATTGCACGTTAGCCAACACTAAGCCACTTCCCTTTGCAAATGTTGCTCGTTCAGAAAACAAAAGTGAGTCATACTTTTAGGGGCCGCCATTGCTGCATAGCCTATGTATGTATAGCCACACTTATGGTGCGTGTGTGTGTGTGTGGGATGTGTTACAGTTAAGAACTGCAGCAGGCAATTGGTCACGCTTTCAATATCTTGAACCTTTTTAAGTGAAGCAAATATTCATTTATTTTAGAGTAGAGAATAAGTTCACGATATTACGATGAGTTAATGAACTAGATCAGTTAAGACTCTCGCATGTGCTCAGTGAACAAAACCGTTCATAATTCATGAACCATGTGTTCCTTTGAGTAATTCCACTAGTAGTTGAAGAGCTGTGCTTTCTGGTATGGCTATTTATGAACTATTGAACTGACTGAACTAGTAAATGAACCAAATATTTCACATTTCATCAGGTCAAATCGAAATCAATTTGTTTGCTTTAGTTTCTCAGAATAATAGAAAAAAATGTATCAAATTTCTCAAAAACCTGCTCCCTAAGCTTAAAAACTAATTTTGTTATTAATAATTTAGTTATTAATAATTTAAGGTTTTTTTTATAGTAAACTTATATCCATAGAATATTGCTGACTAAACCTGACCTAAAAGTATGCTACAAAATTAAAGGCTGGTCTCTTATCTTAAATTGTAAGTCAATGTTTAAAGCTTGCCAATTTTATTCAATTTTTATTTCAACTAAGAAATCTAGTTCTTATGCCCTTTTAATACTCACTATGAATGTATCTATATATACGGGCAGCGCTGTATGCCAGTTCTTAAACAAGCTTTCATTTGTTTTGAGCTTTCAACGCTATGTACGCATCAATAACTGCAACACGTGTAACCAAAGCTCATTCAAGGTTAACAGCATACACTAGTAAAAAAAATTTGTGGAGCCCGCCGGCCACACGCGATAAACATGCATAATTAACATACAAATATATCTGTGGCTGAAATTCTAGTGTCACAAAAACCGTTTGTGATGAAATACATGTTTATACTTGTTTATTTTTCTATTATTGTTTTCTATTTCTTTTGCGTATATCCCGTTTGCGCCGTTCATACTAACCATTTGCTTTGGGTGTTTCGAACGATGTGCTAATCAAGCTTTGATGTTTGCTTTCGCTTCAATTCGCCACTCGCCGCCAGTCGTCAGTTGGACGTCGTTGGAACAAGTAAATTCGCGCAGCTCGTTCTCAACTGTATCTCCAATAATTATTTGTTTAATAAGCAACAAGTTGTCGATCGTATGATCTAATATACTCTTGAGTGTGCATACACCATGACCTCTTACATTTGCCTCCCGTTGGCCCTTAGACAGGCCAAGCTCTTGGCCACGCGCAGCTTCAGCGAGCGCTTGCTTCACCGGAATCTTTCGGCCAGCCAAACACTTTACGACAAACACGAGTAAGTTTCGTTTTTTTTCTTGTTTTAAATTTCGCTCTGCCACACCCCCCATGGAGGATTAGCGCTAATAAGTAATGACAAACAGGTCCCAAGAGGATCGTAAAGTTTGCAGAGCCTCTGTGTATTATTATATATGCAAATGCACAGTTATATAGTATATTTTATATATATATATTTATATGTGTGTGTGTGTGTATTTATGTTTATCTATATATATAGACATATCTATAAAACAAATACAATTAGCATGATTAAGGCGAGGGAATTAAGCACGTAGGCCAAAAACAAAACCAATTTTTTTTTGGCTGTGGCAGAAGCTTTCGTTTTTATGTTCGTTTATATTCTGCGGACAATGTCGAATCGGGTATATTGATTGGATTGCGAATTTGGTGCAGCCCTTCAAGCAGTAAAACTTTTCCTCTATATATGCGGATTGATGTACATATACATGCATACACAATTTATCGATAGGCATAGATGCATATCGATTCATTTACTTATCCATAAACATGTATATTCATTTATTCGGTCATCAGTCAGCATTTATGTGTATCTATGTGATGTGTATATGTGATGTAAAGAGATATATATCAATCTGTATGGATGTATGCGATACACAATTTTCATTTAAATCTGTCTATTCATAGATAGATATAAATGCACGTTTGTATGTCCGTCTGGTGATGTATTGCTGCATGTGAATACATATAAATCTACATACACATGATGTATAGCTATGCATATGAATCTATCTAGTGATGTAACTCCTAGCCATTGTCCATTGACACACTCTCTCTTTTTATATTAATTCATCTACGATAATTCATCTATGCATCATTTCATTTTGCGATGTATGCACATGATGTATAGCTACACATGAATATTGATGTAACTATCTGCGCCCTTTGCAGATGTAAAGTTTTGGTTGTTGGCGGCGGCGCTGGAGGCTGTGCTCTGGCTGCGAAGCTCTCCTCTCGGTTGGGCAAGGACAAGGTGATCGTCGTGGAGCCCGCTGATGTACGTAAGCCCTAAATTGTGCTACCTCTGTCAAGTCAAGTAGATGGACTTACTCCCAACCGTGTGTTGCCCGTAGAAACATTATTATCAGCCGATGTTCACGCTAATTGGGGGTGGCATGAAGCGTCTGGAGCATTCTTACAAGTCCATGGCCGAGGTGCTGCCCAAGAAAGCGAAGTGGCTACAGGAAGCGGCTGTTGAATTCGATCCGGATAGCAATACAGTGAAGACGTCCGGCGGAAACACCATCAAGTACGATATGCTGCTGATAGCCACAGGCCTCCAGCTGAACTACAATAAGGTGAGCAAATCTGAAACTTAAAGAAGACTCCGCCGTAAACCAACTGCGCTTTCTTTAAGATACCCGGACTGGAGGAGGCGCTGGCCATTCCCAATGGCAAAGTGTGCTCCATCTATTCGCCCAAGTATGTGGACAGGGTATACGATTGCCTGCGTAATATTCAAGGCGGTGATGCCATCTTCACGTATCCATCGTCCCCTGTTAAGTGTCCGGGTGCACCACAGAAGATTGTCTACATCGCGGAACACTATTTCCGCAAGGTAAGCCTATATTAAGCCTAGGTAAATCTAGAACTCCGTCCGAAATTTGTTTTGCAGCTGGGTAAGCGAAATAACATAAATGTGAAGTACAATACGGCTCTGCCCGTGCTCTTTGGTGTTAAGCACTACGCGGATGCTCTCTGGCCCATTGTGAAGAAGCGTAACATAACGGTAAATACACGCCGCAATCTAATCGAGGTCAAGCCCGGTCAAGACATTGCAGTGTTTGAGAACTTGGACAATCCCAGCGAACGCTTTGAGGAGAAGGTGAGTAAAGGCTGGAGGAGATATTCAGACATAGTATAGCTTTTGTAATATGTGGAATTTTCTTTGCTTAGTACTCCATGTTGCACGCCGTACCGCCGATGAGTGCGCCGGACGCCTTGACACGCTGCAAGCAGCTCATCAACGAGGCAGGCTTCGTGGATGTGGACCAGTCCACACTGCAGCACAAAAAGTACCAGAACGTATTCGCCATAGGCGATTCATCTGGTTCACCCAACTCCAAGACTGCCGCCTCTGCAGGTAAGACAATGACTGACTGAATAAATAAACCAAAATTGATGGCTCTACAGGATTCCCGCTAAGTCATAATTAACAAATGTTTTTCTTATCGCCTAGCTGCCCAGTCACCGGTTGTATTTCATAATATGATCTCAGCCCTAGAGGGTAAGCCTCTTAAAGACGTCTATGATGGGTATGCATCGTGCCCTCTGGTTACTGGATATAACAGCGTGATATTGGCCGAGTTCGATTATAGCTTGACGCCTTTGGAGACGTTCCCAGTGGCCCAGAACAAGGAACGCTATTCCATGTTTATCATGAAGAAAGATTTCATGCCGCTGCTTTATTGGAAGCTAATGTTAACGGGATACTGGAACGGACCTGCTCTCATGCGTAATCTGTTGTCTGTATTTAAATTCGGCAAATAAGGGTGTTTCTCTCAAAATACCCACAACATATGATCTACAAATGCAATAACTCTTATTTTTTGTAACTTTTATAATACACGCATTTAAAACATTGAAAATTCTACGAAAAAAAATTATTTGAATTTAACGTCAATTTGAGTTGCTGTTAATTAACAGCACTCTGTTAATTAACATAATTGAAGATGACTTGCAGAACTGTAGCCTGGCAATGACTTCATAAAAACTGTATACTTAAAAGTTTAAACTGTGATAATAAGTGCAATTAGCATTTGTTTAATAAATTAAAATCATAAATTTAACCTGATTCAGATGGAGATATATTTTATTATATATCGAAAATACAACTTTGCCCCGTACGCAGTTTTGAGACACGTGAAGTTGGCAGCGAACGCAAATTGCAGAAAATAAGAGGAAGAATAAGCGTGGCGTCTATGTGGGCGCAAGCATTTGAAGCTAACGAGCCAAGATTCCGTTGAATGTATAGTAAATTTCGACAGGTTTAATAATAGTGCGGCTGTAATAAAATAATAAAATCTATCAAAATGAAAGCAATGTAAGTACTAAATAGCAGTAAATGTGATGTAGATAAATATGATCTCAGTTGCCACGCAGGGCCCGTGTTCCACAGCGCGTACCCAAGACACCACGCCAAATGCAGGGACAAATGCAGTCAGAGAAGCGGCGGGACGTGTCCAACAAACAACAGGACCCGGTGACTGTGTTCTGCCGTGTGCGCCCACTGCAATCGGAGGGTGATTTGACCTGCCTTCGTGTTAAGAATGCGACCACAATTGCGCTCACTCCGCAGGATCAACTGCTGCAGCATCATCAGAAGCAACAAAATGGCGCTCAACGCGAGTTGCAATACATCTTTAACCATGTCTTTCAGCCAGATGCCAATCAGCAAGAAGTGTTCACGGCTGTCGCCCAGCCGCTTGTCGAGAATCTGGTGCGTGGTCGGAATAGTTTGCTCTTTACCTACGGTGTCACTGGCAGCGGAAAAACCTACACAATGACGGGAAATTCGCGACATCGTGGAGTAATGCCTCGTTGTCTAGATTTGTTGTTCCGCACAATATCTGACCATCAGGCAAAGAAGTTTGTCTTCAAGCCGGATCGCTTGAATGGCTTTGAGATACTTTCGGAAGAGGATGCTCTGCTCGAGCGACAACAGGAGATGAATCAAAGATTTGCAGGTGCCGGTCGTTTTGCCTTTCGACGCAAGGATTCAGATTCAGAAATCGCATCACAAGCCTCAGTGGAGCCAACGCCGTTGACCGTGCTCGACGAGGATAACATGTACTCGGTGTTCATTACCTATGTGGAGATGTACAACAATAGTGTCTACGATCTGCTCGAGGATTCCGCCGTGCAGAAGTATTGTTTTACCTAATTTATATTTGTAGATTTCCCGCTAATCCTGCCAATCTCAATCTAGATCCTTGCAGTGTAAAATCATACGTGAGGATGCTCATCATCAGATGTTCGTGCATGGCGTTACCGAAGTGGAGGTCAAGACAGTGGAGGATGCTCTCGAGGTCTTTCAAATGGGTCAAAAGCGCAAGCGCATGGGCAACACAATTCTTAATGCAGAGTCGAGTCGCAGTCATTCAGTATTCAATATTCGACTTGTCCAAGCGCCCACCGATTGCCAAGGCGAACGCGTGATCCAGGACAAGCACACGATCACAGTCAGCCAGCTGTCACTGGTCGATTTAGCGGGCAGTGAACGCTCATCCCGTACGAAGAACACGGGCGTACGTCTTCGCGAAGCTGGCAACATTAACAATTCGCTGATGACACTTCGAACTTGCCTCGAATATCTGCGCGAAAATCAACAGCTGGCTCCAAATGTGCCCGCAAAGAAGATACCATATCGTGACTCGAAGATCACGCACATGTTCAAGAACTACTTTGACGGCGAGGGCCAGGTGTCCATGATTGTCTGCATCAATCCACGCATTGAGGACTACGATGAGAATATGGTAGATCCTCTTTGTCCACCTGTTATCTATTATCTATAGCTTCTTTTTCATTCGCAGCAAGTCATGAAGTTTGCTGAAATGACGCAAGAGGTGCAAATAGCGCGTGCCACTCCAATGAAACCAGATCTCGGTCTTACGCCCGGTCGCCGCAAGGCTAACAAACTATTTAAGATTGCAGTTAACAATCTGAATGAACTGGGCATACCTGAGGCCAAGCACTTAGAGATGGACGTGGGTCTGGTTTATAGCTTGGGTGCCGACTTTCCGCACTATCAAATGGACAGTCCGGAGGCCGCATGCAAGATACAGGAACTAATGGAGTACCTGGAACAGCGCATTGATAAGCGACGCAAATTGCGCGCTAATATGGACATTAAATGTAGGTTGGGTCTCTCCTTTTCACTGAAGTACCTTTAAAAATTCTCAATTTCTGTGTTAGGTGACAATTTTCGTCAGCTGCTCATGAATCTGGATCGGGACAATTTGCAGCTGCGCACAGAGTTGGCCTCTATGAAGGCTGTCTACAAACAGGAACGCGAACGAAGTGCCGCTTTGGAGAACAAGGTGCGCATACATGAGAGCTCTATTGATGTGCTAAACAACACGCTAAGCAAACGGGAGCGCCAGATCCAGGAGCTCAGCCAAAAGCTAAGCGAACAGGAGCATCTGGTTACGCAAAAGGAGCAGGAGAAGGAGAAGCAAAAGAAGAAGTACAATTCAAAGCTGGCAGTTGAATCGGATAAGAATAAACGTGAATTCGATATGAAACTGCGCGAACAACGCGCCAAAATGCAGGAGCGTATGCGCATCAAGGACGAGAAATTGCGTTTGGTTTCCAATATTTTGCAATCCGAGGATGTGCCCAGTTTGCCGCGTTCCCAGAGCTCAGAGAATCTGCTGAATGACAAGGATCGCGGAGGCTTTACCACGCGCACAGAGTCCACAGCACCACCAACGACACGCACAGACATCTATTCAACGCCGAGACATGTAAGATTGTAGTGGATGGTCCGCACAAATAAGAATTGAATTCCAACTGATATTCCTTTTTACAGGGCTTGGCAGCTGCCAATAATAGGCATCGCAGATCCCGCTCTGCCGGCGACAAATGGCTGGAGCATCGTGCCGCAAATCCCGTGCCACTTGGCACCATTATGCAGCCATATCTGAAGAATCGCAAATCGGTTACGAAACTAACAGACATGAAGGAGTTAACAGGTCATGGAGCTAACAAATATTGTCTCGTCGCCCAGGAGGCGGACACCGATGGCGATGTGGAGACGAAACTCTACAAAGGCAATGTAATACCCACTTGCGGTGGTGGTGCTCAAGTGGTATTCGATGATGTTGAGTGCCTAAAGCAAAAGTCACCCGTCCATTCGCCCACTCGTAAACGGCCAAGCAATGGCAATTTGTCGGCCTCAGCGTTTGGTGGCCATTTACCGACGAGCACCACGGGCCTGACATCCGTACAGGATGTTGCTTCGCGTTGCAACTTGGGCATCGAGGGGCACAGCAGCAAGAAGTCCAAGATGTAAACGATATACCCTAACATACACGTATTTTTAAAACATTATATCAAATGTTTTGCTTTCCAGTCAGTTATGTATTATAACTAAGTCTCCATTTATAAGTTGAATCATCAATGAAGTGATTTGTTTTAAGTACACGAACACAATTAAAGAAGTCAGTTATAGAATTAAGAATTTAATGTCTTACTTGATTGCGTGTGTATATATGTGTGTGTGATACCGCCTCCAGCTGGTTCTCGTCCTTCACGTTGCGTTCCGACACTTTCCCATCTACAACAGCTTGTCGTCGCAGTATGAAGAAAGTATGAATGAAACAAAGCTACAAAACAAACAATTTAAGAATTTCTGCATTTATTGTTGCGATTATCTTTGCCATAAAGTATATCATAAATTGTTTAGATTAATCGGCATGTACATAGCTTATACCCCATTTACACCAACCCAAATAACGGTTTAAATTTATCGTATATCATGTGTCGACTGATCGCATCGTTGGCCGTTATCGTTCATTTTTAACCGCTTATCAAGAAAAATTAAAAACTTTGGGTAGAAAACAAAAATAAAATCACATGCCCATGCATTTTTTGTGTTTGTTTTTGTTTTTATTAACTCTTGGTTTAATTATTCCTGCGTTTATTCAGATTTATGCTTAAATTTGTAGATTAATTTCAATTACTAATAAATCAGTCTATAATTAAAATATATGTTCGCTTAATGCTTTTGTAAGTGTGTGTGTGTATTTGTGTTAGTATGTGTATGTGTATGTGAGTGTGTGTGTGAGCTGCCCCTTCCTCCAACGAATTGAGTACCACGGAATACTAAAATCTCTATATACGGCTTTGGCCCACCTTTTCAGCAGGCAACAAAAAATTGAAAATTTCATTCAGTTTTTTCGTTTTTTTTAAGCATATACCAACATACAATTTAAACGGAACTACCACACACGGGAAGCCTTTTAACAAAAATACATAAAAAAAATCAAATACATACGCATGTGTGTGTGTGTACAGTAAACAAAACAGATCGAACGAAACCACAGAATCTTTATATATATATATACTTGTATATATATATATAGAACCAGAAACGACAACTCAATAATTTGACTCCAAAATAATCTAACGGCAATATTAACATTATAGATATGATAATTAATCAATCAATTAAACAATTTACAATTTTAATCAATATATATATCAATATAAAGCTGTTTTTTCATAAAACTTTTCTTTTTTCGGTTCATTCGATACGGAACAAAATTATGTATGTATGTATATGCATAATACGTATATAGTAGTAGTATATGTATGTTTGTAAACATTCGACTCGCTATGAGATATATATATGTATATATATATGTTTATCTTTTTGTTTTTATGTACGTAATTCATAATCAATAAGAACTAAGAAGCAAAAATTATTCTATTTTTTGTGAAAAACAAATTTTGGCTATATAAAAGCAAAACAAATGATAACATTGAAAACGTGTTTACACTCGCGCTCACAACTCCCAAATGTGTGTGTGTAATTTGTATGTGTATGTGTATATATTTGTGTGTGTGTGTGTGAGCAGCTGCATTTGTTGGCAAGGCAAGCGACGATAACGTTTCGATTATGCATGACAGATAGACGCGTCATCTGTACGTGTGGGTGTGTGTGTGTGTGTTAGTTGTGTGTGTACATATATGTGTGTATGTGTGATATCGCCTCCAGCTGGCTCGCTCCCGTAACGAGCTAAAGCGTTTTAGCGGCTCTCGCGTTTATCATAACATAGAGTAAGGTGCGCCTTTTGCACACACGGTTTGCAAATTGAACTGAACAGAACTGGAACTGGAACTGGCCATACAGCTCCTATGAACACTTGACACAAGCGCCCTCCACATCAAAGTCCAGTACCATAAGCTTTGTCTCCTCCGTACCATTGCGTGAGCCCACGGCGCATATCAATTTTGTATCATTCGCCCTGTGAATGGAAATCGAAATATAAGTAAAGTGTTACGTACTTAACATTATTTATTACTAATAAACTACTGGTTAGCACACACTCATTTATAACTTATTAGTTACCTTATGCGCCAGACAACTCCACCGGAGCCGCCCGAATCCAAAGCAACCAAATTGCGAATAAAATCGCCCGTTTTGACGTCCCATAATTTGACAGTGCCATCATCGGAGCTGGTGACCACAAAGCGTGAATTGAACTGCAGGCAGGTTACCGCTGACTGATGCTTATTGGGGCCTAAACAACAAAATTACAGTTTATGAATGAGTGAATGAATCAATCAATCAATTAAATTCGAATTACCCGATAGCGTTTGCAAACATTGCCCTGTTGTTATGTCCCACACTTTGACCGTGGAATCGGCATTGCCAGAGACGAGAATATTCTGTCGCAACTCCATGCCGGATGTGAGGCTTTGATGGCCCATTAGAGTGTGTTTGCAATTGCCAGTTTCCACATCCCATACCCGTATCGAGGTATCCAGGGAGCCAGAGACGACATGAAGGCCATCAAACTGTAGAAACCGGAATTATGTTTAGTTAAAGTTTGCATATTATAGTTAGCGTAGTTATAAGTTGACTTTACCTGCAAGGAGTAGACACGATTGGTGTGACCCTGCAGCGTGTGCAGGCATTCTTGTCGTTCTGGATGCCAGATCTTGACCATATAATCGTAGGCGCCCGATACAATTAGCTTGCCATCGTATTGCACACATCGTACCGCAGCCAAATGTCCAACCAGCACATGCAAACACGTGCCCAACTCAATGTCCCACACACGCAGCGTTGCATCCCGTGAGCCGCTAACCACCCTGGGTGAAGATGGAAGATAAACCTGGTGCTTCACAGCTAGCTGTGCTTCAATCACTTACTTATTGCCATGTAAATGCATGCAGCGCACCGTTGAGGTGTGTCCTTGGAGCGTGTGTACACAGCTGCCACTCTCCATGTCCCACACCTTGAGCGTGCGATCCGTGCTGCCGGATATGATGATATTGCCAGACATTTGCGAAGACCAAACGCCGCCAGTATGACCCACCAACGTGCGCAGACACTAGAGAAGGAAAGATATTAGAAGGAGAGATTAGAGAATATTGAGATATTGATCATGAGAAGAAAAAATTCGAACAAGATTCTTCTATCTGCATAGCTTCTATAGAAAGCAGTTTTACACCGATCTTACCTTGCCATTGACTGCCGACCAGACTTTAAGCGTATTGTCATCGGAGCCGGAAACAATGCGGTTGCCGGAGAATTGAAGGCATGTGATGACATGATCGTCGTGACCCTTGAGCACCTTCGGCTTGCGCACTGGCTGCGAACGCCAATTCATCTCGATAATGTGCTGTCGCATATAAGCCGCTTTCCATGGCGACGCAATTGGTGGCATATTGCCATCGCGTCCGCGCTTGGGACGATCGCTGCGTGTCTCTGTGAGTATCTGTGCCTTACGACACTTCTCCTTCCACAACAGATTGTCGTCGCAGAGGAAACGCCAACTGCGGCAAGTTTGTGCGGCGCGTAACAAATCCTTCGGCTCCAAATATGAGAGCACAAACAGCGCCAGTTCTCGTGGCAACAGTGAAATGAAATCACGCTGGAATTGCGGCTCGATCACCTTCATCATGTGCCGCACCTGTGATGGGTCGCAATGATCGATCAGACGATCCACTGCCAGCAGACGCTCGGTATGGGACCAGCGTTGAAATTGTGCCAACCAATGCTGCAACTCGGGCGGCGGATTATCGCGTGTTATCAGAGCACGCGGCGTTCGCCGACCCAATGCTGGTGAGCAACCGCCCAGTGACGTGGCAGAAATGCCGGTTGGCGTCATCGTTAACGTCATCACGGCAGCATTTCCTAAGGGCTGCGTTGAGGAGCGTGGGGTTGAGGCAAAATCATAGGCAATACGCTTACGGCTATTATCGCCAGATCCCGAACTGCTGCCAGCACCACCAGCACCACTACCGGCTCCACCACCACTACCAGCACCGCCGCTGCCCGTTATACTCATCGAGTAGTCACCATCCAGCAGACGACTCTCATTGTATTTACGTTTACGCTGCTGCTGTTGTTGTTGTTGCTGCTGCTGTTGTTCGATTGGTGGTATTGAAATGGTTTCCTCATGGTAACTATCAATGGCATCCATGTCGAGCGTTTCACTCAAGCTAGCGTTGCTGCCACTGCGGCTGTTGGCCAATATGCTGTTTTGGCAAGTGCATATCTCTTCCAAATCTGAACAATTGTTCTCCTCATCACAATTGCCCCATGGTTCCTCGGCACTGAAATCTCCTGGTTCAACAACTCCGCCTCCGCCGCCTCCATCAGCGTTGCCTGAATTTTCCTCCACAACAATGCCAAGCACAATGGCATCATTGGAGCTATTACGTGTAGCCTCCACACGACGACGACTGCGATTATTGTTTGCATTTGCAACACCTCCAGCTGCTAGTCCACTGCGTGCCAAAAATCGTTCCTGTGTTTGGGCACTTGCATTCACATGCCTTGTGGCTACGGCTACCTTCGCTGTGGCAGCCGCTGCATAATGACAGCGTGCCGATGTCGAAGTCGCTGTTGATGTGGCTGACGTCGAGGGCTGCGCATCCACATCCAGAGAGTTGCTATTGCTGCTGGCACAAGCCAAGACGCTAGTGCGACTGCAACCGCTACTGTCCTGGCTGTGTGTCTGTGAGCCCACTGAGCTAAAGGATGTGATGGCCACTCCTTTGTCCGTCTGCTGACAGCTCGGATTATCGTCATTCGAGTTGGTATTCGTGTAGACGTCTGTGCGATTATTGTTTGTGGAAGTGGAAGCGTTGCTGCTCCCGTTGGGCTTCACAATAACCACGATGGGCAGCTTGGAATTGTTGCTGGAACTGTTGCTGTTGCTGCTAGTACTGCAGGAGCTGGAGCTGGAACTGTGCTGTGGACAGGCATTGTTGTTGGCATTTGCCAGCGTTGAGCCCAAGTTGATTTTGGCAGTGGACTTGCTCAGTCGGCTGTTTGTATACTTGCGACTGCTCGTGGGCGTCGTCGATAGGTCCTTGTAGGTGCACTAGTGGGACACAAAGAGAGTTTTAATATGTATCTACAATGTCGTTTAATGGTCTTTACCTTGCTATCCGAAGAGAAGGCGCGTGCCTGGCTACTGCTAGGCCAATCATCACAAGCTACTCCACCGCCACCTCCAGCACCAACTGCTGCTCCTGCACGATTGATCAGACTTAGATTGAGGCGATTTTTGTTGATGAGCGAATTGCTGCCGAGTATAATTCCACCGGTCAAACGCTGTTCGGTTTCAAAATCGCGTCGTTCAATGCGATCCATGGACTCGATATCCGCCTGGGACAGGCTGTTGCTGTTGCTGTTGTTGCTGCTATTTACTGCATTGGCTGCTGTCGCCTCGGCACTGGCCGTTAGGCTCATTTGTTTAAGCCGTACGGACATTTGGCGATCGTGTAACGAACTGGTTGCCACATCGATTGCCTGCCCTGTTTCAGACTTAACTCCTCCTCTTGGTGCATTGCGTTGCTGCTGTTGTTGCTCTTCTTCCGCCTCGAATTCATCGCTTAGCCGCTTCGGTTTGCCCGCCAGCAGCTCCGATTGAACAGCATTGGCGCCAACTGTGGCGCCGCCGACATGAGTATGTGACTGTTGTGGCTCCTCGATGACAGGCGTTTCCAAAAATATTTTTGAGCCATCAGCTGTCATGATGATGCCATCAGAAACAGTAGCAGCAGCAGCGGTACCATTCATTTGTGATGTATTGGAGCAGGACCGTACCGCAGCATCTTCATCATCATCATCCTCTTCATCCTCATCGACAATTTCCTCCTCGTCGAAATCGTCTTCATCATTTATAAGGCATACAACGGGCGGCTCGTCGTTAACGTTAAAGAAAACATTATTCATTGGGCTGTTGTGCTCCTCCTCCTCCTCAGATGGAGCGTCTCGGCTCATGCGTTCGTTTTCAGTGCCATTAAGCGTGTCTGTCGAGGAGCTATCATCGACGGGCACAACAACAACGACGCCCATTGTTTCAGCTCCGGCACCAGCTCCCGTACTATTCGGCAGTGAATTGGAAGAGCTTATCTCGTATGTTTCCAGCACCCCGGTGGTCTCGGTACTGGACTCATCATCGAGAACGACGGCATAGCCATGTTGCGAGTTCGAAGAGACACAGTCCTCCACGTCCTGTTCCCTCAGATTGGACATAGATTCAGTTACTGTTACGTCTACCGCTTGGCTAGTGCTCGCCTTTGGCTGTGATGCTTGAGGTGTTGGCGGCTTTAAATCGATGCTATAGCTGCTGCTGCTGCTGCTGCTGCTGCTGCTGCTTCGGCTGCTCTGCTCCTGCTGAGCGTCGTCCTCGGCACCTGAACAATTACTGCTAGCAGCTGAACATCCTTTTTCCATAATACTTTCCACTACGGGCAGGTAAAGTCAATCTCTCTTCTTGCACTGCAGCGATGCTCAACTGAAAGGTAGACCAAAAATAAATAAAAAAGGTTTATCATCAGTTAATTTATTCCTATTTCAGATGTTATTTCAGTGAAATTCTTTGAAATATGTACTTTGATCTGTAGCGGATTTAAAACTAACTTATTTTGGGATTCTAGCTATAAACCTGTAAAATATACAGTTTTACCTGATCTTCCACGCCCCTATGGGCGTAGATATATCTGCAATATATAATGTATAGCTTGGCACTTTATGTTTCTTTGCCACGCCCCTAGCGGACGAAGTAATACACTCTTTTCTATGACATTTTTATTGATGAGTCTGTTTTCCTTGTTATTTCATATTGATTTTAAGCCGACTCTTCTTCCTGTAGATTCGTTTTAAATTTGGGCAAATCTGCATTTTCTTGATAAAAAAAAATATATTTGTAGAACACTTTGCCAAAGATATGTAAGATATGTATTTAGAAACCATCATCCTTATCATATATTAAAACGACCGAAGGCCATTCTTTGTATAATCCTTACAAGGTACAATTTTATAAACAGCATCTTCTCACCACACATTAATTATAAGTCTTCAACTTACAAGAATTAGTTATGAAGCTATCCTAGTTTTGAGCCGAAATATATAAAACCCGCTAGAAGAAAGACGCAGCCGCTTTGGAGCTGCGTCAGCGACCCTCTGTAAAAAATTCCCACGCAACGCGAAGCAGACACGACGAAAGAGGCAAGCGGCAAAAGTAATAACCACGATGAGAGGAGATCGTGTGCAGGCACTTTTCTGTCTGTCTGTCTGTTGTTCCTCTCTCTTGCTCTTTCTCTCTCTACCACATTCGCATGATGATGAGACTCTGAGAATTGCAAAAAAAAAAAAAATAAAAATCGAAAGAAAAGGAAAAGCAATGGGAAAAATGTTTGTTGCAGCAGCAACAATAACAGCCGCCACAGCAGCCGTTGTCGTCTTTCTTAGCAATCAAAAAAAACTGGCAAAGGAAATCACAAAAGTGCATCGGCGGAAGAAGCTAAAACGGCGCGAAGTAGAATGGGCAAAGAAGATGAAACGGGTATTACAACAAACATACAAACACATTCCCACACAAACACACACATGCATATACACTCACAGATCAGTAGCCCAGGCAGAAAAGGTAAAGGCATGCGATGACAAGAGCAAAAGTAACGGACGGAAGAAGAAGCAATAAAGATACACACCAACAACAACAACAGCAGCAGCTACAACAACGATAGCGTACACCTTGCAATTTAAGCCGCTATCTGTTTGCGCTGCTCTCTGCTCTCTCTCTTCCTCTCTCTCGAGCATCAAAGTCATCAGCTTCGACTGTCATACTGAAATGTCTCTCTCACTCGCACGCGCACAGCATCAATTTTACGCATACACACACACACACAGAAACGTACGCACACGCGTACAGACAGCAAAAAAGGGATCAGTGCATTTGCAGCAGCCAAACAACAAAGAGCGATCGCATAGGAATTTTCTCCGCGCAAACATACACACATATATATACACACATACGCAAGCACGTGTATGTGTAGATCCTGTGTTGCATCACTCGTAAAAGAGATCAGATGTGTAAGAGAATGTCGAGAACCCTCCCCTTCTCAGAAAATGTAGATATTGACCGACCACCTCTGAAGGTTTAAAGGGTCTTCATTTATGTTTTACTTCATTTTGTGTACGCTTTCACACGGCATTCGTGTTACCTGTGCTACAACCACAGGACTAAAGCGAGAATGAATACCCCGAACCTTGTCCGTCCGTTAATGCCGTCTTCATTTTTTCTTTTTGTCCATTTATCTACGTCATACAGCAAAACGGCCATGAGAATGAGGGAACATATGTACAGAAATGTAAATTCTTAAAAGTTAGTAAACTAACTAAATTGTACATGCCCTAACCCCACTTTTCTGCACCTGCACCGAGCGAGAGCCAGCCCCAAAATTCGTGGAGCAAGCAACAAAAGAAAAAAATGTGAACATTGTTGTACACACACACACACAGGCCAACATACGAAAGCGACTACGTCGGACGTCGTATGCATACACACACACAGCCACACGCTCAAGTACGCACACATACAGAACAAATGTCACGACATGCATAAGGAAAAGGAGTTTACTTTACCCCTATATATCTCTTTTTTGCACTTTGAACAACACAATTCATATAGATGTTGCACACATGAGGTTTCCAATTGCAGTTGAGCTTAATTGTTTAACTATTTCATCCGTTTTACACTTTTTGCGTTCAGTTCACGCACACACACACATAAACTTGCCCATCCACAAGAAGCATTTGCCAACGAGCACACACGTTTAATTAAATTTACCACGTACGTTTTTCTGCCGTTTTCTTTACTGTGCTATCATTAGTACACAGTATTACTATTTTGGTTAACCTTACTTGTATTATTCTGACAAACAAAAACAAAAATTCTTAAATTCAGACAGAAAAATAACTAAATGACTTGAGCTGCGCTGCCACTGTATGTTAGCAGCACCAAAGTATCGTCGCAAAGCATCGATACGCTAGTATCGATATATTGTAATAGCATAACAAATCGATACCATTGAGTAATACTATTCGATAATTCATTATATTGGGTATTATTTTGATTTTATTTAATAAAAATTAATTATCATATTCACATCTAATCCGACTTTGCAAAAACAAAAGCAAATTAGAAATCTGTGTACTAAATGAATTGAGACTTTGTGTAAAAACGTAAAATGCCTGCAGGCGCGCATCGATACACAGAGCCGCCCGCTATCGATTGTTTGTATTTAAATCAAACCAAGTGGATCATTAATATAAGTTTAGCTGCCGAAATGGACGCAACGGCGCCGTCTGAAAGCCTCGGCGAGCTTGTCTCCCATTACCTGGACAAGGGAATCATACTTATAATAGCTGATCTGCTCAGTTTGATTACGGTGTCATCATGTCTGGTCATCAAGGTGCCACAAATAAATACGATACGCGAAAACCAATCGTCAAAAGGTTAGACCACGCCCACACTACTGTTACGCCCACACACTATCTGTATATTTATACAATTCTAGGTATCAGCGTTTTTGGCCTGTGCCTGGAGCTGTTCAGCTATACCGTTATGATGTCCTACAATTATACATCAGGTTATGATTTTCTATCCTATATGGAATATCCTGTGCTGCTATTGCAGGAATATGTGTTAATCTATTATGTGTTCAAATATCAGGATATGCTGGGCAAACGCACACAAATCTTTGCCATATTCTACGCAACCATCGCGACTCTTATCTATTTGAAAATCTTTCCCATTATCATCCTAACGTTCCTGGTGGTGAGTAACCAAACCAATCAACCAACCATATCTTTACATATACAACTCATATATATATATACAGCTGAGATATTGATTAGAACCTTCCGTTTAGATAACAGCTACGTACTCCACAAACTCGTTTTCCATTTTTTAATTTATTTAACTAATTATGTGATGTTTAAAATTGTTTTGGAAAACCAGTTTTTGTTTATTTTGATTGCCTTTGGAGCTGAGCATAATGAGAAGCTTTTAACTAAATCATTGGCGAAGGTCATTTGTGTTTTGCTTTATAATATTTGTCTTGCTTCTATTTATATACAGACATAAACGGTCGCAGACCAATTGTTTTAAGAGATATTTGCATAGGTAGATGTATCTCAAAAGTACAGTAGAGGCTGCTTACAGCGTACAAAGACTATTGTTGCTTATTTTCCGCTTAGCTGATTACTGGAAGAAGTGGTTGAAGAAATAAGAGAAGTATCGAGAAAATATATTATAGTATAGGTTGCCTAAAAAAAATCTATAATATAATAAATACAAAATGCTTCAAAAAACTATTACGAATTAACTTTAAATTCTCCTAAAAATTTAGATATAGTTAGTTACTATCAGTAAGTCCGCCAATTAATTTCTCATTCAATCTGCTTTTATATAAATAAGTAGCAATGTCTTTTAATCTGGCTTAAACGATGTATTCCATTAAAGGGCACTATTTCCATTCAAATCAGTCCTTCAAGTTGGCAGTCAGTCAGTCGTTTAGTTAATCAATCGTTCAATCAGCATAAACATTCTCATATATTACACTAATACTTAACCTTTGACAGCCTTTTTGCACGCCGATTGGAGCAACAAGCAAAGTGCTCCAGCTCCTGGCTATATTGCGTACAAAGGATGCTAGCTCCGTTAGCCGTACGACATGGGCGCTGTCCGCCTTCACCAATATGAGTTAGTATAACAATACAAATAGAACGGGCTATTTTTAAACTAATCCTTATTCAATTTGCAGCTCGCATTTATACAGTTTATGTGCAGTCGCATGATTTGATGCTTCTATCAAATTTCCTGATATCCACGTTTCTTAGCCTAAGCGTCTTTGTCGCCGCCTGCGTTTACAAAAAGAAGACGAAGACGGCTTAAAAGAAACTCACCTAATTGTTAGAAGTTAATTGTAAACAAACCAATACTCAATAAACACGGACTTACAGTTGTTGACAATTTTTAAAAATTAAAATATTTTACTAATAAAATTCAAATCCCATTGGCATTTTTTTTCAGTTTATCTTTAGTTGATTCTAGCTGTCTGCATAGTATGCCACGCCCAGTGCTCCGATTACGACCAGCAAGGATAATGCATAGATGCTTAAACGTGGCCAATTAATGTTGGATTTTGTGGGCTCCACATCCAAAGTTTTACGCTCCTTGTGCTTGCGCTTGCCAAACTTTAGCTCATATTTCTCGAGCTCCAGTCGATTACGCTCCTGCTCTTGCTGCAATTTAAGCTGTTGCTGTTGCTGCTCTGTGGCTTGAGCCTTTGAGCGCTCCGCTTGACAATTGTCATCACAATTGAGGGATGTTTGACCTGCTCGATGTTTGTCGCAGGCGATTTCCTGCTTTAGACGTTTGCACTTGCAATAGATGCGCAACTTCTTACGGCAAAGCTCGGGATTGGGACAGGGGCCAGGATGGCAAACTGTCAAGCAACGATGGCCACAATTGAACTGCATAAAAAGAGTTTATAGCTATTTATAAATATTGAATATTCTCCACAACTGTACGCACATTTTTAAGGCAACGATTGCCACAACTGTTGAATCTTTGTTGTCGCTCCTGCACCTCCTGTAGACTGCCCTCTTCATTAAAATATTCACTGCACTTGTATATTACTTGATTGAGTCCACAGTAGCATTTGTTTTTGATCACAAATGCACATGGGGCACAAGGTGGTGGATGACAGCCTTTAGCGCAGGCATGCGTGCAGCCAGCAGGACGAGGAATAGCGCAGCCTTGTTCACAATTTGCACAACCTACTTGCTGCTGCATATCCTGTGGATCTGGCACTGTATGGCACACCCGATCGCATCGATGATTGCCACACTTCAGCTGACGTGCGCACTTACGCTGGCAGGATGTGGGCTTGGAGTTCCAGCAGGGCCAAGTGGCCAACTCATGTCCGCCAATGCAGCGAACGCTGACATTCTCCTCGCAACGGGGATGCGGCAAAGCGCGATATTCGTACTGAAAGAATTATAATTAGATATATATCTTTAAGCTTCATCAAATCCGTGACTCACTTTGTGCTGTTGTCCACGCGGCGCCTGATCTGGTCGAGGCACACGCTGCGCTGCGTGGCAGCGCGCCTTACAAATATGTCCACACCCGGTGGAATCATTGACTAACCCACAAGGCTGCACGCAGGGCGGGCATTCGCCCTTGTGACACCGATGCTTGATGGCATGATGACATTTGGACGTAATGCTAAGAAGTAGACTTTTAGACATCTTATAATTTATAGTATAGAGATTAGCTACCCACCGACATAGCTCCTGGCACGCAATACGCGCATTCTTCTCTCGTCCGCAGGGGACGCTTCGTCGCGTCTTGCCGCAACGGCAATTCACTTGAGACTCCATCTTGCACGGATAACATGGTCCGTTGTGGCACACGGACTGACATTTGTGTTTGTTGCAACTCAGCTGTTTGCCGCAGATCTTCTCGCAAGGCGGACATTGATCACCACAGCACTGAAAAGAAACAGAAGACATCAGTTGGATAGACTGTGTAGTTGCTTGTTTTATACCTTGCGATTGCAAGCATGTTTGCCACAATCCCGCATCTGTTTGCATTTGGTTTCGCAGTTGAACTCCTTGGAACAGGGCAGCTCCTTTTCATGTAGGCCGCAGCGGCATTTCTTCGTCGTGCGCACTAGGCACTATAACAATGAAGTTATACATATTATACAGCAAATTTATATGCTTAATTTACTAAATAGCCTACCAAGTTGCAAGGGCCACGATGACAGCGCTGTGCGCAGCTATGTTTGCCACATGACAAGAGCTTCTGGCAAGTGTCGCCACATGTTTCCTGTAGCTCGTTACAACCCCCACTTTTAATCTGCATTAAGCATAATAAACATATTAGTAGTTAGATATAGTAATATGGTTTCTGGTAAGCTTACGCTCTTGCCGCATGGACAGCTACGCACGCCGAAAGGACACTCCGCGCCTTCACAGGATCCTGCGTGGCACACTTTCTCACAGGTATGAATGCCACAAGCAAACAGAGCGCCACAGACCTACATAAAGAGGGACATGTTTTATAATGAAACTATAGATTTTCAGCTGCTTACGTTGCTGCATTTCCATTTGGGCTCCGCACAGTTCACGACTTTCTTTTCGCGTTTGCATTCGCAGGGCTGTGAGCTCTTACTGGTGCATGGCGGACACTGACCAGGTCGATGGCACCGCTGATTGCATTTGTGCTTGCCACATGATAAAAGCGATTGACACTGGAAACCAGGATTCGAATTAGACTTTACATAAGTTTTCATATAAGACTTCGTATTATTTTTTCCTTTAAGAGGTTTAATAAGACTTTCATCTGTCAATGTTATTAATCTCACACACCTTTTGCTCGCACTGCCAGCTCTTGTCGATGCATCTCACGCTCCGTACAGCCGCATTGCCACAGAGGCAAGAGCTGTGCGCCAGTTGTGCGCATGGTGGACACGGACCCGGATGGCAAAGCAATTTACAATCGTGCCCACATTTTGGTTGCAACAGTTTTCCACAAATTTCGCCACAGGAGTGTGGCACAAGGAAAGGTTGCGGCTGCGGATTTGGCTCCTTGCCACAAAAACATTCATACTGTGTGGGTCGATCGGCTGGTTGATAGTCCCTACGGCACTGCGGACAGCACCAATGGAGAGACTTTGTGCGTTTGGGCTGCACAAATTCGCCCAGATGATTATAATGACCCTGATTATCATTGGTTTGCTGCTGCTCCGCCTTGACTTTCATTTGCATAACGCTGTCGTTGGCCCAGCGCTGAATGCAATTGAGATGGAAGAAGCAATAGCAACTCTTGCATGACCAAATGGATTCCACGCGTCGAATGCTGCCAATACAAATTAGACACGTAGCAGCGCCAGAGTGCAGAGTATTTTCCAGAAATGTGGCGGTGCGGTTTACATTGTTGTCACTGGATGCAGTCACTGGAGCCTTGTAATGTTTGTATAAAAGATCTAAAATAGGCAAATATTACAAGGGAGGACACGTCATAAGGGCTTGCATCTCTCATACCAAGTATATGCTTTTCATCCAGTTCGCCTTCATCTTCAGAGCTGGAGGCATAAGCATTCACTAATTTCTGTGCAGCTGCCAAGTTTTTGGCCTGCGCTTTATTAAACTTTTCCATTTCGACCGGCTAAAAAAATTGCGCTGAATTCTAAATTCGACTGCTGCGAACTACAACATCCAAGACTTGATGTAATCGAACTGGAACAAAATGCATCGGACTTCCCAATCAGTTCCATGGCCAACTCTAACTCATTACACGGCACTGAGCAACACTAAATTCTAGATTTATCCCAGAAGCTGTTGCTAATAAGTTAACTCAGTTTATTTAATACGACTAAAATATCAATTGTAAATAAAAAAAGTTCAACGTTTAAGAAGTTAAAATTTTATTTTGTGCGCAACAAATAATATATCTTTATTAGTTTGTTTGTAGCAACACGCGCACATCTCTATCACGAAAAAAGAACCAGATCATATTGCGATTGCAGCTGCGTTTCACTCGCTCACTTTCACAATCCACTAAAGAAATATATAATAATATTTTTCAGACGCAGACGCAAATAAGTATTTCCACAATGAGTTTCTTTAATTATATATTCGGGCCAAAATTGTACATGGAGTACCGTGGTGTGCCTGAACCGCAGGTATGAAGTAAACAAATTGTGGAATTGGAAAATTCTAATCAGTTTTTCTATTATTGTAGAGGAAAATGTATGAGCCCGGTGCAGCTGAAAAATTTGGTGAACAAATCTTGTCAACGGTAAGAGGTGTCTGTGCATGTGTGTGTGTGTGTTTGTTGTGTGTACGTGTTGTAATACGTTTGCTAATTGGGACTTTTGTTGTTTCAGCTTTCCGTGGTTTGGTCGGTCAGTTATTATACGTCACCGCTGATCTTCACATTTCTCTATAGGCGCGGCTATTTTGTCGCTGATTCGATTCCTACGCTTGCCAAGCTCACAACAAGCGTGGGATTAATAGTCATAATATCATTATTTATGCGCGGCGTTGGTCGTCGACAGTCTCGTGCTTATACAAACATGATAAATGCTTTAAATTCGGCCAAAGAGAATAGATCTTCGGATGCACTGCGTCGATTTGATATTGAGTTCTCTTCCTGGCCAGTGGACTTTGATGTGAAGGCCATAGCGGGGTGAGTTCCAATGCAAAGGCTATGTTTAACAATATGTAAAGTACATATTAATATTTCAGTGATGCTAAAAAGCCCACAACTACTGTAAGTCGTCGCGAAAGCTCGAGCATTGCCACTTTGCCATGCGAGTTGCTTGCCTATATAGCCATACAAACCTTCGGGCTGTCTCTGATCTATCCCGGCTCTGTAAAGCTGCTGCAGAAGTTCATGAGTATGTCTGCCTGGTTTCCTTGCCAAAGCAGAGACTGCAATGCACCCGTTAATCTAGCACTAATATTTTCTACATTGCAGGACCCGCATTGATCTCTGGTCGCGCCAAGCTTATCGAAGACGACAATGGCATTCGCTATAAAGTAAAGACAATTGATTCAAATGAAATCGATACGCTCTTCATTGACAATCGCAATGACAATGTAGGCAATGGAAAGACCCTAGTCATTTGCTCCGAGGGCAATGCTGGTTTCTATGAAGTCGGCATAATGGGCACACCTATTGCATTGAAATATTCAGTGTTGGGCTGGAATCACCCGGGTTTTGCCGGCAGCACGGGCAAACCGAAACCGGATCAGGATAAAAATGCCATAGATGCTGTGGTGCGCTTTGCCATGAATCATCTGGGCTTTGCCATTGAGGATATTATATTGTATGGCTGGAGCATTGGCGGCTTTAGCACACTGTGGGCTGCTTCCATTTATCCCGATGTTAAGGGAGTGGTGGGTGTATAATTAAAAAAATATCTACTAGTTTATAATAGCATTTTGTTGTTTATTTTTAGGTCTTGGATGCCACCTTTGATGATGTACTCTACCTTGCGCAGCCGCGTATGCCCGCCAGCTTAGGCGGCATCGTCCGCATCGCCATACGCAAACATTGCAATCTGAATAATGTTGAGTTAGCTGTTAAATACAATGGTCCGATGCTATTTATACGTCGGACAGAGGATGAAATAATAGCTGAGTAGGAATAATACTGGTTTTCGTTTGCATTTCATATGCATATAATATATTTTTATATATTACCTTTTGCAGGGACAACCGTATTGACACGAATCGTGGCAATTATCTCACACTGGGAGTGCTTAAATATCGCTATCCCAATTTGTTTAAAGCCGCACAGCTGTCGCATGCCAAGGCTTTGCTTGGAAAGCCCATGGAATCGTATAGCTATAGCGTGGCCGAAGAGAAGCTGTGCATGTCACGCCTTATAACCTATGCCTCGGATGAGGGCAAGTCGTATCCCATGTTGATTGGAGCCGAATACAATGACGAAATGCGCAGCCAAATGGCAATATTTTTGGTAAGCTTACAATTTATTATAAAAACTTTTATTGCTCATCATAATAATCTCTTCAATTTATGTATAGCTGCGCAAGCATTTACGCGACTACAATTCGTCACATTGCACTCAGCTGCCGGGCGAGTTCTTTAGCATTCCATGGGACATACCCATCGAGCATGGCTTTGTATTTACTTAAGACCCTTATTTTTCATTTTTGGCAGTCACAAAAAAAGTATGGTATTGGAGTGTTTTTTCGGGGGTCCACAATATTTAGTTTAAGAATTAGTGCATTTTAAACTGCTTATTAAATTATTAACTTGGTCAAAGCCCTGTTGTACAATACAATAACTGGTGTAAAATTGTCTTATACATATTCACACACAAGTACATATACATATAATAATATAATATATATAAAATGAAATAAATGTCGCAAACCAATCACAGTCACAGCGATTAGCCCAATAAATGGCTTCGTTGGTGGAAAAATCTATTTCTATATATATTCTATTAAGGTCATCTTAACAATTGATTCCTATGAATTTTTCTTTGATCCGCCAAATCCAGAGAAACCCATTATTGCTGCCATATCGTCGGGCAGGCCAGTCGTTGCGAATTCATCATTTTCCTCTGCTTTACGTTTCCGTTCTTTTCTTTTCTCCTTTCGATGCTCCTTGTAACGTTCCTCTTCCTCCTTGGCCTCGCGCAATCTCTTTTCCAGTTCGTAGTCTTTTTGTTTTTCAGCCATTTTTTGTTTGTTCTGTTGAAAGCGATCTTTCACCTGGTCAACGGTGCTGCGCTCTACCTTCATGGACATGCCCAGATTACGCTGATGCTTCTTTCCATTGATGTGATCCAGAAAATTAATGGAATCCTTGACCACACAGTCGCACACATTACAATAGTAGCCGCCAGATTGTGAGGTAGGTGTGTTTTTGTTTATCACAACGCTTTTGCCCAATTTGCTGTCTAAGTCGACCTTATAATCGCGTCTCTTCAGGTTCTCGCGTTGAACGGGCTCTATTTAAAAACAGAATCAATAAAGTTCTATAAATGGATTCCCTGATTTCAATGTGTGCCCTACCTTCGTCCTTTGGTGCCGCTTGGTTAAGCAGGCGCTCTTGTGCCAACTTTTCATACTCGTTCTTATTCCATTTTCGTCGGTGATCATCTGGTCGCATCGTCATTTTACTTTCTTTGCTCGCTAAGTGCAATATTGTACAATAAATGTGTTTTACACTTTATATGTGCGATAAATATGCTATAAATAAGTATCGATATATTTGGAGACGCAGGGTTGCATTCGCTGCTTGGCGGCAGGGGTTGAGTTTGATTCTTGATATGCGTGCGCTAACTATATTGCAAAAAATTCATATTATCGATGATCTGTTATGACATCTAATCATTCATTCATCTTGATTTAAGTTATTTTTAACTTTATTACGTTAATTCAATGAATTTGGTATAAGTATCGATAATTTCAATGTTGCAATCGTTGTTGGGCGGGTGGAGTGGTTGACTCTGATTTTCGATACGCTTGCATCTATCCATGACTATATACATATATATGATCATCATCTGTTTCATTGCATTCCATTGTATCTAGCAGGTTGGGGATGTTCTCAATCACAGCATTGGCATTTGCATCAGTTTCGATAGATTTCTCGTGATGTGCCGATTTCTTTTTGGTGTGAACACTATAAAGAATGTTTAAATATATATCAACTATCAGATAATTAAGGTAAAACAAATTACGATTTATGTCTGGTTAAATTGTCCTTTCGTGTAAAGCTGCTGTTACACTCTTCGCATTTGAAGCATCCCGTATGTGAAGATATGTGTCGATAAAGCGTGGATTTAAGACTAAAAAGCTTGCCGCAGCCTTTCTCCGAGCACATATACATTAATAATATGTCGCTGTGACTCATACTGATGATAAAGGAATAAAAAATTTGAATTTGAAATAGAGAAATAAACTTACTGATTATGTCGATCTAAAGAATCTTTGCGAGAAAAAGATTTGTTGCATTTTCTGCAATAATATAGTGCAGTGGAGCCTTGCTGGTGCTTGGCAGAATGTCGTTTCAAAGTCCATTTTGTATTACATTTTACACCGCAGCCATCTTCGTCACAAACATATTTTTGGTAATCCCAGCTCATCATGTAGAAACGAACTTTAAATTGAGTGACAGCTTGTCGCTGCCGATTCTATGCTAATATAAACAATCAAGGTCAATGGTACAAAAAATTGATTACACCTGGAAATAAACATATATTCAATAAATAACTTACACTAATTAAATCATTTACTTACCGGGAATATTAAAATTCAGCAATTTGCATTTTTTAAATCAATTTTAACGAAATTACGACTGCGACGCACCACAGCCTCATCCACCAAGTTACAAGCGATGAAATGTATCGAATAGTTAGTATTTTGAATTACAAATTATCGATTACACGTGTAAGTTTTTCTATCGGTATTTTATTGATTTTACAAACAGCATTCTTATTGGAAGCAAACGTTTGGTGTTAGTTCAAAATTGCATTTAATTAAATATATATGCAGATTAGTGAAAGCAAAAATTAAAGTAATTAAAATATGGGCGCTGCATTTTTCCCCGTGCTGTTTTTCACTGCTGTTTGGGGTGCTGTGGGCATTGGAATGCCCATTATGACACCAAAAGGTCCACATCAAAATTTAATACGCTGCATCCTGATGTTGACTGCGGCTTGTTGCTGGCTCTTCTGGCTGTGCTGCTACATGGCCCAAATGAATCCATTGATTGGTCCCAAACTGAAGCGACATGCCATTGCAATGATTGCTAAATCGTGGGACAATAAACTCGTCGAGGGTTAAATGTAACTCACCACATAAAATATCCGTTGTTGTTAATCAGAAATGTATAAAATAAATAAATCAAATAAATACGCTTAAATTGTTTCGTTAATGTTCATTAATTAAATTTATTTACTTTAAAACTGATTTTGGCGCGACGAAGACTGCCAACTTAATCAAAATATACGCTCTGAGCAAAATGAGAGCTTGAAACTTGCCAACTCGATCGAAATGAGTTGCCCGAAGAGAGTGTGCGAGGGTGAGAGTCGCTGCCTGCGCCTGTGCAACTGTCCATATTTCTCTTTGACCTGCGTGCCGGGCTCATCTTTAACTCTCTTTTGCAGCTAAGTCGGTTTATAACTCATATTGGATGTTAGTTTTCTTGCAGCTGCGGGCGCGTTCAGTTGTTTTTTCGGAGAATATGTATGTGTATATCGTTTAACGTGAATATTTGATCCGTTAAAATATTAGTTGAAAAAACATATTTGGTGTAAACTCTGCAAGTGTGTTTCATTGATTGACTGCCCTAATATATGTTTCTTATTGGAAATTATTTAACTGATTTGTTATGTATTAGGATAAGAACTAAGTCAAATGGAACTAAGCAACTTAATAAACCAATTGGACTATAGCGAATAAACTAAACTAAATGGTAAGTAATACACTTAGAAAAATAACATATATATCTAGAGTTTTTACCAAATATGTTATTTATATGAATGATTTTTTAAATTTCTGTCATTTTTGTTGAATTTAAGTGATCTGCCAAGCGAAAAATGGTTCGTAGTTAGTTGCTCCCTGCTCATAAACTAGTTAGACATGCATTAAGCTAGAAAAAAGTGGTCGCACTTAAAGTTGAAGGTACAAAACTGGTTACATTACCGAACATGTTAAAAGAAGTAGCAGAAAATATGATTTTCTTCGCAATAAAAACGATTAAAAAAATAAAGCCATAAAGAAACGCTGGGCCATAAAAGACAAGACTCATATGCTTGAGGTGCCATAAAATGTTGGAAAATTAGAAAATACGAAACACAACTGAAAGAAAACAAAGCAAAGGGCGAACTGACCAACAGAGTTTGATACGCTTCCAAGCTTTCAGCGTCGAATAAACAATGTAGAATAGAGAATCTCGCTTCCAACATTCTCTTTGTCCATGTTTCTTTTGATGTCGCTAACCGTGCGCAATTACGAACAACATCTGATGAAGTGGGCCAATTGGCGGCAATGGAACCCGTTGCTCCATTATTATTATGCTCCGATCCGATAGCTGATATGTTAAACTGAACAATTAGGCAAACAGACTTGCCGGAAATTGATTTCTAAATGGAGCAAGCTGTTAGAGATAAAAAGCGGAAGCTGTAAAGCGTCTTACAAGACTGACTCATTTAACAAAATCGATATGAAAATCGATCCAAAAATTCGCTTAGCCAAATGTGAAAGTCCAACTGCATGAATCAGCTATCAACATGCACCGAAACCAAAAACAAAACCAAATCCGACATCAACTTGAAGACAGCTCAAAATTAGCTAAAATCGGAGTTTCTTTGCCTGACATGCAGCTGGCCACGCCCCCTTCAAATCGGTGTCAAAGAGACGACAATTTTTTTTTGCTGTCTGAGCTTAATTTTAATTTTCCCTCGTTATAGTTTTCAGTTTTCAGTTTTCAGTTTCGTGACGGAAGTGGATCAAAAGAGAAATACTAATTGAAAAATATCTTTCCTCTTCTTTTCCTCTTTTTTTTTTTATAAAAGGAAAAAGAAAAATTTTGATTTTCTGATAAGTAAATAAATACTAATAATAATAAATATTTATATATGATTTTTCTTAAAAAAAGGATACATGTATATAATCTATTTCTTTATATATACAAAAAAAATTATTAAATTTTTTTTATATTATTTTTTATATTTATTTTTACATACATTTGTTTTATCAATTTCAATTTGCAGAAATGCTTACCTTTTTCTTTTTTTATCTGTTTGTTTCTCCAGATCAAAAATTATGCAAATTCTTTTAGATTGTCAGCTTTATGATTTGTATTTTCTTTATTATTTGTTGTTGTTTTATTTGCGCTTGATTTCATTTTTTGCGAGCAAAATTCTGCGTTAATGAAACACTTTCGCTCGTTAAGCTCGAAGCCTGAGTCGCAAGCTCCCTTTGAAGAACTCCCCGCTTTCCCCTCTTGCCCTCGCTTCGTCTCCACTTTACACCCACTCACACACTGAGACTGTGTAGAATCGCAAATTGGCAAGAAAGATTGACTCGATCATCATGAGCTAACCCAAATTACAATTGACGTTGGCATCTTTTGCTGGTCAACTGTGCCGCACGATTCGCGGCGAAAAGACAATGAAAATAAATGACAGCCCGAGAGCCGGACAGAGGGACAGACGGCCGGCGGACATCGCAGCGACTGCTGTGATTCCAGCTGGGCAGAGAAATAGAACATAACGCTAAACTGCAGCTAAATTGCATTCAAATGATGTAAAAATCGCAGCTAATGGGCAGATCTTTTGTTTCGCCAGCCAAGCCGCGTCTCGCCGACCTCAAATTGTGAGTCGCTGCAACAGCAGCAGCAGAAGCAGCAGCGGTAAAGCAAATGCACTTCGAGACGAAACAACACAAAAAAAAAACGAGTAAAAAGCCCCTGTGAGGAGTGCTCGACTAGGAGATACCGTGAAAGCTGCCCCAAACTGCCGTTCCTGGCTAAAAAATGAAATAAAGTTATCGATTATTATCGATATTAAGGACATTAAATGAACAAATGTGCAAAATTTAACCAGTCTAGCGGGAGCTGATGTATTTATTCAACCCATCAACTAGATTAAGTATATATAAACCAGTATACCCTTTTCAATGGGTAAACAGTAAAATAGAGAGAAAGAGAGAGATAGAAAGAGAGAGAGAGAGAGAGCAAAAAGTAGAAGAAAATGAAATGCATTCGCTCATCTGCGTGTCATGCATTTTGATCGTGGCTTTAATTACACTTGGTCTTTGGTTCTTGTCTATCTCTCGCTCTCTCTCTGTCTGCTGCTTAAGAAATACACTCAACTCGTTTCTTATTTGCATTTCTTGTGCACACTTTCAGCTGGGACTAGATATTTTTATAGTTACCCCAACTGCATTTTATTTTTCAAATAAAAACTTCTTTTTCATTCTGACATTACACAACACTGATAAAAAGCCGTTTTGCCATGCACAGGGTGACTATACTATATTTAGAGTTCAGTTGCGCACGCGCTTCAAATTTTAGTCAACTTAATATTAGCGTCACACTACACTATGACAAATCCAATTGGCCAAAAATCGCCATTAAACCTTTCTAACAACACAGGGTAACTAAACAATTTCTGCTTGCGCGCCAAAAGTTTATTCAATTTACCAAGCTCAAATCAAAAACCGTTTAGCACTTAGTCAACGCCATTTTGTTAATTTGTCTGCCAGCACTGTCAAAAATAACCGTTTAGCACTTGCTCAATGCTGTTAGCAGTATAACAGTATAAAGAACAGCAACAATAAATACATAAACACAGGGTGACTACACAAAATTTTCTGCAGCTCACATGGCTGTGAATCAAATAAGTAATTCCAGCCAAATTCTGTTCCAGTCTATACACACGCACACTCAGCCTCGCTCACAGACTTGCACACACATGGCTGGGAAAGAGCGACGGCTTGAGATTTGTTTGCTTTTAATTGCATACATATTTAGTTTGGTTAAAGCGTAACGGTTAATGCTTTTAATGACTAAGCCCACCCGCTCGCCTCCCATCCCATCTATTCAATTCGCGTGTAGATGAGTTTGCTGCAGTGTCGTTCGTCTAGTCATTCCAAATGAAATGCACTTTTCGGTTCCAAGCTCCAAAGTTCCGCATACGGAACTTTGGTGACGTTTACCAGCACTTTTAAAGATTATCGCTGTCGGTGTCGTCTCTAGCTCTGCCATTGCTCTTGTTGTTGTTCTGCTCTAATAAGGCGTTCAAAACGAAACGCCGTTAGAATGATTATGAAATTGCAAAGCTGTGTTGCATATTGCATTTTAATGCATGCGAAACAATTACTTACTATATATTATACAATTATTTTCATTCATGAGTGCGCACTCATACTGCGCTACTTTTACCACAGCTCATTCAATCAATGGATTGCATAAATTTACCTCCCAATCTAAACCTATAAATCAGCAACATAATTATGACATCTCTCTAACCAGACGTGTGCGAAAAAATAATAAATAAATGAATACTTTCAAATTTAGGAAATTGGTTGATTTTTTTCTTTGTGGTTTCATTGTTTGGAATGCTTTATTTTCGATCTTCTAGTTTTTTGACGAAAAATAAACTTTCCATTTCGCTGGCATCTTTTACTGTTTTTTTTTTTATGTTGATAAACATTTCCAAATGTCGAAATGTTCACATTTCACTTTCTTCGTCGCTGACACTTTGTGTGGCCATTATTATTGAAAGTGGATGTGCTTGATTATAATCTGGTTCGAAAGATCGTTTCACAAGTTCCACACTTTTCAACACTGTTCGACAAACAGTCTCAATAACAATTCAACAATGACTATGTGGACCAAACAGGTTGCACGCTTCCGTTAGAAATTCGGCTAGACCGAATTCTCATCAATCATTCTTAGCTTCTGTGGCTATTGTTGTTGTTGCATTGCTTCCACAATTTCACCAATAGGTGAAAATCGGTTAATGCGAGAAATTTAATCAACTTACGCGTTGTCGACGCTGACAACGACTTAATGCCACCAAATTGTGAGTGAGTGTTGACTTTTTTTTAGCTATTTTTTACTTCACGCACAAAATTCAATTTGTTCTTTCTCCGTAAATACTCACGCTCACACACACATGCATACACAAATGTACATTCAACAAACGGTCAGGTTTCCAGTTTTGGGGTCTGGGCCTGCGCCTCGAGTGCCGACTCTTTGACTTTTTTGGCTCGCTCATTCGCTTCACTCCACTTGGCTCCTCTCCGCCTTGAGCTGCGACTGCGCAACTGGGTCAACGTCAACCCATGGCAATGGCAATGGCAATCGCAATGGCTTGGCCAAGCGCTTTTCTGGCAGCAGTCACATATGTGTGTCTGGCCACACTCCATAATGTTTCTTAGGCGCGTATGCGTGTGTGTCAGCACTTACAATTGTGAGTGCGTGTCTGTCAGTCTGGCCACACTCATTGGTTGTTCTTATACGCACACGAATACTAATACTTATAGACATGTCTGAGTATATGTGTGTTTGCTTGCTTACATTAATTGTACTTATACTGCAAGTTGTATATGAAGCTTTTTCTGCTTCGCCGCTTTGTTATTTTTTATGCAAATTTTTTGTTTTCCTCATGCGGAAAATGTGCCGTTTTATTTACTAACTAAATAATTTGCTATAAACTTATTAAGTCCCTGAAGATTTAGGCTAAATCTAAAAGTTTATCATGGCGGAGCCTGGAAATTCAGTAAATGAACATTGGTTCCCTTCATGACCTCATGGTTCAACTTTTATTAATGAAGATTAGTTGAACCAGTTCGACTCGCATTTCGAGCCTGCTCTGCAAATTTCAGCGATAGTTCATCTCAATTATCGGTCAAAACTGTTTAATTTTAAAAAGCCTTAACAGCTTTTGAGCTGTATAATAATCCAAGTCTTTCAATATTATCTTTAAGTATGCATCTGAAAACAACAGAAAACCAATTAGTTTCACCTGCAGAAGGCAGACAACATCGAACGATGGGCAAACAAAAATAACATCATCAGCGCATTCCAAGGCAGAACTTTTACTTTTGACAGTTCAGCAACGAGGCTTAAAACTCATAAGACTAACATTTTTGTTGCTGCTGAACGGCGCTCGCTGATCGCGCAGCTTGGCATCCCAGGTAGCCAACGCAAAGACTATTTTTACACAGGTTTCTCTAAGCTTTGATTATACATAGTGGCAATATAAATACTACGTATGTATATGACTGGCTGGCACGAGCAATAACCCTGCCCAGCCAGCCATCCAAGCCATCCAAACCCAACCCAGAACTGGTTTCTTTGCCTTCTTCAGCTTGTACTTGGGCTAAGAAAAAAGTCACTCGACTGTGTTCTGCATTTCGTTATTTTTTACATGCCCCTCTCAACATGAGTGAAAATGCCAACACAATTGTTTCGAATTTGTAGCTCAAGATGGGGCCTAGCTAGCGTATCCAAAGTGTTGGAGTTCTCTAATTAGACTTAGCCCAGCAACCTTTTTTTCTTTTGGTTTTGGAAATTTGGAAAAGCTTTCGTTTTTTACGACTGTCCAGCAAGCACTTGACTTGTTCCATAAGCCAATTATGACAATATATATATGTGAGAAAAATAATAATTTAATTGTGAAAATGTCAGCGCTGTGTCTCTAGAAAGCATTTTTGGAGTAGATTTATTTCAGGTAAACCGGTTAACAAGTTTCTGCTGCATAACAATTTTCCACACCTCGCTGTCATTCTTATTTTCTTTTTGTAATTTCTTTTACTTGGCGAAAAGTGAGAATTTTCATAGGATGGTGGAACAGGACGAGCCGGTTTTTTGGCCACCGGAAGCGTGCTTGAAAATTCCGATGAAGCAATCAGCTTTAAAGTTTAGACCAATAGAAAGCAAACTCTTTTCGAATCTTTTTTTATCGAAAGTGAACTAAGTAGAGAAAATTATTAAAGAGCAGTCTAATTTAGTTCAATGATTTACTGATTCACCTACAATTGCTTCTAATGAGATCCCTGTACTACTAATTAAGAACTGTCACCCTTATTCAACTGCTTCATTTAGAAAACTGTTCCTTTAAAGAACTGTAAGATGGCTTCGTTTAATAACTGGTTCATTTAAAATTAGTATGCCAGATCGCTTGATCAACTAGTTCACGTGGATATAAATATGCATATAAATTAATTTGACTTAACTTTGATTATAATTGATTCAACCATATCTTTTTTTCAGAGCAACTGTTGCAGATCCTAAAATTACTTACATTACTATTTCTGCAAAATGGATACGGTTTATGGGACCAAGAAATACTTTCAGAGCCTGTCTGGTGTAAGCGATATATATCGCACGCAGACATGTCGACAAATGGTGTGTATAATCAACTAACTTACTTCCTAACTATCTGCAGCTATATCTCGTCTATCTATAATTGTGAAAGAACGGTTAGCGGTGATACAACTTGACGATGAATAATATTAGATACTAATTTGCATGACAAGAGACTTTTTTCAAGCTTAACTAGGTTAAATATCTTCTGTAGAATAAAGAATTGGCTTTGATAAGCGCTTACGTAAAACCCACTCGAGATTTGAATTGAAGATGAAACGACAAAGAACTCAGCTGCATATTTATTTAGGCTTGTTTGATGCGACTGAAGCTGTTTGCATTACCCATTCTACAAACCAGATGCCAACTTAGTTATTAAGTCAAACAATTTCAACAGGCAAGAACGCTAAAGGTGAATGACTTTCTCTTCAAAGAACCAAACAACAGAACGAACGAACAAAGCGAAGAGAACAGAACGAGCGAGAGAGAGAAACTAACAAGAATTTGGCTAGGCTTGCAAACAGCTGTTGCGACAACAGGTTGTCAAAGTATATAGTAAGAGAGAGGAAGAATGCAAGAGAGGGGGTTGAAATGAAAACGACCTGTATCATGATGCTCCACAGCTAATGACTGCTAAAGGGCAATTGAAAAACAAAACAGCCAAAAAGAACAGGAAGCACAAGAACTTAATGGATCTCAAGATACCCTGTACTTGTGAGATATAACAAAAGCTCCGCGCTTCGTATGAAATATGAAAATACAAAAAACAGCATATTCTTTTAAAAAAAAATGATATGTATGTCCATTTTCCGTTCTACTGCCTGTTATGTATTGTCATTATACCCATTGTCAATATACCCATATAACATATTTTTAATAGCTACAAGGTATATCAACAAAATGGCAACTCATTAAAGTGTTACACAGCTTTAAAAGTCTTATATATCATCATAGTCTTATACAGAACTTTCACGGCTTGTCCCTTGTTTTTTACCGAGTGCAATGACTGACTAAATTAAATACGTAATACGCGGAAAACGGATGACAGCATTAATTAGTAAATGATGACAACTGCCAGCTAATTTTCTTATAATATCACACGATTGCAACTCTTCCAGCTAACCGTTAGAATTGAGGTAAACTCTAATCAAGGTTAAAGTCGAATGCTAATCAGATTTGTGATCTCTAGTTTTAGTTTATGGGTTGAAAGAAAGTATGCAAAGGTCTAGCGGGTTTTTTGAGAAAGTTTCGCAAGGCCTTAGACTCATTAGCCAAGTGCTTAGATAATTATCTGATTAGCACCGATTAATTGTTTTTGATGGCTTACCCAGACGTATGTTTGACATGTTTTAGAAACACACTTTAAGCAACATGAAAAAAGAAATTTTTTTCGTTTAGTTATGTGTGAGAGCAATGCTCTCTAACCAGGGCTGCAACTTGAAGACAGGAAGTTGACCTTATCAGTAATCCGAATCATCAATCATAATTGTTTAAAAACGATTCTAAGAAATTATAAATATATTTATATTATTTTAGAACACCTCCGAATACAATTATCAGAACACGCTGGGACGTCGTTCTCAGCTGGGCGCCTATTACCACATGAACAAACAGCCCTCGTACACAAACGATCATAGCATCAACAGTCAATACGGCGGCTATAATACTTGGGGTATTTGGCGAGATGGACGAAATATAGCGCCATCCACATTCTCAACGAAAACGCATGCGCACTATCCAAAGAATCGATCGTTCTCTATTATATTAACGACAGCGGCGTTTATTGTGCTGCTGGCGGTGATCTCCATAGCCGGGTTGGCCTTCTATTTCAGCTCTATTAAGGCCACTCTGGAGGATCGTAAGTATTTAGCCAATATAGATTTTATATAAAAAAAATTCCCAAAATGTTCGCGCCATACCAGGGCTGTCAGTAAATTTACAAAGGAACTGGTTCCATCAATGTTGCTCAGCATATGGAACTCCAATCCGATCTTGTTTTTTTACGTAGTGCAGCCCTAGATACTAAAAGAAGCCGTTTAATTTTTCACTTTTAAAAAAATATTTATTTATGTTACGATTTTTCTGCTACCTGTAGCTATTCTTGGCTTTGAGGGCTCCTTTCGCATTGCCAAGGGCGATTTGTATTCCACGGGTCTGAAATACAATCATACGACGACCTACAAGCAAAAGATTGAGTTCTATAAACGATTTGTGGAGCGCGCGCTGACGGATAACGGACTGCAACCACTACGCACCGATGTCTGGGGTTTTGGCGAGGGTCCATTGATAAAAGTATCCTTTCGCTTATTTCTGGACGTGCGCAAGCTGCCACAGTGAGTTTTTCATCAACCAATACTCTATAGATTTAATAATCTTCTCTATATCAGAAACATAATCAGCGTGGAGGAGTACATAAAGGAGTCTCTATTCCTGGAAACCTCAGTCAGCAAGTCGCTCTATCGTTCGTTGCGTCTGGACACCGAATCTGTGGAAATCAAGAGGATACTCGATGAGCAAGTGGTGCGTTCAGCAGCCATATTGAAGGAAGCTGTAAGTAATGTTAAACCTAAACTATAAAAGCTCCAATAACACTTTATTCTCTATACACTTTAGCAAACGGTGCCCACCAGCCAAACCCAATTGGAGAAGCGCCTGATGAAGAAGGGTACTGTACCTGCCGTACCACTTGCACCACTGCAAGGCAAAACCACATCCAAGCCACGCCCACCTTTACGACCCCATTCACCCGATGATGAGCCCGAAATAGATGTGGAAAATGCACCTGTTATACAAGGATCCTTTGAGGGTTCTTTTGAGATAACCAAGACGGATGCGGATATTGCACGCAAGAAGACTTCGCCAACGCGATCCTATCAAAGTAGCAGTCTGCCACCCAAGTCGATAGCAGTGACGCCCTATTCGCTGCGTGTGAAGCCGAAAAAGACGAGTGTGGATAAGCTGACTACCATAACGCCACACAATCCAATGATCAGCAGCTCAACAGCAACAACAACGACTACGAGAAATCCAACAACAACAACAACTAGAAGAACTACGACTAAATCAACCACACCTTCAACAACAACCACAACGACTACTACAAGCACAACCACAACAACCACGCCGAAGCCGTCGACAACAACAACAACAACAACAAGCACATCAACAACAACAACGGCGGCTCCCCCAGCAACAACTACGCCCAGCTCAACGACAACAACAACTACATTTATGCCTGCCTCTTCAACCGTGGTGCTGCCCAAATTGGATGCGAATCTGTTTACCACCTTCCCCATACTAGACACTCAACCATGGCGACCCATACATCGTGAGGTGCCAGAATTGTTGCCCGGACCACCACCGGCTTTCCCCACAAAAACGTTGCCAACTATGAACCAGATGCTACCACAACGTCGTATTGATGAGATAGAGCTGCCGTTTATAGCGGAAAATCCGACGCCCCCAGCAGCTGCAATGCCCGCCATGGGCGTAACACTGGATCCATTTGTAGCCCTTTCTGGATTTGTTAGCCGTCAACCGGCAGATGGAAAGTTGGATATGCCTACTGGTCAGAAGCCGGAGCAGGATATGCTCTTCTATCATAGCTTTGGCAGTCCCGTCTATATGCCTGGAACGGAGAACATTGAACGTTTGGGTGGAGCTTTGGTGGAGCCACATCCGCTGCCGGTGCCACTGATTGATGATGTCATTGTGCCACCGTTTAGACCCATCAACCCTACGCTGGGCGGGCTAAACAAGCTGCAGTTCAACATCGATGGCAACAATGAGAAATTCGAGCATTTAGGCGGTGGAGTCATAGCCAAGAAGCAGGAGAATGTTAGCAATACGGAGCCCAAGGTGGAGAGCACAACAGCCAAGTTGATCACTACAACAGTCACTAGTTCGACAACACCATTGAAGATTCAGTTAGATGCTGCGCCAACTCTGGCGCCCGTTCTTTCTGGCCAAAAGCCAGAAAACTCTGTACTCGCAGATACCATAGGAGAGTTCTTTATGGAGCTGCTAAATTTGCCAAAGGAGGGGAATGCCACAACTACAATGGAGCCCGACCAGGTGGAGTCACGCATTGAAGCTGAGGATAAGGAAGGAGACTTGGATCTGCCAGCGGAAGCTGCAAATCCAAGCAAGCCAAACTTTATGAATCTTAAAGAATTGATTTTACAGCGAAGCTCCACAACAACAACCACTACTACGACAACAACAACCACCACAGAGGCACCTGCCAGCACCACCAAACGCAATCGCATACGTCCAAATAGCGAACGACCCACCATGCTGGATGATTCCAATCTCTTTCCCTCCCATTCCAAATGGGAATTTGTTAACAGCTCGGCGCCTGTAAACTTTGGCTATGGAGGCAACATGCGGAAGGTGTTCAATAAAACACTCCAAGCATGGGTCTCTGAAGACGTGGAGAAGACGGAGAACTACACGCTGCACGATATCAAAACAAGGATTAATAATGCCAGCAATATTCAGGATATATCATTGATATTCGACACTTTGGCCTCCAAGCTGGGCATCACGCCCAGTGTGCCAATGAAATTCCCGCCTTTCTCGCAGAACAAACTGAAGCACAGCCAAAGGAATGAGACGAAGGCGAAGACGACGTCAACGACGACAGAATCCATGCCCTTATTGGAGTCGAGTGTGAAGAACTTTGTGGAGCTGCCTTTGCAACAACGTGAACCTTTCATCCGGCCCATGTCAAGTTTTATGGACGACGGCTCCACAGAAGTATTGGGTGCTGCTATTCCCGTTGTGGGCGAGGCTGAGGTGGAAGTGGTTGATCCCGTCAAGTATGAAGAGCTTTTGAAGACATCCCAGTTCGCGGAGGCAACATCGACGGAACCAAGTCCACATCGTTTGGTTACGCTGCTGCCCGTACGATCCAATTCCGGCATTCGCACCTACAAACCACCCACAGAGGAATTAGAGCAGGACTCACAACGGAGTCAGAGTCAAGTAGAGATTGCACCCGAATCCTCAAAGCCACGATCTAAAGGCAACAGTAGCATACGCCGTAAAACCAACTCGAATCAGAGTCGAAAATTTGGTCAACCACCCGCGGAGGCGATCGTTAAGGGCGGCATCAAGGTCACGGTCAAGAAATAAAATTCACTAAATGAAAAAGGAAGTAAAACAAAAACCAGCAACAATTTAGAATTGCGCTTCTAAAATATTTATTTGTTAAGTAGAAAATTTAAGAGCAATTTAATTAAATTAATTTAAATTAATTTCATTAAAATCTTGTTCGAAAATTGTTCACAAATCCGAAAAAGAACAATTTTGGAATGACAATTTCTTTAGTATTTGGCACAAAAAACAGCCAAACTTAAGTTAAGATTTTTTTATTTATTGTATACGAATTCGAATCTGTTTAGGTTTTTCATTTTTTATTAAGCACACAATAAAAAAAATATATTCTATAGCTTCAGCTTACGAAATTAAGTTAACAGTTTTAAAATAAGTTACATTTTAGTCAAAATACTTTAAACTCAAATAATTAATAAATTTATATGTAAACAATTGAATTGGGGTGTTTGAAATATCGTTATAACAGTTGCTTATCGATTATTTACTTGACAACATGCGGTCTATCGAAATCTATGCTTCCTGTGGTAACCCTAAATGCTTGGCTGCTTTATCTGATCCAGCCCTGGCAGATTGGTCTATTATTTCGCGGTTTTGGTTGTGAGAAAAAGAAAACAAATATTGATTGGCTCAAGAATTCTAAGTTGTTAATTACATTAAGTGTTATAAATATATTTAATTGAAACCATGGGTTGTGCTGAGAGTAAGGATGGCGAAGGTGAAGCTCAAAGTAATAGAAATAGACCTAAATATCGCTCCTGCACGGATGTGTTTTGGCTGGCTATTTACATACTGTTTTGGCTCTTTTTGGTAAATGATATAATTTGAATTAAATGTAATCTATTTTTATGATTAGGTGCATAATACAGGTTTGCCTAAGTGCTGCAAAGTTAGATATTTATTTTAAGAAAGTGAAAGCTGCAGAGATTAATCACACAATTTCGAGTTGTCTCATTGGAGGAGGGAACGAAGAGTGGAAGAGGTCGCCGGATGAAACAGATGCGTGTGACGTCATCGTGGTCATATGTGTGGGAATTGCTAATTTTACTAATGTAAAACTGTCCACAATGAATAAAGAGGTTAATATGCCTCCTCCTCCGTCTCCTCCTAGCCCTATACATGGTCATTAAAACTCTTTTAGTTTTTACAATTAGTGTTCCTCACGCGATTTGAATGCTCCATGTCAATTTTTAAGGCGTGGGCGTTGGCAATTTGACAGTAGCATAGACATACATATATTATCATATATTATACACATACAGTAGCACATACATGCCAATTTTATCACATAGTATTTCTAAGAGAATATAGATTAGATCATTGTCTTTTGTTTACTTTATTTGCAGATTGTCATTGCGATATTTTCGTTTGTGTTCGGCAATCCTTTGCGTCTAATTAATGGTTATGATTCCTTTGGCAATACCTGCGGAGTTAAGCACAATGAAAAATTTCAGAACTTTCCTTTATCGGGCATGAATACGATTGACAAACCGGAATTGCTTTACTTTGATGTTAAGGAGCTGAAAAAATCTTTGAAGATCTGCGTTAAAAGTTGTCCAAAACGCACGCTCAATCAGCCAAAGGAACTGCTGCAATATTATACTGAGACGGGCGCCCAATATTGTAAATATGATTATAATATGGCTCAATTGGATAGGCCGGGCATGACCAAGGAGGACAAGACCTTCAATACACTCGGCCCATGTCCTAATTTGCCCATCTTTGAGAGGTAACGCAATTATGCATTAATTGAAAGTTATTCAACGTTTCTTCATTTGTCTTCTAGCTCACCCGTTCTGCATCGTTGCGTGCCAAAACAATCCAGCAAGGAGGTTAAAGAAATGTACAAAATGCTCAACAATTGGGATGTAGCCCAACAATTTCTTGGCGATATATACTCCACCTGGCACATCATAGCGATTGTCTGCGCTGTTTCCCTGCGTATGCTTTCAATCTATATTTCAAACTATAAATTAAAAGCTAGATTAATGTTATCTTTATCTAGTCATATCCATTGCCTTGGTCACCATGATGCATTGGCTATCCCGCATCGTCTCGTGGCTCATTTGTGTGCTGGTTATTGTGGCCAGTGTAGGCCTGACAGCAGCTCTCTGGTATGCCTATTATGGTATACGCAACAAGTCAAGCAACACGCAATACTCACAGCTTGAAGAGTTTCTACGTAATCAACAAGCTGTGCTCACACTCGCTGTGTTAGCCACCATAACTATGGTAAAGTATAAGACATACTTTATATACATAATATGTACAGCTAATAATTGTTTTGCCCTGCTTTACAGGTTGTTTTGCTGGTCATTATTTATTTCCTTAAGAACAAGCTCTCTGGCCTAGCTGCGCTCTTTGAGGAGGCTGGCGTTTGCATGATGAATTTACCAGGACTTCTAATAGCTCCGCTTTTGGCATTCCTGGTGCTCATTGCCTTTCTTTCTTTTTGGGTGGTCGTTGTCATCTGCTTGGTAACGGCAACGACTCCCGATCAAAGCCCCATTGCGCCGTTTCATAGCTCTGCTGTGCATCCATCTCTGCCGGCCAATGCAGCTGCAATGCTGGTCAATCAAACCGCTCCCAGCACCGATGAGAGAAGTAAGCAAGCAATCTAACTAACTATAACTATACACTCTAGGCTGTTTAACTATAGCATAAGCTAATTGCGACCTAATGTTGCCTTAGATTATAAATCATATCACCAAAAAGATCTGCCAAATTCAAAATCTTTTAGGTCTTACTTCAACAAATATTAATCCTCTGCATATATTTTTGTTTTTGGTTTGTTATTCAAAATCGGGTTATTTAAATGTGTAAGTGTTTACAACAAGCTTTCATTCTAAATTGTTGCATGCCTCATATTGTATTCACTTTCTATTATATATTTATCTTTTGTAGATACACTTGTATTCATTTATAGACATATGAACATATTTAAATAACTTATTTATGCTATTTCTTATATAAATCTGTATGTGTGTATATACTTATTTGATAGCTATTTCTATTTGCTATGTTTGATATATATGAACATCTTTGAAGCAACAATTAATTAATTACATTAATTCTAACTGTTGGATGTATGAACATTATTTATTTATTATGTATTCTGACGTCATTAACAATTTATGCTGCCTCTTTTAGCGATTACACGCATAGAGTATGCAGATGCGAGCGCTTTGCGCAGCATGTTCTGGATTTATGTGGTTGGCTTGATTTGGACAGTGGAATTCATCTTTGCCTGCCAGCAATTCGCATTAGCCGCTGCTGTGGCCTTTTGGTACTTTGGCAAGCCGACAACAACGCCAACCATTTACGCAATTGGCAAATTAATAAAGTACCATTTGGGCACCGTGGCAAAGGGTTCTTTTGTAATAACCATATTCAAGATACCGCGATTGATATTGACCTATCTCTATGCCAAGTGAGTTTAAACTTTATCTACATAAAGAAATATATGTTAATTGTGTTTACTGTGTCTTCAGATTGAAGAAGGGTGAGGATAAAGGTTCAGAATGCGCTGCCTGCTGTTTGAAGTGCTGCATCTGTGGCTTTTGGCTGTTGGAGAAGTTTATACGCTTCCTCAATCACAATGCTTACACTGTGGTTGCCATTGAATCCATCAACTTTTGCCCAGCTGCCGGTATTGTATGTAACAGTCTCCCTTTTAGTTATATATTCGTTTTATTTCACCTGTGTTCTTTCTTTTCTCAGGCCTGGAATGCCATGGCCACCAATGTGCTGCAAGTTGCCACAATCAACAGCATTGGTGATTTCATTTTGTTTTTGGGCAAAGTTGTAGTGGCTGCTCTATCGGGTCTTCTGGGCATATTTATGCTGAAAGATAAGCCGGGCTTGAACTTTTATATGGCGCCTGTCATCCTGATCATAATATTCTCCTTCTTCATTGCACACATTGTGCTGTCACTCTTTGAGGTAAAAGAAATATGCATTGAAAACGATCCGTAGCTAATTAATTTTTAACTTAATTGTCAGATGGTTGTCGATACGCTCTTCCTGTGCGTCTGTGAGGATAAGACTATTAATGGACGCGCTGGCCGTTGGGCTCAAAGCAATTTGGCCAAACTGGTTGGCGAGGAGCCGCTGCAGCCTGGCGAGGAGCCTCCAATCCAGGTGTACGAGATGATGCCCATTAACAAGCAGCCGTTTAGCATTACTCGACTGCCGCCCTCTGATGCTGAAGTCTCCCCAATGGCGGAGTAACTCATCAATTTTTCCATCCAACAATTAAAGACGCTTTGTTCTTCTATATATTCCGTGCTCCCATCATAACTAAGAATAATCTTTGTTAAAACTCTTCTATCTCCGTGTGAACAAAAAGAACTTTACGTACAAATCGTAGGAAAAAAGCAACATATTTATATATATTTATATCTACGCATATATTATATTTTGTAAAACATAAACGAAAGTAACTGAGGCACAATATTGTAAACGTATTTATTAAATGTATTCAGTTTTTTGTATATGTATGTATTTATTCGTATATGTAACGCGAAATAAAACATTTTTAAACTTTTTTCACACGTTTGACCCTTGCCTTACGCTGCTCGATCACTTGCTTTACGGCCTCCATTTGTTTGTCCTTGATTTTCTTGGTCAACGCTGCTTTGGGTGTTTTCTTCTGCTCCAATTGCTTTTTTGCCTTAAGTGCCAGCAGCTTGGCTGTCTTTAGTGGATCCTCATCGTCGAACAGCTCTTCATTATCAAGGCCCTCATAAGCCTTAATGGGACGCGTAGCTTCCTGTTGCACCTTTTGCTCCACACGATTTACATATCTGTCCTTAGCTGCCTTCTTTAGCATTTGTCGTTGTTTGGAAGGACTTACGTAGTCGGGATTCTCCCAAATAGCTTTGCCGGTAAATGAGCCATCAAATATCTTTACAGGATTCATTACATAGCGTGGACCAACCTCCGAGAGGCCACCGTCTTCAGATAGTATTTGGAAATTCCTAAACCAAATACGATTATCCAGATAGGTAAAGGTGTAGACATGATCAATGAAGGGCTGACTCTTCGGATGATGATTGGGTACCGAAAATGTCTGCACAAACAGTTCCTTAAGTAGTTTTAAGTGAGGCAGCTCGTCGAACTTGGCATCGAAGGAAAGTAGCGGCCGAGAGCCTCTCAAACAATTGCCTGTTAGTTTGAGCTCAGCCATTGTGTGAATATTCTCAATGAGAAACTTGGCAGACGGGCCCGTGGCGCCCACTGTGTTGGACACCCACATATACAAATCCCGTTTACGACGTCCCTCAAACAACATGGCCTTGTTACAGTGCTTCATTTCACACATTTCGTTAACAACTGCTAGCGTCTTTGATCTCTCCATTTTCGACTCGGGTCGATGGTGTGGCATTAGAGTTTTAATGTCGCGCATGAGATGCCTGTCACGATGGCTTATACCACGTGCCGCAAATACCAAAACGCGTTGTTTGTTTATCCATTTTTCCTGCAAAAATATTACAAGCATCGTGAATTTGAATTTGCTTTTGGTATCAGACGAATTTACCTTCTTGGGAACCACATCGTCCGATGGTCTTTGACTTGGTAGCGGTGGATTCTCATCTAGTGGAACTATTTCCAGCTGGTCAACCTTTTTTTTCTTTATAAATTTACGCCCCATTTTTTGTTTTTAGCGTATTTCTATTTAAAATCGTTCACCAGGCAAAACAACGTGGAGTTGAAATAGCTAGAGATGTGCATAACTGCAATATGGTATATCGATAACTTGGATGTTGTCGAACTATTAAAACACAAGAACGCCGTTCATTTGAACCCTTTAGCACACCCCATTTTACTTTGTAACAATTAACTTAATACTAATAATTATCATAAAAATAACAATATATATATCATCTATTCGTTTTCATCAGTATCCCATCCAGGTTCGGGGCATTGGCTGCAACGGCTCTCATTTACACCGTAGCCCAAGCAATGACCACCAACACATTCACAGCAGCCATCATGGAACCACCTGTAGCTAGCTGCACCTGTCGCTTGGCAGGTTTGTCGACACTTATTCCAAGAAGTGCACTGGTCCAAATATAAAACTGTGCAATTGCGCATCACAGGCTCATCGTCGATTTCATTGCTGATTTTTGGAAATGAGTGCACATGCCAACTGTAGGTGTAACCGTCGTTTGGTGACGATGTTAGGGCTTCGAATAGCGCTGTTGCTCCATCAAAATCCTCCACATGCGACTTTTTGGACATCTTACCCATATCGCCACGTATAAGCTGGATGTAGATCACCATCGCCAGCATCTGTATGGCTCCTCTTTGTATTGACTTCATTTTTAAGATTTAAGATTTGTTATTGATTGGTTGAGTTTCATATAGATATTGCACACAAGTAATAATAAACTAGCGCTAATTATTAAGGCTGCGCAACTGGTAATTCAGGATCAACAGAGCATCTGCTCGCCTACTTAAGATTTCAACAAAAACATTTGCCAAACATTAGTGTTGAAAAGCGATGAAATTGTTAGCAAAAAAAGAAGAGAATACAATAAAATATTGTGCCAATCGATAAGTCTCTTCGATAACTTGTTCAGTAGTATACATAGAGACTTCTCTGATTATTCTGCCATTTTGTATTCGGCGTCCGGCCAGCAAAACAAAAACGCAGGAAAAGTAGGTGTCGCAAAATTTCAATTTTCTTTCAAAATATAAAAAGTATGTCAGATTATCGCTCTCAATCCCGTGGCGGTGGCCGCGGTCAAGATTATTCAAATGACGATGATCCGCCCATGTCGCGTCTGTTCATAATATGTAACAAAGCACATACCGAAGAAGATTTTCGCGAAGCATTCGCACCTTATGGCGAAATTGAAGATATTTGGGTAGTTAAGGATAAGCATACACAGGAGAACAAAGGCATTGCATATGTGAAATTCTCAAAAACCTCTGATGCAGCCAAGGCCCAAGAGCAAATGAATGGCAAAACTATTGGAAAAACTGACAGAACTCTCAAAGTGCTTGTTGCCGCAAAGTAAGTGACCTGGCATTATTTTTTTCTTTTGCTGAGGTCAGCATAAATTACAAAATTTGCCATCTTAATTTTTTGCAGTCGTAATCAGGGTTCGAATAAATCAGAAAACGAACAGGAAAAATATGTGCGATTGTTTATTGTAATTCCAAAAACCGCCACTGAGGATGACATACGCGATGAATTTGCCCAGTGGGGTGAGGTGGAGAATGTCACAATTGTACGGGAAAAGAACAACGGTAGTCCCAAGGGGTTCGGCTACGTGCGCTTTACAAAGTATGTATTCAGTTATCGATAGAAATGGGCAAGTACCTTGAATCCTGTGAAGCAATAAATTTACGCGCCTATCTAAAATTAATTGAATAAATAGTTAAATACATAAATATATTTTTTACAGATTCTATTATGCGGCCGTGGCGTTTGAAAACTGCTCAGCTAAATATAAAGCAGTATTTGCCGAACCCAAAGGCTCCACACGTACACAACGTGATCAATATGGTCGCCTTGCTGATGATAGTCCTGTCTATCCGTCGGGGCGTGGGGGCGGCGGTGTCGGGGGTGGTGGTTCAAATTATAATGGTGGCAGTGGCGGAAGCGGTAGTGGTGGTAGCTTCAACAACGATTGGAGTGCATCGGTCAACAGCGATATGTCCGCATTTCTGCGCATGCAAAATGTGCCTGTGCCGCAGCCCACGTGCCTCGAAGTGACTGTCAGCAATTGTGTAACTCAGGATCAGCTATGGCGTCTATTTACTATAATACCTGGCTTGGATTATTGTAAAATTATGCGCGAACGTAAGTGGAAACTATATATAGTATAAACATATATTTAACATCTTATGCACTTCACCTTAGATGGTCCACGCACAAATGAAGCTGTGGTCATATACGATAATCCCGAAGCTGCAATCTACGCCAAGTAAATCTAATTTAACATTTATAAAGGGTATTTTCTTCAACCATAATTATTTCTATAGGGATAAATTACATGGCCTGGAATATCCCATGGGCGAACGCATTATTGTAAAGGTCAACGGCATGAGTTCAGCTCGCATGGACACCTCCTTCATAGACAGTAAGAAATGATTGCTTAAATTTGCGTTTGTCTCTTTAACCTGTAGCCATTTCAGAGCGAACTAAAAAGGATGCTATATGCAATGTACCCTTGCCGCCAACGCAGCCGTTGGCATCGCCAGACGCAGAAGTTGCACAGAGACTGTTCATTGTATTATCGGCAGTATGTAGAATATTTAAATTGGTGTTCAGGTTATATTATATAAGATATACAATTTTAGAATCTACCCCACTCGATACTAAAGAATATATTCTCCTGCTGGAAGGGATTAATCGATGTATATTTGCTGCCCAACAAGAATTGTGGATATGTTAAATATTCAGAACGCGAAAGTGCTCAAAACGCAATAATCATACTAAACGGCGCTGAGATATGTGGAACGAAAATCAAGGTCATGGAAGCCGAGGAGCGCAGCGGTTCAGATGGTGATGATAGCGGCAGAAAGCGGTTGCGTCGCAATTAAGTAAGTAAATCATAAACATAACTGATCCAACGTATCCTATATGATTAATGTAGCCATAGTTTGGAATTTATCAACGGGTTTTGAGGTAAGTTTTTAACTTGTAGTTATAACAACAAATCAAAAACTGTGATTGCTTTAGCTACAGACAAAACTGCAACTAAATAGACTTATCGCATATTTGTTCAGACTGCCCTCTCTTTTTCTCTGTAACGATTAGTTACTACCGATCTGTACTTAACTAAAACTCTACACAAATTCAGCGATTTGACCGATCGAACGTACATAATAAGAAAAACAATTTTTATCTTTCTATTTCCACAGACCCACTGACAACATTTGTACTTAACAGAGAACATTATGTACGAGTAGTTTACAAAACAATAAAGAAAAGAAAACACAACAACAACAACAACAACAAAAAGAATAACAGTTCAATTATAAACAGTTCAACTGACCCAAGAACCGCCAAAAAAATAAACACACTACGGAATCAACCAGTACCAGAAACAAAAACCACACAGAGCGAAACAGACACGGAATACGGAAACAAGAATTACCAACAACCAACCGTACATTTATTGACCTGTTTCAAGTGCGCTGTAGTACTGAGGACCCATATAATAAATATGTATGTATATTATATACACATATATATTTATATATATATATATATATATATATAAATATATATATATATATATATATATATATATATAGACCAGACAAAACGGAGCCAACGAAACCGCAATGATTGTTTATGAACCACTAACGGGACTATCGTATCAATCGCATTACCGTTACTCAAAACCAAGAAACTATATACATAAACGAACTCTTTGTACAATTTACTAACGTATTACGACAAAGATAAGAGTATATATATATATGAATTTATATATATACATGCAGAACTTACGGATTGTAGATTTTCGAAAAGAAATCCAATTCAATTATGACCTAATAAAATTATAAATACTTTATGTAAAGCCTTTAAAGCGATATTAATAAATAAAATTACCAAATAAGTTGGCTTTTTTAAATAATTTAATTTAGGCGGTTTGTCCGATTGGAATGGTCCGATATATTTTATGATTTGCGAACTGGTTTAACAGCGTTATCGCTTAAGCAAACTGGAAACTATCGATTCACCGGTTATTCATATAAAGCCAATTATCGATTGTAGGTTGTCGCATAAAAATTCAATTGAATCGTGAGCTCAGATTAGTATAATACAAGTTTAATTGAAACACGTAGCGGAATTGTAAGCCAATAAAACTCTCGTTCGATATTGTTCTGACATTGATTCTCGCAATATTAGCAACGAAAAGTATCGATACAATACAAACCGATTATACCGATATATTTTATTGAGATGTGTCAGCCCTGAAATTCCACTCAACATCTGTTCACTAGACGCGTACTGACTGACTTGACTTACTGTTTGGGTATTGAAGATTGTGTTAAAAATATTGTTTTTAAAAAGTGAGCTAGAAATATAATCAAAAATGGATCCAGCACTGCTTCGCGAACGCGAAGCGTTCAAAAAAAGGGCTATGGCCACACCCACGTAAGTGAACTATTTAGCACACGTATAAAATGATAGCAATTGCCTTTTGTATTCACAGCGTGGAAAAGAAAAACAGGACAGAAAGAGCGCCTCCGCCACCAAGCAGAGATGATTCCCAGAAAAAAATGCGGCCGCCAACGGCACCAAAACTTGATGCGTCCACGTAAGCAGCAATTACTTGCAAATTACCATCCATACCCATACACACCAGGTCCTTGCAGGTACAAAACTATGTCGGGCAGCTCTCAATATCGATTCGGTGTGCTAGCTAAAATAGTCAAATTTATGCGTACCCGCCATCAGGATGGTGATGATCATCCACTAAGTATTGAAGAAATCCTAGATGAAACCAATCAGCTGGACATTGGCCAATCTGTTAAAAATGTAACTGAGTATATTTTCTTAAACAATAGTCCTAATCTCAGTTATTTCATATAGTGGCTCGCTGGTGAAGCGCTCAATAACAATCCAAAAATTGATGTCACACCCGATGGCACCAAGTTCAGCTTTAAGCCTGTCTATAAGATAAAGGATGGCAAAAGTCTAATGCGACTGCTAAAACAACACGATCTCAAAGGTCTCGGTGGCATATTACTGGAGGATGTGCAGGAATCGCTCCCGCATTGTGAAAAAGTTTTGAAAAATCGAGCAGCAGAAATTCTGTTCATTATACGTCCCATCGACAAGAAGAAGATATTGTTTTACAATGATAGAACCGCAAATTTCTCAGTAAATAACATGGACACTTAACTTTGAAATTCTTACCTAATGTATTTACTCGTGATTAGGTGGATGATGAATTTCAAAAGCTTTGGCGTTCCGCAACGGTAGATGCCATGGATGACGCCAAAATTGACGAATACCTTGAAAAACAAGGTGAAACCCCAAAATATTATTTTATTGAACACATATATAATCCAATTATATTACAGGCATACGTTCGATGCAGGATCATGGACTGAAGAAGCCTGTGCCAAAACGCAAGAAGGCAGCTAACAAAAAGCGGCAGTTCAAGAAGCCTAGAGACAATGAGCATTTGGCAGATGTTTTGGAAACCTACGAAGACAATACCTTAACACAAAAGGGTGCGAATCCCACATAGTAGATAACAACCTTAGAAGCATAGTACAATATCAAGTTAAAAACGTATTCTTAATAAGGAATAAAATTAATACTAATATTAATAAAAACTGGAACACATATAATAAATAAGTAGAAGTCAATGAACTGTCTCATAGATAAAGTTAAGAATTTATATGAATGTACTTTAAAAGATTAAGTCAAACCTTTGGAATGGTATATCATCTTTTGGAATGGTATAAGTGCTGTAGAACGTTCGCCAAGATTTACAAGTCATTAGTTATCTGTCCCTGGTTTTGCATTTAAAAATATAACTTGTCCAACAAGAACGATAGTTAAAAGCAAAACTGTGTAATCTTGCAATCGACATAACAGTATATTTATGTACATATGCATATGTGAAAGTGTGTGCTTGTTTGCTTGTGGTCGCAACAACACATCAATCGCAATCGATAAATTGGCCGCGTAACAATACAAATGCTTCAGTCGACGCCAAAGCGACATCCATAAAGGTCGTAAGTAGCGCGTAGAATAAAAATTGTGATTGTGATATTAAACGGGAATCGAGAAACCCGTTTTGGGCTTTTATTTTCTTTGCTTTCTTTAAAATTTATTTGTATATTCACTGAACGTTTCAGTGTGCAAAAATGCGTTGTGCGGCGTTGGCAATGGTCGCGCTGTTGGCCTTTGGCTGGTCGCCAGCTCCGTGCGCAGCTCTGGGAGCTGAGTAAGTTGAGACAATTTTAACATATAATTACATATCATCTATGGTATTAATTATTAATTAACTGGTTTAATCGCAGAGATTTGATTTACGGTTACGAGTGTAACAAGGGCTTATGCCGCAAGGTCGAGCTGAGTGAGGAAAATTTTGCTTCGGCAATTAGCTTGCCTGTTTGTAGACTGTTCTGTGGCAGCGACATTGGCACCCTCTGGCCGAAGCCAACGGGCGTGGTGCAGCTAGAGCCATTAATGCGACAGGTGGACGTAGCCTCAATTGAATTTCAGCTGCCTGGCACAAAGGACAAACTCTGGGAGTCAACAGAACTGCGTTGGTTAGACTTGCTCGAGGCAAAGATACCAAATCGCAAGATTCTCAAGCAAGGCGGCTATAAATTAAATATTATTGTCAATACTGCGGACAATGGGGCACCTATGCGTCTTCAGCTGGATACGGATGAGAGCTATGCACTAAGCATAGGCTCGAATAGCGCTGGTCAAGTGACAGCCAACATCACAGCTGGCAATTTCTTTGGAGCACGTCATGGTCTGGAGACTTTGAGCCAGTTGATTGTCTATGACGATATACGACGGGAGGTGCAAGTGGTGGCCAATGCCTCTATTGCGGATGCACCTTTCTACAAGTGGCGTGGACTGCTGCTAGATACCTCGAGGAACTACTACTCCGTAAAAGCTATCAAGCGTACATTAGGTAGGCGTATTTATGCATTCAACTTGAAATACACATTCAACTCTATTCTCTTTATACCACTTTGCAGATGGCATGGCCATGGTCAAACTGAACACCTTCCACTGGCACATCACGGACTCGCATAGTTTTCCACTGGAAGTCAGCAAGCGACCAGAGCTCTCCAAGCTCGGTGCCTATACACCAAGCAAAGTATACACTCACATCGATATCGAGGATATAGTCAGTAATATTATAGATTGTTCTCAAATCAGAGCTTCAGCAAATTGTTTACTTTCACCTTGCAGGTGGAGTATGGACGAGTTCGTGGCATACGAGTAATGCCAGAGTTTGACAGTCCGGCGCATGTGGGCGAGGGCTGGCAGCACAAGAACATGACTGCTTGCTTCAATGCACAGCCCTGGAATAAATATTGTGTGGAGCCTCCATGCGGGCAACTGGATCCCACCGTGGATGACATGTATAATGTGTTGGAGGATATATTTAGTGATATGTTTAAGCTTCACAATCCGGATGTCTTTCATATGGGCGGCGATGAAGTTTCTGTGGCTTGCTGGAACAGCAGTGCAAACATACGCAACTGGATGTTGGAACGTGGCTGGAATTTGAAGGAGGCAGATTTCATGCGTCTGTGGGGTCACTATCAAAAGGAAGCTCTCAGTCGTGTGGATCGTGTTGCCAATGGCACGCACACTCCCATCATCCTGTGGACCAGCACACTCACAAATGAACCCTACATTGATCAGTATCTGAATCCAAATCGTTATATCATACAAATCTGGACTACGGGCAAAGACAAAGTGATCCAGAAGATATTGAAGCGTGGATATCGTGTCATTGTGTCCAACTATGATGCTTTGTATTTCGATTGCGGTGGCGCTGGCTGGGTCACCGATGGGAACAATTGGTGTTCGCCCTATATTGGCTGGCAGAAGGTCTATGGGAATAATTTAGCAAAAATTGGGGGCGATTATCAACATCACGTGCTTGGCGCCGAAGCTGCCATTTGGTCGGAGCAAATTGATGAGTACACCTTGGACAACCGCTTCTGGCCACGAGCAAGTGCTCTAGCCGAACGTCTTTGGACGAATCCGACTGAAGGTTGGAGACAGGCCGAGGCGCGTTTGCTTCTACACCGTGAGCGGCTAGTGGAGAATGGCATAGGAGCAGAGGCACTGCAGCCGCAATGGTGCCTGCAGAACGAGAACGAATGTCCCATTGATGCGTATGCTCTATAGTCTTATATATACATGTGTATCCTTAGCGAGAGTTCTGTCAACTGTACAATATATTATACTTATAGATATGCTCAACGCAGCGAAAGGCTTTGGCCTAGCCTCTTCCTCGTCATCATCCTGTTTTGTGCCTGCAATAAACAACACTTGAAAGTGTGCGAGTAGCTCGTCGTTTAATAAATGTATGAGATTTGCTTTACTCTAAATGAAATACAATTATGTATATTTATATATATATGTATGTATATATGTTATTTCTAAAAGCAGCCCCAGTCACAATCTGAGTATACGTGTATTTGTAATTACTCGTTCCAATCCTCCTCGTTGCGTCCAAATTTATATACCACACTGCCAATCAGAATGAAAATATTTTGCAAAAGTAACGCGACGCCCAAACTTGAGTCCTTTTTATCTGGAAAGCCCAAATATAAAGTATATTATTATACAACAGTATAGTTGGGTAGTTGCCTAGCAGTAAAGTAATTTTCATTTTTTGATTTGTGCTTTAGCTTACCATTGTTAATGAAGTCATCGATCATTACCCAAACAGCCGCAATAATAGACGCAAATCCAATTACAAAACCAATAAGAAGCCATATCTTGGCGATCCTTGCTCCCGACTCCGAGGTGTTATCTTCCGAAATCTAAAAACAAACAAAAGTAAATGACTCATTTTCTTTGTATACAAGATTCATATATGTATGTATATATACAGTGTGTATGCATGTGATGTGCAGTTATCTTACATGTTCGCCTTTGACCGTATTGATCATGCAGAAGCTAATGGTGCCAAATATGCCGATAAATAAATGTCCTGTTGTTATTTGATGCTGTCCATCTCCAGCCTTGGCATCGATTATTATCCACCAACCCGTAAAGAACTGACATTCAGGAGCAAATAATTAGACAATGCGCATTAACTTTTATACTTTATCTGCACATACCAGCACACCTGCAGCTAGCGCAGCATTTTTGTTCCTTGATGTTTCAGATGTAAACCATTCCCTAATATTTCCTAGCAAAGCCATTATAAATTTCGTTTAATGTTTTTCCAAAAAAAACAGATAGTCAGACAGAGTTATCTCTATGACAGAAACACCTGCACGATTTATCGAATATATCGATATACTTCAACTATCGCTTTGAGCTACTTAATGCAACAGCTGACTTCTGATGTTGTATGCAGCTCTGTTGACAAGAGAAGACAACTCTGGCTGTAACACGTGCGACTCCAGCGATATAAACAATATATCTTTTATTAAATATGAAGGAAAAACTAGAGGAAACAATGTCAGAAGAGGAAGAAAGTATTGCAGACGAATCAGAAAATGAAAGCGAATTGGATTTAGCGGGCAGCGCCACAGAATCCGACGAGGATGTTGATTCAGATGTGGATGAAGATGAATCTACGACATTGAAGAAAAAAACAAGAGCTGAAATAATTGAAGAACAAATACACAATAAATACGAACAGCTGAAGGGTACTCGACTATATGTGAGCTTTCCACAGAAACTACCACTCGATGATCAGGAATTTGATGCCAAAGTAAAATCTCTACATCAGCTAATAACAAAGGCTGTGAAACCCCGGCAAAAGTATGCACGCTTTTGCCTCGTGGAATTCAAATCTAAGGAAGATCGAGATACAGCGCTAGAGGAGATTAAGGCGTCAATTCAAAACGATGTTGCTTACAAGGGAATCTTCATTTCACTGCCAAAAACCGATTCCGAAGAGTTTGTCAACGAGCTAGTCGCACGCAAGCAACAATCGCTAGAAAAAAAGAAATCGAAGAACCTGTTGAAGCGAGCAAGCAAACAAGTCCAGCGCAAGGAAATCTTCACATCATCCGTGGTGATCACCAATCTGCCAAAAACGACATCAGTGGCACAGGTGCGCAAGCTCTTCGAAACTGCTGTCGATATACAAATCAGGCCAGGCAAAGGCAAATACCGTGACTCGAGCGCTGCAACAGTTACTCTGCCCACGACAATGGATGCGCGCAATGCTCTTAAGCAGGAGCTGAGTATAGGAGGCACCAAACTAAATTTGCGTTTCAATACGCAGCAACAGAAAAGACGCACGCGGAAAAACTTGAAGCGTAAAGCAACTAACGGAGACTTCCCCACAATTGCCAAGCAGAAAAAACCGAATCGAGCTGTAAAAACGAACTAACAAATGGTTGAATTAGCAATTATTTAACTATATAAACTATATCTAATATGCAAATAAACTTTTTTAAGATCTGATACAAATTTTAAATAAACTCCATTGAAAAACAAAAAAGTTCTTTACACATATGTTCAAGATCAGACTCATAGAACTATAGTATATTGATATATAAAATATATGAATGACAGTTTGATTAAATTTTAAAATATTTATTATCGTACACGATATACAATACATACATAGCTTTAGGTATTTCTTTTTTTTTTTCATTTAATAAGCCGAGTTTCGAGTTTTACTGGATATATATAAGTTTTTTCTGTAAGCCTATATATATGTATGTATACTATATATATTTATGAGATTAATTTGTGCACAGGGGGGATTTGTGGGTTCGCCAGTTTTGTATGTACTTCCAACAATAGATGTGTAAGTGTGTGGGAGTTAGATAATTCATATGTTTTGTTCAGTGTTATCAAATACAAAATATTCAACATTCGCATATATTTTTATATATATAAGATATATGTAAAACTCACAGTGATATTATTTGATGCCAAATGATATCTAATATCTGCAATTGAAAACGGGGAATTCCCAGAGGCGGAAAAAGAAACATTCATTCATACATATTCATATGTATACCCTCTATCAATGCTTGTGAAGCTATTGATTTTTTCTTTTCAACTTTGACACGTACATTAGTATTTATGCATATATATATATTGATAATGTTTCTGAATGTTTAGAAAAGTAATCAGCATTAATTATAAATTTATATATTCAAAAATGCAAAAGCGTTTTGTAATGCAAAACACATTTAGATTTGATTACATGTTTAGCTCGCTTAGTTTTTACTTGTAATGAGTTGGTTTTTTAGTTTTATAAAATATTAGTTTTTCTTTTACCATATTTTTTTGTAAATATATATGTTTAATCAAAATCTATATACGCGCTTGCTTCATTTTCTTTTTTCGATTACTTTACTTTAGCTTCACCTACCGCGACATTTCTTCGACAGTCTTCACATTAATTTTGCTGTTATTGTAGTACATACACATACATACATTCCATATATATATATATATACATATATATATATATATATTTATATATATCATAATTGTTTTTGTTTGTTTCGTTTTAAGCTGAAGGGCATTCAGATTCAATAAGGCGTTGAACATCCGCTGATAAAAAACTGCAGCAAAAATCGTGAATCATACGAAATGTATATTATATTAAATATATTCACATATATATATAGATATAGCTATGTATATATAATTGATAAGGATTGAATGTGCAGCCTGTTTTGAAACGGACAAATCTGTGAGTTGTTTTGTTCTTTGAGAGATAGCTAAAGGATATTTTCGAAGATTTCGCTTTTTCATAGAGATTACATCCGGGGGCTCTTTGGATAGTTATTTTTCTTTTTTTTTTGCTGTTTTTTTTTTGTATTACATTTGTACCCCGAGTTAAATTACGTGTGCAGCAGCCGATCTCTGGCTGAAGGTGAATTATTTGAGTTTTGATTTGCTGCGCTCGCCAATAGCTGTTGATGATAGGGCGCTGTGTTTGTTGTTGCTGCTGCTGCTTGTGGTGGTGGTGGTGGCGGTTGAGCGGGTGGTGAACGCAACGGAATCGATGGCTGTACAAAGCGCACACGTTCGGCATCCGTGGCGGCATTGTTTACAGCCGTTGCACCGGCTGCTGCATTGAACGCCGATGTGAACGCGTTGGCGGCTCAAAGAGTGTGGTAATTGCGCCCATTGTGTGCCTTGTAGAATTTGTAGGCGACCAATCCAATGGCAAGCAGACCAAGGGTTAGCACTATGCCACCAATGAATGACGAGCCATCAAAGTGTCCGCATGGCACAGGTGTTGGCTTGGCCGTGGTGGTTGTCGATGGCACCGGTGTTGTGGTGCTCGATGTAGTGGGGCTCACCGTAGTGGATGTTGTATTCGGAGCCGCTGTTGTGGTGCTGGTGCTGCTTGTAGTAATTGGAGCAGGCGTTGTTGTTGTTGGTTTGGTGGTGGTTGTTGAAGTAGTTGGCGGAGTTGTTGGAGTTGTGGTTGGTGCCACTGTAGTAGTTGACGTTGTTTTAGTTGTAGTCGGAATTTCAGTTGTTGTAGTATTGTCATCTGGCACCGGCACTGTTATAGTGGTGGCCGCCTCGGTAGTGACAGTTGTTCCCTTTGCTAGAAACAAGAAAAGAGTGTATACACATACACACACATATATATATGAAACAGTTTTCAAGTAATCCAACTTGGCTCAATAGAAAGTTCTTTATGTCGAAATCTTCTTCAATTACGCTCCACACCTAAATACATACAAACAGATACACTCACACATTTATGCTTGCACACAAATGTAGATATACATGCAGACTTGTGTGGCATTTAAAATTCCAATACAGTCTTACATATACGCATGCATTTATAAATTTGTTGTTCAGTGCAGGCAGAAACACACACACCACACATACTTAGCAGAAATAAATTCGTTGTGGCATTCGCTTACCTTCTCCGCCTGCCGCTTGACAACGATATGAACCAAACAGTCCGACAAACAGGCATAATAGCAAATATTTGGCTTGCAGCTGCATTATTGCGTTTTTATTAGCAAATACCTTTTTTACTTCTTTCGCACTTTTTCAATAGAACTGTGGGGTTTCTTTTGACGTGTTAGTCAATCTTCCGCTGTCAAAAAAAAAATCGGTGAAAAACAAAAATAAGCAATCTCAATTATAGCAACACACGGTATAACTCTACTTAAATCAGTGCAAGTTTAATTGCATCTGTATAATTATAAATAATATTCGGGATTTAACTTACCAACAAAATCGGCAAGGCGCAATCAGCGAATGATTAATAAAAATCCAATCGAACGAATCACGAACAGATTTTTTTAGTCAGAGCCCAGAGTTGTAGTTAAAACGATTTCGATAGCTATCGATTAACGATTGTTTGCCTACTATTTTAACTTAGTCAACGGTCACACTAGTCAGTCACACACACTGACTCAGACACTGGCTTTTTCAATTGCTTTATGGGAGCGGATTTAGATAAAAAGAAACGCGTTAATATCGTGCAATAACCAAAAATGACATCTTACGTACGTGCTATGTACGATTTTTCTGGTGAGGCCGGATCATCAGAACTATCCATATCCACCGGCGACATTCTAACTGTAACCAGGAGCGATGTGGGCGAAGGTTGGTGGGAGGGCAAAAACAGTCGAGGCCAAATCGGGCTCTTTCCAGCGGCCTACGTGGAAGTGATGTCCGCTGCTGAGGCGCGCCAATTTACAAGCGGCGGGGATACAAGTGCACCAGCTACAGCTGCTGCTAGTGTGCAACCTTTCGATCCGTTCGATATGCCGCCACCAGCGCCAAGATATGATCAAACAGCCGATGACGACAACGACAGCATTTGGACTGATAGCGAGGACAATGAAACATATTCGGAAATTGCGCCACCAGGCGGTAAGATGGGAGGAGCCACACGGAACAGCGGGCTGACTCATTCTGCCAGCGACTACGACAACAGGCATCTACCTGTTGCACCTAACGAAGATGGCATATCGCTTAGCTCCACAGCAGCGGGTGCGAGTGCTGGCACGATTAAAAAGGGGATGTTTGCCAAAAGCTCCGATTCCTATATACTCGGCCTGTCTAGCAACAAGGAGAAAATACCCGAATGCGAAATGGCGTACATAACACAATTAGAGGATTCCATCTATCAATGGACACAAAATCATTCGCCTTATTCCGTTATTGTGGCCAGTCCCAAAAAGGAATCTAAATTCAAGGGCATGAAGACTTTCATTGCCTACCAGCTGACACCTAGCTTTAATAATATCTCCGTGAGTATAACAGTTTTTTTTATTTTTTTATACTAGAGCAACGAATCACGCTTAAATACAACAAAGTGTGTGTGCGTGTGTGTGTGTGTGTTTGCAGTTGCTGATAACACAAAGCAACAAGTTGCAGCTCTTTCGTTTATTTGTTCTTTCCAATAAGAATATAACGAAGATTTTCTATCTAAAAGTTCTAGTTTATTAATGTATACTATTTGCTTATATATTTGTATATTAATATATTGCAATAAACATAACACAAGTTGAGTTGACGTAGAAGAGCCATAGGACTAGAAATTTGTTATTGTGCAACAAGTTGCTTTTCTTGCTCAAATCCAATTAGAAACTTTACGAAACGTTAACTAAACAACCCGTTTTCATGACACTAGTTGGAAAACTTTTTGGTTTAAAGATTATCTTTATAAATTAGGTGTGTGCTTGCCATAACTCTGGCCATGCTTTGTAGCATAGTGTTATTTATATAGCTTCAAGTTGCAGTTGAAGTTGCGAGTTCAATTGGGGCCAAGCATAGGGGACAGCTAACCAACCGATTGCCCACTCTCTGCCTGCGCGCGTTTGTTTATTTGTTATTGCTCTTTAGCTGCTACTCACACAGTCACTCTCACACTCACACTCACACTCACACTCACACTCACAATCTATGACTCAGTGCTCGAGAGCTGTGTCACAATTGAAAATTGAATTCTTGTATCTAATCTTACATGTAATACAATTCAGGTATCACGTCGCTACAAGCACTTCGATTGGCTGCACGAGCGGCTGGCGGATAAATTCTGTTTGATACCTGTGCCACCGTTGCCTGATAAACAGATCTCGGGCAGGTATGAGGAGCAATTTGTGGAGCATCGACGCGTGCAGCTGCAGGAATTTGTGGATTGGGTCTGCCGGCATCCGGTCATATCGAAATGTGAAGTTTGGTACCATTTCTTGACCTGCACAGACGAAAAGATCTGGAAGTCGGGCAAACGGAAAGCCGAACGTGATCCATATATGGGCGTTAACTATTGCTTGGCTATCTCGCCGCCAGATAAAAATCTACTGCACTCGAAAGTCGATGCCCAATTGGAGAGCGGGACACAGTTCATACACAGCATGGACATGGCCGTACGCAATCTGAATAACATTTCCAATGATATGGCCAAACGTTCGCTAAGCCAAAGCAAAAAAGAATTCCAACGCATCGGCGACGGTTTCTCAGATCTCGCCAAATCCCTGAGCATCGACGAGAGGCGCGCGCCCACCAGGAACGGTGTGGCTCTGTCCGAGAGTGTTGGTCGCATTGGTGGTATTTACATTGGTATTGGTCAAATGTTTGGCGATCAGCCCAAACAGGATTGGATACCGCTCTCCGATCGGTTGCATATATACAGGTGAGTCAGAGATATGCTCATACCTGTGTAACTTCATTAATCACTTTGCTTTTTAGAGGTGTCTTGAACTGCTTTCCGGATATATTCTCGACGCATAAAGGCGCCATACAGAAGCGCAAGGATTGTGAACGTTCCACGGCAGAGGGCAAGATGAGCAACGCCCAGCTGCAGGATGTGAATCGCCGCACAGATGTCGTGTCGTACACGGTGCTAGCGGAGCTAACCCACTTCAAAGCCGAACGAGATACGCATCTGAAGCAAACGATTCGAGCATTCATTGGCGAGCAAATTAAATTCTATCAGGCCGTTGTGGCGCGACTACAGGAGGCGCAACGCCAAATTGAATAGGCAATCAAATTTTTGGATCTGGATATACTATATAAATATATATATCACCAAATCACGTTCATTCGGCTGGGAGCACAAGCAAACACGTACACTAAATAAGCTGAAAACAACATTCGCACGCGCGCATTTCAAATGCTTTACACAAATCACACAACAATAATGAAAACAGAAAACTAAAAATTCTTTTTAATTAAACTATAAAACCTAATCAATAATCTTGTTTGTAAGTGAAACAGTTGCGTATTTATACAAAAGAAAAGAAAATTTAACATTTATATACATATATATCTATACACCGCAATTAAAAATATAAACGTATATATATTTATAAACATATAAACCTATGTCATCTTTGAGTTATGTTGACAAGCCCGCCTAGACTGGAACTCAATATATTATATGTTGCAATGATTAATTGATTTCTGTATTAAAAGTAGTTCCCGATTAATGACTCTTTTAACTATATATAGACTAATATACTACACATAATTAATCATTAATCTGGTTCTACTTATAATTTCGATACACTACGATTGAGGAGATAAAAGCAACATCAACGGTGATGATGAACAAGAGTACAAAAAATGATATTTCAGATGCTCCGAGGTTGGCACATACAGATAATATCTAGACGGGGAACGAAATAGATTATTGCTGAAATTTGCAATACTTGTTCAGACCTAACAAATTTAGAATGGAGTTCAAAATGTATGCATAAAAATATTTACGACTTAAAATGTAAATTAAAAATATTAAATTCCATAATTTAATATATTCCATATGTTAGATGCAGCCCGTAAACACCATTAAAAACAAACTCAAATTTTTATTTTTTTTTGCTATTCTGTTGCCTTTATCAGCGAAATTCTCTAAAAGGTTTTTTCCACTTTATTTTTCATGTTTGCTTTTGCCATTTCTCGTTTAGTTTTTTATAAATTTTTGTGATTTTCATTTTTGTTTGTTGTTAAAAAAAAACATAAACGTAAACATATATTTATGTAAGAAGATTGCACAATTTTGGTTTTTGTTTTTTTTTTTAAGGGATTCATTTTGATATATAAATAATAAGCATAATAATAATAATAATAATAATAATAGAGGGATAAAAGAATTATTTTTTGTTTTTAGCTTTGCTTATGCGGAATGAATATAAAAATTGTTGTTTTTGCCTTTTAGCGCTGCGTTGTGAAGTGCTCAAAGAGCAGGGAAAGGTTAGGGCTGGGAGTGAGAGGCGTGTTTGGGGGCTTTAGGATCTTAGGGACTTACTAAGTGTAATACATCTAGATAAAAACGCTATATACACACACACTTGAGTTAATAATAATAATAATCATAATGATAATAATAATAATAATAATAATAATATAACGCAGCTTGGGTTAACAATAATACAATAATTAGGTTTACTTTTCTTTTTCTTTTGTTTTTGTTTTCATTTGCCTCTGCTTCTTACTTGTCTCATCTACAATATTTTGTTTTGTTTTTTTTACTTTTTTATGTTTTTCTCCTTTTTTTAACAAACTACCAATAACAAATTTTTACTAATTGTTTTTTTTTAATATTTTTGTTTTTCTTGATTTTTTTGTTTTGTTTTAATTATTGTTGCTTGCCTTGTTTACCTTGTTGTTGCTGTGTTTTATTTTAAATATTTTTACTTTTTTGTATATTAATTTAAGGATTTTTTTCCTTAGCAATTCCTTGCGTTAAAATGGCCTATACGTTCCGCCTCTATTTTCCAAGTACAGTTATTATTATTTTATGCAGTTATTTCTATATGATTTATGTTAATATGCAAGTGTTTTACTTTGGGTTAAATATTGCCCTCGATTCGCTCCAGTTGGCTTCTGCCTAACCATAATCGCCCGCGTACCGCCCGTGTTTGTTGCTGCTGCTGTTGCCATGTACTGCCGCGGCTGCTGCTGCTGCCGCCGCCGCTTGTGCTGCCTTTTCGGCTAGCAAGGCAGCCTTTTGTTGCATGTATGGATTGAAATGTTGCATGTACATGGAGGCAGCTGCCGCTGCAGCATAGTTATTTGCATAGCTGTTACTGCTGCGCTGACTGTTGCTGCCGCTGCCGCTGATGCTGCTGGTGTTGTTGTTATTGCTGTTGCTACTGTTGCTGTTGTGATTGTTCCAATGTTGCTGCTGCTGCTGTTGTTGTTGCTGCTGGTGTTGCTTGTGCTGCTGATGTTGCTGCTGCTGTGATTGGTGTTGAGAGTGCTGTTGTTGTTGCTGATGCTGCTGCTGTTGCCAGTAGCTTTGCTCTGCCATGTAGCCCGCATCAACAGCAACAGCAGCAGCAGCATCATTCTTCTGATACAGATACGAATTTAGCAGCTGATGATTGCTTTGGAACATGTTCTCCATAGCAGCAGCTGCTGCTGCCGTTGGATAATTAAATTTGTTGCTATTATTGTGATTATTTTGATTGTTGGCTGCTGTTGCTGTCAATCCCTGTTGCTTCGCTGCTGCTGTCGCTGTCACGGCTGCAGCATTGTAATTGCAACCATTGCTGTTGTAATCCAGCTGTTGCTCCTCGTAGCTGTTGCTGTTATTATTGTTGTTATTGCTGGCCATATTTGCCACCGGTGCTGGCTCCTTGTGAGCCCGGCTTGACTGTCATTCGCCAGTTGCCGTCACCGTTGTCCATTGCCAAGGGCTGTTGTAGCCCTGCTTTGGATTGCTGTTCAAAATGAAAGCAAATCGTATTAATTATATATAGATATATGGAAAATATATTTTATAAAAAGATAGCTTCACTATCTGGCTGAATTAGTTCTACGAAAATTCGAAATTTTCGAACTTGCTTGGTTTTCTATTATCGATTGTCAATTAAAATAAGAAAATATCAAAATTGAATTGTTTGACATTGACCTGGTTCATAATTGCATTGTTCATGAACTGCTGAGTTAATTGAATTAGTGAATAATGGATTCAGTTCGATTGCAAAATGAGCGAATAATTTGATCAACTGGAGCTGGGATTGCAATCGGAAATATTTACCTGCCAAACAGTGGATGCCACAGCGCCGAGTTAGCATCTAGTCCGGCGGCACCACCAGCTGCGGCCGCAGCCTCTGCCAAATGTTGCTGCTGTTGCACGTCGTGGGCCAACATGTTGCCGCGTTTGCGCTGCTGCTGCTGTTGCTGCAGCAGCTGCTGTTGTTGCAACTGTTGTTGCTGCTGTTGTTGTTGCGACTGCGACTGGGATTGCTTGACATGGTCGAGTGGATTGTACGTGACACTAGCCTTGCTGCTGCGCAACGTGCGCCCGGTATTCGCCTCCTTGGCCAACTCGAGCGTCGATTGCTTGTGCATTGAATTGCGACGCAGTGCATCGAAGGGCACTTGCAACAGTGGCACCATATTGCTCTCCGGCTCCAGCAGATTGGAAAGAGATTTGCAGGTCAGCCTCGGCTTATGCTCCGATGGCTGCTGGTGTGCAGGCGTTGTTGCATTGGGTGTGGCGGGCGTGGCAGTTGGAGCAGCAGGGGGCATTGCCTTTGGCAGTTGCTTGCTGAAGTCGGGTATGTGCAGCGGCGTGGTATCCGCAGGATCACGCCTAGCACGCTTATGCTCCAGGTGTAGTTCCTGCGGTTCCTTGGGCAATTGTTGCTGTGTTTGTTGTTGTTGTTGCTGCTGCTGCTGCTGCTGCTGGAGCAGCTTCTGCATAAAAGCCAACTCCATGGGATTAGAGAAGCCATTAAAAGCAGCCGTCGCTGACTGTTGCTTGGCGGGCGTCTGATCCTCGCTGGCGTTGGACTTCTGCTTGAGGCAATGCTTGTATAGCTCATCCAGATGCTGCAGTCCAAATTGGCTGTTGTACAAAGGGAGCAGATTACTCATGAATTTGCGTTGCAATCCCAGTGGATCCTTGAGGGTTTTAAAGAATTCCTGCGACAGTTGGCCAAAGTACGGCAGCCAGAGCATTTGCTGTAGTAGCGCAAGCGTTGTGGCATTCAGCTCCTGCGACATGCTCGAATCTGCCGCTGGCGATGGTTGAGGCGCTGCCGTGGAGCTCGTCTTGGCCAGCAGCTGCGTGGGCGGCGGTGGAGGAGGTGGCGTTGCTTTCGGCGCAACTGCCGCAGCATGTTTCAACAAGCTAGGACTAGGACTGGGACTAGCTGCCGCTTTGCTGCTGGGCTGCAGTGGTAGCGGCAACGGCAACTGAGGGCGGGGCGAGGCAGGGATGACGGAGACGGAGGCGGGCGAATGGGCAGGCACAGCCAGCGCATCGCCTGGCTTCAACGACTTAGATGATTGCTCTGAATCGTTTTTGAGTATGGCCTCCAGCTGTTCCATGGTGACAACCAATATATTGGGATTCTGTATTATCTCTGGATATGCAAACGCCTCGGGTAGCCGCAACTCTGGCCTGGTGGTCAACAGCAGCGGTATCTCTCGAGCAGGCGATGCCAATACCGCTCCCAAACGATCCTTTGGCACTAGTATGGGATCGGGTACTTTCCACTGAGGATTACTCAAGAGCATCTTCAGTTGGGTCAATGCATCCGGATCCTTGTCCATTTTGATGGGCTTGGATCGTTTCTTCAGTGGCTCCGATGCGTCTGTATCCTCATCATCGATGACCACTGTGTGAAGCTTGTCCACACTTCGCGTTGTCGTTGCCTTGCCTAAATCCATGGGCTCCGCCTGCTGCTGCTGCTGTTGGGCGTTGCCATTTAATTTGAGAAACTGTTCGAATATCAGATGCTTGATCGTCTCCGAGGTGGTCTCCACCTCGGCTGGTATGCTAGTCGCTGGCATCGGCAGCAGCTCGGGATCGGGCGATTTCGATTTCAGTATATCCGAACTGGAGGTCACCGCGCATTGGCTACGCGACTCCGAGGGCGGGCACACCTCTTCACGTTTCTTGTAGCTCAAATCTTTGGGCGTCTCATCTGGAACAATAATTGTTTCGAGCTGTTGCTGCTCCTTGTCGGGCAGGACAGTTGCCACAGCATCCGCCTCCGTCTCAGCTTCTGGTTGCTTGTCAAAGCTATCAATTCCCAGGAAGAGCTCACCATTGAGTCCTTCGATCTCGCCGGCCTCATTGAAGGACAGGCACTTGGGTGCATCGCTGCTATCCATACCCAAAATGCTGGGCAGCTCTTTGCCAGCCACATCTGGCACACAGAAGGAACTCAGGCCGGCAGTGCCATTTGTCGTTCCTTGCTGTTGTTGCAGCTGCAGCTGTTGCTGCTCCATGAGATTATCTTCGCAACCACGCTGCACCAGTGAATCAAGCAGCTCGGCTCCATTGCTACCATTATCGCTGCTGCAGTTCTGCAGCAGATCATCAGCATCATCTAGCAGATCCTTGAGCTGTTTGCTATTCGCTTCGAGGCTCGCCTGGTCTGCTGGAGCTGTCTCTAGTTCCGGCGCCGCTTCCTCTTCAGCGAGTGGCATCTCAGCAGCTGCTACAGCTGCTGCTGCGATTGCTGCACCTGCAGCTCCTTTGGGCAGAAACAGACCCGTCTTGGGACACAGTTGCAGCTCCAGTGGTGTGGGCGTTGGCGTACGGGATCGGGTTGGTGACCGGGAGCGGGAGCGGGAACGTGAACGAGAGCGTGAGCGTGAGCTCTGATATGTGGGCGTATTGGCGTTGCTGGTGCTGGTTTTAGTGGCCCTTGTTGAGGCATTTGTTTCGCTATCGAGCAACGCATCGAAACAGACGTCCGTGGGCAAGTGCTGCTCGGAGTGTTGTTCCTCTGGCTGTTGTTCCTCCTGCTGAGGCGGCACAACAACAACAACATTCTCAATGACAGCCTGATCTTCCTGGTCGAGTTCCTGATCTTGCTGAAGCTGCTGCCGCTTCTGTTCTTCCTGATCCACTACAGTCCACTCCGGCTGCTGTTCGACTGCCTCTTCCTCTTCTTCTTCCTCCTGTTCAATGGATTGTTGCTGCTGCAATTGCTCACACTTGACCTTCAGCAAGGGCGCCGCCGCTGTGCTATGGAAGAACTTGACAATACGACTGGATGAGGCATCAGTACGTGGCATAGAACGCCAGCCATTCGTTGTCTTGGTCAGGCGTATGCGATTGCGTTTATCGTAATCCTCACAGCGCACCTCCACAATGCGCGTATCGTCCTGCTTGACCCACAGAAATATGGGATTCACGCTGGGCGTTGTCGGAGTTGCAGTTAAAGCTGGAGCTGGAGCTGGAGTTGATGCTGCCTGTTGGGCTGCTGGCGGCAGTTGCTTACTTTGGCTGAGCTGAGGCGTTGCTGCTGCAGCAGCAATTGCAGCCGGCGCAGCGGCAACTGTTACTGTTGCTGCTGCAATTGCTGTTGGTGCAACTGCAGCTGTTGCTGTTGCAGTTGCAATTGCTGATTTTGCATTTGATGCTGTTTTGGTTTCAAGTTTCACAGCCGCCAGCTGTGCCCTCGGCTGATCAGGCTCTAGCTGAATCTGTGGTTCTGGCTCCAGTTCTGGCTCTAGCTGTGACTCCAGTTCTGGCTCCGGCTCCGCTACCTCTTCTATTGGCTTGGCAGCCGGCAGTTCCACATTCGCTACCGCGTTGCACTTTGGTTCCGTTTTAATGTCACGCAACAGATTCTTGTTGATGCGCGGCGTATTGGCCACTTTTAGGTGACCAAATTTTTGTTTGGCGCGGGTGCCTCGCGCACCTCCTCGACCGCGACGACGACGCGCGGGCTGCTCTTCGAATACCAGAAAAATGTCCCGTGCGATTTTTCGACGTTCCGATTTTCTGTGGCATACAGGAGGTGCTGCATCGAATTCCTGTTTAACAATGGCTGCACCGGCGGCAACGACGCTGATGTCCGCTGTTGTGCTGCTATCATCATGGTTACCGTTAGCCTTATCGCCGTTGTTGTTATTGTTGCCAGTATTACCGTTAGCTACACATTCACTTGGCCTGCAAGTGTTCCTTGGCATTTTATGACCGGCCGCTGGTGCGCCACAATTGCCACAATAATTAATCTTCTACAACGATTGTCATTTTCTATTTTGCGTATATATATTGTTTAATTCTTTTTGCTTGCTTTTTCCTTTTACACCGTATGCTCTTTTTCTTGCACTTCTTTCTTATTGGGATTTTTTTTGTTACTCTTGGCTGGGTGTTCGTTCGCTCGGTGTGTATTTACAATAGTCGTATGTTACTCTCTGGCATGTCTTGCATTTTGTGCCTTGTTCCAGCTGCGTTCCTAATTTAGTTAACTATCTTCACTTTATATGCTTTGCCTGTGCAGCTATGCGCTGTGTGTTTTACGTTGACAAAATCAATGAATTTTGTATATGTACTACCTTTGCCTTTGCGCGCAGTGTGACCGAACTTCATATGGTATCGATATCGATACTTTGAACACCACATAAAGGCGCCCAAAATTTGATTTGAATGCACACGTCATTAACATAAGCATAAACATATCTACGTAAATTTATAAGGCGTTTGTTAATGTTTCTTCTTAAGATTTAACATTTAAGCATTTATTGATATTTTTAACGAAAATTAGCTATTAATCTTAAAAATAATAGTAATGGTATTTGACTATAAGCTTCTTATTTGTAGTGCTCTTGTCAATCTGGAATCCTATGTTAAACAAATATTGTCTCTTATTTGAGAATCTGACCTTTATCTTCCTAATTCCATGAACTTAATTCCGAAAATAATCTCTTCAAATATTAATATTGTTCTCGAATGAAAAACTTGAAAATCACTTAAGGAATGCCCGTTTTAGCTGAAAACAAAACGATATGTTAAATAGTAAAAGAGAATCGATACATCGATTTTAGTCTTACACACCCACTGCCATCGCTAGTCTTATCTTTGTTGTTGCGCTGCATGGACGTGATTGTTTTTCGTTCTACGCTCGGATCGCCGCTGTTCTCTTTATAATTTTTCTAATTTCTTTTGTAATACATATGTATATATATGTATCAGCATTGCGCAGTGATATAAGTAAAAAATAGTATAAAATTGCATGCGTAAAATACATGTATTTGCGTGCATAAGTGAGTGTGAGTGTGATATAGAAGTAGAATAAGTACAAAATGGATGCGACCAACGATGAAACTTTCCAACAACAACACCACCAACAACTACATCAACAGCAACAACAATACGAGCTCAGCTGGAAGTCGGCGAATCACGGAAATTCCTTATCAGACAGTAGGGATTATGATACAAACTCAACGCGCACTTCGCTAACGGGCTCCCCGCCCATCACGCTGGACTTTGACGGTTTCGAGGACAAAGCGCTTCTAGCATCGCTGCTGGCGCCCAAGCTGGATGCGGATGTTGGCAGTGGCAGCGGCAGTAGCAGTAGCAGCGGAAGCATTTACAGTCATGCGGCTGGGGAGCAACAGGTGCTGCAACCATTAGGCATAAGTTTAACACTTGAGGCGGACAATGCAGTCACAACAACAACAACAACAACAACAACAACTACGTACACATTGCTGCAGGAGACAACAGACAAGAACAACATTGACATAGCTGACGACGCGATATTCACATTAAGTGCACCCCTGTTGCTAACCAGCACCACCACCAACAACACCACAACCTCATCCACACATACACCAACACATACACCCACACCCACAGCCATCGCCATGCCCATACGATCAGAAAACGCAGCAGCTGTGGGCACATACAATGTGGATGACATTTGCTTTACGCTGGAATATCAATTTCAAAATCAAGAGCTCGTTCAGGTGCAGCCACCCACTGTGGTGTCGTTCAGCATGGTACCGGCAAATGAAAATCCTTCGACAACACCAACAGCTAGCAGTGACAACAACAACAACAACAAGAACAACTCAACACCAAATGCATCAAGTTCTACTCCTACTACTATTTCTACTGCATATTTCACTGTCGGGACGAGGTAGTAAGCACTGGCAGCCACCCTTAGCCTGCTCTGCAACACTGTATATTTGTTGTTTACGCTTATCGATACTTTTGCTATTGATTGCCTTTATGCTTGTAGTTAGTTATTGTAGCTATTATAATCGAAATTTTTGTTATTATTTTTATTATCATTTGCGTTAATATTGAATGTTGAATGTTGCCAGGTGTTTGCACTTTAGCCCAATTTTTTTGTCTGCTGCTGACCCCCGCCCATGGCTAAATTTTCCACTACCCACACAAATGTGCCGCTGCTGCATGTTTCTATCGTCTGCTTAGAATGTGACGCGCTGCCAGTCCCCATATACATTGTATCCATCTATCCTTGTCTATCTTTCGTTTCTATTTCAAAACTAATTAGACTCAAAATTCACCCGTAAAAAGCATGCATATATCTTCCCTTCCTCATCAATTTTGGCAAATTTCAACAATTCCAATGTCCACTTATTACAACGCGCGTTCGTTAAGTGTCCGAAATGCTTGCAAGTTGTTTGCTAATTGCCTGATTTGTGTTCCGCCGGTGTTCGCCCACCTCGAATGCATATCCATATATATACACACACATGCACTCATCTATGTATATGCGAATGTGTTCTTTATGCGTTGGGGAATGTAACATGTAACGGTTATCTCTTGCTGCGACGGCGGCGTTGCAATCGCCTTCTGTGATGATTGTATCCAAATTGTTTGTTTGGTCTAAAAATAATTATGCCGATGAACGCATTTAGATATTCCCCCCACTACAAAACACATACATGACTACGTATATACATCAATACTATAAATATATATAATTTGGTGTACAAGTTAACACATAACATTTAATATAGGGTATTTCATAAGTTTATAATCAACCCTCGCTATCGCGTGTTTCGTAAGTTAAGAAACAGCCCTCGCAATTGCGACACTGCATACTTTGTATCAGCGCGCTATAACTGCAATGGTCAGCGGCGGTAACCAGATACTTTTGTTTACTGCAAGAGTTTCCGTTATTGCCTAAGATTGCTGAGTCGGCTTGCCGACCATGACATTGTGGTGTGATGCGAGTTTTGGCTTAGCTTAAGTGAAATATTCTATGTAGCTAAAAATCAGTTTTGCATTGAAGTTTGAAGAATAAACCCGCACTACTCCGGCACACCGCCGTAATCAAATTGTTATATTTCTGATCATTGCTGAGCCACAAGGCCAGTTAATAGAAAAGGGGGTGAAGTCAAACCCTCCAACATAATCATCATAAGAAGATTATAATTACCCGATCAACGCTGGACCTGCCACCGACGCCTAGCTCATAGCTGGACCAGCAACTTATTGATTAAGACTATAAATACCCGATCAACGCTGGACCTGCCACCGACGCCTAGTTCATCGCTGGACCAGCAACATATTAATTGGCGCCCAACGTAAAAAAAAAAAAAAAAAAAAAAAAAAAAAAAAAAAATTTTTTTTTTTTTTTTTGGAATTTAAATCATAATTTCATATTGCGATTGCCTGACAACGTCATAGCCGAATGCGATGGAAAAACCCACACACTGCAGAGTTGCACCGCTTCACCTGGAGCCACCTTTTGTCGTCTGGCATTAGAGAGTTCATGTGCCAAAGAGCTCCATGCAGGTGGCACGGCACACTGTGAAATCCAGCCGAGCAACCTGGAAATAATCACCCACGTAGATGATGGAATCATCATTCTTAACGACGGGTCCGCAAGGATCCAGGTGGATAACGGCACTGAAATCCAAGTACACGGCACGCATCTCATTACGTTCGGGGACCGAGTCGCGATCAACGGGACTCTGTTTTACAACCACAACAACGTACGCAATAGAGTCCCGGGCATTGCCAACTCTCCCTTGCTGAACATCACTGCCAGCCAAGATGTCCTCAGCCTCCCTTATCTTCATCGTTTAAATGAACGTAATTTGGAGGAGATACAGCAATTCAAGAAAGACGCCGGAACTGATCAAGCTTATCGTGTGGCATTCATCATTGGAGGTATATGCTGTGCTTTAATCTGCATTGGCCTCACCCTTTGGCGGTTCATCGACGCAAGGAAGTCTGCGAAGCAATTACGAGAAGTCGTCGCCGGAATTGGGTCGGCCGAGGGCGGCCTTACACTTGAAGGGGGAGTAGTTAACACATAACATTTAATATAGGGTATTTCATAAGTTTATAATCAACCCTCGCTATCGCGTGTTTCGTAAGTTAAGAAACAGCCCTCGCAATTGCGACACTGCATACTTTGTATCAGCGCGCTATAACTGCAATGGTCAGCGGCGGTAACCAGATACTTTTGTTTACTGCAAGAGTTTCCGTTATTGCCTAAGATTGCTGAGTCGGCTTGCCGACCATGACATTGTGGTGTGATGCGAGTTTTGGCTTAGCTTAAGTGAAATATTCTATGTAGCTAAAAATCAGTTTTGCATTGAAGTTTGAAGAATAAACCCGCACTACTCCGGCACACCGCCGTAATCAAATTGTTATATTTCTGATCATTGCTGAGCCACAAGGCCAGTTAATAGAAAAGGGGGTGAAGTCAAACCCTCCAACATAATCATCATAAGAAGATTATAATTACCCGATCAACGCTGGACCTGCCACCGACGCCTAGCTCATAGCTGGACCAGCAACTTATTGATTAAGACTATAAATACCCGATCAACGCTGGACCTGCCACCGACGCCTAGTTCATCGCTGGACCAGCAACATATTAATTTACACATGCGTATACATACTTGAGGAAAAAACAACCAATTTTATTCTCATATTCATTCACACTATCAATAAATGAGCTAGCTTCCAATTGGATTGCCCATTGTGAAATTCCCATCCAGAATATTCCATTAATTTGAGGAACTGATGTAAGCAAAAAGACTTTTGCATCAATTCTAGCTTTTATTTTATGCTTTATATATATTTTTTTAAAACAAGCTTTGTGCTAATTTGATAGCTTATAAATCAGTGGAGCAATATTTGTATTTCTTATCAGCATTTGTTAGCAGTTAAGACACTTGTTCTGATTGGCACACAAGCGTTGTTCTTAGTAACTTTTCAAAAGTTTACAGTGTGTTGATTTAATTTCAGTTACGCTTTGATTTAATATCTTTATGAATTGCGTTTCGGAAATACTTTAGATATTAATTATTGGTAAACATTTCATTTATATCTAGAATCGTTATTATTCCAACTACATGAATGAATTGAGTATTGAGAAGTTTTTTCTGCAGTATTTTACTTTAGTTACTTGATGCAGTTTACTTTATTTATTGATAAAATTTATTTAGTTACATTTTAATACTTCGATTTATATTTTTCGTTAAATTGTATTGTATTACATATATTGAAAAATACTTCGATTCTTCTGTTAAAGTTATTATTATTCTAGCTAAATTTTTACTATCGATATTTTTAAGTCATTTTATTCACACATCTAATTGGCTATATGCAATTGGCTATATGCAATGTCACCGTATCCAATTGGCATATGGATATCCAACTTGACCGCTTCCCATTTGAAATTCCATTTGGAAGCATAATTTTAAATGATTTTTAATGACGTGGTTAGCCTTAGGTTTTGTAGTTGTTTTCATTTTTAGTACAATAATAATCATTTTATATATACATTTATCTTTTTTTTTCATATTTTTGTTGTTGTCGCTTTGCTGTTCGACCCTCTACGTCTACGTCTGCGTCGCGCTATTTTTATCAGTATGAGTGTTCCACCTCAATCATATTTCTCATTTTTCAGCACTTGTGATTAGGGCAGGTTGTGAAAGGGGCAGGCGGAGCACCTAGGGAGAGATATGGTCGAAGAGAGTGGGAGAAAGAGAGCGGGGACACCAGCTGTGTCCGTGACAGGGACAGCGATTGGCAGCAGAGAGCGTGGGCAGTAGGCGGAAGAGCAGGAGCAGGGCACAGGCATGGGGACGGGGCAAGCCGCTGCGCGCGCTGCCCGTCAGTCACGCCCCCACATTAATTTCTCGAATTCTATATTGTTTTATTGTTGTTTTCTTTTGGCTTTTCCTTTATAGTTTTTTTGTGTATATTTCATGTTTGACCGTGACAATATTAAATATGAATTAATCAGCTTATTAAAGCTTTCAGGCGTTTCCAGCTCAACAAATCTTGTTTCCTTTTGTTATGTTTTTGTTGTTTGTTTTGATTGATGTTTCTGCTTTGCCTGTTGTCAACTGTTTTAATTAATGATTTTGTTTTGTGTTTTCTGTTCTTATTGTTGTGCCCTAACCTCACAAAATATATACACACAGTTATATATGTATATATATATAAATACATATTACTTATTAATTGCCAAGTACAGTGGTCGCTTGCAAATAGAAACGCATTTTCTAATTTCACATATTTGAAATCTAGAAAATCTTATATTTTTATAATATTCATATAGATTGTATTCAATTTTTGACTTCACTTATGAACTTATGAACTTATAATATGAATGAGTGATTTTGTAGCCCTGGTTAGCTAGTTACAGTTTAAGAACCAGGACTCATGTTGAACAAGCCACTAATATATATAGAACCGGAAACTAAGCCAGCGATAATATCGTCCTAGTTTTGTAGCCTTAGCCAGGACTCATTTTGAAAACTATATTCAGGAACTTGAAACAACGTACGAATTTGAATTGAATCAGTGATAATCTGTTTGTTGGTATTGCATCCCTGGTATATAAGCCTGAATTCAAACTGAATAATTTGACAATTTAAAAACATATTTGATAGTAATCGAGAGTAACGAAAGCTTATTTGCGAGCGATCACTGTATGTATGTATGTATATATAGATGGTTAATGTGCTTTTGCATATAGATATATATATTTATGTAGCGCGATTTTACCGGCCCACTGACACAAATTAAACGCAGCAGCTCGACCAACGCATTTCTTTTTGTTTGTTTCCAACTGGCGAGCGATGTACATAGAGACACAGACTCACACGCAAATACACACACAGAGAAAGAGAGTGGGCGAGAGAGATATAGAGATATATAACCGAACGATCTTGCAGTTTTATCGAAGAGCAAACAGAGCCCGATGAGGAAGATGAGCTGGCTCACTGCATCCATCCGGGCGCCTTGCACAAGGACACCGACGAGGATCAGCTGATGGCGATGGCGTACGAGGTACTCAGACCCCATTCCATGCACAGCCACGCCCATGCCAACTGACACACGCACACACAGTCGCAAATGTGTTGTTGAACTAATTTTTGTAACTCCGCTTGTAGCTATATAAAAAAAAAACATCTTTTTAATCCTAGAGCTAAAGTGAGCAGGCGGGCAGGAACAGGCGTTCCACTGCCCCGCCCATTTAATCAACTGCTAGTCGTCTAATGAATATTGTTAACATAAGTTGTTCGCATTCACAAAAAACAATAAACTCGGTGCGTAGTTATAGCTAAAAAAGAACCCCCTTCGACACTTGACACAATCCATTCCAAAACTCATCCAACAAACATCGATAAACAAATTCCTTACACTCATCGCATGCACTCGATCCCTATATATATTTATTGTTCCGACTTACGAACTACTTTAACTATACATAATTAGCTAACGACCTAAAGACGACTTTGTACATAGTTATTTTTTACATAATGAAGATGTAAATTTTATGGCTCACATAGCTAATATATAATATATATTTGAATTCCAACTCGCAGAGCTCCGATGAAGCTCTCAGCAGATACAAATGCAACTATGAGAATTGTTATCGCAGCTACAGCACAATTGGAAATCTGCGTACACATTTAAAGACACACACAGGTGAGTCAATGTAGCTCAACTTTTCTATTTACCCTTTTCAGATCTAGTAATAATGAAGGATGTTAGCTTAACGGTAATATCGGATTCATGGAAGCACGGTATCGAATTTGATAATCTTTAGAGACCAAATTCTGAATCCTTTAAGCTGGTCTCAAATTATCGATAACTTACGCATGTGTACAAACATCGATAATTACCAATATCACGATTGTTTCGTAATATTTTGTTTACAAATTTGTACTTTGAGCTTTTGCATTTTTCACCAATGTGTTTGCAAAATTGAGTAATTCCAATTGTATATCCGCACGTGCAGCGGTTTCTACGCGACTCAGTATGCTCTCTAGATATTTGTAGAACGGATCTTGCGATGGTTCCGCTTGCATCGTACAAGTTGGCTGCTCGCTGAGCTTCTGCTCCAGCACGTTTTGCAGCAGGCCCATAACTTTGTGGAACTCTTCCTGTGCTTGCTGCAGTTCCTGTGGCAAGTGTTGTTGTTCTGTGGCAGACGATTCGCTCAGAATATCGTCCATATTGCACGCTTCAAAGGATCCATTTTTGTAGATCGGCGTTTCGAGAGCTAATTCGCTGGAGTAGCTGCAAGTTGTATCATCTTTCTTGAAGCTAAGCAGCTGCTGTTGGCTTGAAAAGTCTCCGTCTTCTAAATCCACATCATGTTGATCATTTCGGTTGCTGTATAATATGAATATATATATATATATACAGGTTATAAAACTTAGCTACAATTTTACCGGCCTCCTCGTAGTTTGATGTGGGTCAGCAGAAAGTGGAGATTCTTGTAGTAAATCCAATTGCTGGCCTCCGTTTGTGAATCTGTGCATTTATTATATTCTCGCACAAAGCGATCGCGCAGTGTTTTCCAGCGGCTTTGACTTTGCTTAACTGAAAATTAAGTAGATATAACTAATCTATCTATAAATATATAATATTTTACTTGCTTGGCAATCCGCACTCCTTCGAGACTTGCACCCACGCATTGTGCCTTTTATGTCGCTGACGAAAATCGATGTGTGATTTGTTGTACAAGCATACATGATTTTTAACACTTTTGATGAGTTTCTCTTCATAGTCAACCATTGTTATTGTTTAATATTTCAAAAAACACTTGCTTTTGGAAATTTTATGCGTGCGTGCGGTTCGTAAAGTACGAAAACAGTTGTTCGCTGTTGGAAAGTTAAGCAACACTAGGAATCACAGAGACAGGCCTGTTATGCGCGCAAAAGCAGCTTGTGACATCATTACAATGCAAAAATGTATTGTGTATGCAACAAGCAAGCAAATAATAATTAGAAATTAAGATTAAATTAGTGTTGAATAAAATGTGAGCAGTATTTAAAAACAACGTTTAGTAAATAAAAGTGCAAAAACGGTAATCAACCGTTCCGTTTGTTCCGTTCCCTCTGTTTACATTTTGGTTATCGATAAATGGCAGGCACTGCGACACAATCTTGTATTCTGATACCATGTTGCCAATACTGGCAACGCTTGCTTTGTGTTTCATAGCCGTTGATTTTAAGATAGCGCGCAATATTTAAGTTTTTATTAAGTTTGTGATTGTTTATCATTTGCAGGTGACTACAGTTTCAAGTGCACGGAGGAGGGCTGCAATAAAGCATTTCTCACCTCATACAGCCTTAAAATTCACGTACGTGTCCACACAAAGGTAAAGCCCTATGAGTGCGAAGTGAGCGGCTGTGATAAGGCATTCAATACAAGATATAGGCAAGTAATAAACTATATATACATATATATTTATAGCTAATCAATATTTATTTATAAATTATCAGATTGCACGCCCACTTGCGTCTGCACAATGGCGAGACATTTAATTGTGAAATGTGCCAAAAGTGTTTTACGACCCTCAGCGATCTGAAGAAGCATATGCGCACCCACACCCAGGAGCGACCCTACAAGTGCCCCGAAGACGATTGTGGCAAGGCTTTTACGGCGTCACATCATTTAAAAACACATCGGCGTACGCACACCGGTGAGAAACCTTATCCCTGTCAGGAGGATAGCTGCCAGAAATCCTTCAGTACATCGCACAGTCTAAAGTCGCATAAGAAGACGCATCAGCGGCAGCTGCTCAACAAGAGCAAGAAGAAAACCAAGAGGGCACTAAAGCTGCAGGAACAGCAACAGGGACAGCAGCAGCAACAAGTTGAGGAGCAACTGGAACAGGAATCGGAGGCAGATATGGTGCTGCTGAATCCAGGCAGTCAGAGCTCGGAGACAACGAGCAATGATAGTGGAGTTGTGCTGCAGCAGCTGTCCAATGTTTTTATGCTGCCCGAGACATCGCAGGCATATCCTTTATCCTATGCTGCCGAGGAGGAGATACCCAGTCCCTGGATCGATGCGGGTGTTCTAGCCTCCAAACCCATTATGGCTCGGGCACCGTTGACCGATGCCTGTGTGGTGCTGCCCACCGAAATGCCCAGTTTTGTGGATCTAAAGCCAAGCTTTGACAATGCTATCAGTGGCCAGATGGAGGAGCTGGCCATTCCACCCCCAGCTCCATTGGATGTTGAAATGTTGAATGACAGGAATCAAGCGGCAGTCAACTCCACTCTGCCCACGCTGGAGCTGAATCCGCAGAACATTGAGGAGCTGCTCAAGGACGATAGCTATGACAATGATGAGGACATGGAAACAGAATCGTTACTCAACGACATACTCATGACCATTGACAACAACAGCGCGCTGTTGCAGGCGACGCTGCAGCAGGCGGCACAGGTGCCCAGCGATGCATCCGGCCTGGTCGAGCTGGACATTAGGGATAATAAGCCGACGCTCAAACAGATCACAGCAGATGCGGGCATCTGCAATTGCACCAATTGCAAGTGTGATCAAACTAAGAGCTGTCATGGCGGCGATTGCGGCAGCGGCTGTGGAGGTACTGCCACGGCCACGGCCACCACCACACCAACAGCCACACCCACAGCCACTGCAAAGCCCAAACCTATTACAACAACAACAACGAGCGGAACGAATAGCGGCAAACGGATCTGCGGCTCGTCGGTAACCAGCAAAAAAGTGAGTAAACGCCAAGCGGAAATGAATCAAAACATCGAGGATGTTGCTTTGCTGCTGCAAAATCTGGCTTCAATGAGCGGCGGCAGCTGTGGCAAACCAAAGCCAGCTCCAGCTGCAGCAGCTGCTAATGGTTGTGGCTGTGCACCCAGTGGTGCCGGTGGTGGTGGCTGTGGTGCTCCTCCTCCTCCTCCTCCTCCAGCTCCTGCTGGTTGCTGTGCAAATCAGCAAGCAATGACCATGCCTAGCAGCGGCTGCTGCAGTGCGCCGCCCGTTGTCAGTTCTAGTTGCTGCTCAGCCAAGCCGCTACCGCCACCGGCCATCACAAACAGCAACAGCGGCAGCAGCGCTTGCACCTGCAAAAGCCCGGCGGAGGGCGTGGCCAATGGCTGTTGCGTTGTCATCTGCATGAAGACATTGCAAGCTTTGCGCAAAGTTCTGACGCGCCGGAACCTCAATTTAATGCTTTGCCCGCAACAGAACTAATCAAACGCAAAACAGCAACAGAAGAACAACAAAATTTGCTACAACAACCACTACAACAACAACAAGAAGAACTATTTGCAGCTGAAATCCAAATTAAAAGAGCTTTAGACCTAAAACTTATAAACAAAGTATTGTATTTGTGCCTGTGAGAAAGTATTCCATGTAAAAACAAAAATCAAAAAAGAAATATTTAATTTTGTTATTTGTTGTTGTTAATTTGTTAAATAAAACCAAATAACCCTTAATAGAAAAGGCGCCTAAACTAAAAAATTAAAAAATTTTTAAATTGAAATTCAATTAAAAATATTTTTTATGCTTCTATCTAATGCTAAGATTTGTTTTCTTTTCGTTAAGTAAAAAATTTTTAACATTTGTATAAAATTTATTAAAAACCAAAATGAATTGTGCAATTTGAAAATGTAACCGAACTGGCAGTTACCATGGTTTAAATCTGTATAAATATATATAAAATATATATGCTGTACATATTTGTATATATTGTGAAAGCGCATCTGTTTACAGTTTCCTAATTCTGTCTAAGCTTGTATTTTGTTCCTACTGTTGCAATAGTGTTAGTGAGGGAGTGAGTTGTAAGAGTATAAGTCAATAGACAAACTCGCAAACAGAGTGAAACAGAGATACTTGTCCCTGCCAACAACTCTCTAGAGTTGCTGAGTGTGAGTGAGATGGCAACTTAGGATCTCCAGACAGGGTCGTTACCCATTTTGAAAGGGCACACGGTGTATATTTATATATGTATGTATGTATATATAATCAGTATACCGATGACAGCTTTATGATATAGTAATATATGCGTATATAAATATTATTCGTATAAACTATGAATATTCGATTGATCGCTATCATTGCAATTTTATTTGATATCAAATGCTTATTAAAGTCAAAACGTAGGTCCAACGCTAAATCTGTATTTCTGTTCTGAGCTACATAATGAACATCCCAACTGCAGTAGAGCTTAATTAAAATGTTTCCTTAACATGACAATTAAATTATTGTGTATGAATATATATATATAAATATATATATATCATATTTTATGGATGATGGCAATTTATTCATAAGGTCGAATCAAACTATAACAAAAAATTAATCTTTAATTTCTTTATTAATTAATAATTGTTATTGTTGTTGTTTCCTTTGTGCAGTTCGCTTCGGAATGCAGTTGTTTGTATTTAATTTTATTGAAAAGTAACTAAATTCTTAATGAGAAACATAAAAGCCATATTTCTCTTGCTCTAATATATATTTATACATATACATATATGTGTGGATGTTTTCTGTCTATCTCTATCTAATCCTCGCCAGCTGGTATGGCTTCCTCTAGACGTCGCACGAACTTAACACGCAGCTCCGTCACATTGTCGCCCTTCAATTGGTCCTGCAAATGAAACAAAAGCGAAAAAGTTGCCTTGAAGGAGCAGCAACCAAAAAGTATTCCACACATACACGTCCACACATCCACAAACACACACGCGCACAGTGAAGACTCTCTTGAGCGAACATCAAAGGCTTAAGACACTGTCAAACCAACATTCAATCAGATTTTTTAAAAAGTTTCTTTGTTTTTGTTTATGAGAAATAAAAATGTATGATTGAAATTCTAGTAAATTTTAAATTGAAATTTGTTTTAAAGTTACACGAATATTTTCCGAAATTTTGTTGAATTTATGAATCAATAAAAATCTTTAAAAACAGCTTTAAAACAGATCAAAAGCGATTCAAAATCGAATTGGATTAAATTCGAGTCCGAATTCGAACAAGTTCGAGTTCGATTGAGTTGAAGTTCAAGTTCGATTCTCAAGGAGTTGCAACACCTCAATAGACATAGGAACATATCGTGCTGCTGTTCGCTTTAGCTGAGCTTTCACTGTACACACTGAGTGTGAATGTTCTTTCGACTATCCAATACTATTTAATGCTTAACTATATCAACTATATGCTTTATAATATCATATATCTGTACCTGCACGAACCAGCTCTGCACCTCTAGCTGGACCATCTCGAGGGCGCCGCGTATGCAGCCACTGAGTATGGCGCTGTAGCGCAGATTGCTCAAATCGCTTGGCAGCTCCACGAACTCGGTCAACGGATTTGTATCGAAGAGCAGTGAGAACTCATCGGAGGCTGCTGACCAATTGGATATGGTTGGCTGTACATTTAGATAGATGCGAAACGCTTGCTGTATACGATCCGCTGTCTCTCGCATCTCCAGGCAGCGGGGAGCCGAGGTTCTGGCCAGAAAGTCCTCGATCAGGCGCATGCCCATGTTGTAGCCAATCCGCTCCAGCTGCTTGTTCACATCATCCACATTCTCAAAGTCGCGCAGCATCTGTGTAACCAGTGCGCCGTATGTCAAAGTCAGGAACTCCGAGTTCTGTATGTCAGTATATATTTGCATGTGTGTGTGTGTGTACAGAGAAAGAGAAAAAATAAAATCGTTGCAGACACTGTTCACACTGTCTATATCTAAGGATAAAACATGTTTTATTTTGGTAATAATTGAGTTTTCCCAATATAACCTATACATATTATAGGCTATGTTTAACAGAGGTGATTGCTGAAAGCCGCTGTTAAGTTAACAGCGTACGAAGTTTAGAGTTTAGTTTCGTAATGTATTTCTAATTTCAGCTGATAAGTTAAGCTAGCATTTGCCGAGCTGTTAATTTAACAGCAGATCTCACTCTTAATATATCACCCTGTTAACTTAACAGCAAAGTTTTGTTTTGTTTACATATGCACACATTTAAATAAATACACATTTATTTCCACTTGTCCTGAGGCTTAACATTACGGCTTAATATTACTTCTACATAACTATTTAAAGTTTACAGAACTATGTTAAAGGGGGAAGGGGGGCTGATAAGTGCTATCTACAATATAAACTGAAACGTTGGCTATTCCGTTTTGATGGCCGTGATGGTAATGCTCGGCGTTTGGTGTGGTGCTATCAGCTTGGGTGGTGCTCGCGCTGTGCCACGGCTCAATGTTGCACCGCCACTTGCTGCTAATGGCAGACCGATCTGGTCCATGCCGCTGGACGTATCGCCTTTCTCCTGGGCGCTATGAAAGCGCCCGCCCTCGCCACGCGCTCGATTCATGGCATGCCGATGGCGAGATTCATGCAGATATTTACAGCGCTCCTTGGGTATACGTGATTCCAGTTTCGCACGTGCCTGCCGACGGATCAGAATGCGTTTATACTGCTTGGCATTCACATAGAGCGGCTCCTCGTCCGCTTCGCCCTTGGAGTTCTCATCCTCCTCGCTGTTTGTATTCGTGCCTGTGGTGCTGGTGCTCACATCTGCACTGCTCGCATTACTGCCACCGCCACCACCACCACCAGCGACACCAGGGGTTGTCGTTGTTTGCAGCTGCACCTGGACTTGTGCCTGTTGCTGCTGTTGTTGTTGCTGTTGCTGCTGTTGTTGCTGCTGCTGCTGTTGTTGCTGTTGCACATTGTTGCTGGCCTGGGCGGTATTGGCAGCAACCGCTGCTGCCGCATTTACCGCCGTCATTTGGGGCAACATTATAATCTGCTGCCCGGCTGTGGGCGTCGCTTGATTTGCATTTGGGGCTGCTGTTATTTGTACCAATTGACCATTGATGTTGAGGTAGTGCGGCGCGGGCTGTGCTGCTACGGCAGCTGCTGCTGCAGCTGCAGCATTCGGATCGAGCGATGTGATCGTGGGCGTCTGATAGAATATGGTCTGGCCATCGGGCAGCTGCATCACTTGCATCTGTGGCTGTTGTTGTGCCTGCAGCATGATTTGATTGGCCTGCAGTGGTATCAATTGAGGCTGCAAGGCAGTTGTTGATCCACCTGCCTGTGCCTGTGTCTGCGGTTGCCCGATTATGATTTGACCGCCAGCTGTCGACAGCAGCGGCATTGGTATCACTTGAATTGGCTGTCCAACTGTTGCCGTTGCCGTGTTTACATTTGGATTGTTGGCACTTGTGTTGGGCGTGTTACTTGCATTGTTGTTACTGTTGTTGTTGGTGTTGTTGCTCATTCTTGTTGTAGCTGTTGTGCGGTTACTGCTGAAATGGTTATCCATAGCGCGCAGGTTGCGCTATTTTGTTTCGCTTGCGTTTCCCTCTCACACGCCCTCACTTACTGCAAAAGCGAATGTGAAGCCGATTTTGAGGGTGGGTGGCACTTCAAATTGTTCGGTACTTAAGACTAGGACCAAAAACAAGTAACTAATCTTACAAGCTAGTAACCGTGAGTATTCTGGTTTCTATTCTGCTTTCAGCTTACTTACCACTTTCTTGGCGTCCAATCTGGAGGCTTGTCGTGACATTTTGATCTAGTTTAATTTTTGAAAAATGCTTCAAAATTCGTGAAAATACTTTTTTCTTCAGTGGTGGGTATACTGCACATGAGACACTTTTGCGATATTATATTTAGTTATCGATAGATCGTGGTTGGAGTCACGTCTGTGGCGATTGGTACATGTGTACCAAAATTAAAACATATTTATTTGAAGCATATTGTTTTATAATTTTTAAATATATATTTATTTTTTGTTTTACATTATTAAAAAAAAAATTGTAATATAAAATAAAATTATTATCAAATAACACCAATATTAGTACATTGGTACAAAATTGGTACTCAATTATGATGAGTTCATAAGAAATGACATTTGTCACATTTATATATTTATTTATTTTTTTTTTAATTGATCAATTTGAAAATATATAATTAAATGCTTATTTATATATTAACAATTGTTAATAAAACTAAATTGTTAAGATAATGGTAGCCCTGATTGCAATGCAGCGATAGTCAAAACAAGCACAATATTTATCGATTAGACTAATTTGTCGTTATAATAATAACAATCCAAGTCCAAAGTACGCGAAGAACCGCAATTGATAAATTGCAAATTTAAAGCAAAAAGATGGCTTCAACTGGGCTGCTGGTGGTGTCTAATATCAAGCAACTGGGAAAATCTTTGCGAAGCATTGAAAAATACGTAAACTCGCTGTACATTCACTTAAATGTGATAGGCTCAACACAATCAGCATCGTCACCAGCTTGGGGTCGGCTTATATCACAGTTGTATGCCGATGGTAGCAGCTATGTGGGCAACAAAGTGGATCTACGCGTCCTGGTGGCACCGCTCAAGAAGCACTCAGCTGACAGCAAGCTGTCACTACGAAAACCTGTTGATATGATATTCTCGGATGCACATCAGCCGGAGCTGTGCGACAGGCTGCGCAACGCTTTAAACATAAGTCAGCCAACGATCTTTCTAAATGACACCAACAGCTGTGATTTTCAGCTACTGGAAACTGATTTCAATCAGAAGTCTTATCCCACAGTTGTCCTGGGCGGCACCTTTGATCGCATACACATTGGCCACAAGATATTTCTCACGCAGGCCGTGCTACGCGCCTGCAAACGGCTCGTCGTGGGCGTCACAACGGCTACAATGACTAAAGGTAAACTACAATGATTCAGCAATTAGATGTTATCTGTGTTTCTTATCTCTAATCAATTTTTATAATTATTTAAAGGCAAAATATTGCCAGAGCTTATTTTGCCCGTGGAGCAAAGAATTGCAGAATTGCGCGAGTTCCTATTGGACATAGATAACACGCTGCAATATGATATTGTGCCCATTGATGATCCGTTTGGACCGACGCAACATGATCCTGATATGGACTTAATTGTTGTCAGTGCCGAGACGTTGCGTGGCGGTCAAAAGGTCAACGAAATACGAGCCACCAAACAGCTGCGCCAACTAGATATATTTTCTATTGATATTGTGGAGAGTAATGTAACTGATGGGATACACGAGTCGAAGGTCAGCTCCAGCAATACACGCATAGATTTGCTGGGCACACGCTGGCGACTGCCGGAGGTAAGCTTGTATTAATTATACTTGATTTGGCAGAGTTTAAACTGTTTTCTAATTTTCATTAGCCACATCCAAAACTACCTCCACGGCCGTATATTATAGGACTTACAGGTGGCATTGCATCGGGCAAGAGCAAAATGGCTGAGCGTCTGGGCAAGATGGGCGCCTATGTGATCGACTGTGACAAGGTGGCGCATGATGTCTATGAGCCCGGACAAACGTGCTATGAGAAAATAGTCAAACATTTTGGAGAGGACATTCTCTCAGACGATGGTCGGATTGATCGCAAAAAGTTGGGTCCACTAGTATTTGCCAATGTACAAGAGCTGGACACGCTAAATTCCATCGTGTGGCCAGAGCTAATGGTGGAGGTGAATAGACGATTGGACGAATTGCGCGCTGCAACGAAAGTGCCTAAGGTCGTGGTTCTGGAGGCAGCGGTGCTGCTGAAAGCGGGCTGGGAGATTCATTGTCATGAAGTGTGGTCAATGATTGTGACCCCAGATGAAGCAGTTCGGCGTATTATCGAACGCAACAATCTAAGTGAAAAAGAAGCTCGCAATCGATTGGCCAATCAAGTGAACAACGCGGATATTGTTGACAAGTCTCAAGTAATCTTCAGCTCGCAATGGGATTACGATTTCACACAGATGCAGGCGGAGCGAGCTTGGAAAATGCTCAACAAGGAGCTCGATGGTCGGCCACTAAGTAGTCTGTGATTAAGCTGTGGATATTATTAATGCCAAGTTGATTTGATTTATTTGTTAGTTGTCCATTGTTAATGCATTTCTATTAGTTATGGTTTTATGCTTAATTTTAAGTTGAAAGTACAAGGGGAGCAGCAAACACTAAAACTTCAATTTGAATGCCAAGCGAAAATGTTTAGTGGCTTTCGCCTTTTTTTCCGGAGACACGCTTAAAGTCCGTCATCTTGGTTGTAATAATTGGGGAGCCTATGAACCCAATATAATCAATTTGAGTTATATCTCCACCCGATTGATTATTTTTTACATAGATCTGTATGTTTTGTACATTCTGGAATTTCACATATCTGAGATTAACGGGATTGCCGTTCTCCAGCTCCTTCTCAACCAGGCTGAAAGTAGTTTATGATTAATAGAGATATTAGATTAGAATAACTCAACTCACGTCAGATCCTGTACGCTGCTCATGGATTCGGCCATATCAAAATCAATTGTCCGTGGTTGATTAATAAATAACTTCACTTCCTTGGGACCCAATTGCGGTGGTGCCTTGAACTTAAGCGAGTGTATCTTGACAGCTTGATTAAATGTTATCGACAAGATGAGTTGCTCATCGCAATCCGACTGCAAGAAGCCACCAGCCGAAGCGAGAGCGTGCTTCAAGTTGTGGTCGTCGGATTCATTCAGACATTCGCATTCCTGCTTCGAGATGAACGTGTTCAGCTCCATCTGTACGGATGAGTCATTCAATTAAATTTATTTCTCAAATGGGAATTCATATGCTTCACTAACCAATCCTTGGCCGTAATCCTCGCCTGTCTCCTCGGCAACGCCAGTGCCAATGTGCTCCTCTATTTTCGCCTCCAAACCCATTATATCAGCACCTTGAATACGATCGATTTTGGTCCTGTTCCGATAAAATATGAATGTTGGCATAGCAGAAACTCCCTGGCCAGCTGCTGTATCTTGGCATTTGTCCACATCAACCTTTAGGAATATGGCTTTGGGATATTTACTGGGAAACGTGTCAAACACGGGCGCAATCCTTTGACAGGGCCCGCACCATGTTGCAGTAAAATCTACAACAACCAGACGTATCCCCGCCTGGGAGAGCTCCGCTTGAAAATGTGATTCGTCGTTTATTACACGTACTGCCATGTTTACTTTTCAAATAGAATAAAATGCAAAATGACTGGCAGGTTTTTACAAAAAGCAAAAATTAATTTGCTCGATTTCTTGAATTTGGCAACTCTATTGGAATATTTATCGATAAGTGGCGAATTGCAAACGCTCCAGCTCTAAATATGGCGTCTGAATAAAAAGCAAGAAGAAGGGTGCTGCTGATAAAAATTCTTTGCGGTCGCCGCAAAAAGTGATGAATTGTTTGTTAAAAGTTATGATTATTTAAGCCTTAATCTTTACAAAATAACTAGTTTGTAAACAAATAATAAACTTAAGACAATGGATGCTCAACCGCCAAGAGGTTAGAAGACAATTATTTGCCAAAACACACACATACACGCACGTTCCGGAGCTCAGCTAAAAAAAACTTGATGAAAATTTGTAACTGTTTTGCAGATGCAAGTTTACGCAATATAATAGACAAACTGGCTGAATTTGTGGCACGCAATGGACCCGAGTTTGAAGCAATTACCAAACAAAAGCAACAGAATAATCCAAAGTTTGAATTTCTCTATGGCGGCGAATTTGCCAGCTATTATCAGTTCCGTGTGGCAGCGGAGCAGGCAAGTGAGTAAACCATGAATGCCTTAATTTCCTTATTGCTGACATATTTTCTGATTCAGTGCTAAAGCAGCAAAGCGGCTTGCCAACAAATGCACTCTATATGCAACAGCCGCCGCCCACTCATCCACACTATGCTCCACAGCAACAGCAGCAACAACAGCAGCAGCAACTGCCACCCATTATGCATGACAATGTCCAGGATAGTATGCAGCAACAAAAATCTCAACATCTGTGGCCACCTAATGCCGGCGTTGCAACCGGAACTGGTTCAGCTCCAACACCGCAATCAGCAAATGGCACTGCAATGACATTGAATTTGGCCAGCCAATTGGATGCAATTAAAATGCAACAGAATACACTGCGAGAGCAAATCAAACAGTCGGAAGCGAATCTTTCCGCACAGCATACGGTAAATAATTTATTATTTCCTTTCTCTCTTTCTCTCTCTCTTCTCGCAGGTGTGACTTCTATATATATTTAAATATATATATATATGAAGGAAAGAAGCCTTAATTTTAATTGATCGTAGTAATTTGTCAATTACTCTCATTTGAATGTTTCCAGAATATATATATATTCTGATCTTGGCACTTGTATGCAATGTTCCAAAAATGTCGAGCATATAAGTTCCCATCTGATTCAGTCCAAATTTGCTATTCTAACGGATGTTCCCATTCTTACTGTCCCATAAACTGAATTTCCTACATTGAACGATTTGTGTGTGTCTTAATCTAGCTGCATATATGACTTTTAGGTTATTTATACTTCGGCATTCCGAAGTTAACTTTTCTATCGCGTCCTTAGTCGAGTTTTCGATTCGATCCTGCCAAAGAAACTTCTAAACTTGAAACTATAATAAACATCAACTGGGCTACTTCTTTTCTGCTTTGTCTACTTTTTGCGTGTATGCTTGTGTTTTTTTATTCTTCAGTCCCCTGTCCTGGATACATTCTATATATAAATATACACATATACTTTCAGCTTTTATATAACTGCATTTAACTTAATTAATCACGTCTTACAATATGTTTATATTATTATTGTTTTTTTACCTATCAAATAACCAATTTTACAATGCTACATTAAATTTTTGCTTTATTGTATATTTTTTGAAACATAAAACCTAAAAAAACCACTCTTCATATCAACTGATAAAAAAATACAAAAAAAAAATTGTGTAAAAAACTCAAATTATTAAAAATCAAAACGAAATCCTCGTTTATTGTCGCATACGAAATATATGAACATTTCAAACAAAACCAACGGCAAAACGAAAACCTCGAACACGAAACCGAAACGAAATGAAATGAACTGAAACGAAATGAAATGAAATCGTGAAACCTTTAGGCACTGATGACCCAAAAGACAAAGCAAATCGACGATGCAATGGCAGCGGCACAGACGACACAGCTGGAACAATTGGCCAATGAGCAGAGCATTGTGATCAGGGATTTTGATGCTGTACTCCAGCCGATCATCGAGTCCTGCACCAAGGATAGTATCTCATCAGGTAAATATACGCAGCTACAGCTACGAGTGGCTAAAAAAAAACTAGTTTTTTAAATCTAAATAAATATATATGCGTTTACGTCAGTTAACTTTTTGAGCTAGACAAACTGCAAATTCCAAATTCACAAATAATCAAAAAAAAAAAAAAAATACAAATAAATCAAATTTAATTCAAACTTTACCTAAAATTAATGCAAAAAGAGACAATGACAATATGAGTAACCCGTTTGATATTGCAATTTTAGGCAAGAACTGGATTTTACAGCATTCAACCGACAGCGCAAAAATCAATGTCGTTTTACAATATCTTTTAAAGAAGTATGCCTCAGTTTATATTTAATTAATTGATCTTTCAACATTTATTAATTACATGTGTTTCTTTCTTTCAATCGAGTGTTAAAACGAGAAAAACAAAACGATATCGAAACGAAACGAAATGAAATCGAAATGCAAGCAAACGCAACGAGAGCGTGCGCAAGAGAGAGAGAGAGAGAGAGAGACACAGAGCGACGTCTTTTTTTCTGAAGAGAGCGCGCGAGATGAATTACGCTCTCAAAAAATAATAAAATCAAATTTGATTCGTTGATTCGTTTTGAAAGAGAGAATTTTGAAGCTGCAAACGGGGCTCAAAGCGTCGTTTGAGTCCTTTGAGCCTTAAGCCATTAGTTAGGCAGCAATAAACAGTTGATTAGTTAAGACACACAAACGCACACATACACATACACATATTTAACAAACAAACACACGCACACACACACACACACACAATACGAATCAAAACGCAGCACAACAAACACTTTGGCAAATGTTGTTGTTGTTGTTGCGCTTGCAGCAAGCGAGATAAAAAGAAAGAACGAATGAGAGAAAAGAGAAATGGACAAAAATATGTTTTTTTCGTTTGTTAATTTATTTTTAGGGCTTTGGTCAATGGTTCAACGTTTCAGCAAAAATTGCATCTTATATATTTAGTTAATGATATACTCCATCATTGGTAAGTTCACAAGAAGCAAAAAGTAATTAGCATAAAAAACAAGACAAAACCAAAGAACAAACAACCAAACTAAGTAACAGAGAAAAATAAGTAAACATGTTGCTGTCGGGCGCTACCGACTGCACAATACTCGTTCACAGTCCACTTGAAAAACTTTAGATTAACCTCAAGGGGGATTCTGCAGTCAGTTAGCTGTGCAAGATAAATTTGTTTTCCTCCAATTTGCTACACCTTCCATTTGTGTAGATATAGTATACAATATATTTATATACGGGCGTTGTCTACATGAGTATATATTCTAAATTTCAACGTTATAAATTCGCTTTTATCGTATTAGAAAGAGCGTACCCCGATTTTCTACGCCATTAGTGTGCATATTGGAGAATCTATGCATTTTAAGCTTATAGTTTCGGTTTCAACATACCCTTCGTGAACGAGTATAAAAAAGTGGAAATGAGTTCGGGCTACCGAATTTTAAATACCTTATTAGCAGTTGTGAATTAAATGCATTTATATAGCACGGTAAAGGGTAAATATAGTGTCCGACTTTTATATAAAGGTAGAGATCTTTAAAAGTATAAAATTAATCTCAAATATTAATAATGAGAAAAGTAAACTTTGTTTCGCTGAGATGAAAATGAATACTCTATATGATTTACTTTTATTTAGATATACCAAATTGCTAGTTTCTATGGATTATATTTAACTCCAAAACTTAACGTATCCAATACTTTCTTAAGACACTCTGCAAGGGTATTACTTCAATATGCAGCCATAATATAAACTTTGTTGCTTAGTTCAGGCACAAGACACAGACTGACATACAGAGAGACAAAGTAGCTTTGTGTTTCAATCGAACTGGCCACACAGCATCCTTAAATGCGAGATGCAGGCACGTTTTGCTTAAGCGCCAACATCTATTTTTACAGCATGCGCAAAAATATCAACGATTTGAAGAACAGCCTCGAGAACGTCGTTATTCCGATGTTCTGCAGCGCCGACTTGAGTAAGCATCTATCAAATATCTCTATATATAAGTATTTTAATTATCCCTTTCTTCATTTAGTTGCGACCAATGATCAGCGCCAGAAGCTGTCGAAGCTGCTTTCTTTGTGGGAGTCCAAGGCCAAGTTCTTTGATGCGTGTGTCATCTCCAAGCTACAATCTCCGGACTCTTCGATGCAGGAGTATAAGACGAATCTGCAGAATACACATCACGATATTGTGGCCAAGTACACGCAGAGCACGAAGGCCACGCTGGACAAGTAAGTGGCAAATTGGGTTAAACACCTCAGTTCTTAAGCGTTTCACCATTGTTTGCTTTTTCTCATTGTAGCTATCAAAAGCAGCATCAAATCTTCATGCAACATGCCACGCAACAAATTGCGCAGCTGGAGCAGCAAAAGCTGCAACTGGAGAAACAAATGCTGGTCGCACAAAATGCTCAGCCGGGCACACCGCAAGCCAAATCTATACCTTCATTGATGGCGCAACGCATCGCTATGCCTGGCACAGTGGAGGAGCAACTTATGAATACGCCGCCGCCGCCAACGACGACGCATGAGCCAGGAAACAACATGTACGCAGGCTATCCACAGCAACAGCAACAGCCGCCACCGCAGCAGCAGCCGCCACCTAGCAGTCATTATGTCGATGCACGCGGTCCTAACTTTTTCATTCCGGATATGTCGAAGCCGCCGCCAGGCTTTCCAACACCCATACACGGTCAAGTGCCACCGCAGCAGCAACAGCAGCAACAACAGCAGCAGCCACTGCCGAATCAGTATCCGCCATTGCCTGGACAATTGCCTGTTGCAGCTGGCGACGCGCCTGTTGATTTGGGCGTATTAAATGCAGCCATACAAGCCGTAATGCAATTGCAGCATCAGCAACAACACCAGCAACGACATCCCGACGAGCAACAGCAACAATTGCAACTGCAACACCAGCAGCAGGTGCAACAACAACAGCAGCAGGTGCCACCGCCATCATCATTTGGACAAATGCCACACTCGAATCTGACTGATCCAGGCGTCAATATGGGCGCTTTGAATGCAGCGATGAATGTGGTGATGCAACAGCGATCGGATGATGACCAACTGCCCCATACGGACTGTGATTTGGAATCAGGGGAGCCGCCCATGGTCATGCAAGAGCCACAAGTGCCGACAGCGCCTTATTATGACTTGCCAGCAGGTCTCATTGTGCCACTTATACGACTGGAGGATTACAACTATAAGCCACTAGATCCAACGGAAATACGTTTGCCAGCACCAGCGCCGCAAAGCGAACGCTTGACAAATGCATTAAATGCCTTTTATGCGGCGCCTTCACATGACCGACCCAGGGATAAGTGAGTAGCTTAAATATATAAATCATAAGTCCTAATTTAATCAAACGATCTTGCAGTGAGGGTTGGGAGAAGTTGGGTCTGTACGAGTACTACAAGGTGAAGAATGCGGCGCGCAAGCAAAAGGAGGAGGAGATCAAGAATGGCACACGCGACAAATCACGTTCACCCAGTCCCATTATTCTAGAGAAAGTTAAGAAGACCAATAAGCGGTGTTATCGGTAAGTTTGCATATAATTTATTTGAATGATCATATTTATATTTGATTTGGGTCATAGCTCCAAGAGTCGAAGTCGCTCGCGTACCCGCTCGCCTGTCAGTCGCAATAAATCCCGCTCACGATCCAAGTCACGTTCTGCGGAACGCGCCGTTACACCGCCGCCTCAACGAAGTCGTGGAGGAGGACCAGGTGGTGGTGGTGGCAGCAATCGCAAGACCCGCAATCGTTCGCCGCGTCATGAACGCGATAACAACAGTCGCGAGAATCGCAACAATAGCAATAATAACAACAATAGCAACAACAACAGTAACAACACTAATAGCAACAATGTAAACAACTCCAGGCGGGTAGAACGCGACAGATCGCCCACCCCCCCTAGTTTCTTGTAAGTTCCTACGCCCAAACCGAAATCGGATCCAAGTCTAATCTTAGCTCTTCCTTGCAGTGGAAGCAGCTTTGCCAAGCCGCAGGAATTTATAGAGGAGACAAATAAAGGCCATCAGATGCTCATGAAAATGGGCTGGGGCGGCACTGGCACGGGCTTAGGCTCGAAAAGTCAAGGCATTGATACGCCCATATCGGGTGGCGAGGTGCGCGATCGCAAGGATATGTACAAGGTAAGGACGGCCAGTAGTCGATTTCGTTTTTTCGTGTTATTAACTTATATCTGGTTTTAGGGCGTGGGCAACAATCTAAACGATCCGTTTGAAAGGTTCCGCAAGAATAAAGGAGCCGCTTTTGCGCATCGCATGAGCACCAGAGATTACAAAGCCTAAAAGTCTGCCTGCCTACTAAGATGCCTTGTACACATCCTCCAACTGATATCGCATTTCTGTTCACTTTTCCTTCCTTTTAGTCAAGAGAATACATTTTTTTAAAAAGCAAAAATAATTGTTTATTCTTTATGTATTAATCACGCGGTGACATTGAATGATGTCTGCGCAGCCTTGGCGTTCACCTTCTCCAGCACCTGAAGCAATCCTTTACCCGGGCCACATTCAAAGGTGCGCGGAAAGTCAACTCCTGGACGTCGCTCGTAAAGCTCGTGTAGTGTCTGCTCCCATTTGACCGGTTTGACAATCTGTTTGGGCAGCTGGCGTAGGATGTGAGAGACATGCTTGTATGGCTTGCCATCCACATTGGAGTAGACGCGTATGATGGGATCCTGCAGTCGTATCGCCTTCAGCGCCTTGCTAAATGGCTCCACTGCGCTTGCCATGAGGGGTGTGTGAAAGGCTCCACTGACTGCCAAACGTTTCATCCGGCGTATCTTTAGTGCTTTGGCATGCTTTTCGAGGAACTCCAATGCTTCAACGTTGCCCGCTACAACCTTGCAATGTGGGTACATATAGTTGGCAATGCCACAGTAGGGCGACTCCACGCCGCTGTCCACACACCATTGCAACGCTTTGGCGCACGCTTCGCCCAAATTGGTGTCCGGGCCGTATAGTGCCATGGCCATGGCACCGGGCGCCTGATCACATGCTGCCTGCATTGCATTGGCACGTACCTGTACCAGCTGTAGTGCCTTGTCGAAGGGCAGTGCGCCCGCATAGACCAAGGCCGTGATCTCGCCCAGACTGAAGCCCGCTGCTGCCACACAGTTTTCTATAGCTTTAGGCCGTTCCTCGCGCAGTTGCTCCAAAGCGGCTAGCGAAGAAACCATAACAGCCAGCTGTGCGTATTCGGTGCGATTCAGTTTTTCACGTGGCCCCTCGAGACAAATCTTGAGCAGGTCGTATTTGAGCACGTCATTGGCCAGTTCAAAGATACGACGGGCGCCGGGAAACCGCAGTAAATCCTTGGCCATGCCCACATACTGTGTGCCTTGGCCGGGAAACAGTACTACACTCGTCTCCTTGGGATCGATTGCCGGCCGGCTGTTGCTCTCGAGGGGCTCTGCTAGTTCATTAATGAGTTGCTGTCGCTTGGCTGCATTGATATCAGGCTTAACAGCTGCTTCTGGTGCTTTGCTACCACTGCTCCAGCGGCACCAGCTACAGTTGCCCTGGAGATTCGTCTTACGCACAAAATGCCGTACTTTTGCTCCGAACATTTTGTTTTTCTTCTCTTTACATAAAAAAAACGCTGACTGGAAAACAGCTGTTCATTGTTGTTCGCAATTGGCACTAGATGGCGCTTGAGCTGATTAAGCAGGTGGCGCCCCACAGCAGACGTTCGTATTACCAAACTTACTGTCCGTTTCTTTTGAAACACTTTCGATTTCAGCCGCGCTGAAACTTGATTTATGTTGGCCAAAACTAGCATGCGCTATGTGACTAAGTTTTGTTTACCATAAATGGACATTCTTGTGGTCTTATTCACTGAGTTGTGGCATTGAGATCAAATTAGTCATGAGTCTCTGCACCTATTGTAAATATTTCGGAACTTGAAAGAGCATCAAAAAGTTTTTATCTCATTAGAAATGCGAATATCCCCTAGCACAGAGTTGGTTGAACTTTTAGCTTGAAAAAAAGAAAAAGAATGCAAAGATTCTTTAACAGACCGGTAAAGAAGGATGGCAAATTGCTGTTGTTCTTGTTGTGGTTGCTGTTGTTGTTCTCTGAAAAAGTCAGATGCGGACGTGACGCACCACTTTCGCCCTCTGGTTCATGGAACACGCCTGCCAGCAGCAACAACAACAACCAGAGTAACCCACACGCTCACACGATCAAAGCTGGCTTTCCTTTTCAGCTCTGTTGCCAAGGACCAAACTCGTCTAGACACACACAAGAGTTCGAGCGCCGCTGAAGCCGAAGATGAAGAAGACGATGCTATCTAATAGAATGAGAACCAGTTTTACTTTGGCTGCCAAAAAAGAACCGAAAATAATAATAAAAAAAATCAAAAAAAAAAAGATTCAGCAGTAGATGTAGTTGGCCTCGCTGCCCTCTGCCCAGGTACGTATAAGAAGCAGAGGAAGAGAAGATCGTTGACATGGCGGCAAGTGGCGTGAGGTTTTTTAATTCAGGTTGTGAAATTGTATTTATGAATGAGACTGGCTCCAGGCGCGGGAGCTGGAGCTGGAACTGTTTTAGACCACAATAACAACAGTAAAACAAAAAAAAACTTCTAATGAATGCATACTTTAGAAAATGCCAAAGCAGCTTTTTTATTCACATTCCCGCTCGTTTTGCGAATTATACAATCATATATTTATATATATATATATACATACATACTTAAGAATGTATGTATATTTTGTATATTCTTGAATTCAGTTGGCTTATACAAAACGTGCCGTCGTTCCCGTTAGATTCACAGAAAATAATTGGCAAAGGAACAGGAAAAACAACACACGTTCCAGCAAATACCACACATAGTTACGTGTGCGTGTGTGTGTGTGTATGTGGGCTCGTGTATGTTTGTAAATATGAAAAGTATGCAAAGTGCAATTGCGTCTTACTAAATGCGCACGCATTGCGCATACGACCCGCTTCCGCATGCGGGCAATCCAGCTAAAGAAGGCGAACGACATTAAAACTCGGCCGAAAGTGTGCATTGACACTACCCAAAAAAAATATTTATATAAAGGCACGCATGCGCAAGTACCAATAAAAGCTCACATGTAAAATTAGAACAACAAATGCAGCAAATGTAAATTTTCGATGTCGGCGCCATTAAGAAAAACCGTTAAGCGCTCAATGTCAGTAAAACGTCAATGCTGCTGCTGTCAGCACCTGCTGGCGCCCTGCACTCAACTCTCTGCTCTCTTCTCTCCTTTAGAATACTAAGTGCAAAGCAAAAAAGGAAAACAAGTTAGCCAAGTCGCTGCTTATATACTCTTGCAAATATGTATGAGGGGTTTTTAGTAAAAACACATTCAATTTATAATATCTATGTCGGCTATGCCTTATATATGGATACATAAATAGGGGTTATATTAAGGCTAACAATATAATAGCATAACTATACTTGTGTTGTATGCCCTTGAAAACTCTGCGTTGCAAAGTACTTGAAAAAATGTGAATACCCTACAGATGTGTAAAAAAGCAACAGTGCATTTGAGATGAGAGGGAAATTATGTATTGAGAATTGTGGTTGGCCTTGCGCAGTTGGGACATTTGCCATACTATGTGAAAGTACTATTACCAAAGCATGTGCATGTTCTATGCCTGTGTGAATATGTGTCAGTATGTAAGGCGCGGCCACATATATACATATACACATATACAGGTATTTGTGGCGAACAGGTAAGTGTGCGCAGGCGTAACGCACGTCACGTCGATATGCTAACCATAAAATGTGTATACACACACACGCCCACAATGTTGTGTATATTTCACCAGAGAATGTTGGAGGTAACGGAATGCCCCTAGCAACAAGGCAAATCTAGTACATAGGGTTGCTAAGAACTAGCCACGCGCTGCGGTTCACTTTCTCCGTATCGTTGGCTGGGGCCACGGGCAACGCCGGTTTCCTCATTACATTGTTATGACAACAATATTACATGTTCAAGGTGTTTGATTTATGGAGCCGGCCACGTTGCTAGCACTTTATCAGCACCAGCAACAGTAAAAGCTACGCACGAATCAGCGCTAAAGTCAATTGATGTTGACGTAGCCTTGGTATTTCCTAAACACACCGAAACACAAATAGCAATTATGTTAAAAATATTGCCATTTCCTAAAAAATTCACCAAAAGCGATAAAGAGAAATTATGCACTAATTGGCATCCTTCCGACTGACGTCGGTTGAGTTCTAAGCAAAAATTGTTGTTGTTATTGTTGTTGTTGCGGCGCCGGCGCGCCTTTTCGCTTACGCATGCTTAAAATCGAGAGCGATGCTCTCTTTATTCCTACCCAGAGAACCCGAAGCTGTTGTTGCTGCTGCTGTTGCTCCTGCGCTCTGGCTCGGCCTCTGCCCCTGTATTTGCATACGTATAAAAGCCAACAGCATTGGGCGAAGCTTTCATTTGAGTTCACAGCTTATCAGGTGACGGGTTGGTGGTTGTTTTTCGTTTGATTTCGCTTTGCCGCCAAAAAAACACTTTCAAAAATAACACGTATACGTCGCGTTTGCCAGTGGGGCAGGTGTAAGTGCACATAAGACAAATTTGCAAACACCAATTGGAATAAATTAAAAAATATAAAATAATAAACAACAACAACAACAATGCACGCTAAGGTGAGTTGTAATCAAATTAAATTTTATTTATTTTAAGTCGGTTAAAAAGCCCTGAAAAGGCAATTTCAAAAGTTTATGTTGCAAATTTCCCAGTGTTTCGTGCAATATGTCCACATGATGGGAAATTTACAGCATAAATATTGAAATTCACTTAATGGATGCTAAATATTTTTTATTGCCGTTGTCTTAATTGCCGTTCAAAGAGGGGTGTGTACCATGCAAACCTGTCGACAGGTAGCAATATCACCTGCATGGTGCTAAAAATAAATGTAAAACAAATGCGCTTTTGTTCTCTGTAAGAAATTAAATAAGCATAAGCTCGATGCGGAAGTGCTCATTACATAATTCCCATTATAACTCTGTGTGCAAGGCGGGGAAGTTTTCGCATATTAAAACGGGCAATTTGGCTGCGACGACTTGCAAATGCGCTCCAGTTTTTATGATTTTGCCTGACTTGTGACCCAGTTTGTTGGCCCCAAACCATAAAGCCGACAAGGACAGCGCCGTCACGACGCGTCGTCAGCTGTCGTCAGTCAAAGCTGTTTGCTTATATATGCATAAGCAGCTTGAGATACAGATACACATGTATGAGATGCAGATACAATTTCTGATGCAGATAGAATTAGATATACAGATGCAATTGGAGCTGCAGACACAATCAGATATACAATTAAATAAGCTACTATATTTTGAGATACAGTTACAGATGCAAATAACTGTATTTACATTCTTTCTCTTGCAGTTCATGCTGGTCGCCCTAATCCTGGCCAGCTGCCTGCTCAGCGAGACGCGCGCCTACTGCTCGCTGGACAAAATGAGAGCGTTTGCAATGGAGGCCTGCGAGCGTCTGTTCCAGCAGGACGAGCCCAGAGAGAGGCGTTCCATAGGCTACAACGAACATCATAAGAATAAGCTTTCGCGTAAGTATTAAAAAAAAAATATATATATATATATATATAGTATAAGTGCTCAGTTAATAAGGTCACAAAGTCAGTCAACCCAACGTTAAAGGAAAACGAAATCGGAAATGTTTACAAAAAATATATAAAAATATTTAAAATTTAAACAAAGCGAAGTTTTAAACGTTTTCAAGGCGCAAGTTCAAGTTGAAACATAAATTAAATATATTATTTTTAATATTTTATTTTATGTTTCTTCCCCCTTTTGCAGCTGGCAAGATGGATAAGAGAACTCCGCATGGCATCAGGCGCAGCACCTATCCAGATGGTGGCTATTTGATGGTCAGCAGCGCTCATTATCATCGGCTCATCCACTTGGATATACTGCCCCGTTATAAGCCCCACAAACATCGTCAGGATAAGAGGCACAAGCGCGATAGCTCCTATGGGGGCCGAAACAACATCTCTTACTGCTGCATCAATCGCTGCAACGAGGATTTCTTTTGCTAAATGTGGCCCAATCCGTGAATGCATCGCTAGTCAGCAACAGATTCCGTCCTTATCAAAGACATATATATATATAAATATATATATGTTCTTTACGTCGCGCTCTCACTCTTATAGAGTAGGTACCTTATATGGCTGATTCTCGCAGCGGGGCAGCAAGTCTTGCCACAGTATTATACAGTAGAACAATCTATAGTAAGCTCTAAGATCCTAAGTTCATCATATAACAAATATATATTTTTATTGCTATACATATATCAACTGTATACATCTGTGTTTGCAATTTGACCCTGGGAGATATACAGAAGTATACCAAGTACTTTATAAATATAGAGAAATGCCTCTATGCCCAACTTTACCATTTTCATATCTTAATGAACATATATAATGTTAACAAAATGTGTTTATAGCAAATGCATTGTATCGTCGTTTGAGCCCAGTATGACAACTGTCTTTTTGCACCTCTCTATGCGATTTTCATAGCTAGATTTTTATCTCGCTCTGTATTTATTGTAACGTTCTGTAAGAAGTGTGAGAGACACACCTCTCCCCACTCTCATTCTTACTCTTACTCTTGCTTTCACTTTCACTTTCACTCTCATTCTCTCTTACTCTTTAATGCTACTGTTCTACTTCTTCTTCGATCTTTATGCACACTTGTCAGGAGTTAGTTTTAATCTGATCTGGTTCTCTGAAATGCAGACTACAGACAACTGCAACAGCTGCAGCAGTTTGATTGAACAAGTGCATTACGCTTTTAAAAAGCTCGCCATACAATGAGCGAAGCCTCACAGTACTGGCTGCAATCATTAAGTTAAGTACTATGGGGACTACGAAACTCTGTTTGAATGGAATTCTCTTGGTATCGTTTCTGCAGTGCGCTGCATTGATAAATAAGAAATACATTCTCAGTTCAGTTACGTGCAAAATCGAAGACGCGGATCCGTTCGATGAGGCAGTGAAGAACAATTTCGAACGGATCGAGTACAAGCGCTGCTCGACCCTGCAGCCTCTGACCTGGGTGGCATACAACGAGCGATCGCAGTACTATCAACTGCACATCAATTGGACTGGCTTTAGGCAGTATTTGAGGATGGATCTGGATTTGACTGCTCCGTTAACCAGTTCGCCCAGATGTTGCTACATGGCCGTGGAAAGGCTGACCGAGCAGAACATTGGTTTGGGCGAGAATTGTGAACAGTTTTCCAGTGGCGTCCAGCTGCCCAATTCAACAATTGGATTTATCGTTCAGTGCTATGCTCAGGGCAAACGCATCTATACAAATGGACATGCCACGGTGCCCGAGCAACAGCAGGTGCGGGAGCGCTTGAAGCAGTGGGTAAATCGACGTAAAGGTAAACAGTCAGCGCTCAGTGTGCTTCTGATTGGCATCGATAGCGTCTCTCGACAGCAGCTGATGAGGGCAATGCCCATGACCAAGCAGCAACTCGAATCCAGTGGCTGGTTCGAACTGGCTGGATACAATAAGGTGAAGGGAACACAAAATCCAGATTAGGGCAGAGTGGGAGACTTTAATTAGCGTCTTCATTACCTTCTAGGTGGCAGCCAATACGTTGCCCAATCTACTACCTCTGACCACCGGCTACAATCGCAGTAGTGTTATGTCCCTCTGTGATCCACGCGAGGAACTCGGATTGAAGCGTTGCAAGTTCATCTGGAAACTTTACCAGGAGTTGGGCTATGTAACGGCCTTCGGGGAGGACGATACGCCCATCAATACATTCAATCTGAATATGAGGGGGTTTCGCAGCGTGCCCGTGGACTACTATTTGCGTCCATATCTAATGGCGGCCGAGCAGTGGCTGGATGTGAAAATTGGGGATTCACAGACTTGCCTGGGCTTTCACCATGCGTCGGAGCATGTTTACGAGTATGCTTTGGAGTTTACGCGGCGCTATCTCAACGATAGCTTCTTCGGCTTCTTCTGGACGAATACGCACAGCCACGGAGGCAGTATCTCCCGCACCACTGTCATGGATGAGTATATGCGAGAGTATCTGAATCGTTTGAGGAATTACGGAATTCTGAATCGAAGCATTGTCTTCTTTCTGAGTGATCATGGTTTGAGGGCTGGTCCGACATGGCAGACACCGCTTGGTTGGTTGGAGGACCGCTTGCCATTCCTATACATTTGGTTGCCTCCTCATCTACAGCAATCCCATCCAGAATTTGTGCAGTCATTGAGAGTGAATCGACAGCGTTTAACCAGCCCATACGATTTGTATGTCACACTGAAGCACATACTCCGTATAGGGAGTCCTAATCATCTAAAAGACTTGCTAGGAGATGCCGTAGACTGTCTCAGTTGCCAGAGCCTCCTCTTGCCGGTGCCCATCAATCGCACGTGCGCAGATGCTGGCATTTCGGATCATTGGTGCGCCTGCAGATCGTATTACCGCTATTCCACCTTGTCGGACAGGGATTACATTATGGCCCAACTGTTGGTGCAGCATGTGAACAGCCTGTATAATAACTATCACAATAGCAAATTTGTTAGTCGCTGCGAACCTCTCACTTTGGTTAACATCACTAAGACCTATTTGGGAAGACGTCATACAGCGGATAATCCAACCATATCCCTGCACCGTATACAGGTTATGATGATGCCTACGTTTTCCACGTATGAGGGAACAATATGGTACAATAGCAGTTCCCAGGAAATGCAGGTGACGGGCGTTAGTCGTATAGATAAAATAAAACCCAACTGCCACGATGAACAATTTCGAATTAAAATTTGCAGTTGTCGATAAGTATTTGAATCGAGAACAGAACCAGTTCCTAACCCGGGTGCCAGGGCTACACAACACTGAAACATACGGAAAACTATTTAGTTCCAAATTAATATGTAAATAAATTTAATTGGAATTTTTAGGCGAGCCCGAGTGAAAGTCATTAGCCAATATATACAGTTTCAATAAAATTTGTAAATAATTTAAAAGTTATAGAGGACGTGTAGCAATACATGCAGCAGAGGTAACAGGAGGAGTAATAGCAACAGCGGGTGGCAAATTAACAACTAATGAATGATCTAGAATAAGAGAGGGAGAATGACAGCAGGAGTAAAAGAGCATAAGAATCTACTGTTATATTAAATGTACTATAAATTTATAGTCCAAACAAATCAAATTATATTTTTATAAGATTTATAGATTAGAAACATTGCATGTATAGTAAACACCTTGACAACTATCACACTTCATTCTGGTGGAGCTTTGCTCGTCTTTCGGCCTCAATGACTCGAAATATTTTGTAAGAATGGATAAGATTTCATCTTTCCGCTCTAATAAGAATTCCAATGTAAGATTTTCATAATTTTCGATGCACTGCATCAGGATGCGATAGAGCACCAGTTCCGTGGACAAGAATGTATTTAGCCCGCGCTCAATGCCATCGAGATTATCATCTAGAAACTTGCGTGCCAGCTGAAGGAGCAACTGCATCGACTGCCCATCAAAGTACTTCGCCAGCGCATCAAGCACATCCAATAAGCTGCCCTTATGCCCAATGTGCTCCACAAACTTCGGACCACATGATTTCCTGAGAGAAACCAAATTCAAATGCAGCTGTCCGTCTGCATCACGGTTTATCAGTGACCCGGCTATGGAAGCTAGTGTGGTGGCGCCATCCCCCAAATGCTTGTAGGTGTTGTGCATGCCCAGCAGTGTCTCCTTAAAGGGTATGTCATTCAGAGTGCGCACCTTGTCAAAACGTTGGCCAGCGACATGCCCATGCAGTTTAGACGACTCCTCGGCGATCTTCCCAAAGGTTTGTCTGCAAGCAATTAAACTATTTAATAAAAAGATATTTATATCACGGAGTGAAGAATAACCTGGCTTGATGGTTCACAGCCTGGCGCAAGGATTGGCCATTTGTCAAACGGTTAACTAGACGCAGATTGTTAATGGAGTGCGTAAATATCAGCAGACTGGCGGCTATGTGAAGCACATCGATGGTGCATAAAGGCTGGTCCTCGTTGATTTTCTGCGAAAGCAAAGGAAAAGTTGTAGACGACTGCTGCCTGCGAACAGTAAATTTTAACCACTCCATTTCTCAAGATCAAATAAAATAATAAAATAATTATATTGTTTGTTTTAAAAATCTAAATATAACTGATAACTAACCAATTTTGTTTTGTTTACTCTCTTTAAGAAAGAGTACAGAGTCAAGGTTGTTTCTTTTTCAAACCAAGATCAATGCGCGCGCACAAATTCCAGTTAACAGACACTGACACTTGACAGACTTAACAGACTGTTATGCACAAGTTCATAACAGTAGAGTAGATAACAGAGCTGACTTCATAGCAGAGCAGAGTGCATACATAAAAAAAAGTATAACAGCGTATACCAGAATATATACTATGTATAACAAAATATAACATAATTGTATATACTATATAGCAGAATGAAACAAAATATACAAGCAACGTATAATGTAGTATAACACAGATAGATGACAACATCAACGAATGACTCACCAAATACAAATCGTATACGCTGTTGACCACTCCTGTGCCAGATAGAACAATAGATGACACGTTTATGCCCTTCACGGCTAGCTGAGCAGCTGCATTGACTTCTGCGCTCGCCGCACACAAAGCTGTGGTGGCTTCCATTGCACCCAGACCGACAACGCCGCCAGCTACGCCCAGCCAACTGTTCCGTGATTCTCGCTCAAGCAACGACAGAGATTGACAGTGTTGGCGGCGATCATAGAGACAACTGATGGAGCGTACGGTGCTGTATGCGGCTGCAGTGACTCCCACCACAGCGGCTGCCATCAATATGTTTGGTGCGACAGGGATGGCCATAGCAGCAGCCACGGGCACACTGGCAGCCAATCCGCCAACTGTGGCCAAAGTGTCGCCAGCTTTGTATATAGTACCATATGAAGCAGGCGTCGGATGGACCATTAGATGGACACCATTATCGGGATCATGGCCGAATCGATAGATGCCTTGGCTGGGGGCAATCATTGTGCCTTTGGGTAATCTGTTTTTGAAGACAAATTGCCGCCAGTTGGCATAAACACGGCCGTGCTCATCTATAAAGATCATGCAACAGTTGTCGCTATTCTCGTAATCCTCTCTCAAGCATTTGCGCGTCCGTATAACTGGATGACAGGTGAAATTGGTTGATCGTAGCGCCTGCTCTGGATCCTTTTCTGGTGTCACTAGCACGTAGATTATTGCTGAAAGCAACATACGATTCGTATAGCGCCTTTGTTGCCACACATTCTCAAAGACCTTCTGTCGCTGTCTCTCCAAACTTTTACTGCTTTCCCCGCTAATAAGGTTTGCAATCTTCTGCTTGAGCACCTCCTCCTGATGAGCTGCAAGACTGCATTGAACTTCATTATGTGTTTACTTATTATATATATATGTATTGCATTAACTTACGCATCCCAGATGATTTCAGAGTGTAGTCCACTGCTCAACGCAAAGTCCTGTTGCACCTCGTACACAGAGCGTGTCATTATTTAATTACATAAAACGTATGGAAATTCTCTATAATATACTCGATCATCTGTTTTCTGTTATTTGTCTGGTTGCCACGACAACTGTTAGCTGAGTGTAAGTGTTACAGAATTTGCGCAACCGTTTGTTTGTATGCGATTATCAATGTGTGTACCTGATGATTTCGTACATATATTTTATTCTAAATACATCCGTGTTCATAGTTCAAAATTGTGTTCGCGCGCTTTAGTTTTAGAACGACACCAACTACTTAAGTTCTTCTCACAGGGACGAAAAACGTGTGAGAAATATTTCGATAGGGAAGCCTGAGGTAATCGATACATTTGAAAAATTTATACTTGGTTGTTAACTAATGGAGATACGTGATGATATTAACGTATAAATTTACATTTTATGTTATTTATTTATGGTGCTGCCTTCAATTTCAATTTATTTTAAAGCGATATCAGGCAAATAAAGAAAGGCGCCCAAAATTATTGAAAATATTTCGATAGAGCAAGTAGAATTGATCGATACTTTTAAGATACTAACTATATACTATTGAAAACATAACCAATAGCTTGAAGTATCGATATAATTTGCACAGCCCTGGCATTTTGTTTATAACTAAATACGCGCAATCGCCGGACACAGTTATGCGCTTGACTCGACGTAAATTTCGCAGTTTCAATTCAATTAAATCAAAGAAACACTGGCTAAACTAAAACTATAGTTCGCTGAACACATCAAATCCATCTGCCTTTACGTAAGAATAACAAAAGTGCGCAGTGTGAAAACAAAAAAAAAAAACTTGTAATTGAACATTCAGCGTTGTTGGCTAAAAAGCAGACGCACGAGAAATACCAAGAACAAACATACTCTTGTACATGCATACTCATATGTATAAGTATAAATAAATAAGTATATGTGCGTATGTATATGTATACATAAGCGGCAAGCAACTAACAATTGACATTGTGGCCACCACCTGTTTGTTTATGACGGCGGCTAAAACTTAATATATTAAAAAAATCAAATCACTCGCACACGCAATAGTTAATAAGCCCGCATGCATGTGTCATATATATACATATGTATATTTGTTGTTGCTGCTGTTGATAATAAAATTTAGTAATAGTGTAACTCATGCAAATGCATGTGCATAACCCTATGCGCAGTTAAATAGCAAAATAAAAGAAGAGGAAGCGTCTAACCTACTCGCTGGTCGCGTGTCTAATTTACATCATCTTATTTATGGCTTCAAATGCGCAGCTCGGAAAAATCATTTTGTTAATCGCGATTGCCGTATTTTTCTACTACTTCTTTTGGGTGGCAATACTGCCGTTTATGATACTCGATGAAGGTGAGTATCAAAACAAACATGTATACATGTGTGTGTCCATGTGTATGTGTGTATTTGTGTGTATATGTATGCATATGTGTGTGCCAATATTATTGTTAGCTTTATTAAATAATCTCAGCTTTCATTCGTCTCAGTTTCGCGGCTTTTGTACGGTAATTAAAGTTGCGCAGATTAAATTCGTTTTATCCGTTCCAACTATAACTGTATAAATTGTACATATGTTGTTATATACAGTTACCATTCCCTCCTCTCTGCCTCTCTCTCTCTCTCTTCCTTGTATTTCTCCTTTTGGCTGATGATATAAGGTGTGTACATTGATACCCTGAACTTTTTGAAAATGTGTGAGAAGTGTATGATGCTTTAATGGAGACTTATGCTATACGCAAAACACATATGTTTTGATTTTACTTTAGTTTCTACGATATTCGCACATTTCCTTCATATCAAGCCATATTGATTTAATTCTTATTACAAAAATAATAAGTTGTAAATAATAAATTTACCGTGATTTCAGAAGAAATAAAAAAAAAACGTCACGAAAATCGAATAAAATTGACCAAAGTCAGGGTATTTCCACGTCGACTATAGCCGACAAAAATACACATGTTTTTAATTTACTCGCAGTAATAGCTAAATTTTGTTGACTTTCTTACTCATGTGCACTTAGCTGTGTTTGAAGTGTATCTTATGTTCTATCATACCCCATTTACGGCGCTTTTGTTTTTATCACTTAAATTACAAGCGACCAATGTCAAGGTCGTTTAACCAACTCGCTCTCTAAATAGCTAACTCTCTCTTTCTCTCTCTCTCTCTCTCTCTCTTCTGTTTCTTAACTGACACTCTTGTGTCTCTCTTAGGTAATCCCATATTGTCGCTGTTTCCGCCGCTGAAATACGCATTTATCGTGCCGACTGTATTCGGGGTCATCTGCCTGGGCGGCATTGCCGTATTCAGCTTCTATCACATTTGGAGCATTACGGCACAATCGAAGCGAGCCTAAAGATCAGACCCAAAGGCAGATGAGGTGAGTTGCGACACGACGTCAATAGAGTGGAGTGACGCCGGCATTATCAGTGATTGAACGATTACAAGTGGCTTTCGGCGCATTGGAGCTCAGTTGGAAACAAGATGCCACAGTGGCTGGTCATTGGCATCTCTGGTGTCACGTGTGGTGGAAAGACTACTTTGGCGCACAGCTTGCGCGACTACTTCAAGGGATTGCGCAATGCGCCGCTCTGGAATACGCCCTATACAATTGGCGATGTGCAGCTGATCTCACAGGATGATTACTTCCTGCCAGTGGAAGATAGACGACACAAACGTGTCGACAAATTGAATGCGATCAATTTTGAGCTAATCACCTCGTTGAATACAAAACAAATGTTGGCGGACATTGCGCACATTATCAATGGGCCCACAGAACAGATTGCTACGTATGCAAATTTTGAGCACTATGCGCTGCAGTACCAGCAACAGCAACAGCAGCAATTGCAACAGCAACAACAGCAACATCAACAACAGCAGCAGCAGCAACAGCAGCAGCAACAACAGCAACAGTTGCAGCAACTGCAACAACAGCAGCAGCAATACACTGCCAGCTATCAGCTGCGTAATGGCAAACATCTGCCACCTGCTGCCTATCAATATCAGCAGCAACAACATGTGCAGCAACATCCACAGTTACAACATCACACGCATCGTCAGCACCATGCGGATCATCTGATGCGTCTCAATATTAATGCCCAGATTGCCGCTCAGTTGCGCGATAAGAAAATCAATGTCCTACTCATCGAGGGCTTCATGATCTTCAATCAACCCGAGCTGCTGGCGCTTTGCAATCTCAAATATCATTTCCATTTGCCGTACGAGAAGTGTTATCAGCGTCGCATTCAACGCACCTATGATCCGCCCGATGTTACTGGCTATTTTGAGCTATGTGTCTGGCCGTACTATGAGAAGAACTTTGCCGAGTATCGCGACTGCAAGGATATTACGTTCCTCAACGGCGAGATTAGCAAGGAGAAGATCTTCAAGTTTGTGCTCCAGCGTATTGTACACTATTTCGAGGAGCGTTGCGATGTGCCCACCGCCTCGCCGGTTGCCTGTCCGCCGCAGCAGAAACGTTTCGGTATGCTCTACATGGCCACAGCATCCAGCAATAATAATCATCTGCACACCGCGTGTCCCATGGAGCAGTAGCCAGCAGGAACTGGGCCTAAGTAAATCTAAGAAGGGGTGGTCTTAAAAGTTTCCAAACTTGAAACACAGATAAAGAAATTGGTGTAAGTTTTCAAACTACCCTCGCATGTAAAAAAGCAAAATCATGTACATTTAAAGTCTATAGAATTCTATATAATTCTATATTTAGTTGTTTTTCCATTAGTTTTAAGCATATGGACACATTCTCTATAGAGTCTAAAACGGGTTTGTGAACAAAAATGTTGAAAATAAAAGGTTCAGGAATATATATTTAACTGTGCTAAGTATATATATATTATACTATATACTACTATACTATAGCAAAAAGAATAACTGCAAAATCACGTGAATGAAATTCAATATATTATTAATACTATTTAGATCATTAAATGAGAAGTTTAGCGTCGACTGTAAATATTATAATGTATCATATAACTATATAAGATTATGTATGGACCTCTACAAAAACTAAAACTATCAATTTTTTTTCTTGTGCGAAACAAAACACACAGTGAATTAAAATATACGCTATATATTTACACCTGGAAAAGAAGGCGACGAAAAACCTGATTTTGTTAAGATTTGAATTTTATTGATTTTTTTTAATTTTAGTTTTTTTTATTGCATTCATTTTGCGCTCACATGGAGTTCTTTAATGTGTGGGGGAACGGGTTGAGTGCGTGCCTCGGAACACAAATATTGAAAAAATAAATACATTATATATATATCATGTATAAGTAGCATGCACGATTAATATAAATATACAGTACTTTGTCGAAGGGGTTTGATTAGCTCTGCATGCACGAATTTATTGCCAATTGGTTGAATGAGTAGTTTAGTTGGTGCCGGCTACGGCTTGGATTCGATTATATCAATTTGTCAACTATATATGCTTAAAAGTATGTTAATAACTTTATGCTTAAATATGCGGGTTACGCTGCAAGTCCCAATGGCAACTGCAAGGAAACAAAGCAAAGTCGATTTAGTCTGAGTTGATTTATATTTATTTAAATGTCTAGTTTAGGCAAACGCACCTTAGAGCGCATCCCAGTCGGTTTGACTATTGTATACCTCCTCCTCTAGCCAAACGGCGTAGTTGGCCTTAAAGTAATCTGTTAGCTCCACCTTGCGATCCCACCAGCCGGAATGGCCAAAGAATGCAAAATCTGAATGCGTGAGTATCTCGTCGCTGGGAAAGCCACCTTCGACGCCATAATCATGCAATTGTTGATTCTGTTGGCCGCTGCTATTGTTGCCAACTCCACCTCCGCCGCCGCCGGCGCTGCTGCCATTGTTGCCATAACCATTGGAGTCCCGATCCCCACTTCCATTGCCCGCATGCATATTCGACTGCTGTGCGTTCTCGGCATTCTGTGCAGCTGTCCCATTGTTTCCGCTGCCGACGCCGCCACCGGCGCCGCACTTTTGCGTCGCCTCCGGATAACGACGCAAATTGAAGCGATCGACACAGGCGCGCAGCGTGCATTCCTCTGCCTGAAAGTCCCAGGGCCGTGACTCGAGATCATTGCCGAAGGCCCAATCATCGTTGAGACGATGCCGCACCTTTGCATAGATGGCACTCAGAGTCTTCATATTGGATTTGCGCCACTGGCGACCCAAATACTTTGTCTGCATCTTCAATAGCTTCAGCACATAAAGCTGCATCATTGCATGTCGAACTTTGAGTGTCTTCTTCAATATGGGCGCCGATTTGAATACGACTAACATCATAACACGTGAATGCTTCCATTTGATTAGCTTGTTTAGTATACGCAGCAGATTGATGCACGAAAACACGTTGCGCCAGGAGTATGGCTTATCGGACATCTCACCGCCATAAACAAAACTATCGCCACTTAAATCCGGCTGTTCGCCAATAACACACGACGGAAAGTCGAGCAACGGTATCGAATTCTTTGTATTCACATATTCTGTAATGGTCTGATTGAAGAACTTCAGCACTAACGGAATGCAATTGGCGAAAACCAAATGCTGGGACATAAACTCAAACTGATAGACATGATTAATCTTGAAATGCTTCAGATAGAGCAGTATTATAGCGGAGACAGCCTTCACAATGATTTCCTTGTGGCGTCCCATGTCAACGGTCAACTTCGTTGACTGTGTAGCCGTCAGCGGCATCTTCTTGGGTAGCACATCGGCCATGATGTTAATGCTCTCCGTCTTCGATTTGGATGTGGGTGAAGCGGCCAGCAATACCTTTAGCAGTGCAATCATATACTGCGGCAAATTGGGCAGTATGGCTTGGTAAAGTATCTCGGCTGGAGTCAACTTAATTTCATCCTCGTGCGTTGAAATTGGATTGCGTGCAATGTCCTCCTCCTTCTTGATTTGCATATCAGCCAAACTCACATACATGTGACGTTGCAGGGTCTTGAAACCCTCATGAATTGGCTGCGGCAGGCCAGCTAAACTCTCGTGATCGCCGATCAAAGAGTAGCCAATGAACTTATTACGCGAAATATCCAGGAATTGATCAATATCCTTTTGGCGCACCTTGGGCGTCCACGGCAAGCGCGGTGTTATCTGCACAGCCGGCACTGCTACTGGCGGTTGCATGTGACTTGGTTGATTGTTTGGATTAGCCGTTGCAGTGCTATTGTTGCTGTTGCCCGATGTGGAAGCGGAGGGATCGTCAAAGGGCCGATAGTACTGGGAGAGTTCGTCTTCGCCATTGCCAGAGCCGGTTCCTGTACTTGAGTTGCCATTGTTGGCGTTCGGTCCACCCTCATTGCCAGACATCTCCATATCGATTTGCTCTGGTTCGTCCAAAAAGCGTTGCTTCATCAGGGAGCGCCTGTTAAGAGAAATTCATGAATAAATAATTGTCATACGTATTCAAATTTAGTTAAACCCACTTGAAGTTCCTTTTCGGATATTGATTCTCTAATATATCCGTTGCCGTTGCAGGTGGCGAACTAGCACGCATGCATTTGGTCACCTCCAGTGTGTCCTCGGTGATCGGTTCCAGCCCGACCTTCGCCCTGTACTCATTCTTGAGATTCTTCAGCACATCCATGCCTCCAAGTCCCAGTAGTGAGACCTTCCACAGTAGCAGCACAACCTTCTTCATGGGAAACTGTGGTGCAGCACCACTGCAAAAGCGTGTAATCATACCTAGCAATTTGACAGCGAGCAGTTCACCATCTGGCAGGGGACTGTTGATCTCCTGTACAAATGACTCGGCCAGCTGTTTGTAATCCTCACTGCCTTTCTCCCGCTCATCACGTATTGTCTCCGTTATAATATACAGCACTGAGAGTATGACTCGTATATCAGTCGAATCAACTAGCGTCACATTTGTAATCTTCACTGCCACAATATCAGGAGAACATGCCGTTTCGATCTCCATGTTGAGCAAATCAATGAACGATGAGAACACGCCCAGCTGATAGAGTACAATGACATTGTCGCGAGTATTCTGATGCTGTTCCTCATCGGATTGCACTTCGGCCCAACAGCCCTGAGCCAAATAGAGAATACAGCGTGCCGCCTGCATGCGGAAGGAACGATCGGAGACTTCCAATTGATCCACTAGTTTCATCACAATGCTGCGCTGCGAGGTCGCGTCCTGTTTTTGCCAATTTGGAGGCAAATCATATAGCTCCATTTGGTCCTCGAATGCTTTCACATTCATTTGGAATTCACTGAACTCAGTGTAACTGTAGAGTTCGGCGATTTCATTTTGATAGCTATCCACATCGGAGTATACGAAATCTAGATCGGGGCCGTCACAATTGGCGTCCACGTCGTGAGTATCCTGCTCGAACGAGTTGTTTATGGATGATAGCATCATTTAGAGGCTGTTTATTCGTTCTTCTGGACAAGTTACAACAAATATGTGTGTGTATATGTGTATGTGTATGTGTGTGTATTTGTATGTGTGATTAGAAATGTGTATCCTTGTGTGGCACAGCTGCTAAGGGCGCGCCCTTTTGTCACTACACTTTGCCAAAAGCGCGCATACTATTTGTGCGTTAAGCACTGCATTTCACCATAAATTTTGCAAACATAATTCTTCAACTAACTATCCACAAAAATGAAGCACAAAAGAAAATTTTTAGTGTGTGACCAAATTACAGTTACATTTTAATACCAAGTAAACTAACATATCGATGCCCGCACGTCGATAATAATATCGATATATCTTGATTACGCCCGTAGCCTCCCCCAGCAGGTATTTATTTGTGTTTTCGCCCAGTACCGGCAGCAGTTTATATTTGATCATCAAAACAAAACGATTACGAAATAAGTAAGCAATACTACCGAATATAGTTAATAAAATGTGAAGCATGGCTGAATTCATTTTGTGGATAGTGCGTTGCCAAAGAGTGCACAGCTGGTTCCCTTTACTAGCACTTTGTACTTTGTACCCGGCGTGCATATCAGCGTGAGCTTGCAGATTCCTATTGGCATACACATTGTGAATAGCATAGCTACAAATATATGTGCTATATTATATGGATCAGTAATTGTGAAATTGTGCATTTATAATTTAAAGAAAATGGCTGGTCGTTCGTTGGTATCCCTTATGTTTGGTGCTCTAGCTGCAGCCTTGGGCACATACATCTATTTCACCAATCAAGTAATTACAACTCCATAAACTACAAAAACAATTCAAGTTCGCTACAAGTTTGTATGCATGCACAACAAAATATCGCGTGGGGGTACTAATAACTTTTATCTAATCAGCGCATTTCTCACACGCACACGTGCTACCTACATATCAAACATATCTATACTGTAATACACAAATCGTTGACTCATTCGTAATTTGGATGTGCCTTTGACCTTCACTTGGAAAAACCATTGGCCGGCTGAGCCAGTTCTTAATAGTGTTGGTGATTTATTGCCATCAAATCTGGCTTTATTTTTGTATTAAACGCTAATATCAGCCTTACGATAATAGCAATTAAATTTATTAAATTGATATTGCTTATCTACTAAATGAACTTGTGAAAATACGATCAATTTCTTATAATCGTTATTCATTCAATTTTAACGTGTATTATTGAACATCTATCGGTATTTATTGCTGTTTTGATGAACTAGCTTTTTTTGACAACTCCTCAGCACTGATACTAAATGTCTATTCGTATTGGCCTAATTGAGTCTTAATAGATACGTGTGTATTCGTTATTATTTGCAGCCATCTCTCTCGCTTCCTATTAAATATGCATATCAGACACATTCAAAGCGTTTCACGGCAGGCAGTCAGGTGCTTCCGATTATCTACAACAAGAACAACAAATCGTAATTTTGGTATAGCTGCAATAACAGTAAATAAATGCCCGCGTTACTGCGTTGTCCTTTTGCCATTGGTCGCAGTTGTCAGCAATGTTGAGTGCAGTGCGGATTTAGCAACGAAGTCACATTACTCCACAGCATCTGCCGTGAGTAGTTCGTTCTTTGTTGGACTAACATTTAGAGTAGCTGAATCAACTAATATTGTGTGCGCCGTTTTATTGTTACTTGCCTTTGGTCTTCATCAAAATTCTGTTGCTTTATCTGCCTGTTTACCCGCCTGCCTGCTTTCTCTCTAAACAAGTAAATATCCTTTTGACGTTCTCTTAAAGGTCGACATGTCGAACGAAGATTACAAGAACGCAGCCTCGATCTACGATTTCACCGTTAAGGATACGCATGGCAATGATGTCTCGCTGGATAAGTACAAGGGTCAAGTTATCCTTGTCGTCAATATTGCCTCGAAGTGTGGTTTGACTAAGAATAACTATCAGAAATTGACCGATCTGAAAGAGAAGTTTGGTGAACGCGGCTTGACCATCCTGAACTTCCCATGCAATCAATTTGGCTCCCAGATGCCAGAGGCTGATGGTGAGGCCATGGTTTGCCATTTGCGTGACTCAAAAGCGGACATTGGTGAAGTCTTTGCCAAGGTAAGAATTTAATTATATATATATACATATGGTTTAAAACATTGTTAATGGAGCTTTCCTTTTTGTTTATAGGTTGATGTGAATGGCGATAAGGCAATCCCTTTGTATAAGTATTTGAAGGCTAAGCAGACTGGCACCTTGGGTAGCGGAATTAAATGGAATTTCACCAAGTTTCTGGTGAACAGGGAGGGCATACCAATTAATCGCTATGCACCCACCACCGATCCCATGGACATAGCCAAAGATATCGAGAAACTATTGTAGATCTTGTATGTAGTCTATAAGCATTGTGACTAACTATCTATATAACTTATACTGTTTTCGGCTTTAGCTTACGAACTAGTCCGACTAAAAATGTAATTGTTTATTGATTTATCTTTTCTGCTAATGTATTCTCAAATAAAGAAGAAATATTAATTGTAACGTACAAATTAAATGCGTACTTACCTCCATGATGGCCATGCGCGCTTGTCTATACAGCTTGGCCAAGATACCGACATTCATTATGACGCCCTCCCCCTCATTTTTAGGCTTGCGGACCAATTTATAGTGTATCCAAACCATGTCATATTCGTGATTCGTCATAAAATATATAGAAATATGTAATAAGGCATATATATATATATATACATATGTATATGTATATATATATATGTATATAGATTTTTTTATGCTTTTGAAAAGTAGCTGAAATTTGAAATTTGGATTTACAAAATATAAATTTGTTTGTATACATAGGTAGAGATTTCAATTTACCTACTAGTACTAGCCATAAAACACATTTCAAAGGGACTTGACTAAATATGTTGTTGAGTGGGGACCCAATAACTGTGCACAATTAGGCTATTTCCCCGCCAAATGTGAAATAGCTGCTGGCGGGAATTATAGCTATATCAAATACTAAAATGGCTTCAATGTAGCTACAACATCTCTAGGGATACTTTCCCATCAATGCAAAGTATTTGAAAATGTTAAAGTTCTTCGAAGATGTTTCTAAAATACTTAGTCCAAAATTATTCATAAGCTAAAATTATGCGAACGCACAAAGATAAGAAAACAAAGATGCTAATATTTAACTTTATCTAGATTTTTTAAATTGTTGAGCTTGCTGTTTCAGGCCTTGGATTGCTTCTGCATATGTAAATATAATAGTTATTTAAATTTTTTTTTTGGTTTTTGTTTATTTATTTAAATAATTATGTATTTGTTTTAGGTGCAATTAATCATTAAATTAATTAGTATTATTGTTTATATAAGTTTCATACATATTTATACGCACATGTATACATATATATACATACATATATATATATATACATATACACACATACATTTATATATATATATATATATGTATATATATATATTATATATGTTGTTTTACTGTTGTTGCCTGTTTAAAACCTTTTAACCATCTTCTGCTCTAATACGTCTACTGAGTGCTCTTTTTGTTTGTTGTTTTCTTTGTCTTTTGTTTAGTTCAACTCGTAAATGTTTTTTTTTGTCTTTTATTACTTTTTGTTAACGTATACACACACAATTGTTATAGTTTGTTGTTCTTTTACATATATTGTTTTCAATAAATTATATCAAACTAATTCGAAACGCTTTTCTATTTTTATTTATTTATAATAGTTAATAGTTATGTTTTTGTTTTAGTTGTTGGAATGTTTTTATATGCATATGAGTTGTGAAGTGTGTAGGTGTAGGTGTGTGTCTGTGTATACTTGTGTGTGTTTTGTATTTGTTTTTGTTTACTATTGAACAGAACTTTATTAAATATTATTAAGCAATTGGCGACATATATTGTACACGCTACGAATATTGCTAAAAAATACCTGCACATTGTTCTTCCTCTTCTTCTTGTTCATTTTCTTGTATTTTTAAATATTTTTTGTTTTGTTCAATATATGTATATATATATTTTGTTTGTTTGTTGTTGGCAAAGCACTTTGGGCAGGCGCTTGTTTAATTGTTAAATACTTTGATTGTTTAAATATGTTAATGTTGTTTGTTTGTTTGTTTAAACAATTCTATACTCTTTCGAGTTGCATTTTTAGTGTAGTGTTTTTTCTTTCCTATATATCATAATCGTATATAGTTAAGTAGTTTATGCAGCTAAGTAATTCCCTCTTATTTCTTTTTTATTTAAACAAATATTCAAATATAATTTTATTCATAACATATTTATATATACGATATACAATATAGCTGTTTTTTTTTTTAGTTTTTGCCAAATTAATCAAACATAATTAACAAATTGTGTGAGAAGCTCTTAATTTAATCGTTGAACTGTTTTGGTTTTTTTAATTTTTCTTCAGTTTTTTTATTGTGAACAATTAATTTTTGTAAGTAAACAAAAATTTTGCAAATCATTTTTATTGTATATTTTTGCTAAATGTTTTTGTTATATATATATATTATATATGTATATATATATATATATATATATATATATATTTTATTTCGACTACATTTGCTTTTGAAATATGTTTTTTTGCACAATAAATTTATATATTTAATTAATTTTTTATAGATAAGTAGATTGTTGTTTTCTCTTTTCTATATTAATTCATTTATATATATGCATATATATATATATATATATATATATATATATATATATATATATATATATATATATATATTTTATTTTTGGATTATACATTTCAATAATTTATTTTTGGTAACTTTTATTTAGGAACAAAAGCTTAGAGTTTTTTCTAGATTTTGTCATGTAGAAACTGAGTTTAAAGTTTTGCGAATGCGAAAATTTTTTGGGAAGCAACCTGAACCTTGAATAGAATATATAAATATATAAATATATATATATATATATATATATATATATATATATATATATATATATATATATACATACATACAATATAGCCTTTTATTTGTCTATATATATATTTGTTTAAGTATATGCATGAAATAATGTAACCATAAACAAATTAGCAACAACTTTTAATTTGTCCGGAGCGTCTTCTTAGGATTTTTTATTGTATTATAATTATTTATTATTTATTATAAGTCATAATTTACTTAAAATGTTTGCAATTCTCGAGTTCATTTTGTTTATGTTTTTATATTTATTTTATCTCATTTTATATATTTGAAGAAATTCAAAAAGTTTGTTTGGCTTTACAAGTAAATGCCATCCATAATTATTTATACGCCCGCATTAGAACCGGCTCCAGTTCCAGCTCCAGCTGCAGCGCCTGTTCCGGCTCCATCATCGACCAGCGCCGACTGTCCGCCGGCAGGTGGTTGCTGTTGTTGCGGTGGTGGTGGTGGCATATACTGCGGATACTGTGGATACTGCGGCGGCTGCTCACCGCCTATGAGGCCCAGCTTGTCTGTGAGTTGGTTGGAGAGAGAAAGAGAGAGAGAGAGCGAGGTCAACAGCATATAAGATAAATGTTTTCTTAAGGATTTGCTCAATTGAATGACAATTACATTGATACGATTACAAATACGTATACGCCATATATAATACACTTCAATTGACTTCTAGAGGGAGCGGGGGCATTATTAAAAAGCTTTGTTATGTTATTTGAAAGCATAATCATGAATTAACTAGGTCCACATCGAATAAAGCTAATAATAACTTTATTAAACGTGTCCTCGAATATGTACAATTATTATTTAGTTATGAAGCGTAGAATATTTCATGTTGCCCAACCAACTCGTATATCAATTTGAGTTCAGTAAATGTGATTTCAGTTTCATTCAGTCCCCCGTTCAAACTCTTGGTGCATTAAAATTTAAATAAATTTTCCACATATATATATATATATATATGTATGGAAAAAACAAAATCAAAACACATTAATTATATTTGTTTTTTTTTTTGCAACAACATCGATAAGAGTTAACAAATCATAAAGCACACTCGCAAATGTTTGAAATGATAACGGAATTTGCACACAATAACGATAACTCACACACATGCAGATAAAATGATAACCGATATTTTTGTTCGTTTTAGCTGTTGCTTACAGTGTTCGATAGTTTTGTTTTTGCGAATGGTTTGAATTGAGTGTGTAATGTCTTTTTTTGATCTGGTTCAATTGCAGTTATTTTTTTGAATTTCTTTCATGTTGTTCTTGTTGTTGTAGTGCTGTTGGTTTTTTGGTTGTAATTGTTGTTGTTCATATTATATTGTTGTTTATGAGCGTAATTATTGTCCAGTCGCCACGTCATCCGTTGGACTCGGTGGGTCATCGGTCAATTTCTCAGCCAATGGAGTTTTCTCAAGTGTCGTTGGTGGTGGTTCGGATTTGAGTGTGTGGTGTGGTGGTTGTTGTGGTGGTAGTGGTGCTGATTCTGATGCTGATGCTGTTGCTGGTGCGGATGCATGAACCTGCTGCAAAGCAGGAGATGGCGAAGCAGCAGCATCATCCGACATGAAAGGTTCTACGAGAAATTGGTGGAATTGCATTTTTGATACAAGCCATTAAAATTGAACCAATGTTTTTAAATAACTTCTTGTGTGGGTGAATGTGACAACTATTTGTAAAAAAATAAATAGCTTTTAAGTGATTTGTGCACCTAGCAATAATATTTGCAGTTGAAATATTTTGCTTTTTCTGACTATTTTTTACCTTAAATTATAAAAGTTTAAAGAATTTGCTCATTTGAATAGTTCTTATTGGTAAACATAACATAAAGCTAAAAGCTTGCACAAATTTTTTGCATTTATTTTCTTATTTCTCTTCGTCTTTCTCTGTAATTGTTGGATAAAAAAGTTTGGTGAGTGTACACAGTAAATGTGGACGTGGCGTGGCGGAGGCTTGGGCGTGGACGTGGGCGTTGGGTGTGGAATTGTAGTGTATAGAAAAATAATCAAACATTTGGAAAAAACAATACAAAAGAAAATAGAAAAAACTTTTTTTGCAGTACTTTATGCATTTGCTGTTGACCTTGGTCAAATACTCTATATATGTATAAATTTAATTACTGGGGGCGTGGCGTGACGAGTTCGAGTATGTTACAAAGGGACAAAGTTACTATCTAGTATGCCAAAAAAAAGGAAAAGAAAACATAAACGAAGCACTAGTAATATGATATTATGGACTACGCTAACTATATTTCAATTACAATGAACCAGTACTAGTTCCTACAAATTACGGGGTAGAACTGAATATCGTAAAGGTCATACTCGAAATAAACGTGGCTTCAGCGGACACAGGGTGTTTCTGGTGCTCAACCCAAACATATAGAGCAACACACACATAAAACACAATGATAATTACACTAAAAAAAGACAAAACACGGCCTTAAATCAAATTACCGAACCTGGTGCGTATTATACGATAGTATGGAACCAGATGATGTTGAACATTTTTTTAATTTTTGGTTTTTTTGTGGTTGTTGGAGCGCATGATATGCTAAGTACAATTGGATGCAATGGCTCGATGAATCGTTCGATTTCTTATTTTTTTGTTATCGATTTCGATAAGGCGTCAATTTCAAATTCAAATTCAGTTTTGAAGCGAACGATCATCAAACGTACGACAGTTGAACTGTGAGTTTTGCTCTCTACTCTTTAGCAGTTGTTTAAATGAGTTTTGATTTTTATATATAGTTGGGTTGATTTTGTTTTAGCATTTGTTTGTAACTAAGTTACATAGTAATTGTTCTTATAGTTAGTTTTTAGCAATCTACATAAAGTTACCTAGAGAAAAAAATTGTGTCGGAATAAAAAAAACGAAACAAATGAATTTAGTTTTGCGTAGTTGTAAAAATAATAGAAAATCAAATTAGAGCTAAAAGAAGTTTTAATTATTATAAATTATATAAAAAAAGAGTTATATTTGGGATTTCATTGGAGGGAGTGTTAAATTGTGTGTACTTGATTTGTTGATTGTTTGTGTGTGGGGTGTTTTCCTGGTTTGGTTTTGTGTATGAGATTGTAAACACGATTAAGGAATTTCCGCACGATTAACTTACTTGCGATGATGCCAACAATGACCAGTCCAATAACGCCCATAATGATCATCATCTGCAAAGTGAATGGATATAAATTAACAGAAATTTAACAGGTGCTTTGCCCACTGACCTTCAAGTTTTGCAACCAGAATTTTCGTTTTAGTTTGCCAGCCTGCTGCTCGAACTGCGAGGCACCCTGCTGCAAGGCATCGGCACGATCATCCAGCTCCGACAGCTTGGCATCTCGCTCCAGCACTTTCTCCACATTCGTGCGCATAATGTCTACGACCTGAGAAATAGTGAAGCGGCAAGTTAATCAAGTGGAACATATACTATATATATATAAAGAGTGCGAGAGAAAGAGAGAGAGAAATGCTTACCTCATCGACTTGGGCTTGCGTTTGTTGCAAGCGCTTCTGTGCCGCAATTTGTTGGGGATTGCGTGGTCCGCCCACAATCTCACCATCGCCGCCCTCACCCGCCGGTGGGCCATCAACGGGGGGTGCATCGCCAGCTGCTGCAGCATCCGCCCTACAGATAGATAAGCCACATCATTAGTCATCCAATAACGGTGACTCTAATCAACTCCCCGCGGAGCACTCAGAATGATTTAAGTATTGGTCTAGCTAGGGTTATTAAGTTACACATGATGTGGTAGCAACATCTACAGAAGATACATCTTAATATGCGTGTGTATATGTATTAGAGGGGGCAAAGTGCGCAAGTTCTAGCCGAACTACTCCATAGAGCTGGGCACTTACGGTTCCTTATTCTTGTCTTTCTTGCCCATGCTTTAGTGTGCGGCTTAGAAAGTAATTAAAATCAATATCAAACTTCAATAAATTATACCCTTTTCAATATATTTTTCATTTAACATATATGAACATCATGCATTTAATATGCACATTAGCATCTCAAGTAAAGAAAAGGAACAACAACAAGGTTTTTTTGCATGACTAACTCATGAGGCACGACAGCTTGTGTTTAAGTTTATCGATTTCTCGGTGCGGTGTGGGAAAGTTGCCATGTGATGCGATGGTATCAGCGGACAGGGGCACGTCCAACAACGTTGGCCCAGGCAAAGGGAAAAAATATTGTTGAGAGGTGGCAACGCACACAATAGATCCCCAAATGTATCGCACTAAGAATTGCAAATTGAACAAATGCTTTATATTATTGGGCAACTATTTATATGACACGTTTTGTGCGTGGTCATGCGGCGTATACTTTATTTTGTGTGTGTATACAGTGAAAGCTCTTCGGAGCGAACACCTACATACGAATCCTACAGGCAAAAAAATTAACATAAAATAGATTCAGTCTGAATTTTACATTTGCAATCGTTATTGGTACATTCCTAGTACGTTATCGATTAATAATTAGCATGTTTGCCCAGTTTTCGAGTTCGAAAACATTGCTATTTCATTGTTTTGAATTTGTTGATGCTGTTGGGACAGCGTTGGATCGTTTTTTCAACTAGAAAGTAAGCTAAATTCAGCGGTTCGCCTCAAGGGCGCTGTTGATTAATAGACCTTTCACTGTATTGCCTTTTGTTTGCGCGTAACGATTAGAGAGAAAGAGAAATCAATAATTTCCATTTACTTACATTGCTTTTTGTTTGGGTTTGTTGTTGTTGCTGTTTTAACAGCCGCTGCTGTTGTTGTTGTATTAACAAATTTGAACGTCGCCCAAAATCTTGGACAGAAATTGCGATGACGGCTGACTGTGTCCGTTGTCCGTGTCCCGTGGACTTTTATGCACTTGGCCAAAACGTCTTTAGTTGGGGGTTGTTGCCGGATACCGGAGGGGAGGTCGTTGAGTGCAGCGAAACTTTGGCTATTCGTTGTTTTTGTTATCGCTCTCGCTCTCCCTTTCTCTGTCTCTCTTTGCTGACCGTTACACTCGCTCTCTCTCGCTCGCCTCCACGCTCTTTGTGAGCTTTTCCTCAATGAAAACGCTCAGCCTCAACACACAGGCAACAAAACGGGGAAATAACTAGCAGGCAGATGCGTGTGTGTGAGTGAGTGAGAGAGTGTGTATGTGCGGGTACCACTTGCCACGACAACCTTTTGCAAGCAGCGCTGTGTGTGAAGGAATCCTCTGGCCCTTGTTGTTCAAACTGTTGGATGAATAAAGTATAAAAATAGTTGCATACTATTTTTAGTATTCGTTAGCTTATGCGTTATGTTTATTCTATTGAATTGTCGGCTTCAAATGTTTAACGCCCACACGAACACAATCACACACTCTCACATACACACACACTCACACACAGACAACTTGGGTGTATTCAATAGTTTTTCATTTTCACATACTTATAGTTTGTTACAAATTTTATTGCATACCCCTAGGCGCAATTGAAATCAATTTTAAGGCTCTTTAAAATGTATTTCTGAACTTTTCTAATTGCTTTTGCATTTGGCCCAAAATTTGCGTTACTTGACAAAAAATCAATGAAATTTTACACAACACAATTTTTTGCTAACTCAATTTGAGAGCTTCAATTAAACAAGTTATTCATATTTATTAATATGTGGTAAAACTTAGTTGTTGGATTAACACAAACTTTAGCTGTTATAATATATAAATTTTATTAATAAATTATCTACATTTTCGTAGCACAAAGAAAATTTTCACTTACGACGTTTTTAGCCAACTGCGAAAACTTGCAGCTTTCCTAACTGTTATGTGTATTTGGAAAAAAAGCTCGCACAACAATTAAGGACGAGTACCAAAGCTCAATGAATGAAAACGGGCGAGCAGCTTTTTTCTTATAGTCCTAAAGATATGAACTAACGAGTAGCATTGATTTCTACGGGCTTAAGAGAGGCTTCCGGAATTTTGTCTGTATCCAAACACGATACATCTTGAGACAACGTCCCCGGTTGACCTGTAATCGTCTGTCCACTATAAGCTGTTCCTCCACTAGCCCAGTCTTGGCTAGCATGCTGCGCAACTCTTGTTCTGTGAAGAAATAGACCATGGTGCCGTCGCCACGCACATAGAAATTATCCTCCAGGCATTTACCGCTCTTAAAACGCAATTGCGCAAGATCATAGCGTCCGTAGTCCCGAAATATCAGTAAGCCACCAGGTTTAAGGTAGCGATAGCAATTCTCTAGCACACCTTGCATTTTCGAAGGCTCAATTGCAGAGAGCACAAAGATCATGACAATAATGTCCTGTGAGTTTTCGTCGAATGGGACGTTCCACTTCTCCAAAGTGGCATCCATCACAAAGACTTCGCATCGTTTATCAGCGAATTGCGGTTGACTACGCAGGATTTCGATTGCACGGGCCGAGAAATCACAGCCATAGACTTTCAACTGGGATTCCGTGCTGTACTGGAGTATGGGCAAAATGGTATTGCCAACTCCACAGCCCAATTCAAAGATGCTGCGTGGCTCCGACTGCTCGTTGTTCGACATTGGCGCCAGTTCGGGAAATTCCGTGAACAGCCAATGGCGATCTTTGAAGAAACGATTATCGTGTATGCCGTAAAACGAGTCCCAGAACTTGGGCGCCTCCGATTGAAAGCGTTCGCGCTGATCACTGCTCATCTTAATAGTGGAATTCTTTGCTACAGCTGCTTGCGCAGCTTCCTCCTGCTCTGTATCCCATTCCACGTGGTCCCTGTGGAATACATTTTAGACATATTGTTTGTGGGTGTTATTTGTATTCTGTATATACCATGCATTAAACTCGAACACCTCCCGCGCATCGCTGAGTATACGATCACCAGCTCCACCCGGTTTCTTGCGCTTGCGGGTGTGTTCCCAAGTTTTGCTGGCAAAGCAACGTTGCAGATATTTACCATGCGTTGTGCTTGTAAACGTCGGCGTCATCCGTGAGCAAGCGTGTGCCAAACTGTGGACGCTTTTCATTGTCAGCAGCATTTTCAACAGGCTCAGTTGATTCGCTACTCATATTCTGATTTCTACAAGGATAATTAACTTTGTAAACAATGAACCGCGTTGTAGCTGACCATATGGCGCGAAATGTAGCCAGACTGTCCCAGCATTTTTGTCATGTGGCAACACCAGTGCGTGTGTGTGTGCGTGTTTAATCGTCTGGCCTCCACAGTCTATCGGTTAGTATAACAAAACCGCAAAATAAGTTTTGTTGTATGCGTTGTGTTGCTTACTGCAGCAAATTGAAGCAATTTATAAATAATCAATCCGAAACATTTGATTAACAAACAAAAAATCTTCAAGTTATAGTAGATTGTGCAAGAAAACATTTCAAAATGATGAACGAGGCTGCTGCACTGGCCAATATGATTCCCTACGACACAATTGGACTCTACGAACAGCCCAAGCCTCGTTTCATCTTCAAGATGCCACGGGTGGTGCCCGACCAGAAGTCTAAGTTCGAAAGCGATGAACTTTTTCGGCGCCTGAGTCGCGAGAGTGAAATTCGTTACACGGGCTATCGGGAGCGCAGTATTGAAGAGCGTCAAGTGCGCTTCATGAATGGCTGCCGTGAAGGACATACCGAGACGAGTTTTGTGGCATCTGGCACCAATTTGCAGCTGGTGTTCAATGCCAATCAGAATCCGTACCTGCACGACAAGGAGTGCGACTTTGATAAGGAGCACGGCAAGGTGCACATTAAATCCTATTTCATTATGAATGGTGTCTGTGTGCGCTTCCGCGGGTGGCTGGATCTGGAGCGTCTTGATGGCGTCGGCTGTCTGGAGTATGATGAACGACGAGCGATGCATGAGGATGCGATATTGCGTGACCAGATCGATCGCTACAATCAACGGCTGCGCGAATTCGAGGACACCAAGCGCGCCTATCGCGACAATCGCCAGGATGAGATGGAGGCAGTACGTCGCGGCGTTGCATCCGGCGGCATCGGCGTGGGCGCCAGTATGTGGCGGCGTTAGTTGGACTTTTGGACGGCTACAACGCCGTCACATCAGCAGCAGCTGCAGCAGCAATCGCAGCACTTGCAGCAGCAGCAACAGCAGCATGAGACTCAATACGCAAATACTCAATACTTTATGGAAAACTGAACAGAAAATGCTCCAATCCAAACTTGCCACCAAATGCGAGATTTGAATACGAATACGAAAACGGATACGGATTCGCTTACGTTTAGATTCGCTCGAATAAAATGCTCGTAGACTTAGTTTTAGCTTTTAGTAAATTACTTAACGTATTCTTGTATGGTATTAAACATAACATTTTAATGTACAATTTTAGTGACGTATGCTAACTATATATATATAAACAAATATACTAATATACACATCCATATATATAAATATATATATATATATATATAAAACAATAAAACTTACACATAATTCCGGATATTGAATATGACGCGATTATTCGTCACTTATTTATTAACAATTAATTAAAATAAGTCAATCAAATTTCCCATTTTTAATGGATATGGAGAGTTTTGTGCACATTCTTTCAGCTATAACATATAATCAATGATTATATTTGCAATTTTTAAAGACTGCTACGATCTACTCAACTTGATTCGAATCATTTCCTGTTTGAGCTTGTCTGGGTAGCAGCTGCTTTTCTATATAGACCAGCCTAGAGGAACCGAAGTAAGTCATGGTCCGCAAGTGGGCTAAAGAATAGCGGCTAGTCAGATTAATTTCTTGACTGCCTCAAGGGCAAAGATCAAAGTGAATTGATTCTGAATTTGCGACTATTTGCATTTTAAAATGTCAACGACTTGTTTTGCGATTTATATAATATATATTATGTGTTCTATATATTTATGTGTTTGATTAATGTATATTTTGTAAAGATGTTTAACACTAGAAATACAAATAAAGTTAATTGGAAAATCCCGACATTAAATGGGTTTTAATTATTGTTTTTCGTTCCTTTTTTCCGTTTAACGGAATTGCAGCGTGGAAATGCGCAGACCGATGCAATCCTTGCCAATTTCACTGACCTCGCAGACGGTGCAGAGATTGCCCTTGTATTGGGTATCGTATGCGCTGCCACAGAAGGGGCAGGTCACCTCGGGCTTGCCCCGATAGAGCGGCTTCCAACTGATGGCGCAGATGTTGAACGGATTGAACTCCTCATACTCGAGCTGATGCTCATCGACGGGATTCACCTCACACGCTTGTAATATTTTGCGCACCTGCTGCGCCACCTCCGGCCTTGGAGCAAGCTCCAGCAGGCGTCGTGCAAACGATGCGGCTGTTTTATAGTTTTTCAACTTAAAGAACATATTGAGTGCGGTACGTAATGTGAGAATCTGATGGACAGGTTGAAGCTTGCTGTGTGTGAAGTAGGCAGCCATTTCACACAGACGTTTCTGTTCGTCCAGCGTGGATTTGGGCATGCCCTTGCGCACGGTTTCCATCTTCAGGCCGACAATATATTCGGCGCAGATCTTGAGTAGCTGTTGCGCCTCGGCAGCGTCCAGTTTCGTTTCCACCACCAGCAGCGGAATGCTTATCAGTATGGAGTGGAACTTTTCAATCGCCTCGGTGAACTTGCCCGATGTGGTCAGCTGGTAGCCAGACTGGAGTCGGGACACTAGGTCGTTCAGCTTAATGCCTAGCGCTGGACGCTGCAGCTTCGGATTGGTTTCTGAGAAATTTCGAAGTGGATATCCACTTAACGATTGTAGATTGGGATTGGCGGTGTAGCTAGTGCGTGAACAGGCATAGTTCTGCAAGAAGAGCGTTTTAAAAGGCTTGAAATTGATCACACCCAGCTGATCGTTGAGCAGGCGGAAGGCACTGTTGAAAGCGCCCGCCTTAACATGATCGAGCACAAGCTGGGAATTGTTGGACCAGTGCTGTGCTGGCGATTGACCCTTGTTGGGCGCTGCATAGTAGTTACTGTCCAACGCCGAGGCCTTGATCTTAGAGGCCAGCTCAATGGGCACGACCAGATCATCATCGCCTACATCCCAGCCGCCGCCGCCAGACGCTTCATCCTGTGCCTCATCATTGCTAAGCGCATCATGCATTTCTTCTTCGCCATCATCGTCTTCGCCCAGGCCCAGATCGGCATCAGCGCCCCAGCCATCGCCGCCAGCATTATGCTCATCTAGTGCCGCATCCGCATTGATGTTGAGTGCTTGGCGTGCAGTGACGCTGCTGCTGGCACGCGTTACCATAGCGCCTTCGAAGAAGCCCTTTGACACGGACAACAGTGGCCAATTGGTTTCCAGTTGCTGTATTGGAACTGGAGGCTGCAGCAGCTGCGCATTCGGATTAACCTCCGGCAAGTTGCTGCCCTCTGCACTGATGGTGTTGCCCAGAGACTCAGCCAGCTCATCGAAGCCATGAGTGGCGGCTGTTAAGTAAGCCAACGATAGTTGTCCACAGTTCTTAAGAATGCTCACGCGTTCCTTGACATCGCCCAGGAGCAAAGCACCTTGGTATTGCGCCGAAATATCCTTGCGTATTTCAGCAATCTTATTCATTCTCTTCAGTTTGTCCAGATTACCAGTGATTAAGTAGAGGAAGCTTAGCTTGTCGAAGTTCTTGGTGCGTTGATAGCACATCTCGACCACTTGATGATTGCCTTGTAGCAAAGCTGCTTGGCCCAATCGATCCCAGCAGTCCTTGTCATCCAATGCCTTGGCCGCCTGCAGTGCAATCTCAATGTTGCCGCACTCCAGAGCCAATCCAAAGCGTGTCTTCTCATCCTTCACAAAGTGCAGGGCCACCTCTGGATAGCCCTTCTGCTGCAGATACGCAATGATGCTCTGGCCAACCAGACGAGCATTGCGCACCATATGTAAGACCTCATCGTATTTGCGTTGAATTAAAGCCAATTTGAATTTGTATTCCGTGGGATCAATGTGGAGGACACGGGTGCGGCACTCGCGATCCAAACAGAACACCTGATTGCCCTTGACGCGCGTCAAGTAGATGGGCAGATCCAGAGTGCGTATGATGCCATGATCTCCATTTGTGATGGCATATTTAATATGATTGCTAGTTGTATATATGAACACGCCCGACTCATCCCAGGCGCCCGACTTGACGCGGCAATTTTCCTGCACGGTGCACAAATACTGCAGCCGGCGATCGCATATGGTTACCGAATGCTTGCAGAGCAGTGCAACCAGTGACATATCCGGTGACCAAACCACATAGCGGCACTTGGCTAACTTAATGCTGCCAACGGAGACCAAACGCTGCACCTCGTACAATGTCACATATTCTGGGTCACGTATGAGCAGCATGCCTGTGCCGGCATAGAAAATCTCCTCACAGAATGTTGGTATCTTCTTGGTAACTTCGTTCTTGAAGTTTTTCACCACCAACTGCTGATTGCGGTCGAGCACAGCGAAGCGATTGCGTGCTACCCAAATGGCGGTTATTCCGGAGCTGCGTTTGCTATCCGATTCGTTCTGACGATCGTTCTCGCTGTCCTTGGGTATCTGGCATAGATCGTAGGTGCTGTTCTCTAGGTTGTTGGTGCGTGTACAAATAAGCACAGCATTCAATGCTGGATTATAGGACATGCTGTATACAGGTGACTTGCCGGGACGCAACTGCATCACAACCGTATCCTTGGTGGTTGTGAAATCTAGTTTCCGTAGAAAGCGATCTTTCACGTAATACAACATATTTCCATGCACTGCATATGCAGGACGCTCGCGCTCCAACTTAAAGACCACCATGCCTGTAGAATATAAACTCCTTTAGTAATAATATTCTTATTACCTAATGGTGGCTACTCACCTGCATCGTGGCCGGCAGCGAACAGATTTAGTGTCGGATGAGCTGCCATTATCCAGAAGCGTTCGTTGTCACGCCGGAATGTGAACAGACACTGACGCTTGGTCATGTCCCAAACACGAATGCTGCGATCCTCACCGTTCGAAATGATCAGATCCTGACGGGGATGGAACAACACGCAGGACACATTGTTGTAGTGACCACGGCACGTATCCACCTCCCAGGCCTTGTACTCATTCATACGCCAAAGCTTGACGAGGCGATCATCAGCGCCTGATACGATCAACGGAAGGGTTGGATGGAAACTAGCCCAGTTGACACCGCGATCGTGACCTTCAAGCACATGCTTGACCACCGCATCGGCCTGACCAAATAAATCTGTGGCACCGGGATGACCCTTTAGGTGTTCATCGAGTCCTCCAGGACCAGGTGCTACGTTCTTCTTACGTAGTCCAGATATATCCCAAACGCGTACCGTTTGATCCAGCGAGGCAGAAACAATTTGATCCTCTGTCGGATGGAATTGGGCACACATAACATAGTGATTGTGGCCAGTCAACACACAGATGCAGTTGCGCGACTGCCAGTTCCAGATACGAATGGTCTGATCATCGGAGGCACTCAAGATCCATGGATACTCGTGATGGAAAGCAACTGTGCGCACATAATCCAAATGTGCGAGCAGCGTGAATATGCAGCGACGCTGCTTATAATTCCACACCTTAATCTTGTAATCATCTCCTCCAGAGACAAACAGCGGCATCTGTTGATGGAATGCCACACTGCGAACGGGACCATCGTGCTCATCGAACTTCTCCAGCAGCGTGTGCATGCGGTAGTCCCATAGCTGGATGACACCACTGTGTAAACTGGTCAGAATCCAGGGACGCTTCGGATGAAACGAAAGACCCTTTACGCGAGCCGATTTGGACTCGAAATTGGTCAACATAGTTGTAATTTCCTTCACTGTTGCTGGTGCTGCCGTGGCGATGTGTTAACTTATAGTCGGCTTTTCTTTGACGTCCACTTACGCAGTCTGTGCCAGGCACTTTGTTGTCTAGAATTGTACAACAATGATTGTTAGTATTTGTTGCAGGATATATAATCATAAATAGACATATACAATCAATTTATTTAATAGTTTTATGCAAAAACACACACCAATTTTACAAAATTTTCAAGTGACACGTCAATTATCTTCTTCTATGCAGCAGCAATAGCAGAGTTGCCAAAGCTCAACAGAACAGCTGCACATATCGATATAACATAGCAGTACGGCATTTGCTGTTATCGGTATCACAAAATGCATCGGTACAATACTCGCTCACTTGTTTACAACTTTGGTGTTTATAAAATGTAAAAGTTCAATTAAAGCAAAATGACACTGGCACATCGCGCGCTTTTCACATGGTTTATAGTTTTAGTATTCCTTATACTGCTCTGCTTAAGACTAGATCCACGCACAACCTGGAATTGGTTTGTCACCTTCACACCGCTCTGGTTCTTCGATTGCATTCTCATAATTTATGTGCTCATCAAATTTATACGCAAATGGCGTAATTTGAATCGCCTCACTGATCTGCTTTCCCTCTACAAATGGAACATTGTTGGAGTGCTGCTGACCATAACATCCCAGGTGATGATTTGCATGACACTGGAGTATCCCCAACAGATACCCATCTATGTGACCATGGCGCCTCTGATGATGCTCCTCTGCACTGCCATCGTCTATGTGGGTGGAAAGCTGAGAAAGCGCGAAGGCTGGCTACATTAAACGACAACTATTTATATATTTATGTATATATTAAGTCTAATTATAATTCATATTAAAAAAGAAATCCAAAAACGCAAAGAGGATTCATTAAAATCCGTATTTGCTTTGTGTGGCTCGACGCGTTTGCCTATTGGCCGACCACATGGCCTGCAATTCGGCTTCATTCGCCTTCGCTTTGTGTGCCAGGTATGTGATTTGATGTTTACGCCTTGTGCCCGCCACTGGCTCTTCATCCGTCAGCACGCCCGTTGGTTGGAATGTGGTGGCCGATGCCAACGCTGTACGCATCCATTCCTCGCGATCGGGCATCACTTGATCGCCAACAATGTCAATCACCTGCATTTCCTTTACCTCCTTACGTCGCCTCTTAGCATTCTTGCCAACGAGCGCATCCATGGCCTCCGTATTCAATTGCTGATGATAGCGTTTCTGCGCATGCTGCAGCTGTTCGGATTCTACTTGCATCACCTCCTCTTCATCTACCTTACGTTCTTCCACCTCCGTCAAATACTTGTTACTGGCTTCCATCATTTTGGCTGCTCGCTTGGCCACCAAGGCGCTAATCTCGTTGCTGCTAACCTCTGGCAACTGCTGTTCGCTGTTCAGCGAGAAAAAGTCACCAGCATTGGCTACCTCTTCCTCGTCTTCACTGTCGCTGACGCTCACCAGTGAGGCAGTTGGTTTGGAAGGCTTGGATGGCTTTGCAGACGGCGCTTTAATTCCATCGACTCCTTCGGTATTATGAGCAGTGCGTCTTTGTTTAACTGTATCCGGTACGAACGCTGGAGAGGTATTGATTTTCAGAGCATTCTTGCTGGGCTGTGGAGTTGGATCGTTTTTGTTAGTAGGCTTGACTGACACTGGCTCCGGTTTTCTTGCGAAATCACGCTCAGATTTAGCCTGTGGTAAAATGCTCAGCAAGCCACAGCCCTTTGTTGACTTGAGCTGCGGTTGTTTTGTTTTCAGTTTTTCCGCCAGCTCCTTGTCCACATCAGCGTACTCGCTGAGTGATGGTATACTAATTTTAACGCGTCCCCTGGCCGCAGCTGGCGGTGGTTTTTCCAATGTACCGCTACCTGCGGTGGGTATTGCCTTTTTGTGTAAGAACTCGTCGTCCACTTCTTCGATAATAGCCGCTACTTTTTTTGAGGTCCTTGGCATAGGCAGCTTCGCAAATGCCTGGGCCACTTGGTCATCTTCCTTTTGCTCCTGCGGATTTGGCTCAGCAGCCACTTTTGGCTTCGGCAGGCTAAGCAATAGCCGACCCGTAGAAGTCGCCTTCAGCTCCTGTAAGGATACTTCTTGAGGTATATAGTCGTCGTCGTCATCACTAATATGTCCATTGGGTTCAGTCGCTTTTACTGGTGGTCCTCCATTTTGAGTCGCAGCGGTTGGTTTTATTAATTGCACTTGCGTAGGAGTTGACTCTTCATCATTATCTGATTCCTCATCACTGCTCGCCGCGTATGCAACCAAAGACATAGTTTATGATGGTTTTAACGGTATTCTGTTTATAATTCTTTGAGAAAAATACAACTTTTTGACGTGCGTTGCAAATGTTTTCAATAAAACAATATCAGCTGTTTATTAACATGGATCACCCTGTGGTAAATTTTGCTTGCAGGGCAATAAAACGATGTGGCAATGCTAAAACGTTTGTCTGTTAAAATTTCAAAAATTAACAAGAATCTTCTTTTGGAAAATTTATTAAGATTGAACGGAACACCTGTCCACAGGTAATGCAGTATATTTTATTATGACTGCAGCTGCTTAAGCTGGCCATAAATATTGAAAAAGCCAGGTAGCTGGAGTCGAAATTTCATCCATATAAATACCATATTAAATCTGACTAATGATCAGTATGAATTTGCGCATCGAGCTGTTAAGAGATCAGAAAATGCATCATCATCAGCATCAAATGCCGCCCTACGAAGCCATGGGGCTCTACGAACAACCCAAGCCGCGCTTCATATTCAAAATGCCACGGGTTGTGCCGAATCAAAAGTCCAAATACGAGTCGGATGAATTGTTCCGGAGACTGAGCCGGGAGAGCGAGGTGCGCTATACAGGATACCGTGGACGCGCTGTAGATGAGCGTCGTATGCGTTTCGTCACCGACTGTCGCAAGGGCTATGCCGAGCTCTCCTTTGTGCCCACAGGCACCAATCTGCAGCTCTACTTCAATGCCAATCACAATCCCTATGCCCATGAGCAGGAATGCGATTTCGACAAGGAACGGGGCAAGGTTCATTTGCGTTCCAACTTTATAATGAACGGCGTTTGTGTACGTTTCCGTGGCTGGTTGGATCTGGAGCGTTTAGATGGCGTTGCCTGCCTGGATTTCGATGAAGGACGCGCGCTTCAGGAGGATGCACAGCTGGCGGAACAAATCGAGAGCTACAATCAGCGTATGGCCGACTCGAAACGAATGTATACACCACCTCAGGAACCGATGCGACGTGGTCCCGGACCCGGACCCGGACCCGGACTCGGCCCCGGCCCAGTTCCAGGACCTCCAATGGGCTGGTGAAACTAGCCTTAGCAATTATATTAGTCATTAAAGCGTTTCATAGAGTTTAAGTTTTAAGTCATAAATAAAAATTACAGAAAAATACACATAGTATTATAGTATGTTTAAATCACAGTTGCAGACATGAGAATTGCATAGTAGAGCTCTATACTCTTGATACCCTAATTTCAGTTTAACTTTGAGCAGCTTTTTTCTCTGAGTGCTTTTGAGTTGCTGTGCAGCCCTGTAGCCATTGTTTCATAAGGGTTGCTGCACCGGGTCTTTGGCCTTAATTACACCTCGCAACTTCCCAAGGGGGGTAACCACCCCAAAAAAAACTCAGCCCAGCTGCGAGTTAGCTCTGCTTCACACTTTCCCTCTCTTGCGCGCTCTCTTTCTCTCTCTCGTCTGTATAGAGGGCGCTTTTCATAACAACCCAGCGCCCACTCTCCCTCTCTATCCCTCTCTCGCTCTCTTTTTGATCTCCTTTGGCAGTTGTGAGAGCGAGAGAGGGAGCGCATATTGATTTTCTGGCATTCGGCCTTTTGGGATGCTGCTGATAGAAATTTTGCAACTGGTCGATTTTGTTTTTCAGTCTCAGTTTAAGTAGCAATTCGAACGCGTCTGTGCGGCCATACGAAAGAAACGAAAACTGCCTAGGGAAAGCGAGCAAAAATTGTTTATAGAAAATTATACATACCACACAAAGTGTTTTCGCCCAAACATTCAAAATTTTAATTTAGTATAACTTTTGCGTTTGTTTTTGTTTTTGTTTTTTGTCCGTCGTGGTCGAGTAAGAAGCTGCGACGTGCGCTAAATTTAGCGACCGGTGTATTATAGGGTGATGTATGCTGTATGAATTCGAGTCCCAGTACCATCTGGCCACGCCTCCACGCCGCCAGCCGCCAGCCACCGCCTCTCGCTCTCGCACTCGCACGAGAAGCGCGCCCCAAATTTGTGATTTCAAAATAGTATTCATTCAAATTATGTGCTCAACACAGCGAGCAATCGAATAGCAATAACAACAACAACTAAAATACAAATATTAATTAATAAATATTATAGACAATTGGGCTTTGAGTGCCTGTGAGTGACTAAGAACCAAGGACTAAAAACAAAATGCCAGCCTCGAATACGATTGTGCTCAAGAGTTTGTCCATATTGTTGGGCCTGTTCTTCATATTTGTGGGCACATTGAAGCTGACGCCGCATATTAGCAAGGATCTCTATAAGGATCTGGTAAGCAAGAAAAATCAATATACAGATATAGTTCTACTCTATATATACTCTGCTTATATCACGTTGTTTACCTTGAGTCGGCATTTCGGGAGCGGCAGCTCTTATTGATTTTTCAGGGCGAGCGCTGACAAAATCTAACCACCAAAACATGTCCTGTCCATATATAACGGTTTTCTTATATAACTGGGTCAGCTCTGAGCGGGTTGAATGGCTGGAGCTGACTTCTGTTTAAATAATAAATGAGTTGGCTAAGCAAATGAGTATATGCGCCTCGTGCTCCAGGATGTAGTGCGGGGTAAGAAAGGGTATTACTTTTAGATGTCCTAAAGCTCTATTTGAGACGTTAAAGCCAAATTCGACTCTGAAACCAAGGCATCAAAATGAGTTTTAGTTGGAAAATGTAGATAAGGAAATTGAATCAGGAAATTCTGAATCTCTAATCAAGAATCCAAAATGTTCAAATTATTCAAAGTTTTTCGAGCTACTCACTACTTATATCTTGATCAGCTTAGTTATAATATTATATATATATATATATATATATATATATTATATATATATCTTGTATTTTCATGATTTACTAGCGATAAAGTTCTAATAAATATAACAGAGTAAAGATATGATTATTTTTATGATATCAATATAATTATGATTTTAATTATTCAGTTAGCACTAATTACAATTTGTATGCTCAGAAATATTACGGAAATTCTTCAAAATTATGACGGACTAATAGAACTGTCTAGCTGCACCATTGAACTCGACCTCATCAATGCCAGGCGGCTGGCCTTCATGAAAACTTTTTGAAAACGCAATGATCTTCAGGAATATATATAAATATATATAAGCATATATATAGACATGTATATATCCAACATAAATGAGTTTTTATCAGCCAAACACTTTGCAGTGGCGTTAATAATAAGTAGATGACGCCAAATCTGGACTACAATTTATTTAGATATATATATATTGAGGCTGGACTCTGCACATATGATGTATATCTATACTACATATATGCACATTAAAAATGGAAATTCAGGGTATAATGGTTTTGTGGAAACAGACCTCATTAACTACATAACTATAATCTTCATCCGGAAGACGAGCTGAGTCTAAATAGTCTGGTCCGTCTAGCAAAGGGACTTGAAATGTTAGATGCTTCTTCCGGCATACATTCCGACAGCACATCTCATTCCCTAATAATAATCGATCATTTGATTTCGTTTGCTTATTTCTTTCTATTAAAAACTAGATTTCAGATTTACTGTATAAGTTTCTCAGATGATTATACAGATTTGCATATATCAGGATGTATGTGCATGTCTTGGTTGTTATGTATGTAAAAAAGTAACGTTGAATGTTTGGACTAGAAGCTCTGCGCAGGGTTCAGGGTATCTCCTAGTCGAGCACGCCCACTTGTTTCTCATGTAATTATTGCTCATGGAAATAGCAAGCCGCAAAATGAGTAGGCGCGTTTTTTTTTGTTGTGTAAATTTTTCTAGCTTTTCACGTGTCTATATATATGTATATATATGTATGTATAAATGTGTGCGTATAAATATATAACCATTTAAAATATATAAACAATAATAAACATTAATGTGATTTGTTCTTATTTTGTTTACAAGTCTCTTAAGGAAAAACCAAACAAATTCTTGGTTTTCGTTAGCAACTTTTGGCTTTTTTCAATATATGTGTATATTGTATGTGGTATATATATATATATACTATATAGTAATTTTCTCTGGTATTTGGCTTAAAGCACGTTTTCTATTTGATTTGTTGCTGTTCCTTTTGCTCATGCTTTTGGTAAGGCATTTGATTTGCAACACATTTCAACATAGCCCATGTGCCGCAGCTGTTGTTGTTGCCTTTAAAATTACACCTTCGTGTTGAAAACCACAAATGGCGAATGCCAAACAAAATAGAATGAATTAAAATTGAAATCGTAATTGAAATTGAAATTGTGAGTGTGTATGACAAACAAGTTTTGGGGCTTTAAGTTTTCTCTTTTTAAAAATAAACATATTGCAGCGCCTGCCACTCGGAGAGATCGGCTAGAAATTGATAGAATGGATGACTATGTGATTGTATATATATATATATATGTGTGTGTGTGTATGTGTGTTTGTTTGCGTGTTTGCACTTGGCACATAAGATTTGGCTAAGTGAGACAGGCAATTAGTGGGCAAGTAAAAAGGAGAGAATGGAGATTCGAGGTTCCTTAGGTATTTCCCTCGTAAAAGAGGGAATACAATAAGACGGAAAGGAAAGCTAATAGGGATCGAAGTTTGTACATATATTAATTATAAATCGCATTAAAATTCTAAAAAAATATTTTAGATCTATCAGAAAATACACAATTAATTTAAATAAATCAATTCTAATTTTCATCCAATTGCTTTTATATTAACATCATATTAAACTCTGCAATTTCTCAACCTACCCTCGCAAACATGCACTGTAAATCTAATTGAATTTTCGTTTTCCATTTCAATTAACCTTTGCAGCGCACAGAATATGTGAAATATGCCAAGGTATTTCCTTTGACGGCCATGTTCGGCGTTAAGATACCCTCGAAATGGTATCGACGCACCGTGGGCATCTTGGAGATTGTGTGCGGCCTGGCCATGGCACTAATACCCTATCGTAAGTGAAGTGAATACCCAATGCTAAGCATCTAAAACAATTCTTATCCTCTCTTACCCACAGACAAGATCAAGAATGTGGCGAATGTGTTGCTCTTGCTGCTGATGCTGCTGGGTATCTATCAGCATTGGATGGTCAGTGATCCCTTCGAGCGCTCTGGACCGGCGCTGGTGTTTACATTTATGTTGGGCGGCCGATTGGTCGTCTGGTATCAGACCAGTCGCAAGGAGGCCGCCGAGCTATCGGCCGTCAATGCACCACAGGCAAATGGGCTCAAACAGGAATAGATAAAGCCATGGATAACTAGGTTTTTGATCATATATATAGTCGGAATCATTAATTCAACTCATAGACGCACTTGTAAACAGCTTTCTTTTAGCACAATTAGTTGAAATTTTTCGAGCTCAATTGGCGACCTTAATACATAACATATAAAATACAAGCTATTGACGAAACAACTCTCATTTATAGTTATAAATTAAATCAAATTTTTATATAGAGTAAAACAAAATTGAAACGTTTTCTTTTTCACTTTGGTGCCAAAGAATAAACAGAAATACATACGCGTATATATCTATAAATAATACACATAAATAAATTGCGAAAAGTGTTCAAGTTATAAATATTAATAAACGAGTTCTAGTATAGCTATAAAAAGACAAAGACCAGAATCCTTTTGCAATACGGCACTCATGTTGTAGTTGTCGCAGCCATCAACATTTTAGCAACAATTTTAATAAATTTTTGAATAACTCATATTCATATATATATATGTATATATAATGCTGTTTTAAACAATTATTCAACATCAGTCCTCGTGCTTTTGTCTCTGTTCTACGTTAAATAAGCATGGCCAGCAAATGCTTGAGAGATTATTATGTGGTTTCAATAGTGCGTGTGCTCCAAGCTTTAACTGTGTGTGTGTGTGTGTGTGGGTGTGGTTTGTGTATTGTTAGGGTATCTTATTCAGAGCCAGTGCTGAGCAGCTTCAATGCCTTTTGCAAATTCTCAATTGCTGTCTTCACATCATCATAGTTGAGAGCGCTGCCTGCGTACTTGCAATACTTCTGAGCGGTTATCATTTGATCGGGTGTTATGTGAACACCGGCAACTGGCACAATCGGCTGGTAGATTGCGGCATTCGGCTGTGCTGTGGGCACATAAGGTTCAAAGCCACCTGGTTTCTCCTCTTCAACTGGGGGACTAGGCAATTTGTTCGGATTATTCAGCACCTCCTCGGCTGTGGGTGGTGTAACTTGTGGAGCTGGCGGAGAAGGCTCGACATTGTCCGACTGCGAGTCAGCAGCTGGCTCTTCGGGGGGTGTTACATTGGAAGCGGCTTCATCGCTGACTCCAGCTGGACTTTCGCCTGTTAGTTCTGCAGATTCATCGTCTGGGAACGGTCCGGGTATAGGTGTCTCGCCATTCTTCAAACAGTTGTGAATGTAAGCAGCCTTGTACTTGGCGTATTTACGATTGTGCAGTGCCTCCTCGCTCAGCTCACCAAAAGTAAGCAATATGTCATAGAGAACACCACTGGAATAATATGCCTTGACCACGTTCCTGACAATGTATATAGAATTGTAGACATAGATCGATTTCAAATAAAAGTCCACTCACTTGCCAAAGTTCTCCTCACGATCCTGCTTGTCGGCATAAAGAAACAATTTAAGAGCATAGTTCTCAATGTGCGCCTGAGCAGCGACATCGTTAGTTAGTGCCTCATTGTCGGCATGCGTCTTTTTCATCTGCTCCAACCAGTCCATAATAGCTGAGAGCCCAATCAAAACAAGAAAGAAAAAAAACAAATAAAAATAAGTATGAGTCATCAGTGCTTAAGTCATATGTTTGTAATCTTTATACACTTACCCAACAACAGTTGAGTCTCCTCAGAGGTCTGTGTGGATGCCTTTAAGCCAATTTGCAGCGCACTTTAGAACAATTCAACAAAGACATTTTGTTTATGGGAAATTAGCTGTCAGGAGAACCCGTCTCTTTTACTTACTAGAGTCTTGCCCAGTAGGCTATGACAACGTCGCGCGAATCATGTTCTTGGGCCAGCTTCAGGAAATGCTGGATGGACTTCAAAGAGTTCGGACATGGTGGAAACTCCATCTTTGACGTGCACAGCAAATTCTTTCTAAAAATTCCTTACTTGTTTCTTTGAATGCAATAAAAATTATTATTGTGAATGACAGTGTTGTCTTTTTCCAACAAGATATGTGATTGAAAATAGTGTGACCAGAATTGGGTTTTCAAATGTATGTAAACGTGTGAGGTAACACTGGCAGGGCTGCATGAGAAAAACAACTTCAGGTGGGGAATTGCTCAGTCTTTAAACGCCGTTTCTATCAAGCGGTTAGTGAAATATATGAGTTAGAAAGCGTTAGCCTATTGATGTTATCAAGAATAAGTGGCGCACTTTGCACTTTGGCCTGCATATAAAATATAACTTTAAATTACAATTTATCCTTTAGCAGCCGCAACATGGCAATTTCAAAGCCAATTTATTCGCTCTTCGGAAGCTATTTGGAGCAGCTTTTCAATCATCCATTGCGCACGAAATCTTTAACGGCGTAATTATATATGGTGTTTCTTTAAACGGGATTAACTAATCTATACAATTATACTGCCCGCAGCTGCTGTTTGGCCACCTCGGCAAATGTCACCGCTCAGCGTTTGGCGGGCGCCAAGAAACTTAATCAACAAAGCCTCTTCGCTTATGGTTTATTTGGTCTGATTTTTGGAGGCAGTGTTCCGCATTATTTCTACCAGACGATGGAGCGTTTGTTTAGCAGTGATTTTCGATTTAGGAAATTCTTTATATTCCTTTTCGAGCGCTTTGGTTATGCGCCGCTCTATCAATTACTCTCACTATATTTCCTCTCAATCTTCGAGGTGAATTTCGAGTTCTTGGAAATGAATTTAACATTTAAGTAATAATATTTGTCTTGCAGGGCAACTCGCATAGCACAGCTGTTAAGAATCTGGAGAAACTTTATTGGCCTGTGCTGCGCGCCAATTGGCAGTATCTATCGCTATTCGTCTATCTGAATATTGCCTATGTGCCAGCCATGTTCCGTTCCATTAGCATGGGCATCATTTCCTTCATCTGGGTGGTGTTCCTGGCACAGAAGCGTCGTCGCTTTCAGGAAAAACAAGCAGCGGCCAACTCCAAATAGAGGCAACTGCCAACTGTTTATCTATGCATATTAACTAGCTCATCGGAGATTACGCTGAAGTCTTTATCTACATCCAAAGCGTGAACCACTTTTCTGCTTTAAATAGATGACAACAAATGGAAATATATATATGTAAATGTATGTCTGTTTATATATATATATATATGTATGTGTGTGTGTGAGTGTGTTAGAACATGATGGTCGCGCTTATCGTCTGTGAAATTGAAAAAGAAAACCTTAATATTTTTTATTATATTTTTATGCACAATAAACAATGTTTGCATTTGAAATGGCAACAAATAATATTTATTTAAAAACGCAGCTTAAAAACTAGCAAATAATTCGAGTATATTATATTATTATTAATATCAATGATCGTCTCTACAATATTGTTTAGCTACTGAGAATCGAAAGAAAATGCTTTACAACTTAGTCTCAAGGGAAATGTGTGTAAGGAAAACAAATCTTATACTGCTCAACAATTAGCCTAGATACATAATGTTGAGATTTATATAAAGTGTTCTTTTTGCATATTGCGACTAGAGATATTTGACTAGTTGAGTTTTGCTTAGAGTAGGTGGGGGCTTCCCCTTTTTTTGCTTTACAGTTCGCCGCACATTTTGCGCAGCGAATCGGTTAACACTCAAAAGGCAATCGCCGAAGGGCTTCGACTATTGTGCATTGGTGTGCCAGCAATGGGTGTGCCCGGCGAGCTGCCGCGACTGAAGCAACTGGAGCAGCAGCTTGATGCATCATTGTCCACATGCTCGTCGCCATCGCCATTGCCATTGTTAATGCCCTCCCCAGAAGCCTTATGGTGATAGGGTATAGGTCGCTTGCGTGCGCTGCAAAATAACAAGTTAAATGAGATTAGATTAGCGAAACAATCAAAAATCCAACTACAAAAACAAAAGGCATAAAAACTTACCAAAACAGAAAATTATTTCAAACAACTGAAATCATAAACTAAATCCTTTAAAAGAAAATAGAACTTAATCAAATTTGGCATTGATATAATTTATTTTGTGCATCGTTTGCTTGGACTAATTAGAAAAATAATTGTAATTATAATCAAAATTGAATTAAAGTACATTTACAAAGCACACGAAATAAAGTAAGCTACAGATACAAAACCTATATATAAAAAATATTTATATATATTTGATTTAAAAATTAAATGATAATTCCTGAGTTAGCTGTAAGAAAAGAAATTATTAAAAAGAAATCAAATCAAATCAGGTAAATCAGGTGCTCTATAAAATTGGAAATGAATATGCAACTGCTGCTGGATAGCCAGGCTAACGTCTCGAGCTGCGTGGCGAGCGACGGCTACAAAAAAATTAAATTAATTAAATCAAATAAATAGATTAAAATCAAATAAGGACAAACAATTTACATCGACCCTTGCAGAGCTAGCAAATAATAATAAAATATATAAAGTTAAAATATATAAAAAAATAATAGATGGCTGCTGATTTGCTCTTGCAGACTAGAAAGGCAGCAGGACATGGCTATATCGCGGTAGAATAATTAGAATATTGAATGAATAATTAGAATTAGAATAATGTGAATATTGAATGAGTATTAATGAATGGAAAATTAGATCTTAATCCACTTTCGAAGAAGGCTATCAACAATGCTAAAGTATTATCAAATTAAAAACACTTCACATAGAAGCGGCCAGGCGGAATGATATGTCAATATATATGAAAGATAAATGGGTATATCAAGTGTCAGGCACATAGACAAATAGTTATATACAAGATAAACGCATAGCTTATGTACTACACTGGGGTCTCGATATCTTCTGCTATAAAAAAGTAAAGCAAATTAAGTTAAACAATATATAAATTATATATGAAAGGCTGACTCTGCAAGGTTAATAAAACTAAAATGAGCTGAAAGTAGAGAAAAATGTCCATCATTTGCTTCTACCTAGTGATGCGACGCCTGTCCAAAAAGCTGGGCGAGCCACGACGTCTTGGTATGGATGGAGAGCGTGAGCCGGTTTGTGATGTGCCCGAGCCGCTGCTCGAGGAGCTGCCGGAGCTGCTTCTTGACGAGCCACTGGAGCGTGATGAATGCGAGCCGGAACGGGATCTGGAGCTGCACGAGCCGCTGCGACTGCTCGAGGAGCTATAGCGACTATAGAGAGAGAAAAGTGATCAGGCAATGACTCAATATCGTCAATCGTTAGCTACTTACGATCGGGAACGACTGCTGGAACGATGATGATGATGTCGGCTGTTGCTCGTGCGCCGCTTGCTCCGACTGTGATCGCTGCGACGCGAACGGCTGCGACTGCGTCGTGCGGCGCTCTCCGCTGCTGCCACCGTTGCTGTTGATACCTTGGAGACGATGGCATCCACCAGAGTGCTGTCGGCGAGTGCAGCGACTAAGGGCTGTGGATCGTGAATTTTGAACGGTTTTATAACAATTTTCGGTTTCTGTTGCTGATGATGATGATGATAACTAATACTATTGGCCGCCACCGCAGCGGCTGCTGCAGCCGCATTAAAACTGAGGCCACCAGCGCCACGGCCATGTTGAGCCGGATGGCCGAGCAGTGCCAAGCCAGCTGCAGCAGCTGCAGCAGCAGCAGCGCCGGCGCCACTACCACTTAATGACAAGAGACCACCACCATGTCGGCCATGATGATGATGATGATGCACATGATGGCCACCAGCGGCGGCAGCGGCTGCCAGCAGTGCATGCTGCGGCCCATGGCCATAAAGATTAGGATTGTACATGCTAAGACTACGCGTTAGATGATGCTGCTGCTGCTGATCACGCCGGCTGAGCAACGGCTGCAAGCCACTGTTATTGCCGTTGTTGTTGCTGTGGCTGTGACTGTGGTTGTTGTTGTGCTGATTCTTGCAGATATTATAGTGCGTTGCGGTCAGCAGAGGCCCATGATTGAGGCGGTTCGTTGTGCGATTGTAGGTGCCGGGCGTGCCGGCTAGAAAGGGCAGCGCATTGTTGTTGGGATTGTTGCTAGCGTGATTAGCATGAGAAACACCACCGGGAGTCAGAGGAATACCACCACCACCACCACATGCATGATTATTATTATTATGGTTAGTATTGTGTCTACTGTTGGGATTGTTATTCAGCGTGCGGTTATGAAAGATGCGCTTCGTCTGTAGATGCTGTTGTGGTCTGTGATTGAATTTGGCTATTGCAGTTGTTGTTGTTCCTGCTACTGTTGGGTTAATTATTGCCGTTGTCGTTGCCGTTGCCATTGTTGTTACTATTGCCGTTGGATTGGTCGGAGTCTTGGCACCACCATTTGCCGCCACTTGGGGCGCCTTGCTAATTGGCGGCGTAAGCGGCTCGGCTGCTGTCGTTGGCGGTGGCGGCGACGGCGTTGTTGTTGTTGTGGTTGTTGTCGTTATAATTGTAGTTGTTGTTGTGGTTGTTGTTGGCATTGTCAGTGGGTTATTAATTAAAGCGGTCACATTGTTAGCAACAAGAAATTCATTTAGCGAATTACGTTTGGTGGTGGCCAGCACCACATTGTTAGTATCGCCACTTACTTCGCTGCCAGCATCCACATCTTTGGTATCGCCATTCTTTTCCATTGTTTTCATTTTCTGCTTGGCCTTGGCCGCTATGCCCGACTTGAGCTGCTCGAGCATGCGCAGCTCTTGTTGCTCTTCGCGTTCCCGCTTCGACTGCTGGTAATCCTCTATAGCTGCAGCGCTCGTCTCTGTCTCTTCTTCGCCGCCATCGTCGCTTTGGGCGCGCAATCGCACGATGGGCGCGGGCTTTATGTCCTTTGACTTGGACAGCTGTCGCTTCTTGTCCTGCAGAATGTCCTGATAACGTTCGGGATTGCGCTCAGCTGGTGAATAGCGCAGTTCTGAGGAGTTGGAACTGTCTGAGCGACGTTTGCTTTCTTTTGGACTTGGTGTATTGCCCTTGTCCTTTTCCTTATCCTTCTCTTTTTTCGGCGCCTTTGGCTTGGTGGGCGTGCCCCAACGTTCGCGCTTGATGTTGTTGTTCTTGGCTTGCTCTCGCTGCCTTGGGCTGCTTGGCTCGTGCTTCACCTGTTCGGGTGTCTGGCTGCGTCGCCGCTGCTTTCGAGGCGTGGGCGTGCCTGGCTCACTGTGCGAGGAACTGCCACTGGAGCTGGACGATGAGGAACTCGAGCTCGATGCTGCACGTCTGCGCTTCGTCTGCTCAAGCGCCACCATCACCGACTTTGTGCCCAGTATATCGTTCACAGTATCCTCGGCCGCCTTGAAGGGATTGAAAGCGGGCGCAGTTACAACTGACGCCGTTTTCTTTGACGGATCCGGCGAGCGTGTGCGCTGCTTGTTGCCCAGCGAGGGCGAAGGGGTGCACTGCCGTTTATGCGATCGGGAACGTGAGCGCGAATGACGACCTGCTCCTCGTTTCGCCTGTGAGGCTGAGCGACGCTCGCGTCGACGATCTTTGCCGCGCTCTTTGGCTGCATCGCCTAAACGCTGCTTGGACTTGTGTCGCTCTTTGGAGAGCTGTCTGTCCTTGGAACGTTGTCGCTCTTTGGAGCGCACACGCTCCTTCGATCGTTGTCGTTCCCTCTCCTTTGATCGTTGTCGTTCCCTCTCCTTTGAACGTTGTCGCTCCTTAGAGCGCACTCTCTCCTTTGATCTCTGTCGCTCTTTAGAGCGCACTCTTTCTTTTGATCTCTGCCGCTCCTTGGAGCGTATTCTCTCTTTTGATCTTAGTCTCTCCTTGGAGCGTGCTCGCTCCTTTGATCTTAGTCTCTCTTTAGAGCGTTGCCTCTCCTTTGATCTTTGTCTCTCCTTGGAGCGCTGCCTTTCCTTTGGCCGCTGTCGCTCCTTTGATTGTCGCTCCTTGGAGCGTGCTCTGTCTTTTGACCTGTGACGGTCCTTGGAGCGCTGTCGCTCCTTTGATCTTTGTCTCTCATTGCGCTTTGCTTCCTTCGAGCGCTGTCGCTCCTTCGAGCCTAATCTCTGCTTGGAACGCTCTCGCTGTCGCTCCTTAGAGCGCGTTGGCTTTTCAGTTTCTCGACGCGGCGGCGTGCGCGTTGATTTGTCGCGCTTCTCCCGTCGACTGTCCGTCGAGGAGTCATTGCGACGCGACTTTTTGTCCTTGCGCCGCTCCGTCGAACGACCGCGAAAGGGATTCTCTGTAGGCGTGCCATTCTCCTCAGCAGCGCGAGATTTGCCCGACTTCTTGATCTTGCGCGCGGGTGATCTGTCAAGGATTGGGCAAGTTTAATGAAGGATTTTGCTAGGCATGAGACTTCTTAGCTTACTTGGAACGTGCCGAGTCCGTGGAGCTGGCACGTGCACGCTGCCTCTTCTTGAGCTTTTTCTCGCGCTTCTTCTGCATAATAAAAAATAAAAAATTGTTAACAAAAATGGAACAGAAACATTAAAGCGTCTAACTGTTAGCATTAATCTTTAGTTAAATATATATGTGTGTATATAAACACAGTTATTTTCATTCAGTATGATCATGATGAGCATGATATATATAGATGTGGGCATATCTCGCTCTGAGTTGATGGAAATTGAAAGCGGGCTGAAAAAGTTGTTGATTTTTTTGCTTTTTTGGATAGATATACACAAGAGTGTTGACGCTATTCTATATATATATATATATTTATATGTTAGAAAGAAAACAGACAAATGAAAGTACTTACAAAACTACAAGAGAGCCTTTGAAAGCTATCCTATATCAATGAAGCGCCAAGGGTTTTCATAAACAAAATATAAATTTTCTTTTTCGTTTTTCTTTGGAATTTTACTTATAAATTTTAATTGGTTTGATTTTTGGATACTACATAATAATTCAGATAAGAATAAGCAAAGAACAGAAAGGAAAACATAAGTAAGTCGGCTGCTACCGACTGCAGTATACTCGTTCACACTCTAATCATTTTGGGCAACTGTCTATAAGATGTGTGAGTTCTAGCTATAAAATATAAAATATTTAGCCTCTTCTGATTTGCCACGCCCTCAATAGGCATTTATAAAATTGTTGGTAAATGAATGAAAGAGATCAAAATCAATTTAGTTATTGAATTTGTCGTTTTCAGATGTGAAACTAGCCTGATTATCATGATGATATATTTTTATATGATATGATATATATTTGGAGTGTAGAGCGGACAGCACAGACGTGGATGGCACGCAACCAATACGCTATCTTTTCACTTCATGAACGAGTATATAAAAACTAACAAAAATTGTAAGTAAAGTAAAGATTTTGTTAAACTATGCACAAAGGAAAGTTATTGGTTTGTGCAGAGCTCTATTTAGATATTGATTGATCCACTAGCTATACGAAATCAAAATGGGAACTGAAAAATGAAAATTTTCAAATGAAAATTTGTAAATACTAGTTTTTTGTGTATGCGTTTTGAAGCCTTTTTGTTTTTACCTTTTACAATATTTTTTGTGGGGTGATTTTTATATATTTGATTTCTTAAATTGTTTTTGGGTTTGTTTTTACTAATTAATTTTTGGTATGCTTTAATGTTTTTATATAGTTTATTGATTATTAATTATTTTTTCATTGTTTTTTTTTTTTTTTTTGTTTTTTGTTTGGTGGAAAAAAGAAGTAAATAAGCGAAGAGAAGAAATGGCGTATGTTTAATATTTTGGTGAACAATTTGAAACAACGAAAAAACGATAAAGTCAATCGAGTTATTATCATCATCATATATCATGTATATAAGGCATAGTATAAATATATATATACTATATGCAGAGAGAGAAACAGTTATATTCATTTAGACATAATGTTGTATTAGACTAAAATAGTTCATCAAATGATTTTTACATAAAAGTTAGGTAGAGAGAATGTTATATATATATATATTAAATGGCAGTTAGAAATGTATAGAGTTAAGATTGGTTAAGAGTTTATAGAAAAAGTTATGATACTTTATGATTAGCTTAGCTCATGCACGCTCAAGGCACTCGAACCGAACAGTTTTTGCCAGTTCTTCAGCATTTCTCTCTTTTTTTGACATAGGTTGTTTAACACTCGTTTTAATACAGTTTTGTAGTTGGCTTTACCTTCTCCTTTTTGGCTTTCTTGCGTGCACTTTTTAGCTCACGCTCCGCGTCGCTGCTGGCCGCCTCATCCTCGTCGCTATCGTTGCTATCGCTGCCGCTGTATTTACGCTTGCGAGATTTCTTGGACTTTTTCGACTTACTGCAAATAGAATATTTAAATGGATGCAAATTAGTTTATGGACACTGGAAAAGGTTTTAACTAGAATTTTGTCCAGAGACTGGGCCCCCACACTGGGAGCTGGCAGCAATAACTTGAAGAAGTGTTTTTGGGTTTTAGAGAGTTTTGATTAACTTGTGGTTTTAAGTGCTTTACCTTCATCGATTAAACTGCTCAAAATTGCATTGTCTTAATAAATAGTAGTAGGTTAATTAATAATAATAGAAAGAAAGATGAGAAAGTAATACGCTTTTAATTGTTGTCAAAAACACAGTTTTTTTGGTACCTTAACAAACGAGACTGTACTTAAACTTTGTGTGTGTGAGTGTGTGTGTGTGGGGCGTATGTGTGTGTGTCTGTATATAGTATACGAGATCTGTTCAAAAAATATAGCGAATTTTGTGCTTTTTCTTTTCAAATGTGAATTTCTATTTTGTCCTTCAAAGTCAGCTTCATCCAGATACTACAGAATCCTTGCGGCAATTGAAAATATTTAATCATTTCTTGAGATCTTCGTAAACAAGAAAAATTCACAGCGGTAAAAGTATAGGTCAAAAATTAACTGAACATTCAGGGAGTGCCCACATAATGCCACAACTAAGTCGGAAATTGCGATAGTTTTTGAACAGAGTTCGTATATGGATATGATATATGAAGAGCAAACAAATTTTGTAACACAATACAATTTTATATAGAATAAACGAATTTTTTACTTACCACAAGCTGAATAAGAACAAATGTGAACGAAATGTGTGTGTGTGTGGGTGTATAGGAGAGTGTGTGTGTATGCTTAGAGATAGTTAGATATAGAGAGATAGAGAGAGAGCCCATAGGAACCCTACGCTTGTTAAGCCAAATAAAACGATGCTGTCAGCACATATGATTAACAAAGTATATTAATAATACTTTTTTTTATCATTTTGAAACATTTCATTTTGTTTATAAACTAAGTTATATTATGTGTGTGTGTGTGTGGGTGTGGGTGTGTTGTTGTTTTATTTGTACATAACTTTTCGCTTCTTTTTACTTTCTTTCTCATATGAATCCCTTTTTGGTTTGAGTTATTTTTTTGTTTAAAAATGCAATGTAAAAGAAGGAGTAGAGACGAAAAACACAAAATGTATATTAAGCAGTTGTTTTCTTTGTTAATTACAAAAGGTTTCGTGTTCAATTTTTTGTTTTGGCAACAACAACAACAAGAGAAATGATAAATAGTTTCAACTTTTACAATATGGAACAGAAAATTTGTTTTTTTTTTTTTTTTTTAAATAAGAAAACTAGTTGAACAGAGAGCTACGAGTGGTTTTTTTTTAATAAGCATTGGTTCGATTCCTGCCGAGTTCTTACCTCTCTTTCTTGTGCTTCTTCGACTTTTTCTTCTTATCCTTGCGGCGCTCCGGACTAGCTGAACTGCAAGAGAAGATGTCATTGAGGTATTTCGACTTTTATAATTGTCTGATTTGTGGTTACCTCTCCCTGGCGCGTTTCTTTTTCTTCTTTCTGTCCGACTTGGACACATGCTCGCGCTCATCTCCACTGTTAGCCGGAGCATCTGGTTTGCCAGCTCCAGTTGCAACATCGTCCCGTTCGCGTGATGGCGTTCGCAAAAGCGCATACCGTTTGCCCGTCTCCTTGTCTTTGCCAGCTGCTGCTGCAGCTGCGGCCGCCGTTGCCACTGCTGCTGCTGCCGCAAGGCTCTCGCGCTGCGCGTCCAGCTCCTTTTGCAGCGCCACCGTCTTGGCCAAGTCCTCCTTAGCCTTGCGATCGCAATCAAAGCTGCTGCCCTCCACAAAGTACTCGGATATGTTAAATGCCTCGCGCAATTTTGCGTTCTTCTGCTGCTGTGCCTCGGCAATTTGATGGGTCTCACGCACGCTGTAAGCAAAATGGAAGGATGCACATTAGATTAGATCGGATATATCAAATTACATCATTCTAAAAACTATATAAACCCTTCTCTCATCTTTACTTTTGCCTAATTGTTTACCTTGCCACCGCAGCGCTGCCAGCGCCCAGCAGCAGCGTTTGCAGCCACGTGCTCGGCGAATGCTTGAGCAGTTCGAGCAGCGCCGGCAGCGCCTGTCCACCCGAGCTACTGCCACTCTCCGGTTTGCGTCGTTCTTTTTCCCGCTGTGTCAGAACAGCTGTTCGCTCCGCTGGGCATTGCGTCAATTGCGTCACTTGCGTATTTTGGCAGACGCAGGCGCAGTCGTTGAGCGGCTTCCTCGGCTGTGCTGTGCGCCTGTTCTTCTTGGCGCCGCTTGCCAAAACCGGCCGCAATGGCTTGAACTTCTTGGCCACGGCAGCATAGTTAAGTGCCGCCGCCGATGTCGCCTGTGCCATGAACTGGAAACTCTCATACTTGGCTATATACTCGCGATTGTCATGCTGGAAATATTGTGCCTTGCATTTCCTGCCACCGACTGTGGCAGCCACACAGCCGACCATTGCATTGGGGTTGCTGTTGTTGTTGCTGCTGCAGCTACTGTTGTTGTTGTTGTTGCTGCTGCTGTTTTTGCTACAGCCGGTTGCGTGTCCTGCGCGTTTACGACGTTTACGTCGCTTCTTTGCCTTGACGACCTGCAGTGTTTGAAAGGCTTTCGTTGTGCTTCTCGCCTCCGAGTTGGACATGGAGGTCGAGGTGGCTGTTGCCATTGCGGTTGCCGTTGCCGTTGCCGTCGCAGTGGTTGTTGTGGTGTTTGTGTAGATTTCCGAGGAGAGCATTTTGGAGAGTTCTCTTCGCTTTCAATTTGGGGTTGTTTTGGCTTATGTTAATGCAGAGCGCGTTTCTATTTATCTTCTTTTTTTTTAATTATATTTATACAAATATATTTTATTAAAAAATATTTTATATTTTGCGTATTCAGTATTTTAAATTAAATTTCTCAATACATATATTTATAAATATTTGTTATATGTATAAAATAGTTTTTTCTTTCTCGATTTGTTTAGGAAGACATTGAATTTTTTCTCTCGAAATGTTTTTTTTATTTATCTAAAATTTATATATTATATATGCTTGTTTTTTCCACAATTTGTTCAGGAAGACCATGGATTTATTTATATATATTTACTTTTCTAATTATTTCATTTTGTTTTATTACAAATATATTATTAATATTTTCTCTAACCTTTTCCACAATTTGTTCAGGAAGACACTGGATTAATTTAAATATCTATTTTTTTACTATTATTACTTTTTTTTTAATATTTTTTTAATTTTGTTTTATGTGAATTATTTTCAGGAAGACGTTTTAAATAAATTTTAAATAATTTGATTTTATATTTTGTTTTCAGTTTTTCCAAAATTTAAATATATATAACACGCTTTTATATTTGTTTTTAAAGAAATAAATGTTTTCAGTTTATGTTAAGCTTAACACTTTGAAGCTTTTTTATAGACACGTTTGTGGTTATATTATTTATATTTATATATTTTCGATATAAAAATAGGTATTTTTAATTTTCTTGTATTATACTTAACACTTTATTATTATATTAATTGGAAGACGTTGGATTAGCATTTTTTTTTGAAGTTTTCGCTACATTTTCTCTTTCATAAATTGCTTTAATTTGTTGTTTTAGCGAGCAATTGGAAGACGTTAGATTTTCTATATGTTATATAGAGTTTTATATTTAATTAGATTTTTTATTTTGCTTTACTCCGCTTAGGCAAACGATTAGCGCCGACTTCATTTAAAGACTAAATACTAATTGCTAATTACGAGCTAAGTTTGGAAGACTTATTTAGTGATTTGTTGCTTTTAGTTTGGGTTTTTGGGGGAGCTCACATTACGATGTGTCTGGGGGAGCTCAATGCTCCAAACAACAACAGCAACCACTAGAATAATGCAAAGACAACGGCGACGGCGACGACAACGACGGCGACGTGGCAGCTCTTAAGCTCTTGTGGATTGGATGAGCTGATAGCCACCAGCAGCAGCAACAGCAACGGCGTTGCCTGTCCATGGCTATGGGCTTAGCTGCACACTTGAGGGGCTGCGCATCGAGCATTGGCGTATCGATTGCATTTTCGCTTAGCCGCATTTTCCTCTGTTTGTTTTTCTATGTGCCAACTATTGATTTTTCCAGCGCTGCAGCAGCACGAGATTTTTCAATGTTTCCATGTTTCGTGTCGGCGTCGTTTGTTGTTTTTGCACAAAACTTAACTTTTACTTATATTTTAATATTTATTATTGCTTTTAAATACTATTATTAATTATTATGTATATTTTATTTAATTATTTCCTGAGCGCGTTTGCCAAACATTTGGCTTTGGAAGACTTGACGTGACTGCTGAAAATAAATTTCATCTCGGCAGGGCAGCAGCATTTTCTCTACAACTGACTGCGTTTTGATTGGTGCCTGGACCACCGGGTGGGTGGGTTGTTTTCTTGCGCATGTGGTTTTTGGCCCACTGTGCCAGCTGGCTGAGATTTGAGTTGGACACGCGACCGAACTGGCAACTTAGTTGAAGGCTTTATTGATTTGTCCAGTGTGTGTGCGGCACACAATATTTTATTTAAATTACATAACTAACTATACTTAAGCTATTATTAAACTTTGACTAGGTGCTACTTACGCTACGCGTCCAAATTCATCCTTAGCTAAATCGGTTTTGCCCTGGCCCATTAATTTCTGCCGATATGAATCCACGTGCGATTTTATCTCTTCCGGTGTGCGTCTGCCAAGGAACCAGAAATAGTCAAAATTAAAAAAATATTACAATTTAATTTAAAATTTATAAATAATTTAAACACGTTGCTCAAATACCTTTAAGACTTAAGCCTAGATTCAACGTTTTATAATATTTCACAGTTTGAACTTTTGTATATCAATTTAAATTTAATTTAAGTTATTGATTTTGAGCTTGTTCTATATTTATTGTTTATAAATATACTTTTAACGATTTTTTTGTAACTCAAAGTTTTCCGCTTTATTGTCAAGCGCGGATGTGCTCTATTGAAATAATCTCTACAACTGAAATGCAGTTTTTCCACCACCAGCCACGGGGAAGGCCAGGCTCAGCCTGGGCCGCTGCCAGTATGCGGCCAATGGAAGAGCGCCAAAATAGAGATGGACTTTGCACGATATTTGTCAAGAAATTTAATGGAAGTCTTGCTGGCGACCAGGAATACAAGTCGATAGGAACTAATTTAATTTTTACATTTACACATAAGTTAAACTATTAGTCTTTTTGACATAAGTTTGCTTGGGTATTCAATCAAGACCTTCCTTGTTTAAATATATTTTCACACAATATTATTAAATTGTCTATGCAAGGCTCAGCAGGTCTTTTTCGTGTCACGCTGAAAAGCACGATAAGGGCTCAACACTCTCTCAAAGCGAAGCAGAGGGGGTGGATGGGTTGCACAGAAGCAGAGCTGGTGGTGGTGGTAATGGTTACTTCTGCTGCTGCTATCACTTACCGCTACTGAGCGCTTGTGCATGCGTGCGTGCTCTCTCTCAGCTACCAGGCGCCAAATGTAAACAGTAGCAGGCGGCTGACAGCGGGGAGCGAACGTAAATATTAGCACGTTGGGAGAGAACTGCATGATGGGCCGAATGTGCCACTGTTAGCGACCGGTGTTATATAACGTCAAATATTGCATTACGCATGTAGAAGTCAACTGCTATAGCTGACTGACTCTGCCAGTGTCTCATTTAACATTGCACTACATATGTGTGCAAACTTACCCTTGCTTCTCGAGTATTTCCTCGAATTCAATGCACTTCACCTCGATTTTGCGCTTGCGATCATGATCGAGTATCTCCTTGTTAGGTGGCCGATTCAGTTGAGCGTCCAACTTTTTGGTATCATCTTCGGCACGGTAGTCCTTGTCCTTTTTGCCCGGTCGCACAAATGCCCAATTGCGCTGCACATGCCCATTGGTGCCGGACCCACGCGGCGTTGTTAGTCCAATGCCGTTGTACATGTTGTACAGGCAACTCGTTAACTATATCGGTAACTTTGCTACTTTATTTAAACGTTTACTTTTTTGTATGCATCAGCGTTTGGAACGGCGCAGCTGCTCCGCCAAATGTGCAGTTTGCAAACACAAGAAAAATCGATTTTGCCTACCAGGCGACGCCGACACCGAAGCAACCCTAACTATCGATATATTGCAAATTGACACAACCTATCGATATTGTGGAAACGCATTGTAAACAAATAAACAATTTAGCTTCTTTTAATTTTAAAGTTAAGATTTATATAAATTAAAAATATGCAAGCTGAAGATAAAGAACATAACAAAGTGGCGGAAGAACCTAACAAAGTAGTTTTCAAGAAATCATCACGCAAAAATCTGCGACAGCGCAAAAATTCTGAGGACGGCGACGAGGAGCAGTAAATATATATGCATATAAATAAATATAAATATATATATATTTTTTTTGATTAAAATAGTCTCACTCTTGATGAAATCAAGGAGCGACAACGTTTACGTCAGCGTCCAAATGGCGTTAGCCTAGTGGGCCTGGCGCTTGGCAAGAAAGTGGCGCCGGAGGAGGAGCTGGCCATCAAAGATCCGTTCAATGTGAAAATCGGAGGACTAGTCAACATGCAAACAATAAAATCTGGCAAAATGAAGGAAGCTGATGATGCATATGACGTGGGCATTGGCACACAGTTTTCAGCTGAGACTAACAAGCGCGATGAAGACGAGGAAATGATGAAATACATTGAGCAAGAGCTGCAAAAACGCAAAGGCGGCGCAGCAGATGAAAATTCCAATGAGAATGACGACCGCGATGCACACAAATACCTCACACCCGAAGATGCTGCACTTTACGCCTTGCCCGATCATCTGCGACAATCCTCCTCGCACAGATCCGAAGAAATGTTGTCCAACCAGATGCTCAACGGTATACCCGAAGTAGACCTTGGCATCCAGGCCAAGATACACAACATTGAGGCAACGGAGGATGCGAAGCAAAAGCTGCTGCAGGATGCTAAAAACAAAAAGGATGGACCCTCTCAATTCGTGCCCACCAATATGGCTGTCAACTTTATGCAGCACAATCGCTGTAAGTTACTATTTGGATTGGTTTTTATTTATAAATATAATTTCCCTTGTCTTTATCTCCAGTTAACATTGAGGACAGCAATGAACAGCGCAGACGCAAGCGTGAGAATAAAGAAGCCAACAATACATCCGCCAAGAACCAAACAAATCCAAATGGTGTCAAACGTGCGACAGATGACTATCATTATGATAAGTTTAGGAAACAATTTCGTCGATATTGAAATAAAGTACAAAGTTTTAAATATATTTATAGAGTTTATTTCATATTCTGTTTGAATTTGTAATTAGAAAATAGATGTTAACGTCCTTTCCATGTCCATTTGCTGTAAATAAACAAATACTTGTTTTTAATTGGGGTAAAATAAATTCCATTTTATACTTTTAACAAATTTATTCAGTTAGAGATAATTTTAATTTCAATGCAACGAATGACTGAAGCTCAATGAGATTCCTACTCTTAAAAATCATCAAAATATATTCATGCAATATATTTTATATTATATATTTGCTAAATACACACCTTACAGGAGTTAGTAGACATTTGACCGGCCAGTCAAAAATTCACTGCAAAATATAACAAGAATGCTCAATTAGTTTTATTATAAAAAAGAAGCCCATAGTTAGCATCATTTTTGTTATGTTCAGTGAGAGATATTTAATTTCATAGCAACGCATGACTGAAGCTCAATGAGATTCCTACTCTAAAAAATCATCATATAAATATATCAATAAAATATCTCATTAATACACACCTTATAAAGTTGATACATTATGCCGCCAAAAAACTGAAATGAAGCAAAAAATCGGTAGAAAATTAGTTAAAATATATAATTTTGTAGTTTTTTAAACTTACCTTTGAAAAAAGTTGAATTAGTTGATGTTAAAAACTGCAATAAAATTACAAATATGCTGAAACAAATTAAATATTGACTACTGAAACATCTAGAAATCAAAATGAATTTTCTTCTTTTTGTTGTTTTTTTTATTATACCCAGACACAACATTGAAACGTTCATCCTCGCTCTAGTTTTTCTGTCAGCTTAGTGATTATTTTGTTTAATAGAATGAAAAATCTATTGTGAAGGTGTAAAACGCGATGCCCGTTTCCCTTTTTTCGCTTGTTTATATGATGCCGATCTTGTTGGCGATATCCAGAGCATCGTAGTCACGCGCCAGGCGCACATAAGCCTTCTTCTGACCATCGGGTCGGATCAGAATGTTAACCTTAGCCACCTTAATGTCGTAGAGCTTGCGCACTGCGGCACGCACGTGGTTCTTGTTGGCGCGCAGATGCGTGAGGAAGACCAGAGTGTTATTATCCTCAATCTTCTTCATCGCTGCTTCCGTGGTCAATGGATATTTGATGATGTTGTAAGCATCCATGCGATTCCTGGTTGGCACCGATTTCCTTGGATATTTAGGATTGCGTGGCAGCTTCAACGTTGTGGGACGACGGAAGTGCACATTGGTGCGAATCTTGCGAGTGCGTGTGCCGAAGGCGCCCTTGATGATCTGTGAAACAATTGACTTAGTATTTCTTTCTGAGACAGAAGATCTTTGAGTTTGTTTACCTTGGTCTGAACCTTCTTGGCGGTCAGCAAGGCAACAGCCTTAGCCTTGGCAGTACCCTTAGCGGGCTTAGCGCCAGCCTTGCCAACGGGTTTCTTACCCTTAGCGGCGGCACGTGCCTTGGCTGAGAGCTTGGCCAGCACAGATTGGGGTTTCTTGCCAGCGCCCAGTTTCTTCTTCAGATCCTTGGCCTTTGGCTTGGTGACTGGCTTCTTCAGGGCGGGCTTCTTAGCAGCGGCAGCAGCTGGCTTCTTGGCAGCACCAGCAGCAGTAGCGGGCTTCTTAGCGGGCGCAGCTGCCTTTTTGGGTGCAGCAGCTGCAGCTGGCTTAGCTGCAGCTGGTGCCTCCTTCTTGGCAGCACCAGGTGCCGCCGCAGCGGCCTTCTTCTGCTCTGGCTTCTTATCGCCAGGCTTTGCTATAATTACAAATTAACAAAAAATTAGCACTAGTAAACAGAAGTGGAAAAAGTTGGGTTAGGCACGAACACACAATGCTAAAGCAAGTCGACACACTATTTTTTTTACTAACAATTGCACTGGAATGGAATATTAGATGACTAATTCAAATATAGAATTGGTCAGCTTCTAGCACTCATTGCACATTGTTTTCAATACTGAGTCGCAGCCACACCGCACGTGGCGCAAATATGGCGATACATTTCGTGTATATTTTGCGTGAAATTCGTATTTTAACACATTTGCACATGCTGCATTGCATTGCGCTTGCTTTAGTCTTGAATTAGGTGACAAAACCACACATTTTTCATGAATTTTTATATGAAAAATCCTTACCGGATTTCTCGGTTGGCTTTTTAGGTGGCATTTCTACGAGAAAAAGAAATGAAAAGGAAAACTAAGGGGCATTTGACAAAGTAGCGGAAGCACTTTTTGACAGTAGCGTGACCAGATGGGCAGAAAGTGGCAGCCTTACCCACTGAAGTGCGTTAAATGGCAACGCCAAATAGTGTGATGTTGAAACAGTGTGGCAGCTTGATGGCAACGCAGCAAAATCAAGCGGCAACTCTGTTATTTTTAGTTTCAAATTAAAAACGGTTGATTTTAAGATTCTATGAATATTTGTGTTAAAGTTTATTTATTGAAGTAACATAAAATTGGTACCAGTTTATCAGCAGGCACAGCCACTTTTTTGCTTGCCAGAGCGACTGCCAAAGTAATTGCGTAAATCTGTGAAAAGTATTGAATTACCAAAGTTCTGTTATTAATGCAATTTTTTTTACCAAATTTTTGCGACTTTTCTTGTGTTTGTGTTGTCTGCTCCTTTGCTGTGGCTTGTAGGACTTTCAACTGTTGCTGCACGGCTGTTTCGAAAGCCAAAGCAGCCAAACGTTGAAAAAACTCTGTTATTTTATAACCGGAACGTGCCGATACGGACCAAAATTCCGCCTTTACCTCCGCTGCTGCAAGTCCAGCAATACGCTCCATTCTCACGAACTCCTCTTTGGTCTGGAGGCGGGTAAGCATAAAGGACTGAGTTAGTTAAGATCTGCTCGTGCTTACCAATAGATCTGCCTTTGTGCCCACTAGAAATACTAAGGGTTTCTGTGCTGTATTGTAATTCAAAGCGCTCGAAAGCCATTTCTTGGCGGCTTCCAGTGATTCCCGTTTGGACATGTCATAGGTGGCTACAATAACTGAAAGAGAGGTATATATGACATGTTTGACTTGACATAGCTGGACCTACCACTGGCATTGCGATAATAGGCGCCCGCTATGCACTTGAAGCGCTCCTGGCCAGCCGTGTCCCACCTGCAATTGAAAGTTTTACTTCCAGTTGATTCAGTTGCGCCACTTACATTTCCAGGCTGAAATTGTGACCCAGTATACTAAAGTTCTCTAGCTCGAAATCAACGCCAATTGTGGCTTTATAGTTAGACTGGAATTTGTCATAGCAGAAGCTGGAAAAGAAGAAATTTACAAGGGAATCATTCACAATAAGCCGCAGTTAGTTATCAGCGGAGCAGCAGGCGTCATTCACAGTGGGTTGTGGTTAGTAGCGGTGACAATGAGCAGCAAATGGCTGCCAGCTAGTTAGCTGAAATCATTCACAATGAATAACCCTTTGCTATATGTTTTCCAATTAGAATGATTCACAATGATCGGTTGACAGCCAACAAACGAGCTGGAAGCAGCTATTCACAATGACTAGCAGCTAAATAGCATTGGAATGCTTCATAATGAGCAGCAAATGGCTACCAGCTGGTTAGCTGGAACCATTCACAATGAGCAACCGTTTGCTATCAGCTTCCCAATTTAAATTATTCACAATGATTGGATGAGAGCTGATTAGCAGCTAATCAGCATAGATGTCATTCACATTGAGTAGCGGTTAGCTCTAGCCATTCACAATGAGTAGCAGTTGACGCACCGATTCACCATGGCCGTTTTGCCCACAGCACAGTCACCCACGAAGATGACCTTGCAGGGTCTCAGCTTTGGTTTCTTCGGCAGGTCCAGTTGATAGCGCAGCTGAGGTGCGAAATCCTTGTCCCGACTGTAGGGCGTCTGAGCGTTGCTATAGGCCGGCGGCAGGTGTCGCAGATGGGTGCGAGGATCGTGCAGCGCGACTGTCGGCGGTGCGGGCAGCAACAGATTCTGGCGTAGCAGATGAGGCATCGTGTACGTTGCGTTGTCAACTGAAAGCGAGACGAGCTCAGGCTGAGAACTAAAGCCGAATAAAGAAAACAAAATTAAGCCACAAAAACCACAAGCCAAAGCTTGAACTTGGCGGCTATCAGGCGTCTCAAGGTGCGCAAGGTGTGCTGCGACTCTATATGCAAATGTCTATGATAGCGGAGCCCTCGAAATGGGGTTACGAGCGATAGAGAAGTGGCGCAAGTGACCCAAAGCTTGGTCGAGGAATTTCCCCAGTTTTTGCTGTGATTCCGGCGTGACTAGAACATTCGAAAGAGAGAGAAGTCTTTTTTATAGTAATAGCCATCAAATACGTAATGATATATGATTCTTATTATTGATATTATGATCATGATTATCATGTTTCTATTTCAATTTCATTGGTCCGATGTGTGTTTGCCTCCGTGAGGATAATGAAAGGCGCCGACGCTCTTAACCTGCTGCAGCAATTCCGGATCCAAGGCCAGCGCTTTGTACAGAGCCCGCTTCAGCTGCCTGTACTGAAAGTGCGGGGCGAAGGGCATATCCTCGAAGGCGAGCATGAGCAGGTTGCCCGCCTCATTGCCCACGGCCAGGCAGCGACCACAGTGCGAGAAGCTGGAGAAGCAGAATATATAAAGATCAAGGAAAAGCGGGCAATGGGTTTATCTAGAGCCAACCAGAAGGTGGTGTAGTGAATCTTGGCATCTATCGTGGTGGATGAGACGGGCTTCAGCGTGCTGTTGCGCAGGTCCCAAATGTCGATGGTGTTGTGGCTAATCGAGACTAGAATGGTGGAGTGGGTGCGACTCCAGCGGGCGCAGTGCACAGGCGACAAATGATGCTGGAGCGTAATCAGTGGCAACAGGATGCCAGCCATCCAGATGCGAATGCACCTGAAAAGGATTAGGATGAGGCTTAAAATTCTATTTGGTTTCTATGACAAGCTGCTGACCAATCACTGCCACAGGTCAGATAAAGTTTTGGGGACCAGGGTGAGAAGTCCATGCAGACGGCAGGGGTTTCATGCACCTGTTGCAGCTCCAGATGCTGCAGCGGATAGTTGGTGGAGCACTTGTACATGGTGCCCTCATCGGTGAGCACATAGTAGAGCTCACTCTGCAAAGGATCCAAGATGAGTTCCAGGCACTGGACATATCGATTGGCGAGTAGCGGCACACGCTGTGCCGGTTGAGTGATGCTAATCCCCTCCAGCTCGGCTTCGGCACGCTGGAAATGCTGCTGCTCAAAGCCCAAGAGATATGGACTATTAATCAGCTGGTACTTAATCACAGAGCCCGATTGCGAGGCAGCGAGGAAGGGCGTTATATTCCCTTCTGCAAGGACGTCACCATCGCTGCGCGGAATCCACTTAATGGCCGTCACCGGATCAAAGTAGGGTGAGCTGCTACGCTGGGATCGAGCCAAAGCGGGTTGATCCGGCTGTGAGATGTCACGAACCTCCACATCGCCGTTATGCAGGCCAATGGCCAGCAGCTGGGGTGATCCTGGCGAGAATTGGACCACCACAACGGGCACTGGGTAGTTGTAGCAGCGTTCCGGGTTCACAGGATTCTTTATGTTCCACACGTAGACATAGCCACGTCGAGGCTGCTTGCCCAGCTTCGCACAGGTATAGATGCCATAGGAGACGGCCATAATGTCACCATTGCTGGGACAGAAACAGACAGAAGTGACTGCCTGCCGCTCTCTGGACAGCGGCGATGGTGCACTCAGTCTCCATAGTAAGTGCAGGCGATACTTGAACTTCACATCCTCGGCGAGCGGATCGGGTGGTTGCATGTTGCGAAAGCGTCGCTGCTGCGGCTCAAAGACATTACTTGCCAGGATGCGCATGGTGATCATCAATGCCAAGCGGAAGTTAGGCAGCTGATTGATCTCCACAAATTGATCAACGCCTCCAACACGATAGGTGGTCACCTCCATCTGCTGGGCGCCCTCTATGGGGACACTTTTTGTGGACGCCTCCAGATCCTTGTACGTATCGAACATCTCAAAGTTTGACACGTAGGAGCCCACCTGGTCCGTGCACAGGCGTTCCGTATTGACCAAGCGGGATTTCAGCAGCGGTTCGATTGTTTGCGTATCCGCTTCGACGGTTCTTCGGCATTTGTCGATGCCCGTCAAGAGCTGATCGTAAAGCTGATTATCCGCCAGAACCATTCGACCCTCCTCGGTGTCCAACTCGGCCGTCATGCTCGGTCGCTCGAAGAGCACCACAAGTGGCGTCTTACGCAGCAGCACTTTGATAAAGGGTGTGCCCTGGCCCTTGGCAGATTTCCTTGCCGTAGGCCCAAAGCTCACGGCTTCAGCTTTGGACGTCTGCTTATCCACGCCCAATTGCAGCTTATACATATTTATCTGGATAAATTCGAAGTTGAGATTAATATATAGAGATGTTCCCTCGCCGCTTCATATACTCACACCCAGGGCTATGTCATCCAGGGAGGCGCGCATTACGCATTTCGTGCTGTATTCAGGCGTACGGAACTTCTGCATCGATAGCTCCTCCGTCGCAGCTGTCTTCATCAGTGGATGATTTTGGATCAATTGGCTGAGCTGCTGGAAATCAGCAGCTCGATAGTCCTTGTTCAACGGCCTGGACATCGCAGATGCTTAAATTTTTTATTACTGGATGATGTTCCTTTTGGTGTTCTATACTCGTTGCAGGAGGGAATTACAGGGTATATTGCGGCTATACCAATTTTTCAGCTGAAAAGCTGCAAGCGACTGCTAAGCTACGGGTTGATTCTGATTTAAAAACATTATCGATAAATACTTAGTATAAGTAAAATCGATAAGTATCGGAGCTAAATAACTGTAAAAGTCAGGGACTGGTATATTTAAGCTATAAATACAAAGACTAAATTGATACATATTATATACAAAAAGCCGTGAGCACACTAATGTTGAACATTTCTATTTTGTTCATCCAAATCGATAAAAAATCGATCAGTAAATATCCATACAATAAGTACTGAGGACAAAAGCCCAAACAAGTTAGAAATGTATTCTATATCTCTTATGTCCCATTTCTTCACTTGCAGCTCTATACAGGGTATCTTCTAGTTGGCCACTCTCTCCCATGGCACTTTTACTTGTTTGTATTTAAGTTAACATGGCAACGCATCGTTGCCACGCGCCTGTTGCTATACGGCAGTGCCACATATTGTTGCGCAGCTGCACACATAAATATTCATAAACAAAATAATTTTCATTCACGCAAGCGCAAAGTAAATTAATTTGAAATTGTATCAAGTCGAAGCCTAACTACCCTAACAAGTAATCAAATTGTGTAATCGACGCCTGCCAATTTAATAATCGATGCCTCTGACCACTAATACAGCTATCGGTACTTTGACTATTGTGAACGTACTTAGGACTTAGGTTTCGTGCGTGATTTGGGCGGTTACATTACAATATTAAAATATATTTAAATATATACATTTTTATATTATATAAGTGTGATTGCCATACACTTCCGAAGTTTCGCTTGCTTCTAAACAAAACGCGTGACTAAGTGATATATAGTCGCTGCAAAAGAATAAAGATGAAGATAATAATGGCAATTGCATGGTTCACAGACGCGCGCAGTGCAGACGGACTGTCTATTGTGAATGACAAGACTTCCGCGACCCATACGCCAACGACAACAACAATAAGAGAAACAAGTACAAAGCAAAAACTTTGTGGTATGACCTGTCACGAAAAAAAAACAAAGTTTCGTTTAAAATTTGTATAGCAATTAGACGCATACCAAAGCAATTTACACACACATACACTCACATGTGTAGCAATAGAAAGGGTCTTTAATTCCGCCACAGCGCATAGAAGTCGAAGTAAAAGAAGTTGTCTTATGTTAATTTTGCTTTCTGCTTCGCTACGCTGATTCGCTTAATGAACAGGCCGCGGCCGCAGTCGTAGTTGGAGCAGCGACGCCGGCGTTGTCAGTGACGGCACAGCAAGTGCAATATGTCAAATAGACAGACGAAGCAGCGAAAAGAAAGACGTTTTCCGCATGGGGGCCAAAAAGCAGCCGCATTGCATGTTGGTCAGCAACAACAGTAACAGCTACAGCAACAGCAACAAATCGCCTTCGTTCACAATATAAACGCGTCAAGCGTAAAGCAATAAATGTGCAAGCGAAAAAGAGAATAAAATAACAGCGTAAAAGTTGCTTTGCGTGCATTATGAACTTTGCACGGGCGAGAGAGCAGGCAAGAAATGCGCCCGCTTGTTACACATTTTTTGGGCGAAAAATAAAAAACAGAATAACAAATGGCGGATGGCAGCGACGTTGCCGTCGGCGTCGACGGCGCACAGTGCTTAAAAGTGCAAATAGTGACAGGGCTGCCAGCAGAACACCCACGATTTGCATTTCTGTAAGCAATAGACATAAAAATATGAAGTTAACATTTTTGTAGGAATGTCAGGCTAGAAAAGCGTTAAATATGCTGTTCGATCTCTAAATTTATTGCCACTCGTTTTTAATACCATTGAAAAATATCCAACTATAAAAGTTTTTAATTGGCTGCATTTTACGAGCTTCTAATTGTCCACACCCTGAGCATCATAAAGTTTAACGGCTACAAGTTCATCTAGCATGTGCACACATAGAGTGAGAGAAATAGAGAGAGAGAGAGAGAGACTGAGTGAGAGCGAGATGGTGGTCTGACCCGCGTCTGTGAACCGTTTTACGTTCATTCAGTGCGCTTTTACACCTGTTTTATGCTTCCACTGGCCCCAATGTGCGTTCAGCGCCGCCAACGCTGACGCAGCAGCGGCAGAGCCAGCAGCAGCAGCAGCGTTGCGCTCATCGCTCGTCGTTGGGTGTAACATATTTTCTTTTTTCATTTTTCTGTGTTGGTTTTGTTTTTTCCGCGCTTTACCGCCGTGCTTTAAGCCCTGCGCTCACAAAACCGACTTTTATTCGTTAATTAAGCGTCGTGCGGCGCAGAAGTGCCCGCTTAACGGAAATCGAAGCTTTTTGCGGAAACTAAAAAGCGAGGGCGCTGCAAGCCAAAAAAACAGTTTTCGATTCTCAGCAATTGGGCACAAAACAAAACGCCACCTGTGGCAACACATGACAGGTGCCAACGACGCTGTCGCTGTCGTCGTCGTCGTCGTCGTTGACGCTGCCGTTGATGTTGTCGCCGTTGTCGCTTTTCACTCTTCTTTTTTCGTCACAGTTGCATTTGAACGCGGCACGTGCGCCGATGTGCGCTCCGGTTCCGATTCCGATTTCGATTCCAGCTCCAACTCCTGACGCGACGCGTGCGCAGGCGCTCATTTCGTAAACATTTGAATAATTATAATTTTATGCAAAATAAATTAATGTGTCTTGTGCGTGCCTCCCTTTGCGCGTCTGAGTGAGTGTTAAATGTTAACAAGATTTTGCAATAAGACGACACCCGCATTGAACGCATAATCGCTCGATCAAGTCTTATCAGCAGCAGCATCTCAAGCATCTGTAAAATGTTGTTTTGGAAACGGCTTTGTCGACCCCAAGGCGAGACAGCAACACCAGCAGCATCAACAACGGCAACAACAACAACAAGTAAGTTTTAAATGTAGCTAGCCACGCCCCCTTCATTATAAACGCCCACGCGGCGCCGCGCTTATTTGTTAAATATGCACAAACGGAAAAAATTTAAAAATCGAAAATTGGGAAAGAGAAAAATGTTTTTTTTTTTTGGGACTTTTTTTTCTCTCTTTTATGGCTGTACATGAAATCCGTGCGTCTCATTAGCATAATTTACATCTTAAAATTGTTTCGGTTTCTGTTTCTGTTTTTATTGACTGGTTTATTGATTTCATTTTGTGATTTCGTTCGTCCGCTCCAGAGCCCCAGACCCAAATATTATAATCGACTCGACTTGCCTCGCCTCGGCCGTCGTCTTGAGCCGCATAATAAATTACCATCAAATTTTATCACCTAACAAAAAGATGTGCTCGCTGATCAGACAAATGCGTGAAGCAGCTTTAATCCATTGAGCATTGAGTGAATAATATCATTTTTTATGTAAATATTGACTTTACTGAAGTTCTGGCCTGGCAAATAAGAGATTTATGAATGAGTTTGGCATGTTTAACATAATTATGCATATCGCACAGACTGCTTGAGATTTAGATACATTCGCAAGATCAATCTATTGAACTAGTTAGAGTGATATAGTTGGCATAACTAGCGACTAGAAGTTACCCTCGATAAGATAAGTTTGTGTCGAAGAAGTTCATTGTTATATATCTTATATTAATAAAGTTTATATATATATATATATATATATATATGTAGGTTACGCTCAAAATGTATTCTATGACTATCGATAATAATCGATCTTGGTGCATGCAGTTTTTGTATGATATGTCTGACTTATTAGTGGAAATATTTGCATTTAGAAACTAAATAAATTATTATTAAATTAAATAAATTAAATTAAATTGGAGAATCGATATTTATCGATCTTGTATTATATTAAAAAAAATAGATGTATAAATATGTATAAGCTTTTTATGCAAGGGGGTTTACAAATGAAATCCGATAGATAAAATAAATTCATTTACATATACATAAAAAAACTTAGAGACTTTGCTTACATATGATACCCTATGAAATGGGAACAGGGTATACAGAGAATTCTCTATCCATATAAGACATAGCAAATTAATAAAAATATCATTAACAATATATTTAGCATATAACAAAATGCGATTTGTGTTCTAGTCATATATCATGCCGCTTGGCATAATTACAGGGTATAATAAAAGAGCGTGCTTAGAGTTTGAACAGCTGAAGATGGCGTGGGTTGTATCTAAATTTGCATGCATAGCTTCAGCGATCAAATCTAATCATAGTTCCTGCCTTTCTGCCAGAGACTGGGCACGAGCTATATATAATTGTGGCTGGAGCAACGCTTACGCCTCGCCAGGCAAGCAACTGTCAGTTTGCATTGCCATGAGTTGGAGCACGTGGACCCAACAGTGAGCTGTTGTGGTTTTGTCAGCCGTTGCGACTCCTTTTCTACTTCAGCACTCCCTCTCTCCCTCTCTCTCTCTCGCTCTTTTTGGCCTGGGCTGTTATTTTGGTCAACATGACTTTGACTTGTGGTAATTTGATGTTAATGACACTCATCAGCAGCGACAATAACAACAACAGATAGACAGCAGTGATATCGACACCGACTGTAGCCTTGCCTCACACACTTGCCTTAGTCTCTAGCCCCTGCCCCGTTTCAACCTAGTCAAAAACGTCGCACACTTAACACGATTCCAGTAGATCGTTCCGACTTTTTTATGTGATTTCCTCGTGTGGCCCGCTCGTCTCCGCTGCCAAAGTCGTGGCGCATAATCGGCTTAGACCTAAGAGAGTCTGTCTGCCTAAGTCTGGGTTATATTTTGACTGTCTCTCATACTCACTCTCTGTCTCTGTCGCTGTCGCTGTCGCTGTCTCTGGTTATCGGACTATGCGCTCCATTTAGGCATTCTTGTTATTAGTTTGTGTCTTGAGTCTTCTGTTTTCAAAACGCCATCAAGTTGCATGTTTTATGCGCCTCGTAAAAACCGCGCTTCGATATGCGTATAAAAATGAGTTCAACATTTTGTTGTGACACTTTTTATGGCTGCCTCTTCTTATAGCATGACCTGCCAACGGTTGCCATAAATTTGTCACGTTATGTGATACAGGTAGAAGGACAAGCGTCTAATTTCCTGAAACTTTGCTTCGAATCGGAACAACTTTTAGTATTTATAAAGCTAATCAGTTAGACTAAGACTAACAGGGCTTAAGTAGAGATCCTAGCTTTCTACATGGCATACTTTATTTTAAGAAACCAAATCTTAGATCCTGGATCTATCGACAACAAATCTTTATTATGCTCCTCTCCAGCTTACAAAAGACTTAATGCCACGATAAGGCAGCTTAACTTCTCGCTGTTTTAGTAATTGTTCCATAACTGCCGTAACTCTTTGCCACGCCCAACACATCCGACAGCAACTTCTTGAAGCCAGCTCTGCTTTTACTGGCCCCCACAAAATTGTTCATAAATTACAAGCGAAAAACCGTCGCAATGGCCAAAAGCAGCACCTACACCATCATTATCAGCTTGTAAATAAAAAGACTTTATCAATCGTTAGGCCTTGGGCTTCAGGCATCAAGCATCTGGTATCGACCATCTGGTATCCAAGTATCCAATGGCCTGGAACCAACTCTCTCACCTAATAACATAAAAGTTATCGAAATGGCCAAAAGAGGAGTCTCTCTCTGTGTAGATTCAAGAAGAAGAAGCAGAGTCTGTCCTGACTGTTGTTGTTGGGGCTAAGTACAAATATTTTTATTTATGATTTTACAGATCAGCATATTGCTCAATAATTTTTATACGCCAGGCCACGCCAACAAAATAACTTTCAAATTATCCCCGCCCGTTTCGTTGAGCGGGGTCAGGCTGTAGGTGAGGGGGAGGGGGAGGGGGAGGGGGAAGGCGGGAGGAGGAAGAGAGGTTGGCCGCTTAAGTGCGCCAATTTTGAAATTATTGGCGGCTGCGTATGCAGATAATCGTGACCCGGCTGCACACACACGCAGTTTAATGGAAGGCAGACGGGGCAAGCGTAGGATCGAGGTTCAATTCCGAGGCTGAGCAATGCGGCCAATAACTCAAGCAGCGCCGAATTACAGTAGAAGCTCGATAAATGTGACAATTAGGCAGCAGACAGCGGCGGTCAGAAAAGAGAGAGAGAGAGTGACAGCGAGAGCGAAGAGAGAGGTGAAAGAGAGAGAAATATATGCGGAACGACTCTAAGATAGAGATAAAGAACTAATGAGCAGCTCAGAAAAAAGCGCTGTAGAGACATAAATTGAGAAAAGGCCGAAAGGCTTAAAATAAGAAGCAAGAAGAGCGACAGACGAAATGGTGGGAAGGACGATGGATAGATAAATGGCAGATGATGCGAGATGAAGAAAGGAGAAAAGGTGAGAGAGAGAAAGAAATAGAATAGTAGAATAGAATGGTAGTAGTAGTAGAATTGTTGTAGAATTGTAGTAGAATAGTAGTAGAAAAGTAGTAGAAAACTAATATAATAGTAGTAGTTATTGTAATAGTAGTAGTATTTGCGTATAATTGTAGTCGTTGTAATAGTAGTAGTATTTTCATATAATTATGGTTTAAATAGTAGAAGAATTGTCGAGTAAAGTAGTAGTTGTAATAGTAGTAAAATTATAGTAGAATAGTAGTAGCAGAGGGAATAGTAGAATACTAATAGCAGTAGTAGAATTATTGTAGAATAGTAGTAAACCAGTAATAGTAGTAGACTTGTCGAGAATAATAGTAGTTGTAATAGTAGTAGAATTATAGTAAAGTAGTTTCCACATTAACGAGTTTCGACTGTAATGAAAACTGCACAAATTGCTGTGCGAAAGTTGTTTGTCTTTTGCGCTTTGGGGCGCAACATTTTTTGGCTAGGTATTTGTATATAGAACTCGTATATCATGACACATTAAAATAATTTCTCTATTTGGCATAGTTTTTCCAGCAAGCAGCCTTTCTGAGTAGCCTGATCGAACACTATTTGGGGCAGCTTAATATTTTCCCATAAATAATGCGAGGTCGAGAGAAAATTACTTTAAAATTTATGGCATTTACCACTGGGGAATCGCGAACTGCACAGCCCTTCATCTCCATCCATCTCTCTCTCTCTCTTACACGCTGATTTGGCCCTTTTTATTTTTGCAATTTATGAGCCTGAGAGCGCACAGGTAAAGCCTAAAGAAGCTGAGAAGCTGCCTCCTCCTCCTACTCCGCCTCCATCTCCACCTTCAACTCGAGAGTTTTTTGCTTTGGCAAGTGATATTCGCAAATAACGTGTTTCGGTATGTTTTTTTTTTGTTTTTGGGCAAGTGGGCGGGCCAATGGATCTTGAAAGTTCGCACGATTGATGATCCACTGATGGAGCTACGGACATATAGACAGACGAACGAACGAACGGATGGAAGGACGGACGGACTGTCAGGCGAACTGACAGTTGCGATGACGCCGGCCTGTCACCGCACTGACATAGCCATTTATGTAATTACACGCGGCTCTGGCCGTATCACAAAGCGATCGCGATTTGCAACGCACCACACAGCACCACCAGCGCGCTGCACCACAGTGCACCGCACCGCCAGCTTGTAATTATTTTCTACTTAATCTTCATCACATGCGCAACATGTCGAAAACTTAAGCGAATTGACGCGCTGCATTCAGCTCCAAAAAAATCGAAACAAAAAGCCTAAGAGAAAAACGTGCCAGGTACCCACACAGCGTGCTTCACACCTGGCCATGGCATTGTCTTGAGCTTGAAGCCGTGCACTCATTTAACTTTCCTCATAGACAAGACTGCGGCTCAGCGTAACTAATCTGTCTTCCATTTAAATGAATTTGTAAATAATTAAGTGATATCTATACCTAAATTATATTTGATCAGATGATTAATGGGTAATCCACTGATTCCTAATCGATAATCAAATAAAACTGAATAGGTTTCTTTATATAAAACGCTTTAGGTAGAGTAAGAAAGAAAATACTAATTGATGAAGAATTTTCAGGAAGACAAGGCACAACTAGAGCTGGTATTCTTCTTGGTTTAAGTAATAGATGGAAGTTTCTGAACTATAGATATATATATTTCTATATATAGATATGTGTACTATCTATTCTATCATTTCCAGATGGTTTTTATATAGATAAAAGTCTATTTCCATGTATACGCTCGCCAACTCAAATCAATAATTTGTCGTTTATCTAGTTATCTATAAAGTTATCTAGATCCTATGTATTGCATAGTCAAGAAATCGATCATTTATCACTTAGATTTACTCCATAGTTAATGTGTGACTTGCGAAATCGATACAAATATTCATTAAATGCAGCGAAAGTTAAGCTCGTGATGAGCTTGGCTTCCATTTGTTGTTGCCTGTGTATGGCCACAATTAAGTGAGAACGATAAAGCATATATATATACCATATACAATCGCTAATAAAGTCACGTAATCAACAAATCACTGTGAAATATCACCGCCCCGTGATTTATCGACTGTGCAGCCCTGCGGGTTAGCTCCAAAAGTGAAAATGAATAAATGCAAAACGCCAAACGATCCTCCACACTGCCTTCACCTGCATCCAAGCACCTCAGCTGCCCTCGTCTTAAGCTGTATATCAGGTGTTTAAGGTCTGCCACAAAACAATCGCCGCATGCAGATGAAGCGCATGTGAACGTGCCTCAGTTATCATCTGTGGGGCAGTTGTTAAAGCTGTGTCTTCTGGCTCTTGTTCTTGCTCCTCTTTTTGGGATTTTGTACTTCTCAACCTCTGACCGAATTTCCAAGCGATAATTATCGGCTGGCGTGCAAATATGCGGAAAGAATTCCCCTTGGCTTGTTATTGTCTTTTGTCTTGTGTTTTGACTGCTGCTCTTTGATTCTCGGGCTTTGAGCTTTAAATGGAACTAATTAAATTTAGCGCAAAGCGCATTAAATTTCCTTATCCTGACCAACAGTTGTGCTGCTCAACTTGGCTTGCTTCAAGATCAAGTGAGCTTTTTTCAAGCTAACTACGGCTAGAAGTTATTAAATTTAGTTTATATGTTAGGTCTAAACTAATACAAGCATAACTATGTCCAGCTTTTTAGTGTGAGCTTTTTTGCCGAAACCATTTATATGATGCTAATAATTGTAGACTAGTTTTAACAAAGAAAAAGCGACATTTGTTAGCTTTTTAACCGCTAAAGCAGGCTTTTTTAAGAGTTAAGTTTTTGGTGAAAACCTAGAAATATTCTTATATATTCTTTCTAAACGTTGAAGAAAGTGAAACTTGTTTTGTAATATCTAAATATTATTTGAAGTTTTTCTTTGCAAAATATAACTTTTTTTCAGAGTAAGTTTTTTGGTCAAAATTTAATAAATGTATGCAACATTATAGCTTTAAAAATTCAGCTTGATAACCGTCAAGCCCATAATTTCAGCTCAGGAGAATCGCAGAGAAGGGCGTCCAAGTTTGGTGTGGATTTTTCTAGCAAGCAATGCTTAAAGTCTTGTTCAAGCTTATATAAATCGCAGTGTAGAGCTTCGAATATTTTACAATTTAAGCTTTAAATTTGGCTTTATTCCTGCCAACGGCTGGCTGAGGTTCCTCTTTAAATTTAGCAACACTTCAAAGCACACACACACACACACACATAAAGACGCTGGCACGCACACACACAAATCAGCATAATTGGGGCTTGCAAATCATTTGGGTGTCGCCCATTCACACAGCCTAGCATACGGCTCCCCAAATTGGGGCAAAGTCTTGCCTGTGTCTGTGTGTGTGTGGCTGGCTCGGATTGTGTCTGTGACTGTGCCTGTGCCTGTGCCTGTGTCTCTGCCTCATGCCACACTGATTTAGTGTCATATAAAACGAGTAAGTGAAGATTATGTTACCAGAATTAATTGCAGCCAAGGTGAAGGTAGTGCGGCCTCTACGTCACATGGGGGAAATGACAGTCGTTGTGCCCGAGTCGCTCTACTCTCGTTACCCCGCTTCCTCCCCACATGCCCTTGCGTGACAGCACGTGCTAAAGTTGAAGTTGTCTGGAACTCCTCGAACTTCTCTCTTGCTTATTTTGATAATTTAATTGAAAAAATGACAGGCTGAAGCCGAAGCCGTACAAAAAATTGACTCCAATCGCTGGGTACATATTGATTTTATGATCACTTTAGTGTGTCCTGCCCCCTGGGCGTGCTTTACCACCTGCTAAACGTCAGCTGCAGGTGTTGGCTACACTGATTTGGTGTTGTCTTGCTTTAGCTGAAGCAGAATAAAATATGCTTTATGTTTATATTAAGGAAAGGTAGTTAGGAGTTTATTTTGGAGGAAGTATTAAGTTACCCATGGGGAAGTGAGTCGAACGATATATTACGAGCGTTCAATAACTTAGTTAGGATACAATAAATGAAAAAATTTGCAAGGAACAATGGAATTTAAGGGAGTGGGGAAGAGCTAAAGAAGATTGTGAAAGGTATTGAACAAACTAAACTAAGTTAGGATGAAAATAATAGAAGGTTTTGTAATGGAGTACTTAAGGGCGAGGGAGTTATAGAGAGTGAGAGAGAAAGAGTGATAGAGAGAGAGGGGGAGAAAGAGAAAGCAATATAGGTAGGGAGTGAGCTTGGATATTCGATGAAGGTTTCTTGTTTCTTGTATACAAATATCTATATTCTTCGACTGTTCTTCAGCAAATAATCATCCACGACGCCCTCAGCCACAGGTTTCATACTTGAGGCTTTCCATAAAATATTCTATACAAAGGCATTTCACTACAAACCAATTTACAGTCTCTGTATGTTGTCTTACTTTGAAAATGCATTTCAGCTTCCCATTGGAATTTAAATCAGAAATATTTACTCAGAGCTATGCATAAATCAATCAATGCTTTCAGCTCGTATTAAGTAAATTTATTTGGTCGAATTATTTGCACAATTGATTCTTCTATTTAAATATGAATTTTGCTAACTTGAAAATATCTCAGACTTTGATAAATGCGCTTGGTATGCAGGCACAAACGACTACTCGCACTCATACTCGATATTCATATTCATATTTGCATTTGTGTAACGCAGCTGGCAACTAAACCAGATGCAGTAAATATTTGAGTTTCGGTTCAATGTTGAGCTCTCTCTGACCAATGCAAACAAACAGCTCAAACAAATGCCTGTGGAGCAATTTTGTTTAAGCTTCAGGCTTTAAATATTTAAATTAAATAAATTGTTGCTGGGGTCACATCAACAGAAGCATAAAAAAACGTTACAATTTAATAATTTGTCAAGTGGAAAAAGTGAACAAGTAAAAGTAAAGTAAAGTTGAGTTAGCTCGACTAGAAGTTATCTCGTGACAAGATGTGAGATGTGAGCTGTTAGCAGAATTTACTGGCTATGTTTACTTAATACAAATATTTCGATGTTTACTCTAAGCGTGAGAGCGCTTTAGCTGGGAGTACCCGACTAGCATATACCATGACTTCTGTGCAGAGCTGCTGTAGTAAACAAAAGAGGAATGGCTATAGAATATCGGGATACCGCAAACTTGATATAGTTGATGTAGTCATCAAGTTTTAGATTACGAATCAAGTAAAAATTCGAATTTGATTAATATCAATAAAGTTATATAACTATAAAAAATATAAATACTATAAACAGTTAAGAAAACGAAGATGAGAGGACTTACAGAGAGAAGGACGAGTGAAAAGACGGAAGTTGGCAGGTAGGATGGTCATAGGACGGACTATTGAAGGAGACACAGACGAATATGACTAAGTCGAGTTGCCTTCCTCCTTTTGCCTGTAACAAACAGTTGCTTTAAAGAAAGAGCTCGTGCAATGAATATGCATCCCGTGACTCGTGGCATGTTCTCACTTATGCTCATCACGCCCTTTGTCAAACCTCGATTAATGGGTATTCAAAATACAACTGGCAACATAGAAAACATAATATACCCCAGCACCTGGCAGCAGTCAATTTGCCTGAACAACTCAGCGCAGATTAACGCTTCAGGGATCTGCAGGGATCCCACCTCCCCTACAGCTCGCAGCCCAGCACACCTCAATCGTAAATCCTTCATAATTATATGCACGCAATTAGAAGGCACGCAGGCAAGCAACCCTTGCAGTACGCCATGCAGCCAAGTAAATAGCCGGTGGGGGCTAAGCTGCCTACCTCCCAGTCAGGAGCTCAGCTGAACGTGTCGTGAAAAACAATTACCAAGCACCACAAGCCAGTTGCAGAAACAGAAACAGAAACAGAAGCAGAAACCCTGTTGCACATACCCTCGGCCGCGTTTATGCCACCAATATTTGCCTGCTGCCTCCTGCCTCCTACTGCCTACCGCGCTCTGCTCCGACACATTACGTAATCCTTTTCTAGCAAAGTTGTAAGCGCAAATTGTTTAGATTCCATCTTTTCTCTTCTTCTTCGTCTGCTTCTTTTTGCAACATGCATTTTGTATGCCTCCATCTGTCGCTGCTTGTCTTACTTTCCGCTGTTTCCATTTCTTTTTTATTATTTTTGATAATTTTCCTTGTTGGATTTGCGCTGCGGAGTGGGAAGAAGAAGACGAAGCAAAGCGGATTTCGTGGCATATTTTATGAGCACAGATGTGCGCGTTCTACACCAGAGACACAAATGTAGACTGAGCTGACCCAATGGGTTGGTAGTTATGAAAACATGATGCCAAGGACTTGCAGCAATTCACGAATTCCAAATACCCTAAGTGTACAGAGAGGGACAAAGTCCACACATAGAGGAAGAAAGAAGAATGTCGACCTCAGTTTAAAGCATAACAAATGATATTATGACTCTGAATTTCTTTGAGATAATACTGTCTTTCTACTGTATATATTATAAGTGTTGTAGCTGAAATGTTGTAGCTTAAATTGAAGCTGAAGTGAAGCCTGAAAAGCGATAAACTTAAACCCGAACGGCCCATCGCCACCCAGCCATAATCAGTCTAGGACTTAAGCCCTACTCAAGCATAGACAGATAGAGCTTATTGGATGTGGCATATTGGTTACATGTCCAATTGAATCAGCTTCAGATTCAATAATGTATATGCGCCTCTGAAGGCAGCAAGTTTTTGGCCTGTTTATCAGCGCCGTTTCCCCATAGCAGCCTCCCTCTGATAGTATATGCTCTGAAATGATTAGCATATTTATATTGCTACTCCGAAATCACTTGAACTTTTACTTGTGACCTTCGATGGTTTTCGCTGTCAAGTCTTTCGCTGTTGTTGCTTTAAATGTAAATGCCTGCGAGAGACCTTTGAAGTGGCATCTAATCATTCTACTCGGCGGCAGTAACAACCCCCCTCAACAGGCCAGACCTGCCGCCCTGTCTCCCTGTCAGAACGCTGTCATGGTCCCTGGTTAAAAAAAGACAAAAGCGAAGGCGGATAAAAGAAACAAGCGCGTGCCTCGCTGCCCCAGTGGAGTAGGTAGGGGAAGCGGAAGAGGGGCTTGTGGTAGTACAGCTAGCAACGGCTGCAAAAAGATGATGAGAAACTTGAGCGTCAAGCAGGCAGAAGCTTTAAGCCGCTAAATTGTATCGGATTACAGCAAATTCCAAGCTAAAATTCCTTGCCCACAGGCGGCGGGCAGAGCTCAGCCAGCTGCCTCTATTCCGTTCTCCCTGTCTCTCTCTCTTTGTTCCTTGGAGCTGCTATGTTAATGAAGGTGCTTCAGCTGGTATAGATGCGGGCAGAGGCAAGGTAGAGAGCCGAGTGTAGGAGAGCTCGTCGTCCTGCTGCCGTTGCTGTTGCAACTCCTCGACTAAAAATGGCTATGGGGCATAGAATGCATTGAAACGGCGGCTGGCTGGCAGTGGAACGCAAGGAGGGGCCGGATGACACACAAGTGCTGAACCAGCTGAACCCGTGAACTCGCGTGGGCTCAGCCCCCGATGGCGAGCGCGAATCTTAGCACAGTTACAGTTAACAACGCGCAAAGACAATCAATCGCAATGGTGGAGACCCCTTAAAAAATCCCAGCCCAAACCAAAACCAAAACAAAAATTGTGAGTTTAACTCGCGCACTGAAATTGCACACAATTTGCCTAATTCGCGCGCACCTCTCTACGACCCGCTCGCTTCATCTCGCCAACTAAGCCAGCTCCAAGTGAAAGAAAAAAATTCAAAACAGGATGAGCCGCGGTGCTGAAATTGCTGCGGTTTCTATACCCTGTACTCGAAGGTAGCATGAGGTAGTATACGTAGAGCGGGGACTGTTAAAACTGGCTTAAAATGCTTACAAAATATTTTTGGTTGTTTAGAAAAGTGTTTAATGTGGGCTCATTCTGGAATACCCTGCAGTTAGCACTAGTAGAGGGTAGCTGGAATTGTTTAGGTATATCAAAATTAGTGTCAAATATGTCTAAGCATGAGTTTTATCTTAGATTTATTTATGATATACTTGAAGTAAAAATTATATGCCCTGTGAAAAGAAAAGTAAATTTAGTAGTTTTACTCTTGAACAAGGTAGCATAATACCCTGTTATTGAAGCCGTCTTTTTAATGATGTTTCAATTGAGTTTAGTTCCCTTTAGCTTACAAAACATCCTTGCCAAGTGCTGGGTATATCTTAGCTGTTCATTTGCGATTTCTTTTTTGTTTTTTTGGAGCTTGGGCCTTGGCAACTGCAATTATTGTTTGCGGCTTTTCAATTGCCTTGGCTCAGCTAACAGCTTCAGCGCTTGCCTCAGCTTCGGCTGCAAGTTCAGACTCGGAGTCAGTCATCATAAGGTGAGAATATAATAGCGCAATCGTGAGATGCGTGACTGCAATTGCCCCTACGCCTGGCCGCTAACTATGCACACTGCAACCAAATGCCAAAACTTCAAAAAATATGTTCAAAACTTAAGCTAGAAAGGCAAAGACAGAGCGAAGAGCTAGTTGCACTTTCAAAACATTTTCAGTGGCGTTCGTGCCACTGTGCCTCCTGCTTGATGCCCGTTGATGTGATCTGCGTTTGGCTTTGAGCCTTTTGGGCTCTGAGCTTCGCTCAGCTGATAAGCAGCCCAAACAAACAAATAATAATGGCACGATTTGTGGGCTGAGGCAGAAATATTTCTTGTGTTGTTCGCCTTTGATTGAGCCAAACAGGCGCGCGCGCCTTTAACTAATTGAGCTTCAATGTAGAAGGCGGTTTTTCCAAAAGTTTTTCTTTTTTTTTTTTTGCCTACGACGTTTCCTGTTTGCTGCTAGCGAACTTCACGGAGTCTAGTTCGTCCTCTCTCTCTATGGAGTAGCTGCGGTTGCCATTTAATTAAAAATGAAAAGTTCTTTTTAAGAAAAGGGTCTGCCATGCATTTGCGGAAAATTAAAAGTTTTCTTTCCCCCTTGTTGCGTGTGTGTGTGTGTGTGTGTTTGCTGGGAAAGTGTCACATGTGTGTGCGCAGCATTTGGCATTTTCGACTGCCTCACAACATAATTGTGTGCAAGTTTTTAAGTTTTAAATGAGTTTTCCGGCCCAGCAAATGCCTTAAATTCCAGCGAAAGGAAAACTGTTTTCCGAGCTGCCATAAAAGTGGATTTAAAAAAGCGAAAAGGTTTACCTATCATCAGGTTGATCATTTGTAGTAATAATGTGAACCGTTGGGCTGGGCCATAAAATGTGTGTCCTTTTGCCTGTTACACACTCGCTCTCTCCCTCAGCTTCTGCTACTGCTGCTGCTGCTCAGCCGCAGCTTAAAAATGCAAAAGCTTCAAAGTCATAAAAATCAAAATAAAAACTTTGCTCAGACGCAGCAGGCGAGGAGTAAGCAGAAAATCTGGCAATATTAAAGCGAAGTCTATTAAACTTTTTGCACGACACACAGAACACACAACACACACACACACACACACCCACACGCTGACACAACAAAAGTGTGCGGGTTTGAACTTTTGTGCATGTATAAAACATATGATTTTTGCTTGATGGCCCCGCGGGCCAATTTCCCTGTCTAGAACAAATGGCACTGAGGCACAGTGGTCGAAAATAGCAATAATTGAAATTACAAATAATTAAAAATTAGCTTGAGTTTTGCAGTCTTGAGCTGCAAAGTTGACTATGCAACAGTGTGATATGAAAATTGTTCAAACTGTGTGTGCTTCACACACAACTTTGCACCACTGTGCGCGAGTCATATGAAGCACGACCCCAGTCCAGAATGCTGCTAAAAGACGTTTGTGCCACTGCGCAGCGCACTAATAAAATAAACCTGTGTAAACGTGCCGCAACTGCCGTTGCACGTCGACTGCTTCTCTGCGCCCTCCACGCCCACTTTCTCTGCCTCCTCCACGGCCTGTGGCCTGTAAATTTGAGCGCCTCGTGCAGACATAAATTGTGTGTTAAATACATTTTATGCGTTTGCCAGACCCACGACTAAGTCAGTCGACTGCAAAACGCAATCAAGGTCGCCCCTACACTGTGAGAAAACTCGCCTGACAAATGCAAAGAGAGAGAAGTCTGTTATCTCTCACTTGACACAACTTTTGCCACTTGTTGCTTGACGCTTTCTCTGAGTGTAGTCGTGTCGTCTTCCTGTTGACGTTGCCCGGGGCGCAGCACCGAAAAAGCGCAGGACCTTTGCCTATGATGTATGGTGCGCACAATGTTGCGTATTAGAAACGCACGTATTACTGCCACACAGCTAGAGCTGCCGCTCCTGCTCCAGCTCCAACTCCTGCTGCTGCTCCTTCTGCGTTTGTGTAATCCTTTGGCTGCTCCTTTTGTTGCTGTGTGGCAAACAGTTGACGTAGGCGGCAGCTGAACATACACATGTTTGTGTCACATTTTGACTACATATTCTACACTTTCTAGACAAGTGCGTGTGTGTGTGTGTGTGTGTGCGTGTGCGTGCGCGTGTATTAGTTGTGTTCACTTTACTGCTTGAGCTTGGCATTTCCTTTGTGAATTATAAAGAAATTTGTTGTGTGCTTTTGTAGTTGTTCGTCTTGTTGTTGTACGCAACGTTTTGTTCTTGTGCGTGCTTCCGCCTTAAAAGAGTGGGCGTGGCTGCTGGCGCTGCCAACAATTTCACTGCATACTTTCTAGGTGCTGGGCGACAGTCGCCTTTATTACACTTAAGCTGCAATAACACCAGCTGCGCAGTGCATTCGAGTCGCAAATTAATCACGAGGCAAGCACACAACGTAAACAACAATAATTGCTGGCTGTATGCAGCCAAAAGCTTTGCCAGCTTACGATAAAGAGCTTTAGAAGCGCAATGTCATTTGTATTTTCTAATAAAAGCTCTTTAACTTTAATATAAATATGCTTCGACTCGAATAACCTAAGAGCCCAACGCCTTTATAAAGCTCAACTGCAGCTTAAAGTTTACTTAAAGCTCTAGGAATATACGCCATAGTCTACGAATATTTCATTTATACAACTGATTAAAGTTCAGCTACAGAGTAAAGCTCGCGCCATATAAATATTGAAAAAAGCTCATTAAAAGCTTGAAGAAATAATTTTCAGACTTAAATGTTTTATTAGATCTATTATTATCGCCCACTGGAAATCTTAACTGATATGTAAAAGCTTGTATTAGGCACAGCTTGGCTATTAAAGAAAGCTCAAATAACTATTTGTTTAAGCTCCAGCAATTCACATAGAATTTTCTTCTTTTTCTTGCTCAAGCGCTCTTTCAGCCAGTGTCAGTGTTGCTCTTTAGGGACTGCCCGAATAATAACGGATGTTTGCTTTTTAGCCACATTCAGCTTAAAGCAAGCTCCGCTTTTATCCTCCTCCAGGTTGGCTTCGCTTCTACTTCCGCTTGTGGCTGCTGCGAACGACACTTGTTTACGTTATGCCACGCCCACTCGCTGCCTGGCATTTCATTCATTTTTTTAAATTCCATTTTAATTTCTTGCGAAACTCGCTTCAATTTGGGCTTTTTGCTTTTTTTCTTTACTTATTTTTTCTGCTCATCTGTAAAGCGCTTAATTACCAGCATTTCGATGGCTGCTGCTGCTGCCGTGGCAGCTGCAGCGGGTCCAGTTTGAAGGTAATTGAAATTAATTTCAACAATTTAGTTTCTATTTAGCTGGGGTTTAAGTATAAAAAATTCTCAAAACTCTCAGTTAAATCTGGCTGAAGATGCCTAATTTAATTTAAAGCTTAAACGCTTCGGCAAGACAGGCGTAGAAATAGATATATATAAAAATAAATTATATAAAATAAAGCTGAGACTTGGTTAGAGCTAAGTACAGCTTGGCGCACTGAAGCCCTGGTGCAACATGAGGCTTAAGCTTTAAGTGAAGCTTGTAGTTCAAAGCTTTTACTTAAAGTTAAGCTTAGATGTTATAATTCCACGTATTGTTATGAGTTAAACCGAAGCTTTAGTTTTAGCCAGATTTTATGACATTTAACTTTAGTTAAATGCTTTAACTCCAAATGCTTTAACTCTCTCTAATGCTCTAAGCCTAAGAGGGAAAACTAATGAGAATTGTGATTGACAACAACAAGAAAAACAGCAAAAGGCATTTGGAACTTAGTTTGAGTCCGAAGAGCCGCAGTTTATTGTTGTTTTTTGTGGTTTGTGGCCTGAAATATTTTATTTAAATGCATTTCAATTTGTGGTTGTGCGTGTGTGCGTGTCTGTGTGTGTGTGATGTGTGTGTAATTGCTTTAATGAAATATGCGTGTATTTTATGAAAATTTAATTTACACATTTTAGTACGCACACATTATGGCAGACAATTTTCCCATTTTCCATTTTCAGTTGAATAGTTTTTCACTTTGGCAATTTATAGAGTGGAAAATCATATTTGCATAATACACACAAGCGGCTTATTGGCTAATCAGTTTTTGTGCAAATTATAAATAATTAAACAATGCAAAAGCTTTTAACCAAATATTAATATCAATTTTCACAATTTACACATGAGTGGGGGAGGGGCAGAGGTAGCGAAATGCAGTTCAAAGAGTTGTAATTGCAGCTCAACTCAAAGGCAAAGGCAAAGGCAAAGGCAACTACTTAAGCTCGCTTTGTTGCAACTCTTGCAATTGCCCCCAACTCACCGCCAACTCTCAATTGATGCCACAAAGACAACAGCGGAATAATCGTTGCGGCGCGCATTAGTGCCTATAGATACAGATATACAGATAGATAGCTGCACAGATACAAAAGTTAGATAGATGCCTTTGTGTCACTGCAATTGACAAAATAATCACTGCAACATGAGGGGCATGTACCAGCTACACGCTCTTTACAACAGTAAGAACAGCAACAACAACAGCATCAACAACAACACACAACGGCACACATCTTTTCCCGCCTAAATGAAAAAAAAGCAAACAGCAAGCTTGGCAACAAAAACCGAACAACAGCAACAAGATGCTCAGCAACATTTTCTCATGCGCACGTTTCTGGCATGCAGCAACATTCCGCATTGGCAACATTTGGATGCTTCGGCTGTTGTTGTAGCTGGGTACATTTGCTGCCGATACACTTGACTTGATGTTGTTATTGTTGTTGCTGGATACATTTGCTGGCTGGTTGTTGTAGTTGTTGCTGATGCTCGGCTGCTTCGGATGTTGCTTCGCCCGCAACTTCGTGTGTTGCCAGCTTCGTGTTGCTGCCTTGTTTTCACAACATTTTCCCGTGCGATTTTTCAACAGTTTGCAAAAAGTTTCGTTTATTTTGCTGCTATTTTTTTGCACACAGCGCCGCAGTCTGCGTTTGTTGTCGCTGGCGCTTGGTACATGCCGACGCAGAGACGGAGCGCGCGCGCGTATCTCAAAGATACATTTCACAATAACGTAAATTTATAAGCCAAAGCCCCACTGCCGGCTGATCTGTGCCCTGTGCCTGTGCCTGTGCCGTGTTCCTAAGCGTACGTTGAACTGCGACTTTTTGTTTAACAATACGGCAAATAAATAAAAGGGCGAAAAACCTACAAAAGAAAAGATATAAAAAAAGAAATCAAATCAAATAAAAAAGTTGTAAAAACGTAAATCGGCTGTTGTCAACGTATTTTAGCCGGCCTAAGCTGTCAGTGAACGTGTCTCTGTGTGCGTCAGTGTATGTGCGTGTGTGTGTAGGTGTGAGCGGAAGTCAACTCAGCCGCCATTGTTGCCGCAACAAACGGAAGTGTGTTATTAGTGCGACGGAAAATTGTATTTACTTAAAATGTACTTGCAAAATTTATGAAGTAAAAAGTTGAGTGTGTGTGTGTGTGCGCGCACAGAAGTAAATCAAATTAATTCAAATTTATGGCAAGTTGGGCCAACACAAAAAAGTAAAATAAAATCTGCATATGAGCTGTGTGTGTGTGCGTGTGTGTGTGTGTTTGTGTGTGAGTGGCACATTGTCAAAAGTTTTAATTGAGGAAAACTTAAACAAGTAACTGGAGCTACATAAATGTTCGTTATGCTAATTGAATTACAACACCAACTCGAAGAGAAAAAGTAACTCGCAGACAGAGAGAGAGAGAGTGAGAGACAGAGACAGAGAGTGAGTGAGCGAGAGCGGGAGGAGAGGAAGCTGTGCCAACTTGTTAAAAAGGTTTGTCAATTAAACACTCATTTTGGCTAAGAAACTTTTTCGCCTTAGCTGCAAATTATGAACTGCCAAGTTAAGTTAGCTTGATTAATGATCTTTGATTTGTGGGCCAAGTTTTTAGGCTGTTTAAGCCACGAGTTCATAAGTGAAACATTTCTCGTTATACTATTCTATATAATCGTAATCATATGCGAGGTCTGTACAAAAGATTCGTGAATGTTGATTTTCCGTTGATTTCTGATTTTATTGTTGCTGTAATGATATCGCAGTCTATGACTGAAAATTGTTTGAACACACAGAGATGGCTTTAAGAGAGAAGATTATAAAAATTATTTTAAATAAAAATTTTTTTGTATAACATCTAGATGAGCTTTACTTTCAAGTGCTTAAAATACATAATCGTCAAATACAATTTTTCGCTATTATTAGCAATAATTGCAGAAGAGACCTTGTATAAAATACAAGAGACAAGAAGAGTAAGGCAAACCTATCAGAGACAAGCCTGACTCAATTACACCTCAGCTATTATCTGTTGATTATTTGTTCTGCACATTCTGCAATTAGAATTTCCCTATTTTATTCTACTCTACTCATATATTTTCATTCAGTTTTTCATAGTCTCAAGCGCTTCATTTGCTCTTTTTCCCTTTTTTGTTTTTCCATCATTATTCATAATGTTTTTCTCATCATTAATAACTTTCGTAATGCGTAAAGTTTCACAATTCAAGCAAGCAAATATTAAATTCAATAATCACTTAAGCACTATAAATACTGCGGCCCCAATAAAAAACACTCTACTCCACGGCTTCTCTTTCTGTCTGTCCGACTGTCAATGTCATTTCAATGATTAAAACTTCAATAGCAAATAAAAACAGTAAGAGCAATATGTATATATATATATATATTTCTAACCGAGCCCTTACCATTAACCCCCTTTACAACTGTTTCATTGCCTTGCTGCTGCCTCAGCCTCTGTCCCTTGCAGCAGCAGCTCAATCATCCACCGACGCACTTGCTCTTATCCCAGCTCCTGTTTTTACTTCTCCTTTTATATAACTTTGTGCTCGCTCAGCAGCTGAAATGGAGTATATAGGTTTGCCGCAATGTCTGTCTGTGCGAGCGAGCGACTGTAGAGAACCCAAATCAAATCTATAGTAGATATGCCTACGCCTATTTGAGGGTGTGGCAAAGCAGAAATGATCCAAGCGTCTGATCGGACTGTGAACGAGAATTATACAGTCGATAGCGGCCGACTGTAATATTCGGACTTCTTTTTTATTAATGAAAACATAATCATCTCTCGTGTTTTTTATATCAAGTTCTCTATTTGCTTTCGTTTTGTGGGCTTTTCGCTTGCCTTTGTTTTCCTTTGGCCGTCGCTGGCAATAAATTTTTAATTTCGCTTAATTGAAAATGGCCCGCACAATTTCGTGCATAAAAATTTGCTGTGAGTCGCAAAGTTATTGAAAAATTTGATTGCAACGTTTTTGCTGGCTTTGTTTATGCTTTTGTCAAGCTCAAGCAATCAATTTCTGAGGCTTATCCACGTGTTTGGCCAGGTGGAATGTTTGCCACTGTCTGGCAACGCCACTCGCGAAGAGGAAGCAAATGCAATGAGGTGTGAAAAGCTGCTCACATATTTATATAGCTGTCGCCCGACCATATATAGGCAAACATTTAAGCAAACAATAACAGAGACAACAGACAACAGACAAGAGACAAGCGCCAAGCGGAGCTGCCGGGCGGAACTGAGGTGCACTGGTCGAAAAAATGGGTCACATACTTGCCCCATGAATGGCGCACAGTCTTGTCGTGGCGCCTCGCGCCAAGTGGCTGCCTCAGTGGGCTCCAAGTGGGGGAAACTGTCAAATAGGGTTGGGCACTGTGTCATAGACACACAGCTTCAGCTCCCAGCCATTGTCCCATGTCCCATTGTGTACTGTGGCTAGCGAGTGTTTAATTGCTGCCAAGATATGTCGAGTGTTTACAAACAGTTACAACAGTTTAAATAGGTTCTCACAGCTCTCATAGCTCTCACAGTGCTGTATCATATATGAGCATCATGTGGGCTCTCAGATGGAAAAGTGATTTATGAGTAGTTGCTATAATTGTTGAAATTCGTATAGAGCAGCAGAATAGTTGCCTGAGCAAGAGAGAAAACTCTATTGCTATATATGACTTCGATTTTACTGGGACAGCAAACTGGAAAGAACATTTTTGCCTTAGCAAAAATCTTAGTCAAATAAAAAGAGTTTTTTTTTTGCTCATGGTCAAAATAGAAGTTCGTTTCACTCTCTCTCTTTATATATATATATATATAGATAGATTATATATATATATAGATAGTTGTTGTTTGAGAAGCAGTCTGCAATTTGTATATGGCGTGCCTTATCTTTAGCGAATCTTATGCGACTTTTTAGCTTTGTTCTTCTTTATTTCAATTATAATTTTCATTTCAGCTAAGCCAAAGTCTGGCATTTAGTCTAATCAAATTGCAATTTGGCCCATGGTGGCATACGTTGTGTGACCTATCTTTTGGCCCGCTCTCGCCTGCCTCTCTTTCCTTATCTATCTCACTGGCTCTCTTCACTTCCTTATGAGGCTACTTGGCTCGTTAACATTTTTCCCACAGCAGTCAACCTGCTGCTGCAGCTCGCTTGGGTTTCTATTCAGATATGGTGACTGGACCAGTGACTGAGCCTGAGCCTGAGCCTGTGCCTGTTCCAGCATCTTATTTATTGCATATAAAGCAACACCTACAGCCAGCCACGCCAAGGAAGAGGAGAAGCTTGCAGCCGGCACTCAAATGACGTCGTCAACGTCGTCTGAGCAACGTTTTGGCATAAATTAATGAAGGGCACTTTGTGTTTGCTGTTGCTGCTGCTGCTGCTGCTGCTGCTGCTGCAACTGGACAATGCTCAGTGGGTTAGAAGTAGGGGCTGTTGCAGTTGCTGAAAGATGGGACCCAGTTTATCTCTCTCGCTCTCGCTCGCACTTTGTTTACATTGCATTTTGTCACACGTTGAGCTGAAAGCGACGCCAATTTGTCTGAAATGTTTTGAATTCTAAGCGTTCCTGATGTGCGGCAGAGGCAGTGAGGGGACTTGGCGGAACTAGATGGCAACGTGCTGCACGTGCTGAATGCGGATGTGATGCCCGCTGCTTCTGCTGCTGCTGAATGATGAACGTGTGGCTCCTGGTTAAGCCAGAGCTTTATGTTTGCTCTCCTGCAGCTATTTGGCCAGCTATTTTGTGTGTGTGTGTGTTTGTTTGCCATTTGGCTCTCTTTCATATTCACACGCGCAGTTCACAGCTCACGGCTAGCCACACTTTGAGTCAATCAAACGAGTGCCAGCCACATTCACAAGCCATCGAGACATGGCCAGCGTCATCGGCATCGCCATCATCGAGCCATGGACATCTGCCTGGCCACAGGCAGCCGTGTGAATTATGCGCCGATAAAGTTGCCCCGTTTTGGGGGCCAACTCGTTACCCATATTGTGTTGCAGCCGCCTGTAAAAAAGCAAAACACCTGCTGCAGATGCCACAGTCCGTTTGTCCATCGATCCGTCCGTGCGTCCCTCTGTCTGGGTCGGGACTCCTCATACATTGATCTTATCGCAACGCGCGCACACCCAAAAAAGAGAGAAAAACGAATTTGCTTTGCAGCGCTACTGCGCGACTCGTCCATACCCTGTAAATAACTTCAAACTCTCTATATTTGAATATGTGCTATCGATATTTATCGATTTAAGAAAAAATTATCAATTATTAAATCTACTTATTTAAGCCTTTGTAAATTTTGCAAGCTCTAACTTTTTAATTTCAATAATACATATTGGTTATATTTTCTATGAATCGATTATTATCGATTTCTAACAAGTTTGAGAAGAAATCGCTTATTTTAAGCAAACTAATTATAGTAATGGAGCTCACATAAAAACTTGGAGGTATTCTTTAAGGGCAGCTGCTTTATATCAAAATCTATCGATTTTGAGCAAACTGAAAGATTATCGATAACATATTTTGAGCTATATCTGATATGACAAATTCTCAAAATTGACTTCTATGCTGCAGGCAACTCTATGAAACTAGGCGTCAGTGCTTATCGATAACTATCGATAACTTGACATTAGCTTATTATGCCAAAAGTTCTATCGAAGTCTTTAAATTGAACAAATAATAAGTGATTTCGACTAACTCCGCTGCTTATCACAAACATTAAACTCCTCATTTAAGTAACACTCAATGTTTACAGGGTATATAAAAATAAAGAACGAAGAGCATCATCAAAAGCAGAAGAACTCCGCTGAGCAGCGACTGCCGTGCTACGTAGCCTGTGTTTGAGCTTCAGTTCGAGTTGGAGTCTGGGTCTGGGTCTGGGTCTGGGTCTTATCTGTAGGTTCCATAGGCTGGCTGGATGGCTGTGCCGGCTGCTTCGACTGCTCCTGCTCTGCCTTGGCCTTGGGCTTTTGCTTTAGCATTGGCTTTGGATGTGGCTGTGGCTTTGGCTTTGGCTTCGGCTTCGGCTGTCGTTTTTCTTGGCCATTTATTTACATACATCGCTGTGCGCTGGCTGCTGCAAGTGGCTCGAGTCAAGGGCCGCAGCTCGCCTTATTGTCTGGCCACGACGATGCCGATGCGGATGTTGGCTGCTAATTTCACCTTTTCACAGATTTCGCGTGGCTCCATTTGCTGCTTTGTGTGGGTTGCAGCCACTCAGGCAAGAGTCTTCCACTACACTGCCTGACGTTGGCTCCTCTCCTGTCAGCTAGCTTGTGGCACTTCTTCAATTATTCAACTTTAACTGCAGCTTACATACGTGAGTTGCTTTTCACAGTGTATCGAGTCTTCGTTGTGCTTCGAGACCTGCCGCTCTTCAGCTGTGCCCTCCAACTTGACTTGTGGGAGGTTCATGAAAAATTGAGCAAGTGCCGCACTTGCAATTTCAACAGCTCATCTGCCGCTGCGCAAAACAATTTTGTACCCTGGCAGCTGCGAGCTTGGACTTTGGGTGCTATTTGGCTTGGTTTCGCTTCTCTGGCAATATCTGAAATTCTGCGCCTTTACATTTTAGTGCCTTTGCTTTCCTTGGCTGCAAGGGTATTAGCATTTGGAATTTGGAATTTTCAATTGCGAACTGATTAATTTTCTGTTGTCTTTACCCTATATATATAACAGCTTTTGCGCTGAAGGAAACTAAGCTTAAAGAGTCTAAAAAATATATTTAAGGCAAGGTAGAGGAGAAACTCTTTTAGAAGTATAGCTTGAAGACAATGCTAGACTAGAAATTCTAGAAACTAGTACAAAACAAGCTGATTTCTACACAAGTTTTAAGATAAAGTCAGACTTACGAACGATCATCAAGAAGAAGAGAACATATTATAGAACAAATTGAGTTGATAGATCTTTAGACTAAAGAGTTCCATAGTTAAGAATGTCATATCTAAAAATGTAAGTTAAAGTCTTAAAGAGTTGATAAATAATGCCCGAGCTTTGCTCACTCGTTTTTAGCAATTGGAATTTGAAATTTCAGTGGAAATGCTGTCAGTTGCAAATGCCACAATTTGACCAAACTTCAGTCAATGGAAACTTGGGCACAAATGCCACAATGCATCAGGCAATACAATTACTAAGGCCAGCTGGAGCTTTGATACCTACTCCTCTCTCTCTCTGTCTATCTCTCTTTCGGTTCCATTACCATGTCAATGACCAGCTGCTGTGCTTTCAGCACACCTGCGGCAGATAAAGCTCTCAAGAGAGCTAAGGCTTTGCCATGAATATGCAGCCGATGCACGTTTTCTTTGCTTTTTTATGTGCGGGTGTATAGGCTACAGCAACCCCGACACCCCCTAGGCCCCCTAGACCCGGCCACCCGCGCACACATCACTCCACGCAGTTGACAGTCTTTTGCACTTGCCACGACTTCGTCCATTTGTTGCTGCTGTTGTTGTTGGTCGTTGGGTAGGAAAAACATACAAAAGCGATTCATAGATTTCCGTTTTGCTGCGCTACAAAACAATGGCATTTTCATGTTGCACGTAAAATGCAACAACAACAACAATTCGAAAAGGCTCTCGCACGATAGAACTTAAGTGCAATTTCATTTTTTCCGACATTTCTGCCATTGACGCCCTTTGCTAAGTACCTACAAAAACAAAGGCAAGGGAAACAAGAATTTTCAGAAAATGCTGAAACGGAAACGAATGATAGCAAGAACCTACTGATATGAAAGGCAGCCAAGTGCCTTGGTATAGATAGCCCTAGAGCAAACTCTGATCTAATGGCATTGGAATGTCGCCAGCTAAAAATATTGCTTTCGGACAGATAAGCAACAATTCCGTGTCCTGGCTAGGTATAAATAGTCGTTGCAGGCAGCAATTGAGACACAGTTCATTTGAAGCTCTCAAGATGGTAAGTTGAGTACCTTCAGTAGTCAGTGAGTGCCCTAAATTGTTGCATCTCTATTCAAAGAATACTCTACGACTTGTTGCTCTATTGCTCGCGGTGCTCAGCGCACGGGCAAGCTCTATTCGCACTCCCGAGGCAGTTGGAAATCCTGTGCCAGTTGTGCCGCCTGTCGGTGAGATTTCCCAGGTGGAAACGAAGGAAGACTCTCAGGTGGCTGGAAACCTTGGTCATGCGGTGCAATCTAACGTGGAACAGTCCAGTGTGAACTTTCCTGTGCAATTCGTGCAGCCAGCGATAGAGCAGGCAAATGCCGACTCCCAACTTGTGGAAAGCCCTGTTCAGCCGGTGAAGCCTAATGTGGTGACTGGAAATGCTGTGCAGCAGCATGCAGAGGCAGTCAATGAAGTCTCTCAGATTGACGCTGAGTTGCCAGAGAATCCTGTGGAGCCAGAACAGTCCAAGGCACAGCAAATCACAAAAGTCGCTCCAGAGGCAAAGACCCCTGAGGTATCGGTAGAGTCTAACGCAGATCAGGTCCCTGTGAGGTTTCAAGCGAAACAGTCACAGGTATCAAATGAGGTTGTGCAGGATGTCGTCAAGGAGGTGGTGCAACAGCAAGCTCAAGAAGCGCCGAAGCTATCCAATTTGGTTGCCAGCGAAGTCGAGTCGAAGTCTCAGCAATCGCAAGCAGCTCCAGCAGTCGAGAGCCAGAAACGCGTGCAGTCTGAGGTCCAGGAAACACTAGCAGATGTCGCTAAACCCTCCATCGATACAGAACAAGTCGTAGGAAAGTTGGAGGGTATTGAGAAGCAGGTTGTGGATAAGGTGCAACCTGAGAGACGCAAATATCCCCGTGGGTTTTATATTGTCGATCCCCTAGCAGGTCTGAACATTACAGGTCTGAATATTACCAACAACCCCACATTCGGGCATTTTATGAAGCCGGCGTTCTTGCCATTCCCCCCACTCTTCGGAAGTTTCATATCAAAAGGCGATGCTTCTGACACAGCAGATTTAAACAATGCCACGTTCAACATTAACGGAACCGACTTATTTGGAAACAAGCACGACAAATTTTCGCTTAACCACGATAGCTTTAACGCTAGCTTAATTCCACATGGCAATTTGAGCTTTTATGGTAAGCCTGCCTTCTTTCCCTATCCTCTGCTGCCAATACCTTTCTGGAAGTCCGCTGAAGAAAACGAAGCAAATAGCAACAACAAAGCTTCCGGCATTAATGATCAGCTGTACAACTTCAACCCCTTCTATCCGATGTACGACCCGTCAGATTTTTATGCAAATCAACGACGCGCGCACGAGGGCAACGCACATCAGCCACAACAGGAGCATGTGAATCAGGGTCTACAGCTAATTGGTCACATCTACATTTACAAAGCACCCAAAGCTGGCAACAACCCAAAGCCACCCGTGCCTCCAGCATCGGACGCTATTCCGGACAACACTGACGAAGGCGATGTCAAGATCGACGAACTATTTGGCAACTCTCAGCTGTGGCTGCAACCCGTTGTTCACCCTGGCACCGGCAACAAGGACGACGCCTCCAATCAGATCAACGAGATCTATCGCAGTCTGCACCTGGTACATCCCTCGGTTCAGCAGCGCTCTCAATCAGCCGTACAAAGCGAGGACAGCTCCGTGCTCTTTGCCGTGGAGATACCCAAGCCAATCTATCGCTTCTTCAAGTCCATTTTCGGCGTCTTTACATACTAAACAAAATGATCCTAAAGAACCACACAACAACTATGCATCGAACCCCTTTTTAGTTGTAAGTTCATCTTAGGTATTGCGCTTCAGTAAAAACTTTCTGCTCACATGAATTCGTATGAGTTTTTAATAAAATATAGATAACATAATATAGATATATCTATACATATAATAAAACGAGAAGGCACTTATAGAAGGCATAAGGGAAGTCACTCAATAAGGTGTTTGACTGCTCTGATCATATATATGTATACAGCACTTAAAGTATCAAAGCTCTTACACTCTTTCCTGAAACTAATCTACCCAAGTGTAATGTGTTATATTAAAGCTGAATGCACAAGCTGCTGTGCATCATGCAAAATCATATCCTAAAATGTGTGTTTTACCTTTGCCTCCGGCTCGCAAGTTTTCGTTCTCGTATTTGTATTTATTTTTTATGTTATCTCATAGGGTTGAATGTTGCTGTTGGCATTTGCCATTTTAATGAATACATAATTAGTCTTTTTGCTAACCATTCAACCTTGCGCACACACGCACACACACACACACACACACCTATAGACTAATGCAGCTACTCTTGTGCACCTGCTCAAAATTCATTCATTCATATATGAATTTGCATGCAACATGCAGCAGCACGTAGAGTTTATCAAAGGCTTTTGTGTTAGAGTGTGAGTGTGTGTGTGTGTGTGTGTGTGTGTGTGTAAGCTTTCAGCTATCTGTGTCCGTTTCGTGAGCTCCATATTGCTTATTGGTTCGTTTCCAGGCTCTTCTCATGCAATATTGAGATAATGTTTGCCCTGGCTCATAATTGCAAGGATTACGCCCATAAAGTTGGCCAGAGCAACGAGCGCTTCACTGTTTGCATTTCACTTGCAAATGGCGGAAATGTGAGGCAACGACAGAGAGAGAGAGAGAGAGAGAGAGAGAGAGAGAGAGAGCGAGGGAGAGGCAATGAGAGAAGGAAAATTGCTATTTGCTGATAGCGTTTATTTAATATTTAATTGATTTTATGCCCAGTCGATTTTTCCATTAGCCTGACACACAATTCCAGTTCCAATTGCGCTGCTGCTGTGGCTACCTGAACAGACGGTTGGCTTATTGTTGTGAGTGTGTGTGTGTGTGTGTGTGTGTGTGTGGGTATACTTATCTGATTACTGGCATAATTAAGGTAATACAAATTGGCTTTAGGCTGCGAAGAGCTGAATGCAAAAGCATTTGACAAAGAATCACAGTTAGCTAAAACTGAGATATTTAACTTTAGTTTCACTGTTTCAATTCAATATGCCAGCTATATTGGTTTAGACTAAACTCTTTAACCCCTTAACCCACTCGTGCATTGCAATAATCAAGCTAAACAATGCAAGCCGCAGCATCCGTGTGGATGGTCTCAGCCACATGAACCACTAAACAAGCGTCAAGCCGCAGCACATCAGCATCATCATTATCAGCAGCAGCTACAACCACTAATCACAATTATCAACGACATCATTTGAATATTGTGCTGGACAACAGCACGTATACGCAATGTTGTGCTTTAGTCTTTAAACTGCCAAGCTGGAAATGCCTAGGCAGCGAGGTGGTGGTGGAAATCGAGGAAACACCGTAAGCCACAGTCTTGCCGGACTTTTTAAGCAGCAACTTTATTACCCAAAGGAGCCAAGCGGAGCGACGGAAGCAGCCCATAAATATATCATGAAATCAAAAACTTTGCCACAACTTTTGCCGGAGCTCTCTCGTTTGACAGAGCGTGCTGCGCCCTGGCAAGTGTGGGTGCTCTTAACCCCACTGCCAATCACTTGCGTGTGTAAACGTGCTGTGCAACAACTGCTCGACAGAAAGCTGAGTAATGCGCTTCCGTTTCCGGCTTGTCCATTTGGCTCAGCTCTCGCCACATGACGCTTGGTCACCATTCCGGCTGCTCGCTCTTGGATACACTCAATTCAATAAAACTTGTGTCCATTTAATTTAAAATTCTCTCTGGCTCTCCACTCTACTCTCTGCTGGCCTTTTGCCTGGCCAAATTAATGGCGTTAAAATTAGTGCCATAGACAAATTCCGCACTTGGCACCTGACCAGCAGCTGTCCGAGCAAAGTTTACCTTTTTTTTTTAGCTTTTTTGCCCTCAGTTTATTTGGTTGTCACTTTGTGGAAAATTATGCCGGGTCCGGGCCACTGGGAGCTCTCGTTGTTGCTGTTGCGGCGACACGTGTAACTGTAGCTCTAAGTGGCTGGCAACCTTTCAGAAACTTTTACATTCAACTCTCATCTTAAAGTTCTCTATATTTTACACCAAAAAAAAAAACAAGTTGTAAATATTTATTGATTTTGTTGTGTTTTGCAGCACTGAACGTCGACAGGCGCCAGGAGCGTCAGGAGCGTCGCTTTTTTGGCATTTTACGCGCCGGCAAACGAAAGGACGCTGGTAAGTGGGCAAGTGCTACATGGCACCCTAATGAAACCAATTAAGCAAACAGCCAGCCATACAATTTGTGGCACTGAGGCAGCACAAAATGAAATATCAAAGGGCTAGACAAAGGGTAAACAAGCTGTCCAGCTGCACGGCGTTTGGCATCCAATTCAATTACGCAAATGCTACATATAACGAGCCAGAGATTCGAATTCAACGAATTTCCCATGCGCTGCAGTCGCAGAGGTGGCTAAAAGGCAATGCCAGTGTTGGGCAATGTTTGAAAGGCTTTGCAAGTTTTGAGTTGGAGAACTAATTGGAATATCTATCAGGATAATTATTCTATAAGGCAAGAGGCAATATTTGAGTGTTGCTTAAAGTCTGCAATACTTGAGTGTTGGATAAGGCCTAAAGAATCCGCTTGTGTTTAGCTTGCACTGCTGAATTCCTATCATAATTGATATAATATCGAAGCAAGTGTTGTAAAATTATAGAAATACCATCAAATTGTAATATTAAGTGTTGGAAAGTTTTGTAAGAACTATTTTAAAATTCTTAATCTAGTCTCAAATATTTGAAATTCCATAAATTAAGCCACATTTTCACTTCAGCTAAATAAATTCATTTATCCATTTATATAAAATTATTGCTAGTGTTGCACAATGCCCAAAACTAAATTATATTATATTAAATTGTTATATTTAGTATTGTTAAGCTAGATCTAACTTCACTAGAGCTCAAGCTAATAGGTTTTCCTTGAATGCAAGCTACTAGTAAAGCTGAACAACTTTCGCTTCACATACAGTGTTGCAAAACGCCAGCAGCCACATTTGAAATGTTTTTTAGCATTTTGTGTAACAAACTTTGCCAGAGCGGGTGGCACGTTCAAGTCTCATCCCCCGCCTTGACTACATTAAAGTGCATAACTATTCAAGCCTCATATGCCTCACCTGTCCAAGGTAAAAACAATTTTGAGTCAATTGAAATTGTGCCAGTTTCCGCAGCATATTTGCCTGGGCCAGAGCTGAGCACAAAAGCCATTTAAGCAAAATCAATAGATTTATTTGGGACCGCAGGCCAGGAAACTTCGATGGCGATTCCTGGACACAGTTCGACTGGCATACAAATTGGGGCTTAGCAGCTCAAAAGATGATTTTCTATAGCCAGAAAATGGAATTCAATTGATGCTAGTTCACAAAGCAGCGATTGAGAGCGTATTGGGTTTTTGTAAAGACTCGAAACGCTTAGAGAGTTGGGCTTAAATGAAACGGGAACAGGTATTAAGCAGTCAGATATGCCTGACTCTCTCTCTCTCTCTCTCTCTTTCGCTCTGCTAGTCACGCTCTAAGCTTAGAATTTGCTTAAATTGTTGTGCGCTTTGTTGTCTGTGTGTGCGTGTGTGCAAAGGCTTAAAAATGTTAATAACTGTTCACATTGATGAACAAAAGACACGACGCTTAACTCATCGGTCAGAGCACGTCTCGCCACTGGCTCGAGCCTTTCCACGTGCCACAAAGAGGATTAGCGCCGGCCTTCTCTGGTCTTGCCAAGACTGTTGGCCTTTAGCATAGGCTAAATGCCTTTAAATGGCCACATTTATATCAATTGAAAGCAAAACTGGCGCCAGGCCCACCCGTGGAGCGCACATCTTGCTGGCCAAGCAGACGCATTCATCATGCTCACCCCGAGCCTGCCTCTCTCGCTCACTCGCTGCCCCTCTGACACCATGTCGCCTTCAATTAAATGCAAATTATTCTTCACCTGTCCCCGCGTCTCGTAGTGATCAATCCAACTTATGTCAGACACAGCTTTGGCTGCTCCACTTCAAATCCGAGGAGCCGCGCCGTACGCCGACTGCTGACACTTTAAATTGATTGTGGACCCTGTCCGGCGGGCCTAATGGACATGCATAATACAGCAGCTGCGCACAGTAGCCCGCTCGCCAGTCAATTGTTGCTGGATAATCACCAGGATTAGCTAGCATAGTGAAATGGATGCAGCCTTCCAGATTTCAGTTTAAGCCTATGCCAATCGGGGCTCCACTTGATGTCTAATTGTTAAGCAGCAAAGCTCGTTCGTAATATCTTAAATTGAACTCAACATTTTATTTATATTTAAATAATATTGTATTGTATAATCTCTGCTTGTATTTCCTATGTAGAGTAATACTAAGTGTATTCCGAAACTTTATTTCTTATGTATTTTAATAGTTAACACATTTGTAATCATTTTTGCTCCGAAACAAAAAATATATTCCGAAAAAAATATACAAAAAAAAAAACTCCGAAATTTTTTTGAAGCATACTCCGAAAACAATCTCTAAATCATATTTATTCCGAATTTTTTTTCGAATTATATCAATTATTTTGAATGCTACGTGGTTTCCCTAGCACTCCGAAAAAATACTTTTCACTTATGATACTCCCAAACATACTCCGTAAATTACTCCGAAACACTGTTCAAATTATATTCTGAAACAAGCATAGCTTACCCCTATATCTGCTTCTACTTTCCATTTGTATTGCCTCTGGTATTAGCTCCCTATTTATCTCTATAGTATTGCCTAATAGAACTCCGAATAGCAGTTTCTTGTTGTGTGCTACTGTTAACTGTTTTGTCTTATACTACGCCCCATCATCTGCTCGGTTGTATCCCATCCATTTTGTTACTTTTAATTGTCCACTGAAATATGCCATGGTCGTTCGCTCCTGGCTCGAGTCAAGAGCTATGCAAATGCTTAAAGTTGAGGTTGAAGTGCGCGACTGGCCGCAGTCACAGGTTTGTCTACCCCTGCCTCTGATGCGCCCCGCCCTCGCCTGCAGCTATTACCACTTGCTATTTCCAATTACAACAAACAAAATGCGGAAAGAGACGAAAAGCAAACAACAAAAGGCATAGAGACGGGAGACGCCAAATCCGAATCGGATTTCGATTTTGACGGCGACTACGAGACAACTTCATAGCTGGCATTTCTGCCATTGCCAGACGAAGACAACGAGCAGCAGCTGGAGGAGTGTGATGTGGGAGGAGGGGGCGGAGGAGTCGGACATGGGCATGGATGTCTACATGGCTTCAACAATTTTGTAATTACTTTGAGCCGCATGCAAATGCAGCGACCTTCTCGCTGCCTCTCACTCGCTCTGTTGATAGTTGAGTATAATTTCTTTGGCTGCTGGAATTTTATAATTAATCGGCAACGTTTTTCACACGACTTTATTCACAACCAGGCATCCCTGACATCAATGAACTCGTCCCGCTCCTCCGCATAGTCGGAGTCCTCCGCCGCCTCCTGGTCGTGGCGCGCATAATGATTGAATATGTCCCGATGCGATGGCATCACCTTGCCGCTCTCACAGCCATGCCTGTCTTCATACGTGATCTCGCCCATGCCCATGCCCATGCCCATGCCGTGACTCTGGCTGTGACTCTGACTGTGACTGTGACCTGGACTGTGACTGCCATGCCCCATGTCGCCATGGCCGCCGCCACCTTCGCCGGAGAAGCCCACAATCTTGTAGACCGTCTGCTTGATGCCGCTGCCACCGCCGCCTGCGCCAGAGCCGTGCAACACCTTGTACACGGTGTGGGTGTGATGATGCGTCTTCACCTTGACGGGCACGTGGATAACGAGTCGCCGGCTGGAGATGCGACGGGCCTGCAACATTGTCGCAGTCAGCAGCAGCAGAGTGAGCAGGTTGCTTGCTTTTAGAGGCTGCGCGGGTAGCTGAGTAGAGAGCGAGGAAGAGGGAGAGGGAGCATTAATTAGAGAGTCAGTTAAGCTGTTAATAGAATTTATTTCCCGTTATGAATTACATTTTGACTACTAGTTACAAAGGTAGCAGCAGCTTGTCTACACGCTGTCAAATAGTAAATTACTAAAACTACATTTGTGAATCATTTCGTATTCATAACTTAAACACTTGATTGATTGAGTACGATTGAGGTCTTGACATATTTTATATGACTATTCTCAAACTGCCCTCGTATATCTGTAGTGCATGTCAATCAGAAGAGGCTAATTATAAACAGAGAATCCATGAATAGCATTCGCCTGAAGCCTGGGTTGAATGCGTCAATCAAAGTGATTGAACAACAATTAAATATGAAGACAAACTAACTGAAGCGCTTTAAAGTAGCTGATGGAATGATTGATGTGCTGCCTTGATATATGAAGATTGATTGAAAAATGATTGAGTGATTGAGCACCTTTAAAAACCTTTAAAAATGATTGAGTGATTGAGCACCTTTAAAAAGCATCAGATCAGAGCCTTTGCTGCAAATGCTATTCACACAGTCAAGAAGATCATTCACAATGAATTTTAGTTAAGCGTCTTTTTGCTGTTGACAGCTTGTATCAATCAATCAATCAATGATACTGATTGAATGTTAGTAAGTCGAACTGAACACTGGCATAGCTGCAGCTGTCTTTAGCTATACTTCACATATGTTTTCTTGATGTTGCTGGATTCGCTTTGCTGCGAGTCATTGTGATTCACTTGATTCATTGCCAAACACTCACTGACTATTCACTCACTTGCTGCATGGTAGGTGTGGATTTTGTGTATGATATCAAATCCTTGTTTGTATGCGGCTAATTCCGTCTTGCCACCGTTTGGGGCACGTTCGCTTTGCGCACTGTCTGGGCGGGCTGGCGGTCGGCGCGCTTTTATATCAGCCGTTGAATGGGCGCAGGTTCAGTGCACCTTGGCGGCGCAGCACATGTGGTGCACATTTGATGTGGCCGCTGCAGCCTCCACTTGCCGGCCACATTTGCATGCCGCGCACGCTGGCGTCCCGCATTACGTGTATTTAATTATGATTAACAAGCTTGTAGGCCTGAGTGGGCGTGGCTGTTGCAAGCGCACTCGTGCGCACCACAAGGTGGCAACAATCGAACAATTTTCGCCGCAGCTTCTCGTTCAACTCCCTCTCTCATTCCCTCTCTCTCTCTCTCTGGGATCTGCGGCATGCAAAACGGAAGTGGACTCCACCAGGCGCTACAGACCTCTCCCTAAGCTAATCCATTCAAAAACAACATTTACTAATCCCACATAACTAAATGATATTGTTTGGCAGCTCATCAACAATTGTTCATATGCAACATGTTGCTGCAACCGCGCGAAATGCGGAACAATGCGACACACTTTTTCATACGTTCACAATTTAATTACAATTATCGTAGATGATTCGAATTAATTACTTAATGTGTATGATATAAGTCAGCTTAGTTAGCCTGCAGACGATATTATTGATGGACTCTGTCTCTGGTGCAGTCGAGAAACGTTGGTGGGAGACTAAATTGCCAGGGAGAGCGAGGTAGAGTGACAGAGTTGAAGAGCGACGGAGGCAGGAGAAAAGGTGAAAGAGGAAGAGAGAACAAGACTAGGATATAGGAGGAGATAGAGAGAGGCAGAGCGACAGAGAGACAGAAAGAGAGAGTGTGTTACACAAAGAGAGAGAGAGAGAGAGAGAAAGAGAGAGAGAGAGAAAGAGAGAGACAGAGAGAGACAGAAAGAGAGTGGAAGTAAAAGATAGAAAAAAAGAGAAGACAAAGAAAAATAGATACAGAGAGAGAGAGAGAGAGAGTTAGAGATACAGAGAGAGTTAGAGGCAGAGGCCAGGAGAGTGAGATAGAAAGAGTGAGAAGAGAAAGAGAGAGAAAAGAAAACAGAGTGAGAGGCAGAGGCCAGAAGAGTGAGATAAAAAGAGTGAGAAAAGAAAGCGAAAGGAAAAGAGCGTGAGTGAGTAAAAGAGAGATCTCTATCCTTTGAATGACCTCACAATAAGCAGAGATAAAGCATATAGAAAAGCCTGAAATATTTGTGGACAATCATTTATCTATTTAATAAGGGATTTCATTCCACATAACCTTACTACATTTATCTAAAACTTAACCAGGAGAAAAGCGAAGCAATAAATATCTTTAGAGAAATCATATTTTAAACAGAAAGAGAAAGAAACAAGAAAAGTTGTTCATCTTTAGATCAATTCCAGTTTCGCTCAATCAATTCTCTTCCAAAAGTCTCTGCTCTTGGGGCACTAAATCTGTGCCTAATTTACTTAAAGCTTCAGCTAGTTTCATTTATGTGCAACATTTATGAAAACCCAACTTAAGAAGTGCAGCCATAAAAGTGAATATCCTTTGAGATAGATATATATATATATATATCCTACGTACGCCAGCTAATGAAACGAAAGTTTTCTTTTATGTTTTGTGGGTCCAACTAAGTTGGCCATAAGTAAACTGGAAATGCGTTCTGCAGAACGTGCCCCATGAATTCTATAACTTTATGGGCAATGAGCCGCACTCTAATTGTCCAAAAACATGCGGCTGAAGGGTCTCGCAGAGGGCGGGGCAGGCAACCTGCCTCAATGGCAAAATGTTTGTCCGGGCGTAGTTATAATTTTGATCAACTTTTATAGAAGCGGGAGGAGATGGGAGTAGGTGGCCTTAGCTCGAAATATGCTGCATGTGGCAGCCAACAGCTGCACGAGTTGTAAGTTTGCTGCTGCTGCGGCTGCTGCTGCTGTTGCTTGTGCCTAGTCATAAACTGCATGCGAAATTGCCAAAAAGCACACACACACACACACGCACACACACACGTAGTCAGAGGTGTATAGAGCAGCAAAAAGTTGCTCATTTACAGCATGAGCCGCGAGTGTGAGTGGGCAGATAGCGAGCAGGTTAGGGCGAGGGCGTGGCCAATAAAACGAGGCGCTGACAAGCCGCAGCAGCAGCAGCCCCACCACAGCCGCCTTCATAGCAAAAGCCAGGCAAGTAAAACTGCCCAAAAGCCTAAAGTCCCTAACCAGGCCGTAAATCCAGAAGCTGCGCAGCAACTATTTAGCTTTAGCAGCCGCCGCCCCACCCACTCGCAACGCCCAAGTAAGCTCGTAAATTTAAGGAAATTACAACATGAAAGTCCTTGCCAGGACAGCGACTCGACTCGACTCTAAATTAAATAAAAATGCGGCAGAAAAGTTGTGCCTAGGCTCGGGTCTGGCTGCGTGCTGGGGCGTGGCCGAAAGTTTGTACACCTGTTGGCCAAATAAGCCAGGGCGTTAATTAAAGGTACAACACAGGTACGCCAACTCTAACTCCAACTCCAACTCCAATTCCAATTGCAATACCAATTCAGCTCCATGGATCAGAAGACGCGCTCAGATTTGTGGCCCGAAAAAGTTTTTTGGCCATGCGCTTCAGATTTATGCCAAACTAAAGCACTTGATGGCCAAGTAGTTGGCTTTTAATGGCTCTATTATTGGAGTTTCGGCAAGTGCCGTAACAAATGGGTTGCGCTTCATGCGCGCCATGCCCCCAAAGAGGAGCGCCTCTGGGCGTGGCCGCAGTGAGTGCATGGAACATGGGAATAAGGCGTTAGCCAAGCTCTTGATTTATATATATAATTGGCTACCAAGCGAAGAGCTTTATGAAATAACAAATAAAACAAATAGTTGCAAACAAAAGACTGGCCAAGCAGCTATTGAGTTGGGGCTTTTCCACTTTAAAGACTCGCTAAGCTCACTGAATGATGAGAGATCAGAGATTGGAGCAGAGTCAGCTTAAGCAAATATTGTTATAAAACTTGGCACTAATTTTGGATTATATTAGTTAAATGCCAAACAGCAGCTGCTTAAGTTATTTGTCTAAGAATTTATGAGAGTTAGATATATATATATAAAGCTATAAATATCTGGACAAATTACTTAAGCTACAAGTGGAACCTTTGCTACTCTTAGTTAGGTATAATGCACTATACGAGGTCTGCTCATAAAGTATCGCTACTTTGGAGTTTGTTTTCAGTGAACATCTCTTTGTCCCTTTCAGAGTAATCCCATAGATGAAATACCTAATCTGTGATCGCGTGACTCTTTAAACAGACCTCGCAATTCAGTTGAAGCTAGAGCTTTGGCCTCTTTCTCCATCCTTGCTAATTGAACTGAGAGACTCTAAGAGTTGGCTGAAAGAAATTCGGCTTATGTAAATATATATTTATATATAGAATATATATATATATTATAATATATATTTATATATAGATACGTTAATCCTTCAATGACTGAAATATCTAACAAGGTTTTTCAGTTAAAACTTGAACCTCAAAGAGATTTCTATTGAGAACTGAATTTATGATCGAGCTTAAGCAACAGCTGTACTGCTGCTTGCCTATGCTGTCTGCTGCTATATAAAATATATATTCCATCTAAATCTGGAATCTAAGTCTTTACCCAGAAGCCACAACAGCTTTATCTTGGACGCATCTCAACGAGCAGCAGGAGTTGGGAGACAGTTGAGAATTCGCCTTTGTTGCCTGGAGTCAAATGTTGGCGAGCATCAGCTGCCCATCAAAGCCACCTGCATATGGTGGTGCCAGTGGTGCTGGTGGTACTGGTGGTGCTGTTGGCCCACCCATCCACTCTTTATAGAATCTTGAAAGCGTGCCGTGGCAACTGCCTGTCCGTCCTTCCATCTTCATGCCACAAAGTTCTTCTGCTTCTCCCGCTGCTTGGCCTGAAGGTGCGCAGGCAATAAATTTCGATTACATAATTTGTAAATTGTTATAACCCGGTGAAATTACCATGAAATCTTTCACAAAAGCATTACAAAATCTGGCACTTCTGGCGCGCAGCCTCACGCCCCACCCGCCCCGCCCGCTTTGCCAGCTTCATAAAGTTTTATGGCATTTGACGCTGTGTCTTTTCCCGTCTTCTTCTTCTGCAGGAGGAGCATCTAACAATAATGCGCTTTGGTTTCGCCATGTTAGCCATGAAAGGAGGCCCAAATGCCTGCGCCGCTGCCGCTGCCGCTGCTGCTTCCTGCTTGGGTGGGCTGTGCTAAAGGCGGTGGGGGCGTGGCTCATGTTACGCATCGTTGCTTAGATGATCTTCTTTATTTTGTTGCCTTTTGGCTCTTTCATTTCAATTTTTGCTGCGATTAGTTTTTATGCTCAGGCACTTGAGTTTTCCATTCGATATGGCCACCAAATAGCAAATTCCGCTTCTAATTATCAGTGCCACGCCCCATGCGCTGGCTGGCTAGCAACTGCGGCTGCTTATCGCCGTCTCCTCTGTTATCACAACGGCCGCTGCTGCGCCTCGTCCTGCGGCCATAAATCAACAGCCAATTACAATAAAAATTTATCATGCACAATAAAAAATGCGTCCAAGACGCAGAAATAATTTACATGGCGCATTTTTCACATTTCTCAAGCGAAGCAATTGGAATTTATAACAATGTCCCCAAAGGGACCCAATACCCCTGCTCCTCCTGGTGCCGCTCCTTCCCTCTCTCTCTCTCGCTCTCTCTTTTTTGCTATTCACCAACAATGAAATTTTAATAAAGCACGCGGCATATCAAAGCTGAGCTAGGCTAGGGCACAGCCCTTGGGGTAGCTGAAGTCGACACGGCACACGACTCGAGCCGAGCACGCATAGGATATAGTGTGTAATAAATGATCAGGAATTAAGTAGCCGAAATCGATTCATTAATCAATTTCGTCTTTGCTTCTGTTGAGCCAATGAAATTTAAATTTGAAGACACGAGCTCTAAGTCGTGCTTTAAGCAATGCTATGTCGTGCCCACTCGTGTTAGCTCGTGCTTATTGATTAAGGTCGTGTCATATCGTGTTATCTACTGGCAAGTCGAGTCAACTCGTGTTGGTCTCATGATAAGTCATGCCACTTCACGTTGCCAAGTCGTGCTAGCCCGTGAGTTGCTCGTTGATCGTCTCATTAAGGCACATTCCTGCCCATCGCTAGCACGAACAATAGGTTTGGGTGCACGTGCTTCGCTGCATGGCGCAAGCTAAACGACACTTGAAGACATATTTGCTGAAGTGACTAAAGTGCAGCCTCCACGGCCCTTGCCTCACTTCCGTCAACCCTGCACCACAGTTGGCTCATCAGCTGGGCAGCAAATCAAATGCGTTGCGGCGCATTTCCGTTTCCGCTTCTGCTGCCAGCTGCCTGCTGCCAGCTGCTTGCTGCGCCTGTTGGGCTAGGTTCGGGCTTTAAAATTCTTTTTGGGCTTCCAATTTGTGTGAAGCCCGCAGCACTCGCTGCCTTTTGCTTTGATGTAGCTCACCATTCCGGAATGCCCCTCTTACGCCAGCGGCGCCTCCTGCTCCTGCTCCTGCTCCTGCTCCGTCTCCATACGCTTTTCCTTTGCCAAGCATTTCACAGTTTTTCATTGGAATGTTTTTTGCGCTAGTATCTGCTGCTGCTGCTGTGCACAGTCTCCATGTCCTTTGACGCTTATCGTGCGTCTGCTGCTGCTCAACCCCAACCTTTTGCCTTTGTCAACCGCTGTACACCGCCTCTCGCTCTCTCTCCCTCTCTGTGCCTTCTCATTTGCCTTTTGTTAACTTGATTTTCGACTGCCTGCTATCGAGCATATGTACGTGGCGTGGCATATCCTTCAAGCTGGTCACTGAGCCTTCAATACGCACGCACTTGCCGGCCCAACTGCTGCCCGTCTTGTCCTTGTCCTGCTGCCTCTCCCTCTTCCCTCTTCCCTCTTCTGCTGTCGTTTGCATTTGGCGGTTTCTTCAAACAAAAGGCTCGCTCTTGGAGCCGTGGACGACATCATGACCATTTGCTTGCTCTACAGTTTATTGCCATGAAGTGGCTTTATCTTCAAGTCGTGTCCTTAGTGTATTGAAGCTCCGAGAAAGATGGTAGCCAACTTAATTTGGCCTTAACTTAAGGAAGATTAAGGCCACTTTTTGATTCTACTTCAATTAGAGAATTCGAATTATTATTTAATTGGAAAAACTGTCAAGCTGTGCTCATTTCTCTTACCCAATTTGGCTTTGAATGGGGCATATTATTTAAAAGCTTTCATTTTACTATAAAAAAATTATTTTAATAATTTAAAATTTTTGTCTTGTTTCAAATTATGATTAAAATTATGTAATAAAAATATAAAAATTATAAAATATTAAATATGTATTATTATATTATTTAATATATTTAAAACAAGTAAAATAATTTTTACAATATATTGTAAAATATATTTTTGTTAACAAAGACTTTCTTGCTTCAAAAATGTTTTAAAATATACAATAAATATAATAAATAATATATAATAAATAAAATAAATTTTATTAAATTACAATTTATTTTTTAAAAAATATTTTTAGCCTATAAACTACATGTATTTATGGATATACAAAATATTTTTGAAAATATGTTTATTTATATATATTTTTTAAATTTATTTATATATATATATTAAATAAATAATTTTTTTTTAATATTTTTGAACACATACGCAAGTGTTTTAAATGTTTTTTAAAGTATTTTTTTTTAATTTTTTTAAAAATATTTAAAATTATAAAATAATATTTTAATACAGACCAGTTCAAGTCTCTGCCATTTCTCTTCTCTGCATTGGCTATTCAAATTACATATGACGACAATTTTATCTTAAGCTCCAAGTTTTCATGAGATCTGGCAACTATGCATTAACAACAATATAATTTGTAGGCTATTTTTATTGCACAGCTAAACAATAGTAGAAATTAAATTAAAAGTTTTCCATAAGCTGTTTCAGCCTAGGCCAAGGCAACTTTCTCGCGCCGCTTTGACTTCTGTTGGGGCCCGTGGAGACTGGGGCCCACAACGCTTAAATTTATTAACGTCATAAAAATCATATTTTTGTGGTTTGTTTAAGACGCGCTTAAGGTGGGGTAACCGCAAAATGGGGCCATAAATATTTAAAAGCGCTTAAACATAGACAAAACGAGGCAAATGCCACAAAGCAACGTTTAAATTTTATTGCCTCGGCCAGTGGCAGCAGCCTGCCTCTGCCTCTGCCTCTGCCTCTGCCTCTGCCCCTGCCAGCTGCCACTTGCCACCAACCAGGCAACTCCTTGCCCAGAATCAACTCAATAAAAATTCAAATTGATTTTTGATCGCATTGCTAAATCGCACCTATTCAAACCTGTGATGGCCACCCAAAAGGCAGCGCACATTAAAATGCCATCAAATTGGCTTAAGTAGTAGCCCCTCAACCCCCTCCCCTGCCCCTACCGCACGCCCTACCCTTGCGTAGCGTGATGCGCACTAATTGAAAATCTGGAAAAAATACTGAAATTTGTGTAAATTATTTTGTGCATAAATTTGCGCATTTCATTGCCGCTGCACGTCTTGGTGGTGCCATATCAACAGAGTCTACAAGTCGGCCCCTTGTCAACAAGGATTTCGATGCCTGGCACCTACTCACCATCTCACAATCTGACAATTGAGCAAGTTTATGACGCCTTTTATGAGCCTAGCGCGTCTGCACGTTGTTGTCGCTGCAGCTGCTATACCCTGTAATAAAAATGATAAGGAGTGAAATAAATGTTGAATTAATGCAGATCGCAGCAGGCAGAGGAAGTGGCCACGCGCTCTCTCTCTCTCTCTCTCTCTCTGTAGCGCTTTTCTCTAGCTCTCCCTGATTTGTCTCTCTTTAAGTTTTGTTTCTCTCTCCTTTGATTTCTGCTTTTTCCACTTTCTTTCTTTGTTTTTTGTTACTTTTTCTCTCTCTCTCTATCTATCTGTGAGTGTATCTCTCTCTCTCTCTCTCTCTCTATCTGTGAGTGTATCTGTCTCTCTCTCTCTCTATCTATCTATCTGTGATTGTATCTCTCTCTCTCTCTCTCTCTCTCTCTCTCTCTCTCTCTCTCTCTCTCTCTCTTTCTCTCTCTCTCTCTCTATCTATCTATCTGTGTGTGTCTCTCTCTCTCTCTCTCTCTCTGTGAGTGTATCTGTCTCTCTCTCTCTCTCTCTCTCTGTCTCTCTCTCTCTCTCTCTAGCTATCTATCTGTGAGTGTATCTCTCTCTCTCTATCTATCTGTGAGTGTATCCTCTCTCTCTCTCTCTCTCTCCGTCGCTCTTAGGCTCTGTCTCTCTCCCCTACATCTCTCTCTATCTATCTATCTGTGTGTCTCTCTCTCTCTCTCTCTCTCTCTCTCTCTCTCTCTCTCTCTCTCTCTCTCTCTCTCTCTCTCTCTCTCTCTCTCTCTCTCTCTCTCTCTCTCTCTCTCTCTCTCTCTCTCTCTCTCTATCTATCTATCTGTGAGTGTATCTCTCTCTCTCTCTATCTATCTATCTGTGAGTGTATCTGTCTCTCTCTCTCTCTCTCTCTCTCTCTCTCTCTCTCTCTCTCTCCGTCGCTCTTAGGCTCTGTCTCTCTCCCCTACATCTCTCTCTATCTATCTATCTGTGTGTCTCTCTCTCTCTCTCTCTCTCTCTATCTATCTATCTGTGAGTGTATGTCTCTCTCTCTCTATCTATCTATCTGTGAGTGTATCTCTCTCTCTCTCTCTCTCTCTCTCTCTCCGTCGCTCTTAGGCTCTGTCTCTCTTCCCTACATCTCTCTCTATCCATCAGTCCTGCTCATTTAATTTTTTTCTTCTCTCACTTTTTCTCTGCATCTCGCTTACTCTTTTTTAATTACTCTCCCTCTCCCTCTCTCTCTCTAATTCTAGGGTATCTGTTAGTCGCGCCAGCTTGTCAGCAGCACGCGCCACTTGTTAGGGATTTATGTTTATGTTCGATGGTCGCTCGTTAAATTTTAGAAGCGCCGCTGCAGCATTTTAATTTGCTGCACAGCCAACAGGTGCGAGAGAGAGAGAGGGAAAGGCATATAGATAGAGATAGAGATAGAGATAGAGATAGAGATAGATATAGAAAAGATAATAAAAAGTTAGAGCATTGAAATCAATTTCAATTTGATTTAAACTGTTTTTATATGTTTGCTTCTTCTTCTTTTGGCTTGTAAGTGTAGCAAGGCAGCTTGGCCGTTACGCTTTAGGCCATTTCCATTTTACAGTTGCTTGGCCTACAGCTAAGAGCTGAGTGAACGGGAAAGGGGGCTGGGAGGGGGAGACGGGCCGGATTAGTGGCATGTCCATGTCCACTTGCCATGTTTAGTTGCAATTAAAATGCTTTTATCTTATTAGCGAGAGACAATCGCAATGCCATTTGTTAGCCAAGTTAACTGCGAAGAGTTCAATTTCCCATGTTCACAGAGCGAGAGTTCAGCTTTTTGGCGAGAAAAGCAGAGAATCAGAAGTCCAAAGAGATTCCCAGATTCCCGGCTGGCTAATCACATGCACCTCCAATCAATTCCAAGCGCCTTTTATGCCACCACCTGTGGCTGTGGCTGTGGCAGCTGCTGTGGCAGCTGCTGTGGCACAAATCAAAGCGTCCCCATTTGCACGCTTCGATTGAATTATTATCGCCGCCTGCCAAACGGCTAAATGTGGCAGCAGCTGCTGGTGTTGCTACTGCTGCTGCTGCTGCGGTGGCAGTTGCAACTTGGTCAAAGCCTTTTGCCGCCGTCAATGCCCCAGTGGCCATGTTGTTGCTGCCATATTTGGCGGCAAGTTGCAAAACAAATTTGTCAATGTTTTTGCCAATTTTGGGCTGGGCGCCGCATGTGGCATGTTTTTTCCGTTCATCTCTCTGTGTGTCTTTGTCTCTCCCTCTCTCTGAGCATTAGCTAATTTGGCAGCCCGCCTGCGTTTAATTAGCTGAGCTGGCTGCAACAACTGTTGCAAGCTGCTGCAACTTATTTTTTGTTTTGCCTTGCAACACTTTCAATTTCTTTGCAACGTCTGCTGTGCCACGCCCAGCTGCCACAGCTCACGTCGCAGCCATTAAAGGCCGCTGCCTCACGATCTTCCGTTCTCGCTCTGTGAATGACTCGCCTGCCCACCTGACCAGGCTACGCCGTCGCCCTCTGACCCTGAGCGGTTACACCCCCTTTGCAATCCTCGCACGATCTGCCAGCTCTTCTTTTTGATTAGCTCTCTTGGCTGCGGCATACGCTAACTGACTGACTGACTGACTGACTGACTGACTGACGGACGGATTGACGCCCTGCCTCTGCCTCTGAGGCTGCCTCTACCTCTGACATTGGGTGCCGCCCGGCTGGCAAAGGTCGTTAAAGCCGCAGCCGCGGGCTTTGCAGCCAAGCTGCAGGGTCTTATCCTTTCTGCGCCTGCTCGTCAAGCTTTACTTATTGGGCTAGAGGCTGGCGAGAGGCATATTAGCTCTGACAGTCAGTTTGCGGTACAGAAGTGAAGCAAATGTGACTCTTTCTCTTACATATCTAAGGAGAAGATACAGAAAACGTTCGTTTGCTTTGCTCATAATCAAATGGCAATTCTTACTGAATATTTCAGCAGCTGCGTGTTATCGATAACTTTAGTAATTGCTGAAAAATAGTTATCGATAAACGTATCACTCTTCTTGGGTCACACACAGCTCAAAGGCAAACCGAAAGGGCATGGGAAAGTCGTTAACACTCGCATAACATGGATATGGCAAGAGTTGAGGAAGGCGCGCAGAGGGCCGCTGGGAGTCGCTGCTCGCTCATACAATATTTTTGTTGGTATTTTTGTGAAATACCGTCACGTTTTAACATTTTACTACTCACTTCTGGCACGTTGTTGCCATTGAGCAGATCAGTTTTGGAATTTTATTGGCCACGCTTCTTGCGTATCTCCTGTTGTTGCTTCTTTGTTGCAGAGCTGCCTGCGCCTTAGCCTTTGCGCTGATCTTGGCCTTGATAGCGCATATAAATGTGGCTGCGACTCGGCTTGGAGTCCGCAACGGCTGCGGCTGCGGCTGCGGCTGCGGCTTTCTTGGTTTATCCGGGCCAAGCTCAGAGCTTGACGTTTATATTGGCGAATATTTTAAATATTCCTTGTGGGGGTGTTTGTTGTCTGTGCCTATATACCCTGTGGCTATTAAAACCTGTATAGATGTGGGGTATATTGACTTGCAGAGTTCACTGTAGCTGAGCTAAGCTTGAACTAGAACTCGCCAGTTCAGTTTGATCAGCTGCGGACAGAGCTCAGCTTAGGCATCTAGAAGTGCAGCAAGCGCTCTGTAGGGCATCGCTCAGTCGGTCCCTGTCGACCGACTGCACTCTGTGGACCAATATAATTGGAATTTTTATGATCAGGTGCAAGAATTGACAAGCAGCTCATTAATGTGTCGCTTTATCTCTATTCCACAGCAGCTTCAGCTGCCGCCGCCGCCGCCGCCTCCGCCTCCTTAGTTCCGCCCACTTATCGACAGCATGCAGAGGATGCTGCTGCGGCAGCTGCTGTGCAGTTGCAGCGCAGTCTAGAGCAGCCGCAGGCGCAGCAGAACGATTACGTTTTAGAGGACACCAATCGGCGACTGCGTGCCCCGCCCCCTTTCTATTGCCCACTGCCGTTGACACCGCCGCCGGGCTACACAGAGCGCGCAGCAGCCGTAGCAGCTGCACCAACGCCGCCGACGCCGCAGCCAGCGGCAGCGCATGCAGCAGCAGCAGCAGCAGCAGCAGCAGCAGCAGCGACTCAGCAAGCACGCCGTCGACGTCGTCTGCGAGAACTACAACAACAGCAGAGATTCGCAAGCAGCACTAACAGCAGCAGCAGCAGCAGCAGCAGCGAGCAGAGCAGCGCCAGCGACTGCGACGGCGAGCTAGGCAGCGCAGTCAGACGTCAGCGTCAACGCAGACGCAGCTCGCGTGGAATAAGAGGTGAGTTGAGCGATCCAGTGAATCAGTTCTATGGAGTGAACTAGTTTGTGGAACTAGTGTGAACGATCCCTAAGCAGAACGATTCAATTGATTATGAACTATACTTGGACTGCTGTTCATGAACGACTAGTTCTTTTGAGCTAACTCCTTAGAGCGCTCCAGTTACTATTCTATAAAACATAGCTTAAGTTTACAAACAGGGTATTTAATAGTCGAGTACTTACTCTCTCTCTCTCTCTCTCTCCTTTAGATGCCTATTGTCCGGACTTGTTGCACGCCTGCGCCCTAATCCTACACCAGCAGCAGCAGCCCGGCAGCAGCGACAGTTCCGTTGGTAATTTTACTGCCACGCCCCCACCGCCACCGCCACCGCCACCGCCTCCGGCGCCAGCATCCCACCAGGTGGTACGTGACAGCATTGAATACAGCTCGGACTATGTGGAGATCGATGAGCTGCTGCTAGGCGCTGGCCCACGGGCCAAGAGCACACCCCAACTGCAGCATGCTGTAGGCCTCGAAGCATTAGAGATGGGTCAGAACCTGAGCCTGCGACGTCCTCGCATCTCGCTGACCTGGGTGCTGCGGGAGCAGCACCAGCCCAACAATGAGACCGACACACCAGATGCCGCCACGCACAGTCACAAGGAGAAGGCGCCGCTAAAGCTAAGCAATGGACACGTTGCCACGCCGGAGGCCTCTCGCCCAGCTGCACCGCCTGTGCAGCGCACCGAGCCCGTGCCCACACAGCTGGACGTGGGCAAGAAGCGCTACAGGGTTAAGCAGCTGCCTGGTGGCACCGAGCCGCTCAATGGCTACGCCACCACGCCCACCGCCCACCAGGCACCCAGCCACAGCAATGGCCAGTTGGCCAGCCAAAAGTTCTTCAGCAACCAGAACCTGCTGGAGTACAAGGACAAGAGCGTGCGCAGTGGTGCACCCGTGGCAGCAGCCACCACCAAAGAGCTGCTCTTTGTCTGCACGCCACAGCGCGCGCCACGCAGCGACGTGCACAGCGAGGCGCTGCTGCTGGCTCGCAAGCGCAACGAGATTCGCAAGAAGCTGGCGAGCAGGCTGCAGCAGGCGCGAGCTGCAGCGGGAGTGGGTGTCGGCGCAGAGGGGGGAACAGCTGCAGCCACTGCCATGAGCAGCTCAGCAAGTGGAGACGCTTTGAAGTGCACCTACTCGGAGCCCAGTTTGGTTGCGGTCTCGGAAGGTGGTGCCAGCTGTGCTGCGCCGCAGCAGCAGCAGCGCCGTCATCGGCATCGCAAGCGTCGCGAGCGGGAGCGGAATCGTGTGCAGCGCTTCGGCTACGAGATTCACAACGTGGATGAGTTTCTGTCACGCTGCTCGCTGTCTGCACCCGGCAACATACCCGTGGTCCTGGCCACGGCCAGCACACTCTATCAGACGCGACCCGGGGGCTATCAGCTGGAGATCCCCTTGCCCCTGGGCATGGTCGTCAATGCAGTATTTAAGAACCAGAACTGGCTCTACGTGCAGACGCCGCACGCCGAGGAGGGCTATGTGGGCTATGCCTGTTGCCTGCCCTTAGGCATTTTGCCCACGGGCAAGACGACGCCGTGCTGGGAGTCCAATGCGGACATCTTTCCACGACCCTGCGGCAATATGACCGACTCGGAGAAAGAGATACGTCTACGTGGCGGCACACGGTCCGACGGAGCGCGCACTCCGCGCCAGTCCAAGCCAGTGGAGGAGCACAACAACAACAACAACAATAATCCGAGCAAGAGTCTGGTGTCCAACGGTGGCAGCCTGGCTGGCTCCTTGTATGGCGAGCAGCACGTGGACAAGCTCTATTTGCGCGCTGCCTCACAGCCAAAGCTCGTGGAGAAAGCCTATGCACAGCTGCGCTCCACCAAGCAACTGGGCTCCGGCTCGGCCTCGGTGCGCAGCGCCTCCAACGATGAGTACGTCACGCTCCAGCAGCACCAGCAGCGGACGAGCAAGCAGCAGAGGCAGCCGCCGCTTTCGCAGCCTGTGCGACGTCTGTCGAACGTATCGTACATAACCAATGGCCATAATGGCCAGCATCTTCATCCAAAGAGCATTCCACAGCAGCAGCAGCAGCAGCAGCAGCAGCTGAGTGTGCTGCGACGTCAACAGCAGAATGGACTGCGCCAAACTCTAGTCGCCATCAATGCGGACTACATCACGGAGAGCATTGTCGTCCACAAGGGCGAGATTGTGACGCTCTGCGAGTGCCGCGAGTCCAGGGATCAGCGCCAATGGTTCTATGTGAAGACGCGAGACGGACGCGAAGGCTTCATACCAGCCGAGGTGGCCGGCCATGGTTATCTGTAGACTGAAGCTGCCCTCGCTCCTCTTGAAATGACCTTGCTAAACTAGACAAGTCCGACGTAAAGCCTGATCCAGTTAGCAAGATGTTCAAGACATTACGAGGTTATATATATATATATATATATATATATATATATATATATATATATATATATATATATATATATATATATATGTATTCGGAGATCCAACACATAAAAGTCACATAATATTTCCATTAAGTAATTCAAATTAGCAATATCATGTGTATTTTAATATAATCCTTCGTTTCGCGTACGCTTTTAGAATCTACATAGATGTAATCTGTGCTATGGGTGTACATGTATGTATTTATTTAGCATTTAGTCTATGCAATAGCAAACTTGCAACACAAATCAAAGACACAACACACGAAACACACAACGATACATGAAAAACGAAACAAAACTATTTATATTATAATTAAAAACAAATATTGTACTTGATGCTTCTACTAAATAATTGAAATAAATAAAACATATTTAACGAAAATGAAACTCTCTTATTTTATTGTTCGATAGCTGTTAATTTGCTGTTAAAGTTGCTCGAAGCAACTCTGTGACATGCGAGCGACGGCTGCATGTCGTTTAGCAATCCCAAAAACTGCTACCAGGCGAACAGCAATCAGCAGCAGGTAGCTGCACTAAATGAAAACACAAAGTGTAGCATACTTTCAGGCGGGCATTTTAAAACAAACTAGTGCTGCCCAGCCCCTCCCGGTTTTCGGTGCTACCCATCACTAATCGGATTTTAGCACCTATCGAATATCGCAATGCAACCCTGTTAACTTCAGCCTGGCAACGCTGCAATTTCTGTTAATTTCAAATTCAAATTCAAATTCAAATTCAAATTAATAATTTTATGGCATAACGCAACTTGTATTATTTATTTGACTTTAAAATACCAACTTGTAGACGAATTTAAATCGTCATAGTATAACTATGAATTATAAAGTGTATAATCCTCTTCAATATTTAAACTATACATGTTTGAACTAAGTTTTCATACACAATTTGAAATTTTTAAACATTTTATCCATTATCAATAGTATTCGAAAATTTGAATTCTTCACTACTTTTACTATCAATCTGTCTTATAATAAATACTTGGCATATTTTCGAGACTAACACTAATTTTTTGTCATACAAATATATTGCTTATGAAAATATAATTATTTGAGATGAATATATGTAAAAGTATTGCTTAAAATGGATGCAATTATCTACAGCATCTGATTCACAATTTTTTACATAGGTACTTATTACTTATAAATTAAATATACAAAACGAGATTCGCAAGAAGCTGGCGAGCAGGCTGCAGCAGGCGCGAGCTGCAGCGGCAGTGGGCGTCGGCGCAGAGGGGGGAACAGCTGCAGCCACTGCCATGAGCAGCTCAGCAAGTGGAGACGCTTTGAAGTGCACCTACTCGGAGACCAGTTTGGTTGCGGTCTCGGAAGGCATCGCAAGCGTCGCGAGCTGGAGCGGAATCGTGTGCAGCGCTTCGGCTACGAGATTCACAACGTGGATGAGTTTCTGTCACGCTGCTCGCTGTCTGCACCCGGCAACATACCCGTGGTCCTTGCCACGGCCAGCACACTCTATCAGACGCGACCCGGGGGCTATCAGCTGGAGATCCCCTTGCCCCTGGGCATGGTCGTCAATGCAGTATTTAAGAACCAGAACTGGCTCTACGTGCAGACGCCGCACGCCGAGGAGGGCTATGTGGGCTATGCCTGTTGCCTGCCCTTAGGCATTTTGCCCACGGGCAAGACGACGCCGTGCAAGCAGCAGAGGCAGCCGCCGCTTTCGCAGCCTGTGCGACGTCTGTCGAACGTATCGTACATAACCAATGGCCATAATGGCCAACATCTTCATCCAAAGAGCATTCCACAGCAGCAGCAGCAGCAGCTGAGTGTGCTGCGACGTCAACAGCAGAATGGACTGCGCCAAACTCTAGTCGCCATCAATGCGGACTACATCACGGAGAGCATTGTCGTCCACAAGGGCGAGATTGTGACGCTCTGCGAGTGCCGCGAGTCCAAGGATCAGCGCCAATGGTTCTATGTGAAGACGCGAGACGGACGCGAAGGCTTCATACCAGCCGAGGTGGCCGGCCATGGTTATCTGTAGACTGAAGCTGCCCTCGCTCCTCCTGAAATGACCTTGCTAAACTAGACAAGTCTGACGTAAAGCCTGATCCAGTTAGCAAGATGTTCAAGACATTACGAGGTTATATATATATATATATATATATATATATATGTATTCGGAGATCCAACACATAAAAGTCACATAATATTTCCATTAAGTAATACAAATTAGCAATATCATGTGTATTTTAATATAATCCTTCGTTTCGCGTACGCTTTTAGAATCTACATAGATGTAATCTGTGCTATGGGTGTATATGTATGTATTTATTTAGCATTTAGTCTATGCAATAGCAAACTTGCAACACAAATCAAAGACACAACACACGAAACACACAACGATACATGAAAAACGAAACAAAACTATTTATATTATAATTAAAAACAAATATTGACTTGATGCTTCTACTAAATAATTGAAATAAATAAAACATATTTAACGAAAATGAAACTCTTATTTTATTGTTCGATAGCTGTTAATTTGCTGTTAAAGTTGCTCGAAGCAACTCTGTGACATGCGAGCGACGGCTGCATGTCGTTTAGCAATCCCAAAAACTGCTAAAATACCAGGCGAACAGCAATCAGCAGCAGGTAGCTGCACTAAATGAAAATACAAAGTGTAGCATACTTTCAGGCGGGCATTTTAAAACAAACTAGTGCTGCCCAGCCCCGCCCGGTTTTCAGTGCTACCCATCACTAATCGGATTTTAGCACCTATCGAATACCGCAATGCAACCCTGTTAACTTCAGCCTGGCAGCGCTGCAATTTCTGTTAATTTCAAATTCAAATTCAAATTCAAATTCAAATTAATAATTTTATGGCATAACGCAACTTGTATTATTTATTTGACTTTAAAATACCAACTTGTAGACGAATTTAAATCGTCATAGTATAACTATGAATTATAAAGTGTATAATCCTCTTCAATATTTAAACTATACATGTTTGAACTAAGTTTTCATACACAATTTGAAATTTTTAAACATTTTGGCCAATATCAATAGTATTCGAAAATTTGAATTCTTCACTACTTCTACTATCAATCTGTCTTATTATAAATTCTTGGCATATTTTCGAGACTAACACTAATTTTTTGTCATACAAATATATTGCTTATGAAAATATAATTATTTGAGATGAATATATGTAAAAGTATTGCTTAAAATGGATGCAATTATCTACAGCATCTGATTCACAATTTTTTACATAGGTACTTATTACTTATAAATTAAATATACAATATTTTAGGGATGCTTACATTTGAGAGGATGCTTATATTTTGAGTGGGAGTGATAAGTATTTATTATTTGTTTATGATCAGTGTCAGGGAGAGGGTTTACGCTATTTATGGGAGGTTGAATGTAAGATAAAAAGCTTCTTGGCATTAAGCTTGGGGGTATTTATAGCATTGGCATTGGTGGTTATTTCAATAAAATTCAAACAAAAAATTAGTTGTATTTTATTTATTTATTTTGTGAGCATTCTTATTTCATGTTAAATGTACTTGTACATAATGCCATGAGCGACTCCAATCTTCTTCACAACGCATTCATTGTCGTTATCAAAGTACCCAAAAGTCTGAATGAAACGACAGCAGCAGCAGCAGCAGCAGTCTCCACCAAACGCCAACACGAATGGAATTAAAGAAGTCACGAAGGTTGATATAAGTTGAAATAACTTTGCTATCACTGACAGCTGATTTAACTGCTATCAAAAGCTGTTAAGCTTACTATCAGAAACCTACAGAAATGAGTAATGAGTGTATTAACCGAGATCTAGCAAAACCTAGAAAAGTTTTGAAGAAAAAGATTCACAGCATTAACAACTCCTTGCTAGTGAAAGTGAAATATTAAATAAGAGTTCGTTAGCCCCCAAAAACGATGTAAAAGAAGAAGATATAATCTGGCGATCACCATCCCCATCATTATCGGAAATCGCAGTTAAAGAAAGAAACTTTGGTAATCGAAGGTGGGAAAATACCAATACTTTATTAGGTACATAAACTCATATACATATGCGATCTATTTATATTTCTACCTTATCAAACAGGACATCCTTATCTAGACTGCAAAATTCCAGAACATACATTCGTATACTACTCTTGCCCTGCAAATATCTATGAGCTTTGAAAGGGAAATGTAGAGTTCCTTATTGAGAGAGAAAACTTTAATGTCGCTCGAAACTTCTGCCGGAACATTCTCACGCTCCTGATCCAAACCCTTCCCTGACGCTGATCATAAAAAAATAAAATAAAGTATATGTATATATAAATGTATATGTATATCTATGTTTAATTATCGATGTTTATATATAAAAGGTGAGTACATTACGGGAGCAAAATACAATTTTCACAACTTGTGAGCAAAAACGCGTTGTTCACATATAAAATATGCAGACCGAAACAGGAAAACAATAAATTATTGTAACATTATAAACGTATTTATATATATATCCCGGGAACTAAAGTCTTCCTTACCCTTATTTGCGCAGCTCTGGGCTGGAACTGGGCGATGCCGTCAAGGCATCATCCAAATTGGTATTGTCGAAGCTTTCATGTTGTGGCTCTGGTTCCGTTGGCGGTTCGGGCTTCTCCAGCAACACGGTCATGTTCTTGACGTTGCTGGGCTTCTCCTCGTCGTGGTTGATATTCAGCATCGTGTCGTTCATGCGATGATAGTGCGGCTTCTGCGAAGTGCTGGGGCGTGAATAGTCCAGATGATCGTACTCATCTGAGAAGAAATAGAAGACAATTGATTAGCATTGAGATATTGATCAGACGACACGCACTCTGCTGGGCAGGGCAGAGTCATCAATAGCTGCGACAAGCACTGAACTATGGCTATGGCTTACCCTCCGGAAATAATATCTTGCTATAAACTTTCACTGTATTATGGCAAATGTGTGCATGACAAATGAGGAATATATATATATATATATATATATATATGTTACATAAGAATATTATCGTACAAGTCTAGTATTATGTCTTTCTGTAACACTCACCGGGATCCTTGTAGCCCTCCTTATGCTTGATTTCGTCGTAGACATGCTCCTCCTTATCATTATACACATTCGGATTGGTCAGGTCTGCATTCATATTCTTGTTAAGCAGCTCGTGATTGTATTTGATGGAGTAGCTGCCCACTGCCAATGGTAAAATGGTAAAGACATGTGTCAGCCTCTCTAGACGAGCTACATGTGGAGCATATTCAAACCCACCTCTGTTGCTGGCATTGGAATCGTCACCGTAGTCCGTGCACAGGGATCCATTCTGGTTAAAGTTGTTCATCTTGGGTCGCAAGTGGTTGGGCAACAGGCTGGCCTCGGCTTGCATGCCGTAGACGGGATTGTCAAAGTTGTGATTGGCGGGTCCACTCGGATTAATCGTGTATTGCACCTGTGCTATCTCCCTCTTCAGATTGGACACACGCCGGCGAAAGTAGAACAGGACACTGCATATGATGCCAATGAAGAGAAGCACTAGGAACACCGTGCTCACAGCCACGCTGGCGTTATTCGCTGTGGAAATAAGTGCCACTTGTTTAAGATAATCATCTCTTGTTGCTTGCTACTCACATTCTACGTGCTCGGCCACGCGCTGCATTGAAATCAGTTCATCACAATTGACGCCGGTGTAGCCGCTGCGGCACACACAGCCCTCGGCGGCGTGACACTGGAAATTGGGTGAGGGGCAGGCGCAGGGATTCATGCAGTATTCGCCGTAGAAGCCTTCGGGGCAAATGTAATTGCAATGATCGCCCATCCAGCCGGGCAGACAGATGCAGTGGCCATCATTCTTGCGGCAGTTGCGATGATGCTGGCAGCGACAGCGCTGTGTGCAGCCCAGGCCGTATGTGTCCTGGGGGCACGACTGGTTGCAATTGGAGCCTGTCCAGCCGGGCAGGCAAGCGCACTGCCCGGTCACATGATTGCACTCGCCGCCGTGCTCACAATTGCATTGCAGCTTACAGTTGGGGCCGTAAAGGCCGGCCGGGCAGGCATGCTGACAGGTGAGACCCAAGTAGCCAGGCCGACAGATAACCTCGCCGGTAATATGGTCGCAGGTGGCTTTGCCTGGCAAGAGTTGAGACCAGTTAGAGAGGGCATCAAAGAGCGATTCTCAGTTGCCTTACCATGCATGCTGTCTGGGCAGCGCTCCTTGCATTCCATGCCATAGAAGCCATCGGGACAGGGTTCGTCGCAGTCCTCGCCCGTCCAGCCGGGCGCACAGATGCAGTTGCCGGTATCCGAGTCGCACGAGGAGTTGTTCAGGCATCTGCAAACTTGATCACAATTTTCACCATAGTAACCGCTCGGACAGTTCGTCTCACAATGAACACCTTGGGTTCAGTTCACATTCACATTTCGAGAGTTTTCAAATAAACAAAAACGAGTGCAAAACGAGAAACACAAATTAAGATAAAACATACGAACGTGTACAGTAGGCAATAGAGTAGATGTAGAGGATCTGAGATGGATCGAGTGAGTGTGGGACAATGTTGGAATATCGAATGAAATATATAATACAATTATGCAGGTGTGCGAGTGTGCGAGTGGGTGTGTGTGGGTGTCAATGTGTGTGTTTGTTGGTGGTCATGGATAGAAGATGCATCTCATCAGGAGCAGGCATATCGCATATATAGCATGGAACGGAATGACAGATCTGAGATGCGTTATAGATTGTGTGTGTTAATAAGGGGAAGAGTGGGCGATGTGTGAATTGAGAGCTGTGAGAGTAGTAGTAGTTTGAGGTGGAGGAGGAATTGGTACCTCGCCAGCCCTGCTTGCAGATGCAGCGACCGCTGGCTGCTTCGCAGGCAATCGTATTGTACTTGTCGCACTGGCACATGTGAGCACAATCCAGTCCAAAAGTGTTCGCCTCGCACTTCTGCTCGCAGTGTCGGCCCGTCCAGCCGGCGGGACAGGTGCAGCGGCCATCGATTGGATTGCAGGAGGCATTGTTCTGGCAGTCGCAGCTCTGTCGGCAGCCGTCGCCATAATTATTGAGATCACAGGGCCTATCACATTTGTTGTTGCGCCAGCCAGCGGCACATAGACATTGGCCCGTCTCCGGCGCACACTTGGCGCCGTTCTGGCAGTCGCAGCTGAAGGCACAATCCTGACCGTAAGTTCCCGCCGGACAGCTCTGCTCGCACTTGTCGCCGGTGAAGCCAGGCGCACACAGGCAGGTGCCATTAACGGGTGAGCACTTGGCCCCGTTGCGACAGTCGCAGTTCTGCTCACAGTTCAGACCGTACTTAAGGAAGGCGCAGGGACGCGTGCACTGGGCACTGCTCCAGCCAATGCTGCATATGCAACGACCTGTTTCCGGATGACAGAGATCCGTGTGTTCCATGTCGCACTCACAGCTCTTGCTGCAGTCGGTGCCGTATTTATTTGGTTCACAAATTCGTTGCTCGCAGCGCTCGCCCTGCCAGCCGGGCGCACACAGGCACTTGCCCGTCGGACTGCAGCCTCCGTCGTTCTCGCAGTGGCACTTCTCCGTACAGTTCACTCCGTAGGTGTTCAACGGGCACTCGTCCATGCACACTTCGCCCATGTAGCCAGGCGGGCACTCGCATCGGCCGGTAATGTGGTGGCAGGGTGCATCGTTGTAGCACTCGCAGGAAAGCTCGCAGTTGAGGCCGTGGCTGCCCGTGGGGCATTTGTTCGCACAAACATCGCCTGTCCAGCCGGCTGTGCACTCGCAGGCTCCATTCTGTGGATCACATTTGCCGTCGTTCTGGCAGCTACAGTCCTCCTCGCACTGGGCGCCATGCTTGCCGTCCGGGCAGCGCATGTCGCATCTGATGGATCGAAGCGTGACATTAGTCTCAATTAGTCTCAGTTAGCACGTGGCTGCCCACTTACAGGGGACCCGTATAGCCGGGCGCGCAGGAGCATTTGCCGGATACGTGATCGCAGCTGCCGCCATTCTCGCAACGGCACTGTTCCGCACACTTCTCGCCGTAGTGCTGGGGCGGACAAGTCTCTTCGCACCTGTCGCCCGTATAGCCCTTGGCGCACTCGCACTGCCCCGTGAACGGTTCGCAGGTGGCGTTGTTCAGGCAGTCGCACTTCAGCTTGCAGTCGATGCCGTAGAGACCGGGCGAGCAATCTACCGAAGAGTTTACGATTTACCATTTTTGTTGAATGCTTACACATGGTGATCTTACTATATATATATATACATTTGCTAGATCATTTGTTTTTTTGTTAGTGGTTTGCGGTTACCGTTTGCAATGTTTGCAATGTTTGCAACAAGCACAGGAACTAGAAAAAAAACTTCTGCCGCAGTGAATTGTGCCGTGAGCCCATTTGTTAAGAGAGCCGTCTATCTGTGTGTTTGAAAGGCTTGAGAACGAGTGTGTGTGTGTGTGTGTGTGGGTGGGTGTAGGTGTCTGTGCGTGTGAAAACATTGCAAATCAAAAGGTTAGTAACATAAAACTAAACTAAAAAGCATTACGAAGAAAGCAGAATTGTGCTAACCGTAGGAAAATTTCGGGTAATCAAAATGTGAAAACCCTTGCAGTTTGGAATTGAAATCGTGTGATTCAGCACCGATTTCCTGTTTTTGTTTGGTCTGTAAGATAAGCTGTGTATTTATAGAGAATTACTAATTGATAAACTGCTTCGATAATTTATTAGCCAAACACACAAGGTTAGGTTTGCGACGATCCTCACACCCAAGGCAGTTCATTGCAGTTAACTCGACACACATAGAAACACACACAAGCATAGAGTCTAGGACAACTACTACAGAAGCGTTATCTACTCATATTTGAAATTTGAAACTAACTTATGTTGCAGGCGGGTCCTCCGTAGCCTTCGATGCATTTACACTTCTCGGGTGCGATGCAGCGCCCGTGCTGGCAGGGCTCGCTGCAATGCGGGATGCACTCGTTGCCGCTGCGCACATAGCCATCTGCGAGAGGGGAGCAAGATCAGTACATTTTAGCTCATATCAGTCGCAGTACCTACCGCAGCAATCGCGCACAATGCGCGTCTTGGGCACTGTTTGGGTTTTATTGACAATTCGATGCCGAATCCGGTAGGTGGGACAGCTGGGCGGTATGCTCAGGCACCAGGTAGAGCTGCGCTCTTGGAATGACTGCAGCTCCGTGACTACCACCTCCACTTCGTAGCTAAGAAGAAATACGTCAATGAACTGCTCCACTCTACTCTCTCCCTCCAACTGCTTCTGCTGTGGAAGACACTTACTTTTCGCGCTTCTTGCACACATTGGGTCCTTCGGGCGCATCATTATCCAGCTCAATGATCTCCGACTGAGCCAGCGCCAGTAACGCCAGCAGCATCAGTCCACTCCATGTCCAGCTCATGCTCCACAGCCCGACTCTCAGTATGGGTTTTTCCTCTTTTTATCAAGTTTCTGTTTCCTCGCTTGCTGGCCTATCAACATTGAACTGAGCACTGGATCAGAATGTAAAGTCTTGTACACGGACTCGATATGAATGTGAGTCAGTGGCAACTTAATCAGTTGCAGTCAGGGGGAATTGCTTTAATAAACAAGAAAATATAAAATGTTATCATTAAACAAATAATTAAGATATATAATAGATTTCAAATATATTATGTTGAAAAGAAATAAGTATGAGGCACTCCATAATTTATGTGCATTAGTCCAATCAGAATTTATAGTTTCCTTACGTATTCAAGAATCCTCGCTTTTGTAGTCGTCTAGTATGGGGTTAGAGCACTATCACATGAATAATTGTACTATAAATCGATCGATCGATGTGTGTAGAAAATAGTAAGGCAATTCCTAAGCGATGTAGCTGAAGTCATCAGCAGCTAGAGCTTTTCTGTTCATCAGCCTTAAGTGGGATTACTTAACAGATTGATGGAACGGAAGAGGAAAGGATAAGATAAAAGAAACCTCTTCACTTCGCCGATATGTTTTCGGTTAGTTTCGTGTATCTCAAGCCTCGCACTCTGTAGCAATCTGGTTAGAATGCCTGGCCCTGGAGCTAATGTCACGGAAGGGACTTGAGGGTTTGCCCTGTATGTTCAGTAGGCTCTGCATTTGTTTCACTACTAAATCAAGAGCTCCTCACCGCAGTAAAAACTCAACAAAAAGTAGCTAAATTTTAACACAGCGAAGCAGCTGTAGTAAGAGCAAAAAAATAAAACGAATTTTTATTAAAAATTGTTATTTATGCTTAATGCCACACTTGTGTGATTAGCCGTTATATAAGTTGCAAGTCATTCGCAATCAATCGCTAAGATTAGTGCCTAAGTCAAACATCTTTAGGTTATGCAGAAACAACGCTCACCCTACACCGGTGGCGGATTCAATCTGCAGCAGCTAAAGGCGACCACGTTCAACAAGGCCGAGAGTCTGAATGGCATACCATTTCTAGTGCAGCTGGCACATCAGGTGCAGGTGCAACAGCGTCCACATCTGAACAGGTGAGAAACGCGAGGGAAATTTCATTTCCATACCATACCGTACCCTTCCCTTACTGGCTGCCCCAATCACAGTTCATCGGCCCAGTCATTACGCTTTCTGCCCGGTAAGAAGGCTTCGCATTCCGCCCATGCTGCATACGATCATGGACAGGGTGAGCATGATCTTGGACTGCGCAGCAACAGTTCACGTAGCTACACTTCGAGCCCGAACTACAATGGCGCCTACGAAGGTGAGCTGCCTCCATTGCCCTTAGGCCAGACCAACAAAAGCAATCTGCCGTTGGGGGATGACTGTTGTCGCATGGGCCACGTAGACAAGAACATGGGCCACTTGGACAAAATGGGCGGCGTGGGTCACATGGAAAACATGGAGAACATGGAGAACATGGCGAACAGGGGTCATATGGAAAACGAGGGACACCTGGAAAACATGAATGGCATGAACAACATGGGTCACATGGGCTACATGAATCACATGGGTCACATGGGCCACGTGGGTCACATGGACAGCTTGGGCCGTCCGAGCGGCAAGACATATCAAAGCGATACGGATTCGGAGACCGAGTATTGTCAGCACATCCAAAATATTGACGTGGCCAATGGCCAGTCGACGCGTTGGCGTCGTGTCTTTGACTATCTGAAGTCCGGGATGCCAGCACAGCGGCAGGAGCGCATGGAGGCGGCACTGCAACGTTGTTGTGAGAACACTTTCTTCAACCATGTGCTCCTGGTGCTGCAGCTGTTAAGCATTCTGATCGGCGGCTTTCTGATGCAGAGTCTGCGCCTAGGCATTAATCTAACTCAGATAAGCTTTCGTTTATGGCACTGCAAGTTTCAGCTGCGTACCTTCCTGCGCCAGCTGCTGTGGCGCATGGCCAATGCCAAGGGCAACGACGCGGTGCTCTTTTTGGGCGTTATGCTCATCTCGCCTTGGCTCTTTCTGATCAGCCTGGTCGGATTTGGCATTTCGTTTGTGTTCTACTTTAAGGAAGGCGTTGGCGCTACTCTGCGCCAGCTGCGTCTGCAGATGCTCAACTAACTAAATACTTATTTACTTTTAAACCCAGCTTGGACTGATGCAGGTAGTGAGAGAGAGAGTGAGAGTGAGAGAACGACAGAGATACATACCAGAGAGCGAGACCGACAGAGAACGAGAGCGATAAAAAATACATACCGAAGAGACAGCGAGAGAAAAAGACACAAAAAGACAGCGAGACCGAGAGAGAAATACATACCAGAGAGAGAGGGAGCGATATCTTAAATTCCAAAACAAAGAAACTTTTTCAGCGCGCATTACAATTGACTCGACACCTATATATACAGCACACACTCACACAGCTCTATATATATTTTATGTTCCGGCTCTGAATGAATAAATGCTATAAATATATAAGCCTGATCCTTCTTTATGTGTATCAAACAGCTCAAGCTCTGTTCGGTCAAGCTAACCCTATCACCCTCAGGTTGAGAGAGTGCTCGAATTTGTATAATCAGGAAACACGATATTCGGAAATGTATTGTTCGGCTAAGAAACTACTTCCAACAAGGAGCTTTTGGAGCTTACGAGACTTGACCTTTGGCTTATTTAATCATCAATATGCCTTGGACATTTTTAGGCACTTCTAAGTGACCTTGCAGTCATTCGATGACCACATCTATAAGAATATCTTTTTTAATTCTCGGAGTCTCAACTTGTTCATGTCTTTACTAAATTGCTTTTACTCGATTGTAAACAGGATTCAGAACTGTCATTTGGCAAATTTATGTCACAAAGATCTTTGAGGTGCTTCTGCTCCACCTCTATTTCGACCACTTGTTATTTACTGCTTTCGGACGTTTCACAATTCTTTTTAAATGTTTAAAATGTCTGTAATTTAAATTCATTGCTGCTTGCAATTCGTTTTTGTTTTGCACGCAGAAATTCCATGGGAACGCAATTGCAATTAAATTGAGTGCTATATACGCTTGGTTTATATAAATCTATATATACTCTTTATGTTATGATATCCACAGAAACAAAAGAGCTTCCGTTCATCAACAACAACAACAACAGCAGCAATATGAGTGGAAACCATATACATCCCTCTTTGAATGGCCCCTCAGCTGCTTTTCAATTTCACTTTCAATTGCGCTGCACTTTGGAGCTCCGACACACAAATATATATATATATATATATATATATATATATATATATATATATGAACTATATTATAATGTGAGTCATTTATTCATTTGAAAAAAAGTGTTTCATTTTGCTAATTGAATTTATCTTCAAATTTGATTAGCATGCCAAACACAAATCTTGAAGCGACTCTTAAACTAATCAGAGTAAAAACAAATCATTTTAAGCGTTTTGGGCGACAAATTGCAAGGCCAATCTGTAGATAAGCCGACAGGATGGTCGAGTTAAAAATGTCAAGGCTTGGACTTGAATCCAACAATTACGATTACAAGTATTATGACAAAGAATGGGCAAGGTCTTGCATTTCCGCAGAGAACTGTTAAGCTCCAAACACTTCTTGAGGAAATCTGAATGGACATCAATAGACACTTGGGCACACTAGAATAGCATTCAGATTGGCTAAAACTCAACCTATCAGACAATATTCACGTACTTGGACCAAAATCATCTAACATTAAATTACCCTAAACTACAAAAGTCCCTTGATGTCATAAAAGACAGCTGCAAATCAAAACAAGTCAAATCAAACAATGAATATATGTGATAAATATTATTATAAGAACAAAGTAGTTTCAACTCTTTTTGACTATGAAGTATAAATTATCATGCGATATATCAGTTACAAATTACACAGGTGAAATAGAGCAGATTTTCATATGTTATTTGCTTCTAATAATTATGGAGAAACGAACATGAAACATGCGACAAATATGCCAAAGCTTAATTGTAATTAACGGTTATTAAACTGACTACGTGACTGGGCGTCAGCTTTAGACATATATAAAAAGCAGAAAACACAATGTTTTTCCTGATTGCGGTCGAGGAATTTTGTTAAAGCGATATCCTGTGTTCTGTGGATTGCATGACAAATGTCTTCTCGTTGTTGCTTCTGATTGCGTGCCAAGCAGTGGAATTTAATAAGCTGTATAAAAGCAAATCATAGCTTGCCATGCATGTGCTGAATACTTTATGATGTGATGTGAGACCAGTGCGGCAAATAAATCAATCAAAGGACGGCAAGGACATGACACAGCCTTGAACATCAATGAAAACAAGAGAAGTTTGGCCTGGCTCACACAAATGACACGGATGGAACTGACCTATCCGATAAGACGAGTGTCTCGTACCAACCAAACCCAAATCATACTTCAGATAACTGTGCTGTAGTTGACAATCAGGCAGACTATATGACTAATAGATAATGTTGGCTGTGTTGATAAGCTATTTTATTTAACTAAAGGGCCTACCTTGCACTAGCTGTCTATCTCGTTTTTTATCTTTCTCACTTGGCTTAAGACGCGGCTGATAAGACTATCGCTGGGTTCATGACCGATATTTGTATTTATGCTATGTAGCTATGTCGTGGTACATCATGCCTAATCCGGTCATGGACTCTTGCCAGCAACTATAACAACAACAACACGTCATCTAGTGATCAACGTCACGAACTGTGCATACGCGTTGCCATCAATTGGCCCAGTCATTAAATGAAATATGAAAAAAAAATCAAAATTAAATGAGATTTCAGCATAAGGTCGTACGGCCAGCGAGACAGCGTTATGAGCCACAGCTAAGTATGTGGTAGAAAGAGAGAGTAGCATAAGCAGAGAGAGAGTGACTGAGATAGAACTGCTAACAGTCAATTTTAACATTAGCATGGCAGATCTTGGGCATAACAGTGATATGTGATATTAAACAACATTGTTGAATAAGCATACAGTCGGAAGTGAACGGCTAACAGATAACGTCGTCATCATTATTACTAGAAGTTGCCGCATTTTCGTACTGGATACGCATTATATATATAGAGCATTATCATACAACAATATTGTAATAGCGAGAGATGAAGAGAGGGACATGACTTGGTCTCCACTTGTTGCTCTTCTCTGCCCTAGATCTTAAAATGTGCAAGATATTATCAAATATCATAATTCTGATATCTACTGAATCAAATTTGAGAACATTTCATTGCTTAGCTTTTCTATTCCCCGAAAGACAAATTTTCGCACTATCTCTTCTTCTTTTTGTATATTTTCTAGCTTCCGTGAGTCGATTATATATTTATGTATAGTGTATACAGTCAATATAATATATATTGTCCATGTTTGTATATTTACATGTGTTAATCTTATAAGCTAAAGCGAAATCTAAATAGATGAGTCAGCGACAGCGAGCGAAAAACTAGCCGGCAAAGCAAATCTATTCATTTTTGCGTCTGCCTCTTTACATGTATCTGTAGCTGTATGCATGTATGCTCTTTATATGTATATGTAGCTGTCTCTTTATATGTATCTGTAGATGAAGTATCTGTATCTGTAGGTGTCTCTGTCTCGCTATATCCACATATATCTGTGTCTCTAGATGCAACTGTATTTGTAGTATATATGCGATGTTTTTTCTGCTTTTCAATGGAAAATTGCTAAGCGTAGCGGCGGATTTTAGTCATTCATTCAACAATTGAAACATCTGGTTTGTGTCTATTAATTCATAATTCATGTGCGTATGGTTTCGACTCTTACTACATATACGATTAAGTTACCCTCTTTCAATGAATCCCGGCCGAGCTCGCCCATTGGGTAACCGATATAAGAGCCGATAGGCGGGCAGTACATTCAGGCTTATCTGAAATGGGCCGCCTATCTGCACTATTTAAAGGTTTATAGGCTTTCTGATTGCGCTGCAATTTGTTGGGCCACAGCGGCGAATGACCCATCACTGATACCCATAACTAATCATTATTGCAATCATAACGTTTACTACCTGACTATATATTCAGCTAGTTCTCGGAATATATAGATTTTGCGAGCAATAAACATATATTAACATATATATATATATATATATATATATATATATATATATATATATATATGAAATATTGACTAATCGAATAGCTAATAACACATAGTAGATTATATATATATATATATATATATATATATATATATATGTAAATGAATATACATATACAAATATATATATATTTCCCTTAGAATCGTTTTAGCATTTTAAGAAATAATATGACTGATTCTTGGAAACATCTTAAGAACGCATAAAAAAGAAAAGAAAACTCAAGTGTTTTTACATGATATAGAAATAGAATTCTTGGTAGATATGTCTATATATGTACATATATCAAGTGTTATTTATTTTTGAACAGCTGAGCTTTGTTACAATTCGTATAACTTTGTAATCATAGATTCATCTACACATATACACATTATACTTAGCAGAAGTCCAAGTTCTATATTTTTGTATTATTTCAGTGGGACGTTATCACAGTCCTGTATATATATCTTTGCTCTTTATCAGTCGTATTAAATTTCAAGAAATGGCGCAGTTAATACTTAACAAAGGCAAATATAATATATATCTATAGGAAATATATAAGGAAGTGTACATAAGTCGCGTATTGGATAGCGATTTCAAAGTCTGACGCGCAAATGTGTCGCATCGAGTTGGAAAATGTATAGCTTAAGCAATGAAAACATATAAAAGACAATTCTTAAACCCTATGCAATATTGAAGTAAGCAAATGTGGCAGTAAGGACTCGATAGTGGTACATCCATACCTGTGCCTACCTCTACATACAAATTTGGTGTGCCTTTCGTATTTAGTTTTTACATTTTCTGCTTACTAATTTGTTTTGTTTTGTATATCTACTGAAATTTTTTCATTTAAACAATTTGTTTCAGACAGCCCCATTCGCTAACATTTGGCTGGGAACTTTATTCTGATGATTTGTTGATGACAGTACAAAGTTCCAAGTCGAATTGGAATTGAAACTGTTTTTGTCACATGTGTAATATGATATCCGGACTCGGGCTTGTCATCGCCAACCTGAGAAGTGAGCAGAAAATTGAAATTTTGTGTAATCAAAAAGGTTTCAAAACAGAAGTTCTTCAGCGAAGAAATATGCAATCGACGATTGAAGGTAAGCAGAAAACTGAGGAGCGTCTTGAGAGGATTACAAAATGGCGTCAAATGAGGGGGAGCAATGGATAGTACAGTAAAAGTTCGTTGAAGCGATACAGCGATTAAGTCTGATGCAAGACAGATCACTTTAAGCGATATAACATATATGTTATATATAAGGTAAGATATAAGATATATTACTAAAGAGGCAAAGTTTCTTTGTATTATGCTTATTATTTACGTTATCGATCAGAACAAATTATGAGATTATAATAAACGGTCAACTAGGTGTGCCTTATATAGCAAATTGAGTAATTGTATCAATCGATTTCTTTCAGCACACCTTATCGTTTCCAAGGCCAGGAGTAAATGCACTCTTGAAAATTGAAAAAGTTTAACAGTAATAATTGTTTGCTTTGTTCTAGTAGTACACTTCAAGAAAACATTTATATTTCATACGAACAGAACCTGAAATTGCAATTTATCGTAGATTGAATGCAATTTTAGTGTAAAATTAATTCACGTCATTTCTAAAACCAAAACAATTGAAACGAGAAACGAGATATGTATATATTAAATATATGCATACTATATACAAAGTTTCGAGTATATAGGTATATATATACATGCTGTTAACTCCTAAATATATTCATATTGCAGTTGAAAACTGGTTATGATATTTACTGAAGTTATGATGACTGTGTTCATGAAAATATAGTCTGTACATATACAGACACTACTATTTTAATGAATATGTGATTATATACAGACACTACTATTTTCATGAACACAGCTCTATATAATCAGCTTTGTTTGGTATAGAATATTTTTTGGGGAACCACACATCTTCAAATTGTTTAAATCAGCGTACACAAACACATGAATATATTAATAGCCGCAAGTACACTCATAAACATATCTATCTCTATATACACATGCATGCGCATCTGTGAGCATGCATCTATATTTGTATGTATGTATGAATTGTATAAACAGTTGCAAAAGTGCTAAAAACTTCCAACAGGCGGCTGCAAAGCGAAGTAAATTACGAGTAAATTGCTGAGAATAAATCTCACACAGAAAACAGACAACAGTTAAATTAGACTGTGGCTGCTGTTATAGTTTAACAAAAGGCAGCTGTTAATAGTCCTAAGTGTTAAGCCCATATATAACACATGTATGTATACTGTCATATGTTCCCACACACACACATCCATATGTAAATTTGCTTTCAAGCTTGACTTAGACGACTAAGTATACCCTGTACCCAACTTTGAGCTGCTGTAGCATGCATTTGTTTTTTCAGCTAGATACAACTCATCTAAGTACATTGTATTTATTGCGTTCTTTAAAAAGAGACAGATGAAGAGCTTATATTCCTCTTATATAGCATAAACATAATCAGTAACTTCTGTCACATACACATGCACACAATGAATATGATTGGACTTAGGGTATGCGAATGACGCAGCCCACATGGTGGCGGTTGCAGCTAGTTGACAGTTGATTTGATATTGCTATTCTTCTTTCTTTTGCTTAAACTGAGACTGAGGCAGCAGAAGTGAGACAGATGATTATATGCGGGCTGATTAGCAGGGGGTAATTCCAACCAAAAGAGAAGGAAAGTCTATGTTTTTAACTGCGCTTTGCCAAAACGACATTCGCATCATTTTGCCGCTTTCTACGCTTGCGTGGTGAGTGGGCGCAGCAGGTAAAGAACGGAGAGAAAGACTATAAAGCGTAAAAGCGAAAGACAAAAACAATACGAGAAACAGGTTTGCAACTGTCTTTTTAAAGCGCTCAGCACAAAATATAAGAACGTTAATTGACACGCATACAAGTGCCAAGACGAGCCATAAACAAACAGATACATACATACACACATAATGACAAGACACTCGAAAGCCCAAAAGTTAACTGGAACTTTCGTAAAGCAACAACAGGCACTATTACGAAAACAAAGCATCGCATTTTGCACCGTTTGCTATTTTTGGACTGGTAATTGTACAAAATTGCACATTTTCACTCAATTCTTTACCTTTTTTCAGTTTATGAATATTCGAATGATTCTCACTCAAAATAAGTTAATGGAATGCACTCAATTTACGCTCGAAGTTCTGCACACAACATGGTTTCTTCTGCTTCGAATTTATATATACATTTATATATTTATACTCAAACTCGTTTTGGCACAATATTTACTGATATATACTAAATAACACTTTAAAATCGCAAATAACCGTAGCGCTTTTAACTAAAAACCAATTTACTAAATTGAAATTAGTGGTACGCAAAAGAATTATATATCTTTGCTAAACTACATACAACACAAACCGGACCGAACACACACAGTCAACACCGAAGAGTGTTTGCGTTAAACTAGTAAAGGGGAACGCGAACAAGCGTACATTTGAGCGAAAAGCCTGAAAAGCTGAATCGATAAAAACAAAACATTAATAAATTATCGATAGCTTGATATATTTTGATACTGCTAATTATTTACTATTTATTTACATAAGAATGAGTGAATATTTCCCAGGCTATAGGTATTTGAATATTATTTTTGGCACACATCAGTGAAGGATTCAAACAGGAAGAGAAGTGAGAACCATGTCCCTTTACTCAAGGCGGCGATATCTTTATATACCACCTAGCGTAATCGATCAAAGCTACCCTGTCCTATCTATGGCGATCGTTGTTGGGGCTGCCGATCAGGTAACTCTGTGTTTGGCAAAATAATGAACAATAGGTGGCGCGGAATGGCGCACCATATCGTAGTTAACACAACGATAGCTAACATAATACTCAAATAAAACATCGCCAGTTAACAGAATGCTCCTCCGCTGTCAAATATGCTCCACCTACTACAGTTAACAATAACAGAAAGTGTTAAAAGTAAGGTATTGTCAGATTACAGAATGCTCTTCCTTGTAACAGTTTGCTCCTCCAGAATTTCACCTTGGCATAAGCAGTGCAGCTATACAAGTAAATTGTAATATTGAAAGATATTAACTACAGCTACATGAGTGTCGATGTAGAAGCTCAGTTGAAATGTTCTCGTTTGTAGTTGTAAACCAGAGATTTGATGTTCTGAGAGTAAAGCATCGCTAGATAACAGAATGCTCCTCTGTCGCTCCACCAAATTTTCACCTTAACATAAATGGCGCTGCCACAATAGTTATGATATAAGATCGAGCCACTCAAGCCCATCTGGCAACGCTAACACATAATTTTATTTTGTGAATCCCAGAAGTTGTTTCATTGCTATTTCAAGTGCAGAAAGAATGAGTTGTAGTGACACTGATTCCGAGGACTACACCACAAGTGATTCCGAGGACTACACCACAAGTGATTCCGAGGACTACACCACAAGTGATTCCGAGGACTACACCACAAGTGATTCCGAGGACTACACCACAAGTGATTCCGAGGACAACACCACAAGTGATTCCGAGAGCTGTTTCACGTTTGGCGAGGGTATTCAATACGCATTGGAGCAAATTGCATTTCCAGAAAATGCGCGACGTACTTATTGCCATGATGCTCAGGTCATAGAGAATGCATTTATAACCGCTATTGCGGACTACGATCCATTGTTCCGGAAAGCATTTGGAGGCCTCAGCTTGGGCGGCAGCTGCTTGGATGGCATTCGGATCCATTTGCCGGACGAGTTCGACATGCATGTCAAGATCCGTTTGCCCATTGACCTTCAGCCCGTTCTCGTGCCCGATCAACCCGGCTACATCTTTTTGCGGGCCTCTCGTTGCAAGCATCCGTGTGTGGCGCAGTATCGAGGGGAAGGCTACTTCATTAATCGCCAGGCAGTTCAAAAATGGATTCGCCAGAGCATTGAGGCAATTATGCCGAGATTACAGGCTATACGCTGCACACGTCGGCGCGTCTATAGCATGGAATACCAGGCAAAAGGCAGCGTCGTGGCCCACACACTGCTGGCCACCGAACGGCGTAATCCTTCGCGGCAGATCAGTTTTGATTTTGTGCCTGTTTTCGAGTTCGAGGCAACCGAATGGCCCCGAGGCTTGCAGAAGCCGCGCAACGGTGGACGTAGCTGGTTTGCCGTGCCACGCAAATATGCCAATAAGCCCGAAGACTCCAGATCCTTCATATTCTGTGCCCCACACTGGGAGCGCCTCGAGCTGCACGACAGACAGAATCTGAAGGACTCGTTGCGCTTGATGAAGGCTCTGCGAAATGCCAACCAGATGCCCGGTCTGTACAGCTACCTGCTGAAGAGTATCTATTTGGATGAACTGCGGAAGAACTCAACGCAGTGGGACCAGGCGCCAGGCCAAATTCTAATACACGTACGTCCACTCTGATTCGATCCCAATCAGTATTGGCCTGCTCTACCCTGTGTTTCTTGCAGATGCTGGGCAAGCTGCGACAAGGGCTGGCTAAAAAGCATGTGCCCTTCTTCCTCGTCCCCGATCACAACAATCTGGACAAACTGGAGCCAGAGATGATAACTGATTATTATCGCAGCATAAGTCGCACTCTGAACACGCTGAATCAACGTCTCAATGCCAACTATTTAACTAACGAGGATCTGCACGACATCTTCGGCATCGAAGTCGAAGAGGACTGAAGACTGCAATTTTGATTCTGTTACGTTTTTGCACTTTATTAAGTTTTCTCTTCTTTTCTGGTTGTTTCATTATTTGCTTTGCACAGGTTAGCGTAAAAGGTTTTCAGTTAGACTAAAAGCAAAAAAGATATGTACGAAGTTATTCAACTGTCTCACAATATGGCAGCATTCCAAGGTTCTAATTGTATTTCCACGTAGCATACAAATGCATGAATCTATATATATATATGTATGTGTGTATGTGTGTGTGTGGGCGTGTTTCTTTATGATTAAGAACATACAAACTAGCAAGCAGCTTGCAGCAGGTACGTTGAGGCCTTGTTAATAAACCGTTTAAGACTATCATCTAGTTATATATATATATATATATATATGTGTGTGTGTGTAGGTGTGTCTAAGTTGCGCCAGTTGCTTCCTTCTTCATATTATGATTATTATGATTATGTTGCTGGTGCGTGGGCACGGGCTAATGAGTATTTGTTATCGATCAGCAGCAGCTACTCATCGGTCGGCCCTCGCTTTGCAGTTAAGTAAGTTGCTCCCGCATCGGCTGGGCCCGTTCAGTAGCGCTGGCTCTCACGATCCGAATACTTGCCGCTCAGCTTGCTAACCGAGTAGCGATCCGAGTAGGCATCGTACTTGTCCGCCTTGTAGTTAATCTCTTGCGGCGTATATCCAATATTCTTTTGCCAATGGCGCGTCCAATACAGATCCTCGTTGCGCACCTGTGAGGGCGTCTTCGCATCGCGGCACACGTACACACAGTAGATCATGCAGCCGACCAGCGTGAGGAAGCCGAAGATCAGGAATATAATGCCCAGTATCCTGTAAAGCACGCAGGCAGACAGACGGACAGGGATGAGCTGGCTTTTGCCGGATGTCAGGGGCATGAGACACACTCACCAGACGTAGACGGGCTCGTAGAATTGCACCACGATCACGAAGCCCAGCGTGACGAGAATGAGTCCCAGGTTGAGCAGCAGCATCAGGCAACAGACGCCCTTCACATTCGGGCAGAAGGGATTCGGGGCTGACATCGTCTCGATTTTGGCGCCACGCTTCGTGGTCGAGCGCCCACTGCGGCCCGTCTTGGCGGTGCTGGCCACCGAGTAGACGCTGCGCGGTGCTCCACGTGAAACTGGACGTTGGCTGTAGCGGCTAAAAGGGATCGATTCAAGGTTATCAAACTGGAAGCAACTTTGGTGGCTAGCTCGCCACTCACCTGATCTCGGAGGGCGCTTTGTAGGCGGCACTGGTCACATAGATGTCGCTGCCCGCATCGCCGGCCTGATCGTAGCTCAGCGCTGAAGGTGCGCGCGGCGGCTGGCGCGTGGGCGGCGGTCCGCTCAGCGGTCGAGGACCGCCGTTGTCCGGCGAGCTGGAGAGGCCCATCTGACTGTGGCTGTAGCTGTGCTGCAGGTGTTGCTGTCCATTCCCATTGCGCGTCTTCCGCGACGAGTTGTAATGCGACTGCGACTGCGACTGCGGCGAGATGCGCTCGTGCGCGATTGTATACTCCGAGTGCGCCCGATGAGAGTGCGAGTCGTCGCCGTCCGTTGAGTAGCCGCGGTTCGAGTGCACGTACGGCGGATCGGGCGTGAGTCGACCATGTGTCGCCACATAATGTCCGCCCTTCAGTCTGTGCAATTTGGCAGAGTATTAATTATATATATATATATATATATTATATATCTTATATATATTTATATATATATTATATATCTTATATATATATATATATTTGATTGTGTTGCACTTTTGCTCTGAGCCAATTACCCTTCCTTCATTGGCAATTTGTCTGCCTCTACTACTCTGTGTATATCTGTCTCTCTCTGTCTATCTTTCACTCACTTGCTCTCTGTCCTTGTCTTGTCTTCTTAGCTTGTTTGTCTCCATCTGTTTCGCTCCCTCCAACTTCTGTTCTGGCTCTCTTTCTATATCTGCTTCAGTGTCTCTCTCTCACACAGTCTCTGTATCTAACTCTCTCTTTGTCTTTTTGTTTCTCTCTCAATATCTGTCTCTCTCTTATGATCTGTATCTCTTTCCATGCAACACTTTGCCCTTCCACTCTTTTGCTCTTTCTTTTCTTTGGGTATCTCGTTATTTCTCTTTCTCTCTCTAACTCCCTAGTCACCCACTCTCTCTTTTTATCTGTCTTTGTCTCTTTTGCTTCATTCTTTACCTGTCTCTCTTTATCTATCTCATCGTGTCTTTAACTACTTTTGTCTCTACATTTCTCTCTCTCTCTCTCTCTCTCTCTCTCTTTTTCGTTCCTCCTCTTTCACCCTTTTATTTTGTTCTTTGCTCTCTCTGTTCGACTCCTTTCACATATTTCCTACATTATATATCCAATCTCTTGTGGCTATCTCCCACTGTAGGACACTTGAGCATTGATATATTGATTTGAATAACTGTTCTTACTTCTTGACGCGTCGCTCGTGCATGTTACTTGATCTCTGTGCTGTTCCGTTTGTCAGTTGCTCGGCTTCTGCTTTGGCTTCGGCGTTGGCTTTAGCTCGACTTTGGCTCTGGCCGCTGGTCTGCTCTGTGGGTCTGTCTGCTCAGCTGCCGACCGTTGTTGTCTCTAGAAAGTCTCACGATAGCTGCGGCTGCCTGCGAAGCAATCAGAAACAACAAAAAAGAGACGTTGAGATTCGTTGCAATTAACTGGCGTTTGGCTGCTTGCAAATTAGTCAGTTTTCAACTTTTAATTAGTGTGCAAAAAGTTATGACTGCGTTTTGTATAAACAGGTGTGCGTGTGTGCGTGCGTGTGTGTGTGCCAAACTATATTTAACAAGCGTTAGGTGCACAATTCGTATTCAATTTGAGCAGCTGTGCCAACCGAAGATAGCCAACTTTGAGTTGCTGCTCAGCAAATTAGTAAAAAGTTTATCAAATTTGAGGTTATGCTGAAGAGCTTTGTTTAAGCTCTGTCACTCTATCTCTCTGTCCCTTTCTCTCTCTCTCACTCTCTCTCTCTGTTTTAAAGAGAGTCGCAAAACTTAATTAACTCGAACATTTTAACAAGTTGCCTTTAAGCGAAACTTTTCTAAGTGCATTAAATGCTTCACAATATTTTCAGCTCTCTCCAGCTCAGAAGGAGAGAGAGAGCGAGAGAGTGGGAGGGGCTGAGAGAGTGGTAAGCCTCCCATATAAATATGCCCGATAAGCGATCAAATTGCAAAAGGCTTTTGAGTCGCTAGCCCGCATCAGCCAGCCCATAACTCTGCTACTTGATAAGGCAAAACACGCCCCGATTTAAATGTCAGCTTTATAAATTTTTTTATTATTATTTTGATTACTTTGGTATACCCTGTAGAGATTGCGAGTGTGTGCAAATGGGCTATATTGGCTTGCTGTGCCTGCTGGAAACTGAGAACTTGGAAGAGCTGGAGCTTGCTAAGATCCTAAATCTGAGCACTTTACGGAAGTTCATAAATATATAACTCGAGTATTAAAAAAGTCGAATACCCAAAATTTGGTATACAAACTCCTCTATATCATTCTGATGTAAGGAATATATTACTTTGTAATCAACCTTTCCAAATTGTCATAAGATATACTAAATACGTTGGGAAGTCTGTCTGGAGAGCCATAAGAGATGCACTGAACTGAAGTTAAATATTTTAAATTCAAATAAAAAAATTAAAATATTCTAAGCTGAATGCGAAGCACAACAACTCGTAGCTACTTACAGGGTATCTGTTGGTCAATCACAGCTAATTATTGTTTGTGTTTTGGTTTGCCCTTAACATGCGTTTTTAGGAGCGCTACATTCTATATTTCAGTTGCGATTGCTCGGCTGGAGACGGTTGGAGCTGTAAGGCTGCACCCAGCACTGGACAATCCCATTCGATGTGCAGTTCGTTGCACTGCGTGTGTGTGTGTGTGTGTGTGAGTCGGTCGGGCACATCCTGACGTTCGAACTCGTGGCATGCACGCATGCCGCACCTCACTCGAATATCATTCAAGTTCAGGGCAACACGAATTTTGAAGTCGATGTCGTTACAGTTGCCAGCAATTTGTCACTTGGTCACGTAGCTTTGGCTTAGCATTTACCTTTCCAGGGACATGGACGACACTCGAGCCAAGACGACATCGACACACTCCACGTGTTCGTTGGCACCTCGACTCCCCACACAACACAGCCCAAACCCCACTCACCACTCCCTGCTGCAGCTGCAATGCTATAAGCTACAACTTTAACTTTATTACATGTTAATACCCTAACTTTGGAAACTGAGCTCCAAAGCCGTTGCCTTGATGGGTTTTATGGTGCGAGGATACCTTACGAACTCCCTTGAGTGTGTAAGCCACATATGAATTGATGAGAATCACATAGTAAGGCAGCAGGAGATATCGAAATGGTATACTACGAAACATCTGTCCATGCACACATCAAAATATTCATTCATACATACATACATACATACATACATACATACATACATACATACATACATACATACATACATACATACATACATACATACATACATACATACATACATACATACATACATACATACATACATACATACATACATACATACATACATACATTCATACATTCATACATTCATACATTCATACATTCATACATTCATACATTCATACATTCATGCATTCATGCATTCATACATTCATACATCACTTTACTTGAGGAATCTTCGCTTGGTTAAGCTGTGAGTAGAGCTGATGATGATGACACTATAAACACTTGAGTGAGTGCATTGAGAAGTCGACTGTTAGCAGAGATAAGTATATAGGGTATAGCTAGTTGGTCAGCTGAATATAATTATCGCCTCAGCTGCTGTTGTTGCTGATAAGAAATTGAGTTATTGCGGCGATTAGGCCAATTAAAGGGTGTCGTTGTTGCAGTTGATGGGCTGTGGCCAAGACAGGTCTCGGAACTGGAGTGCGAGTGGCAGCAGATGCACCGCTGTGGCTGGGGCTGGGGCTGGGGCTGGCGCTGGTCTAGTTGCCCAGCCCACTTATTATGCTAACTGAAGTTTTCAGTTTTTCACTTTTGTTGCAGTGTATTTCGCTGTTTGCCTGGCGGTGAATCGCGATACAATTGTCAGTTGGGGGTTTGGTCTAGGCTCTAGGCCAAGCAAAAGTTTCAAGTTCGTTGCTGAGATTTTAGTGTCCAGGGAGTGCGCACACACACACACACACACACAGACACACACACACGCACTAGAGACAGCTGCTTGGGACATTTATGGTGTGGGCGTCGCCTTCATTGTCAAATGAAAAATCGAACTGCGGCCCTTGGCAGGCCGTGAGTGTGTGGTCCATTGGCAGCAACAACTTCATTATCAACATCATCAGGGGCACGAGCAACCGCATGATGATGTTGGGGAACTAGAAACTAGCTCCAGCCGTGTCCATTTCTATCACTTGTCGGCCATCAAAAGCCTTTTTGCAACTCCCATGCGTGGCATTTGAACATTTCTTGATTTGTTTATGCGGCTTTCTTTCTCCCTCTCGCTCCATCTCCATCTCTCTCTCTCTCTCTCTCTCGCTGTATATATGTGGGTATATTTTTCTTATTTTCAGTTTGGGGTTTTGTGTTTTGTTAGGTTAGCCTTGGAGCGCTGTTCCTCCAATGTAAATATAAATGGAATGCCATTAAAATGTGTTTGCTTTCATATTTACCTTGGCGCCGCATAAACCTCTGGCATGTGTTATAACCTTTAACGCTGCATAAACAGCATAAATAAGCCGTAAAGCATGCGGGCGAGTGCCGAAGGAATTTATATACAATATACACATATGTAGGTAGTATATGTGCATTTGCACCTGTCCAGGTAATGCTCTTGGCTTATGGCTCGTAAAAATAAAAACGGCATCGGCATTGGCATTCGCCCAGTTACTGCATGATTTACACATTTGCCGCCTTCTCTGATGGATTTCACAACTTTCGCTCTCGAAACGGCACTTGCGCTTCCGGCCGCAGAAACAGTGAGGCCAACAATGGGTTAAAGCCAAAAGAAGTCGGCGGAAGTCGTTACGAAAAGCCAAACGAAACGAAACGAAACGAAACGAAATCTAGTTGAAACGGATTGTTAATTTGTTTGCCATTTGCATTCTGTGTCTCTGTGTCTGTGCTGAGGTGTGTGTGGCAGGTGAGAAAAGCTGCTTGAAATTGCCACAAGAATGCATGCCACAGTTCGAGTCCAGTTTTGTGGTCAAGTGTCATAAAAGGTTGACCGAGCCATGCCGCTGTTTAGAAAGTTGTACGCCTCTCCCCCAGCCACGCCTCATTTATGCGCGCAATTTATGGGGCGGCCCAGTTAACCCACATAAACTGGTGCAAGGCATTCACTCCAGAACTGGAGCCACCGATCGCCACTCGCCACTCGCCACTCGCCACTCGCCACTCGCCACTTTCCGATCGACAATCGCCTTTCACATGCCAACACGAAACTTGGCCAAAATGCAAAAGGCCCAACACTGCAGTTGACCCAAAAAGGCGCATAAAACAACATTGAAAAACCAACAACAAATTGCACTCAATAATTATGAATGACTCTGATAATAACTCTATTAATCTTAATCTCAAGCCAGGCTCGAGTTCTGGGCCCAGTTTAGACCGTCTCTCCTATTGCCAGTCTTATTAATGTTAAGCCAAATCTATTATAATTCTTTTGCTTAAGCAATATTTCTTTGTTCTATGACTGCAAGTAAGAGTGCTCTCGTTGGGAGTGCCCGACTAGGAAATACCCTCAGACCCATCATTTACGCTTTCTTTAGACTTTCGACTCATATATATATAAGTATATATATAATATAATTATATAACATATAAATATATATATTTTATATGATCTGCCATGCCTTCGTCTACCTGCCCAGAGAATACCTTGTCTTGCTTTTAAAAGAAGCTCGCTCTACACTCAACTGAACAGAATGCATGGGTCTTGTATGAAAATACATCACACACAAAAATCTGAAGTAGAAACTTTAGAATAAACTATAGAATTTACGCATTTTATAAAGGATATTTTAGCCACTGAAGAATGGGATTGAAACACATTATGTATTCATGTATAATAGAGTAAACGAAATGGAATTGAAACACACTGAAACATGTCAAAGTTAGTTCATGAAAAAGTCTCCACAAAGTTAAAAAATCGCGACGAAACTTCAATCTGGGATTTTGGCCAGTTAATTTTCATTAGGGAGCAACGCTTTATATGTGAATTTATTTTTTATGTCTTTTCTATTGGACTCTGGGCAAGGCCTAATCTTTGACTTGATACGGCCGATTCAACTTGTGGGCCATTAAGACGACGACAATCTGGAAGTTAAAAACGTCGCTTAAGTAGCGCGTTAATCGCTTTTAATTGCTAAATTACGCGCTGTCTATCGAGGTCCAGGCCCAAGTCCAGATACCTGCATTGGTCCAGCTGCCAGCTAAGTACATTTTGTTTGGCGACGCTTAACACGCAGCTTGTCGCGCATGGAACATGGCAGGAGAAGAAGAGCAGAGTCTAGGGGGAGTCAAGCCGAGTCTGGATTGGCTTGGCCAACACTAATGCGTGTAATTAGCCGCAAAAAAGCGGCAAGACCACTTAACTGATTTATTAAAACGTTTTTCCATTAAATTTTTAACCCTGCCAGCTATTAAAAACACTCACATAGCCCACAAGACACACACACACACACGCACAACATTCATATTGGGGCAAAAGCGGCCACAACTTTGAAAAATGAGCTGCGTTTAAAATTCTGTTCTGAGACCTGCACCGTGGTGAAAAGGCTGTGTCTGGCAGTGCTCCAGACTAAATTTGTAGTACAACAAAATACTACTACGAATATTTCTACTGCTACTACTACTGTTAATACTTTTTTTACTAGTAATAGATTACTTTTAGTATGGATTCTATTACTACTCATCATGCTGCGACTGTTTTTACTACTTCTCCTGCTACAATACAGTTCATATAATATATGACGAATATATATATCATATATCATATATCATATATCAAATATTTATATAAATATTAATATATTTTTAAATTATTTTATTTATTTATTATTATTTTATATTATTATTTTATTTTAATCAGCATTCTTAACGATCTGTAACCACTGTGCCGACACTTTAGCTCGGGCGAACTGTCCCACAGCCATGTCAAACTCTATCATGAGGCTTTCAAACATTCAAATGGGCGGTCAGTTTGCCAAAACATTATGACAACAACAACAACAACAACAGAAAAAACAACAACAACCAACAGCAACAACAGCAACACTTGCAATACAACACTTTCTAGCCATAAATGCTAGCTCACGTCTCTCTTGGCTGTCGCTAATCTATTTGGGCAAGCGAAATGGCTAAAATAAAAGCCAAACAACAACAACAACAAAAATTGCTAACGGTAACGGCTACAAACTTAATAAACGCCAAGTGCCCCATAAGCTGCAAAGGGCAAGGAAAGTGCGATCTGAGTGATAGAAAAAACATACACATAGAAACACACACAGGCACACACACACACACATACATATATATGTGCATATGTTGATGTATTTCCTTTATTAATTTTTGGCGTTTTTCTTTATGATTGTAAGCCATTAAAATCAATGCTTAGTCGAACGAAAGAAGAAGCAGAACTGACCAAACAAAAAGCGAACTACAATTGCCGCTTGTTGTTTGTTGTTGTTGCTGTTATTGGTTGTTGGTTGTTGGTTGTTGTGAGTAAACAATATTAAATCTCAACACTCGTGCAGAGAAAGTTGGCTTTACGAGCAAAAGCCGCCCCAGCGCCTTCCCCTGTTGGGTTTACCTTTTCCCTTGACTTATTTTTTTCGGCTTTTTGCAAACTCACTTGAAGCTAAGAAGAATGGGCAAAGAATGTGGGACCGAATACAAAATACTCTTCCATACTGTATACTGCATACTGTAAGTCATATAAAATTATATAAAATAATATAAAATAATATAAAATAATATAAAATAATAAAATAATATAGAAGATTGGGATATCCTTTAGCGCCATAAATAATAGTAATATTCTAGACTCTATAGAGCCACAATGATGTGCTTCAATATCTGACAAAGTTATCATAATCGTGGAGCTGTGCTACTATAGTTAACTTATATGAAGTTAATATTAGAATACCTTCTAGATACATCTACTGAGGTCTGCTTCTAACATGCCCTCTCCAAGGGTATAAGACGGCAACAAGTTGTGGCAGACAATGGATTTGCTGTCTATTTGGACGTAGTTCTACTTCAACTGTGGCAACTGGCCAAAATGAAGCCGTTGACAGCGGTCGCAGCTGTTGTGTGCGCGCACAGATGCAGATAAACGTACTACAAGATACAAACACACACACACACACACACACACACACACACACTCACACACACAAATGTATACATGCATGCACACATATATGATGTAGTCAGGTTTTTGCTGGCTGTGGGGTAAAGGGCGCCTCACGTTTGCCACATTAATTTCAATTCGACCAACATTTGTAAGCCGACTGTGTCTAAAACATCAAAGACTTTTCCAGATCTTTAAGACCCTCGACTAGACCACGCCACTGCCTCGACTACAATTGGCCGTAAAAAAATTGAGTTGCAAAGCATAGAGCCCATTGGCCACGAGCACGGATTGTGGAATATGTGGCATCAACAGGCGAAACCCCAACTAAATTAAAGCTAAGCCAACATGAGTTGGGCGGTCTCTAGAGATTTGCTGAAGCTAACTGAATTTGAATTTAATGAATCATGACCAATCATGGACCTATCTTATGTACATAGGTATACGTATGTACATATGTATGTCAGATGGAAACTTGGTAGCAGAGCAATTGAGCAGTAGCAATAGCTGGCTAAGCTTTATTGGAGTCGCATTCTGTGTAAACCAAAGCCACTTTCGTTACTTCAAGTTATTATTTTGTTTGTTGACAAGTAATTCTAGTTATAGCTAAAGATATACATATATATAAATTATAAGTTTTCCAGTCCTGTGGTGACTGAAAGTTAGGTTGAGAGGCGACTGTGCCTCTTATTGCTGGCCTCGGGCTCAGACAATGAAATAAGCCATTTAACGAGCAAATGACGGAGTGAATATTTATTTAAGCGGTTTACTGGAAGAACGCTTTTTAACCCTGCTTTTAATTGTTCTTTTTTGAATAATCGAAACAGTTAATTTTATTGGTTTTTCTTATTATATTCACTATTTTTAGTTTTACTTATATGACACCAATTTTTAGCATGTCCTATCAGTACGAGTTAAAACACGAGACTGATCTATATTTTTACAAATCATAGCCTCACCGGCGTAAGTAGAGTTGCCCTTGCCAGGGCTGTTCCTTAACTTGTCTAGCACCCGATAATAAGTGTTGAATAATACCTTACATTAAGTGTTATAAGCTAACTAAGTGTTATAAGTTAACTACCCCCCCCCTCAAGTGTAAGGTCGTCCTCGACCGACCCAATTCCAGCGACGACTCCTCGCAAGTGCTTCGCGGACTTCTTTGCGTCGATGATCCACCAAAGAGTGAAGCCAATGCAGATTAAAGCACAGCATATGGCTCCTCTTTCGGAGTGCCGTACAACGACACATCATCAAAGTGCACCATTTCGGTTCCTTGGTCGCATATTAGCAGCGGTGACCAGCGAGTCGGTGCAGGTGTTCTCGAATGAAATCCGCAAGTCGTTCTCATTCACATTCAATACGGAGCAGTATGAGCAGCGTACTGATTCTTCGCTATCGCCGTTCAGCAGGCGCTTACTAAGCTTGCTCTTGCGCCTACGTATGTGGCGTCTGTTGAAGCTGTTGGTGCACGACGTGGACGTGGGCCTTGGCATCGGATGATGCATACCAAAGTTGTGCAGCTGCAGCGACTTGAGTGTGGCTGGCGCCGTCGATGACTGGCCGTGCACGTGCCCGTGATGGCCGTGATGACTGTGTCCCACCACTCCAGCGATGCTATGAGCCGTTACTGGACGAGTGATGTGTGTAGTCTGTCGGCGCGCTCAGCTGGCGATTGAATTCGGCCTTGCGGCGCGTCAAGTCCGTCAGGCAGTATTTGTTCAGATGGCCGTTGCTGGAGACAGGGCTCTTGGGCGATGATGCCAGATGCTGCGTATAGGCCGAAGGAGTTGCTGCTCACGCTTAGCTTATTGCCGGCGTTGTGCAGCAGATTGTTACAGTTCTTGCCGCTGATCTTGGCCGACTTTTGCCCGTCGTCGGTATCGTGTTGCTGCTGCTGCTAGCCGCCCTGTACTCCTTGTCGTCGCTCTCGCTGCGCACCGATGCTCGATACGCAGGAAATGTCTTCGTCTTGCTCTTCAGAGAGCCGTTCAGCAGTAGCTGCTGTTGCCGTGCGGCAACTGCCGACAATGCCGGCAGCTGCAGTTGACGTGACGCCGCTGCCGATGAGGATGAGGATGAGCCGGCAGCTGTGGCAGGTGTCGACAGAGATGGGCAGCGGTTGGAGCAACCTGTGGCTGTGAAACTTCTTGAATTAATGCAGTTGGCGGTGTTTTGGGGATTTCTTGACTTGGTTCTAGTATGGATGAAGAGTCGCTTGGCTCTGCCGCCGCGAAGAGTTCGTTAGTTGTTGCTGGCTGATGAGCTTCTACTGTTGGTGGTGGTGCCGTGAACAAGGGGGTTTCCTCAACGATTCCGCTTGTAGATTTGCATGCTGTGGTTCTGGCTTAGCATCCAACTATGGGGCGAATAGAGCTGTTGCTGGTTCTTGTGGACGACAGGATAAATCGTAATTTTTCTGCAGGCTTTTTTAATTTTTGGGAATTTGGTTATAAAATGTATAGTGTTGACGGATTCCTCTAGCCAAATTGATTTTAAATCTGAGGAGTCCAAAATGTTTGGGCTAACAATGAGCCTTCGCGAGAGTAATAGCAAGCATTAAACTTTGCAACTCGATCGTCCGCATTCTGTTTCTGGACAGTGTTTCAGTGTTTCAAATAAATAAATCAATTTGTGAGTTTTGGCTATCCCGAGAACTCCATTGACAGCAAATGTTAACTGGTTAAGCTGGTCTTGAACCTCAGTGTTTACTTCTATCCGTCTACTGTTGGCATTCATTAGTCGCATTTCAGTGGACCTAATCTACTCTAAATGACCGGCATCGGGTGTACCCGCCACCAAATTGTTTTATAAAAATTATGCCAAGTGGCTAAAGGTAAATTGAAAAACTATATCTAACTTATTCTAAATTGCCTAGCGGCTTATAATAAAAGGTGTAATAAAAAAACAAGGGAGTCATCTTAGGTTGTCCTTGTGGACCACCCTTCCTTTAATGAGGACCTCGGTCCCCAGGTCTGCTTCCACGGCCTTCTCGACACATAAAGGTGTGAGTTTGTTTCCGAGCCGTCGGTTGGACTTGACCAAATCCTTGTCACCAACATCGAAGACTCTATTCTGCCGCTTTGCGTTCTCCCTAGCTCTGAGCGTCGTCTGAGCGTTTCTGATCTTTTCTTCTATCTTTTCTTGTGGCTCTTGTTTTTTGGGGTGTCTATCATACTTAGCCCTAGCACATGTTTTGCAGTTTTGTACTATTTCCTTGGCAATTTTTGCCATCCGTGGAAAGTAGTACTCCGAGAGTACCTGCTTAACATTTTCCTGTGCAGACCTATGGGCCCTATTATGCTCGACTGTGAGGATTTCCCTTCCTTCTCCAACCGCAAATATGTCCACTACGCGATTTTTGCAATGCCAGAACTTTGTGGCTGGGTATCTTCGCACCAATGCATCTTGTATCATTGCAAGCGTGTGTAAATTACAGTGGAGAGCATTTACGCATTTGGGTGAGACTACATCTTCGAGCTCGTCTAGCAGCGATTCGACGCATGTATAGCTGATCAAGTAGCGTTTCTTATTTCCAAAAAGAATAAAACTTCGTTTTAAGGGGAAACGCGCCTCTTCTAGCACTATCTGGTTTTGAAAACAGTTCAAGGGTTTGTCTGTCGTCTCAATGGTGTTGGTGAGAGATACCTCACTGTGGATCGTTGCTGCGCAGGACTCAATTTCTTGCTCATTTATAGCGTTGAGCTGCTGTCTTGACAAGGCATCCGCAACCAGATTGTCCTTGCCAGGTTTATAGAAGATACGTGCATTAGACTCGTCAATGCGCGCTTTCCACCTTTTGATTTTCGCATTTGGATTAGATTCCGAAACTGCGAAGGTCAAGGGTTGATGGTCAGTGAAGATATTAATGTCTTTCACCCCATACAAATAGTGCCTTAATTTGGCAAGTGACCATACAATGGCCAATAACTCTCTCTCATTGGTTGCATAGTTAACCTCACTGTCCTTCAATGTTCTTGAAATCATTGTTATAGGACGACCCTCTTGAGACAAAACTGCACCTATGCCGTGAGCCGAAGCATCGGTCGTTAGATCGAATGGCTTCTTAAAATCGGGGTACCTGAGCATTACATTCTCGGATGACAAAATATCGCGCAACTTCTGAAATGCCCTCTGCTGCACTTCAGAGAATTGAACCTTTATATTTCTGGACCTATGCTTACTGACTGTTCCATTTTCACCCTTCAGGATATTCGAGATGGGTCTTGCTATTGCGGCGAAGTCCCTAATGAAACATCTGTAATAACTTGCGAGGCCTAGAAATGATCTAACCTCGAACAGCGTTTTTGGTTCTGGATACTCCTGTATTGCCCTAACCTTTTCAGGATCCGTCGTGGTGCCAGTGCTGGTGACTACGAAACCAAGAAAGTTCACGCTTTTCTTAAAAAAACGTGACTTTTTGACGGAGACCCTCATGTTTGCTTTGTATAAGCTTTTTAGGACCCGATCCACGTGTTTAATGTGGGATTCCTCATCTTCTGAAAAGATGATTACGTCATTGACATCAACATAGCAAAATTTGCCAATCTGCTCTCGCAGTATGTCGTCGATGGTTCTTTGAAAAATGCTTGCTGCATTCTTTAATCCAAAGGGGAGTCTTTTGAACTCGTATTTCCCCCCGTTCACAGAGAAAGAGGTTTTTTCACGGTCGCGTTCAGCGAGTATGATCTGGTGATAACCAGACTTGAGGTCTAATGTTGAAAAGAATTTGGCTCTCCCCAAATTCCCCAATATCATTGATATATTTGGCATAGGGTATTTGTCCGGCACGGTTTTTTCGTTAAGTTTACGAAAGTCCATTACCAACCTCATTTTCCTATTGCCCGCTTCATAAGTGCCCTTCTTGTCTACTACCCATATTGGGTTATTGTAGGGAGAGACGGACTTTTGAATTATATCATTCTTTAGTAGATCTTTGATTTCTTTATTAACGAAATCAGCCGCTCCCATTGGATATGGGTAAAGCTTGGTATAGATCGGTTGCTCATCTATGGTCCTAATGGTAGCCACGACTGATGTGTTATACGGCAACGTCTCGTCTGGGTCTGCAAAGGCCTTTTGTCTGGTCTTCAGCATTTTCAAAAAAGAACTTCTAACTAATGGGGATGCATCTGCTATTTGTTCAGCTAACTCATTAATTCTTTGAGTCAATGCATGCTCCCTCTGCTGGTTTACAGCAGCCTGTTCGGCTAAAGCTTTGCTGATAGCCGTCCTTATTACTTCCGTAAGCTGATCTACATCCATTCTACCTGATGGTGGGAGAACTGCACAGTCGGAATCTGAGTCGCTAGACTGCCTGCGAGGGTTTCTCTATTGGTTGAACCGAGACATGCGCAGGTCAGTGGTCGCGAAAAATAAAACGGGCCGTCAGAAGATGGGTCGAATTACGTCGCAGTTCTGAACTACGAGAACTGCATGCACAACTTCAGACACACAGAAAGTAACACAATGTAATTTTATTGACGATCTGAATGATCAATTGCTGCCACTAAAATTCCCAAAGTAGTCACTCTCACTTGGTTCTGATCATTAATTTTTTTTTTTTTTTACATGCAATTGCAATATAAAATACTCGCTAGTCCTAGCTATTTTTTTATAAAATAAATTTTAACACTTTTTGTGTTTGAAGAAAAATTTTGGCTAGAGTATCCACTTACAAGATTCAACTAACACAAAACAAACAAAAAAAAAAAAAAAAATCCCTTTATAAGATCTGTCAATTGCAGCTCCCGCGCTGCTGTCTTAATTGTTGTTGGTTGTGGAGTCCGACCACTAGTTGGGCGCCAATTATAAGTTTTCCAGTCCTGTGGTGACTGAAAGTTAGGTTGAGAGGCGACTGTGCCTCTTATTGCTGGCCTCGGGCTCAGACAATGAAATAAGCCATTTAACGAGCAAATGACGGAGTGAATATTTATTTAAGCGGTTTACTGGAAGAACGCTTTTTAACCCTGCTTTTAATTGTTCTTTTTTGAATAATCGAAACAGTTAATTTTATTGGTTTTTCTTATTATATTCACTATTTTTAGTTTTACTTATATGACACCAATTTTTAGCATGTCCTATCAGTACGAGTTAAAACACGAGACTGATCTATATTTTTACAAATCATAGCCTCACCGGCGTAAGTAGAGTTGCCCTTGCCAGGGCTGTTCCTTAACTTGTCTAGCACCCGATAATAAGTGTTGAATAATACCTTACATTAAGTGTTATAAGCTAACTAAGTGTTATAAGTTAACTTATACATAAATATATATATTATCAAGATTAGTATCAAAAACATATATATATATCCGTCCGTTTGTCCGCTCTTCCGTCCTTGCGCTTGTTAGTTCTGCCGTCTGTCTATACTTTCGTCTGTTCTTTCGTCTTTCCGTTCGTCTTAACATATGAATGGAATCTATTTCTAAGCCGAAAATATATCAAAGCTTTGATAAACCTTTTTTGATAAACCTTTTTTCGTATTCTCACTTGGCTTGGCTGTACTCGTGCCAAGGCTGTGGCAGCTTTATCATTGAAAAGTAATAAGAATTTTCATTTGACTTAATTGCTGATAGTTGAGTCTTTCAAGTCATGCACAACAATTAGAATTGCCAGAACTCTGATAAGAGATCTTTTCGAGTGCCTCACTTACAGGTGCACCAAGCAGTCTAACGGTAATTGTTGGCAAGCGGTCTTAAGTACTCGCACCGCACGGTCTAAATGGCAGGCGGCAAAGCCAAAAACAATGCGCATTAGAAATGTGGCAGAGGCGGGCGGCGCAGCTGTTGGGGAGTTGGGGAGCTGCACGTAAACCTGTTCACAGTCGAAGCTCAGGCGGATTTATGGCCAGTTACTGTTGCTGGCAGCGTGTGTGGCAAGCAGTGTGGGCGGCAAAGTGTGTAGACGTGGGTGGCAGGCGGCAGGCGGCAGGCGGCAGTCGGAGAGTCTAGTTTGTTCTTGTGGCAAGACCGTTATAACTTTTGTTTTTTCGACTGCGAATAACTCAGCTATGAACAAGTGCTTTTACAACAGTTGTGCAGGTAGGCTGCAAGTGACATATATAACTGCATATGTGTGTGTGCGTGTGGGCTTATCTATCAGACGTGTGCTCACATATGTGAAACAAATTTCTTTACTCCATTGCTTAGATGAAATCGCATTTCTATTGCTTTCTCAACTGCAGCAGAAGAAAAATGTGAATATTTTCGGCATTTATTTGTCTGCCTGTACAGTAAATGTTCGCTGAAGTGAACAGTCATATATCTAGCTGAAACCACAAATGCAACAAAACAAAGAAATAAGTGAACAAGTAGAGTCTCAATTGTTTTTAGGCAAACATATGCATCTGCATAGCTAGCTATGCTCTGGCTGCATGCAAAAAATATTTTAATTGCAAACTATAACGGCACATTGACAATACCGACAGTTTGATTTTTTTTGGCCAGCATTTTGCACTTGATGCCAGCAAAAAAAAAAAGAGTTAAAAATCAACTGGAGGCCAATGCGAGCCTGAGAGATATGCAAACTCATGCTGGCTGCCTCCAGCCTGCCGACCGAGCGAGCGACCAACCGGCCGGCTTGGCCAATTCCAATTTGCGAAAGTTTCCCACGCTCGTTTGACTACGGCTCAGCAGCGCAGCTGCTGCTCGACCAGAATGCTGCTGCTGCTGCTGCTGCTGCTGCCCAATTGATAGTCGTTTGCTGCCTGCAAATATTCTAATCCCAATCCGATTAATTAATATAACAAAATTGCAAACGGCTTCCAGTTAAAGCAAACACGGAATGTGTTGCAGCTCGTTTCTATTCCATTCTATGTACTGTACATCACTTATGTACATCACATATGCACATCACATATGCACATAAACAGTCTGTGAGCAATGTGTGCCAGCAGAACTCAATGCATATACTTTACATACATAAATGCATCATATGTGATGCTTGTATGTATGGCACCATAGCACCAAGAGAAAGGTTACATCAGATGTCGTGATGTATGTCTGGCATTTTACTTCCTGTTACCATTTTGCTAGAAAAGACACTGAAGATAACAGATGTACGGGCATATGTAAATGAGGATGAATAGATGTATGTGTGGATGGATGCATAGTTGGATATATGGATGGATGTATGAATGGATGTATGGATGCATGTATGAATCACTGTATTAATATGCATCATGAGGAATGAATGGATATTAATAATGGATATTAAGGTAATGGATATTAAGTTTGGGTGTGTGTATGAATAGATGTACGAATTGATGTACAGTTTGATGTATGCATGAATGTGTGAATCGCTGTATTGATGAATGGTTGCATTGAAGGATGTATGAACGTATAAATGCATGGAAGTTTTAATGTTTGTATGGATGAATATACGAATGGATGTAAGTATGTATACATGCGCAGTACATAGATACATGCATTTTACAGGTGTCTGTACATACATCCCACATGTGGACTTACATAGACATGCACTCCTCTATGCATATGTACAGCTAAATATTCTTTCTTATAGATATGCACATATATGCATTCATACATAGTGTCGTTACATATGTGTACTTATATCATCACCTTTACATCAACTACATACATCAACATATACAAGGGAACACTCATTCATGTATGTCTTATTCAAAAGGCAACTCTTTACAGGGTATATGCCTGTCGAGCACATTTACTTCTCGCCAACTTCAAGGTCTTCTGGCGGGTAAATCAGACAGCGATTTATGGAAAGGGTGTAGCCATTTATGATTGTTGTAGTAATTATTGTATAATATTTGTTATTTTGCTCAACTCACACACACACACACACACACTCACAGCTGCAGACTGAGAGGTGGGTATAATTTGCCAGCTGTAGTTGGCAACGTGTCGACAACGCTTCAGCTATGGATTGGTGGGCGTAGATTTGGAGTTGTCTTAATGTCAAGTGTGGATCGTCAGAGTTGTCAGGTTGTGCAAGGCATTCCAAACAAGTTTCATCTGCCTCAATTACATCACAATTCGAACAGGCGACGCGGAAGGGGGAGTCTGAGACGAGAGACTCACTCGAGAGGGCATTGAATTGTTAGCGCAAGTTATTCATAAACTATATGACAGACTTGACTCTGTGTGTGTGAATGTGTGTGTGTACGTACTTATGTATGTCTGCTATTGTTTACTCCAATTGAGACGCAAAAAGCTGGTGTTTGCCAAAGTCATGAGATTTTGTTTTCAGCGCTAACATATGGCATTATAATTAAGTCACGAAATGGACAATGCAGGAATTATCTGCGTGTGTATGTAGCTGATACGTACCAACAGTAGAATTCACTATTGATGTATGCAAATATATGTATGTAGTTCAGTTGACACTCATTTGCCAGGGTATTCAGTCAACGGCACCCGGAAACGTTTTGTTATAGTTTTTTTTGCTCTCTTAAATTTTTGATTGTTTGTGAATTATTTTAATTCCGGCCTTTGTTTATAATAATTATAAATTTAACTAAGAGAAAAAACTGAGGCTGGGAATTAATATACATACAGACGTAGATATTTACAGATAATGTGTAATCCATATAATAGGTATATCTTATAATCTCTACATCCATCATCAAACATAGCTATATAAATTTATATACCATAATATACCATAAGCATATACATACATACGTGCATATATACATATATGTATATATATATATATATATATATCTGGTTTATCAATATGCCATACTTGTCGCATTTGCTGGCATTTCAGTTGCAACTTATGTAATTTGGCTTGCAATGACACGAGATATTAATTACGTGATGAAATCATCAGCATCAGCGTCAGCATCATCTGTGCATTTCAATTGGCCGAGTCACAAAGCAGCGCTCAAATGTCAAATGAAAGTTACCATAAAAATCTATTTGAATTTAGACAAATATAAGCGAAGTCTAATCGACTAGTTTATTAAGTAGTTAATCGATAAATTCATAAAATCGATCTTTACTTTGTGTACATGTCATATAGATATATGGTTTATTAAGTAGTTAATCGATAAATTCATAAAATCGATCTTTACTTTGTGTACATGTCATATAGATATATGGCTTATATTCAGACTTTGATTGCTCTGGCTCGATCAATAATCAGTGTTTATCGATTGAAAGGCCAGGAATTAGCTCACATACTGCTCTATGCCTGCTCTATACAATTGTATGTATCGTTTATAGTTATCGTTCTGCTATGGCAACTTGAGCTGATGATGATAAGCAATCATTTTATAAGCAGCTCTCGTCTTTTTTATGGCTTGCCTCGCATTATAGTTGAGGAGCGCGCAACGTGTTGATTACCCAAGCTAATGCGAATATGTATATATATATATATTGCTCTTCAGACCCGATTGAATGGTGATTAGCGTTGATTGATTTACGAGTTTCTATTTTATATTTCGATGTTGGCGCATTTGCATTAAAACAAACTTCAACGCTTGATGTTCGTGTCAAGCTGATGATAATGCGCATACGCAGCGTTGTGCGCTTGCAACAGTATCTGTTGCAAACCCGTCTTAAATAGCCACAACAACAACAACACGACAACAAATGCATGCCGCACTATTACGTAACTTTCCCTGTCAATTGTTGTTGCTTGTTGGTCGCTTAAGCTGAAGCCGAAGCCGAAGCCGAAGCCGAAGCCGAAACTGAAGCTGCAGCTGAAGCTGAATTGTCGCAAAACATTGTCTGCACATACGCAACGGAGTACCCGACTACAGCATGCACTGTCAACCAAATTTGCAGCTCTTTTGCACTAATTGACGCTGCGTCCAATTACCAACGCGACTTGACCCCAAAACAAATATATATATAAAAGCCAAAAATTATTATGTACTATCAAAACATTGTCATCAGCGGAATAAAATAGTTTTGTGCCGTTGGCGTTGGTTTTAAATTTCTCGTGGATATACCCTGTAGAGAAAATAAATGAGGAAAAGGATGTGATGTACTTCTCTATATCAACTAAGCTTGCCGCGCTGAGATAGACATGGATATATGATCGATGAATAATCGAATAGTGAAAGAAGAGTCAAAATTCTGGCCTTATAAACACCAATCAAATTACAGGGTATCATTAGGCAGATCAGCTCTTGTCTGTATTCTTTTCTCCCTCGTTTTATTGTCTGCTATTGGTTTGGGCAATGTGGAATTGGGGGCACGTTGCACGGGGCATGCGGCATGGCGTGCGCCAAGCATCGCTGACTTCTTTTTATCATAAACATCGCCAGCGGCCCTTGTTGTGCGCTGCGACTACTCCAAAAAAATCGAGGGGCAACAACAACGCAAAAAAGAAGCCAAATCCAGTTCTCTGCTATGCACAGTGGGTCCGACCGGGTCTGGGAAGTGAAAAGCTAACTGTCTGAGAGCAAGCGACAAGACACAAGACAACAATAACGACAACCTCTCGAAATGTATGTAGATTCCGTAATGCGTTCATTGTCTTTCAGATGAGACGCTAGATTATGATAATATCTTAAGTAAGAGCTCGTATATTTGATTTTGGGCTCACTTTTGTGGATGTTTTAGTTTTATTATAAATAGATTAGCTGTGACATAGTCACGTCATTTCTTACGGTACATAACTCCGACTTACAGCTGCATTCCGGGCTGGGCTTCGGAAACTAAAGAGAATCCCCAGATGAAAGGTAGAGATATCATCTTCGGGTTTTAACATTTCTATTCGTTTTATATGAATCCGTTTGTCTATCGATCCGTCCGCCCGTCCATCGGTCAGTCCGTCAGTTCCGTCGGTCTGTCCATTCACTTTCTACACACTCCTCCCACTCCTTGTATCTTGTCAAATCAGAAATCATCGATCTTTAAGTACATTCAACTGTCGATCAGTTCGTCGCCCGAATGCAACATTCTTACTTCTTGGATAAAGGCACAATTAAATTGTTTAATGAACAAATCAGAGTTTCTCTTTGGAGCTTAGCTAAGACTTCGTATAGGTGCATTGCCCGTTGTGCTTGGCCAATTAATTTCCTCGTCTGCACTGATTTGGCAATGGTATTTTCGATAATTATCGATAAGCAAATGGCTTGGACCAGCTATGAAAATGGCTAGAGCGACCTATGCAACTGGCCAAATGCGTTGGCCAACTAAACAACATTTTCCTGCACTCAAGTTTTAATTTGGCTCTGCTTGGATTTCCGCTGCGCTGACAAATCGTTGCCGAATAACATAAGCAAACGAGAAATCCAAAAAAAAAAGAAAAAACATTAAGAGACGGAGAGAATAAACTGAACTGAAAAAAAACTGAATCATGCTCATAAAAGGCAACAGCTTCGGCTGCGTCTTTGACTTTTCACGGTCAACCAAATGCGAGAATTCAGTCTGAGTCTCAGTCTCAGTCTCAGTCTCAGTTTCAGTTTCATTTATTTGTTGTTAAACATTTTTTTATTATTTTTTTCGACACCCACGCCGTACACTTTTGCAGTTCAGAGTTCAAGAGCTGCGGAAATGAGCAGCTGCATCATGACCTTATGCCATGAAGTGTTTAGCTCAGAGAGCGTTTATCCCAGAGATGTAGGAAATTCAAGCACGTGACCTTCTAGCTTAGAGCTGAAGATTTATAGGCTGCATAACTTTATAGAGTGTTTGATTAATAGAACTTCTGGCTAAAACATCTCTTTATTATATTTGATTCTTACTCGCTTTTTTTATAGATTGTGCTCGAAGTGTTGTCTGAGATTTTCTGAGATATTATGAATATATGAAAGGGAAGTCTGTTTTTTCATAAGCTTTACATAGATAGTGTTCTCAAGTGTTATCTGAGATCACCTCAGATTTCATCAATATTTCAAAGTTCCTTTTTTCATAAGCTATTTATCTTACAGATTCTGCTCTGAAGTGTTACTGAGATCATCTCAGATATCATTAATATATCAAAGGGAAGTCATGGTTATTTTTATAAGCTTTTTAGATAGTGTTATCAAGTGTTATCTGAGATCTGCTCAGAGTGAATCTATCTCACAGATCGCCACTCTTAAATTATGTATTTGATAGTTGCATCTCAAAAGTATCTCATAGATACTAAATTTATGTCTAAGGCATTTTGCATCTTAAAGTTCGCTTTGCTGTTGATAGATGATCTAATTCATAAGCTGTGCAGCTCATTGTATTGTTAAGTCTTTGTATATCATTAAAAAGCTCAGCTTTTGCAGTTTATATCCCACAGCGCGCACGTATCTTATAGATACATGCGCTTGTATTTTTAGCGCTTATTGACACTTGCACTTCATTTAAAGCTAAATAAAATTAATGGCAATAAATGCGCAAATGTTTGAAGCGTGTGTGGATGGCTTAAGTGTGTGTGTGTGTGTGTGTTGTTGTTGTTGTTGTTTGTGCATAAATGTATACCAATGCACGATTGTGGGCTAAAAAAACTGGCTTACCTTCTCTGCTCATTGTTGTACAGTCAACTGTTGTTATTGTTGTTGTTGCTGTTGTTGCTGTTGCTGCTATTGTTTCGCTTATTTATTGTTAACGCTTTGCCAGCGACAACGACAGGTTGTTAGTATTTCTTTGCTGTTGCTGTTGTTGTTGTTGTTGTTGTTGTTGTTTTTATAGCTGTTGCACACATTTCATTGCACTGTCACTTCACTGGCGTCTGTTGTACAAAAAAATAAACAAATTTATAGATAAAGGCATATATATGCATATATATATATATATATATATATATATATATATATGCATATATATATATATATATATATATATATATATATATATATATATGCTGTGTGCTAGTGCGCTTATGCCTGGCTTATGCCATTCATTCATATCCATACATCCATTTTTTCAAGTGGCTTAGCTGCAAACTGTGCAAAACGTTTACGAAAATCCATTTTCACAAGGTATTTTGAAACGGAGTTTTTTTTAGCTTTTTTCCTGGCGTGTTCTATGCCCTCTAAAGATCTTGTTAAAACTTTATATGGCTTATGTCATCTGTTGACACATAAAACAGCAAAGTTGTGACTTGACATTGTCTTTTGAAAAATATTAAATTAAATTAAGATGCTGCCAACATTTTAGAGTTGTACACAAAGTGAATTGGGTATATTGGGTGGGTGCAATGCTCGCCTGCCGCATTGAAGCATTGTTAGCCGCGTGCTTTGAACTGTTATGAATTTGAAGCGTGGCAAATCCGACTTTACTATATCTGCTAGAGCAGATATATATATCTGCTTTCGGAATATAATTTAGTGTAGAAAAACCAGGACTAAAGTAGTAAAAGCTGCGCACATTGGGTGCTAATTAGGTGTATTACTGCCTAAGTGTGCAGTGCTGGACAGCAAAGTAACTGCGGACTCCCTCTTAACGTATGATTTAACTCTTTCTTAACCGAGAACTAGTATTATGCAGTGGGTGGCGCCTGGTGCAATGCCTGGAATTTGCTTTAAACATCCAAATCTTCTTCGGCTCAATCAATTTTCAACTTTGTGTCACAAAAAAGACTAAAGCAAACTCTCAGCGTGAAGTTGATTTAAAATAAACTAACTGTAGCTAAGAATTTAGGTTTTTATGCTTAACGGGTTGTCTCAGGCATTAAATATCAATTAGTCAAGCAGTCAATCGACCCAAACACACACATTAATATACACATATTTATTATGTATCTAAAAGATCTCTGTAAAGACGAGAATATGCATTAATAATGTATCAATGACGTCTCGATTTATGCAAAAATATTTGTGTTGGTGTCTGCCTAGCTATGCCACTGTGTGTGCGTGTGTGTGGATGCTTCGCCTTACTGGTTCTGGCCAAAACGACAGCCAACACACACACACACACGCACACACACATGCATATGTGTGATATAATCGTTTGGCATGAATGAAAGGCGTTGCAGATTTTCACACAACATTAAGAGAGGCAACAGCGGGGCAGAGGCAGTGCCAGTGGCAGAGGCACTTTTAGCCAGCCAACAATGGGCAAAGAGAGCCGAGCTCAAGCTGTTTTTTTTCAGCCAAATCGGCCATAATCTTGGCTTAAGCTAATAATAGCAGCAGGTTTTTTTTGGCCTGGCTCAAGCTGAGTTATGCGCCTACACACACACACACTCAGAGACACACACGCACATACATAGCCAAAGGGCAGCGCTTGTTAGAAAGATTTTCGGGCTGTAGTACAGTGTACACTATTTAGCACATTTCTGTTGTTTTCGCTCAGCTGCCAAATTCGTATGACACTCACGTAATGCGCTAAAAATAGTTGAATATATTGCTGCTGCTGCTGCTTGCTCAGTTTTTTTTCGAGTTTATTCGGTTTTTATTATTAATTTTTTTATTTAATTTTTTTTTTAGTGTAGCGCGGCTGCGTGGCGAACGCGTCGCGATTTCAGCTCGAACTGATCGGCGCTTGGGCGCAGCGCACCTGCGTTTGGTCTAAACTGGTCTAAAAACTGAGCACAAAACCAGTTTTGGAGCTGGCTGAGAGCGCGAGAGCCACACTCAGAGAGCAAGCGTAAGAGAGCCAGATCAGGCAGGCAGAGAGACAGACAGACAGAGAGAGAGAGAGAGAGCGCGCGTCGCTGGGTCTGCACTTTGCACTTTTGCTGCCACATTTTGTTGTCAAACTGCATTTAATAACCGTTAACCGAAAGTTCTGCAACACGTGCAGCACAAGGGGCGGTGCAGGGAGGGGGAGTGGCAGTTGGCAGAACTTACCTTTCACGCCCTGCCGCAGGCGCCGGAACACGGGCCACTTCATTAGACGCTCTGGTTGTCAGCGTGGCAACGACTCGACCAGCTGCCGCACGTGACTGCAACGCGTGGCAGGTGGGGCAGGCTCCATTGCTGTGGAAAAACGTTGTCAGCCTTAACGCCTAATTTGCATCGTTGGCTGGGCCAAAGTCATTACGGAAAGTGCCAGCGGATGGCATCGATAATGAACACAGACTCTCCATGCAGGTGTGTGTGGGTGTTCATATGTGTGTGTGTGTGTGTGTGTGTGTGCTGCATATTTTAAATATTGGCCACACTTGCTGCCGCTTACTGCAGCATCAGTGACTACTGCACTAGCTGCTGACATGTAAATAAAAATTCGCATTCAAATTTATGCGAACAGCTCGCGGGCAGCTCGCAAAAACCGCAAAGAAGAAAGTGTTAAGTGCGCCAAGCGGGTATGCACGACTGCATGTTATGGTGTTTAGACAATAGATGTGCCTAAAGGTTTCTTAAGGGATATGCTTATAGAGTGAGGAATTGTACTGGTTGCCAATTAAGTTATCGATAGGAATTATCGATATTTGTAGGTGTAGACTAACCAAATTAGAGCAGCAGTTGACGAACTGGTAATAAAGCGAATATGGTTTGAAATATTCTGCTATTTTTGATTTTCTTTTTCTTAGGGAAAAGCACATAATTCAATGGGGCAGCTGGGCTTTTTTATTAAATGTCAATTATGCTGATCGGTGATCGGTTACGGATCGATCTTTCCACTTTTTATTTTAATACTTTATATACTTGTATACTATCTTCACTTCGTTGCAAATTTTTACTGGAAGTTGCCTTAAGAGTGTATTAAAGTTTATTCATGATATATCTACAGCTGTTTGTTATCGATATGGGCAGAGTAACAGATGAACAGACAGAGGCAGACATTCAGACAGCTAGAAAAAGATCAACTACTGATATATAGTAAATATATCGATTGCTATATAGTAAATATGGACTAAACCACAACTGCCAGTAACAACAGTTTACATAGAATAAATATGCCCTTTAAGGGTCCATATTCAAAGGGCATAAAAAGTGAGTAACAGCGGAAGACGAACAAAAACACAGACAATTTGTGGTTAAAATAATATCGCATAGTTTATAGTTCCGGCTACACTGTCAAAAAAAAGGAACAAAGAAAACAACTGAAAAGTGTATGAGGTCAGTGCATCTTGTAGTCGAGTTTAACAGACCCAGCCATACGCTGTTGAGTGCAAGTTTAAGTTATAATTAATTATTAAATAATTCTAAAATAGAATTTGCTATAAAAGTTGAGATATGACAAGCTAATATATACCCTACCAAATATATTTGAAAGTCTTCATTAATTGTTGCAACGATCCTAAGCCTTCTTTCGTTAGGTCTTAGTCTTTCGGCTTGAGCTTTGCTCTGCCTAAGTGCTCTCAGTGCAGCAATGGAGTATTTCTATACTTTTGTCTCTCTCACACGCCCTCTCTCGCGCTCTATCTCGCTCTTTCTCCTTCATATTTTCATGGAATTTAAAAGCTCTTCAAAATATATGTGCATTGCTGCAACTTAAATTGCAATTTTATTTGTGGCTTGGGCGAAATGTTGTCGCGACTTTCGAGGCAGCCAACATGTCAATGCCACAAGATGCCGTGGGCTGACGAACATGTGTGCAGGTGCGCGTGTGTGTGTGTGTGTGGGCTATGGCCATTGCCACGGTGACAGCTTCATAATTGCAAAAGAGTTCAAGTCGCAACACTGCAGCCCAAGATATTTGTGTGACTTGCCCCAAGTGTCAAGCACTTGTGCTTGTATTTTGTCAGGTCAGGACATAGTAAGCTTTTCCTTGTTTATATGTTATGGGTGTGTCTGTGTGTCTGTGTGTGTGAGAATTTTCCTTTTATTCTCATTTTCGCATTGTTGGAAGTCGTAAAAACTTTGTCGCTGCTGTTGCTGCGGCTGATGTCATAAAAGTTGCATAAAACTACACAGATTTTTCTTGAACACTGTTATGCATACAGTGTGTGTGTGTGTGTGTGTGTGTATGTGTGTACTTGCAACTTTAAGACATTACTGCACATTAACTTTTTAGCTTTGATGACACGTCAAATGGCAAATCATCTGCCCGTCAAGCGTAGGCGCCAACGAGCGAGACTCAATGAGAGAGAGAGAGAGGGAGGAGTCGGGAGGGAACGCGTGGGTGTATGAACTTCGCCATGGACTCGGCACATGTCGTGGCCTGGATTTAATTTAGATAAAAGCTTTGCAATCTACCCCGACCATACGCAAATTGCACTGAAATCAATTCCATAAACACTTGCCACAACCTTTGCCAGCGACGACAATTTATTTTCATGAACCCACGCACACACACACATGTGCACACGCACACCATATCTACTTAACGGTTTAAACCCATTGACGATATGAGACCAGCAAGTGGATTAGACTATTACGCAGTATCAAGCTAATAGCTTTGCCATAAAGCCAGATTTCTAAGGAAATCTTTTGAAGGTTGCAAAGCGGCTTAAAAGCGAGTTTACTCAAAGAGTTTTTCTCTCATTTTTGATGAGGAATGAAGTGTTTCAAAAAGAAAAATAATAAATTGAAATTAAGAGAATTAAGAGAACAAGTGAGCAATGTGAGTGAATTACAAAAGTGAAGCTAGCACTGAGCCATGAAGTCTTCATTAGTTGAGGAATGAAGTTGGAAATTGAACTCATCCTAACTTGGATCTCTTAGCTGCATAGGTGGAACCATTAGCTGGAGCCGTGAACTGAACCAATTCAAGATACAAAGCTACAAGTGTGATCTTGGCTTAAAGTATGAACTGAATTATTAGAACGAATCCAGCTTTGGAACCAATTAAGGAGTCATTTCAAGCTTATAGAAGTCTTAGGGGCTCAGGTTCAGGCTCCATGAACTTCAAAATGCAAAGTGATGTATGTTTATGTAATATTATGATGCATGTATGTATATATGTAGCATTTAATCATATATATGTATATGCCACAAGCCATTAAGTAAGACTCTTTACCAACTCTTGTCATATACTTACCCAAAAGTGAATTCAATTGAATTGCGAGAATAAATCTGAAATTTTCATTTATAAATAAATAAAATTGCCTTTTAAATATTCATTGACATTTATTGATTGAATTTGATAAGTTTTTTTTTTTAGATTTTTTTTTGTTTTTCACATATGTTAAATATGCATTTTAGTTAAAGTTTTGGTTTGCTTTGATTATGCTTTTGTTGTTGCCATTTAAAACTGTTTTGCACACACACTTATTGTTAGTTAGGATTTATGGAATTTTTGCTATTTTTTGTGTAGTTTTAAAATTTCCTTTTTAATTGTAATTTTACATATTCAATTTGGAGTTTTAGGAACCGGCACGTGGCTCTTTTAGTAGTTCTTATAACACACTTAAAGCACACATTTAAAAATGATATATAATATATATATATATTTATTTATATATATATGTGTGTGTTTCTCTAACTTTGCTCTAGATTAGCTAGGTAGTTTTACTTTTTGTTTCGGCGGTAAACGTTTGCGTTTGTCTTGGCTTATATAAGTAAAATATATATATAAAAAACAAAAATGTGAAACAACATTTAGTAACAATTTATAAATGTGTGTGTATTGGTGTGTATGTGTGTGTGTATAGATAAATCAAGTATTATACTCAAAAATAGTTGTTGTTGTTGTTGTTTCGTTTGCTTGTATATAGCATTCATATGTTTGGTTTTTGTATAAGTTTCGTATATGTATATATAGTAGTATAATCTTGTAGGAGGGCTTATTGTAGGTTCTTGTTGCATTTGTTACCAGCTTAACAATTCTGTATATATATGTATATTCAATATTTATCGTTTCGACATTTCTTTTGGCCTTGATTTTAGCATATTTCATATTTCTCTGTTTCTGATCTCTTTTGTCTTTATCCTTGTTCGCTTGTTGCTTGTAAATGCCGTTGGTCTCTTGGTTTGGCCAAGTTTTGCATTTCATTTTTGGTTTTAATTTGCTTGATTTGATTTTGCTTTATATGTTTTTTTTTGTTTGCAATAAATTGTTTTCTAGTGCTCGTTATACTATGTAATATGCATAATTTGATTCGATTCGTTCCAATTGTGTTGTGTTTTGTTTTCTTGCTTTATGCTATAGGAAATTATCATATATAGGTACACACATATCGTCAACACAGTAGTTGGATTGGTTACTTTTTTAGTATAGCAAATATTTTGCGTATTTATTGTTTATATATTTACTTATTTTAACTATTTGTTACTTAGATATGGAAGAGAGCAGTTTTCAAGGTAGGTGAACTGGGAGCGAAACAGTGGCAAGTGGAATAGTTGTTTTGGGGAACAAATGAAAGGGACATACGGAGCTTCAGCTCAAACAGTTGCTAGTTGAATATTGAAACTGGAACAGTGGAAGTGGAACACTGAATATGACACGCTGATAATGAAACACATACAGCGACACACTCTAAGTGGAATACTCAAAGTGGAACAGTCAAATTTAAACACTCAAAATAAAACACTGAAACCATTGAAAGTGGAACACTGCAAAAGGAACATTGAAAATGAATCATTGAAAATGGAACACTAAGAGACCACAAAGTGAAAACTAAAAATGGAACACTGAAATTTAAACACTCAAAATAAAACACTGAAACGATTGAAAGTGGAATACTGCAAAAGGAACATTGAAAATGAATCATTGAAAATGGAACACTAAGAGACCACAAATTGAAAACTAAAAATGGAACACTGAAATTTAAACACTCAAAATAAAACACTGAAACGATTGAAAGTGGAATACTGCAAAAGGAACATTGAAAATGAATCATTGAAAATGGAACACTAAAAACCACAAAGTGAAAACTAAAAATGGAACACTGAAACTGAGACAGTTGCATCTATAAGATATCTACAATTAATTGAACAATCAAATAAAACAACTGGTAATGAAACGATAAAATCCGAACATATCAAATTATATATCTAAAAATGAAACAGAAAATAGTCAAATAGATGGGAAAAGCTACGCAGCGGACACTAAAACTGTAGAAAATGGAAGTGGAACAGCTGCAAATGGAACAGCTGCAAGTGGAACAGCTATTGCTATTAGTTAAGGCTGAAACACATTAAATTGAAACTGCTTAGATTGAAAGAGGCCAAAGACAGAGCAAGTGAAATAATTGGAATTGAAACAAAATTACACAGAACAGAGTGAGCGTTAAGAAAAAAAATATTCTTGCTGCTGAATGGAAAGAGTAATGGAAAATAGTTTAAGGTCCAGGGTATCACATATCAAGCCTTTCTATCATTCGTACCTAACCCAGGGCTTAGGCAGCTTTGAATTACACTTCGATGTGGCATGCGGCAACTCTACAAACAGCCAGGGTTGTCAATTATCTTTATTGATTGATGTGTGTCAACCCTGATGAAACTTGAAAAGTGATCGAAAAAAGAATTTAGCTTTCTAATATAGTTAGCTTAAATACTAAAATATTTTCTTTATGCATAATTCATATATGATTCACATACATATATATATATATATATATATAGTACATTTGGTATGTATATAATATAATACTCATTTATTTTTGTTTTTGTAATTAATTGTAATGAAATTTTAGTCGACTTTTAGTGTATATATTAAAAATATTTTTTTGTTTTTCTTTTTCTATATAATTTGACTTGGATTTTTGTTGATTTCTTGTGCTTTTAATAAAATTGAGTTTTTATATTTTAAGTTGTTATATTTCGTGTTGCGCCTCAATTTTTAAAAACCTTTTCTCTGTTGCCTTGCGAAAGGTATAAAAAGTTTACAGTTAAGAATTACAGTTCAAACATAATTCCTATGATCCACTTACATATACGATATATGTATGTGTTTATGGGTGTCTGGGTGTTTGGGTGTTTGGGCGTAGGTGTGTATATATAGAGACCTTTGTATATAGTACAAAATTTACAATAGAAGCGAGAACTTCTTTAGGGTTTCGAAATGAATGAAAAACAATAAAAAACGAATAGTTCTAAAGAATTTGTTTTTTTGAGTAAGTTTTAAGAAGCCTCAAGTCAAGTGTATAAAAAGCAAACAGCTGAAGGCTACTTTAGGCACTCACTGTGCCCACAGTGCTGTGTGCAAGCGTGTGTCCAATAAATTCATACAAAATCTGTGCTCAGAAAATAGTTTACAAATATCCTATAGACTTAGTTACACTGTCCTTTGGGCGTGATATAGTTATATATATATATATATATTCATTGTATACATTCATATGAAGTTGTAAATAGCTTTGTGTGTGTGTGTGTGTGGGAGTGAGAGTGTGTGTATGTGCGTGTGTTCTGTAGTAGTAGGATTTTTAAAGAAGCTCGGAGTTACGCATATTTTGATTGTTTTAAGGTTGTTTCACTGGCGTTTCATAGAAAAGATTTTTGAATAATTTTTATCGCTTATCGATAGACGATATTTAGTCGTAGCTAAAATTGACACAAAAAAATTTATCGTGTAGATTTTAATAATCGCGCACTTGCAGAGTTCAGCTGAAGCAGAAAATTTGAAATTGGAATTACGAAATATTCGAAGCCTATGGGAGCAGGAAATGTTTTTCCTACATGGAATACTTACTCTGGACAGACTCTTTGATAGAACTTTTTCCTTTTTTTATATCTCTTGAAATTTCTGTTTTTTTTTATGAACTCTGCAAGTCTTAGCTTCGATCAACCGAAACTTTTTGCTTGATGATTCGTGTCTTTTTGGTAAAAGTCTTCAAAACGCAGCTGGGTGCCTAGAAATGTAGGTTTTCAGTGTCTATATGTGTGGGTGTGTCTGGATCTCTGAATGTCCTTGTTTAGTTCTACAAATAGGCTTTATATATCTCTGCTTAATTGTGACAATTTCAGCAAGTACTGCGCTTCTACATAGATAGTCCCTAATAAGTATATATATTTATATATATGTGTGTATTTGTGTATTATGTGGGTGATTCTTGTAGCCAACGTAAAGTCTAGAACATTTGGGTACGAGTTTCGGGTGTGTACCCTTTCGCCCCGTTTGTTGTTACTTATGCACCATTTGAATTTCTTGAATCTTCTAACATTTACAAACAGAGGAGAGAGTGGGTTTCAGGGTCAAGCAACTACATTACATAATACATAAATACATAATAGTTACAATGTCTTATATTTTTGTTTACTTTATACATTTCGCATCTGAATCGGGTCAAAAAAACAATGATAATGAATAGACTTTGCCTAAAATTTGTGTGTTTCATGCAATGCAATTTGATTGCATGCCATCAATTTTTAATTTTCCTTTTTTTCTACGTTTTTGAGTTACGTTTTTCAAACGATGCTCACCTGGGCTGCGGCATAGAATCAATTGATGAAACGCGCCTTCTGTTTGCGCACGAAATCCTGCGCCTGTTTGTCATTCACGCGCAGCTCCAGTATTTGCAAAATCGGATTGCCTGCAGGTAAAAAAGGTGAATGGATTAAGGTGTGAAGGCTGCACAAGCCGAAGCGAGTTCGAATCGTTTCCATGAACAGAACCTTGAACAGCGATGGCTGCTTAATAAATATTGTAATATGGGCTTAAAGCTCGAAAGTGGAAATTATGGGACGCGAGGACAACAAATACCCTGAAGCCTGTGTAGAGCGGATATTTCAGTCATTCCATACTGCTTTACTCTATCTTATAGACTCATTCCTAAACAGAATATATTTCTTTCTTGTCTATACTTTAAGTAATTAATGTATTTCCATACAAACGAAAGTCCTTTCCTCTCCTTAAAATGACAACTTCGAATCTCGCACGGCTTTTCAGCTGCGGCAAAAGCCATTTTTTCTACTCACATTTATCCTTTTGCTGCATTAGCGGCAGCTCGATTTGCTTGAGGCCATGAAAGTTATCCACGCTGGTGCTGTAGTCCGCAACGCCGGGTATATTGCCGAGAGCCAGAAAAGCCTCGCCGCCAAAGTCATTGGCAGTGAGCACATCATGATCCATGACCGTAAAGCAAATCATGGCGCCATCCGTTAGGCACTGCTCCAGTGTTACGGAGAACTCGAAGCATTCATCGAAAATGGGATTCAAAGTGCGCTGCAAGCGAATGTCGCATGAGTACCAAAGTGAGCCGCAGGTGAGCCCTTAATTACCCACCTTGTGTACATTGGTTTGCTGCTCCATGCAGTGCAGGAAGATGCGTCGAGGCAGCAGCTCGATGACCACGAACGGATCGCTGAAGCCATTCGGATCGAGTGGCACCACATCCCTAGCATGCAGCACCTCCACACACAGCGAGTCGTGATTGAAGTAGGCGCGCACGGCCAACGAGCCATAGGGACCCGGCATAATGGCCACCAGTTGCTCCCGCAGGCGATTCAAATAGAACATATCGATCAGGCGATCCGTGTCCGTTTTGTGGAACTGCAGACGCTGCTCGATGCGCCAGAAGTCCTCCGTGTGCAGACACTCCAGCAGCAGACCCTGGCCCTCCGCATGGAAGAAGTCGACGAGCAGCTGCAGCGCATCGTACAGGCGCTTGTGGAAGTGCGTGGGCTTGTCCGTCTCGTCGCCCGTTTCCATTTGCCGCGACATCTCGCCCAGCACCGTCTTCCAGATGAAACGCAGCGAGCGATTAAAGTTCTTGGTGAGCAAAGCACTGTTCAGTGCAGCCAGATGACAGTCGAGGTACTCCAGCAGCGGCACAATCGCCTGGTTGGCGGGCAGCGAGTCTGGTGACCAGGCCAAATGGAATACAGCCTTCTGCAAGGACATCTGCATGAGCGGCGCCAGCTTCGATAAAATGCGTTCGCAACGATTCTCCATGTGGGTTAGGCTCGATTCGAGCAGATTGTCGGCGGACTCCTCCAACGGCTGTTCGTCCGAGCGGAACTCGGCGAGAGTGCGGCGCACATACTCCACGTTGTTGACCGTTACGCACATATCGTCCGAGCAACGGAATGGACCCTGCTGTTCATAGTAGCCGCTGTCCGCTAGAGTCGTGTGTATCAGATCGCAATAGTGCATGGCGGCCGAGCAGACGACATCGATTAGCTGCGACTCGAGCATAATGGCCGTGTCCTCGTCCGGCCAATTGATGACCTTCCAGAATTCCTTAATGTTCAACAGCGTGCTGGCCGTGTCCACCGAGGAGCTACTGTAGCGCACAATGCGCTCACCCTCGCATATGGCATCCATGCGTATGGCAGCACGTATGCGCTGCAATGCCTTCGCCTTGCTAACCATCATCCAGCGCTCAAAGGTCGGTATGAACCATTCATGACTATTGCTCAACGCCAGCGGCTTCTCGGGCGGCTGGGGCTGGGCGGACAAATGTCGCTTCAGTTGACAGAATTCCTGCAATGCTAGAAACAGCTCGAATGGCTTTGTATCCACCGGCTCAGCGTCGCCCTCGAGGACCGCATACTGCGAAAGATTCATACGTATGCCAGGCACCTGCCCAGCAGCCATTCGTGTGTACACCTCCTCGCCAACCATCGCGTCGTACTGCTTGTAGATAATGCTAAAGTACTGAATGCCATTCGTGCTGTGAACAAAACAGAATACCAGGTAGCCACGTTCAGATAAATGTACGAATAGATGTTTTACGCTAACTACAGTGAATGGCTCTAGGAAAGAATCCCACCTACTTGGGACGCAACCTGCATGAAGTAGGAGAAAGGAACGATCCCTCCTTATAATGAAGTAAGTTTAGTTTTGGCAGGCAAAAGACCTTCATCAATACATTTTCAAATCGATGCTACTTCTACAACAAATTGACCCTAAAGTTCTTCTAAGCTAGCATTCACTGTAGTTGGGGCTAAGTCGCCGCTAAGCTGAAAATCGATATAGCTGAAATTCAGCTTCAAGTTTCGCATTCGACCCTGTTTTTAAAGGCTTCAATTAGCTTTTTGGAGGGATTGCTTCAACTAAATTTGCTAATGCCACTCAACACTTTCGCTGGACAGCAAATGTGAAATTTCAACCCAAGCTCTCTCTCTATCTATCTCTCTTTCTCTCTCTCTCTCTCTGGCTGGTCTAAATGGGCCATCAAGATGCCAGTTTGCTCGGCTCTTTTGGGCGCTGGGGAACGTGAGCGCATTTTTATGACAGCGCAATTAATTTGAGGCTTATGTGTGTAAGCCACTTGATGTGCTCATTAGGAACCTTTTATGGCCGCGCTAACTAGCAAATATGCGACTGATTAGATAAGTGGAGACTTATATATTGCTGTTGCCCCTTTTAGATAACCTTCTCAGTGTTGTGCAGCGGGCGACAGCTCGTTAGCCTGACATCGATAACGATCAACTTGCATAATGTATCAAGTCAAGCAGCTTTAAATGTCAATCGATAAATATATCGATAATCATATTCGTGCTAAGCAGCAACATATTAAGATAAAATCGATAAATCGATATCGATTACAGTAATTATTGCCTTGACACAGAATCAGTGTTGTGTAACGTTAGCTAGCTTACAGCTAAATCGATAACAATAACGATAAATCGATAACAATGAGCTTCCCTCTACAGCAGTCTTGGGGCAACTGCAAAATGAGCTGCGCCCAGTGCACTATTTGCCATTGTCTTAGCCCAAGTAGCTCAGTGTTTCTGTTTACGAACGCCCACTGTATCAATATCGAATCGAGTAAACCATATTATTTTAAGTGTAGTTACCCAACTGTCAAAGACAACTTTCGATACTAATTAATGAAGTTTATAGCCGCTGAAACAACTAGCAAACTAACCAACTGATTAGTGGGCACTATAAACTTGAACCGGGGCAGTTGAGCCACCGTAAAGGGCTCCGTTGCCATTGCAGCGGGAGTTTTGTGTTTTAGTTCTATTTATTTTTTGGGTTAACTGCGCTGTGTTTGGTAAACTGTTTGGGAATTTTATTTGTCGAGGCAACTGCTGAGAGCGGTCTGGTTGAGTGGGTGGCCTTGAAGCGTGCTTTATATGCGACACGTGCCGCACATATTTAATAGATTGCTGGACAAAGGTGGGATAGCAGCAGCATGGCGGGTAATCATGGCTCGTTTACTCACTTGTCGAAGAGCGCATGATAGTAGGTCTGGCCCAGTTGGATGTCGGCGGTTAATGTTGTTACGAAATTCGATAATGGATTGGGCAAGCATTGCGATTCGCGCAGCACATTCTGTCCCCACATTATGGAGCCCTTGCGCAGCGCATTCACCACCTCGCCGCGCACGCCCTTGTTGAAGGGGCAGACGGCGCGAAAGGCCCGCATCGAGCCAAGCAGACCCAGACAGCGCAGCAGAAACTCCAGGCGTATGAGCGAGGGCGGGTTGAGGGCTGGGAAGATGTCGCGATGCCGTCGTATCTGGTTCAATGAACGCTCCACAAATCCATTCATTGCCTCCGCCAACCATTGCTCCAGATCGCGTGTGAGCGCCTCCTGATTGGGCTGATTCCATTGTTTCTCCACATCTGTTAGCAGGCGATGTAAAAACTTGGGATCCATTGGCGTCGAGCGATTCAGTCGAGCCGCGGCCACATATCTGAAAAGGAGCAGCCATGGAAGGATGTTCGCTGGAAGGCTTTTAGCTCGCACTCACCTAGCCATGGCGCACTGCAAGTCCGTGAGCTCCGACTGCACCGCCATCTGATGGAGTATAGTGAGCGCTGGGCCAGGCAGATCGCCGCACCAGGTCCAGCTGGGCTCGTGCGTGGTCACCTCGTGCTGCATGAAGACCATCTGAAGTTGTTCGACCTTGTGCAGCTGCTGTTCATTGTTTTCGTCGGCCGCATGACCGCGATCCTCGCGTGTCGATAGCCACAGCTTGAGGCGTATGCGTCCCTGCACTGTGCTGCGATGGCTGCGCGCCTCCAACTTAAACCAGGCATCCAGCCCTGTTGAGGGTATCTCTGCAATGGGTATATTCACAGAGCCCAGGAAATCGTCCTGGGAGCCCTGACGTGCCGACTGGCAGACCTGCTTGAAGAATCGACCCAAGCCGCGCACACCGCGCACCTCGTTCAGACGCGACACGGCGTCCATGACGCAGCTCTCGTCGTCGTGGTCCCAAATGTCCAGGTGAAAGGTGTCCGTGTTGATGTCATCGATGTCGCTGCGAAAGGAAATTCATTTGCTTTTGTATTTATTTGATTTATATGCTTGTGGGCGACTCACTAATGCGACCGCCATTAATTTGTCTAATTAGTAGCCGCGCCGATAAGTGGGCAACACTTTTTGAATGTCGCCTTAAGAGCTTCGATAATAAAAATAGAAGCCCTTAAAGCATGTCCTCAGCAGCAGCTGTTCGGCTGTGTCTCTTATATACCCTAAGTCCATTGAAAGTGGGTGTTGAGGCATATTTGTTTGTGACAGGTAGAAGGAGACGTGGCAGAGCCCAAAGAAGCGTGGAATGATGGGAAAAGGAAAAAGAGAGGTTCCGGGTATTTACTAGTTGAGCACTCTCGACTGAACTGCCGACATTTTGCTTGTTTCTTTTTATAGCAAATACTCAAATTTTATATTTACGACATATATTATCCACACGTATGAAACACAAGAGCTCATTTCACGTTTTACGAGCTGATCTAAGATATGACAACACTTTTTGAATACGCTTTGAGCTTTCAAGCCTTTACAGCTCCTCTTTGTATGGCTAAATATTTAATGATTATATGGAAATGGCAGCTCTCATGCTCCTGTCAAAGTTGACAAATCTGTTCAGTTTTTCAACTTATGTTGAGTCGCCTAACTGCAAGTTAAGTATTTGATAATCGAATTTACTGCACTCTGAACTTGTTGTCAACTTATCGATAGCTCAACCTTAACGTGTAGTTAAGCAACTGCTAGCAATTTAACAGCTTGTCAGCTTGAATAAGCTCCAATGTTGAATTGGCATTTTCAAACAGGCAATCGCTCCTCAAGGACAGCTGTGCTGCAGCTTATATTGATTGCAATTGCAACATAAATTTGATGGCGATTGCAATTGTTATTGTTATTGTTAAATGTTAAATGTATTGTCGATTTTATGGCCGCAATTAAATTTTGTTTTTCTTGGCTCGTAAATTACGGCCCACAATGGGAAGTTGTTTTGCCCCATTGTTTGTCAGAGATCGCAGCTGAATGATAAATGCCTGCGGGTGCGCGTGTGGGGCTGGAGTTGGGTACAACGTGGCGTATGCTCAACATTTGTCAAGCGGCGAGCCGTAAATGAAGTGTCTCCAGGCACCTACAAATCGAAATTCCAAAGTATTCTTTATTTATTTCAAACTAAATTAAGCAAACGCATCGAGCCGTAATTGAATAATTTTCGAAGTAAATCCGATGGGATAATGGACACGTGATTGAATTCAAATGCCCGCACAAAGGTCTCTACTGATGAGATTGATAAGAGGCGATTCTGTGGGGGTAGATTTGTTAGATAATCATTTAATGTAAACTTACAATTTGAATTTCTCGTTCCATTTGGGGCTGAGCGTGTGGGGCTTTATGCTGGTCGCCTTGATGAGCTTGGCCGGCACCGGGCCGCCCAGCGAGTCGCGCTGCTCCCGTCGACCGGCCTCGCGCCGCTTGAAGCTCAAACGGAAGCTGTGCTTGCGATGCGGCGGTGAGTCCGTGGCACTGTTATCAAAGCCACCGCTCATGTCTGCCGATAGGGCGCGTGGCGTCGGCGGCAGCGGCAGCGGCGACACGGGCGGACCGCCGTCCGGCTGTATGCCCAACATGCAATACGGATCCGAGAAGCCTGTACAGAAAGAGAGAGAGAGAGAGATAGTGAGAGGGAGACAGAATAAGTGATATTACATTAATGAAAAGCGTGCGACATTAAATGGCAATTAATGAGAGGCGCCTGCAGGCAGCAGCTAGCTGGTCGTCAGCTGACAGCAGACGCTGCTGGTCACACAGGGCGTATGATTAACATTTCATTTGCATAAAGTGCCGCTCAATTATTAAGTGCCACTGATTTACACACGCACACACAGAGAGCAGCAAGGAGAGCAGAGACATCGAGGAGTTGAAAGGGGGCGGAGAGAGGGAAAGAAACTGTGTGTGGCAACCTTTGCGGCTGCCGAGCTTGCGAGCAACTCAACTGGGAGATAATAATCGATTAAATGTCTTCAATGGGCTATACGAATTTAATTCGAGTTCTGTGAGTGCGCATTGCTTTAACGCGCTCCAGAGATGGGTGCGTGACACGAGCAGGCATGGCAAGGCAAGAGAAACAAGTGAACGTGCTTAAGGCGGGAGCGCCCAAGTGAGGGAGGGAGAGAGCACAGAGGAGTTAGAGCAAAGTTGTATATGCCTTGGTTCGAGATCGAATGTAATCGTTATGTAAAATAATATATATACTAAAGCTCACAAATCTTGTTCAATCAAAATCAAAGAATCCAAGCAACAAACAGACTGCACAAATGCTGTCCAGCTAGAAAATTAAATCAATTTTCGTATAAATTATGAATTCTTAAAGCAAACCATTTTTCTTTTTCAATAATTTTAATATTAATATTCACTACTGATAATTTTGTACAAGATTAATCTAAACCTAACTAAAACCAACACAAAATTGATTACTCAAATTTAATCGAATTTTGCTCGATATGCAAAGCGAAATATTTTGTCTGCATTCAGGAATTGGCAACCGTTGCCATCTCTAGCTGAGATTATTGCTAAAACTAGTCAACTGCGAGGGGTATATTTTTGTAACGCTTGAACTGAAATAGTAGCGATTGCTGCTAATGAAAACTGAGCCTGATGCCTGGCATCAGATCTGGCAATGGCAACGACTACGGCCAATTGCGAATGGCCAAACAAAAGCGAGGCACTCATCAGCCACGTTTCATTGGCAACGAGTTGTTGTTGTTGGCAGCCAGGCAGCCAGGCAGCCAGACGTTAGCCATCAGCAGTACATTTAGCAGATGGCAGAATGAGAGAGCGACAGAGCGAGAGGGAGAGCGCAGCAAAAGTTGAGTCTGGCAACAGGAGCGAGCACTCAACGTATTCCTTACACATCCTTGAGCACATTAAAATGCGAAATTGCGTTGCCTTCGATGAAGGCGGCAGCAGCAGCAGCAGCAGCAGCAGCGGCTGCTCTTCTGCGAGCATAATGAACAAAATGGGAAGCATTAAATTGCAAATTTATTGAACGAGCTGCGGAACAGAGTCGATGACTTGGCTTTGGCCCTGCGTCTCTGGCGGTTTGCTGTGCAAGGCTCGAGCGGGTGGCTGGAAGAAGTTAGTGTAAGTGCTCTAGTTGGTAGTGATTGACTAGGAGATATCTAAGCATTATTTTAAGCATTTATTTAAAAAGATTTGACAATTTTAATTTTTATCGAAATGGTTGAATACATTTTCGATATATATCGATTACTTTGATCAGTGTATATTCTATAAAATCTTTCTCATTAAATTTGTTGTTTGTAGGGCCTAATTTTAATATTACTAAACTTGTTTTTCGATATTTATCGATTGCCCAAAATGTGCACAAATTTTCGATAATTTATGCTAATTCATATTCATGATTCTTAGGCTATATTTTTGTAGATTGACGAACATGAATATATTAAGCCATGTATCTACTTCACTCTAGCATACCCACTACTTTCGCTGATTACAGGGTATTATTAAAATGTGGCAAAAATGTTAAATATATGAACATGGCACATATTGCGTACAGTTTATTGATGACTCGCTTGGCTTTTTGATGCGCCCAATCAGGCACACACACGCACTCAGCACACTCAACACACGCACACACATAGAGAGGAAATTCATAATGCAATTATTTAGGCAGCCGCAAATCAATTTGCAAACTAAAAATATTTGCACAACACACAGCACTTGACAGCTTGATACATAGAGAGCAAAGAGAGAGGTACTAAGGGAGAGAGAGAGGGAGAGAAAGGGTGGGAGAGAGAGCTCGAGCTCTGCTTACCATTCGCATCCTTTGCCTCGAGACCATCAGCCTCGATGACGACCGCAGAGAGGACGATTATCTTTGGTTTGTCCTCGGCGGAGGCGTGCAGCAGGCGATAATGACGATCCGGATTGACACCAAAGGCGCGCTGGGCATGCAGATACATTTCGTCCTTATAATGCGCAAACTGCAAACAGAGAAAGGGAGAGTGAGGTAGAGAGAGGGAGAGTGTGATTAAGAGAGTGTTAAATATTACGCATACGCCGCGTGCGTCGATAAACATTTAATGTAATTTTATTTAATTTAATTATTTTGTCACTTTTTTTTGTGAATTTCTTAAATATTTGCAATGAGAGGGCAAAAACAAGCACTAACTGAATGAAGGGGCACTTTTTGCGCTGGATGACCCAGCACGTTTTTATATTCAATAAAAAATGATACAAAAAGCAAGTAAGAATGAAGTCGGGCGACATCGACTGCGTAATACTCGTTCAAGGATCGAAGCATCAAGTTTGAACTTTGAAAGATATAGAATCTTGGTGTAGACATATCTACCTCATATTCGTTTTCTCTTGCGTTCTCTACGAATGCACAAAACCAATATACTCTGCTCACTTCACAAGCGAGTAGTAAAAGGGGTATCATAAGCCTGTCAAAGTGTATGTAAACGGCAGCAGGTGCTGCTTGCAGAGAAATTGCAAAAATAATAAAGCTACTTGAGTTGAGTTTAACAGTTGAGCACCTGTAGCCAGGTATGCCTGTGCCTAGGCATAGCTTGAACTAGGAAGCCATAAAGCTAAGAGGCATGTCGATTGAGCCGCTGAACTGCAGTATATTTTCGCAATTTTACTAAAAGAATTCAACAGACTTTTTCATTTTGCCTGCCTCGATTAGCAGGGTATTTTTCCATTCAAATAACTCTTAGATATTTGTTTTTATTGACTACAATTTGTTGCTGCTGCTTTTTTTTTGTTTGCTTTGCTCGCGACCCTATATCAAACAATTTTGTTGATTTTTTCTCTGGCGTATTTTCCTTTTTATATTTTCCTACATTTTTGCATATTGATTTATCTTGTCGAATTTATTAGCCGCTTCAGTCTGACTTGCCGATTTGCACACGCTTCAAGTGGCTCTTTCATCACCTCTCTGACTCCCGGTCAGCTTGCCACAGCTCTCAGCTGTCCCTTGCCTCGCCGTGCGCTGGCTTAGGCATTCTTTTAATTTGATTGCTTTGACTGCAGTCGCCTAGGCAGCGAGTCCAGCTAAGTTATTAAGTATCGAGTCCCACTCGAAAGCTAAGCTACTCCCAGCTGCCCCGCCCACGCACTGCTCCAATCATTTGTTGACTAGGCAAAATCTAAGCCTCATTTGTTGGACTTATTTGTGCTCATCTATATAAATACAAGGCAAGTTCTTACGCGTCGGCTCGTCGACCTGGTAATGCCCTGCACTAGGCTTGACTCAGTAATACCCTGTAATTGTTGAAAATGTATTTTTAAGCACACTCTTTTAATTTAATCCAAATGGGAAGCTAGCCAAATACCCTGTGCAGTTTTCTATATAGCTTAAATTCAGTTTTTAGTTTGCTTATAATTTGATTGATCTTCAAAGCTATATTTGCATGGGGTTCTCATGTCTTTGGATAAGCTTTTCATGTGCTAAGTCTAACAGACAGAAGGATTGCTGATAGAATCCATAAGGATAAACAGTCGAGTTCATCTAGCAGAAACTGCGAGTGCGAATTTTAGTTGAAAATGTCCTCAAGTTGACACTAAAGATGTGCGTAAACAGGGTATCTAATAGTTGAGCACTTACGCCCTATTTTTTTTACTCTCTTTTGAAGTGCACTCTAGCATTTTGGAGTATTTAAATTATGAATAAAAGATACTTTTGCTTCTTATATCAGTGGCTACTCATGAATATTAAAAAACCTGCACAAAAAGTTGACCTGGTCGAAGAAAATGTCCGCTAGCTTATTTCGTTAAAGGCATCAAGCAAGAACTAATTGTAGTGTTTTTCCCATTGAAAGGAAAACTTGTTACTTCAAGTTTTGGTAGTGCACTTTTTAAAGATGAAACTCGCAGCATAAACGAAACGAAGATCAGGAAACTTTGCCAACAACTTTTTGGGATAACAAAAAACAGAAACTTTACAAAACCAAAAAGTTTTATTTGACTGCAAGTCTCGGTGGTGTTTAGAAAAGCTCGATTCTCGGAAGAGTTGTAATGCTACGAATTGCAATGCAAGTTTTGCTGAGAGAATTGTAAATGGATATTTCATAGAGCTGCTTATAGTCATGGCGTTAACGCAACGCACGTTTCTTTAATCATTAGTTGGCGTTAAAGACATTAACCCACTTGCAGCTGCTGCTATTTGTAATTATTTTCCATTATATGACGCAGGAGAGTGGCCGGAAATGCGACCTGCTGAGCTCTGTTGCGGAATAAATAAGTTTAGTGACTCGCCTCGACTTGACCCGAGTCGACTCAAGGCTCGAGGCCTCCCGAGAATTGACCCCAACTTCAGTCTCAATCACAGCAGGACTAACGTCATTTTCCCAGCTACGGCTGAAAGTTTTATTATGCTGCCATAACCCAAAGCCCCCACAGAATGAACGAACTTAGTTTTCCGCCCTTGCCCCCCTCTCCCATTTCTATTCTAGCTGCACTCAGCTAAAGTTTCATTAGTTGTGCAATTTTCTCACTGCTAAATTAAAAACGATAATTGAAAAATGTAGCTAAGGCCGCAGCCGGCAATTCCCCCTGTGGAAATATTGGAAAACTACTTATAAAATGGCAAATCGAAATGAAAATCCAGTTGAACTTTTACTTATTCTGCTGTTCCTTCATTTTCCTTTTGCAGGGCAGAAAAAAAAAACACTTTTATAATTGAATTTTATGGCCACATGCCCAAACGTGCGTTGGCCCCAACAATTTGGCCTAAAGGGCCTAAAAACCCTTAAACGGTATTAATCATTTAAATTGCACAGCATTTTAGTTGGGACTCTCAGACATCATCTATCATCTGGCTAACCGCTCGTTAATTTCCAACTGTAATTTGCATAAGTTTTAAGCTTAATCAAAAATTCATAGATAGTGTTTGAACCTTTTTACTTATTTTTGATTTATATGTGGAGACATATGTGGGTGTGTGCGTGTGTGTGTTGGACTCACCTGTCCGCCGGGCGCAGGTGCGCCCACTGTATTGGCTATGGTATGCAGGACCTCTACGTAGAGCTTCTCTTTATCATCGTGACGCTCGATGGACTCCTCGGGCACTGGTGGATCACGTTCATTTTCTGGATTAGCCTCGGCACGTGATTCGGCCGCACGCGTTGCCGACATGCGACGATTTTCACGTTTCCAGCCGAGCGACGTAAAGTTCTCAAAATACGACCCATCCGTTTCCTGCACGCTGCAAACGAGAAAAGGAGTGAAAGAGTGAGATAGAGAGTTAGGGTATCAAAGTTTAGTTTACATGCGAGTGCACTTGATGCTATCAACCAATTTTCAGCATTGACTCGTGCTGCTCGTGTCAGCCGGCTCTAATTGGCACTGTCAATATGCTCGACATAAGTATTAAGTATTCCATTTGCATAGCGCCACATTCATGTCAGACCTATTTCAAACATTGATAAGGGTCGACTGTTTCGGCCCACACGCTTGTTGCGTCTCCTGCTGCTCGCTAATTGTATTCAAATATATATATATATATGCATGCACACACATACGTATGAATATATTAATATATATATAGAATTGGCAGCTTGTTTTCATATTAATCATACGCCCAGTGCGCCAGTTAACAGATTTTTAACTTAGTTAAGGGTTGCCGACGATAATGATGATGATGATGCTGATAATGATGATGTGCCTAATCATTTGATTTGCATGGCACACACACACACACAGGCACACACATCGATATACTCAGCAGCTGTGTCTTTAAATTGAGCTACAAAACTTTTCACACTCAGCACAAAATGGGCAGCGGCTAAGCGCCTAAGCGGCTTAACTTTGTTGCCAGCGTTTTCAGATTTTTACGTCTATGATGCTGGCAAAGTATACGATAGCATCTGACTAACAGATACCCTATAAGTGACATGCAAATAAAGGAAGAATGAAGATGAAAGATCGATGTCGATAGATCGATATGAAAAAGTTATCGATAGGCAGAATTAATAGAGTAAGTCCCTACGACAGGCAGCTGAACAATGATTAACTTAACAGTCCGTTCTATAATACATAAGGCGTTTTATATTTATCGATAACACATTTCGATAGTCTATTAGTATGTAACATTGCAATGTATAAGCAAAGCCTTAGTCACAATATATTGAAATACTTGTATATCATAAATAAACCTTCATCTTTTACTTTTACAGGGTATACTATGAGAATTATAAGCTGTGCTTTGCCAGAAATTCTATTTTGGGCGCCAGCTCGCAGCGCAAATGTGGCCAACACTTTTCGTTGACGCTTTTTTATTTCATTTTTGAGCGCCTCAATTGTCAAGTTGGCGAGGGGCGTGGCTCTGACTTAAGCAGTGCAATGTTGGCAACTTTTATATTTTGTTTTTATTGTTTATTTTTTTACGCTAAAAAATTTAATTTTGAAACTTTTTGGCGCAAGTTTTTCTGTTGTTTGCCTTGCGATTTCTTGTCAACGAGCTCTCAATTTCAGTTTAAAGTTCTTGCCGTATCTTTGCTTGTCCTCGTCATTCTTTCAGTTGGCTTTTTAGTCACTTCTGCTTTTCTTTTTTTGTTGCTGTTATTATTTATTATTTATTGTGCACTTTTCGTGCAGTGTTGGCAAACACTTGCTTAACTTTTCTTTAGCTTAGGGTAAATGGTTTTGGGAAAATGGATGTAACTGACAGAAGGAGGTGTACCAGAACCCATTAAGTATATATATTCTTGATCTGAACAAGCTGCTGTCAGACGAAGAATGAGTTTGCTGGGTATCTTCTAGTCGTGCGCACCCGACTAGAGCACTCTTACTAGCTATTGCATATATATACACAGAAATACATTTTATTCCATTTCCCTTGTGGCTATATAATTGTCAATTTAATGACCGCTGAATTTGTTGTTGACTTTTTGTTAAATTTAATTAATTTGCATATTTTATTGCATTCGTTCACATTTCATTTATTGAGTTCGCTAATTGCAACTTTGTGACAAAGGGAATTTTCGCAGCTTATTGAAAATAATTTATTAATATTATGCATTTTTCAGGTGATTTGCCTTTGTAGTCGAATAGTTGTGTAACTTTCCAAATTTGTTTTAGCATTTGCCAACACTGGCATAAATATTTGGCGTATATTATCTATGTATTTAGCTAGACTGTGGAGTAGGTGCTGGCCTGCCAGCATCTTAGCTGAGGCTTTTAATTACATTCATTTCGTGCGCCTCTCTCGGCGCTTCTCATCGAGTGCAGCTAACTGCTCGACGCAAAACTTTGTGTTTCTTAAAGCAACACCTAGCAAAATCTCATTTCATGCTTAATTAAATGTTACCTCAAGACCAAAGTCTCATTATGCGCACATTTTCAGGTTAAGCTGAAGCCGCATTATGCAAAGCAGTCGCCGAGGCAGTGGTAGTCGTTGTGGCTGCACCATGTTGCAACCTTGCTGTCCCGTCTCAACCACTCAGTGCCAAGATATGGCCTTATCTGTGTGTGCGGATGTGTTTCTCTGTGTGTGTGCGTGCTTAACTTGTCCAAAAACTTTGAGCTGCTCAAAAGGTTGCGCCCGCATTCGAAACTGCCAATGTTGCATAGACTTAGGCGCGGTGGAATGGGGCGGGGCCAAAAGTTTCTTTTGGGAATTACAGCGCAGAGCGGGTTAAAAATAAAATGCAAAACAACAGAAACAAACAGCAAACTTTTGTAATTACATAATTATGAAGGTCGGACTTGAAACTTGAATAGAGAGCATTGAAAACAAACGCAATATAGAGTACGTAAAACGTAATACGTAAGACGTAAGACGTAAAACAACAGCAATTGAAGTAGATTCATTAATTGGTAAATAATTCATTTTATTTCTCTGCGAGAAGCCTTTAAGGTTCTTAAATGCATAATTTATGGGCAAAAACTCCAACTGAGGTGCTCATTAGGCACATTGCCTTATATAATTTATGCATTGCCCTTTGAAATGCACAACGTAAATATATAATATACATATTTATGCATATATATGTGATGTACTCATTCATATATACACATATATATTTTAGTGAACTGCTATTTGTGGCGCCCCGTAGTTAATTATAATGAACAAATTTACTGCGGGACGCCAGACCAAAATAAAAACAAATAAGGGTTCTCTAGTCGGGTGTGCCCGACTAGGAAATACCCTAAAACCTACCCAGCTATTTCAAACAGCTGTAGCAGGCTTCAAATCTCTAGACGGATATGTTTAGATCAACTCAGCTTATCTGACTAAGAATATATAACCCTTATGGTACGGCAGCTGCTGGTTAAATACCCATTCACACAAACATTGAATTTCCGTTTTCCGTGGGTTCACGGTATAAAAGGGGGAGAATATTCCATTTACGACTTTTTCGCACATCATCAACTATGCATTAGGCCCTCACACTTACCCAGAATTGGACCGTGGATCGACCTCTGGCCAGCTGAGCCGTCGCTTGCAGAAGGCCAACGGTGGCCGCGGCGGCGGATCCGGCTGATGCAGCGGCGAGTTCCGGCTACGAAATGAGCCCGTGCGCGGCGGCACCAAACACTCCAGGGCGCGCGATTGACGACGCGAATTGATGGGCGTGTTCCCAGCGGATGAACAATTTCCAGCAGCAGCAGCTGCGCTCCCAGGCAGTGGAACCACCTTCGGATACCCTGTGGAGGCAAGCAGAAATTGTACATAAATATATATATAACAATGATATATAGGGCGCAATTGTAACGGCTCAAATTACATAACAAGTGGCAAAGTAGAATGAGCAAAAGCTTTTTTCGGCATGCCGAACTTAGATGACTTATCAATGAGAGCTATAAAAAGCCGTAGTCTGAGCTACGGAGCTCAGCTCGTACTCTCACACGTACCCACTTTACAAGCACTGGGCATTCGGGGAATTGTCTTAAATTGCATTTGACCTTGAGTTTTAAGCTTCACATTGAGTTGTGAACTTAAGAGAAATAAAACTAAAAGACAAATTACTTTTTCATGTTGTCTTCTGTATTATTTGCCCACACTCTCAACTATTCGTTTCAATTTTTATTTTGATGCTTAAAGCTTAAGGAACTCGAGCAATTGCCGGAGAGAACTAGACGCTCGTAACTTCAAATACAATGGGGAGTACTTAGCCATGAAGCGCATGTTAATGGATTAGGGGTGGGGGCGACCGTGGTGTTTACAGTTTAGAACAGGAAGGAAAACGGAAGGAAACAAGGCTGTCGGTCAGTCGGGCCGCCAGCTAAGCCCCAGTCAAGTCAATGCGATGCGGTCAATGTGGCATGAGCTCCTCTACAGTGGGTGAGGGGAGGGCCAGCCAGCGGGGATGGAGGTGTTTTGGGGCAGGATGTAGACAAGCGTTGCTCAGAGCAACAAAACCACAACCTTGACATGCATCTGTGTGGCTGCTGTTACTAGTGCTACTGCGAACTGTTATTCCTGCCAGCGACAAGGACAATGGCGCTATTGCTGCAATTTCTATGTGGATGCTGCTGCAGTTGCCAGTGCCACTCCATTTGTCTAACCATTGCTGCGGCTTCGTCACGAAAGCTTTTTGGGCTTCAGCCTGCCTGACTGACTGACTGCCTGCTGCTGCTGCTGCTGCTTATGCAAAAGCACCCAAAAGAGAATACTTATATATACATGTGTACACAGACATTCAAGCATAAAGCCAAAGTTAGCCGAAAAACACAGCCACGTAGCCAAATGTATGGGGAAATAGAAAATCACCCAGACATACACACACAAGACACACACTCACACACACACATAGAGAAACGCACATCAGGAAGTGCGCTTACACGTTGCCGGTTGTACAGCTGCCACGCCTGCTGCTGCTGTCTGTTTGTCCAGTGCTGCCCACTTCACTAGCTTTCCGCTAAATCTAGCTGTTTACATTTCCAGTCTTTTTTGGTATGAATAAATAAATAAAATAAATAAAAAAAATAAAATGAAATAAAAAATAAATGAAATAAATAAATGAAATAAATAAAATAAATAAGATAAATAAAATAAATAAAATAAATAAAATAAATAAAATAAATAAAATAAATAAAATAAAAGGCACGTATGATGCTATATAAATTTATATAAATACATATATAGTCTTATTCAATTATTTGTTTACTCTAGTTAATCTCTTTCTTTTTCTGTCTAATTTTCCTATATAAATTTATATAAATATATATTTAGTCTTATTCAATATTTTCTTTATTCTAGCTATATTAAGCTCTTTTTTTTTCTGTCTAATTTTCCTTATGTAACAGCTGAGAAAGGACACAGCCTGGCTTATTTTAAGCTGCTCATAACACAGCGTATTTCTCCGGCAATACTTCGTAAGCTGACTAGCTAAATCGACGTATTTTCAAGCTAAATTTGAACTAAAAATTATTTAGTTTAGCTTCTCTTTGTGGTTGGAAAACTACTCATCATACTTGTTACAAAGAGTATCTGCTAGTCTGGCACTACTTGTTTAATGCATCTGCTAAGACACAGTTTTAGCTGATTTTAATAGTTACTTTTTTAGCTAAAACTTGCTTAGCTTGAAATCTCTATAGATGAGAAACTACTCTTAACTTAACCACTCTTACAGAGTATCTTTTATTCTGGCACAACTTGTTCAAGGTAAGTTCTTATACTTTCTCTAGCCGAAAACTATTTTCTTAGTGCGCTTCTTTAAGCTTTAGCTGTTGTTTTTAGCCACTTTTGAAGCTAAAAGTTGGTTACTTTAGCTTCAGCATTGATGGCAACTACGCGTCGTTGTCATGTGGCCAGAAACCGCTCGTTCGTGGCGCGTGCAACAAGATAAGCCAATTTCAATTTGATTCAAATGCTGTAGACGTTTGTAAATCAAAAGCTAAGCAAATGCCGAATCACTACGGGCCACGCACACAGGACAACGAATCAGCTGAGCAGCGGTTTTTGCGGCTTGCAGCCTGCCGCTTGCTGCGTCTGTGTCTTGACTTTGAAATGTGTTTGCAAATGCCAACACCATCAGCAACAACAACTACGAAAGTTCCGCATTGGATTTGCCGGCAGGCAAAACGACTTTCGTTGCCAAAAGGAGCAGCAACGCCCGGCCAGACCTCATATGCATGTTGATTGCCTCGGCGAATGGCGCAGCATAGTTTTTGGTCTCTGTTGCACTTTGTTTGCTTTTTTTGCTGCAGATTTGTTTGCTTATCTCGACGACTTTCAAACCATTTGCACCGCAAAAAAGAAAAAGGGAAAACAACTAAAATAATCTGAAAACTTTTTGGTCACATTTGCTGTTCGAACTCGAAATTTTCTTGTTACATTCGGCTGTGCGTTTGGAAAACATGACGCCTCGCAAATTCAATATGAATTTTACAGCCATTTGCTGTTGGCATCTTTGCGGCTTGCCCGGAAATAAAAACTATCGATTACGCTTCGATTCTGGTTTCGTTCTGTTGCATTTAGCAGGATTTTGTTGACTTTTGTTGTGGATTTTCGTGCAGCAGCTGCATTTGCAAATCGGCACCACATGGCGTATGTGTAATGCCAAATTTGAGCAAATATTCTTCGGCAAATTTGCTGAGAGACTAAATGTTTGGCTTGGCTGAGTAGAAGCTCAGAGTTCGAATAAATTAAACTCAGCAACAGCAGCAGCTGCATTTCTATAACTGCAATACATGGCGTATGAGACATATGTTGGCTATCTGCTGTTTTATTGCATTTAAATACAACCAAATCTCGAAAACACTTGGCGTATGAGTAATGTGAATAGTTATGCTATAAGCTGCAAACTGAATGCTATATGAATGTGAATACTAATTGAGAATGAATGTCATTGTCATTCTATTCACCTTATTGAAGCATGAGCCCTTGACATAACTAAGAATTGTACATAAGTTCCGATAGCCTGCGAGTTATCTCGCACACATAACTGTAAGCTATAAAATTGTCATCCCTTAGCTGCAACGAGCCAGCCCTCGTGGCCAATAAGAATTTAAAATGAGCATAGAGCATGGCTTGAAACGTGTAGCATGCACAGAAGTGTAAACTTTTCTGCATGTGCATGGCAAATGTGACCCTTCCAATGACTAGAAATAGTTTTTAGTCTCACATGCTAGGTATAAAAAAGTGTTAGCTGCATAAAATAGTTTAAATCCTGAATTAAATAGAGCTGCAGCTATCTCCTTTTCAGCTTCGGCTGCTTAAATCAAGCAAATTCCAATTTACGCCACAGTCTTATTAATGAAGTGGAATTAATGTGCGTATATTATTATTTATATATATGTTTATTTATATATTAAACTGCAATAAACAAACCGTAATTAATTACAGTATTTTTTGCGTTTCATAAAAATTAATTAGATTTTTTTCCATTTCTCCACGCATTCGTAGCAATATTATTCTGCTCCAGCATATATCAAACAAGTAAGATTGTGGCAGCAGGGCGTGATCGACTACATAATACTCGCTCATGATCTAAGCACAGTTGAAATCTGTTGAATTGACTACGTGAGTATAAATTCAACTCAGCTGAAAACCACATAACAATCGGAAGACCAATATACTCTTCTCACTTCGTGAGCGAGTATTAAAAGTAATACGTATCTTTAGTTTGTCATGGATTTTCATTAATCTTGCCACACTTTGGCACACACACAGCCTTTGGGCAAACCCCATTTATCACACTAATGTACTAAATTTGTTCGTTGCGTTGTGGAAGACTCACCTAGTAATGGATTAGTGGCATTTGGATTGCCAATGACGACGCCGCCGGCTGGATAATTGCTGCCGCCAGCCCCGCCAACAGCCACGCCTGCATTGGGCGCTGTGGGCGCGCCGTAGCCGCCCAGACCGCTGCCAATGCTTGCCTGTTGCTGCAGTGGTGCGTGCGCATGTTGCTGTTGTTGCAGCAATTGTTGCTGCTGCAGTTGTTGTTGCTGCTGCTGCTGCTGCAGCTGCGGCTGTTGCTGCTGCTGCTGGGACAGCAACTGTTGCGGTGCGCCAATCGCTGCTGGGCCGCCAGCCACGCCCCCTCCGCCTGCCTGCTGCTCGGCAGACTCCTGACGCGACAGCGAGAAGCGTCGATTGCCCAGGCCCAAGCTGGATATGCCACTTGTTACATATTGTTGCATGGAGCTGAGGAAACTCATGGCGGCATTTGCTGTGATTACGTTTTAGGCCCGGTTGTTGTTGTCGCTTAATTGGCTTAAATTGCCGTCGTTGTTGGCCCCAGTTCGGCTGTCGTTGCCGTCGTTGTGATTGTGAAATTAATCACTTGGAAACTTTTTGGCGAATGCAAAGCTCAGGATTTTGCTTACAAATTCGTTATGTTTTCTAATTATAAAATGTGCTTCAGCTCCAGCGCCAGCGCCAGCTCCAGCTCCTTTGGCTGCTTGGCTCCTTTTGCTCCTTTAATTGCCAGGCCAGACCACACCATAAACTCTGTAAGCAAAAAGTGGAAAGGAAAGCCTTTATTTTCTGGTTTTTAATTGAAATTTTTGCCCAGGCTTAAATCGATGCCGAAGCAGCCAAATACATAAATATATGTCTACATATATACATATATATATATATGTAAACAAGTAGTGTGTGTGTTTGTATAAGATCTATAAATATGTTTTACCTCAGCTCAAGATTACAAGCAATTAGCTAGCAGACAGCAGAGCTCTGTGTCTCCCTCTTTCTCTCTTCCTGTGCCTTTCCAATTTATTTCACAACTCTTAAAGCCTGTTTTTGCCTCTTGGCCTCTTGGCTATTTGCCTAGCTGGCATAAGTTATATTGTTATTTGACTAAGATTTAAATTTCAAATATATTGCAGCTAAGCTAATCTGCACTTGGCAAACAATTTGTTAAGTGTCGCTGCAGGACAAACTAGCAAAAACATGTATATTTTTTTAGAAAATAAGAGACAATGCTTTGGGCTTTCAGGTTTCTAGAATTGAAGAAAAATATGTCGAGACCTCTTATGTATCTTAAAAATATTTTAAATAAATATTGGAGCATACAAACAAGTTGCTTCATGGGTTGACCAGCCAGAGAATTGAAAGTGAATTGAATGAAAAGTATAGAGAACTTGTATAGAAAATTATATTTAGTAGAATTTTATTATTGACATATCTGTCTATATATTATTTGAATTGCATTTACAGATATATGCTAGAATGCATAAGAAAAGCATAGCTAGTTGACATGCTAAATATCTGAACATCGACTTGAACCTGCCAACTTGTTTAATACACAACTAGTGACCATGCCGAATATCTTCCAGTCGAGCATTCCCCACTCGAGCATTCCAACTTCTAGTCGAGCATTCCCGACTAATATTACATTTATCTTACAATTTTATCTTCCGGTTAAATAATTCAACTATAAAGTTCGCCCTCCGAGCCATTACCAAACCCACCCCATTCGCAGTTTGTCTGATTGTCATCAGGCACTATAGGAAATTACTTAAAACGTAAACAGTTACCCAGTTCCTTCATTACGAGCTCACTTAAAAGTCAACTCAAGCTGACGCATTTCATTTTGTAAATATTTTGTAGCATACCTTTCAGCGCGCAGCTAAATTAATTTGTTAAATTTTTTGACGCTTTCATTTCCCTCGCCTGACCCTCCAGAATTTCACGTTCTTTGCTTTTGATTGAGTTGTTGCTCCCGCTATTTGTGTTGACTCATTGCCAGCTGTTTGTGCAAGCAATTTGCGCAAAATAGCAAATAGCAAACAGCAAAAAAATCAGAAGTGCAACTCAAAGTTGATTTCATATATCGATTTGTTGTTGCTACTGTTGTTCTAAGTTCTCTGTTAATTAATTTTGCTTTGATTGACAAGCTGAAGTGAAGTGGAAAGCGATAGTTGAGCAGCAAAGCAATTGCCAGTATCTCTAACTGCTTTGCCTTAATTAAGGTGAAACAAGGGCTAATCGAACTGCCTGAATTTGCGGCTATTTCTGCTGCCATTAGCCACAAAATGTTGCGCATAAATTATGTCCAGCAGCTGCGACAGACGCAATTATTGTTTGGGATTGGCATAATAAATGCAACGGCAAACGCTAATTAGTTAATTAATTGTCCCCAAGCCGCGCGGTAAGCGCAGATTTATAATGCTTTAAGTAGACCCCAAAAACGTGACTGGATTCGTTTTTAAGCCATAATAATAATATGTAATATAAACATATGCAACATAAACGTATATATATGTATATATATATAAATATATATCTATGTGCGACTATCATCTGCTTGTAATAATAGCTAACACTGTGCGACAAAAAATATTATAATTTACATAGAATTTATGTTGCTTTAGGATGAGTCTTTAAGCGCAGCTTACGATATACGATATACGACATACGACATACGATATACGATATACGATATACGATATACGATATGCGACATACGACATACGATATACGATATACGATATACGATATACGATATACGATACACAATATACGATATACGATATACCATATACGATATACGATATACGATTTACGATATACGATATACGATATACGATATATGATATACGATATACGATATACAATATACGATATAAGATATTCGATATACGATATACAATATACGATATACGATATACGATATTCGATAGATATGCATATACTTCACTGCTGAATATCATCTGTCTTTAAGAACAAATTATGATATAAGCAGAAAAGATAAATGAGAATGCTGCAGTAAAGTATAGCTAACTTAATAACCTTTGTTCACTTGATATATTTATTAAAAAATGACAATTCCATATGATTTCGGATAACAGCATTCTATTTGAATTCAAGATACTAAGGAAGACGCAGCTCTTTCTCATTTGCCGCGCTGTTAGTGAGTGCATCCAACCCATTGACATGTGTTTCAAACGAAAGTATACTCACAACTAATATAGCCCTTTTGAGCTGCTTGCTGAGCGAGTATAAAAAATAATAAACAGAAATTTGAAACGCATTTATAAAATAATTCACAATTTGTCTGCCTGAGAATCAAAACTAAAAACTAAAACTAGATTATGATTTAAAGTGCTTGTCAGCTAACGACAAAATAGTTGGCATATTATCCTGTTGATTGCGTTTAAATGACATAAAAGCTTCTGCCTGGAAATGAGGCTGCTGCCACAGCAACTGTTGCAACAACAGCAGCAAAACAATTGAGCGACAAAATCAACAATGGCTAGCAATTGTGTGTGGGTGTGTGTGAGTGTGTGTGTGCGCTGGGAGTGTGTGTAATCAGCGTATTTTATTTTCATGCCTGGTCAGCAAAGGAAGCACATTACAGCTGCCGCTTACTGCTGCCCTTGCAACGTATTGTTGCATAATTAGCAGCTTTTTGGCCGAGCCAAATATAAAACCATTTGCAACGCAGTTTCTCTGTTTGTTATCAATGCGTAGAGCGCGGGCTTTCGCTTCGTAAATGCTAAAAATAAATCGTTGAGCGCAAAAGTTGATTTATACGACGCACGTAAATTCGCCATTAAGCAGCAGACAAATGTATTACAATTAAATGAAATGGAAGCGAATGGGGGCAGCAACAGCAACAGCTGCTTACGCCCGCGGACACGCCTACACATATGCGAGAGTTGAGCCAAGCGGCGTGCACAGGACTTTAATTAAGATTAATTGGGCGCTGGCCAAGCCCAGCGGGGCATCAGTAACTAGTGTTATCAAGGGAACAGACTGCCTAGCGGATACCCTGTAGAAATCAGAGGGAGCACAATCAAGTTAACTGCAAAGATTTGCAATCGATACTTATCGATATTTAAAAGACACATAGCTCTGCGATATATATAGTATATGTATATGTATATGTAAAACTAATTGCACTTCCTAATTAACAAAGTATACTTTTTAATACAGCATATGAGACTACATACACTTAGCTTATAGTGCACAATTATCGATATTTTAAAAATATGTCAGCCAGCGATATATAAATATGATTTATAAGCTTAATTAAAATTACTTTGATTTATGTTAGTTTATGCAGTTACCACAACAATACATACAACAAATATGAGTGAATAGACTCAGCTTTCGCTTATCGATATGTTGAGAGATAAGCTATCGATATACATTGTGTGTTCGCTAAATGTATTTATAGGCGTTTATATAAATAATATAGATAAAATATATATAAATAAATATATATAGATATATATATATAAATAAATATATAGATAAAATATATAGATAATCAATATGATATGGCTGTATCCATCAACAGTGTTCTTAACGATACTATAAGTGAGCATAGCCAATCGATATACGAAGCTCAAGCTTAAAGCTTATAGATTTTAATTTAGACATTCAATATAGTAGAAATATAATCAGGGTACATATGTTGGCTTCATGCCTCTATTACATAGCTTCAATCATAACCAGCCTATCCTTCATTTAGCCTTTGCTAGGAATACAGGGCATAACAAGCCAATACACATATAGCAGAAGGGCAAGACGGAAACTTTAAGAAACTTGGCTGCAAGTATTATAAGGGGTGTGTGTGTGTGTCAGGCTGTGTGTATTAGAGGGTAGTGGGTGCTAATGAATGCCATTAGCTAGCAACAGCTAGCTGGTCGGGACACACCAGCTTCAATCTATTTAGTTTTTTATTAATGATTATGCATGCGACATGTGGCAGCAACTCTTCAACAGCAGCAGAAACTTTCCACACACTAAATGAAACGCGCATCTCGCATTGCTATGGCGTCCACTGACAATTCGACAGTGGCTTTCGCATTAAGTAAATGTAATTTACTTTTCGTGTAGCGGCCACTAAATGAAATCAGCTGACAGCAGGGACATGGACCAGTTGGATAACGTAGGCGGAGAGTTCCATTTGTGTTTCTTTTGTTTTTTTTTATATATTTTTAGGCCTGTCGTTGGTAAGTCAATTTTCATTTTCACACGTTTTCCGGTTTAGCTTTTCTTTTCTGCTTTTTTTTCTGCTTGAATATCTGGGCAAACAAACATATGAGGTGTTCGAGAGGATGAGAGCAAATGCCTCTTGATAAAACTGAGTAGCAATCATAAACATAAAAAAGACTAGGGCAAGCCGAAGCAGTGATACTCTTATCTGGAAGATATGTAATAGAGGAAAGATAACAGTAACAGTAACAGTAACAGTAACAGTAACAGTAACAGTAACAGTAACAGTAACAGTAACAGTAACAGTAACAGTAACAGTAACAGTAACAGTAACAGTAACAGTAACAGTAACAGTAACAGTAACAGTAACAGTAACAGTAACAGTAACAGTAACAGTAACAGTAACAGTAACAGTAACAGTAACAGTAACAGTAACAGTAACAGTAACAGTAACAGTAACAGTAACAGTAACAGTAACAGTAACAGTAACAGTAACAGTAACAGTAACAGTAACAGTAACAGTAACAGTAACAGTAACAGTAACAGTAACAGTAACAGTAACAGTAACAGTAACAGTAACAGTAACAGTAACAGTAACAGTAACAGTAACAGTAACAGTAACAGTAACAGTAACAGTAACAGTAACAGTAACAGTAACAGTAACAGTAACAGTAACAGTAACAGTAACAGTAACAGTAACAGTAACAGTAACAGTAACAGTAACAGTAACAGTAACAGTAACAGTAACAGTAACAGTAACAGTAACAGTAACAGTAACAGTAACAGTAACAGTAACAGTAACAGTAACAGTAACAGTAACAGTAACAGTAACAGTAACAGTAACAGTAACAGTAACAGTAACAGTAACAGTAACAGTAACAGTAACAGTAACAGTAACAGTAACAGTAACAGTAACAGTAACAGTAACAGTAGTAACAGTAACAGTAACAGTAACAGTAACAGTAACAGTAACAGTAACAGTAACAGTAACAGTAACAGTAACAGTAACAGTAACAGTAACAGTAACAGTAAGAGCCATTCAATTGACTTCATTAAATTCTCATGTGAAGCCAACTGCTTGACAAAGGTAAGCCGCTCTTTGTATAGAGCACACAACAAAGCCGTGGAGCATAAAAAAGAAATGTTTTTCCATGTGGCAAAGCTAAAAATAAGCGCGTCCTGCAAGCAGCAGGGGAACACGCGAATGCGGAGGAGGCTGTCTGCTGGTGAGGGGAATCAAATCCCAGTGTGCCCCCAAAAAAAGGCAATTGTAAGGCAATTTCAAAGGCGAAATTATTATGTCGCTTTCTGTCAATTTTTTGTTCCGTTTGTTGTGCGTGTGTATGGGTGGGTGGGTGGCAAGCTTTGCTTTCTCTTTTTTCTTTGTAACACAACGAACTTCTGCGAGTATGTAGATAGGGGCGTGGCACGTTTATATTTTGTGGGCGTCTGGGTTTGCAGGGGGAGGGGCCGTGTACGTGAAAATGATAAAGCAGCTGTGTCAAGGGCAAGGCATGCTGCGGCATCGAATTTATTTTCACTGCTGTCCCCAACTTGATATGTGGCTTTAAACTGAAAAACGACCAAATTTGTGACAGAACATTTCAGTTTCGGCATCTCGCAAAGAGGAAATCAAATAAAATAAGCAAAAAGCAAATAAACAAAACATTCGGAGAGAAGAAAAACTCGAGTTAAACAAATGTGCGGATCTCAAATGTCTTATTTAGCTGCCGTGTGCCGTGTGCCATGTGTGTGTGTGTGGGCGTGGCAAAATATAAATTGCTTCACGCACGAACTGTCTGATGGCGGGTGAAAAAGAAAAAACGAGTCGTGATAACAGTCGGCAATTGCGGTTAATATGATTAAGTTAAGGCGACAGCAGTGGAAATTGCAGTAAAACGTTGGCAGCAGCTGTAGCTGGAGTGAAGGCAGGAGTTGGAGCAGCAGCTGTAGTCATAACTGGAGTAAGAACTGAAGCAGTAGCTGGAACAGTTACCCAAGCAGTAGATTGAGGTGTAGCTGGAGTAGAAGCTGGAGCAGCTGTAGCTGTAGTCATAGCTGAAGCGATATCTGCAGCAGTAACTGGAGTTGAAGCAGCAGATAGAGCTTTATATGAACCCATAGCTGCAGCAAAAACTGTGGCAGTAGTTGCAGCAAAGGCAGTAGATTTAGATACGGCTGCAGCAGCTGCAATTACCAGAGAAGTAACTGAGGCAGCAGCAGCAGTTAAAATTTCAGTATCAGCCATGGCGATCAAAGGCTTTGAAAGTGACACTAAAAGTGCTTTTATAGAGCAGCAGCTTCCGTACATCAGCTGTAACTGCAGCTGTGGACATAACTTAAAATTGAACGAGTAGAAAAGGCAGCAACATCAGCATATACGATAGCAATTGTAACCAAAGACTTGTGGCAACTGCAGCTACAGTTGCTAGCAGTCAAAGCAAACTGAGACAGCAATAGCCGCAGATTTTACTGGATCAGAACAGGCAGCAATAACTGCACATATGATACTAATTGAAACTGTAGCTGTTAAAGCTATAGAAGTGGCAGGCTTTTACAGCAACAATGACTGTCAAGCAGCAGATGATATTGTAAATCTATATGCAGGAGTTACGAGCATTCACGACTATAGCGAAACTTTAAAGCAATTAAAATAAGTGCAACGAATGAATAAAAGTTAAACTTTGACTAGCAACAGCTACAGCACTTAAAGTAAATACAGCAGCAACTGTTGCAGCAAGACCAAAGTTTTTCCAAACTAACAGCAGAAGTGAGAGATACAAATGTAATTATTAACGTTTTATTAGCAAAGAGTGTGGCAAGTGTGGCACATCGAGTGGTTGTTATTAGAATAAAACTGCAGCAGTTAGCCCAATTGGAATAGTTGTAGCAACAATAGCCGTAGGCAAACAATAGAAGTTACTGCAGTCACAGCAGTTACTATATATTGAAGTATTGCCAGTAGAGAGAGAATATGGCTTTTATCTAAACTCGCAGGTTAAGCCATTCCTGTTACAGAAATTGGTAAGCGTGCTCTAGTTGGGGAGTGCCCGACTAGCAGATACCTTGACTCAGTTTGTCGTTATGATATGTGAGCTCTGCCAAAGGCAGAGGGCGACTTCTGTCAGTTCTCTGAATTACCATTTACCAGTTATATGAACAGCAACAGTTAGCATTAGCAGTAACAGTAATATACCATTTATATATACCATTTTATATACTGTAACAATAATACTGCAGCAACAGCAGGAGAATGTCTTAGCAAATAGTTAGGCTAACAAAGGATGCCACTTGCAGCACTGTTGCTCCCAGCGACTGCCTCAATGCCAACAGCTGCAATATTCTGCCATTATCATCATCATCATAAATCACCTAGAGCTGCACATGCATCACTTTGCACACACTATTCATGCAGTTGCTTTTCTTTGAGCTGCCAGCTATGTTGTTTATGGCAAAAAGAGTCAGAGCACCGAGGAGGAGAAGGAGGCGCCGGAGCGGAGAGGGGCAGGCGGTGGTCCACTTGGCTACTGTTAAATGCAATAAAACAGAGCCACAAGCAAATTCTTTTGTGTAGCACTAGACCAGATGACACAGCAGCAAAACAGCGCTGCAGAAGGTGCTCAAGACTAGAAGATATCCTGTAAAACAGAGCTAGAATAGTAAAGTGTTCTCGTTATGCTCGCAGCCAACTGCTTTCATTAAGCTGCGCAAAGCCTTCAGCATTCTCTCTCTGTGTTATCCACTTTCTATGGCACAATGCAGCAAGCCGTCGAGCAGTCAAGGATCCGTGAGTAATGTGGCTTGGCCATGCAAAGTGCCGAACCGAAGTCCTCTCTGATTAATGCGCTCAAGAGTCACCTGGCTGCCGAAGCAGCAGCAGCAGCAGCAACAGCCGCAGCAGCAGCAAATTGCTTAATTTGTTAAGGTCACATGCCACACACACAAACAGAGCACACACACACACACACACGCCGTGTGGCGTATGTGCAATTTGTGCAAATGCGACACAAATTCAATTAACTTGGCTCTGGAACTAACTCAACTGCAGGTTCAGCTGCAGCTGCTGCTATTAATTACAAAAGAAAATGTCAAAAGCTATACTTCATACAGTGCATATAGTGAACTGTGTGTGTGTATGTGTGTGTGTTGTTTGTATGCAAAATCAGTTTGGAGCAACATCTCAACTTGGCTGAGCGAGAAAAAACGCTTCTAATTAGACGTAGGCAAACTAAAAACCAAAGGCCAAGAAAACTTGAAAGAAAACCCGTCGGAAAATCAACTTGCAGTCGAATTTCCGGCTTAAACAAAAAGTTTGCCTTGAGTGTGGAGTACTTATAGCGAAGAGAAAGGATTATGGATTATGTTAAGCGAATCCTTAGCCATGCATACAATCGTAGCATCTGCATAGGGTATGGAAGATGTTTTTCTTTTATGTATTGTGCATATAAAATATAATATTTCATATGCATGACATTATAGTATATTGTGATAAAGAATAACTTGTATTCCAGGTAGTATTTATAATATATGTATAGTATTTTTATAACTCAAGATGGATGCTTCGATACACCTTCAACACCATAGCTTCAACAACATAGAATATGGATTGCTCCACATATATATATAATATTTGAGGTATTATAGTATATTTTGATAAATATTTTATATGCAACCTATTCCTATTAAACATAGAATATAGATTATCGTACAGCTGCCAGAGCTTGGCTAATTAGCGGAATTATATGGTGAGCATTCACTCGAGTTACGAGCTCTTCAAATTTCATCTATAATTCACAGTCTCAAATCTTTTGCCCTCTATGTTTTCTCTACTGCATTTAATATTCTATGTTTTCCAATTAGTTGGCGCCATTTAATTAAATACGAAGCACATTTTAATCAAATTTCGCTGGCACAAGCAAATACCAATTAAAACTATCAAATTACGCAACCTTTTGGGAGGGCTAATTACGTGCAGTCTTCGCTAGTCATATGACTCAAATAACTAGACCCAACAGATGTGAGAGCGTGTGTGTGTGTGTGTGTGTGTGTGTGTGTGTGTACGCGAGCATGTCTGTCTTTTGAATGTATATTTGCGGTTCGCCCAAAAAATGCTTTGGCATTGAGTGGCGTATGTGTCACAGGAAATGGGAGAATTTTGCTGGGCGTCAGAGCAAAGTAAAATACACACTCACACACACACACACAGAGAAAGATTCGCACGCACACGCTTGCATAATTAATGTACTGTGCGAGCTAATTGTCGAGTATGCGAAACCACAGATACATGAGCCATTCGGGCCTCGGCATCCCCAGTTGGCACATTTAATTGTTGCCTTTGACATTGCAACAATTTGAAATAGCTTGCGGCGAGTTGGCCAATTGAATTGCCTTTGGCCAGAGCGGCATTAATTACAAATGCCAGAGACATTCTTTGAGCTCAGTGGCAATCGATAGGCTATTTAACAGCAGCTTACACTTTGCTTTTGGCCAACAATTTGGCTCTCATACTGCGCAAATTGTAAGGCTCAAAGGAATTTCAAACAAGTCTTTGCCAACAAGCATATGTCGAGAGGATACATCATACTCTAGATACGTGTAACTCAATGATTGATCGACTGATTGATTGTTCAGTTTGCTCTGTTAATTGATTGATTAGCAGCTTAACTGATTTTCACACTGACTGATGAGTGATTGATTGATTGAACGCACATTTGTTTCGTAGACTCACTTGACTATTGCTTGAATGCTAACAGTTGATTGACTGGCTAGCTATTTGAAGGCTTAACTTATTGTCTGATTGACGACGGAATTGATTGATTGATTGAGAACTCATTAGATTAACAGGAACACTTGCCTACTGAATGACTGCTTCTGATTGATTAAGCGACTGGCTGATTGATTACAGTTTAAAGCGGACTAAGTGTTTGGTCTACTGAGTGAGCAACTGACTAAGTGTATATCAGATTGATTGACTGACAGAGTTTCAAATTAATTGAAAGCTGCACGAACTAATGAAAAAACTGATTGATTGACTGATTGATTGTGTGACTACTTCACTTATTTCCTAAGTGATTAAACGGCTGGACGATATAAAATACTGTTTCAATGAATAAATGATTGACTGACTGCTGTAACAATATTTAAAGTCATCAAATTGGCCCTTTATATTCCCACATAGCCCATCGACTTCAACATGCTCTTCACTCAATGGCTGTTTATGTCTTGCTTTGAACTCGAAAGTCACCTTCCGTTTTGATGCGTTTCTTGACGCCAATCAAGCGTCGGAACATCTTGTCTAGGGTGCGTCGATATATGAAGATGGAGCCCTCAAGATGGGACAGCCCGATAGAGGTTTGAATGTCTAGCTGCTCGCGCTTTGTTTGCTCGTTCTTTATCATGTCACAGAACAGAGATGGCGAAACACGTTGTCATGTTGCAGTCTGAACAGTCAGAACAATGTTGCAAATTACAAGAAAAAATCGAAAACGGATGAATGCACAGGCTCTGAGAGTGAGACAGCGAAAGCAAGAGAGAAAGAGAGGGACGGGGCAGAAAATGGGTTCAGCATTCTGATGCTGCCAGACGTACAAAAAGTTTCCAAGCGGTTGGCTGCGCTTTAAGTTCATTTTACTGCCAGCACAAAAGGCCTTAATAAAAAATCGTTTTCAGTCTGTTTTTCTGTTGACTCTTTCATTTAGTTTTGCCATTGGCCCTTATGACGGCCAAGTTAATTGTTTGCATTCATTGCGCTTTGCCCAAGGACCCAGCTTATTTACAGCCAACCAACAACAGCATCAACAACACACATGCAAACCCGCACACACACACGCACACGTGCCCACATACACACAGCAACTGGTGTATGCATTTTGAAAGCAAAAAAATCCTTGAGCTCGCAATTAAAATTATTATTTTTTTTTTGCTCATTTCACGCTTTTGTTAGCTTAAATGTGGCTTAATTAAAAACAGGTAAAGTCAGTGCCTGCCTAATTTAAGCACATAACTAAACAGGCGTGGCAGAGTGAGCCTGGCAAACATTAGATTTCAATTATGAATATACAGCAGACCTTTATATAAATGGATAAGAATCAACTCATGATATTCTGATGTATGAAATTATATAGAAGATCACGCGATATATGATTATGCCTATAGATCAATTTAATTATAAGTTCGTTTAGCGTTTAGTTAGAGTTGAACAGAGTGCTGCAGTGAGTTGGCTTGAAGCTTTAAAACTGACAGCCAAACAGAAGCGGATTGCTATGTCAGCTATATCGTCTCTTAATAATGAACAGGAATATATATACATTGTGCTTTATGGCACAGGAATTGCTTCACACAATTATTAGACGCCTGGCAAAGCTATAAATATATATTTCGCAGTTAAGATTTATAGCTTACACTTAAGTAGCCCACGCAACGGCAACCTGTACGTTCCACTCTTATGTACGTGCATGAGCAATATAAATATGTATATATATATAAATATATATACCATTTTATATGTATATACATATTTGAACTTAACATTTTATATATTTAGCGAGTAGCTGCGGCGACCGCGTTGTCAACAAAGCTTTAAGCGGGATTAGCGTACTGCGCGTTTGCTCTCCCTTTTGCTGCTTAGGCGTCGCGACGCGACAACAACAACAACAATTACGCGTATGTCAACAACATCAACAAGGTGGCAACAACAAGTGCGCACATGCTCTTACACTTTAGATCTTTAGGTACTTTGCATATGCCTTTAATACGAGCTTAAGACCGTAAAAATGGCAAAAGTCGTAGACTAAGACAAAAAAGTCGCAGGCGACAGAGCGTCAGGGTTGTTGCTGCGGGGCGCGAGCAGCAAGAGACAAGAGGCGGCGGGGCAGATGCTTGTGGCATACAGTCAGCTGCTTATGAGCATATTGTAAGTAGATACAAGTAGCTCTCGTCTTGACAGCTTTGTTTTCGCACATTCTGTTGCCAGCGGCGGCAGTCAGCCAGATGGCGGAGGCGTGGCATTGTCAGTGGCGCCAAAGTTTTTAATTAAAATAACCGAGCAATAAAAGAGCGCAACAAAATATTGCAAAAATGATGATAGATGAAGCGAAGGGGCGAAGTGGAGAGCTCGTCAGCAAATTGCCAGTGACAATTTGCTCTGTGCGAGTGTGTATGAGCAACATATCACGTATACGCCACATGCAACAGTGTGGCCCAGTAGCAATGTCCTTGTTAATGGCTTTGCTCAAAAACCGGGGAGCGAAGCAATTAAAATTTTACAGCACTTCAGCTGTAAAACTCAACCCGAACCGAACGACCTGCCACCCAAACCGCACAAGGCTGTTGCTGCTGTTGCTGCTGCTGTTGTTGCTGGTCAAAGTAATGGCCATGAACTTTGGCCTCTGCTGCGAGCAACGGCACAGCTCTTCTTATTTGCAAAGGTCGCTGAATATTTGTTTAAGTTTTACGCTCGAATTGACAAACGTTTGAGACCCAAGCAGTGACTCGACAGCAACAGCAGCAACAAGAGCCACAGCAGCAGCAGGAGTAACAACAAAAGCAGCAGCAACAACCAGCATGACTGTATCGAAAGCAAAGGCAACCGACAACAGCAGCAGCAAACACATCAGCAGCAGCAGCAGCAATATGAACAACAAAGACTACAGCAACAGCAGCAACAATAGCCACTGCAGCAGCAACAATCTTGTTGTCCAAAGAAGAGCCAATTAAAGCAGAAACAAATAAACCTTGAACGGCAGCATTCACAAAAATAAGAAAAATATTCGGCGGCTTCAGTGCTTGCAATGGAAACAATATTCCAATCATTTCAATAGCAACAGCAGACAAGCATTGCAAGTAGCAACAGCAGCAGCAACAGCAACAGCACATCCTAGGCTAGAGCAACAAAAGCAGCCGGAGTAACAACATTAGCTGCAGCTGCAACGATAACGGGTAGAACAGCAAGAACTAGGGCAATATGAGCAATAATGGCAGCAACAGCGATAGCTGCGCACTGCAAAAGCAACAGCAACAAATGAAATTGAAGTTCAGTAATAAGAGCAACAGAAATAGTCAGAGTAACAGCAACAGCTATAGCAGCAGGAGCAATATTTAAAGGCACAGTAACAGCAAAAGCAACAGCAACAACAGCAACGGCAACGGCCACAGAGCCACAGCAACAGCCAATGCAGTATCAGCAACAGCAGCAACAGCAACAGCAACAGCAATTACATTATGAAGTCACAGTAACAACAACAACAACAGCAACAGCAATCTGAACAGCAACATCAAGACTTTACAACAACAGAAACAACAACAGCAACCTCAACAGCAACCACAGCAGCAATAGCAACAGCAATAGTAGCAGCAACCCCAACTGTAACGACAACAACCAGAGAGACACAGCAGCAGCGAAAGTAACAGCCAATGCAGTATCAGCAACAGCAGCAACAGCAACAGCAACAGCAATTACATTATGAAGTCACAGTAACAACAACAACAACAGCAACAGCAATCGGAACAGCAACATCAAGACTTTACAACAACAGAAACAACAACAGCAACCTCAACAGCAACCTCAACAGCAACCACAGCAGCAATAGTAGCAGCAACCCCAACTGTAACGACAACAACCAGAGAGACACAGCAGCAGCGAAAGTAACAGCCAATGCAGTATCAGCAACAGCAGCAACAGCAACAGCAACAGCAATTACATTATGAAGTCACAGTAACAACAACAACAACAGCAACAGCAATCTGAACAGCAACATCAAGACTTTACAACAACAGAAACAACAACAGCAACCTCAACAGCAACCACAGCAGCAATAGCAACAGCAATAGTAGCAGCAACCCCAACTGTAACGACAACAACCAGAGAGACACAGCAGCAGCGAAAGTAACAGCCAATGCAGTATCAGCAACAGCAGCAACAGCAACAGCAATTACATTATGAAGTCACAGTAACAACAGCAACAACAGCAATCTTTACAACAATAGCAACAGCAATAGTAGCAGCAACCCCAACTGCAACGACAACAACCAGAGAGACACAGCAGCAGCAGCAGCAGCAACACCCCATGCAGTAACAGCAACAGCAACACTTGCAGCAACATCAAGACTCTACAACAACAGCAACCCCAACCTCAACAGAAACAGCAACAGCTCGTTGCCATAAAGAACAACAACAGCTCATTAAAATGTCATAAATCAAATTGCAAGCTGCATAATGAGCAATTTTTTGTTAGCAAAAGAAAAATTATTAAAAACGCGACTAAAAGAGAAATTTCACAGCTTGTCGTTTGGAGAATGCGTAAAAAATGATGCGAAACGTAGTTGGCCGTAGTCGAGTTGGACTGAGCTGAACTGAGCTGGGCTGAGCTTTACATCAAGATTGATTGATGACATGACGTCAATTTGCTGTAGCGACGCCTCAGCGGCTCAGCGGCTCAGCGCCTCAACAGCATGCAAAAGCGAAATTGTGCATGTGAAGGAGAAAAGCAGAGGCCAGAAAGTGGGCGTGCCCAGTGCCAGGGACTGCGCCCACCAGTTGTAAGGACAATGAAAAAGGCATTAAAATGCGGTCACTCGTAGGCAGCGTAGAGCTGAGATGAGTTGAAAGATGAGAGTTGGAAGCTCGAAGCTCGGAGCTTGAAGCTGTGCGCTGAGTTGCTGTTTTGTGGTTTTGTGTGTAGGCGCCTTTGTGTGTGTGTGTGTGTGTGTGTGTGGGTGTTCGAGTATGTGCCTGTGCTGCTGCTGCCCAAGGGTCTGTCCCAGTGGCACAGCAGCTGCTGAGAGCCTGAATAACAAATAGCATTTTTGATATGAATAGATGACTAAATTTGTCATAGTTGATTGACCGAAAAATTGTGCAGAGTATACGAAATGCCAGAGCATGAATTGAAAATTTAAATTGCTTCTTAAATGGATCTGCACATGAATAGCGCTAATTGTGTATGCAAAAAGTTGAAATTCTTCAACAGATTTTTGCGTGATTTTCTGCATTTTCCAAGCAACGAAATTAGCCTCGATGCGAAATGTTTTACGAATGTGAACCGAGCTTAATGTTGTCTCTATGCTAAACAAGTTTCACAACTCTCACTGTCTAGCAGAACTAAAGTTTATATTGTGATAATAATAATGTGAGTTTAAATTTATTCTAAATCTCATATATTGAATAATAATAAATAATTTCTATTAATTTAAATTTGAATCTGAATTGCTCTATGAGAAGCATTTCAAACTATTAATGGGAGAGGAAAGAATATTCGTAACTCAGAAGTTTTAGGTAAACTGAACTGAATCTGAATTGTTTATTAAGTCTTACTTAATATATATTTTATATATATTTTATTTATATATTTTTTATATATTTATTTATATATTTATTTATATATTTATTTATATATTTATTTATATATTTATATATTTTATTTGTATATTTATATATTTTATATATATTTATATATTTTTTTTAATTTATATTCTATTTAGCAATAGAAAATTCTATTTCTATTCAATTTCTTTTTTATATCATTTAGATTTCTGTTCTTTTTCAATTCTATTTCCATTCTACTTATATTTGTATTTAATTTCTATTTTATTTCTATTATATTTATATTATATTTCCATTCTATTTCTCTTCATTTTCTATTCTATTTCCATTCTATTCATATTTGTATTCAATTTCTATTCTATTTCTATTATATTTATATTATTTCCATTCTATTTCTATTCTATTTCTATTCTATTCCAATTATAATTAAATTAGATTAGATTTCATTTCTATTCAATTTCAATTAGATTTCTATTCATTTTCTATTCTATTTCCATTCTATTCATATTTGTGTGCAATTTCTATTCTATTTCTCTTATATTTATATTGTGTTTCCATTCTATTTCTCTTCTATTCCAATTATAATTAAATTATATTTCTATTCTTTTTCTATTCTATTTCAATTTCATTTCTATTCAATTTCAATTCTATTTCAATTAGATTTCTTTTCTTTTTCTATTTTATTTCAATTTCATTTCTATTGAATTTCAATTCTATTTCTATTATATTTCCAAACTATTTATATTTCTATTCAACATCTATTCTATTACATTTCTATTTCTATTCCATATTTTCGTATTTTTTTCTATCACTTCTCTTTCTTTTTTTGTTTTCTTTCAATTGCTCTTCTGAACTATTATATTTAAAAATGTTTGGAGTTTGACTTTGCTTTGCTTGAGCTTTTAGGAGTTTTGATTGTGTTTTCTATTGACAGGCATTGAAAATTGTATGAAGCTTGATTCATTTCATAAACTGACTGAAACACGTAGCAAGCTGCATGATTAATGAAAGATGTTATTGTTAGTGTTGCTGTTGCTCCTTTTGCTGTTGCCTGTTGCCGAGGGCTGTCATATGAATTATGCATAATTGCTGTCACTGTCAGGCGCCCAAAAGAGCTGCCGGCCGCCAGCTGACCGAGCAGCATTTCCGGACATGAATGTATTTCCCGCTCTCTCCCCCTCGCTCTCTCTCTCTCTCTCTCTCTCTCTCTCTCTCTCTGCCTCTCTGAGTGTGTGTGTGGGAGTGTGCTGTGAATTGCGACACTTTCGACACACGCAAAAAACAAAAAAAAAGCCAGCGAGACTTATGCAAAATTCATCAAGTTTCATACGCACCACGAAGCCGCGTCAACAATTTGCTGGCACCTCATTTAGAGGGGTGCGTCGTAGCGAGGGTGGCTTGTAGCGCCTCCAATCATCAGCTAGTGTCAAGCCAAGAGTTGTCTTTTTCTGCAGTTAGGCTACATGGCTTACAGTGCTTGCCATGCAGGGCACGTAATGCTGGGCGGCAACTGCAAGAGATAAAGCCAAGATATAAAATATAGATATATATATATATATATTAGGAAAGACGCAGAAGAAATCGCGGCAATTACGTTCGAGTGATGCGTTTCTAATTTAGAGCTTAATTTGTGTGGATTAAAGGCAAGATGTTTGGAGTTGTATGGATTTCTGCGGCTAGACAGGTAGAAAGAAAGCCAACAACTGGCAACAGGCAACAGCGGCAACAATTTGCAACACTTTACGAGCGTCGAGTCACGTTACGTATACGCCCCAGCGTACATAAATAAAATGCTACAAAAAACAGGCCAGGCCCTCGCTTCGAATGTCTGTGTGTGTGTGCGAGTGTGTGTATTTTAGGGTCTTCGTGTGCTACTTTTTTATGCCAGCTCAGTCAGCATCGCAGTTGCCGTTCGCTGCTGTCGTTTCAACATTTCCGCCCAACTTGCATGAGTTTCCGTTTCCGTTTTTGTTGACTTCACGCACTTAAGTTCACTTAAGTCCCATCAGGCTGCACGCCTGATTGCTTGCCGCAGCAGGTGAATTGCGCAGCGCTTTTGCCTTCTCTTGGCTTGATTTTGGTCATTTGAGTACATTTAATGTGAGCTACAAATTGATTTTTGGGATAAAGTGGCCCGAAAATCATCTTTGGGGAATTGAAGAACTCAAAAAAAGAAACAAAAACAAAAAGCCAGCAAAAATATGTAAAAATTCATTTCGCTCTCAATGACATTTCAGAGGCTTTTCATTCAATTAATGTCGTTTTGTTGGATTTGGCCAACTTTGTTTGCTTAGTCTCTTTCGATGGTGCGCATCATTAATCTTCTTTATGTTTCCTTTGCTATGCCCAATACAATTTTAATCTGCCAGCTGCATTATATGCGAAATTTATTGTAAATAAAAACTCGAAATTAGTCTCGATTATATAACCTAAAGAAGAGCAGTCACAGGATAAAGTTTTAGACAATCTCCGATATCATCTGACAGCAACTCAATGAAGTTCTCTAGGCAGCTAGAACTATACTCTCAAAAACTAATTAACTCTATTCAATTTGGTGAGTTTCAATGAGTATAAAAAGCATTTTATATTTTGCTGCCTTTTAGCACAGTTAACATAATTAAAATTCGCATTAATTTTTAATGAACATCAGCTGCTGTTCGGCTGTTCGTAAAAGTTTGCTCTTGCCTAGACATGGGCACAGAGGGTGGTCAGAGGTTTGCTGGACAGCTTCAAATTGACAATGCAAAGTCAGATGAAAGCCGCAGCGGCACTAATGGCTGTTAACAGTTATTGCTGACGTTGTTCTTGCTGTTGTTGTTGTTGTTGAATATGTCAAAGTGAATATGTGGCTTGATCAAATGGCCAACAAGAAGCAAGCAGCAAGTGCAGCAGCTGCTCGCTTTTGGGGCAACAATGCAATTCGAAATGCACAACAAGTAACTGTGCCGGTGTGTGTGTGTGTGTGTGTGTGAGTGGGAGTTTCGCAAAATGACAAAACTGTCAAAGTGTCGCCTCAACAGCAACGTTTCGTTTGCCTTTTGGCTCGTTTGCGAGTGCCACCTGCCATCAGCCTCTTGCTGTCGCTCTCTCCCACTGCCTCTCTCAGTGTAGCTATCGCTCTCCCTCACACACAGAGCTTATTTGTGGGTCAGTTAGCTGGCCAGCTAAATGCCATTTTGAGCTGTATTTGTACTAAAAGCTTTTGTTAATGGCAACGTCAATATTTTCCAGACTTTAATAAAAAATGCCCAACAAGAAAAAAGGAAATGGTGAAAACGCTGCGGCAAACAAATGCGAATACATTGTGTGCATTTTTGACGAATGAAATTGAATATACAAAGCACACACACACACATACACACGACCATGCATAAATGATATGTGGCCAAAAGCAACATAAATTTCAAACAGCAAAGGGAGTGAAAGAGAGAGAGAGAGAGAGAGGCAGTTGGAACAGAACGGCAGCTAACTGAAATACAAACCTTTTTTTATTTGCCAGCGCATACAAATACACTGAGCACAAGAGTGCTGCAGTGGGCAGTGCCCGACTGTGAGCTACCCTGAATTAAATCAAATCTCTAGCTATTCGGTTCATAGGAGCAGATCAATACACGCTAAAGCTTGCTGATCAAGAATATATATATATATATATAAGAATATATATATATATATATATACTGCCACACCTCGCACTGCCTCATTATAATCGGAATTCCCATTGTTAATGGGTTCAGTATATAATAAAAATAAAAAAACAGCTGAAGCATTGGACGCCATAGCACGCTGCGCTCCAAAAAGCTCTCGATATTTGAGCAAAATGAAATGAATGTTTAATTGAAAACTTCGATTTTAAATAAGCTTCCTCACAACACTTTGTTTGCAGTCTGCTAGCAACGGAAGTTGCCAAAGAATATTAAATAAAGCTAAAAGATATCATTCAGAATAAATAATATTTGAAAGTTTTGAAAGCATTTTCGAGTACGCTTCCTCTGCAGCTATAAATGTTTTTAGCCAACAATTAAACACTTCAGTTTCTTTATTATAAATATTTACATATTTTCTCACTGTGTAGCTGAACAGCCCAAAAAGGAACCAACCAAGCAGCTTCGAACTACGTGGCTGTCTCTAGAGTTAAGTCTGCTCTAGTCCTGTTGACTGCTCGCTGTTGCCTTTCGCTCGCATTTTCACAATATAAAATTTACACATGTATGAACGGGTGTGTGTGTGTGTGTGCGTGTGTGTGTGTTGAATTTTTTTGGTATTTCGAGCACGTAAAACATCAACGCATAAATACAAAACATGCAACGTGTAAGGCACAAATCGAAGATGCGCGTAGCAACGGCATTAAAGCTGCCACAGAGAACTAAATTGTTGCCAATGCAGGGATTGATTGATTGACGTATTGACGGAGTTGGTTTGTTGCAACTAACTAATCTGCACACCTCACATCAATTTAGGCTCAACTTGCATTTAAATGAATTTCTATCCTAGATACTCAAAGCGAAACTCTGTGTATCGAATTTCCTGTTCAGATAAACCAATTAAGAAATATAAAAATAAATAAGAGCATAATAAAAATAGGATAAAAATGCTTAAAATATTAGCTATGCTTTTTCTAGGAATTACATTAGGAATTGTTTTCATTTAATATTGTATTAAAATCGCAAATCAGCCAAAAGTCAAAGTCAAATTGCATACAGGCAGATAGAAATGTTGCAGTCGAGCTTGACCGACTACCTAACACTCGTTCATGACTAAAAACAATAAAATATAATTAAAGCAGGTGAATGTAGTTAAATTTCAGCTCGTTAACTCTGGAATAGATCTAAAGACTCTGATATCTTGACTACCCCCACGAACGTAAAAACACAAAAGCCAATATACTCCACTCCCTTCTTGAACGAGCATTAATATAAAACCTTAGGCAATGATTTATGAATAATGAATAAGTTAATATTAATAATTTAAAGCTGATGTTAAGCTACTCTAAAAAGTGCTTTTAAGCAACTTACGAATATTTCAAACAGAAAACCAATTTGTACCCATTCCCAATGGGAATCAGGGTATATTGGTTTTTGTCAAATATGTGTAGCTGACAGAAGAAGGCGGAACTGGCTCAGACTCAGTCTGTTTTCCCTTCCTTCTGCCTTGAGATATACAAAAAAATATAAATTGTTATCGATATTTCAGAATTAGTATCGATACTTCGCTTTGATTAATGAAGCATGATTTGTAGACGCTTCAAGCTAGAGGTAAACAAAGAGGCTTAGATGGAGTAGAGGGTGTCTGCGAGTCGAGCAGTCTTAGCTACTTTTGCCCTGGCAAACGCCCGCTGTCACCTTTTGCATATGTGAAAATTCAATTTGTTATAATTTGAATTTTTCGTTTTATGTTATGGAAATGCGCACGATAAGCCGCAGACGAATGCCAGCAGAGAAACAGAACAACACTAACGGAGGCAGTGGGTGTAAGGGCGCGTGGCGAGGCGCGAAAGAAAAGCAATTTGTGGCAGCTTAAATGTCAATACGAGTTTTTCCTCTTTATTCAGTCAGGACTATTTCGGCTGTTGTTATAAGAGCTTGGCTTTAGTGTTATAGTTGGCATATGGTAGGCGCAAGGTGCCGACGTCTATAAATAGCCAAACACGTCTTGGCCATTTTTAGCTGTTGGCTACAAGCGCTTCGCAGAGGCACTCACACTCCCACACACGCAGACGCATAAAAATAAAGTTCTGTTTTGTGCAGCTAAAAACAAATTGCAAACAATAAACAGAGCTGCCAACCTATGCCGAAATACACATGTATGCCATAAATATATACACGAACACGCACACACACACGCTCTGCGGCCGTAGGACATTTGCCTGTGCTTCAGTCAGGTGGAACCACAACAACGTAGGATAAATTGAGCCTGCCGCCCACACAAAATTTGTCAATGAAAATGTCCTGAGCGTTGCTAGTCGACTCGAGTTCCTGTGGGCTGTCAGTTGACTTTCAGCTTTGCCCCTTAAGTAATGGCACAAGCGGGTGTATATCTGCTTGTAGGTGTAGCAGCTTATAGCTGGCTTCATAGAGTTTGCACGGCTTATAAAGAATAAAGTTATATATATAATAAAACCAAGAAGAAGAAGAGCAGCTGTAGGTTTTATATATAAATATTTAAAATCTATTTTGCCTTGTTCAAAATCTACCCAGCAATTAGAAAAAATGCCATCAGCAAACAGGGTATTTGCCGGTCGTTCACTTTCTCGCCTCACACTCTGCTATTGTTTTTTTGTAGCTACGACTGTCCCGTTTAGTCTCAGTCCCTCTTTGTTTGCTGCCCTTAATAGCTCTTGCTGCTGATGTTTGGTCATTGATCCAATCAACTGAATGAATTCTTGAGTTTTACAGCATTCAATTTCAATTGTTATCTTTGTTTCTCTATCTCTCGCGCTTCCTCTTAATATCTCTATTTAATTTTGTTGAAATTTCATTTAATTTTGTGCCACAGTCTGTTGCCTCATCTTATCACAATCGATTATCATAGCTGTCCAAATGCAAGAACAAAGCGTCGCTCACTGTGATATTTCAAGTGCAACATGGCGTATGATTAATACGTGGAAATCACATTGAATCCTTTCAGTCTGCAGCTAAGCCAATTTCAGTGATAAATAACTATGTATAAATTATATGTTTTCCAGTCCTGTGGTGACTGAAAGTTAGGTTGAGAGGCGACTGTGCCTCTTATTGCTGGCCTCGGGCTCAGACAATGAAATAAGCCATTTAACGAGCAAATGACGGAGTGAATATTTATTTAAGCGGTTTACTGGAAGAACGCTTTTTAACCCTGCTTTTAATTGTTCTTTTTTGAATAATCGAAACAGTTAATTTTATTGGTTTTTCTTATTATATTCACTATTTTTAGTTTTACTTATATGACACCAATTTTTAGCATGTCCTATCAGTACGAGTTAAAACACGAGACTGATCTATATTTTTACAAATCATAGCCTCACCGGCGTAAGTAGAGTTGCCCTTGCCAGGGCTGTTCCTTAACTTGTCTAGCACCCGATAATAAGTGTTGAATAATACCTAACATTAAGTGTTATAAGCTAACTAAGTGTTATAAGTTAACTACCCCCCCCTCAAGTGTAAGGTCGTCCTCGACCGACCCAATTCCAGCGACGACTCCTCGCAAGTGCTTCGCGGACTTCTTTGCGTCGATGATCCACCAAAGAGTGAGGCCAATGCAGATTAAAGCACAGCATATGGCTCCTCTTTCGGAGTGCCGTACAACGACACATCATCAAAGTGCACCATTTCGGTTCCTTGGTCGCATATTAGCAGCGGTGACCAGCGAGTCGGTGCAGGTGTTCTCGAATGAAATCCGCAAGTCGTTCTCATTCACATTCAATACGGAGCAGTATGAGCAGCGTACTGATTCTTCGCTATCGCCGTTCAGCAGGCGCTTACTAAGCTTGCTCTTGCGCCTACGTATGTGGCGTCTGTTGAAGCTGTTGGTGCACAACGTGGACGTGGGCCTTGGCATCGGATGATGCACACCAAAGTTGTGCAGCTGCAGCGACTTGAGTGTGGCTGGCGCCGTCGATGACTGGCCGTGCACGTGCCCGTGATGGCCGTGATGACTGTGTCCCACCACTCCAGCGATGCTATGAGCCGTTACTGGACGAGTGATGTGTGTAGTCTGTCGGCGCGCTCAGCTGGCGATTGAATTCGGCCTTGCGGCGCGTCAAGTCCGTCAGGCAGTATTTGTTCAGATGGCCGTTGCTGGAGACAGGGCTCTTGGGCGATGATGCCAGATGCTGCGTATAGGCCGAAGGAGTTGCTGCTCACGCTTAGCTTATTGCCGGCGTTGTGCAGCAGATTGTTACAGTTCTTGCCGCTGATCTTGGCCGACTTTTGCCCGTCGTCGGTATCGTGTTGCTGCTGCTGCTAGCCGCCCTGTACTCCTTGTCGTCGCTCTCGCTGCGCACCGATGCTCGATACGCAGGAAATGTCTTCGTCTTGCTCTTCAGAGAGCCGTTCAGCAGTAGCTGCTGTTGCCGTGCGGCAACTGCCGACAATGCCGGCAGCTGCAGTTGACGTGACGCCGCTGCCGATGAGGATGAGGATGAGCCGGCAGCCGTGGCAGGTGTCGACAGAGATGGGCAGCGGTTGGAGCAACTTGGTTCTAGTATGGATGAAGAGTCGCTTGGCTCTGCCGCCGCGAAGAGTTCGTTAGTTGTTGCTGGCTGATGAGCTTCTACTGTTGGTGGTGGTGCCGTGAACAAGGGGGTTTCCTCAACGATTCCGCTTGTAGATTTGCATGCTGTGGTTCTGGCTTAGCATCCAACTATGGGGCGAATAGAGCTGTTGCTGGTTCTTGTGGACGACAGGATAAATCGTAATTTTTCTGCAGGCTTTTTTAATTTTTGGGAATTTGGTTATAAAATGTATAGTGTTGATGGATTCCTCTAGCCAAATTGATTTTAAATCTGAGGAGTCCAAAATGTTTGGGCTAACAATGAGCCTTCGCGAGAGTAATAGCAAGCATTAAACTTTGCAACTCGATCGTCCGCATTCTGTTTCTGGACAGTGTTTCAGTGTTTCAAATAAATAAATCAATTTGTGAGTTTTGGCTATCCCGAGAACTCCATTGACAGCAAATGTTAACTGGTTAAGCTGGTCTTGAACCTCAGTGTTTACTTCTATCCGTCTACTGTTGGCATTCATTAGTCGCATTTCAGTGGACCTAATCTACTCTAAATGACCGGCATCGGGTGTACCCGCCACCAAAATGTTTTATAAAAATTATGCCAAGTGGCTAAAGGTAAATTGAAAAACTATATCTAACTTATTCTAAATTGCCTAGCGGCTTATAATAAAAGGTGTAATAAAAAAAACAAGGGAGTTATCTTAGGTTGTCCTTGTGGACCACCCTTCCTTTAATGAGGACCTCGGTCCCCAGGTCTGCTTCCACGGCCTTCTCGACACATAAAGGTGTGAGTTTGTTTCCGAGCCGTCGGTTGGACTTGACCAAAACCTTGTCACCAACATCGAAGACTCTATTCTGCCGCTTTGCGTTCTCCCTAGCTCTGAGCGTCGTCTGAGCGTTTCTGATCTTTTCTTCTATCTTCTCTTGTGGCTCATCAGAGTGCGCCTGAACCACATCAACTGGTCTCTGGTCGATGACCGAATGAATCGACTTATTGTATTCGGTTGTGGCCAGTAAAATGACTTCTACGGTGTCATTTATGCCTTTGTCGATCTTTATGCATCTGGCTAGCTCTAACAGAGTGCTGTGAAAGCGCTCAACCTGTCCATTCGATATGCTATGCAATGGTGGTGCATTTGAAATGCTGACCCCATAGTTGTTTGTGAGCATAGTCATGATGGTCTCTGAATTCAATGACGGTTCATTGTCACAGTAAATGGATCTGGCTTTTGGAAAAAAATTCATAAGTTGCATTACGGCTGGCTTCAGATCCACAATGGTTCTTGAAGCGATCGGTTGGACGATAGCAAACTTAGAGAACTTGTCGATGCAAGTGAGAAAGTATTTCTTGTCAGTGGAGAAAATGTCCATGTGTAACATCTCTCCTACATGTGAGGGGATCGGTGTCTCTCCAAGCTCTTGTTTTTTGGGGTGTCTATCATACTTAGCCCTAGCACATGTTTTGCAGTTTTGTACTATTTCCTTGGCAATTTTTGCCATCCGTGGAAAGTAGTACTCGGAGAGTACCTGCTTAACATTTTCCTGTGCAGACCTATGGGCCCTATTATGCTCGACTGTGAGGATTTCCCTTCCTTCTCCAACCGCAAATATGTCCACTACGCGATTTTTGCAATGCCAGAACTTTGTGGCTGGGTATCTTCGCACCAATGTATCTTGTATCATTGCAAGCGTGTGTAAATTACAGTGGAGAGCATTTACGCATTTGGGTGAGACTACATCTTCGAGCTCGTCTAGCAGCGATTCGACGCATGTATAGCTGATCAAGTAGCGTTTCTTATTTCCAAAAAGAATAAAACTTCGTTTTAAGGGGAAACGCGCCTCTTCTAGCACTATCTGGTTTTGAAAACAGTTCAAGGGTTTGTCTGTCGTCTCAATGGTGTTGGTGAGAGATACCTCACTGTGGATCGTTGCTGCGCAGGACTCAATTTCTTGCTCATTTATAGCGTTGAGCTGCTGTCTTGACAAGGCATCCGCAACCAGATTGTCCTTGCCAGGTTTATAGAAGATACGTGCATTAGACTCGTCAATGCGCGCTTTCCACCTTTTGATTTTCGCATTTGGATTAGATTCCGAAACTGCGAAGGTCAAGGGTTGATGGTCAGTGAAGATATTAATGTCTTTCACCCCATACAAATAGTGCCTTAATTTGGCAAGTGACCATACAATGGCCAATAACTCTCTCTCATTGGTTGCATAGTTAACCTCACTGTCCTTCAATGTTCTTGAAATCATTGTTATAGGACGACCCTCTTGAGACAAAACTGCACCTATGCCGTGAGCCGAAGCATCGGTCGTTAGATCGAATGGCTTCTTAAAATCGGGGTACCTGAGCATTACATTCTCGGATGACAAAATATCGCGCAACTTCTGAAATGCCCTCTGCTGCACTTCAGAGAATTGAACCTTTATATTTCTGGACCTATGCTTACTGACTGTTCCATTTTCACCCTTCAGGATATTCGAGATGGGTCTTGCTATTGCGGCGAAGTCCCTAATGAAACATCTGTAATAACTTGCGAGGCCTAGAAATGATCTAACCTCGAACAGCGTTTTTGGTTCTGGATACTCCTGTATTGCCCTAACCTTTTCAGGATCCGTCGTGGTGCCAGTGCTGGTGACTACGAAACCAAGAAAGTTCACGCTTTTCTTAAAAAAACGTGACTTTTCGACGGAGACCCTCATGTTTGCTTCGTGTAAGCTTTTTAGGACCCAATCCACGTGTTTAATGTGGGATTCCTCATCTTCTGAAAAGATGATTACGTCATCGACATAAACATAGCAAAATTTGCCAATCTGCTCTCGCAGTATGTCGTCGATGGTTCTTTGAAAAATGCTTGCTGCATTCTTTAATCCAAAGGGGAGTCTTTTGAACTCGTATTTCCCCCCGTTCACAGAGAAAGAGGTTTTTTCACGGTCGCGTTCAGCGAGTATGATCTGGTGATAACCAGACTTGAGGTCTAATGTTGAAAAGAATTTGGCTCTCCCCAAATTCCCCAATATCATTGATATATTTGGCATAGGGTATTTGTCCGGCACGGTTTTTTCGTTAAGTTTACGAAAGTCCATTACCAACCTCATTTTCCTATTGCCCGCTTCATAAGTGCCCTTCTTGTCTACTACCCATATTGGGTTATTGTAGGGAGAGACGGACTTTTGAATTATATCATTCTTTAGTAGATCTTTGATTTCTTTATTAACGAAATCAGCCGCTCCCATTGGATATGGGTAAAGCTTGGTATAGATCGGTTGCTCATCTATGGTCCTAATGGTAGCCACGACTGATGTGTTATACGGCAACGTCTCGTCTGGGTCTGCAAAGGCCTTTTGTCTGGTCTTCAGCATTTTCAAAAAAGAACTTCTAACTAATGGGGATGCATCTGCTATTTGTTCAGCTAACTCATTAATTCTTTGAGTCAATGCATGCTCCCTCTGCTGGTTTACAGCAGCCTGTTCGGCTAAAGCTTTGCTGATAGCCGTCCTTATTACTTCCGTAAGCTGATCTACATCCATTCTACCTGATGGTGGGAGAACTGCACAGTCGGAATCTGAGTCGCTAGACTGCCTGCGAGGGTTTCTCTATTGGTTGAACCGAGACATGCGCAGGTCAGTGGTCGCGAAAAATAAAACGGGCCGTCAGAAGATGGGTCGAATTACGTCGCAGTTCTGAACTACGAGAACTGCATGCACAACTTCAGACACACAGAAAGTAACACAATGTAATTTTATTGACGATCTGAATGATCAATTGCTGCCACTAAAATTCCCAAAGTAGTCACTCTCACTTGGTTCTGATCATTAATTTTTTTTTTTTTTTTACATGCAATTGCAATATAAAATACTCGCTAGTCCTAGCTATTTTTTTATAAAATAAATTTTAACACTTTTTGTGTTTGAAGAAAAATTTTGGCTAGAGTATCCACTTACAAGATTCAACTAACACAAAACAAAAAAAAAAAAAAAATCCCTTTATAAGATCTGTCAATTGCAGCTCCCGCGCTGCTGTCTTAATTGTTGTTGGTTGTGGAGTCCGACCACTAGTTGGGCGCCAATTATATGTTTTCCAGTCCTGTGGTGACTGAAAGTTAGGTTGAGAGGCGACTGTGCCTCTTATTGCTGGCCTCGGGCTCAGACAATGAAATAAGCCATTTAACGAGCAAATGACGGAGTGAATATTTATTTAAGCGGTTTACTGGAAGAACGCTTTTTAACCCTGCTTTTAATTGTTCTGTGGTGACTGAAAGTTAGGTTGAGAGGCGACTGTGCCTCTTATTGCTGGCCTCGGGCTCAGACAATGAAATAAGCCATTTAACGAGCAAATGACGGAGTGAATATTTATTTAAGCGGTTTACTGGAAGAACGCTTTTTAACCCTGCTTTTAATTGTTCTTTTTTGAATAATCGAAACAGTTAATTTTATTGGTTTTTCTTATTATATTCACTATTTTTAGTTTTACTTATATGACACCAATTTTTAGCATGTCCTATCAGTACGAGTTAAAACACGAGACTGATCTATATTTTTACAAATCATAGCCTCACCGGCGTAAGTAGAGTTGCCCTTGCCAGGGCTGTTCCTTAACTTGTCTAGCACCCGATAATAAGTGTTGAATAATACCTAACATTAAGTGTTATAAGCTAACTAAGTGTTATAAGTTAACTTATATATATAAATAAATATCAACAAAGCTGCTGAGTTGTGTGTCTATGCTTTTTTGTATTCAGACTTCTGACAGGCTATGAAATATAGAGAGTTGAATTAATATAGAGCTGTCTGTTTGTCTCTTAGACTGTTCGCAGTGAGAGGTTGACAGTCAGTTTACTGCTGTTAATTACTATGGTTGGGCTGTAAGATTTCCAGGAAAACTATATTAGGCATGTTGAGGGCTCTGTATATGGCTTGGTTACGAACTTAATCTTCTTAAAAGTTTCAACTGAAAGCTCTGAATTGTGTTGTTTTGTAGTTGCTCATAAGTGCCTAACGTAGCTCCAAGTCAATTTGAAATGCTGTCCTAATAACTAGTTTTAATTCAATAATCGTTTTCAGATACAAGTTACACAAATGCAGCTTAAATATTTCATACGAACTGCTTCATTGTTAGGGCATTAAATCTGCGTCATATCAAGAGAAAAGCGTATTTTTCTTGTTATTATTATTATGTGCTTTTATTATGTATTTTTATTATGTCTAACAACACAGATAACAGCTGAACAACAACAACAAAAAGAACATGAGTGACCAGCTCAATAACTCAATCAGTTCTCGACACAGGCAACATGAATTGATGTATTTGCTGCGAGGGCAAAAGCGAGAATATCCAATAAAATGTTATTTCCAAACAAAAAATACCTAAACACAAACACACACACACACACACACACAAGGATAGACACGTATTTGTTACAAAATCGATGAATCAAAGTAAATTACCAGAAATAAATGAGATAAAATATGTGTATGCAATGAGCTGTGTATACCTGAACGAGCCACAACAGCTTATGGCCGACTATATATTAGCCAAGGCGGGCAGGGGCTGCTAAGCTTTGATTTAGCCAAGTTAAGCGACGGCAACTACTTATATGTTGACCTGAAAATATAATGGCAGCGAAGCGCTAGTTGATGCCATCATGAACGCTGCTTGGCAGCCACTAAAAATGCCACACACACACACCCAGGCACGTAGCACACACTCGCACACACACACGCACACACACTCGGCAGGAAATTGAAAAAGTTTGTATATGCCAGACATCCGTTTCAGCTGCGCTTCGCGTTGAGTGCGCCAACTAATTTAATAAAGCAGCGCGACATGGCCACTTTTTACAGCACACACACACAGCTATACAACATATCACACTTCATATAACACATGTGCGGCAGCGCCCAAAATATTGCTGCCCGGCCTCTTTGTTTAGCCATTTTCGAAAAAACTTTTTTTGTCTAAGTAATCATATAAATATTTCTTCGTAAATGCGTTAGCCAACTTGTGTGTGTATGTGTGTGTGTAGCCACCCAAAAAGAAAATAAAAGTAAAAATAAAAATAAATAAAAGAAACTTTAGGCGCGTTGCGTGTTTATTAAAAACTTGGACGTTTCTATTTACTGCTCCGGGCCAGCACGTCGTATACGCAATATTTTGCTTTTGCGACAAAAAGTAACTGTAAAATTCATATGTTTGCGACGCCATTTTAGAAATACAATATTTATGCATGTGTTTGAAAACGAACTAAGACTGCAAGCGTATTAAAATGAATTGATTTCATTTTAAATCAAAGCTTAATTTGACATCAGTCAAAGTTTTGGGAGCATAGATCGTTCTATTATAAATATAATACTATACACGAATATATATGTCAAGTCTGTGGCACTTCTAGCAGTTCTACCACTTATAGTATATAGATATAAATCATAATCTTAAAGAGTCAGGGATACGAGTATATTTTTTTCTTATTTCAAGTCTGCAGCCTTCCAGCCTTCCATGCACTCCTTTCTCCACGTGAGCGAGCATAATAGCTGGCTTTAAGCCTATAATTCGCAAACAAAAAAAGTGTTTTTTAAATCCTTAAAGTATTGAAAGATTCTTGTTTTGTTCGCCTGCAGTTCGCGAACGGCTGTGGCAACTGCCTCAGACTATCGATGTTAACAATTTAATCTCACGTAAAGCTTTTTAATGCCTTATATTGTTGAAAGCGCCATTACAGCCACGCCCACTTGTAGCAGAGGTGCGATTATATTGGATTCTGTGCGCCGACACAGTTGGGTGCAAGCCACTTATGCACACATCATTATTGTCAGCGAGGAGCTTGGGACGTGGATGGATAGCGGCTCCTTTGGCTGTTTAATTTATCGCACAGCCGGCAAATATGTTTACTTTTGTGCTCAGCTTCGCCCCTCGTGCTGGGCCACTCTCCCTCTGAAGTAGTTGTCCCTGCTGTTATTGCGATAATAAACCCATTAAATTGCTGTGTGCCCCGCCCGCCGCCTCCGGGCCAGGAAAGCGGCGAAAACTGTCAGCGGCCACGTCTGCTTACGTGGTCTGTTGGTTCGCCTTGACGGCTATTGTGGTTTGCATACGCAATAGCAACGTCGACGACAACAAGCTGATATGGTCGACTAGGAAATACCCTGTAATTCATACGATTTACGAGTATATAACAAGGCTCAACCAGCATAGAATCCCCAAATATTTTGTATTCAATTAGAACTTCTTCTTATAATAACTCCATTACTATAGTTCATTCTGTTTACCAAACTTTTACTCATTCCAGGTATTTACAGGGTATAAACAACAACAAACCAAGCCTTGCCCCCACACACAAGCCCTCTTTGAGGCAACTCAGCTGCGTAACCATCAGCGCAGCTAAAAGGTTTTACACTTTTATGCCAGCTGTTCGCTTGTTGTTTACTTGCCACGCCTCTTTGCATTACACGCCCCTTCCACAGGCCAGGCCACTGACTAAGTGGGTCAACTGTGCGTTGAACTGATTAGCGCCCAGGAGTTTACCTTGGCTGGCCAAAGGTGTGCGCCTAGCTTTAACTATGTTACGCCGCTCCTGACCGAAAACAAAAAATTAAATAAGCCCCAAAAAAGGAATTCGCTTAAGGCCATATGCTGCCGGGGCCAAGGAAATCGATAACATTATAAGGCTGGCCATGGCGGCGTATGCGTAATGTTCACATATTTTCATATATTTCGGCTGCTGTTTTTCCTTCCGTTTGGCATCGTAATTTATGCCACGCCCCTGCCATAACGAGCCCAATAATATGGGAAATTATTAGCACAAATATTCGTATCAGAGTCGCATTTGGCATTTGTCGTTTCTGATTTCGCTTCGGCTTGCTTTTATTGTGCCTTATGCTGACTGTTTTTTGTTTGCTCACATATTTACGTGGAGTCCTTGGGCAGCAAAGTTTTATGTCCCTTAGCGTCAAGGTTTTCATAAATTTTAAATGAAAATGTTTATGTTTATATTCATATTTATGGCCACGCCCGTAGGCTCATTAGTAAGCCAAACTTGATGTCTTTATCTGCAGCAACACTCGCAGCAGCACTCAAAATTATTTATAGAAATACATGTTCCAAGTCGACACGACAATGCTCTATACCCCAGTGTACGAGCAGCTGAGACAATCTATTGGGCTCAGCCAATAAATCATATTTGCTGCAGGCGGCCAGCTGTTATAGTTGGGCTTAAGGCTGACCGAAGTTCAAGCATTGCAACCCACTAATATACCCTATTTGCGGCCTGCGGTCGCAGTGCGCATTAATGTTGCAAATTTTATGTTTGTTTTCAACTGTCACTTTCAATGGCTGCCGTTTTTTATAAAATTTTTTGTATTTTCATTTGGATTTTGTTGCTGTTATTGTCACACAGATTTTTGCGCATTTTTGCATGTCAAGTTGGCAACTTCATTTGGCGTTTATTGACAGCGACAAGAGGCAAACAATGGAGAACCAAACGGTAACGACAACAACAAGCAACAACACTAGCGACAACAACAGACAGCAGCAGCAGCAGCAGCAGCAGCAGCAACAACAAAAAGCTCTAACTTTTTATCAAGTTATTAACTTATCTAATTCGATTATGGACGCTGTGCCCGAGGAAGCGCCTGGCAGACCCCATCCGACCCGCTCCGACCCGACCCGGCTCAGGCCTTGGAGCTGGCGTTTACATAGCGAGCAATTCAATTAGAGTTGTGCCGCAACAACAACAGCAACGAGGCTCACAAAATGGCCGCCCAGACAGATAAAGGCAGACAGGGCAATAGACAGCCAGACAGCCAGACAGACGCGCAGTCTATCAAAACGTTAGAGGCAACAACAGCGCAACAGGACATTAGCTGACTGTTCGGCAAACAAGAAATCCTGCAGCAGAAAGTGCACAGCCAGCAGTTATCCTGTAGAGAGCAGAGTAACTCGACTTGGTAAAGCTATATTCCCAATGCTCTTAATAAAAGCTAAGCAAGTCAAAGGATTGAAGATGAGTGTTGAAGCGCTTGGACTAAAGGTCATCTATCGGCTTTAATGAATAATATACAATATTATAATTCAATATTAGCCCTTTTCATCTATTGCAGGGTAGATACAGACCTTGGGCAATACGCTCTCTCTCTCATATTTCTCACTTCACTTATGCAAAGTCAAATAGAATAACCCAAAATGTCAGCCCATAGAAACGATCTGTCAATTTGCAATATGTTTGTTCTGTTTCACATATATATAAAATAAATATCAGAAATGTCTATATATCTAAAGCTGATGTGCGCTATGCAATTTCCGCCAAACATCATTCATCTTTTAGCATGTTTTAACAGTTGCCCACATTTCCGCTTTCATTTCCATTTTCATTGCCTTTTCTTGGTTTCTTTTGTCTTTTTCTGTTTTGTCAGCGAATTCTTTGTGCTATCAAAAAAAAAAAAAACGAAAACTTGGCCTAAAAAACTTATCTGCCTTGAGTTGAGTTAGTTGCATGCTAAGTTTGTAGCCTACATAGAGTTTGGCATTGTTATCGCAACAGTTGTGCGTGACTTGCCGCCGAACGCATACACAATGTGAAGCGGAGTAGTCATAGAAATAATTCCTACTTACACAAATAGCAGCTGATAAACTAAAGTTTATTTCAATGCTGAAACTTCTGCAACTTCGTGCTTGTGCCGGTATCTTCTAGTCGGACTCTCCCGACGAGAGCAGTCTTACTTCTATGCATTTCATGTGTTTCTCTCATAATCATTTTTAAATGTCATTCAAGCCATGAGTTGTCCTCTCAATTTAGTTTCTTTCTTTTCTCTGGAAACTTTTCCATATACTGGATATCATTGAGTCGGGCATTGTCGCAGAGCACCTCAAAGTCCTTTTTGCATATTTGATGTAATTTTTATTTGTTCAGGCATTGTTTGATAATTGATTTGCAAAATGAAAGCAAAGTGCAAAGAACAACGAAATGTTATGATAGCAAAATGAGATGTTGACCAGCATCTCCCCTATGCAGTGCGCCTGCTGAGTTTTCCAATCAAAGTTGTCGTTGTTGTTCGTCGTTATTGAAAGGAGCTTAATGCCCAAATAAGCTGTCCATTATTCAGCAGCATGTACGAGTGCTCTGTTGTGAGAGTCGCACAAAGTACACACGCACACACACACACACACACACATGAAAACTTTCTTCATTGTGCCATGAAAAGCTGACATTCAAATGCGAACGAAGTGTAGGAGGCGTAGGTGCCTGCACAGTGGCAGGGGGCGGGGTTTGTTTAGGGCATGTACTGCTGCCTCATGCATTATGCGTATTGTTTGTCAACAGACAAAAGCAGCATTTTGTGTGCTTCTTCTTCTTGTTGCCTAAAAAATGTTTTTCTTATATTTAAAAAAAAATTAAATAAGAAGAGAAGCAATAGACATCATGTTTCATAGTCCTGCGCGTCCACGTCAGACCGAATAAATCACGTACGCACACACAGCTGCTTAGCGTCGTTTGCGACAAAAGAGGGCGTGGCGCTGCGTGTAGCTGCATAAGCGTGATCGATATAGCCCAACCCAAGCTCACTGCTAATTTTCATGCAATAACAACAGCAATTACCAGTCGTGCTGAAAGCAAAGCTCGAGGCTGGGGACTGAAGTTTTTGTCAGTGGCAGCAGCAGCAGCAGCATCTAAATCAATTTTCTACAGCACCAAAATGTGCACTGAGAGAAAAAAGGAACAGCTCAGTAATGCGCCTTAAACTTGAAGCACTTTTCCCTTCGAAGTGCATTGCTTACGTTTACTTTCATGGACAGTCGTAGTTCGAGATGCGAGGAGTTAATTCGAAGCACGTTTTTGCTTCTCAGCTCGTTTTTTGCCAAGTGTACTCAAATGGCAAGGGCAAGAGAGTGCCAACAATAAAATCAAGAATTTCTTCTTTGGCAAAAACTTCAAGTAAACAAGACAGGTAACAGCGCAGACGAACAGACAGACAGACAGACAAGGAGAGAGACTGGCAGGGGCTGGCCTCTGGTTGGTTGGAGACAGTATGAATGGCTGCTTAGCGCCCTTCATTTGATGTTTGTTAATATAATTAAGCGATTTGCATTGGTCCGTAATATGCTTAAGAATTTTTTAATTAATTTCTGTTTGTTTATTTTCGTGTTGGTTTCTGGAGCGCCAAGAAAAGATTGAACATTGCGCATACGCCTATGTGTCTATGCCTGGGCTCTAAGCTGATAAAAGCTTGTGCATGTGTGAGTATCAAGTGAAGTGCGTGTGTGTGTGTGTGCTAGCTACAATGCTCATGCAAAATGCAGGCAAAAGACTGAATAAGTTGGAAACAAAAGCAAAAGAAGCAGCCAAAAGGCAACTGCCGACGGCTGTTGCTGCCAAATTTAAAACTTATCATTGAGATTGTCCTTTAAAGGACTCACTCGACTGCCTGACTGGCAATGACAGGGACAAGCAGCGTCAAGAGTTAACTAAACGCTTGACAGTTGCAACAAGCGTGCCACGCCCGCTAACCGCCCATACCTCAAAGCCAAGAAAGAAACCTTGGCCCAAACCTCAGGCAAAATAAGTAATAGCTGCGTAGATAACTGCAAGCGAGTATGAACGACTGCGCGATGCTCAGTAATTTAATTGACGGCTGCATATTAGAGTGAGATTTGAAGAGTCCTATGCCTCCTGCTAACTGTCCTTCAACTGCTGCCTTACGGCTCTTGTCATCTACTTTATGAGCATATTCCAGACTAGCGGCGGCCTATACGCCCCTTAAACAGGGTAACAAGACAGGCAACAGTCGCGCCGTGACGCTTCCGTCTCCGTTGCCTGCTTAAAAGTTTTGCGTCGCTGTCGCTGACAGCCGCTGCGCAACTAGAAGCTGCCTGACGTCCGCCTTTTGCCTTTGCTTTTGCTGTTGCCTTTGCCTTTGCCAGTGCCTTCTGACTGTCTTCTATTCAGCCAAGCTCCCATCGCCTCCAGCTGCTCCATCTGCTTTGTGGCCTTATATCCGTTGCCGCAGTGCTTCCTGTTTACAATTTAAACTAATAAGCAGCCCAATAGCGTTGACAACAACGTTCGCATCGCTTTCAATTTTCATTTAAGCGCGTCGTTTGCCATATTCAATAAATCAGACGATATATATATAGCTACAAGGATATATATATAAATAATGTGTCCACATACTATATGCAAATATGGGCTGGCTTTGATAAACGGCAACAGTAGAAGACGAGGCAAACTTATGAATATTATTTGCCCACAAACGTCGAGGGAAAGTTCGAATTGTGTGCACAACAAAAACTGTGAATATTACACAACAGATATTATCTGATTAAAGAGTAGATAAACAATAAACATTATTATTATTCAGTAGGACAATGACCAAACTGATTGACTTGATTCGTTTCACGTTCGAAAATCAAATGCTCATTAAGGCGTTGGCAATTTTATCATACAATAAATGAACCCAATTATGAAGCCTTAGTTATGCCAATTAGCGAGATATAGCCCTAGCTAGATCAAGTTGAAATGCATATGAAATGTAGCTATTTAATGGCTAAACAATTTCACTAGAATTTTGCGCAATTTTCTATAAATTTCAGCATTGCTTTGCCACACTCTGCGCACTTGTGGCAAACTCAATTAAGTTTGGCCAAATTTCTGATGAAGCGAACTTGAAAAGGATGCGCACAAATATTTGCAGCTACTCAAAATATGAAGAGAAGCAGCAGCGGCTGCTGAAAAGCGCAATCAAAATGTCAGTATAACAATAAATTAGAGCTAAGAGGCAAAGGAAGTTGCCAACTAACGAAAAGCCCAAAAGTATGCAATGATATTTTTGCTTCCTTTGGAATGCCTGAGTGGCTGGCGAGCATTATTTTTAATAATTATTATGTACGGGTGGTAGGGAGCATTCGGAGCACAGTCTGACTGACAGCCGAGTAGGGGGTATGAGTAGGGGGTGTGTGTGTGTGGCTGTATAGCCTGCCACCTTTCGCTACCCGCACACTGTTTGCTTTATCTCATTTAACACTTGAAGAACTTTTTACACACTCTCACACACACACTCGTGTGCGCTGTCGTTTTTGTTGCTTTGAGTGGGTGTGCGTCAAGTGATACACCTACAAGCCCATTTACACCCCCTGCCTATCTGTCTGTCTGACTGTCTGTCTGTCTGCCTTGCCAAAGCAAGCTGGCCAAGCGTCGCATTTGCACATTAACTGTGTGAAAAATTATGATTGAGCTATAAAACAGTCAGCTGCGCTTGGCTGAAACGCACCTGAGATGTGGCCTCAGGTAGAAGAAGCACAACTAAATGAGCTTGATCGACTGCAAGATATTCTGTAAATACGTAGCTCAAGCTAAGTTCTTTTCTTACCTCAAAAACTATTCGCTAAATATTTAAATCAACATATACCCACTTTCTATGGGCACAGGGCATAGCGCAAGGCTACAAAGTTTAGCTAAGGGCGACTCACACATACATACACACACACATAGACATAGACATATGTGCATGGGTGGGCAAAGTTTTTGGCAAGCGCATAGTGCAGGATGTGCCTGTAGGGTGGCTTTAAGTAACTTAGAAGGCAAACACAAACGCCCCTCACACACGCACGCACACACACACACACACACACACTTGTCACATACACTCACACACGCACAACAAAAGGGAAATTTGCACTTTGTCTTTGCTTCCGCTGACGCAGAACTTTAACAGCTGCTGCTGCTGCTGCCGCCGGCAACTAATGAGCCTCGATTTGAGTCCCAAGTGCATGCGATTTAACCCACAAATGTTAACCAGAGCGTGCCAGACGCGCTGACATCCCCAAGAGGGACACAATTAGGCAAGCTGCTCAACAAGACAAAGGCGAGGCGAGCGAGAGAGTGAAGTATGCGAGCCTACTAGTGAGTAAGTGTATGTATGCCTCCTCCTACAGTATCAATATTTAATGAGCTTTGGGCAGCTGTAGTAGCTGGCGGTTCATATCAATTGACTTGTTGGCCATTAATAATATATGTCGCCCTATAAATCAATCAAGCGACAAGCCGATAAACATCACACGGTTAATAAAAGCCTGCACTCAACGAAAAAATTAACTAAGTTCTGCTCGACCAGGAAAAATCGAAATGCAAGCTTAAAATTTCATATTTGAGTAAGTCTAAAGCACTTAAATTCTACATAAAATATTAAAATGGCAAACTAGATTCAAAATGGCAAACTATTAGTTAATGGAGCACTCTCAAATAGAGCACAATTATTTGTTTTTAAATTAACAAATAAATTAAATGTTATAACGTCTTATATGGAGCTTTATATAAGTAAGATATTTTTTTGATAGTTTCTTTTAATTTTTTATTCATTTATTTTAATTTATTTTGCTATATATTTCACACCGCTTTTCTTCAAGTGTAATCATTTATTTTATCTATATGAAAGCCAGCACATGCGGCAGTTCATAAATACGTTAAAGACAATAAGCGCTGCGCAATTTGTGCGATGCTTTGGGAGCATTTACTGGCTTTTATGCAGGCTAAAGTTAAAGCTTCCGGCTATTTATAGATACACGCCGAGCACACCTTGGATCCCAGCCCGCTCCCACTCCACTCGCCTGCACCACCTCAGATCAACTACCCCCCAACATTTGTAACTCCGAGCTATTTATGGACAATGAGCTGCGAGTGAGCTGAGCCGAGAGCTGCTGCGGATGCGGATGCTGCTTCTGCTGCTGCTACTGTTGCGGGACATTCGTATTCATTTGTGGTCTAAAAATAGAATCAGCAGCAGCAGCTGCAAGTTGCATGCAACATGTTGCATGTTGCAATCAGCTCAAGCACAAGCACAAGTCCTTCCAGTTGGAGAGCGAGGAAATCTTTTGCTGATTTCGCAAATCAATTTTGCACAATTTATTTTCTATTATTACGAAACCCAATGGATTATAGCATATATAACAAGTAAGAATTAAACAGTCGGGTGTCACAGACTGGAAAATACTCGCTCAGAGTATGGAAAGGTTATAAAATGTTAATGCCTTGACACGATTTTAAATTATAAATTTCAAGTCTAAATGCGAGTGGGCAGCACACAAAGCCGATATACTCTTCTCATTTCGTGAACAAGTATATTAATTTGTGAAAATGTATTTCCTCTTTCATATTTCCATAAGAAATTCTTTCAGCTTTCATATTCAAACAAGTAAAAATTATTGTTCGACTAGAAATTCGATGCGCAGAGGAAAATATTATTTTTCGTTTTTCATCTTTTGCCTAAATAGTTTCATTTGATGCAACTTCACATTCCTGCTCGAATCTCTTGCATAATATTTCTTTATCATTATACAATTCGAGCTGAAGCACGTTCATAAATAATGAAAATATTTTTTTCCCATGCAAATACCACCTTCTGCCCCAACTCTGCACTTGGGACAACATTTGTGTGTGACATTCATTTCGGCTTATTGTTTTTCATGAGAACATTGTCTGCTCAGTCAAGCTAAGCAAAAGGGGATACTTTTGCACTTTCTCTCGTACTTTCTCTTTCCCTTTCACTTGGCACTTTCTCTGCTGTGTGCCCGTAAGCCTTGCAGCTGTCAACCTACTTAGATATGGTCGAAAGAATATGCTTTGCTTCTTTTTGGCTAAGATTGTTGAATTTTAATTGCTCAGCGCCCTTCGCTTCTCGCATTCACATTTATTGCTCAGAGTGGAAACAGAAATAAAGGACCCGCAGGAACCGACTTCATAATACTCGTTCACAGTCCGATTGGCCATGCATCAGTGGGAAGGACAAAAATATATTTTTGAAGCATATCTTATAAACAATAATCGATCTGCGATGCCTGATTAGCTGCCTGAAATAGTTAATAATCTAGGGAATCTTTTTATTTAATTATTTAACTATGAATAATTATTATGAAACTGCAATCATTCAGTTAATTTGGATCTATAAATGAGTATTACACAATGCAAATATACTCTTCTCCCTTTGTGAACGGATTATACAGAAAAAATAAACTGGAATGGAATGCCGTTAGCATTTCAATTGTTTGACCTACCCAAACCCCAAAGAGCCCCAACATAACCCATTTCGTCGCCTCTTTTTGCGCACAATTACGCAACAACAAGTACAACAATAAACTGTATAAAAAAGAAACGATAAGTACTGCTTGACTGGAGGATACCCTGTAGACAATTGCTAGCTAGCAGGTAGCTCAAATATTTCAAAATTTACTTAAAATTAATAATAAGTGAATGGGTATTTTAGGTTTATCTAGAAATTATCGTGTAATATTTTTGCATATTTTTTATCTCCCAAGTGCGGTCAGAGGATTGGTGCCAAACCATTTCAGTTGCAACAATGGCCTTCTATCTTGGCCCTACCATAGCCTTTCCCTTTCACCTTTACAGGGTATTGAAAAGAAATGAAACGCAAACGTTTGCCGTTTTGCCGTAATCAGAAAGACGTAAAAATTTTCTATACAAGCAGGTAACGAAAATATTTGAAATTACTTCTTGCTTCTTGCTTTTGCCATAGCCTTTCGCCTTCGGTTCCACTTGCCACTTTGTCTGCCCCCATGCCACTGCACAGAGTCCTGCACGCCCGCTCCCACCTCGATTTACCTTTTGCTTTGGCATTCCGTCTCTGCTCTAATGGCATAAATTTTGGTAAAGCGTCGCGTCGCATTGCTTCGCTTGTATTTTTAGGTTATTTCGCCCTTAGCTCTTAGCGACAAAGTAGACGACAGCGCATCGTTCTTGAATTATTTTCTACTTCTACGCTTTCTCTTAATACACTTATACAAAGGAATGTTGCAGCCTTGGCACGAAATGCTTAATGCTTAAAATGAGATGTATAAATAAATTATATTTATTTTAAATCTAAAGCTGTATTAATAGCTGTGCTAATGTTGACAGCATTTATAGCTATTGACTTGAAGTCTGGCATAAATCTGGTATAATTAGAATGGCAAGAGTGGAGAGCTCTGCGAACTTAGGTGATGCAATTTAAATATTAAATATTAAAATATTAAAATATTAAATATTAAAATTCTTTATCATGTCGAATATTTATTATTATTAAAAACAAGAGAAGCCATAGAACAAATATAATTAAGTAGAGCTAAAAATAGATATTATTGAAAAAAATATAAAATTATGTAAAACTTAAATTTACAGATCCAAAGCTTATTTATTTTATAACTAACTTAATTTGTTAAACAACAAATATATATTTTCAGTTGAGCCGCACTGCATCATATTGCTAGAGTATTTAGTATTCGACATATTTGTAATACTTTTTATTTTATTTTTCTTTCTTGTGGCACGCGGCACGTTACTTGATAAGGTTAATTGCCCATTTCATTTGGTTCTTGGTAAAATTTTGCTTGTTAAATTCACGATTGCGTTAGCCTTTTTGTGCGCTTCTGGGGCAGATATATATCGAAATTCTGATTTGATGTCCCACATCAATAGCACATTACTAGCATATTTTCAGCAGCGCACAGCAGGCGACAAGGACACGGACACGGACACGGACACAGACATGTGACACAGGTCAGCGCAGCGGGGCATACAAAAAAAACAGCAAAGGAACAAGTGATATGAAATACTTGTTGTCAGTGGCAAGCACTAAGGATAACATCCTTGACAATGCGAATTCAATTTCATATCATTATGAGAGAGAGAAAATGCCTCAGCATCGCATTACCATATATGCGCCTAAGCTCTAAAATAGTTAAGTAGCTAAGTAAAGACCTTTTGTTGCCATTGGCATGCGTAAGTTATTTGGCCTGGCTATAATTAAGCTTTGTTAATCATCGAAGTAGATTTGTTTACTTTTATGGGAATTTTGAAGGCATGGATGAAATATTTAGAATCAGAGCCAAGCTCTGGGCTGGGTATAGACATGAGCTGCCCTTAGCGCTCAAATTACTGCTCTTCTACGCAATTCTCATTAACACATTTTGCGTATAATACTTCAATACGAATACTTTAAGGCTAAGTAATAATTTTTATTTCATATTTTATGGTTAATTAAAAAATATATTTGCTCTTAATTCATTTTTCTAGTTTTTTATTTTTTTTTAAAGCAGATTTGATTACTTTCTGAATCCCTAATCAGAGCTGAAGCAACTGCCACACAGCTCTAATTAACTTTTGACACCTTCAATAATCTTTCATTTTCTACACTTCATGTCTTTTTTTTCTGCCTTTTCACACACTGGCTCAAAGTCTTTTGGAACCAACAAAACTCACAACAATTTGGCAACTAACACCTAAGGGCAAAAGTTTTAACAGTAAAACTATTTCTACTTATATTCATTGTAGCTGACGCGCCATATCTAACGCACACATATACACATATATATATATATATATATATATATATGTTTGCGGATGTGGATGTGTGTTTTTGTCGTTCCTGCAGCTGACCGCAAAAACCACAATAAACAAACGCAATAAAAATAAATATTAAAATAATTATGACTAGAAAAGTTAGCAGCAAAAAATTCATATTGTTTTTTTTTCGGGTTTCTTCTTCTTTTTTTCTGTTTATGATCTTAGCTCAAATTAGAAATACAAACTACGACAACAGACGACAAATGTCACAAAGGACAATAGGCGACAGTTGAAAGTGGTTTTAACAAATGCCCTTGCGGCTTCGACGGCGGTTTTGAAGCTCTGACCATTTAAAGGACTTTCCCGGAAAAGCAGGTCGAGCAATAACAAAAAAAGCAACTGGAGTAAGAAAATTATGATAAGAATGCCACAAAAGGAAAATAATTGAAGAAGGCATAAAAATACAGCGAGCTGGGCACTGAAGTGGCGCTTCACAGTGAGTGGACAGTCATTAAAATGAAGCTCGCGCAAATTATGCAGCCGAAAAAAAAATATTTACAGGGTTGAAGTTTGGGGTTTTGGGAGAGTTTAACAAGAAGGGTTGAGGGCGTGCAGCCAAAAAAAAATATGTCGCCGATGTTAAGTGCTTCATTTAATTAACAAAGTTGACATGAAAGCGTGGCGGCGCGCGCGCCATTGGGGAAAAACCCATCCGCACCCTTAGCTGCAAGTCCCATCAAACGTGTCTCTCCCTAACTCCCCAATCCCTCTCTCTCTATCTACTTTCTCATCTTCTTATGCTGGGCCTCTGCTTTCTTCCCTATTTTGTGTGCGCTTCTTTCCTGCGGCACATTAATTGTTTGTGCGCGCAGACAACACGTGGCGTATACGCGTTGCCATATTACTCATACGCCAGGTGTCTTTGCATTTATTTCTTTATGGTTTTCTTTTCTTTTGATTAGAAATTTCGTTCGATTGTTTAATGGCAAAGCACCACACGCAAGACAGATCGAAGTGGCACATATTATATAGTTCGCCTTTTAATGAATTATTGGACAGCTATTTACCATGCATCCCTCAGCGCTCAGTCGCTCTTATCTCTGTTTTACAATCTGTGAACAACAGCTGCCCATTTCTCAGCAATGAATAGCAATTTATTGTAGTGCGAACAATAAAGTATTACATGGTTGTGAATGGATAAATATATGTATATATAAATTATATATGTGCTGTATTGTATGCATATGCATATATATATATTGGTATATTTTTAGTAAACTTTATTTATTTGCTATCTGGGATCTCGGGCCTTCATAAACATCGCTCATATTTGCTTTTCATCACTTGCACAAATATATGCCGGCTTGATTTGCTGGTATTTTTTTGTGTGTTTTCTTTTGCTGTTGTTGTTATTGTTCCATAAAGCTGCGACAACAATAGCATTAAAATAAAAAAGCCCAAAATTATTTGGACACACATAAAAATATATATATGTTAATTTATATGTAAACATGTAAACAAAATATTACAACTTAATTTACTTAAATCTGCAGCGAATGGAAGGGTTCTCAGAGGCGTAGCATTTATAGGCTTGAAATTTGGCAAATATATATAATCATGTATGCAAGGCATATATACCAATTTGTACTATATAAGGAAGATTTATTGTTACAATCTAACGGCTAAAAACATAACATATAGAACACAGAAATAGCTCTAAATCTATCTAACTTCTATCGTCTTTTGGGTCCTACCAGGTCCCAAGTTATTGACTTTCAATATATATTTTATTATTTTTTTTACCACGAATGAATATTATGCAACACTATTATTCGTTTAACATGAATTTTTAATAATGTGATATTCAAACGAATATGAATATGTAATACGAATATGAATATTGCATGAAAATAAAACACAGAAAAGGTAACGCATTAAATAAATAAATAATTATAGCTAGTAAATGAAAATTAAATTCTCTTCAAATACAAAATAAATAAAATGGTTTAATGAACAAATGAAAAAATTAAAGTTGAATTCAGATTTGTGAAAAACTCAGCGAGCCACAAATCAAGCCAGGAATATGGCATTTTCACTGTTACTATTGAGTAAATTATAAGCAGGAATATCCCTAATAATTTACTGTAACTATTGAGTAAATTAAAAACAGGAATATCACTAATAATTTATTAATACAAACCGAATTCAGCTCGCAAATTAACAGTCAAAACCCTAACGAAAATATTTTCCAGCAGCCTGAACCAAACGTTTCATTAATTAAAACTATTAAGTCAATACCCAAAGGATTTTGAATAATTAATGACAAATGTGCATAATAATAATTAATAACAAAAAAAGGTAACAGTGTTGCATTGGGCGCCACCGACGGCAAAGCACTCGTTCAAGGTCCGTTCAACAATTTTTAGGTCTCAAAAGGAAGTCTGTATTAACTATCAAATTTTGAAGCTTTTGGCTAGTTTACAGGAGCATATATTCCATATAGTAGTTTCTGCCATGGCAGCTGTAGAATTATTGAATGCAATGACAAATTAAAATTAACTAGCTTCAAAAGCAGCGAAAGGGCTTGAATTCCTTTGGATAGCAGAGTGCACCCAATACAAAAATAGAATTCTCTATCTAATATACTCGCTTCGCCCAATGAACGAGCATAAAGAAAAAAACAATAAAATGCAAAGTGCATCGCTAATAAAGCCAATGGCATTAAACAGCTTAATTGCTTTTAACAAGGACTCACCTGTCAATGTGGCAATTCCCATTTAGTTATTTATTTTCAATTGCCTTCGGCTGGTGTTTTTACACGATTTAATTTTAGTTTTTTGTTATGTATTTTAATGCAAATGTCGAGGCGTTTTTTTATTATTTTCGTTTTGTTACTTTTTGTGAGTGTAGCAGCTACAGCAGGATAAAAACATTTAAAGGCATATTTAATGTGGCATGGCTAAGCGATCGTAAAACACATGCCTAAAAGGTGTGTGTGTGCGTGTATGTGTGTGCAACAGTTGCCAGTTGCTGGCATCTATTTTATGGCTATGGCAATAAAAAGAATTATTAAAATGCAGACCGAGCAACAGTTTGCAATAATGTGCAAATGCACATGGCCAACAAGCAGGCCCGAGCAGGCTAACACCCTAAACAATTAACCAGGCCAACACTGTATATACTTTTAACTGCCCCAACAGATGCTGCTACAATTAAATTTATTTTCAAATTTAGTTTCAATTAGCTTTCACTTGTTTTCACTTTGCCATTTTTCTCCTTTTGCTCTCACACAATTCCCATTCATTTGGTCACTTAATGCTGTCCGAACTTTGGTGGAGCTGTTGATTCGAATATATTTCACTTTTTTTACTACTAGTGCTCCGTTTTTATTTTGCTATCACCTTTTGCAACCTTCTGCCACGCCAGCCAACTGCGAACTGAACTGCTCCAGTTTCGTATTTCACCTTATAAAGTGCGTGGCGTTGTGACGCTCCCGTATTATCCTTATATGCGACTCCCGACTGCCTTCTGTGTGTGCCCGTCTGCTTCCAGCTTTCGCTGTTGCTTTGATAAGAACCTGCCACAGTGTGCGTGTGTCTGCCGAGCAACAGACAAAAAGAGAGTGCCCGTAGCACACTGAGAGAGCGAGCGCTCGCGAGAGCGGAGCTATTGGAAAGTCGAAGCGGATTTGGCGATGTTTTCTCTTTGTTAAGCTTTGCAATGAAGTTGAGTTTTTTACTGTTAGAAAAAATATTTGAAATTGCGAATGTTTTGTTAATATATTTATATTTATATTTATTACCAAAATAATTATATATTTATTTTTAATTTAAAAATATTTCATTTGTTGTTTTTTTTTTAATTTAAGTATTTTTAATCATATATAAATTATTAAATTCGGAATATTAATTATTTTTTTGTTTAAAAAAATTTAATACATATATTTAAATTTTATATATATTTAATGTATATTTTTTTATAGAAGCTAAGCTTTTTTAATTAAAATTTTTTTCTTTACTTTTTTCAGGTCTCAGGTTTAAAAGTGCCCATAAATTATTTATTTATTCACAATTCGAACCGTTATTATTTTAAAACTTTCTTATAATTTTCTGCCCCATTTAGCATATTTCCATTAATCTACAACTTCACATTTCACTTTTTTTGTAACAGTCACATTTATCTTACTCCCCCACGTTCTCTCTCTCTCTCTCCCACGCACACACACTACATTTATCATAGGTGTGAGCTTTCATGAATGAACACCCTCCTGTTGCATTTGTTTTTATTGTAAAAAGTAGTTGAGCATCTGGCTGGCTCTCACTCTCTCTCACTTTCTGCCACTCTCACTCACACTCACACAGCCATATGCCTGGCCCTGAAGTTCAAGATGAAGGTTATGCAGCAACAGTCACGCAAAAACTCGAACGTAAAAGTTGCACACAAAACTTGCATGTGCGTGTGTGTGTGCAAGAGAGAGAGTATGAGAGCTTTTTGGCTCTCACGCGCTCGTTCTATGTTAGTCGTGCGCTCTTAGTCTGACGCTCGCTTGAAACATCGCCCACTGCTAACATGTTGCTGTCCAGCAGCTCGCGACATTCGCGTCGTTTTGTTTTGTTTACAGCGTTCGCTTTTTGAATTACCGTTTTATGGGCGTATGTGTGTGTGATTGGTGCTGCCTGCATTTACAATGTGAGCCCCGTACCGTTAGCAATGTCTTTGGCTACGCATTTCTTCTGTTGCCCGCCTTGTGACCCAATTTCATGCCTTCACGTACCCGGCGCTCAGCCGGGAACAGTTGGCAGCGGCTGAGGCTGAGGCAGAGAATAAGGCATGCCTGGCATTAAAGGCATTTGGTTTGCCCACAGATTTTGCAGTCATTCCTTGCGCTTGATTGGCTTTGTGCCCTTTTTTTGTGAGCTATCGCATTTTGAGTGTAAGGCAACAACACTCAATGCAGCATAGGCAGCATAGTCCTAGAGAAAGATTGCGAGAGAGAGAGAGGGGGGAAGGCAGTTACGCAAGGAATTGGATCTCACATATTTGCATAGTGCATGAGGGCGTGCTGCGTATGGCATTTGCTTGCTGCTCGCTTGCTGCCAATTACTTGTCAACATGTCGCGCTCCAGCAGCCACCCAACTAACTGTGATTGATTGTGTGTACGTGAAACTGGCTGTGCGTATATTTATGTGTGTGTGTGTGTCTGCGTGTGTGCGCGTATTGGTATTGTTGTCACTGCGCAACTGACTGGACAGTGAGCTGCCAAGCCTGTAGCCAGGCTGCCAGGCAACTGAAACTAAACAACTAGAAGTACTTTAGAGGGGAGTGTCTGACTAACAAATACCCTGAAGTTACAGATTTCACTTTTCCTTGCCACTACACCATGACTATTGATTGATTTTAACATGAATCGTACGTATATCAGTTTTAGAGCTCTTCAATATCTAGTTAAGCATGCCCTATCCTATCTACATGTACTAAATACAGGGTATGTAAACATGGCCAGCTTGTTGTTATTGTTTTTTGTTGCTTTTTGGTGACATTTCAAAGGAGAAATGCACTTGAAACTGAACTGCCTGAACAGATACTCGAATGAAGTTCTCAACTAGCGCTACGTAACTGTGAAAATGATAAAAGTTTTTCTGGAGCTGGGCGCTATCTTTTCTTAATTTGAGTTGGCCCAGTTAGCAACTTAGTCCAGTCAATGATGTGAACTTTAGAACTTTGATTGGCTAAGCCACACAGCGATACACAAACACACACACGTGCATATACGCTCACATATACACTTAAAGAAAAGTTCAGGATCAAATAAATAGAATTTTGGGAAATATTTGTTTATTTTGTGCGAAATTGATGCTAATTTTATGTGAAAAAACTGAATTTTAATTTGATTAATTCATGATTCAAACAAAGTCAAATATCTTTTTTGAAGTGTAAAATGTTGCCTTGTCTTAGTCAGAGAGATCAGAGTCTTTAGCAAAAACCTGGTGCGTCATTAAAAACATAATCCAGCAGCTGGGCCAACTTAATTTGTGCTTGGAACAGGAGCCAGCAGCCAGGACAGCAACCAGAATACTCCACGGGCTGCTCTAAAGTGCATTTGATGCTAGAGCTGCAACTGAAGCGAGTGGCATTTAAGCTGATAAGCCCTACAGGCCGGGCTTAGGCTAAATGTAAATGTAAAATAGCAAAATAACAGAATGTCAGCTATCTGCAGGGGGCACAAGCAGCAACAACAACAACAGCAACAGCAATGACAATTGTAAGAGCTCTGGCTTCACGTCGTGGCACACAAATCACAGTTACTAATTATGCTTTCATTGCGACTCGGTTTACGCAATCTCTAATCAAATCGGGACAGCGGGACAGGCACCGGAAAAACGTTGGCTAAAAACCAAAGCCAAATGCCAATGTTGCACAGACACGCAAAAGCGAAAAACAGTGGAAAAAAGCGAAATATAAGCAACAACAACAACAACAACAAAACAATATGGTGAAGTTGTGGCTGCGGCTGTGGCAATGGCCATTATCACAGCACACCTGAGCACACATAAATAAACCAGGTCAAAGTTTAAACGCTTTTCCACTGCTCAGCGATGCGCACGTGAAAATTAAACCGAAAAACTGCAAAAAAAAGTTAACTTCAAATGAGCAGCGGCTGTAATGGCTATTAGCATAAGCATAGGCCACATTCAGGTTGGGCAAAAGTAGAAAAAAAAACAGAGTAAAAAGCGAAATTAAGTGATATTTGATAACAGCACAAAGTTTATAATATATTTATACTTTATAGATAAAAATAATTATTCTTGCCATCTATGGCCAGCCTAAAGCACAGCAGAAAAAGCCAACCAGCAGTTTTTAAAGTATTTCAAACTGGCACAATTTGTTCATAATTTGTTTATATTTAATCTAAAATTAGTTTTTATTCCATATATGATTAACCCAGGTATACAATTATAAAGATTATTCACAAATATGTGAAAAATTTCTATCCAAATGCTAAAGTAATGTAAAAAAAAACTAAAATCATTTATAAAATACTTTGATTTCATATAAAAATTAACTTTTTAACTTTTTAATTAATTTTTCTTTCACATATAAACATTAAATATGTTTTCTGATGGCTTTTACCAGCGCCGTATATGGTCACAATGTAGTTTGGCTCACGCTCACAGCACTAATTAGGCGAAATAGCAATAACGAACGAAGTGTAGCATAGTTTAGTGCGCAGACTTTTAATGTGACAGTCGCGATAAAGCGACTCGATACAAATATCTGCTCACGCCCCAAAAATTCAGGTCGCTGAAATAACTTTAATACGTGGCTGGTTGTTGTTGTTGTTGTTGTTTATTTGTCTGCTGCTGTGGCTTGGTTTCAAGGGTGTGACCGCATTTGCACCTGAGCTACGGTCACGAAGACGTTGCCTTGAGTTACGTTTCTAGTTATGGTTGCTGTTGTTGTTGTTGACTGTGGCGCAGTTTAATTAAAGTTCAAGTTTTAGTTGAATTTTCGTTGGTCATATTATTGCTTTATTTACTGAACCATTGCCCAACCTGGTCCCAGGGAATTGAGTAATTTATTTGACGTCCAAGCACTGCAGCTCAATGTGTTGCGCAAGTGGCGTATGCGTGATATTCCTCGTTTAGCTCTTTCACTTTTTACTGAGACTCGTGCAACGCTTGGAATATATTCTATATTTTCTATAGACGATATTTATTTTCCATTTTCAATTTACCTTTTCCTTTGCGTTTTTTAGTCAATCTCATTTCGTTTTCTTAATCCATTTCTTTTGCTTTTGTCTGCCAAGTTTTGTCACGTAAATCAATTAAGCAACGGTGCAGGCTAACTTATCGAATGGCATAAAAAAGTCTCAAACAGGTTTCAGACAAAGGCAATGCACAAAGAGATAAAAAAATTAAAGAGTTTTGCTAGATGAGAGTGACTGGCTTGCCACATGCCCTGTAATCAGTTGTAAATTTGGACACAATCGACAAAGTGTGAAATTCACAGCTGTCAGTTGCTTGCAGATGAAATCACTTCAGGTTAGATAACTTTACTCTTTGCTCAAACTCAATATACCCACTGCTAGTCACTACAGGGTATGTAAATGGTAGAAAATCATCGACAAAGTGTGAAATTCACAGCTGTCAGTTGATTTAAGATGGGTTCACTTCAGATGCCAGCAGCAGACAAATTACAAACATTAAGCCAAAAACTTTAGAAAGTCAAAAAAAGCTTAAACGGAAAAACACATAATATTCCAGTATATAGAATATACATATACACATATATATATATATATACATAATCAGTCTCACTCAATAGACATTGCCACTCCTGTAATGCAGTTCGATTACGGCTCACATTTGCAGCTAATTGGACATTCGTCCAGGTATTCAACTAGCCAACTGTCAGTTTACCTGGCTGGCTAGGCATGTTTGCAACGTTTTTCCATTTTCCAATTTGAAATTCTGTGTTACGGGCATTGCGTGCAGGTCTATTACATACACACCCACACACACGCACTCTAAACGATGATCGATGAGCTGTAGCTTGGCAGCCAGAAATTATGGTCAGAGATAGAGCAACACGCGAATCCATTTTGTCAACCAGCTTATGCCATTTGCATGGCAATTGGTAATTTTCATTTAAATTTATTGACTAATTGCATTCGCACAATAAAAAACAAGTTTCGAGCGCTCGCGAAATGCCAAATAAAATGGTAAATTTATCACGCGTCCAACGCGGCGCATGAGTAATATATATTTGAAATCAATGTTGCAATGTGGCCAAAAAAAATCGAGGAAAAGCCAATTAACAAAAATGCTCAAAGTGTGAACATTTGATTTAATGAGGCAGTGAGAGAGGAGGAAGGGGGGAGGGGGAGGGAGGCTGTGACAGGTTGTAGATTGACCTTTGTGCTCGGGGAGTCAAAGCTGCAGCTGACAGCTGCCAGTTTTATAACTTTTCAATTAGCCAGAAAGTTGGGCGCAAAATTATTTAGTAGGCTAAAAGCTAAAGTGATTATATACTAGATATTTATTTATATATATATATATATATATATATATATATATATATGCTAGGCTATGCACATACAGTAAACGCTCTATTAACGGCCAGCTTGGAGTATCGAGCTAGCTCTTAAGCCCTTATATTTATTTAGCTGCCATCTACTAACTTTATAAAAACAAATACTGTTTCTGCTCGTTCACAAATTGAAAAGAGTATATTGGTTTGGTTTTGAGCAATGTCCGCCTGTGCGTGCAATTTCTTTAAAATGTTCTAATTCAAGAAGTTTTCCCAACTCTAGCTCAACTTAAGCTTTAGCATTTTCCTCATACAAATGTGTTTATAAATCATAAACAATTTATAGCAGTGTACAGACTTGTTTGTGCTGCTTATTATGTTGGCCAAAGTTATGGGCAGCTAATTACCCGGCATACAAAAAAGTGCCAACAAGGTGGGAAACGCTTGCAAAGCAGAACTTTGAGTAACTGTTGCTTGCTTAAAGGATATCCTGTCTATGCTGTTTGCCTTTCAGTGCAGCACACACACACACGCACACACATAATTGCGTTATATGCTGTGTGTGTGTCTTGCATAATCGCAAAAGCAAGCAACGGAAACAACTTGTTGCAACTACAACAACTAAGCATTGTGTGTGGGTGTGTGTGCGTTGCTCTGTTTGCTACAACAAAAGCAAGGTACAGGTGTTGAGTGTAGCGCTCAGCACACGTTATAAATAATTTATGTTCTTTGCAGAGCAGGTGTACAAAAATTCATTTCACCTCCCTCTGGCACTTTGCGCGCTCCACCCAAAATCCTTGGAAAGTGCACAAGAAAATTTCAATTTCAACATTTGCTTAAATTTGAAAACTAAATTCTTCTCTGGACAAGTTAACCTAATAAAAAAGTAAACAATTTCACAGCCTTCAGTCCACTTGCAGGCCACATCCAATCAGCACATCATAATTCAATTAAATTTGTTTAATTGCTTGTGCATTTTGCAAATAATAAATCGTGGTTTTTGTGTTTTGCATGAAAGGACCCGCAGCTGTGCTTCAATCGAAATGGCAGAACAAAGGCCATAAGCACTTTTACATATTGTAAAATAAAACAAAGCCCAATTGTTAACGTGCACAAAACATACGTGTGTGCAGCAAACAAAAACAATGCGAAAACAGAACAAACAAATGAAACACCGGATGCCATTGCGAATGCCATGCCCAAATGGGATGCTGTACAGTTATTTTGTTTTTCTTTTTTTTTTTTTGGAGGCGCGATGGGGCGTGGTAATTGAAATGGCGCGCTGCGCACAGCGAGTGCCAGTGCCAGTGCCGTTGCCGTTGCCGTTTCCGCTAAGCACAGGCAATCAGACATAGGCACGGCCAACACCAAACCTAAAACCAAAACCCAGCCAACCGCCCAGTTAGCCAGCGAGGCGAGCTCCCCCGATCTGGTCCTAAAGCAAATCAAACTCAAGGACAACGCGCGCCACAATTTCAAACAATGTAACAAGGGACGCGTAACAAGAATTTAACATTAACTGTGACTGACTAGTTTATACCCTATACACACTTGCTCAATATATAATATGAAAGATTTATTGCTCGAACCAACCTGTATGTTTGTATCGATGTTGTATGTAATATATCGATGTATTGACAGGATCAGCAGCTATCGTTAAATATCGATATATAGCAAGAAAACTTTTCAAGTCTAGCTTCTAAACGATGTATTTGCATAAAGAACACCAGTCACCCGTAACCGACCAAATCAACCAAGGCTGTTGGCGCTGTCACCCTTCCGCATACAAAATTCAACATAACCATCTTTGGAAATTTTTCACTGAGTAGCGAACGCAATGCCAAAGCGCGCAGCCTGTTCATTTTGCAATTTCCAAACAGCTGCCAATGCTTTTCCCGGCCACCGTTGTTTCTATGACGTCCTGTGGCCGTGATAAGCCTTTGCCTTTTGTTTTAGCAGGACGCCGCGAATTGTGATGGTGTTCCATGCGGCGCCCTTTTTTAATGGACAGCCATTAGACGCATTTCTTAGTGTTAGCACAACATAAAAGCAAAAAAACAAAGCGCAGTTACTTACGTGACGTGCATGTTGGGGATTAGCGCATGCACCGAGGATTAAAAATCCGTGTTTGACTCTTAAATTGTTAAATTAATGTGTACCAATCAAATGTACCATTTTATAACGGGTACGAGCTCAATATGTGGCAAATTTGAGTAAATAACCAATTTGCAATAATATTATAATAATAAAATTGTTAAACGTGAAAAGCTTACATATTTTTAATTATAGAAAATGTCTTTAATACCTTTCAGCATGACGATGAATAAATTAATTAATCACACGCGTATATGCTTTTAGATTGTACTTTGATAAAGTTGAGAGTGGATATGAGTTCAATTTGATATTAAAATATTTTCTTGAAACGGTCGGTCTGCGAATCGACTGGGAAATATCCGATATATAAGTGCGATCTAATTTAAATATTAACAGCGGCTAGCGCAGGGCTGCAACACAAAGTACATTCAAACAGGTAGCAAGTGACAACAGTGTTGAGAAAGATGGTAAGAACAGCTGATGCGACCTTTCTTCTCTCTATTTTTGTTATTTTTCGTAATATATATTTAATTTTGTAATGCGACGATTTATTAGCGTGTTTGGTAAAGAAAAATGCAAAATAATTGGCATGATACATGTGGATGCGCTGCCAGGTGAATGCAGCCGAAAAAACCTCACTGAAAAACGATTTTAATATAAGAAAATTCAAATTAAGGCACACCTCGCTATGCCGGCAACTGGAATCAGACCATTGAGAAGGCCAAACACGAGGCAGAGCTGTATAGAAGACAGCAAATGGCAAGCAGACAATGATATAATATATGCAATAATATAATCTATTATGCCGCTTTGTACAGGATGCTGTGCTAATCGAGAATATGCATGACATACCCTATGTGCAGGATCATCACCTAGGTGCTGAAATAGTTTCGTGTATGACAAGGCTGTCTCTGGCAGTGCGCGATATACTGCCAAAGAAGACGCCTTGTGGCGTGCAAGTGCTAGCCTGTGGCAACAAACAAGCCCTGGCCATAGCTAAGGCCTGCCAGCTCCAGTTCATACGCGCCGAAGGCTTTGTCTTCGGTCATGTCGCCGATGAAGGCTATACGGATGCATGTGCCGGCCAGCTGTTGCGCTATCGAAAACAAATTGATGCAGAGAATGTGCTTATCTTTACGGATCTCAAGAAGAAACATAGCTCACACGCCATTACAGCAGACGTAAGCCTGCTGGAAACAGCTCATGCTGCGGAATTCTTTCTCACCGATGGAATTATTGTCACGGGCACAGCAACGGGTCAGGCGGCTAGTCAGACAGATGTGCAGGCGTTAGCCGGCCAGCTGAAGGTGCCACTCATAATAGGCTCGGGTGTAACCAAGGATAACATAAGTCAATATTACACCGATGCACAAGCTGTGATCATTGGCTCTCACTTCAAGCACGACGGCGACTGGCAGCAGGATATCGAAGAGCGGACCGTGGAGGGATTTATGAGCAGGATTAGGGAACTGCGACGCGCCAGCTAACAGCTTGAGTTGATGTAGTAAATGCTTTTATTATGAATTAGATCAGTGATATGATGTGTGACAATATATTTTCTAATTCTAAAAGAGATTGGCAAAAAAGTCATAAATACGTTCCCTTAGCGAAGGAGACTTCATGGCTTCTGCATTGCTTCCACTGCTGGGGAATACAAAGGGCTTCTGCTCATACGCACCTAGCGCATCATCAAACTTGACGCGCTTCTTCTGGGGAACAGCATACAAGGCATCCTCCTCAGTTGATCTTAGAGTCTGTTCGGGTGTTGTCCAGCCACCCCCGACGCCGCCACTTTTTTGACTGCCTCCACTCGAGCGCAATGGAAAGAGCACATCACGAAAGTTGCCATCGCCCATGTCCGCATCAAACAGATCCTCACGCTTGATGGCCGTGGGTATTGTATTGTCCACGTTGTGAGCACGGAAATATGACTTCGAGTCGGAGTAGCGACTGGCAAAACCATAACTAGGATCCGAATCAAGTGTCTGGCTGTTAGTCGGCTTGCTACGCTTCAATATGCTACGCAAGTTGTTGGTCTTATCGCCGCCGCCTGTGGCAATCATTTTGTATAGCTTGGAGATGCGATTCTCCTTGCTAGCGGACAGGTGCTCCTCTTTGATACGCAGCTGCACGGTGGGCGGCGGTGGCGCAGGACGCTTCACAGTCACGGACAAAGTGGACGTGGACGGTTGTGGCATTTGCTGCGAGTACTTGCGCTTGCGTGGGAAGCAAATGTGATTACCCATTGACTCATTGCCCTCCTCATCAGAATCCGTGCTGCGATTCTTGTTGCGAAAAACAGTCTCATAATCCTGTAAAGCAAACCGATTATAAAGCTGTCACAGCTGAAATTTCTATTACTCACGCATTTGCGCTTGTTGGGACTCAGTACATAGTCGGCACCAAATTTCTTCATATCCTTTTTGCGGATGGGCGTACGTTTGCTGGAATCTTTGCGCAATGTCTTGCGGCACTGCACATGCAGGTCGATGGCATCCCGTATGAAGCCCACCCAGGTGCGTGACACCTGTAGATCATCGCAGCCAAAGATGATGCCATCGCTCTGGCAGCTCAACTTGAAATTTCCGGGCATCATTTCATAAACTTTGCACTTCTTTAGTGGAAAAATGCAACAGCATTCGAGCGAGTTCTCCACTTGGGTGTTAGGCGTACGTTCCTTGATCACCTTGCAATACATAAATATGTCCGACATGAGCACACAATACCGCTTGATCGGCTGCCCTTTGTGCGTAATCTTGTAGAGCATGCCCTCCTTGATGACACGTCGCGAAGGCTTCACAATGTTGGGCGTGCGGTTGACAAGCGAATTCTGGAGATGTATCAAATACTGGGTTATTTCCTGCTCCTCCACGCAGGCATTAATGTGTGAGGCCGTTGCCTCGATCTCCTTGACAGATTCTGTTAAAGAAAACGTTGAAATCATCTGCGGAAATTGTTATTAATTCAGAAGTTACCCTTCAGGAGCTTATAGTCCGCATCGGCTGGACTGGTGTAGAGCAGCACCTGTTCCAGCAGCAACTTGTAGCGTGGCACTCTCTGTATGGGCACAATCATCAAGGAATTTAGCTTACGCTGCACCTCCGGTCGGCTCTCATTCTCCTCCAGAAATTTGCGAAAAACTGGATTCTTGCTAATCAGATCTTGTAATATGAACAATGCACCACGGTAGTCAAACGCATAAACAGAGTAGAGTTTGAAGAATGGAGCCATCTTGAGGAACGCATGTGCCACATTCTCCATATTGGCTTCCAGCTCGCGTAGGAACTCGCCATTCAAATTGTGTATCATCTCGATTTGACCAAAAAGTGCTGTATGATTGGCGGCATCGATGATAGCCTGTTCCTTGAGCGGGCGCACAAAGTATTTCATTAGCAGCTCCAGCTGCTCCAAGTAGGATTTCTCCGACGTGATAATCTCTTCTACTGCCTGCAGACGGAAGCCGATGCGTTTGCCTGCTTCCGGATTGGGTGAACCAATGGGGCTGCTGGAGTTGCTGTCCAGCATAGAACACACTGATAGAGACAAAGACACAAATTAGAAGGATTGTTTTGTGTTTGGCTTGGGCACGCCCCTTCGCTTACCTTTTTTACGCGACTTGGCTGTCAAAAGGTTTCGCTCTTGCAAAACCTGACGTAGCTCGCGGCTAAAACTGAGCGGCGTGTGCGGCGAGCATGCAACACCTTGGGTGTGGCTCTTTTGTTTTGGCGTAAACATTTTCACCTCAAATTTTCCGCAACACGACGAAAAAGTTAATGCAACGCGACGCCAACTGCAACACCTGCTGGCGGCTGTGTTTGAAAATTGCCATTCACTGGTAATGTCAACAAATGTCTTATCGGTATCGATTAAAATGCAGCAAAAACAGCCAGCTCTCACTTGTATCGAAACAACGCAAGTTAATTTACCTCATGCGATATAGAAGAGAAACGAACGAGCACAACGAGCACAAAGAGATATCTATCGTGGGTTTATGCCTGAAGCAGGTAGTAAAGTAATTTTAGTTTGGCGCCACATGTAAACTCACTCATTATTCAGCCATACAGCAGGTAGTGGAATTTGAGTATGGCGCGAAAATGCAACGAGCAAAGAGTATGACAAGGTCTACCGCTCTCAAGCATTAGTCAGCCTACACCAGGTAGTTGAATAAATGCTTGTGTTCTTAGTTTAACTTTGGAGCTTCGAGTAGAACAACCACTAAACCGATCCATAGCCCATTTGTTTAATAATTATTGTTCGTTTTAGTAGTTCAGATTTGGCGCCACAACTGGAATTAAACAAATGAACTATGAACTACATTAACTAGTTCACTCTTTAAATTTAGTAACTGCAGCCATGGTTCTGTAGTGACTGCATCAACAATTATTTTTATACGTGTTCATAGCCCAATTATATGTTTTAAACTTTTATTTGAATGCACCCCATACAATGCACGGAAAGCTGAGTGAACTGGAACAACGTATTGCTGCGCGGCTCAACGAAAAGATCGGCAAAGATGCCAATCAGCTGCATCGAGCTGCTCTGCTCGTAGATGATTCCAAGCAACGTTTGCAATCGATCAGCCAGAACGTGAGTACAAATACTAATATTGCAGCATATATAATTGCTTTAGCCTTTCAGCTCAACTATGAAGAACCACTTAACGTGTCCAGCTACAAGTCAGCGCTCCAATGCCAGCAGCAGGTCTGCGAGAGCATCGACTTCGAGCTGGAGAAACTTTCGCAATTCAGCGCGAAACTGAAACAGAAGCTGAAGGAGTGTCAGCCGGCTCTGGAGGGCGTCGCAGAGGATCTGCAGCAGGTTCGACAGCTACAAAATGTGACACAATACTTGCGCCTTGTACAAGATATACAAGAGATCAGCGCAGCCTTAGGTGGCGCCATCAATGGTAAAGACGAGGCTAAGCTGGTCAACATCTATCTAACGCTATACGAGGGAAATGACTGCGAGCACAGTGTGGTGGGTCGATTGCAGGCAGTGCAAGCCAATCATCTTAAGTCCTACGCTGAATCCACAGCCATCTATTGGCACAAGCTGCTACTGCAACGTCTCTCTAGCGAGTTTGAGGCTGTGCTCAAGGCGATGCGCTGGGCGCATTTGGAACAGCAGTCGGTTAACTATTCGCCCAGTCGTGACACTGCCAAGGCGCAACTGCTCGCCGAATATATGTTCCTCATCAAATCACCAGCTGAGGAGCATGCTAAGCTGCAGACAATCACCTCCAGCATTGTGTGCCCGCCCATTAGTCAGGTGGTTCAGCTGCTGTTGGCTCCGTATCGCCAGCGTTTCATGTTCCATTTCACAGGAACGCGGCAAACGAATCGATTGGACAAGCCCGAATGGTTCTACACGCAGATCTTAAACTGGGGCAAACAAACGCATTTCTTTGTGGGAAAAACGTTTCAGCCAGCGGCCATGAAGGCGGGCAAATTGGACTATAATCTTAGAGTAAATCGAATCGATAATTTAATTTCCTGTAATCCATACTAAATGATTGTCTATTCTAGCTGGAATTCATGCGAGGCCTGGTGCAGTTGACTATTGAAAAGCTGGCCGCGGATATTGAGCAAATTGCGCAGGATGAGAATCTGTTTGCTCATCTGCTGGATGAGACGCTAGCCTTTGAGGCAGAGCTGCGTGAGACCTTCGGCTATCCGGCTAGCTTTCCCAGCGCCATTTCCGTGCTCACTCAGCCAATGTATTTGCTTCGGTGGATATCGCTAGAGGAGCAATGTAAATTGTTACGTAGAATAGGCTTAGCAAATTATGTTTAATTTTTGGTTGTTTTCAGTTTGCGCAGAGAAAATGGATCAAATATTGCAGGCGGAGACGCCGTTTCAGCTAATTGATCCTAATACCTATGAGGATGATCTAAAGATACCGAAATGTGCCGATCAGTTTATGCGCCTGCTGGACGCCATTAAGGATCGTTATTATGCGCTCATACAGCCCGGCCATCAGTTGCAATTCCTTCAACTGCAGTTGGAGCTAATTGACAGCTTTCGACGGCGACTCGTACAGCTGCACAGCAGTGGAGCTGTGGCCAGCCTGCCCGTACTGAATGCCATCAATTACTTGATTATGGTGCTGCGTGAATGGGGTGAAAATGTGCACTATTTGCATTTGCATGCCGCGCTGGCTGGGCCAAATGCCAGTGAAATCAATTCGGTGTTCGAACATCCCGTCGCCGAGCTGGAGCACTGGGCACGCCAGCTAATGAAGAATCTGGCCAACAAGGCAGTGAACGAGATGAAGGCAAAGTCAATGAACTATCGACACGACTGCTGGCCCAGCATGCCCGAGCAGAATAGCCGCGAACCTTTCATACTCTCGCCCAGTGGCGGGGAAATGTTCCAAGTTTTAGTCACGCTTTTGCACAATTTGGAACGTGAACTGTCCTCCAATTTGTTTAATCAGACGCTGCGTCTAATGGCCCAGCAGATCGACGACTTCATACTGGAGAATATGGTATTAAATACGAGGTTCTCAACTGCAGGTGCTGCCCAATTCAATTACGATATGACGCTGCTCTTTGCGCTCTTCGGTCAATACACACGACGGCCCGAGCTGCTCTTCAAGCGGTGAGTCATGACCGCTTCGTAGTCGTCATTCAAGCTCTTGCTAAATATGATATTTATTTAAATCATTATATCGTTATATTTCAGCATTCATGACGCTGGCAAATTGCTGACAGCGGCAAGGGGCACAGCTTTACTGCTGCTCGAGACTTTGCGCGGCGGGCAAACGGCAGAGGAGAAGACGAAGCCACTGCATGAGCTCCGCGTGCTCGGCCTGGACAGCAAACAATGCATCGAGGTGCTCGAACGACGGACAGACATTAAAATGTTTTAAATAAAGCAAACGTGGAACTTTTTCTACAAACTGCGAAGCAAAACGTTGTGATCGATTCGGGCAATGCCTACATAGAGCATTCGAAAATGTGGGTTGACTTTCAGATAAGGCAATTACACATTGAATTAGCATTATTAGCATAAGCTTTAAAGCGTAATATAAGTTGATAGCATTTAAAGTTTCTCTGCTAATAAGTTTTTGATTGGAAAAACTTAATTGTTAGCTAATGCCGAATGCCTTTGTATATATTTTTGGGAATATGATTGTTAAAGCCAGTTCTGAGCTATGGACAATGTTTGTCAATTGGCTCTAGAACTTATATATATATATATATTACTATCAATGAACTTTTGTTACTCTAGAGCAGATTATTATTTCTATCAAGTATTCATATGTTCACTTCTGGGGTTCAACCACAGAGTTTTTGATTGATAAACTTAGATACTATATAGTAAAAAATTGATTACACAAAATAATTGAATTAAACTAGGAAATAATATAGTTCCATATGCTAACCAGTTGTCAGTAATATATTTATCTCATTCTTATATAGTTACCATAGCCACTATCGGTCAACACTTGAAAGTTTATGGAAAAGTTCTTTATTATTTCAGCTATGCTGACCTGATTCAACAATTGCAATCTTGTCTATACTTCCAATATAGTATATGTAGAAGTCTGCTTTAACTCACATTTCTAATGGGAACAATCAGTAAAATGAGCTTTATCATCTAGCAGGCGTATGACTAATGTGGACTTTGTGTAAACAGACTTTCGTCAGTTCCCTAGGTAATATATATAGATATAATTTCTCTTCTTTAAAAATATTTCCCCAGACCTCTACATTCCAGTTCCCAGGAAGTAAACCAATTCAAGAAAACAACAATCAATTTAGCTATACCGTTATCAACATACATATATATTTATACATATATATATCTTTTTTGCTATACAATATGGGAGTGTAAGAAATATTAGTGAATTGAAAAGACAATTATATGGAATATCAGTGATTTATTGTTAAACATTTTTACTTAAACAGAGATTTTATTTAATTTAAAATTTGTAAAACATGTACACAAAAGATTAACATGCAGTAATTGTATTAATAATAAATCGCTCTAAAAATACATAAATGTAATATATATATAATATGTAAATCTGTCTGTGTGTGTGTGTACTTTCTTTTTGACAAACAATTCCGATTAGTAAATACCTAGCGATACACTGTTCGCTCATCACATTGGCAAAGATCAACATAGACCCGTCTTTTCACAGAGTTTGTAAAAATGAGACCCGCATTTGGGGCCCTTGAATAAGCAAATTAATAATAAAAAGAATTATCGCAAGGCGGCCCTTCCATACAGGATGCTGGCCTATTGTAATTCCTTATTCAAAATTCTGATAATTGGCCGAATTGATAAATGACGCCCGTTGAGCTGGGCTCATGTTGAGATTGCCGCGATGCTTCTTGTCATAAGCCCAGATCACGCTGGTGGCTATTAGGGCAAGTGTTAGCCAGCCCATGAAGAATAGCTGCACCCAGGTATGATCGTCTTTGCTCTGATCGGCTATGATGCCAGCGATAATGGTGATGACAGCCAGGCCGAGATTCTGTACGGATTGACAAAAGCCGTAGGCGGTGCCCAGTTGATATTCGGGAATGATGAGCGCTACCAAGGGCCAGAGACTGGCAGCCAACATGGAATATGATAAGCCCATTATAATCATGCCCACATAGGGTGTCACTTGGGTAAACGTGAGCAGCAGATGTGCCGCAATCGTTGTGATCGTAGCCGTCATCACCCAGGTGACATTCCGGCCCAGTTTGTCGATGATGAAGCCAAAGATAGGCGAAGACACTGCAGCAATTAGATAGACCAGCGAGTCGACAGTGTTTGCCTCCGCCTCCGTATAGCCGAAGCGATCCATGAAGAACTTCTGGCCGAGCGCAATAAATGGAAAGATGGCCACATAATAGGCAACACAAATGATCGAGACCATCCAGTAGGGCGCCTTGAATGTGAAAACATCCGTTAGCTTGGGTATTTCCCCGGAGGGATTATTGTTGCGCTGTGTGATCCGTTCCGCCCGCTTGTCCATCCAGCCCAGCACGAGGGCACACATCAGCGACATTACACAGGTGACCGTGGCCAGCAACAGTACGACGCCAAGGCCACGATATCCCTCATAGAACTTGCTCACATAGTTATAGATCGGTTGCATGACCCAAAAGTTGACGGTGCTGCCAAATCGAGCAACTGAGAGCTGCAGACCGAACACCATGTTCAACTCCTTGCCCTTGAACCAGAGCACAGCATAACTGTTCTGTGCCACTGCTAACGATTCGGCGCCAATGCCAAAGATGAATCGGCCGAGTATCATTAGCCAAAAGGTGTTAAAAAGCGCTCCGCTGGCAAAGATTAGCTGACCCACCAGCAAGATAAGCATATAGATAATCGTGCCCAGACGTATACCAAATAGACGATCAATCAGAAATCCACCTACGAAGCAGAGTACGACATTGGGCCACGAGTAGATCGAGTAGATGAGCGTAAACTGTGTCGCACTCAGATCCAACTCCCTCTTGAAGACCGATTGCAAGGCGCCCGGATTATCGTAACAAAAGTACGAGCCGAAGCCGAGCAGGCACATAAATACCAGCGCCTGGAATCGATGACAGGTGCTCGTTGGCATGCAACAGCCGCCGGAGGGTAGAGCCAACTCATTATCCTGGCGTCCACGATCCGCGCTCGGAGTCTCCTCGTTGACTGCCAACTCCTCGTTGTCCACGATGCGTTCCTCGTCCTCCCGAGCCATGACTAAGCGGCTCGATAGACACAATTGCACTGAATGGATAAATAATGATCCGTCTCTGACTGCGCACAAAAGGGCGTTTTTTAAAAACAAAAACAAAAGTTGATATCGAAATTTGTTTTCGTTATTCGCAGATTTCTGTAAAAGAAAACAAAAAATTACCTATGCTGTCGAAGGCCAAATACCCTAACAGGCATTATTTGCATATTTAAATCTAACTCCTATTCAATTGATTTTGTGAGAGATTGTTAGTATTGTTCTTATACTTTAGTATTATTATTTATAACTTTGATTTTACTTTATAATATTATATATAAATATTACATTTCAATATAAATTTCCGATATTTCATATACTTCATATCATACTCAGCATTCTTTCTTTTGACAGTGTGTATAAATGCCGTTGTATCTGGTTACGGTCTCTAACACCCACACACACAAACAAACAATTTTAGTTGCGATTGTATGTGTTCGTGTATTTTTCAACTCTTTTGCTTTGTCTGTTTGTTATCGCATTCGTTTATATTGTTTTTGCTGTACTCTGTACTCTTCTCTTTGTCTATAGTTTTGATACTTGTTATTGTGTGCGTTGTAGTTTACGCATAAGTTTTTCTTACATTCTCTTATCACTTATTTAGTGCTGCACTTACATCGATTGCTTCTCTGTTTTAAATCATACACACAACACACTTAATTCGCAAAACATTGACTGTTATGCACCTGAACTTTATTAGCGTTCAAATAAAACTAAATTCGATTTTCAATTCTCTCCTACGCTGTGCGCTAATTAACGTTAATTACTTATGACATGAATATAACCGTTACGGTTACCGAGTACTTGTAAGCCAGGGTTACAAAATATAATTCATATATAAACAAATATTGTTATGAAAAGGCATTAGTTCTCTTATGTTAATTTAAAAAAAATACATAAATGTCGATTTTATTGTTATTTTTAGCATTTGTCAGCTTTGTGAATATCTAAAGTTGTATTTAACTTGTGCATCCACGTTCATTTCTTGTGCAACCCTGGCCAGCATTGGCGTTTCATCACCTTTATGTTGTTTAGCCGCTAATTGTTGCACATAGAAAATGTATTTAATTATATAATCGCGCTAAACTCAGGTAAACACGGTAATGGCATCTATTGATACTAGCAAGCGCAAACCCCGACGCACACAAGGTACACCATCCTATCAGTATCGTAATCGTTTTGCCTGCGCTATTCTGGCGGTCGGTACGGTGCTCTTCGGTCTTTGGAGGCAAGTAGAAGGCTGCAAAATACTGTGCCGCATTGCTGATCAACTTGCAAACGTTCAACTAATTTATATATTTCCTTTCCAGTCTGACGCCCATGCAACGCATTGTCAACGAAAGGCTGTACAAGGATCTGGCCACAGTCACCGAAGAGGAGAAGGATCGTAAGGCCTTGTTCGAATTTGCTGCCCCGCGTCCTGGCAAATACATCCGACAGGCCATTGATGAGGGCGAGCATTTGCGTACGGAACGTTAAGAAGATAATATAAATAACATAAATATATAAATGCAAAATGGACGGACGAACACGGCGAGCAAACTTTCAGAAACTACAAACCGCGAACTCCAAGCAGCGGTAGGTCGGGCTATGGAACCTCAATTAGTTGTGTTTCAGTTTACTAATAAAATGTTCTAGTTGTACTAAAACTCTTGTTTCTTTTACTACTTTAAGCTCCAGTACGGCAAGCACGGTGCCAATGACATTATCCGAGTATTTCGATCATGCTGAGAGTCCGAGCAATACTCTAGCACCCGAGGCCGCGGGACAGGAGCCACTCTTTGCAGAGCCCAGTAAGAAGCGGACACGAGGGAGCCACGAGGATAAGCCTGCTGCTGTGGCTAAGCCCAAGAAAGCGCCTAAGCTGAAAAGCAGTGCAACTCAGAAAAGAGCTCGGGGCGGCGGACGCAGCAAGCAGCCCAGCATAAGCAACTTTCTACGCAACGAGCAGCTCTTCTCAGAGGTCACAGCACAGCACTGCATGGCAGACAACTTTAGTCCCGATGACATTGAAATGGCGTTGGCCTTGTCCAAATCAGAAGCAGAGAAACATGGACGACTACGTCTGCAGGATACGGAAGACGAGCGGGAGGAAGTGGTTAATCTTATTGATGATACAGCGCATCAATCAACCGATAATATACGACGCAAGCTGCAAAAATATGGCTTTCGTACGGCTGCTAAGGAGGGTGAGTCAATCAAGCAACAAAGAATGCTTCAAAAATCCTAATTAACTACTTTTTCTAGAATATAATGTGCTTACCTTTGCTGCCTTGCCAACACGTGGCAAACGCTGCAAATGGGCAAATAAATTTACGCCCCTTACACTACGCAATCCGGCAGAGCAGCTGAAAAAGTTGCAGGCCAAGGTAGATGCTCTAATGAAGCAACAGGTGCGCACCAAGCTGCCAAGCGCAGAACTTCGAATGCCATTCGAGTTGATCAGCAAACGTCTGCTTCAATTGGAAGCCAAAGCTGAGCGATGTATTGTCCATGAACCAAGCGAAGAGTCCCTCACAAATTTATCTGAATATTATGTGCAGGATTTAATCGAAATCAGTCGTACACCTGCGCACCATTTGCTGAAGAACTGGGCAGTTATACCTGGACGAGATTTATCGCCGAAGCCAGAAGGTGCTGCTGGCTTGCGTAGAAAGCAGCAATTGGAACGGGTCTACGAAGAGCTAGAGGCGCATTTTGGTTCAGCTGCTGAGCAGCAAGAATTGGATGAGCTGGAAAAGCTGGTGGCAGACAATATGATACAGGATAATAGCCAAACGTTAGCTGATGTTGCTGAGCAGGATCAAACCCTACTGGCAGTTGAAAGAAGTGAAATTCGAACTGAAAATGTAATACAGGAGCAGAGCGAAGTGGCAGAGGCCGAAGTGAAAATCACGTTAAGCGAGGCGAGTCCTTTAAAGGAGCCGCCAGACAAGCGAGCCAAGATGATGCAAAAAGCTGAGGAGTTAAGTAATGATAAGGAGAACACACAACCCACTTCGTCGGCTCTACTTAGTTTGCCCACGCAAACCACACGCTGCACTTCACCCGATCTATTTGCGGATTCGGATGAGGATGATGAAAAGACGACATCAGCCACAGGCAGCGCAGCTATTGAGATGCACAACTTTTCTATGAAGGTCTACAAGAACATAAGCACAACCGATATAAATAGCTATGAAGTCTATTCCAGTGATGAAGGTAAAGCAATGGAATCAAACAGAATAGAATTTTTAATAAAAATGAATTTGTTTCAGTGAAGACTGTAAAAGATGCTAAAGCGGAGCACGAAACTGTTGAAAGTAAGCATTATCCATTCTTCATTTGAATTCTAATGATGCTAAAGTATATTTTGGACTTTTCTACACAGATAACTTTATAGATTTGACACAGAAGTCAGATTCATCCGATGCCGCAGTGGAAACCACCTCAAGTAAATCTTTTTTCGAGCAACACATTTTTCCGCAAAGCCCAACCATAAACTTCGATAATGATATTGAGTTATACGAACAGCCGGAACATTGTGAAATCTCTGATGAATTGTATGCCAAATATGGCAGACCATCAAGGCAGACTAAAGCAGACTCAACGGATCATTCCTTTAAAATAAGCACCGCTACAGCTTCTCCTGTTGACACAGACTCAACGCTCAGCTTTAGTCACTTGGAAAATACCAAAGTTGCCTTCAGTTTAACGCAATCGCCAGGACAGCTGGAGGCCAGCTTCAAGAGTCCTTTGAGTCGACGTAGCAACTCCTTTGCTGATAAGCCCATTTCGCCATTTACTACTCCACTGAGTCACTCAAATGCCGCGAGCATTGACTTAACGCAAGACAGTGGCGATGATAATGATGATGATGCTGATGATGATGATGATGCTGGTGTTCTGCTCTCTGATGATGAAATCAACTATTCGATTTGGAAGGCGGGCAAACCATCAGATCAGCAGCTAAGCAGTGACAGCAGCGACAGTGGCAGCACTCATAGTTCGCCTTTGAAAAAGACTAAAAGTGTGCCTTTTTTTAAGACTATGGATGATTTGGATGCTTATTTGGATAGCTGCGCGGCGACATCCAGCAACTCACGCTCTCCAAACAAGAGCGCATTGAGCAAAGAACGCGCTGAGTTTGGCATAATGGATGCAGCAATCTCTCAACCGTTTACACTTTCTCAGCTTCAGAGTACGCAAGCGAAAGCTGACTCACCGCGGGGTTCTGTTGACTGGACGGATGCATCCTTTCTGGACACGCCTCCGGAGTCGCGCATAAAACCTTTCTCCAGCAGCAGCACTAACAAATTTAAAGAGCTGCTCAACGAAGTCTCTGAATCAGCTGAGGATTTCGATGAATTCGATCGTATGGTGTTTCAATCAGACGGTAAGGATGCAGCCAATGATGTGCCTAGTGGCCTGGATCGCCTGCTGCTGGGTGAGATCAATATAGACAATTTGCCAGAGTCTGTGCCCTCCTCTGCGCCATCTGTGCCACCTGTGGAACCAACTACTCCACTTGCTGCTGACCAATTGGAGGTGAATGGTCAGGTGTACAATGTGCGCATCTGTAAATCACCTAAGCCAGACTTTGTTCTCATGACAGAGTCTGAGCTAATGCAGCAGCTGTACAACTATGGCATTAAACCTCTGAAACGTAAACAGGCTGTCAAACTGCTGGAATATATATATAATCAGACGCATCCCATTATGCTGCCGCTTGCAGAGGAGCCGCAACAGCCACTGCCACTGCCGCGCTCAAAATCGACGCCAGTCACCGGAGGCAAAGGCAAATCTACCCACGTTCGGCTGCTTCAGGCAGACAGCACCGATTGCCTCACGCCTGCCGAGGCTGACTACCAACCGAGTCTCAAGTTTCGTGATGCCTCTGGATCGGAGCTGTTGCGTTTCTCACAGTCCAACCCGGTAGAGCTCTGCGATGAATTCGAGTTCTACGTGCTGCAGACGAATGTCACCAAGAAGACGCCACAGCCGCTGTTGCCACTACACATAGCCTGGCACAATTTGCTCTGCGCCAATCCCAGCCTGCATGAAAGTGTGCTAATGTTTGAGCCCATCGACTTACAGGACATCTATCTATATCTGAAGCAGCTGGGTCATCGCTACGACCCCAAGGATCTCAAGTGCTTCTTTGACAGACGCTGCATCATCTTCCGCTATGAGCTGGCACCGCCCAGCAATCCGACTCAACGCCACATTCGAAAACCCAAGTCCAAAAAGCCCAGTGGAAAATCCTAGAAACTTAGCTTTATCTCTAGATATTTGTATTATATTAAACCATGCTTAGTTATTCTTCATTGCTACATTTATTAAGTCTTTAAATGTAAATCTTGTTTAAGCAATTGTTGCTTGGGCCATTTTGCCTAACTGTAATTATGAAACACTGAATTTTTTTTATCTATTAATTTTTTTTAACAAATTTCGAAATATACGAATCGTTTGTTGCGCTAAAAATGTATATTAGCAATCAATCCATCGATGACAACCTCCATCACGTGATCCACGTTGGGCGTAGGCAACAGATCATCCATCATACAAATTTCATTTTTGGTATATTTGTCGATATTCACGAAACGCGACTTGGCTTTCTTCCTTTTCAAAAACACTTCACATTTTTCGGCCATTATCTCATTAAATTCCAGATCCATTTCGAGGTCCGTTATGGGATCAGTTAGAAACTGGTGACACGTAAGAAAGGTCTCCAGGACATTCATCTTAATAACGGTAGGGAAATAGAAAAACTTTCAATTTTTTTTTTGAAAATATTTTCGAAGCAGTTCGGAACTTAGTCACACATAAAGTGTCAAAAGTTATATTTGGAGAGTGTATATAACATACGAAATTTGTGGAACAACATTGTTTAACATAAAAGTGCTTAATATATAATATTAATTAAAATATGAGTGCATAAAGTTGTTTTGGTTTTGACAATTCGTTAGTAAAACTGCAATTAGAGAGATAGAATTTGCTTGCATACATATTGCTTATATATGCTAGCTAGTATGCTTAGGAGATACTGTTTCAGACATATTCTAAATTGCCTCTATTGATTTAACATTACAATGTTAAATTTAAAAATTAATTAAAAGAGTTCGTTACTAACAGTGCCGATTGTATGAGTTATCGATAAGGTAGTGCTTTAAGTATCGCAACATCGTGACGACGACTTATCGATATGCTGTTCACATATCTAGCTGAAATCGTGAGCAAATTTTTTGTTTCAGCACAAAAAACTAAAGCAAAGCCTACCTAAATCGTCGTGCTAATATAATAACAATAACAACAAGTGTTTGGGCCCAGTGATTAAAAGTGACCAAAACATATAGAAAAGGAACTGAAAGAACAGCAAAGTGCAGTGTGGTGTGTGGTGCGTAAACCAGACAAGCTGAGAGTGAGTGCATAATTTACAGTTGGCCTTCCGCTGCGCAACAACAAAGGCATCGTGAACGACGACCCACACGCTTACGCACACACTGACGCACTCGCACACACACCATTACAGTGTGAAACGGGCGTTTGTACATATGCATATATGCGCATAGATTGCGATACCTGTGATTGTGTGTTGTTTGTCACCAATTAACAACAAATACGTTCACTTCCACACACATATACACACCCGCGTGCGCGCTAAAACTAACAATAATTTGGAGATGGGGCTACTGCTGTCGCGTCTCTGGCGTATGTTTGGCAACGAGGAGCACAAACTGGTAATGGTTGGCCTTGACAATGCGGGCAAAACAACAATATTGTATCAGTTTCTGATGAACGAAGTTGTCCACACGAGTCCCACGATTGGCTCCAATGTCGAGGAAGTGGTCTGGCGGAACATACACTTTCTAGTGTGGGACTTGGGTGGCCAGCAGAGTTTGCGTGCCGCGTGGAGCACATACTACACCAATACAGAACTCGTGATAATGGTGATCGACTCAACGGATCGCGAACGTTTGGCTGTTACACGCGAAGAGCTCTATCGGATGCTGCAGCACGAAGATCTGAGTAAAGCCAGCCTGCTCGTCTATGCCAACAAACAGGATCTAAAGGGATCAATGTCAGCGGCCGAAATCTCCAGGCAACTGGATCTCACGTCCATCAAGAAACACCAATGGCACATCCAAGCGTGTTGTGCGCTAACGGGCGAGGGATTGTATCAGGGCTTGGAATGGGTTGCGCAGCGCATTAAAAACAAATGACAGACAAACAGGCAGACGCAGATACAGACGCAGCTAGTTTATAGTTAAACAATTAATTTAGGCAAATAAATCAATTTTTTATATAATTAATTGTAAATGTAAAGACATAACTAATTATACGAATGAGAAAGCGAAATCGAAAGCAAGAGCGAGAGCGAAAGCGAAATGTCGAAAGAGAATTGTTTGAAGAGAAGCTTCACACACTTATGTATGTCAAAAAAGCCCCTCAATAAAATTAAATATATATTATGTATATGTATATGTTATGAACTAAGCAGCCAATTAAATAACTTCCAATAAATTTATAAAATAAACAAGTTTTTATTTACGAAAATTTCGGTTTTTAAATACAGAATTGGACGTATTTTATTTGCTCTGTTATCAAAGAGAACGAATGAGGAGTACATGAATTCTAATTGACGTTGTTCTTGTTCTTGTTGTTTGTGTAATGTGATGTGTGAGATTGTTTTGTACTCTAGCCACCAAAATAAATACAAATATAAATATATATATATATATATATATATATAGATATATATATATATATATATATATATATATATATATATATATATATGTTGATATTTGTATAAATACAAATAAAAATATATGTATATTAAATGAATAAATTAAGTTTTAGTTACTCGTCACGCCGAGTAGAAGACATAAATAAACATTAACAAAATAAAATATGTATAAATACTAAAAGATTATAGCCACATGAACATTTGATCACAAAAATAAAATCAAAATCATAAATAATTGGAGTTGTCTATGTGAGATTGCAAGAGCTGCTGCAACTCTTGAGCGGCTTGCTCTGGCCCAGCTGCACAGTGTGCTCATCCAAGGGCTGAACGTTGCTCGAGTCATGTTGTCGCTGCCAAGGAAACAATTAGTTAATAAAATCGAAATAATTTATTTCATACACCCACACACACACCTTCAGTTCCGTGGCCAGACAGCGAAAGGCATCTTCGACGTTTGTGTTCTCCTTGGCGGACGTTTCCATAACAAATAGAATTTCAGGTATATACTGACACATTTGGCGCGCCTCCTCAAAGTCCACCTCGCGCTCGGACTCCAGATCGCACTTGTTGCCAATCAATATGATCAGCACATTGGAAGCTGTATAGCGGCGCACCTCTTCAATCCATTTTTGCAGATTGGCAAATGTCGAACGCTTCGTTATGTCGTAGACTGTCATAAAAAGAAGTGTTTAACAAGCATTTTGTATTGCTGATAAGAGGGCAAAGCGAATGCCATTAAAATCACAGCGCGCCCGATAGTAACGTAAAAAATGTGCACGGCCTTTCGCTTATCAGTGAACAGCCCATGACAATAGGATCAATAGGTCATGATAAGAGTTGCCTGTGCTACCTAGTCTTTGTTAACCTGGCCACAAAGGGGTATTTCATTATTCCAGGCAGCTGTAGCTGGCCACAAATATATATCAATTGAAGAGCCTTGTTCTTCCGTGGGTCCTTAGTCTCTGAGTCTACAGAGATAGGTAGTCTTAAGACAAGCACAGGTTTGCATCCCCTCATCAGTAGCTTTAGCATAAATCGGTTTAGTAAATAGTCCAGGGTATCTTCTAGTCGCTCAACTCCTCAAACCTCACTCCTGCATTTTTGGAAGTTTACTCACCAATTATGACGCCATTATTGGCACGGTAGTAGCTCTGAGTAATAGTGCGAAATCGCTCCTGCCCAGCAGTATCCCAGATTTGTAGCTAGTTCAAGAAAATACCACACAGCATCATTATAATTAATATAGTTCATATGACATTGAATTTCGTAGTTGTCTTACCTTGACTTGCTTGCCCTCGACTTCAATGGTTTTCATTGAGAAATCAACGCCAATGGTGTTGCCGTGCCGCTCCACGTAGTTGCCCGTCTTGAAGCGTTGCAATATTGATGTCTTGCCCGTGCAACAGTCCCCGATTAGCACAATTTTGAATAGGAAGTCAAAATTCTCTTCGTTGGGCAATGCCATCAGTGTTTGGGGATTCCGTGCCGTCATTTCGTCTTTCTGTCCAGCCACGAAACGTTGCGCCTCCTTCAGCAGCTGATGGTTGCGGTGGTTGTGCAATTATTTAGTGTTTGGCATGGAAAATGTTAAATTTTCTGTTTTAATTCGTCGATAGTAATGAAAATGCGTTGCACAAAGACTGTGTGTTGTTGTGCCCTGTCAACATTGCGATATAGGGTATATTGTTTTAAAAGTGATTTGGTAACTTTGAAAAGAATACGCAACTGTAATGAATGTGTAATGATAATATTTTCTTAAGTTGTTACTATTCCAATATTTTATTACCATTTAAATCTAGAAAAACTCTGATAAATTATAATTATATTCATAATATCATAAGTAACTTTACTTAGTACAGGGTATTCCATCGTGTGTAACGCTGCTCTTATCTACTTTCGTGGCTTGCAGGTGTGTGCTATTTGGTGACATTATGCAGTACTGCTCATTTAGCATTTAGCAACACTGGCCATTTAAGGCGCGCAACTCTTTATGTTTGAATGCAAGCAAATAAGTTAATTCCTGATTGAAGCTTTTTAGCATAAACTATCAAGCAGATGTGTAAATATATACTCAATGACATGCTTATCTTTTATTAATGTGTAATGAACAACTTTATAAAGTATGAGATACGCATATTAAGAGAGTATTTGCTTTGCCTTCCTTTTATGATTACCTTATCTTTATCGTTTGTGTGTACATTACATCAACTGATAAGGTGTGACGAAATGGTTGTTAAGAGTAGCTAAAAAGTATTATCAATTGTTTATTTCAATGGAAAAGTTTATTAAATGCAACTGGGTTTCGAATTATATGCAATTTGAGCGTCACAACAATTTGTTTATATCAATCTATTTATAAACTGAGCTTTTTACTCATTATACATAGGCGGCTCAAGAGCTCTATTAAAAGCTCAAACCGCATATATGAAGCCCTAGAAGTTGAACAATTACATGCAGTAGCCGTCTACGTCTCGAATTCAATAGTTGATTGTTCTCTTGTTTGTGATCAAACTTGAATTTAAACATGTCTAAATTGGTGCTTTATGGCTTGGACATAAGTCCACCAGTGCGTGCCTGTCTGCTGACCTTGCGTGCGCTCGATCTGCCCTTTGAATATAAAATAATTGATCTGCTGAGTGGCGACCATAGAACGGAGGAATTCCTGCAAAAGAATCCACAGCATACGGTGCCCCTCTTGGATGACGATGGTACTCTAATATGGGACTCTCATGCCATCTGTTGCTATCTGGTGGATAAGTATGCCCAATCGGACGATCTATATCCGAAGGATCTAGTGAAGAGAGCTAAGCTGGAGCAGCGTTTATATTTCGATGCCAGTGTTCTCTTCATGCCACTGAGGAACATAAGTGTGCCGTATTTCTATAAGAAGGTTTCGACAGTGCCGCAGGAGAAGATTGACAATATAACTGATGCGTATGTTCATTTGGAAAACTTTCTGGATGAAAGTCCCTATTTGACTGGCGATACGGTGACAATTGCCGATTTCTGCTGCGGCGCTACAGCATCTTCTCTGCCTGCCGTGTTGAGCATCGACCCGGAGAAATATCCCAAGATTACCGCTTGGCTGGCACGTCTCGGTGAGCTGCCTTACTATAAGGAGGCCAATGCTAATGGTGCTGAGCAGTATATTGAAATACTAAAAGACGTATTTACCATTGTCGAATGAGATCTTGATAATTTATTTTCACACCCATTTAATTATTTGATTGAATAAAATATCGATAACAATGCGATAGTTTTAGCTGTAACAAGCCAGCAGCTCGCTTGTGCAACACTCACTTATTTGGCGCAGTCTGGCAACACTATGCAACATTGAACGTTAGCATTTGAATGTTGTTTGTGCAGACTTTCAACGTTTGCAAGTCTCAAACGTTATGTAAGACAATTAAAATGGGTTTGCGGCTTTTATTTAAATGAAGCAATAGCAAATGGAAAGCGTTTAACTGTGTGAAATTATGTCAATCAGCGAGCAAAGCTTCATTAAAGCGCACGGCACGTACGCGCAAGGGTTCGCTGATAACGATTTATTCGATTTACATGTGGCTCAATAAATTTTCACCACGTACTTAATGATGGCGCCATTTACGCGACTAAAATTGTCTTAATTAAGCCGTAAATATTTATGAAAAATTGCCAAAATCTAAACGTATAAATATTTTCTTTTCACATTTTCGCCAAAACTATTTTAATAGTTTCCCCATATGCAGAACCTTGACCCAGTTTTGCAGACTTCTAGACTCACTTTCAAAACGCAACGGAAGCCTGTTATGGCTCACGCACACGCCTCGATCAACTGCCTGGAAAACATGTTCTAAATTGTAAGAAACTAGACAAGCGCCTGGATAACTGGCCAAACGCCTTGTGGACCGCAGTCGATTGGAAAACCGCAACTTGCATCTTTCGGTTTGGTTGTACGCACTGTCGCATTTAATATGCATGGAAAGTTTGGCATGACAAGGCCCAGAACTCATGTCGATTGTGATGAACGTTAGTGAAACTAATTTGCTGCCTCTGTGGTACGCGACCTCAATCGTTGGAGGACTATGACTCATGGCACTTCCTAGTTCATGGCTCATATCTCATAGCTGTGTCCGTTTTTTTGGCCAAGAGCAAATCAAACGCATATACTCAATTGGCCAAGACCAATACCAAAAAACAAACACCAAGACCACGACCAAGACCAACACCAACTCCAAGTCCATGTCTGCATACAGGTTTATCGCTTTGGGTAGCTTCTGCCTATGTCTCGTCTGTCCGCCCCCTATCCACCCCGCCCCGCCCTCCAGTGCCTTGCCTTGTGCATTTTTTCGTGGCGCTTTTATCGCTTGGCGCAGCCGTTGGCCGCTTTAGTTGAATTTGAAACGTTTGCGCGCGCGGTTGACTGCCTGCCGCTAGCTGCTGCTGCAACCAATCAAGAACGTGCAACGTCTTATAACGGTTAACAGCTAAGGATGCACAAAAACTAAAAGCAACAGAAAGAACGTGCAACGTAAACAAAAAGTGAAAAAAACGTGTCGAAAAATTCAGCAAGCCTAGAAAAGTGAGTTTTTGGGCTCAGCTTTAACTGGGTCAAGGAGCAACGAAGTTTGCTTAGAGTTTACCGTTAAGCCAACGGCTTATGTAAGAATGTGTAATACAGGTAGTCAATATATATATATATATATTCATGCACATATATATATATATGCAAAGACTTTCTACAATTTGTAATTTGATTGAAATTTTGTGGTTTTTGTTTTTACATGCGCATCACGCAGTCACAAGTAGTCTGACAAAATACAGTTATATATATATATATTTTATATAGTGGACATCACTTGCACTTTCCTTTGCCCAATTGCCTTTCCCAAAATGATTTGTTTGTTGTTGTTGTTGACTTCTAATTGATTATGCAGCGCCTGTTACACGGCGGCGGCCGTAAAACAAAAGACTTAGGACACGAACTCGCTGGCACAAGCGCACTTAATGACATTAAGCATGTGTGTACGAGGTCTGCCTAAAAAGTATTGTGAATTTGACGTTGTTTTTGACAAATTTGAGCTGTTTTGCTCACTTCAAAATAAACCCCATCGAGATATTAATTCAAATCATGTTTTGTGGCCGTGTTTAACTTGATCCTTTTTCATCGGCTGCATCATTTGTTGGCCTACGCTGATAGTCAAGATGAGCCAGCTATCAAACTATCCATAAGTAAGGCACCTGATTTCATTCCACATCCAAAATCGAATTTAGACGCAATACTTTTCGAGCGGACCTCGCATATGCTTAAAAATGCATTTATTTATAGCACTTACCTTGCTTTTTAAACAATTAATGCATGCATAAAATAAATTTAATTTCAATATTGTTTTTTTCCTACCTGCATTCAACCTGTTAACCCAAATTTCCATTTCATTTCGTTTTTGTTTTGTTTTGCTTCTTTTTTATTTTGTTACTCAGAATTCATTTTATTGACTGGTTTCTCATTTGTTGTTGTTGTTGTTGTTGTTGTTTTCTGTGAAACAGGAAACAAATTGTCAACTATATCTATATATATATCTGTCGTCTGATGCCAATTAGAGCTGCGCTTGCACTAATTCGCCTTAAATTGCGAATCTTTTCACTCTTTGCTGCATACCACAAACTGACATTGGTTGCGTGCCTGTTGCTGTTTGTTGCTCATGTTGCTTGTGTTGCTATAGGCGTTGCTCTGATTTGCCATAGAAATCAAAACTATCCTGAACGAATTCGCTGCCATTGGCCACATTGCGTCTGTCATTGTCAACGAGCAGCAAACGGCAGCGGCAGCAACTGCAAAATGTGAGCACATGTCTTGACATGCTCTGTACACATGCATAGTAGGGTATATGTGGTTGCAGTTTATTTATATAGAAACTGGCTTATATCAACGAGAGTAGTTTGAAGATTTGTGAAGCTAAACTTGAAAATCAAATTTAATGCAAACAAAAATTAAAATTATTTTAATTATTCATTTTAATTAATTAATTCAACTGCTATAAGATGTAAAAATTATATTAAAAATTTAAAAATCATTTAAATAAATAGTATATTATTTTTTTTATAAAGTAGTTCACTTATAAATATTTTATTTATATTTATTTTATATAAGACGACAGGAAATGTATAGTATTAATGTTAAAAAATTTATTTTAATATAACAAAATTAAAAAATAGTTGGGAAATTTTGAAAGTTATATATATGTATAGTTATATAAAAAAGTTGCCAATGTATCAGACCAGCCTCGTATTCAAGAAAGGATAAGCTCGCTTGATACCACAAAGATGAGTACAGATGAGTACATAGATGAGTACAGCTTCAGTTGATCAGCTCTCTTTCTCTCTCTCTCTCTAATTGCCATTCGTTTAGTGTTTATTGAACTCAAATATATGAACATTTTAATAATTAAATTTCCAATATATATCTAAATCGAATTCCAATATTTATGAAGTAGAAATGTATTCAAAAGTCCAAGAATAAGTTTGCTATAAACAAAAGTAACATTGGGAAGCTCTGTCTCTCTCTCTCTCTCCAATTCTCTCAGTATCTCTCTCTCTATGACTCTCTTTCTATGTCTCTCTTTATATGTATTTCTCTTTCTTTTTTTCCCTTTCTCTCTCTTTCTTCCTCCCTGTCTCTCTCTCTCTCCTTTGCCCTCTGTCTTACTTGTTTTCTCTTTCTATCTCTCTCTGTCTCTCCCTTTCTCTTTCTCTCTCTCTCTCTCTCTCTCTCTCTTTCATACATATGTATCTCTCTACAGCCTCCTCTTTTTCTAGGGTATCTCGCCAGTTGAGCTGCTTGCCACTGCCAACACTCTTACTTCTTATTGTTGTCATAGATAGAGACGAAGACAGAGACACGGAGATACAGACACAGACAGAGATGGAAGGAGATAACAACTGACATGCCTGAAGAGGTGCTATCAAAACGCTGCCCAACACTGGATGGCATAGCAATTGTAACTGCTTCTGACCCAATTTCTCTTTCAGGCTCAAGTGGCTGGTGGCCGTTGCACCTGTTGGTTGCCTGCGTCACCTGCTGCACTCGCCATTGCTAATTACACACAGCACAAATTTGCTTGAACAGGCAAACGACAGACGACAAACGACAAACAACATACGACACGCCCCCCTCTTAACTGTGCCGCGTCAGCTATTCTTCTTTTTGCTCATTTGCATACAAAATACAAAATTTGTGAACAACTTTTTTCTATTACTGCTTCTTCTGCTGTTTTTTTGGAGGAGTGAAACTTAGACGAAATACCCTTGCCGCGGCAGCCACATCATTTTTTAGCCATATTTTTTTGTGGCAACCTGAAACGGAATCGCGTTGGCCGCTGTGCGGCATAGAACCAGTTGGCCACGCAGTTGACAGCAGCTGGGAAAGTGCATTAGAATCCAATATTGGCCAGATTGGCACGTCTAACGGCTGTGCGCAATCCTGTGCAACTGGATGCTGCTGCTGCTGCTGCTGTTGCTGTTGCTGTTGCATCATCAATTGATCTTAACATTCGATAGCTGGCCAAATGCGAGCATCAAGCAATGCGATACAAACGGGTAAAAGTGCGTCGAGAAATGGCTAAAGAATGCTAGAGAGGGGGCGGGTGGGAGAGGGAGAGGGTGGCGAGAGAAGCGACTCAGCTACTTCTTTAGCTGGAGGAAAGAGTGTTCCATTTAGCTTCTTCAAGTGAAATTTGCAGCAGGTTTTGATAATGTCTTAGAATGATGTGCGAGTACAGTGAAAACTCTGCTAACGAACAGAAAGCAACGAACTGCCAACACTTTACACATTGCCCGTTGCTGTCAGGGAAGCAAGCAGCGATCACAAATCTGTGTGGCAGGCAGCTATAGGCGTGGCACAGCCCAGATAACATATCTCGATCCTGCTCTGTAGGTCTGACTATTCATCTCTCTTAACTCGGGATCTCTAAGAGCTAGGGACTTCACAGTAGGCGCCTCTTTCATCATCTTTATCAAGTTGTTTCATATAATCGATAACTTTTGCTGCTTCAATGTGATCGATTAAAAACATTATCAAACTAGTGAGTAGGAGCTAAGCGCAGTTGAAGCTGGCATCCCAGGCGTGCGGGGCGAGAAATAGAATTCATATTTGTGGCAAAGGCTCAACAGCTTCGCTTGTAATCAGAATCAGTTGTTAACGGTGCTTAAATGCTGGCCAGAAGAGCTCGACTTTTCAGCTTTCCCAAAAACACAAAGAAAAACTAGATTTATGTGTCGCTGGGTCTCTTCGACAGGCAATCAGGCAAACCAGTTGCCAATTGTTGCTGTTTGCTGTTTGCTGTTTGCTGTTTGCTGTTTGCTGGTTGCTGCGCGATTTAGCTCTGAAGAGAATGTTTGATGCTATTTTTTCTGCGGTTATATAACAGTTAGATCATATTCATATGGCTGCTAAGCGAGGCGAGTTTGTTGTCTAAGTCTTGCGTCGAGCCTGCGTTTGCCAAGCCACGCCAGTTCGTTGTCTAAATCTTTCGTTTTCTTTCTCTCCATCTATTCCCATGATTACGCAGCATGCGTGTGGATCGGCATTTGCAGTCGGAGCAGCTGCTATTACTGCTGCTAATCGGCCTCTGGACAGCTGCAGAAATGCATGAGCTGAAGAGCGACGCAGCAGCGACGGCCGCCGCTCAGCTAGCGGATGCTGAGGCCGAGCCACAAATGGATTCGGACGCGAGTGAGGCACACATACGCAAGAAGCGACTCATTTGGATTACGGACGATGGACGTTTGGCTCTGCCGCCCGGCACTTCGTTGACATTTACGCCAACGATCGCCATGCCAATGGTGCGACATCCGCCTGAAGGCTTCTTCTCCAACCTGAGCATCAGTTTTCCCGTCACAAGTGAGTTGTAAAAGTTGTTCATCGAGCAGCTCTTCAAATGAGTCGACAAACACTTTCAGTTGACTTTGACAAGCTCGGCCTGACGGACAACCAAAATCCTTTGGGAGACCTGCCCTTCTTCGCCCGCTCCTTCGGCCACGGCGCTGGCCAGCTGGTGGGCGAATATGTCGCTCGCTATCTGCACGTGCAGCGACGCAAGCGCGACCTCAGCCAGCAGCAGAGCAGCCAGCCCTTTAAAGTGGAAGACACGCTGCAGTTTCCACAGCTGCCCGCTGGCTTCCAGCACATCTTTCATGGCGGCGAACGTGTCCTGCTCTATGGCGTCGTCGAGGACTTCCTGGCCACCTTCGGCATGGATGGCAAGGCCTGTCTGCTGCGCACCATTTGCGAGATGCACTCGCGCAGCCTCGATAAGTTTGGTGTCTTCGGCGAGATGACCAAATTGTTCTTAACGTAAGTAGTCAAAAGCAGAGAGAAATTTGATAATGGAAGGCAAGCCATAGGTAACACGTTACAGTTTGACAGCAATTGGTGTGAAGGGAATTTGCTATGCATTAAAATCTATTGTAAACTCAAGGCATATGACTATTCTGAAACAATTACTTTTAAATCACACTAATGCATACTTCCTACTTACAGTTTGACAGCCACTGCTTTCAGGTTTGGCAAGCATTTAGTCAGATCTACAAGTGTGTTTGAGTCTTCTGCAAATTGTTGGTTCGTCCAAGCAGATTGCTTCCCAAATCACAAAGATCTTCATTAATTAATCTCTACAGTTTTAGAGTCATTGTCTAGCATTTAAATCAACCAGTTACCAGCTTTGCTTACCTTGAGTCCCACTCACGCCAACTAGAGCCAGGGCTCTGCTGATTTCTGAGCGCAGAGCTAGCACAGTTTGAGGGCAACAGCACAGTTTTAGAGTCACCAAACAAGCATGAAGAGTTTCATATACTTAACAAGCTGCCCTCGCTTACCCTGCCACAGCCACATTAAGCTCTTTCCTTTCTTTATTCTAGTGTAACCAAATCGCCCTTTGCCGAGCTGCTGCCCGAATACGTGCGCGCCCAGCGTGTGGGCGAGGGCAAAGCGGCGCCCGGCGAATGTTTTCCCTACTACAAGGCCTGCCCCAAGAGCATCTTCAAAGCGCTGGCCAACAAGTACAGCGCCCAAGCAACACGACCGACAACAGCAACAACGACAACCACAACAGAGCGACCTCTGGGTGAATACCATGAGCAGCAGGCAGTGCTGCTGCCCAACAGCGTTGAGCAGGATGAGCAGCAGCAGCAGCAGCAGCAACTCGATGGCAATGCAGTTTTTATGTGAAAGTCGCTGCAGCAGCAGCAGCAGCAGCTCTTCTACTAGTTGTAAGCGGCGCCTGCCGAATAATGAGTGCACATTGAAAGTCATTTGCTTGTAATTAACATATTCTAATTTATTTATTATTATTATTTATATATATGTAATGATTAATTTGTGTATTTAACTATTTATTGTTAGCTGTAGGCGTTGTTGTTAACTTTCTAGCTAGTTTTATATATACCCTGTAAATAAACAAATTTGTGGCATATTTACGCATAAAAACTGCGCCGAGTGCAATATTGAAATAGAAACGATTTATATATATATATATATACATATATATATATATATTTATATGCACAAAATTCCAGCTGACAAATGTGTTTGTGCAATTGTCCCGCTATATATATATATAGACATATATAGTTCTATATCTTTGTATACAAACAAATCTCGTATCAATTGTTTACATTGCGTATACGTAATGTGAGCTCACTGCTAGTCTTACGATCTGTTTGGCTGTGTGCCTGTGTGTGCGCTAAGAATTTGTAATCCAATGCCCTTTTCATATCAGTCCAAACATTTGCTTCAGATGCTCCAAGTGTATATAGTTCATATAGTAGAACATCGAAACGTTGCGCGCTATCGCATCCAGCTTGAGCGCCTCCTGCATGCAGTGCTGCTGGCAGCCGCCAAAGATGAGCACCTTCTGCACGGCATCATTGTAGATGATCTGTGTGTGTATGTTGAGCAGCTGAAAGCAGCAGAGCTATGCATTAAAGGTGAGTCTTATTAGCTGCTTGAGAGGAGTCAGAGCTGCTCCAGGAGGAAGAGAGCTTCGAGAGTTTTGTCTGTTGGTAGCTGCTAGGCTGAGGTAAGCCAAGTGGGCTTTGAATAAAACGAACAGTGGAGCCAAATGCTTAACGACTTGCTTCGTTACATATATACCCTATAAACTAAAGAGGCTTCTGAATGTTTGTCAACTACTACCTTTCACAGGGTATATAACCACAGAGCTTCCTTTATTAGACATGACATAAACGAGATTGCTCTTGACAATCAGGCCAAAATTATAGGGTATACACACCCTATTACACCCACAAAGCAGGCTAGCATTCGATGCCCTAATCCATATAGTAAATAGTTCCTATATACCTCTCGCGCACCTACAACTTTTACAGGGTATGCAGGCAATTCACACTCACCTCCATAAAGAGAGTAGCCAACGACAGATTGCAGTCGCAGCTCATGCTGTAGCGCAGGCGAAAAAAGTGCAGACCTTTCAGCACAAATATATCCGATATATCGGGTATATTATTGCCAATGCCGATCTTGACCAGCAGCCGCAGGACGTTGCGATACTTGAGCATGCGCTCGTCCTGTATGAACTGCATGCGCGGCACATAGGGGCAGAAGCTGCGATGGTCGTACTGCGGATAGACCTGCAGCAGGGCCAGCCAATAGTAGACGTTGTTGCAGTGCGCCCAGGCGGGACCCGCGGGCACAAACGTCGGCAAGGGGAAGTCGGCGAACTTGAACTGCAGGGCCGGCAGGAAGACAAAGGATATGATGCTCGGCATGCCGGATTCACGTTTCTCGCACGCCAATATCTCATGCACGAAGCCCTGATCCCCGATCTCGTGTGTGCGATAGGTGAGCTTGTAGTGGACGCCACTGTCGCAGTAGATGCCCTTGATCTGATTGATGGCATCGCGCAGATTGCCACGCAACAGCAGCTGCACGTTCTCCGGGTTCACATAGCCTTTGGTAATCATAGGATGAGTGGTGGGTGCATACAGATTAATATAGCCCGGCTGAGCGGCATTGAAGATCGGTGTCACGGGGAAAGGCATGTAGAAGCGCAAATATTGCTCAAAGTCCAGCGGCACGTCAATTTTGGAGCCCCTGTAGAAGGTGGCCGTGGATAACAGGTGCTCCAGCACAAACTTATATATCCAATCCTTTTTGCACATAATCTCGCTGATCCGCTTGCAGATGAACTCGGCATCCAGCAGCCAATCCGCATCGCAATCCTCGATTTCCATTAGGTCCGATACCCATTTGATGCCCTCTTGAAAATGGGAATAACCCTCGGGCAGTAACGTGGGCGAACTTCGCTCACTGGCAGAGGCATCGCTCTTTGCAATCTTATGATCGCTCATACTATATAAAGGTATCCGCAGCTCAAAACGTTCGGTTCACACTGATTTGGACGACCGGAACAAGCACTTGCTGCGGCATACGCTTTGCCAAATATGATACGCATTTGCACATATCTATATATATGTCAATCAAGTTGACGTGCAAGCGTAGACGTATCGATATTGCAGTCAATGCCAAAGCGAAGTACCTAAAGTACTAATAAAAACTTCTGTTAAACTTAAATTTAATCGATTTCATTTTGGCGCCCCAACTTTGAAGCGCTTTGCAGCACTGTTGCGCTTTTACGATGAGCTTGCGATAGTATCGTTGCCATCATATCGATAACAGGCGCACAGCTGATTGCTTGGTTTATCACGCTTGCGGACTTGGAGGTGCTTTTTTTGATTCAGTTATTTACAAAGTTTGCTCAAACATAAAAACGCCAGCGGAATTGCGTGTCGCACAAATGTGTGAGCAAAGCGATAGCAAACAGTAGAACGCTTGTTGCAGGTAGGTTCACTAACCGTTGTCCAACCCTCCCCGCACTCTCGCCAAAGACAACGTCAGCACGCAGAACAGCAACAACGCCAACGCCAACGCCAATGCCAAACCCGGCCAAACGCCAATTAGAATAATATCAACAACAAAGTTGCGACTGAGTCAGAGTCGTCAGGCCATTGTTTGATAATGATTGTATTGAGGCATTATCACGACCTCGCAGCGACAGATGATTGCCGAGCGAAAGCGGCCGGTGTTAATGCTGCCATTATTATTGTTGTTGTTGTTGTTGTTATTGTTACTGATATTGTTGTTGTTTTTTGTTTATATCACGCGGACGTGGCGGTATATAATATATACCGTAATCTATCTAGCCCCCTGCTCACTCAGCAAGTTTTCGTTACAGGTAAAACACAACACACATTGCTGGCATGGACGAGCTGGACAATAGGACGACGCAGCAGCCCATAGCAGATGCACTGGCAGCTCCAACCGCACCTGCAACTGGTTCACAGAGCGACTCATCCGAGGAGGAGGAATATTTGGATAACAGCATCGAGCTGCGTGGCTACTTAAGCAAGTGGACCAATTATATATACGGTTGGCAGCCACGCTATATTGTGCTCAAGGATGGCACGCTCTCCTACTACAAATCCGAATCGGAGTCGGACTTTGGTTGCCGCGGCGCCATTAGCTTGTCCAAGGCGACCATTAAGGTACGTATTTATTCTATAAATATATATATATATATGCATATATATTTAGTCAGCAAGTGCTCTTAATTGAACTAATCAAAAAGTAATGGGTGCGAGCGAGCGTGCGCATATCCAAGAACCCCCGACGCCGCAATCAATGCAGCGCAATCAATTAATGTTGAATGTCGGCAACGAATGGTGGTGAATAAGTGACAAAAAATAAAGCCACACTGAAGTCATCAAATGCCCTGCCCAGCTCTGCACTGGCCAACCCTCGGCCGCCCCATCCTTCACTACTTAAGTTTATGGCAATTGCTTTTTGGAGGGCGTTGATTGCCAGCCTATACTTAGTCTATTTATATTGTAAACAATGATTCATCAATTTTGTTTGCAGGCACACGAGTCGGATGAGCTGCGCTTCGATGTGGTTGTCAATAATCTGAACAATTGGTGCCTGCGTGCCGAGACGAGCGAGGATCGCATGCATTGGGTGGAGGTGCTGCAGCTGTATAAGGAGGGCACCGGCAGCACGGATACTACATCGTTGCGTCGACACGGCAGCAGCATGTCCCTGCAGTCCAACACCATTTCATTGGCCAGCGGCGGCAGCCTGAAAAAGACTCAACGCAATCTGCGTGAAAAGGTTGGCGAACTGGAGACCTTCAAGGATATACTCTTTGTGCAAATTGAGACGCTGCAGCGTTACTTTGACGCCTGCTCCGAGCTGAACAAAGCCAATGCACAACCACTCGACTTGGGCGACGGCTTAAAGCCCATCGATTTCAAGGTGCGCGCATATGAATTCTCCCGAACTTCTGTATAATAATATCTATATATACATGTTGCTTGCCGGCAGGGCGAGTCCATTACATTTCGTGCTACAACATCTGGAGTGCTGAGCACATTGCAGCATTGCCTGGAAATTATAGCTGAGAATGATGAATCATGGAAACGTAAACTGGAGCGCGAAATAGATAAACGACGTCGCTCGGACGAGCAAAATAGGTAGGCCTAACCTTGGACTCCATATATTGCTGGAGAAAACTAAGCTAAATTAGTTTACTTTTGATATTTGCAGAAAGTTCAAGGAGGAAATTGAGAAGCTAAAACGTTTATCGTATCCCGGCCCAGACTTTGAGGTAAGTTTCACAATTCACGTTTGGTTTTCACATGAAACAAAACCAAATGAGTATTGTAAATATAAAGTATAAACAATGCTGATACGTCCGACGCCCTTGCGACACCCCCACACCCGCACACATTCAAGAGCAACCATAAGCTCTGTCCAAAAATAAAACTCTTGTGTGCTTGCTGTTTGTTGATTGTACTACAATTTGAGCATACGCACACACCGTGCTATTATTTAAACAATTTGCCTGTTTCGTAACTATAACTATATATAATCTAAACCAAATAATATTGCTCCTTATGCATTAATATATAATTGTGGGTGAGTTTGTTTGTGCTCTGATTCCGTGTCATGTTTCATGATCGTTATCCGTTTTAATTGACCTGTCGCTTGTTCGGCTGTGTTTACATCAGCAGGCCTTTAATGAGGGCCTTAGCATTTAACTATTTTTAACTCTTATCAGTCGCATTGGATCTAAGAGGGCTCTACGCCGTTTGGCTATGGCACTTCCTATATGCCAACTTTAATGCTTAATTTGTTTGGCTTCTTTCCATACTGGGCAGGCTTATTAGATCTGTGCATGGCTTTATGTATATATGTTAGTAATTCCCAGTTCATTCACTTCGCTGACAGCTCCAGCGCAAAATATTGAACACATGGCGACATTTGATGTTAACGCTAAGACAGTTTTGAGGTTGCGTAGTACTTGTAGCCAATATTGCAGTAGGTCATGTTGGCTGTTGCAAGAGTCTATTTAGCTCATGCTCTACCTTTAAGTTTGATTGTTTAGCTAGCTCAAGGAGTTTGTAGCTCAGCTGATTTCGAATAGAAAATTTTATTTGTATACATATATTCTTTTTTAAGTTTGTTTTTATTCTTTTATTTAAATATATTTTTTATATTATTTTGGATTTATTATACTTATTTTTTTAAATTTATTTATAATATATTTTTATTAGTTGAAATATATATATATTTTTTTAATATAATATATATTTTTTATTTTTTACCAATATTTTATATTTGTGTTATATATATTGGACATCACTTTTAATATTTTTTTTTATTTTATTTTTTTTTTTTAATATTTTTATTTAATAATGTTTAATATTTTTTTAAATAACTAATATATTTTTCTCTTCAAATCTTTCTGTTTCAAAATTAAATATATTATTTTTTAATATAAAAGCTTATCTGAATCCAAGTCTGTAAATACACTTAACTTAACATCGGCCATTTTTGTTTGGTTAGCGCATTACCAGTTCGCTCTGCGCTAAGCCAACTCAGCTCTTCTGTTAGCCTGGCTTTAATGCATAGCTTGGGCTTGGCCCAGCGATTTACAGCGCGAATTGGTCAGTCGACGGTCAGCGATCGGCTTGCGCACACGTACAAATCATAAACAAATTGACAAGCTCTGTTTGTCGAGTGTATTTTTTGGACAATTGTGAAATTGTTGGCCTCAATAAACCAATTCGAAACTTGGCCAAAAAAAGCGGGACTAAGAAATGCCTTCGATGCGCTTTCAATGGCGTTGCGGCTATAAGCTGCAGCATGGCCAACAAATTGTGGTAGGTTAATGTAGGTAGAGTGACAATGAGTGAGAGAGAGGGAGAGAGAGTGAGAGAGAGAGTAAGTTAATCTCATATTAAATCAAGCAAATCGTTCAAACATTGATTTATTATTTAAGCGCGTGTAATCCTTTATGCGTGAAGCTTTAAGCTTTCGCTCTCTCGCCGACTCTCTCTCGCAGCTAGCAGGATGTGTTTTGTTGGTGCTGAGCAACAGTTTGTTTTGCGCCCTCGCGCCAGTCGGAAGGATTCGGTTGGAGTGCGCGTGGCTTGTTGATGACCTCTGAAGCTCGCACACACACTCGCACCCCAACCCACCCCTCAGCTTGGCTGTTCTGCATGTGTGTGTGTGTGTGTGTGTGTGGTGTGTGAATAAAATTTGTTGCTATCAGCATTTAGTCGTTAAGCGGACGCCAAGTAGAGCCTGGTGAGCGCCAAATTCCCAAATTCCCATTGCCAGTTGCTCAGACAAGTGGACGCCGCCTTCATGACTTCATCACCCAAAAAACTTGGCCTAAATTGAGCAGCAATCGCAAGTTCAATGTTGACTGCATTAATGGCGTGTTTGACACTCGTGACACGAACGCTTCGTGTTTTAACAGTCATCTAGTAACCAGTGCCCCGATTTAACTTCCATATCTGTTAATTTCTAGTATTTCGTCGACATTTAAAAAAATTCCCGTCTCTATTAGTTTAAAAATTCAAATTTCTTGGTGTATTTCGTATTCATTTCGTGTTTATTTCTGAAGTCTCTTTCCTTCTATAAGTCATGACCACATTTTACTTACGTGTCTATTAATACTGATTGTCGCGTCCGTTGTAAGTGAAACAAACCTGATCTTGTTATAATCACTTGCTTTCCACATGTGTTTCGTGTTGGACTGTGTACGTTACTCTCATTTAGTCTTACGATTGGCCTATCGCGTTCTATTGCTCGTGCCTCCACTTATCCAGCGTGTTGTGTCGTACCTGCGGTGTCTCATCTCTAGTTAATATATTTTTAGCTTGTTTTGCCCACTGTTCGCTGTTCTATAAATGATACACGCGCCCACAGCTCGTGCGTGATTTCGTTTCGTGTGTCTATTTATAAATTTAACTATCGCTCATCTCTGATTCAGTTTTGCTTTGCTTGTCTAGCCACTGTATTTCGTGCTCGTGTTCGTTTCGTGTCTCTTTTCTTAAGCTCATCATGCGATCATCTCTAGTTCGTCTGCATTCATAGCTCGTGCTCGTTTCGTGTTTTCCTAAGCCAGCTCTTCACACTGTCTTTCGTGCATGAATCGTGCTTCTTTTGCATCAACGTAGACACGCGCCCTTCTCTATCTAGAATTCGCTTGCTTTCGCCCGCAGCTGCTTATGCGCAAAATAATTGAATACAATTAAATTTAGCTAAAATATTTCCAATCTTCGAATAGTCATGCACGCGCCAGCCATAGAATTTGCTTGGCTCTCCAGACGGCGCCCCTTTAGTATGCATGGCACATGGGGCCTGGGGTATGTCGGGCCGCCTGCCTTATGCATATGTTATGGGCATCTATTATGCTCAAGCAATTACGCATGCCGGCGGCACTGTCGCCCGTTGGGGACTTTCTGGGAGACTTCGCTTAATTCATGCCCGTCACGTTTCGCATTTCTTGCATTCAATTAATTAGAGCCGTACCCCTTTGCTGAACTTGACTTAGTAATATGTATATAATCATGCTGAACTATTTACTTGGCAGGAGGGTCCACATTCCACATTGCCAGAGGATGAGTTCTTCGACGCCGTAGAGACGGGCTTGGAGAAAATCGAGGAGGACATGCAGATGCGCTTTAAACTGAGACTCCAGTCGCAAATCTCACAGACGCTGGTCAATGTGCCGCACGAGGCCGTGGCGGAGGGTGAGGAGGCGCGCGAGGAGTTCGGCACCGGGGCCGAGGCCAAGTCCCATGCACTCTGGCCGGAGGTAAGCCGGAAATTAGTGACGAATGAAAACGATTCGTTAATTGGATTTATATAGATTGATCGCGTGTGCAAGGAGCAGCTGCACTATGCGCGCGAGGGCGTCGGCCAGGATGGCAATGGCTGGCAAATCTTTGCCGACGAAGGGGAAATCAAAATGTACAAGCGCGAGGAGGAAGTCAATGGCATGGTTATGGATCCGCTAAAAGCCTATCACTCAGTCAAGGGCGTGACAGCGCGCGAAATGTGCCATTATTTCTTTATGCCCGAGTTCCGCAACGACTGGGAGAGTGAGTAAAGCACTTATATATAAACAAGCTCTATCTATAGATATATATATATATATATATTTGCAGCTACACTGGAGGACTGCACCATATTGGAGAAAATCTCAGCGGACACATTGCTCTTTTTGCAGACACACAAGCGCATTTGGCCAGCCAGCCAGCGCGATGCACAATTCTGGTCGCATATGCGCAAAATCACCGATGGCCTCGAGCCGGGCACACGCGACATGTGGGTGGTGTGCAACAACTCAACGGAGTATGCCAAACAGGAGGTGGGTCTCCTTCCTTGTCTGTCTCTGTCTGTAATGATAACATTTAATATTGTATATATTTGCTAGTCGAAGAACGGCAAATGCGTTCGCATCTTTCTGACGGTCATACTCGCCTGCCAAACACATCTGCCCGATGATTATGTCAAGGGACAGCCACTGAATCGTGATGACTTAACCTGCAAAGTAACCTACTGTTCCGTGGGTGCGTATTTCGTTTGCTGTATATCTATATATATAATATATTAATTTACATGTATATTATTCCCTCAGTTAATCCCGGTGGCTGGGCTCCAGCGAGCGCCCTGCGCGCTGTCTATAAGCGTGAATATCCCAAGTTTCTTAAACGTTTTACCGGCTATGTGATAGACCAGTGCAAGGATAAGCCGATTATGTTCTGATATTTGCCATACGTAACAAAGCAATCAAAACCAATCAAAACAAAAATAATAGAAAATCCAAAAAAAAAACTGGAATAATGTTTAACGTATAATGTTTCTAATTTAGTTTAAAGTTTAGCGTTTAAGCAGCCGTTGAACTTACAAAGTGGCTACACTCTTAAAACGTTTTTTATACACGCCTTTAACCGTAAATTGTAGCTTTTTCTAGCCACTGTGAGCGCAGAGCTCTAACCTCCCCGCCCCAGGAGTCCCTTTTGCTAACCCAAAAATTGTAAATGTGCTTTAAGTCAAATGTTAGCTTGTTCATTTTGTAAAGCCAAACGCTGTTTAGTTATTAAGTTATTGGTAAGCAACAACTAAATTTAACATTTTTAAAAGTGAAAAGGAAACACAATCATTGCACAGCTGTCCATAGCTCAGCTGTTTGGAATTGCTATGATCGTTGCCTGAATGCAACAGAAATTGTCTTAACTAAGAAAACGCTTTAAGTGCAACAATTGCAAAGAATTTTGAATGTGTTTGTGTCGTTTTTATTACATCGGTTCAATATGCCTGAATCTATAGCCCCTTTTGTGTTTTTTTTAAATCAAACCAAATCAAACTATGTCGAATGTAAATAAATGCGAACTATTGTTATTTCTGGAAACTTGTGCACTGCAGCAAAGTAAACGTTTCTTTCTATTTTAATAAGCTGTAAAAAATGTTCATAATTGTTTAAATGTGGAGGAAGCAAGTGGAGTGTAAACACAAGCTGCTCTGAGCTTGGGGCTATCTATCCCTCTGCCACGTTTGGCCCTCGCTTGCTGTGACTCCCTTGTTGGCCGTTAAGCCCTTAAGTAAAAGTCCATTTGATTATATCTTTATCATTATGTCATGTCATGTATTTAGACCACATTTAATGGAATTAGCACATTAACAAATGTTCATTAAGTGTGCTTCTCTTATGTTTCTTTCGCTTTGAAAATCTTTTGTTATAGATACTTTTGCATTGTGAATTTTACAATTTTTTCTCATTTTGTTTTCTTCAAATTTATACAACCAAGTATATATATTTTATATATTTTTTTAATTATTTCCAAAAACTTTGAAATGCCTAAATCGGTGCAGTCTGAAAAAGTTTTGCATTGCCAAAAAGGTGTAATTCCATTTAGAGATTGTTTAGTTAAGTTAATAGTTAATATGACTAGAGATGTGAGTTTTGTTTGTTTATATTTAATAATTTCTTGTGAACTACAACGTTGTGTGTTTTAAATGTTATGCTATATAATGTATGCCTGGTTGCTGTGATCATATTGTCATGTAAATTGGTTGGTTTTTGCTCGATTTTTGGCTATTGTAAAATAGAATCAGAGTTGCCTTTATATAGTACAGGTGTACTAGTGTACTGGTGTACAGGTGTGTGAAAGCTATATGGTCTAGAATTTTGGCAAACAGGAATCGGCGCTATATATATTTCGTTATCTTTTATCTTGAGCTGCTAAAGTTGCGGGATCTTCTGCTGTTTGTTAATGAAAATGCATGCTGGCTTACGACTTTGGCTACTAAATATTCCACTAAATTTATATATATATATAAATATATATATGATTTGTATAATTAAGTACTGTAATGCTTAGCTATGTACAACAGTTTTGTGTGTTTTCTTCATCTTTAAATTTTTAAATTAATTTTAATAACTAGCTAACATTTTCTTTCCTTTTCTGGGCTCAAAGAACTCAAACAATTCAACATAAACTTTTTAATCTACTACATATATATGTATGTGTGTGTGTTTGGATTTGTGTGTGTGTATTTTATGCATGTTCTATATGTAGTTGTCATTCATATTCCGTTACTTTAATGCTCTGCCTTTAATTACTCTACCTCTTGGTAGTTTTCTTATCTATGCAAAACATTTTAAATACGGCCTGCCGCAGTTTTCTCTTTATATGTTTTTAATACACATTAAATGCTTAAATTATTTTTTTAACATTTATTGCATTAATAATATAAATATTTTTTTGGAATTATTTAATACACATTAAATGCTTCATTTTTTTTTTAACATTTATTCCATTTATAGTATAAATTTGTTTGTTTATTATTTTTATGCAGCTTTTCAAGTTGAACTAAGCATAATCAGTGTGTAAATAAGTCTTATGGTTTATATATTTTATTCTTATTTTTTTTTTAAGTATTTCAAATTAAATATTTGTTGAAAAAAACAAAAATTCTCGAAAAGTTTTTATTTTCTATTTATTATTTCATATTTGTTTTTTTTTTTTGTAAATAGTTACACTTATATATTTTTAAATTTGGTTTTTTGTTACTTCTTTCAATATTTATTCTTTAATTAGTATGCAGTTTTTTTATTTACTTTTAATTTTAACAATTTATAAATTGTTAAAGAAATGCCAGTTAGTTTTTGAAGTGGAGTGTTTGTGTTAGCCAAGTCTATAAGGATTGTTATCATATTTTGGATTTTACAACTGATGTCGCCTTATATAGGAAGGATTTGCCGTATTTAGTTTCTGGTTTAGATTTTACATAACAAATATTTGTTTGCCATTATGATATAATATTTTTGTTTTAAGATTTTACAACAGTTTTGTGCTTTAGTGGAAACTTTGCTTCAGCTTCTTTTATAGGGGTATTCCCTTGGTTAGATCTTACAACAAATTTAGTTGCATTCTTCGATATGGCATTATGACCATATTTTTTGTTTTTGGCTTTTTTTTTGGAATTTTTTTAAATTTCAAATTTTACAATTTTCAATTAACTTTTTATATTTTCCTTTTAACACGCTTTTCTTCAATATTTGTTTAATTTAAAAATGTATTTTTTTCATGTAGTTTTTGTGTCTTTAGACATTGATTTGGAAAGCTTCACGCTGTAGCTTCTGATTGGCACGCATTCGTGGCGACGTCTGTGTCTTCGCCTTGTCGTTGGCATCCGAGAAACGGGCCGGTGGATTTATGTGGTCCTGATAGTTTGGTGGATAATTGGATATGCTAAACGTACAGGGTTCTAATTATGCATATAGCAGGAACATATCATTCAATTGTTCAGCGTTGCGTCTCTGCTTACCTAAAGGTAGTCTCTTCATTGTGGCTCGAGTAGCCGCTGGAACTGCGCACATGGCGCTTGCCGCTGGTGCCCGGCTTGCTCGACTTGCGAGCGGCAAATGGCGGCTTCGATTTGCGGGTCATGCTGGTGGGCGTGGTCTCCGACGAGGAGGATGTCTCATCTTGTGTGTCTGCAGGATAAAATGAGAGAACTGTTGCACGCGGCGTATGCGCAATATTTGACTGTCGATGGCTTACCGCGTTGGGCGCGATATTTGGCCGAGTTAAGAGCGCGTGCGGACACATCATTGTCGGACTCGGAGCCGAGTGTGTCATATTCTGTAATTGGTATGTGAAGCGTTAGGATTTTCCTAACTTCGGAATCTGTTGAACCTGGATTGTCCGATTCTAAAAAGTTTAATACAATGCGATGTTTGTTTTTGGCGAATGAAGTGTTCGAATGTGTATGTTAGTATTGAAGTCGATTAGAGCGTGAATAAAACATATATTCATATGTGATATATAGAAATCAGAAAACCATTCGACTAATAGAAATCATAAAGGACTCAGATGCAACATGATATGACATAAAAATAATGAGCAAATTTTGCTTAAGGCTACATTTTTATTAGGCAACTCAAATGGAAAGGATAACACTAATGATATACTTAGATCTGTTATAACTGTATATACCTTGGCTCTCTGAGTGTGGATCGCGTAGGCGGCCCACTTTTCGGCGCACCTTTGTATACTCCGGCTCCTTGGACTGTGGGAGGCAGAGCGAAAAGAGGAGGGAATGAGAGAGCGCGTGAAATAAAGATAGATAGCGATAGGTAGAGAGATAGAGAGGTAGAGAGAGATAATGAGAGAGGAAGATAGAGAAGGTATTAATGCCATATCTTTTATATGTCCAACCCAACTTACATGATAGCTCTCTGGCTTGACATCGTGATAGACAAAGGAGCCGCGCACCGAGTGATACGGACCGCTGTAGACATTGCCGCTGTAGGAGCTCTCGCTGTACGTCTGCTTGTTCAATTGGAATGTGGCATAGGGACATATATCCTCGATGTACTCATTGCCCTCGGCCTTGCCAAAGCTGCCCGAATCGTTGGAATTGGAGCCACGCGGAGCCGAGTTCGAGGGATTGCAGCGCACGGCCAAATATTGTTGATCGCGATTCTGTTTGTTCTGCAGATTGGCCAACGAGGGCGACTCCGACATGGAGGAGCTGGCCAGGCGCGCCTGGTTGCTGAGCTCTACAATGGAGTGAGCCATTTAGACTAAATGAGAAAGACACCCAAGATATTTGACTCACTTCGCTTGCGCAGGAACAGGGCAGCAGCAATGAGCGCTAGCAGCATTAGCAGCGACACACAAATGGGCAGCAGCAGCTTGAAATTCGCATAGAAGGGCAGATCGCTCAGATGCGAGATGGGCGTAGAATGATCATTGTTGTAGAGTACTAGAGGAGAGACGAGAGTTCAGTCAGTTGAGTCAGTCACTCCAACGGGCTCACCCCCTCACTTACCGCCTTGTGGAGAGAGCGTCGTAAAGTTGTAAACCGCCGTCGTGGAGCCTGCGTTGTTGTGTGCTGTCACCTTGAGCTGGTATTTGGTGCCGGGCACCAGATCGCTGACTGTGTAAATGCGCTCGGTGGGTGGTATGTGATTGGAGACGACGTTCCAAGTGGAGCGGCCATACACCCTGGACTCAATCATGAAGTAGAGTATGCCGCAGCCGCCATCCCCCCAGGAGTCCAGCCAGCAGGTGACGCTCGTCGAGTTGTTGGTAATCATCTGCGAGTGCTTGGGCTGAACGGGCGAGTTGCCCTTGGTGTAGGAGTTGACGATGTCGCAGGGCAGTCCAGTGCCTATCTTGTTGTACGCCGTTATGTAGAGCTGGTAGCGTGTGCCGCACCACAGGTTGCTGAGCAGATGCGAATTAGTCTTGGCGTCCACCTGCAGCTCCTCCCAGTCGCCGTTGTCGCGCTTGTAGTTGATCACATAGCCGAGAATGGGACTGCCGCCATGGCTATTGTCGAACCACTCCAGATGCAGGCTATCCGTGTAGCTGTTCACCACAGTCAGATTGGGCGCCTCTGGCGGCACCTTGACCACGATATTGTAGACGATCTCATCCTTGCCCCAGGTGTTCTCCACACTGCACGTGTAGTTGCCGGCGTCGCTGGCCTGGCACTCGCGCATATAGAGCGTGCCGTTCTTGGCTATGGTTTTGCGAGCGCTCGTCTCCATGTTGTGCCCGTCCTGGCGCCAAATGGTAACCGGCGCAGGTGCTCCCACTTTGCGACACGGCAGCTCCAGATGCTCCTTCCAGGGCGTCACAATGCGCTGGCTAAACGAGACAATGCGTGCGGGCACCTTGTTGTTTGGCGGCACCGTCACCACCTGCGTCTTCTCGCCCTCGCCCATCTTGGTGGATGCCGTTAGCCAGAACTGATAGGTGGCCGATTCCTGGGTGCGTACGGTCTCATGCATCTCCACATAGGGTCCGAGCAGCCGCTTGTGTGTGCCCTCCTCGCGGCCGCCCTCCAGCATGGACATGTAGAAGGTGTAGCCGGTCTGAAAGGCGAGCGAGCGGCTAAGTTAATTCTGCTTGTTAATTGTGGGCGTGGCAACTTACAATGTCACCGTTGGGCAGATCAGGCGGCAGCCAGGATATGATGATTTTGGTGCTAGACGCGGGTATCGCTTTGATTGCCTGCGGCGCCGATGGCACTGCAAAAATCATATAAATAAAAGCAATTGCAAGAGCAGCAAAAGGAGAGCAGGAAAAATGCGCTGCATGAAATTGTAAACGTGAGGCGAACACGGCAAGGATTGGGTGTCTGGCTCATGTGTATGGGAGCCTCAGCTTGCGCCTCGCCTCGCTACGCTTCAGTTTTGCGTTCATTGAACCGCTGGCACTTACCATCCTCATGGGTGCGGCAATAAAATGGTTTGGTTTTCATCCCATCGCCCACTTTGGTGTAAGCCAAAACCCAAACCGTGTAGTTTGTGTATTTGCGCAGATTCTCAATGGTGACGTATTGATTTGTTGACTTGACAACCTCCGGCTCCGCTTCTATATAAGAAAAATCAAGACAATTAACACTGATTGGAAATATGACTACAAACTACAGCAGCGCAGCAGCTAATTAAATTGAATATAAAACTATTGTCCATGGGGGGTTCATGGGTTGAGGGGGAGAGCGTAAGAGAGAGAGAGGGATTTAGTTGAACTGAAAGTCTTAAGGAAATTAAATCAAATTCGAGTTGAATCTAAGCTGCTGCAAGCTGGCTTTGTATTGGCAAATATGTCATCAAATATTAATAAATATATAAACAATATAATCAATAAGCAGTATTAAAAGTTATATATTATTATCTATTATTTAAACATTTAAAAATATTCAATATTTCTTTCTGCAATGCGAACGTAAAAATATGTCTTAAATGGTTACAAAATTAATTTCATATGAAACGCATTTTAAGTCTCAACTGCTGTGGCTTATATCAAATTTAATTTAGTTCCACTTCAATAATATGCCAGGCAATTGCATATCTCTATCAAAATTTTTATCAAATGAGATTGTGATGTCTTGAGCTATATATAGATTAGACTAGGTATATCAACCTAACTGATATAGCTACACTTATCTTATAAGAAAAAGCTCTTTTTAGCTTCCAACTAATTATGATTTAAAGCACTCGAAAGTTCCTCAACTTTTCTTTAAGCGTTGAATTTCAATTAAAAAAAAAATAAATTAATTCAGAGAAAAATAATTTAAATTTCAAAATTGTTCAAATAATTTGCTATTCATATGAAATTTGGAATAGTAAAAATAATTTAGATACCTCGAGTATTAAAATTTGTTTATTTAAATTTAAATCAGAGCAGCTCAAGAAACTTAAAGTTCTTTTAAGCATTTATCAAAAAAGGGTTTTAGAATATTAATAAAATTTCTGAGATTCAGATTTCAATAGAATTTCCCGATTTATATATTACATACATACATATTACATACACACATATTACATACATACATATTACATACATACATATTACGAGCAGTAAATTCTTAAACTAATTCAAATTTGAGCAATCTCAGCGCCTGTTTCATACGAAATTTCGATGGAAATATTCTCATATCAAATATTCGAAAACTTTTCCGTTTAGCCATTTTCCAGCCAGTTTTCAATTTGTAATTGAGTTTTGAATACTATTTGCGCAGTGCAGGTTAATGGGTTAATGGCATTGCATAATTGCTCCGAAATGCTCAATCCGAATGCCGCTGAAGTAATTTGCGAGCCAAACAATTCGGCAACGAGGGACAGACGTGCCCACCCAGACACACACAGAAATACGCACAGAGAGTCAGGCGGCTGGTGGGGGAGGTGGGGGCGTGGACTTACCGTAAAGCTCATCGACCGATATGTAAAACACTTTGTAGCCCTTGATTTTGCCATTTTGTCCGTCAATATCCGGCGGTGACCAGGTGATATAAATCGATGTGGAGCCAAGCACATCGCATTGCGGCGACTCTGGCGGGGATGAGGGCACTGCCAGAGCAACAGACAGAGAGAGAGAGAGAGGGAGACAGAGAGAGCAAGTATATTAAACGTTTGCCAGCAGACGGCGCCAGCTGCCGGAGAGCTGGCTCCAGTTTTTGTGCACGGGCAATTAACAAATCCAATCAATGTGTGACCGACAGAGCGGGGAGGGAGGAGTTGAGCGAGGTTTTCCACTTACCATCCTCCATTGTTTGCACAGCAATTTCCTTGCTGGGTGGCCCGCTGCCCTGGCTGGTGTAGGCCTGGACAATCACATGGTATTGGGTGAACTTGTTGAGATTGCTGAGCACCGTCTCGCCACCGAAGTGGGAGCGCACCTCGACGGTCTTGAAGCTAAAGCCTTGAGTGGGATTCACCTCCTTGTCCTCGGGAGTGAGGGACATCTGATAGCCCACATAATAGCCAAGCAGTATGCCATTCCAATGGTCACGTTCCGGTGCATCCCATGTGACAGATATTTCCGTCGAGCTCTTGGCCTCGGCACGCACCTGCAGTGGCGGCCCCGACGGCACCTCCTCCAGTGTCGTGACCTGCACCACCTCTGAGAACTCTGAGGCGCCCAGCTTGTTCTCCGCCGACATGCGTATGTGATAGGCCTTAGCCGGACGCAGCTGCTGTATATTGATCACTGTCTGAGCCCCGCTGATGTCCATGTGCTCGGCATTCTGCCAGATGTCTGTGGAGTGCAGGGCAAAAACCGTTTAGAAGCTGCGCCAGCCACGCCCACACGAATTCGCTCACCTGAGATTTGCTTATAGTAGATGTGGTACTGTTCGATGGGACTGTTGCCGGCAAAAGGCTGACTCCATGTCAGCTGCAGGCTGCGTGACTGCTGCGAGTTGATGCGCAGATTCTTTGGCTGCTCCGGCACCTCCTGCACGATTAGCTGTATGGACATCTCGTCCTGTCGACCAAGAGTTTTTGTTTTTTGTTCGTTAAACACACTGCGCACTCAACGCCCGCAAGTCTGGCCGGCTCATTCAAATTGCCATAAATTAGGGTTAACAACTGTTGCCAGTTGGCCGGCATTGAGTCGACATGCAAACGGACAACAAAGTCGTCTGGGCGAAGAGTTTGCACACAGCTGTTGGCCGCATCATACGGAGAGTGTAGGAGCTGTGTGTGTGTGTGTGTGTGTGGGTATGTGTGTGTAGTTTCTAGGGCTGGCTCTCACGCATGATCAATCAGTGACTTAGTCACAGCAAATGCAACTGACTTTATGAAAGCTTTTTCATAATCAATCGTGAAAAGCTGTTAATGAGCTTTAGACAACTTTAAGCAACTTTTTATGTTGCTCAATAGAATTGTATGTAGAGAATTTAAGCTTTATATTTTAACTAAGTGTATGCAAATTAGTGATTGATAGAGCGATAATCGATACCTACTAAGCTAAGCTATATATTATATATTAAATTTATATATATATTAAATTTATATTTAAATTTTTATATATATTAAATTTATATTTAAATTTATATATATATTAAATTTATATTTAAATTTATATATATATTAAATTTGTATTTAAATTTATATATATATTAAATTTATGAACTATAAAGAACTTTTTATGCTGGCTCAATAATTGATTGATTTTTATAGTCTGACAAATAGCTGACTGATTGGCTGGTTGATTGATTGATTGACTAACAAACTTCGGAAAAAATACATAAGTTCTAGAAAACTACTTTGCAGTTAATTAGTTGACTATCCTTCAAACTAACTAAGGCAGTAACATGTATAGCCAGTTAGTAAAGAGCATTGTAAATTTAGAATGTTGCTTAGTCAAGCGACACATAAGGATATACGTTGATTCTCAATTTGTTAATAGACACCTTGTTGACCCACTGATTCATGCCTTGTTTCAAGCTCAAATTGGAATTTGTTCCAACACTTGATAAAATAAATAGCAAAAGGACTTAGCACAAGACTTCAGTCACAAGCAATGTTGGTATTATTTTAAGTAGGAAAACCAATGCTAAATGATTGAGTGATTGCTTGATTGATGAATATATGATAAGCGATTCCAAAGTTTCATTGGTTAGGGCATAAGTTTATGATCCATTGATTGACTGACTGACTGATTGAACAACTGATTTAAGCTTAGAAAGTGGAATTTCTAATACGGAGTTTGTTTGTCGTTAGATTTCACTTAAGTGCAATGAATTTTGCTCCAATGTATTCCAGGATACTTTTGCTCTTTTCACTGTAATCGGACAATTTGTCTATGGCTTTTCAAATATGGTTAATCACATAATCAGCTTACAAAGCTCACACACATTGAAACTTCAGACCCATTGCAAAGTCAAGGCATTTAAATAACTAACAATTGTAATCAAATATTCTAAACGCAACAAAGTTTTGATTGCTTTTGATATGCGACCAGCCCTGGCTGTGCTTTATTGTGTGTGTGTGTGTGTGTGTGTGTGTGTGTGTGTGTGTGTGTGTGTGTGTGTGTGTGTGTGTGTGTCTGTGTGTGTGACACAAAAGTGTCACCATGCACTTACCTGTCCAAATGCATTGTTGGCCTGACAGATATAAATGCCTGTATCCTGGCGGTATGTGTGCGAAATGCCCAATTCGGAGACCATGCCGTCGTCGAGCACTTGATCTCGTATTGTGTAGCTGTGTGCGTGTGTGTGTGGTTGTGCGTGTGTGTGTGTGTGTGTGATTTATATGCAAGTAAATGCATTTAAGAGATACAAGATACACACACGGCGACATGCAAACGTTGGCGTTTGGCGAGATACGGATTCGTACACGTTAACGTTAACAGATACAGATGCAGAGGCACAGATACAGATACAAATACAGTTATACAGATGCAGAGGCACAGATACGGATACGTGTTTGCGCAACGTGAGCGACGCAATGCAATTTTATAACAATGTTTTTCACGTTGCAACAGTTGTTGTTGTTGTGTGTTGACAAAGACGAAGACGAACGAGGCCAACACATATACATACAAATGGCAGTCACGTATGTGTGTGTGTGTGTGTGTGTGTGCAAGCGTAAATAAATAAAACGCGTATTTGGTTTTCGGGCAGCAGTTCCAAAGTTGACAGTGTCGGCGGGTGGCAGGCGGCAGGCGGCAGGCAGCAGGTGGAAGGCCGGTTGGTAGTTGAGCATAGAGAAGAGAAAGCCGGAAATACACATACATTAAAATACTTGCATAGGCAGAAAAGTGGAAAATGCTTAAGCATTTAGTGGGCACTAAAATGGGCTAAAGCTTTTAACAAGCTGTTCTAAGCCTTCGACTCAAAAACTTGATTACTTTTTGGGCCCTTCGCCCCGCTCAGCTGTTGTAGCAACATGTTTTTATCCACATCATCTGCTTCTTCTTTCTTGCAACATAACTGTTAAACTGCCAAGCGCATTGGCTGCTGCCAAATTGAATTTGAAACAGCACGAAGCGTCATCAGCTGCAGATTTGTTGCGCCCGCCCACAAAGCTATTTGCACAGCTCGTTTAATTAAAAGCAATTTGAAGCTTTTGCCATCGAGTTGCGAATTGATTTCCAAAACCTTTTTTACACTCGCAGGCATCTGAATAGATGGCGTGATATGGTGGCAATAATGTTGAAGTAAGTTGCAACTGTGCTCAAAAGTGGCTTAAGATGCTTCAACTTTTGAAGTAATTTATTAAAAAAAATAAATATAATAAAATTAATAATTAATATAATTTTAAAGAAAATATATCATAAATCTTGTATATAGGAGCTAAAATGATATAACAAAATTATTGAATATCTTTTATAACTTATAAAGTAAAATATTAATTTTTAATTTTAAAAATCTTGAAAATTGAAAAAAATATATATTATTGAATATTTTTTATAATTTATAAAGTAAAATATTAAATTTAATATTAAAAATTTTGAAAATTATAAAATATATATTATTGAATATTTTTTATAATTTATAAAATAAAATATTAATTTTTAATATTAAAAATTTTTAAAATTATAAAAAATATATATTATTGAATATTTTTTATAATTTATAAAATAAAATATTAATTTTTAATATTAAAAATTTTTAAAATTATAAAAAATATATATTATTGAATATTTTTTATAATTTATAAAATAAAATATTAATTTTTAATATTAAAAATTTTTTAAATTATAAAAATATATATTATTGAATATTTTTTATAATTTATAAAGTAAAATATTAATTTTTAATATTAAAAATTTTGAAAATTATAAAAAATATATATTATTGAATATTTTTTATAATTTATAAAGTAAAATATTAATTTTTAATATTAAAATTTTTGAAAATTATAAAAAATATATATTATTGAATATTTTTTATAATTTATAAAGTATTATTATATAAAATATTAATTTTTAATATTAAAAATGTTGAAAATTATAAAAAATGTTTCTTTATAATTTTTTCATAATTTTTTGTTTAATCTCTTCTCTTAATTTATTTTTAAATATTCAATATTATTTAATGTCGATGAGAAATCAAATCATATTTCTATATCTTTTATATATTTAAAAAATAATTTTTATTTTTTATAAAATATAATTTATATTACTCTTTGCCAAGTTAACATTTCAGCCAATATTTGGCTTAAAGCCACACGAAAACAAATATCAAGCTGTGCCTATTGAAATGTCCCTCAGTGTAAACCCAGGCAGACAGGCCAAAGGCGAGACACAGACACAGAGCTAGCGAGGAGTGGCGAGAGAGGGCGTCTCATAGACAGGCAGACTTACCGTGAATCAAGCGACTCGTCAAGATATTGTTGCGTTGCCTGGATTTTCCATTTGAAGTCAATTGGATTGTCGCCCTGCACATTGCACTGCACATGCACCTGTTTGCCCTTGGCCACCGAGATTTGTTTCGTTTTCGTTGGGAAATGGGCGGGCACTGAGGGGCGCATGGGTCATTAATAACTGTAGATGAAGGTGGGCACATTGCGCATACGCACCATTGACTTTGAGGAAAATCACTTTGCTGACACCGGAGCCAATGTTGTTCTTGGCCTCGCACAGAAAGTGTCCCTGCGACTCCTTGCTGATCTTCTTAAAGTAGATGGTGCCGTTCGGAAAGAGCTGCACGCTGGGCTCGTAGAGGAAGTCCTTGTACTCCCCCGGCGTAGGTCCAATCGCCTTTTTCCATGTTATCGTCGGCTTCGGGTAGCCGGCAGACTGACAGTGAACAAGCACATCTGTGCCGGACTGAGCACTCGAATCCTTCGGCTCCAATATCCACTTGGGCGGCACATTCACTGTCAGCGGCACTGTAAATCTCTCCGTGCCCGCCACATTGCTGGCAATGCACGTGTAGTTGCCCGAATGGTCCGAGGCAATGTGCTCGATGACCAAACTGGCCGAGTACTCGTCCAGCCGACGGAACACCTCATTGCTGTACGTTGTTGCATTTTATGAAATGTGTTTAGTGAAAGCCTTGCGGCATTAGCTACACTCAGAGAAAAGGATTCTCGGCAACGAGTAAAATCGAATGGGAAATTCTTGAATTTTGTTGGTAAGCCTTAACGACTCTCCGTTTTCTCTGAGTGCATATTGGGCTTGTTATGCTTACCCAGTGCCTATGAGCGGCTTGCCGTTGCGCTCCCAGCGAAAGCTGACCGGCAAATCGCCCTCCAGGATCTGGCAGGATATGGCAGCCCGCATGCCCTCGCGCAGCATATTCGTCATGGCCTGAATGGGCATGATTTTCGGAGGCACTGCAAAGTGGCAAGTGTGTGTGTGTGTGTGTGGCATAAGCAGACATTGAGCATATCATTAGGCAAGCATCGAAAACAGCAAAAAACGAAAGAAAAACAACAAACGTAGCTCATAACAATTGCCAAGTTGGCTTAAGCACAAAAGCCATACTGATTATCAAGCCGAGGAAAGTGCTGGCTGGTGGGCGTGGCAGGCACATCAATGCGGCTTAGCAACAGCTGCCGCACTGATAACAGCTGCACACAGTAAATTATTATGAAGAGCGAGAGATGCAGAGATAGCAAAAGGCAAAGCCAGAGACCCAGAGGCACAGCCAGCGACGGAGCCAGTCGAGTCGAGTCGAGTCGAGTCGAGTCGAGGCAGTGGCATAGACACAGGAGTCAATGACTTCATTGTGGCACGTCCCCCCCGCCCACGTTGCTGTGTGCATGTGCATTAAAAAGTGCTGGCAGCTGGAAATAGTTGCTGCGGCTGTCGCTGCATAGTTCTGTTGCCAGTCTAATTGGAATAGTTTCATTGTAGTTGCTGCTGCTGCTGCTGCTGCTGCTGCTGCTGTTGTTGTTGTTGTTGTTTCAGCAACTTTCTAATTTGAATATTGGAACAGAACAGCAGCTGCAGCTGCCGCTGCAGCACGAGTGAAAAAATAGGAGTATATTACGCATACGCCTCGTATACAAAACTCACCCAACACTTGAATCTCCACGTTCCGCCGGGAAGTCTGCTTCTGCTTGTTTTGGGCCATGCACGTGTACGTGCCCGCGTCCTCCAGTCGCTGAAGCTGCTCGATAATTAAGGTGCCATTGTTATAGGCGCGCTGTCGTCGATTTATGGGCAGCGTTTGGCCGTCTTCGCATGAAAATAGCAACATCGAAATGAAAGAGAACCGAAAAAACTTCCGGCAATTAATTTCACTCACAAAGCGCAATTTATGACTCGCAATTTACAATCTTTTATTATTTATTTGCACAAAAAATGTTTCAACAAAATTAAAAGAGTTGAACAAAGATAAACAAATAAAAAATTCGGTATTTTTCTAGGCAAAAAACTCATTTGAGCTGAGTTTGGGATGGAGCAGCGAGATCTCAGTGGATACTTGGGAGAGCCTCTAGAAGAGACTGGCTTTCAGATGACGGCAAAGATTGTTTTGATATTACTCAACAAAACTCTATCAAGATTTAGCTGCTGACCTTTTGAAGTCTGATGCATAGAGCAGAGTTGACTTGGAAACGTTTTACCTTTGGCAGTGCGAACATCACTTGAAGCAAACTCGAACAAATTTGTGGCCAAAATTGTTGTCAAATAATAAAGCTGAAGCAGATATACTCGTTGCTTTATACTCTACTATATGTTTGAGCATCATTTCAGCCAAGTAGAGCCATACTTGACAGTAAATGTGATTTAAGAATCGTGACGAGCTTCATGACCATGAGAAATGATGGCAAATGCAAGAAGAGTTCGAAAAGCAGTTAACTTAAAGATGAAAGATCATTTGAGCGAGTTAGAGGCATTGAAAGTTGAACAAAAATAATAATATCAGTAACGCTTAAGCTTTTAAAAAATTGTATATTTTGATAGACTTTATAACTGCTTAAAACTGGCATCAGCACTCCATCCGTATGCCAATCGATTGTACTGAGATCTACAGGTACAAAGAGGCATCATTTTCCAAGATGGAATATCATTCGATCAGCCCGATCAGTCATTTAATCATTTAGTAGTTGAAGCCGTTAGTTAGGCCACATTTGAGAGCAATTTATAATAATTTCTCTAAGTCTTAAATGTTTGCCTAATCAAAAGTCGAACTCAGTTCTTAAAAAGTTTTGAAAATAAAAAACATTTAGCTCAGCTTTACTCATTGAAAGTTAGAACAAAGCAGCAAATCTGCAGATTCAATTCGATTGTTGACATAGTTTTCTCAGTTTCAATTGCCATATCTGAGATATTCCAATGGAAAATATTTACAGCTCGTCTAAAGACAGTCGGTTAACTATGTTGTAACTCTGCAAAAATAGGAAATATTTCTAGCCAAATTGCTCTGGGACACAATTAGCAGCTAAAACTATGTGAAACATAGAAATGCAGCAAAGTTGTGAGAGCCCGGACTCAGTTGGCGCATATCCGGCAGCATGCACGAAAATAATTGCTGAATTTTTCGGTGGAAAAAACGTAGTTTTAATAATAATATTCATTGATATGCGCAATAGCAAACAGCGAAAGTTTTAATACCAAACACGGGCCGCAAGGCAGAGCAAACAGCGACGAACAAAAAACACTGTGCTGATATATGTATATAATAAAATTGGCCAAAATGGTATTAAAGTATTGGATATAAATATGAAACGGGCTGGGGGCTGGGGGCGGGGGCGTTGGCGTTGGCGTTGGTTAAAGCAAATGAAAATGGAAATAAATATATTGCTTACCGCGCTCCCAGTGTATTTTATCGATGGGATAACCAGCCACAGGACATTTAACAATCAAATCAGAGCCAGAGATTCCCGTTATTTTTGGCATTTCGCGTATGTAAGGCAAACCATAGATGTTCACTTTGGCGCTATGCGAGACCCTGCGGCGATATAAAAAACATACACAAGTCATAACTAACATTTAAGAGGAGAGCCGAGTGTGTGTGTGTGTGTGTGTGTGTGTACAGTTATACGGCCATACAGTGGCTGCAGCTAAAGAGCCTGACTCGGCAAATTGTTTGAATTTTATGTCGCTTTCGCCTGCAAACAATGCGCTTCCATTCTTCATATACCCTATGCGCCGCCAGAGCTACGATGCGTAGCATATGTTGGACGTGTGCTCAGGCATTGGCTATTACGAGATGAACAAATCAAGTTAAGGCTCACTTATATTGACATGACATGAAGATTACCTTATGTTTAAATACGACCTCTCTATGTGCTTCTCATGTTTTAAGGCAAGGCTTACTGGCTTTCTAAAAGGCTCACTGAGCGACTCTCACCCATCAAGTGGGGCTTTTAAATTTAGGTTAACTTATATTGAAATAGGAGCTCCTTTCTGCCTTTCTATGCGATTCTCATTTATTCAATTAGCATCAATGATTCTCATGTGCCCCAATTAAAGCCCACCTATTGAGTTTAACTTATATGGAAATTCAAACCTCTCACTGTGATCCTTATGTATTCATATAAGGCTTACAAATTAAGCTAAAATTTTATTGAGAAAGGCCCTCTCTGTGTGGTTCTCTTGCCGTCTATCCAGCCTTATACCTCATATACGATCTATCTATTTTCTTTCTCTATTCTCTTTCTCTCTATGAATTGCTATTGCTACAGGGTATCTTAAAGTCGTTTACATAGCTGCGCTGTTTTTTATTTCTAGTTTTTACTATGGCATGCAACAATTAAATTTATGATTTAGCAGCGAAATGTTTTTTATGCTTCTATCAGAAAGCACAGATTGCTGAATGCATGTGTATACCTCTATCTCTCCCTCGCTCTCTGTGTGTGTGTATTTTATTTATGGAACTACAGCCACTCACTTGCCAATCGCATTCTGCGCCGTGCAGGTGTATTCGCCGCCATCCTCCTCCTTGACGTTGGAAATATTCACATGGCTGATGACATCGTCGTGGATGGTAACATATTGACCCACTAAAAAGCGAGAGCTGTCTGGTATCTGTGTGTCGCAGGGAAAAATATCGTATATAGTTGGGAGAAAATGGCAATTAGATAAAAAATATACTCGACGGCGAAAGTGTGAAGGAAAAGCTAGAGCAAAGCTCTGAAGATGCACTATGAAAAATTCATGTAAATCGAATTGATTGAAATTGCATAAAATTTACACTGCGCTTAAGTGCGGAGAAGGACAGAGAGGGCTTGTCTAGGAAGGGCTCATTGTAGCTGGCGAAAGAAAATGGAAATTTATGCAAATAAACGAAACAAATCCTTGAAAATGCGCCACGGAACATGCCAAGAACTACAGAGCTCAGCGAGAGAAACGAAAGAAAAATGAAAATAAAGGGAAAATCAAGTGTGGGCAAAGCGAAGCACAGCAAAAGCCACGGGGCATGCTAAGCATGGCCAAGCTAAATTTTTAGGGTGGAACTTGACTAAAATGAAGAAGAGGAAGAGGAGCAAGAAAATAGCTGCAACGCTTTTCGTAAACATTTATGCATATTCTTGTGTGTGTGTGTGAGTGTGTGTGTGTGTGTGTGCGTGGCTTAAGCAACTCCATCTTCATCAACTTGCATGTGACGATAGCTGCGGAAACGGAAACGCTGCCTGCATTTCCGCTTTTCGCCTGCTGATGCTGCTAAGTAAGTGCTCAGCACGTGTGTGAACTTTAGATGTCCCTCCCCCTCCCCTTACACACTCTCCCTCCCCCTCTCGCCCTGTTTGAAGATGCCAAACTGTGGCCCATACTTACCGGAAATCCGTCCAAAGACCATGTAAATTGCGGCAGTGGATTTCCGGTGGCAACGCATTTCAATGATACCGTCGGACCCGGCTGCAGTGTTTGCTCCGAAAACCAATAAAGCAGTTCCGGCGAAGCATCTAAAATTGTCAGAGATAAAGATAGAGATTCGGTTTAGTGCGTATAGCTGGCTTATACTTGGCTCACATATGTGCATGTGTGTGGGTGTGTGTGTGCTTTATAGTTGTGCACAGCTTAACCCTTATGTGTGGCTATGCGCACTGCTGCTTTAAGGGCACTTCATTAATTAGCGCATAGTCAGGTGTGCACAGGTGTGTGTGTGCAGCTTATGGGCAAATGCATGAATGGTTTGCGTTTCTATTGATAGAGTATGTTTTCCTAACAGAATATCAGCTGGCTTATTGCTTTTCATATCAGATATTAACAGCAAGCAAGTGCGAGAGTTGCTTCTGAGATTGTTGACCTACTAAGAGCTATAGCAAAAGAAATGGCTGCTTTTGGTTTTATTTTGTAGCTACATCGCTGCCATTATGTATAAATGCCCAAATGTTTATGTAGCACATCATTTAAATGGCAGTCTAAGCTACTCTAACAATGCTCAATTCAGAATAGACTTTTCGGCTGAGTGTTTGCTCTGTGAAAGCTGGTCACAACTTCTTGAGCAGCTCATTAATTGCCTATTTATTAATTTCATTTGTGTCGTAATTTAACTAAATTTTAAAATTTTATTTTCACACATTAAATTTTATACTCTACCTTAGGCGTTGCTTAAATAAACTCTTGTTGAAGCTAAAAGCCAGTTGCTGCACACAGAGCACTTCAACTGTCAATTGCATTTATATATATTTCTTAGAGTTATACTTTCAGATTTTTCAGTTGCTGAATTCAAAATGCAATCTGCTATATTTCTAGCCCTTTTTCATTTCCATTTATTTGTATATATATGTTTCTTTGTGGCTGCTGCTGCTGCTGCTGCTGCATATTGGCTTGCAATCAAAATCAGATTTGTAAAAAGCTTTTTTCTTTGCGCTTTGACCTTAGAGCGCGGCGGAAAATGCATTTGACAAGCGAGCAAATGTTATCCAGCTGATGAAAATTGTATCAATTTCCGCTCCTAAGACGACGACGAGGACGACGAGGACGACGACGAGGACGACGTCGTTGCAAGAATATTTCGGGCGTTAACGCTGACATTGCCAGTTATAAGCTGCCATATTTATTTGCAGTCAGCCAGCACACACACACCCCCACACACACTTGTAGTGTGGCACACTCAGTTGACACAATTGCTGCCATATCCGGCTGCTTAATGGCGCTGCGCTGGATGCCGGCGCAATTTTGTGGTGCGGCAGCAGCAGCTTTTAACACCACAGCACTCTCTGTGTGTGTGTGTGGTGTGTGTGTAAGCATGCCAATAATATATCGAAATCAATTTCCGTTTGTGCCTAAAAGCAAATCAGAAATGTTGCCAAAGCCGCCAAAAGCGACAAAGCGCGAATGTGAGCTGCCTGCTCTATCTAGTTGAGTGTGTGTGCGTGTGTGTGTGGGTGTGTGTGAGCACATTTAGTCCCTAGGCAGCTGAATCTAAGAGTGTGCTCGGGCACAGCTAGGCGTGCGTAGCTTTGTGGTTAAATGAAATGCGCCAAAATTTGAGCTTTCACTGTGACAGGCGCAGCTGTGACTCACAAAAACAGTGACTAGTTGTGAGTGTGACCAATAAACGCTGCTAATAGCATGAGAACTGTGTGACTTGCGCCAGTTAAACAGTAATTAACGTGGCACTCACTAACAAGTCACAGTTTTATATTGAAACAGTGACTTTTGTGAATAAATCACGACTAATATCGCTGCTGTGACAACTCATAGTACAGCAGCGCCTGCACAGCCCTCGCTCTTCATATATATATGCGCACATTGGGTAACGCTGTCGCAGCACAGAATGTCGCAACACTGGTGGCTAGAATATTAGTGCTGGTAATAAAATTAAGTTGTCAGGCTGCGTTTTATGGCCATTGTTGTTGCTTTTTATTGTTGCTGTTGTTGTTGCAAAATGCCAGCAATTTGCTAAATTAGAAATTAATGAAATGCAATTATGACAAACATTTATTTGTGCGGTTTTTGCGGTCATCAAGCGACGGAAATTTCGCTTTTGATTTGCGCAAATTGCCAGCCAGGAGTGAGGACTGCGGCCTTGTGTGTGTGAGTGTGTGAGTGCGTGTGTGGGTGTGTGCCCATTAATGGTCATCAGAGCGTTAATTTATGACAACCGAAATTGGAGCTATATGTAGAGCTATTAAATATCTGCCTCGCCCTACGAGCTGTGCTGGGACAATAATATTACTAATACGCCCCGACTTACCGCCCAATTGGAGCTCAGCTGTTGATTGGATTTGCTCCCATTCGTTGGAAACGAAGCATTGATACATGCCAGGATCATCCTTCTGCACCTTCTTAATGATCAGACGCGCAGGATCTGTCAGTATCTATAGGAACACGTATACGTAATGTCGAGGAATAAGAAGAGAATAGTTGGAGCTGGGCTATGTTTCGGCACTCACCTCGACGCGATTGTCGCGCAATATGGGCTTGCCATCATGCAGCCAGTTGACATCGTGCACCGGATGGCCAGAGACAATGCATTGAAATTGTGCATCCTTGTCCACGTCCACGGTCTGCACCTGCGGCTGCAGGTGTGCGGTCAAGGGAGCTATGCGGGAATATGAGAACGGTATAGATATCGCCTGGCCGACTGCACACACACACAGCTACACAGCTGCACAGCTACAAACCTGTCACAGTGAGCGACACTTGGATGGTCTCCTCGCCAGCTGTGTTATTGACCCAGCACAGATATTTGCCGCTGTCCTCGAGACGCGCCTGCAATGGCAATGCCATAAATCAATGGCAATCACAATATTTGCTTTTCATTTCCAGCCAAAGAGACAGACAGAGAGAGAGAGATAGACATACCTTGGTTATTTTGAGCAGACCTGCGGATACAATCGTTATGCGTTCGCTCAGCTGCAGCGGCAGCAGCTGCTCGTTCTCCTCCTTGAACCAGCTAAAAAGAGATAAAGATACAACATCAAGCTAACGAGCCAAACAATAGCTTAACAATCACAATTCTTTTATTTGATTAAACATTAATATTCTTTCATCGTTTGTTGTTGTCTTCATCAGAGTTAATGTGTTCATTGCAGTAACAATAAATGAAATGTTTGTTGAACGGAAAAAACTTCAGCGCGAAAACGCATTCAATAACAGCATTGCAAAATGATTACCATAGATAGAGGGAGAGTAGTCAGAGTCAGAGTCAGAGTCAGAGTCAGTGTCAGTGTCAGAGTCAGAGTCAGAGTCAGAGTCAGAGTCAGAGTCAGAGTCAGAGTCAGAGTCAGAGTCAGAGTCAGAGTCAGAGTCAGAGTCAGAGTCAGAGTCAGAGTCACATTTTTTTCTCTTCTTCTCAAGCAGCAGTTTCATAAAGTCATGAAATATTCGCTAATTAGCTTGACCGACTGCCTCTCCACAACTTTTCTGCACCTTACAAAAAGGTAAGCAAAAAGAAACTTTTTTGAAATGCCTTGAGGCAAATGCTTTCTAAGAAGTAGAAGTTACGTTTTCTTTTATTGAGAAAAAAAGTGAGAGAAATTAAGTCGGTTACTGACTGCGCCATGCTCGTTCAGTGCTGAAATCTAGGTTTTCCGACTTTAGAGAACTTGCTGCAGAGAAGCTCAACATTGACGCAACTGCCGAAGTTGCCAGTTGAAGGTCCCAAGCTGAAGCTCTGAGCTCATGCAGACAGACAGATGGGGAGGCAGACGAACATATATACCCTTCATGACATCGTGAGCGAGCATGAAACAAGTTTAATTTGCTTTTTATTTAGCATTGATATTCTGAGTTTCGCTTGTTTGTTTTCGCTTGCAAATTTACAACTGCTGCAACTGAATATGAATTGGCGCGGCCTTGCCGCATTTCCAATCAAAGAGCATTTCCTCTTCGTTGCATGTGGAGGGCAGGCAGGCAGCAGCAATGCGAATTTATATTTTGCATTTTATTTATGCGTGTTTTTTTTGGGTTTTTAATTTTAATATCAATTGCGAAAATCAACAGTGCAACGCGCGTGCCATAATCTGTTTGATGTTGCAAGGACGCCTGGCTCATGCTGCCTGCCCAGGCAAATGCTGTTGCATTTTTAATCAAGTTATTGATTTTAATTTGGCTTTAAGTGCACTTGAGTGCGCAACGCATCTTATGGCATGTTGCAAGTGGCGCGTGAGGTTGCAAATTGCTGCCCGCATATGCCTGCCTTTGCTTAATTAAAAATCATGGCGCAAGTACGTCGAGCTTACGCAGCCATCAGCGGAAAAGAAATTGCTGCAATATAAAGTTGTTTTCTGCATTTCTATGCAGCAATCGTTGAAGACGCGAACCGCAGCAGCAGCTTGCCACATGCCAAATGTTTTAACATTTATGAGCAGCGCCAAGCACCGGGACACCCAGGATACGGATGTTGCCACAAAACAATGCAACAGCAGCAGCAGCAGCAGCGACCGCAGAGCACAAAACAAAAGTCGACGCTGTTGTCGCCTCGTTGGCTACCAAATTGTTGTCGTTTGTTCTTGTTGTTGTTGTTGTTGTCGTCTTGGTCTTGGTCGTTGCTCAGCGGGCGACATCAAATAACAAACAAAGCAAGCAGCACAAAGGCTTCCAATGACATGCCGAAGATCCCATACACTTTGAGCTTTAAGTAAATTTCATTTTGATATTGCCCTTTGATATGAGCCCAAACTTTATCAAGTCAAGTTAGGCTGAGCTGCAGTTGATACAGCTGAAGTTGCCTCTGAATGGAGTATGCATGATCAATTCGCAAATCTTATTAAATATTTCACTATCTAAATGTTATCGATAACTGAAAGAGCTCATTTAGAGTTATCGATCAAACTTTTCTGCTAAAGTTGCCTTATCTTAGCTGTTTTCACGTTCAAAGCTCGCTCAACTTTTCTTGTATTCAGACAGATTTTTAGTTTGATTTAGATTTATTATTTATTTGGATTTATTTTAGATTGAATATTGGAGACATGTTAGAAAAAATGAGGCATGCTTCTTTGCATTTTTTCATCTATTCTAAGCACTCTCTCTGAGCACTATACTAAAACAAACTCCTCAGAGACCTTCCATTCTGAGACATGCTCGGAACACTCGCTTCTCTTCTTTGCATTCACTTCATCTTTTGGCAAGTCACAGGCATAGCTCAGCTGCCAGCAGAAATGCCCGCTGGAATGCCAAGAAATCTGTCTCATATTGACAGTGATTTTTAAATTTACTCCTAGACTCTAAAGCTGGTTGAAAGCATAACTTATAATAATATGTAACATTAGCTATAAATCTGGTACGGCATAAGCGAGCAACTAGATATATAGTTCACTTTCCAGGCCGTCTTTATATTCCATTCAGTCTGCTGCTGAGAATACGCATCAGCAGCATAAGTAGCTCTATAACGCTATATATAATGCGACTGCGATGCCTGCCTGGCTTAATGATAAAATCAAACTACCCAGAGTCAGGCTAAGACAGTTCACAGACTGCAACAGGAGTGGCAGCAGCGCATAGCGTAGCGTTGCTTGTCGCCATCCTTTATTCATGCTGCAGGACGAAGGACAAGCGCAGCTACAATGACCCATTATCCTGCTACATTGCATCCTTGCGGCCAGCCGTAAAAAGCAATGCATGTTTTAGCAGCCAACGGCATTGCCTGATGATGAGCCAAGTGGCCGAGTGGCCGAGTGGCAAGTGCTGTCCTCTGTGTATCCTGTGTGTCTCGGTGATTACCTTTGCCATAAGCCTCGGCGGGCGATGCTCTTCAACTTGCACGGGGGCCGTTCAGCGAGCAATTTGCCATTTCGGCCCATAAACGCTGCTCATTTGATTGATTTGTGTTTGACACGAAAATAAAAGCGAGCGCACATCAAATGAAAAAGTTGCAATTGGCCCCGGGGAAATCTCCATAACGCGACAGTCCCGGACTCCACGAGTCTTGAAAGATGAATGAGCGCTGCCAGAGCCTGCTCCTCTGACAAGGCTTTCAAGTGCCTCAATAAACAATATTTGATGTATAGTGTCAAGAGTCAAGCGAGGCAAGTGGCAGCAGGTAGCACCAGGCGAACGTTTGATAAGCAGCAAAATTTTAGTTGGAATGGCAGGACGAAGGATAATATGCTGAAGTCTTAGCTTAAGCTGTAAGTGCTGTTGTTAGCTAAAGTTAAGTCTCAACACTTTTTTAGAAATTTATGAAATATTTTCTTCAAAGACAGCTTTAATGAATCTCAAAATAAATTTTATTTAATTTTCAAACTTTGTTAAATATATTGAAATTATTTTTCAAATATCTCGTGTGACTTAGTCCTGATCTCAGCTGAATACTTAAGGCAAGTATATAGCTTTCTGTCATAGAGTTATCATAAAGCACTTGAAATTGCTTCGTATGTCTTATAAAGTTAAGAAATATTTATAAAAAATATATTTTTTGATTTTATTTTAATATTAATTAAGTAGAATTTTAAGCTTTAAGTCGTATTTCATTTATTTTAATATGTAATCTTTATAAATATATGAAAATATTTAGTATTAAACAGTTTTATAGTCTATAGCTTTATTGAGCGGTGCCATGCCATGCCACCCATGACCCGCTGAAGCAACTGTCTGATGCTGCTGCGGCTGCTTGGCATAACTATCTATAGAACATTCTTCCACACAGGCTGCAGCATACTTTGTAAGCTTTCAAATTTGACAATTTGCTTGACATTTTTACAGCAGAGCTTTTATTTTATTTTCTGTGAAGCTAAATATTTTACATTGTCATAAAATGCGCGAGCCGCGAGCCGCGTGCTCGGCTGCCCAACCCGAATACGCCTTGCCCTGCCAGCAGCTGTGGCTAAACAACAAAAAAGGACTGTGTGTGTGTGTGTGTGTGTGTTGGTTGTACTCACCGATATGTTGGCACTGGATGTCCTTGAGCAATGCACGGCAACGTTGTTTGGCCATTAAGGACGACATGCCGCATCGAATGCTTCTCGACGTTAATGCGTGGCTGTACCATGCCCTTGGGCTCGGTTACAATAATGCGGCCGGGATATGTCGAAATTTGTATTTCACCTGCGAAAACAACAAGCAAGAGCAAGAGAAAAAGCATAAGCAGTGAGCCACAGCTAAAAACATATGTGGCAACAGCGACAACAATTTACACAAGTGCCAACTGGTCCATGCCGCGTGGCAGCGCGACACGCGTTTGGTTAGATTTAAGTGCGCGGCTTCTTGGAAAATTGATGGACGCACATAAATTTATATACATATATATGCACATGTGTATATATATCAATTGTATGTTTTTAATTAATTAAAAGTAAATGAAAGCAATCAAGTTGATGGCATGCGCCACAGGAGGTCAGCTGCAAGGCCGGAAGCTGTGCGACGGCAGCAGCAGGAAACACCTCAACTGCTTTATTATGCATGCGCATTATAATACCCTCTCCCTGGGGCCTAGTGCGCGAAAGAGGTGTTCGCTGAACATAACGGAGTAATGCCTGCCTTTTTTTCGGATTTATAAAGACGACAAAATTGATAAAGTTAAAATGATTTTTCTTTTGTATTAAAAATGCTTTAAATGTGAAGCGCATAAATATAGAGGAACTTAAAAACTGCTTGATTTGCCCTCTTGATATCGTATCTATATACATATATCGTAACTCTATATATATGATATATAATTCTTAGATATGCTAAGCTGCCTATGCTCTTTCTTTGCTCTATTGGCGCTGCTCACTCAAAGCCTCTTTATTAAGGTTCTACTTATAGTCTAGTATTTAGCATAAGTTTCTTGTTTTTTTTGTTTTATATAGTTAACAATATCTATATATGTAGTTATTGATTTATCAAAATATATCGATTGACATCCTCCTGTATTGCCTAGATAACCCTATATGCTTTGCTCTCTGTATGCTTGGCCTTTGTGCCTAAACGTCTTTGTGTGCAAAGTTTCGTCTAAATGCCTAAGAGCCTGTGTGCCTTTGTACATTATCGATAACTTTAAGTGATCGATAGACATGCTTCTTCACAGCTTATGCCTTTTTGTCCATGCATCTGTTCCGCATCATCGACTCATGTGTTGACTCATTTTTCTACAAACTTTTCTCTTTTTCAGTTGAAACTGAATCACGCTTCATTTCTTCAAAATCGATAACAATTGCCATCGATAAACATTGATAAATAAGCCAAGCCTTTTATATGTTATGCAGTAAGGAAGCATGTGTGATTAGTGTAGGGTAACTGCTAGTCGTGCCATATCCAAGCGCTCGCACAAACTCTCGCTGAAGTACCTTAACTACAGGGTATTTATTATTCAACGCTTTATTTGTTGTTAACTTTTTTTCATAGGCCACGCTCTTTGACCTTCGCGGCCTTTATTTGTGGCCTTTAATGCCAGCTGCTTTAAATCATGCTGTCGCATTGGTTTCTATTTGTGTGTGAAGCCCATATGACATCTCATCCAGCAGCTCGTTCAGTGGGCCATTTGGCCGCACAAAATGTGTTTCGAATGGCCGTGCATTGTTCGAGTTGTCTCGCTCTCTCTCATTCTCTAGTTATAACTATAGCTATTTCACTCTCTCTCCCTCTCTCTCTCTCTCTCTCGCCTGCCAATTTAATTTATAATTTGCTCGAACATCATCATCAGGTATAACCCTTCGACCTTCCGTCCTGCCGCTCTTCTGGTCGCTCCTCTTCGGCTCCATTGCTCTATTGTGCATTAGCAGTTGTATTATTGTTCGCCGCCATTGTTGTGCCCGTTATTGTGCAAAATAAATGGATTTTTGGTTTAAATTGTAATTATGCGCTGCCAGCGCACACAGACAGACACGCCCACAGGCAGGCCAAACAAAAACTGTTGCCTACTTTTGTGCGCGCCAGGTAAAGCCAGCGCTTAAACTAAGCGTAGCTCATGTTTGTGCATGTGCATGTGCATGTGCATGTGTGTGTGTGTGTGCATGTGTGTGTGTTTTGTTATCTCTCTTGTGTGTGTGCGCTTGTTAAATGAATTAGTTATGACCAACTCTGCTGGCCAGCAGCCAGAACTGTTTCATGTTACACTTTTAATGAGTGCACTCTAAGCAGTTTTTAATGTCCGACTGCCAGCACCTGTATGTGTGTGTGTGTGGTAATTAATATGCGCTGGCTCACACACACACAGACAGTGGAATGCTTGAAGTGCGGTTACGGCTTTTGCGGCTTTCCAATCAAAACTTAAAGCCAATTTGAGCTGCTCTATTCTATTATTCTATTCTAAATTAATTACATACATTTTTAATGAGAGTGCTTAAGAAAGATCTGAGGCACATATATACAAATATCTATATATGTCTGCTCTGGCAAAGCAGAGAAAGAAGGAAACAAATTAAACTTGCAGCGAGCTCTAAGCAAACTTTTGGCCCGGGCGCACACAAAAGGCGGGCAGACAGAGTGGGCTGACTTGGGGTCTGCGTATTGTCGGGCATAAACTTTTATCGTATTGATTGATGATGTGTAATATGCGCACAAAGGCTAATAGAAATTCAGCTTAAGCGCATTTTCACACACAATAAACTTCAAATAAGCAGCACAAGATATTTGCCAAACAAAAAAAAAAGGATCTACACGTATTCAACTGACTCCTTTCTCTTTCCCTCTCTCTCTCTCTCTCTCTCTCTCTCTCTGTCTGTCTCTCTCTCTCTCTCTGTTAGCTTTCTGCTCCCTGGCGACTTGCCCTTTGCTGGCGATTGAATGTCACACGTCATAAATTATGCACAACAAAACTGAAATTGACTTGGACAACAGCTATAAAATACAAAACTTCAGATTTACACACACGCACACACACGCCCACACACACTCGCACACACATAAATAATAGCAAATTGCTTTTTGATAATAAAATAGGTATAGACGATTCTTATGCTGTGTTAACAAAGGTATTTCATAAATATTTGATCAAGACTGAAGCTGAGCTCACATTGATGCTCAGAACAGATATATTTGGAGCTGAAAGGACGCTCAGCACTGCGACTAAATATGAACTAGCTCAAGAATCTAAAGCGATTTCTATAGCAGACATATCTGGAACTATGTAAGAACTAGCCGAAGGAGCTTAAAGGATGCTGAAAGCTGATATATCTGGGATTACATATGGCATAAAAAATCAGATGAAAAGTTAGGCATAACAAATACATAATGGGGGCTTGTATAGGAAGCAGAAATATTGCTCAACTAGAGACCTCAAGGTGCCAGTTGGCCAAAACAGCCTGGCTAGGCATCTAGCTGCTAGGCATCAGTAAAACGATCTACTAAAGCCGCGTGTTGACTTTTTCCATAAGTCTATAAATTTATTAAATATTCCTTGACCTTTACCTACTACTCTTTCCACTCCTAATGTGTTCCTTATCTCCTTATCATAGTCATAAAAATGTATGTTAAAAATTTCTGTTTAAATAATAAATAATTTAGCAGAATTACTGAATCTATAAATATTTCAGTAAATAAAAAATAACAAGTATAAGTTCTCGATATTCTTAATCTTAATTAATACTTAATACTTAAACCTGTCTTAGGACTGCGCATTGCAGCCATTCGATCAGCTGAAGCTGAATCTCTAAGTAGAATAAGTTCCACAGTCCTTTAATCTATATCTATGCTTAAAATTAGTTTAAGATTCAATGTGAAAGTTACTAATATGAGCTCAAGAAACACGCAATCGACTGCTTTAATATTTCAATTTAAACAACTTTACATACCAAATATTCTTCATGTTTCTTAACCTAGTTATGTCTCTAAAAGCCTTTACGATTACAAATTTATATAGCAGGCATAGTAAATGTAATATATAAAGAGCTATAAAAAGCCAAGCAAAGCACTGACTTCCAGGAAAAACAAAAACAAAGGCAGCTCTAAGCATTAACCTGAACTGAAACCTATTTTAATGAGCCAGAACAAAGCGAGTTCTGGCCATAGTCAAGCACAAAGCCTTCAATTGAAATTGGCCTTTTCTGAAAGCTACTTTCACTCAGCTATGAATAAGGCAAGAGTCTAGAATGTGTGTCTTGCCCAAGAGTTAGAAAACACAGTTTTCGCAAAATATTCAGCTCGGTTGGCATTCAATTTTAATAATCTGCGCCAGCTATAAGCCGGGTATAAGTTTCACGAGCCGTGCCCCAAGCTGCTAATTAATTCAACTTAATTATGTGCCAACAGCGTGGGGAGAGGGGGGACCCTGCTGGGCATGCAGTGAAGCATTGCTGACTGGACGATTAAGCTGCAAAATGTGATTATCACGTACCTGTCAGTCTATTTACAGTGCGGCATGTGTAGCTTTTGTACGCATCATTGGGCCCCGCATTATTTATGTACAATTCGCCATTGGAGAGGACCGTGTACTTGCCGCCGATGTCCGTGTTTGGATACAGATGCATGCCGGTGTCCTGCACCCAGGCGGTGACTAGTACAAATTCCGACATATAGCTGGGCACCTGCGCAGGTAAAAAGAGACGGAGGCAGACGGAGAGAGAGGGAGAGAGAGAGAGAGGTAAGTAAACATGTTTAAGTTAAGCAAATTTGATCAGTTCGAGTTGAATTTAATTTGCGAGCTTAATGCATTTTGTGGCCTTTCGCTTTCAGCGAGCGCCACACCTGCCACCTGGCTCTTAGCTCACCTGACATTTCAGCACAGCCGTGTTGCCCGTCATCACGTACTCGTCGTGCACCTGCACCGTATACTTCTGGTTGACAACTGAAAACAAATGACCAAGCATATTTTTTAGCCCTTCAAATGTTGTATGTTGGTATATTGCGCATACGCCGCGTGCACGCAGCATGAATCAAGCGCTGGGCTAACAATTATGTTATGTTTCGCTTTTATTAGCCCGGGCGGCGTTCGTTTGTTTTAATGTTTATGGCCGGCGCTGACAAAAAGGCTTAGCCGTCTCACTACGCATAAAAAAGGTTCGCCAGAGTTTGACAGTCAAAATATGTCGCACATTAAACAGGCGACGACAAGGCACAACCACATCGAGACCTTTGTCAACCCACACACACACAGTCAGTCACACACGCACAACATGTCCAGCACATTGTGACACTTGGCAAAAGTGTGACCGTTTGTCAGCTCTTGTGCCCCTCAGCTGAGCTGCTCTTAAAAATTGGTTGCGCCAAATTTCAGTTGAAGTTTTTTCTGTTTGCTCTTCCCGCACCTTTTGTCAGGCCACAGCGCAAAATTAAGAGTGACGAGGATTCTAAAAACAGAGCCAGGTCATTGCACAGTGCTGCAAAAGCTAATGAATCGAGAAATTAAAAAACCTTTGCTGAAATTAAATAGATATTTTACAGGCAATTGGCAAGTAATCAGAACCCTGAGCGACGCATATTAAGATATAAAATTTATATAAATTATATATAAATAAATATATAAATTATATATAAATATATGCATAAATATATATATAGTTTTTTACATTTTCCTAGTTTGATCTACTGTCATAACTGTTGTATGTAATGGCTTAAGAGAAACTACAGATTTGACAGTCAACTGAGAGCATTATTTTTGATCTACCAGAGCTGAGAGCGTGCGAGTTGCTGCTTCTGGCTTAAGAGCTATGACTAGGCTGCGGCCTGCTAGGCGTGGCTTGACTAATAAATAAACAGCAAATGCAAATTAAATTTAATTTATTATATTTATAATTTCGATCCGCTTCATTTAACATTTAATTATGAGGTTTACACGACCCTGAACGCTGTTGAGAGCTGAATTTCTCTCGCTCTTGTGCTTGCTACAGATGGACATGGATCGACTTGAGTGCATCTGCCCCCTTCTGGCATGCCACGCAGCTTTCAGCAAAACCAGTTTACACTGAGCTCCCCTTTTTAATGGTTCAAATCTTGAGCTCATCAAATGTGAAGCTATTTATCTTTAGAGCTCTCAACGACTTCGCTTTGTTACCACTGTGCACAGCTGCTGACACATGTTAACCACGAGCTGGCCCCACTCTCCCACCGCATCGCGCTGGCGCTGGCATTTTGTAAATTAATTAAGATGGACAAAGGCAATTTTGTGCACGCGTCGCTTGAAAAGTGTTTGGGAAATGCTTTTCGCGCCTCAAATGCGAATAAGCAGCTTAAAGCAGAGCCTAAAAACTAACAGTATATGATCAAGTGTGTGTGTGTGTGTGTGGGGGTGGGCATAAGCTGTGTATGTGTGTGTGTAAACTCTGTTTAAATGTTGCTCACGAATTGTTTTCTTTTTTTGTTGGCTTAACTTTAATATGCTAAAATTGGATAAAGTTTAATTTGAAAAGTTGTTATTATTTGGCAGTTTATTTTACTTTTTACTTTTTACTTTTTACTTTTTACTTTTTACTTTTACTGTTTACTTTTTTCTTTTCTATTTTTATACTTTTATACTTTTATGTTTTGCTTTGTTTTGCATTCTATGGGCATGAAAAACTGGCTAAACTTTGTGACAACATTCCATTATAATTCCTCTGACCAGCGCGGCGGCTGCCTCTGTTTGCAGTTGAATTTCTGCTACAATTTTTGTATTTCTATTGCGAGTTTTGGGTTGTGCGCAAAAGGGGTATATTGGCTTTCTGATGCCCTAGAAGTGGAGTTACATAGCTACATTATTCTCAAGAAAGCCCAGCAATATGAACTAACAATTTCTGTAGCTAACGCTGTTGTTTCCAATTGGAATATATATTCGTCTAATTAGATTCAATCTGAGTTTTCCAGTTGGAGAGCTTAAGCAAGCTGGGCCTGCTCTTAGATCTGCAACGAGCATAAGACAGTCGGCTAAGCACGACTCTTACACTTTTAAACTTGCTTCTTTGTGGGATCTTCATTATTTGTATTGCTGCAGGGAGAGAGTTGAGGGGGTGGCCAGGGGTCTGGGGTCAGGACTCAGGACTGTTGCAGCTTGAGTTTTCATTTTTTTGCTCTTTTGTCCAGATATATTTTTGTTTTCTGCTGCATAGTTTTGGTAATTTAAGCAAAAGGCAAAGTTTTGTAAAAATTTCAAGTTGCAGTCGCGGGGGTGAGGGGGCGTGGCATGTGACAACATTGTGTGGCAAAGCGCAGAACAAGAGCAGGACAGCTGTGTGGCTACAGTAAGCTAAGTTTATAGATGCTACACAAAGTAACTGCAGAGGGAGAGCGTGGAGAGGCGTAGAGACAGAGCTGCTAGGCGGAAATTCATTTTCGCTTTGCTTTGTGGCAGTGCAGCCCTCTGTGTGTGTGTGTGTGTGTGTGTGTGTTTGGGGCAAACTTTTTGTTGCACAAATTTATGTTTATGATGTGCGCCGGCGGAAAGATGCTTTTGGTTGGTCGTTGCCAGTCTTTGCCTGATTTGCAGTTATTGTGCCGAGCGAACTATTAAATTGTCGTCTAGCCAAGCACGCTCCCTGCACAATGCTTGCCACAGAAAGGGCCGATGGGGGGAGGGCGGAGTGGCATGCTCAACGATGTGCATTCAACTAATTACGAACAAATTACGCAGGTTTCATACACAAGCGCTGCGACGAGGGCAGGTGGAGGCGACTGCGCCCAGGGCAACTTTGTAGCTCAATCAAAAAACTTTGATAACACAGAGACTGAGAGACAATGTAGCTGTGTATGTGTGTGTGTGTGTGTGTGAGTATGTGTGTGTGTGTTGTGGAAATGCAAAAGTGCAAGCCAAGTCGCAACTTTGTGGCAACATTCATCAGTCTCGCTGTCGGCGTCGAGTCCTTGCCCTGTGGCCTCTGACAGAATCAAAACTTTTGTGTTTTGTTTCCAGCATTTGTCAAGCTTCCCTCGTTATTTGTTGTCGTTTTTTTGCATTTGGTCTAATTTCGCGCACTTAAGTCAGACGAACTCCAAGGCTACGCACGCTGCGAGCTAAGCGCTGGCAATTAAGTAACGCAACTGCTAAGCTGGACCACGAGACAACGAGGCGCCAATACACAAAAAGTCAACTGCACACATTAGCTGAGAAATTAGTGTAGAGTCCCCCTGGAGCCCTGGGGCAACTTTTGCAAATTAGGCAAAACGCTTTGCGCCAAATCTACGCGTTGTCAAATTGTTCAAGCGTAAAGCGTTGCGGGCTACTCGCCCAGCAAAAAAAAATGGAAGAGCAAGAAAAACAACATTTTTCCACACACACAGAGACAAGACACAAACAAAGCGACCGCAAATAAAACAAAGTTCAGGAGGACTCAGCTTGAAAGGTGCGACTAGTAGATACCCTGCATAGGCACATAGACTGCATTCAAGTTGATTTCTGATTCAGCTCTTGAGTTACAGAAAATCGATATTTATCGATCATTATTGATCTTCGTGAGCCTAGTTATTGATCATTTTGTATAAACTTTATAAGCGTTATATTTGCCATTAAGTGACTTAAAAGTCTTAGATTTAAAATCGATATTTGCCAATTCCATTTAAAATCTTTTCAATATTTATCGATTTTGAGTAAAGAAAGTTTTTAATCAATGCGAAAAATAACTTTTTTAGTGTAGTCTTTGCAGTCTTTGATATTAACGCATGTGTTAGCCCCGCGTCTACAAATCGATAATTATCAATCAACTGTTTAGGTGATATCGATCAATTTTAATAAGAGGACTGAGAGTGCTTGGATCTAGGTTTATATTTATTTGTGTTTTCTTTGTAGTCTGCGTTAACAGTACATTCGAAAGTCTTGCTTTAAAAATCGATAATTATCGATATCGATCAAAAATGTTATCGATAACACCAACCGAGCACCATTGACTCATAAAATCTAAATTTCGCCCTCTGCTACTTCTACAGGGTATAATAAACCCGCCACGTGGCGTATACGTAACGTTGTGCTGACTTGCTGAAAAATGACCGGCGAACGTTGAAACTTTGCATGTAGCAAGAGCTACGTATCTAAGCACATATATATGTATATAAATGTGGTGTGTTTGTGTGCGTGTGGAACACCCTAACATATCTTAGATCTTTGCGGTGGCGACTTTTCTATTTGTTTTTGCTTTCAACTGTTTTCTTTCCCTCCCTGCCATCTCCCTCTCCCTCTCCCTCTCTCTCTCTCTCTCTCTGTGACTGTTAATTAAACGGAGCAGCCGCCGCAGCAGCCCCAAAAGTCAAGAGTCACGAGTTTTCCCTTTGAGAATTTTATCTACGCAACTGGGCATTTTATATGGCATTCATGGGTTTTATGGCCAGTGCTAATTGTTGTTTTTGTCTGTGTAGTCAGCTCAAGTTGGCGCAGTTGGGGGCCAATGAGCCAGAAAATCTATGCGACATGCGATGCCAATCAAAGTGATTGGCTCTGGCTCTGGCTCTGGCTCTGGCGACCCCACGGCTCCTGCCTCATTAATGCACTTTAATAAAGCCCTCGCCAAGTGCCTAATGAATGACAAAGTTTTGCCACTACTTCAAGCTGGACCAAAATAAAGGGAAACCAAAAAAAACGTAAGTAGTTAGACAAAGTTTTTACTTTTGGTAAAGAGTTGCGGAAGTCGCGAGTTGAAAACTTTTTTGTATTTATAGAAAATTCAACAACCAAAAAATTGTGCTTTGAGCTACGTCAAATGCAATTTCTATGTGGACTTTGACTTGAGAAAGTTAAGAGGCTTTTCAACTCATAAATAATTTTAGCTTTATAAATAATAAAATAATTCAAAATTAACGCTTTGAAGATGCGTCTTTTCTTCGTCATGAAAAACTTTTTGAATGCTTCTTTAATGAGCGCCAGAAAATAAAATCCGATGAGCTTCAATAGAATTTCGTTGCGTTTCTCAGTCACTTGAGCAAGGCATATAAAGAAGAAGGAAACTTAAGGAAACGAAAAATTATGAGAAAGTGTAGAGGGAGGAGATGCAAGAGGAAAAGTAGATGAAGCAAAGAGAAAAGGCAAATGGGAAATAGAAAAAGAAAATATTAAAGAACTGAAAGTAGTAGAAGAAAATGAATTAAAGATGAATTAAAATAAGAAGTAGAAGAACTAGAAGATGAAGTAAGTAAGTGAGTAAAAAGGAAGGGAAAATAAAACTAAAAGAAAAAAAATGGATGAAGAGAAGTAAAGGAGCAAAGAGCAAGCAGAAGAGAATTATGGAAAAATTAATGCAGATAATTTATATGAACTCTTTACAACAAACTTCGTTACGAGGCGTCAAATGCCAAACTTCAATTAGATTGAAAATATTAAAACTTTAAAGTCATTAAAAGAAAAGCGAAATGATTTGTCGAAATGCGAGCGAAACGTAGTTATGGAGTTGTTAAAGAACATTTGCCTTTTGTCGGCACCAACGCCGTGGCCCAGTAATAAAGCTCACAGCGTGGTTAGGGCAACCAGCCAAAAGCCAGAGTCAATTCTCGCGCTTGGGCGCCAAATTAGCGCCGAGCTTAGGGCGCTATGTTGACGGTGGCTGTAATCCAGCAGAATTTCGCCGCCGCCGCCTCGTTGCGTCCACATTTTTGGCAGTAGTAATTAAAACTTGCGTTGCCTGCTTTTAGGCGCTGCGTTTCGAAAACTTTGCAATTAAGGCGAAAGTTTTTTCTGTAGCCACGACAAGCTGAGTTAGCGCAAATCAACTGCCGCATGCGGCAATAAAATTATACGTAAATGAATTAAAAAATTTGTTAAATACACTCGACAAACTTACCGCCGCGCACGTGCACCTCCCGGCTGAGCACGGTGCCGACCAGATTGCGTAGTTTGCATCTGTGAAAGAATACAAAATAAATATTAAGTATACGAGGCGTTGCAGCATGCGCCCTCTGCTCACCTGTAGACGGTGGCATGCACCTCATGCCGATACTTTTCGGCTGTAAACGGATAGAACATCATGCTGCCATTGGACAGCTGAAACACCATGTCCTGCTGCGGCGGTATGGGCGTCCATTCCACCTAGTCGTCGAGGGGGCGTATTAGTTATTTTTTTTTTATACTTTCCTATCTTTGTTCGGGCAGTCAATTAACTTGGAAATGAGCGCCAGACTAAAACTGGCATGCATAATTAAGCAGGCGAAAACAAAACGGAAAAGAAAACCAAGCAACGGCCACGCCCATTTTATAGAGCTTACCTCTGGTGGGGGACTGCCATGGCCGGAGCATTCTATGAGGCCGCCCGAATTGTTGGAGAACTCAACGCGATGCGGCGGCTCGTGCAGGAATATCGGTCCCTGCAGATCCAAGCCATGCACTATATAGCTGCTCTCAGCTGCAAAGAGAAAGAGGAGTGAGAGAGTGAGTGAGTGAGTGAGCGAGTGAGTGAGAGGAATATATTTAGTTTGGCAGGGACTTCGTCAGCCGCAAGCGTGTAATGCACGAGCGGCCAAAGTTAATTTCAATTTCATTTAAGCCGCAAACTTTTTTGGCCAAAATTAAGTGGCAGTGACGTAGAGGCTGTTGTTGCCCGACTGCCTGACTGGCTGGCTGACTGAGGGCCAGGCCCAGCGGCTTGGCCTAAATTTTAATGAGCAGCGCTCGTGGACCACAACAAAGGCACGCACAAAGCGACAAAGACAATTGCTTTTTACCTGTGGCCATCGTTTTGTGGCTTGTTCGGCAGGTGTGGCAGCTCCTAATTGCTGTGGCACAGCCGCCGGCCAAAGCATTGCATAATTTTTGGGGCGTGTTTTAAAGGCGCTTTCGATGCGGCTTTTATGCCATATTTATTATTCACTTGGTAGTCAAGGCAGCCAAGGCAGGCGTGGCGACGCCCTCTCTCTCTGTGTGTGTGGGCGTGTGTCAAGCTATATTTGCATTGCGGCTCCCTGACAACTTGAGGCGTTGCCTCAGCAGTGCACTGACCCGTTTTTATGCCACACAGCAACTCGTGTAGATAACACATAATTTTTTAGTTTTTTATGCCAAGCAACTGCATGAATAATTTAATTATTTTTAAAAACTTAAAAAGAAGAGGCAGCTCTACATGAGTTGTGGCTGGCAAGAGAGAAGGCGACATTTATGAGCTTGTAAAAGAATTTCACTCGAATTTCGCGCGTTTTTCTAAAACAGCGAAAGACTGAATTGTCGTCAAGAAGACGTATTAGTGAGACTGAATTGAATTAGATATTTTGCTTTAAATGCGAGAATCTAATATTTATTGATTCATTGAAAATATTAAATTATATAAAAATATAAATTGTTTTCTGTATTAGACTGGAAAAATATTTTAAAAAATATAAAAGGAAAAATTGTGAATGAAAATGAAATTTGAGCTAGCAAAATTAGTAAAAAAAACCATAAGCAAGCCTAACTAACTACTAGCTAAAGTTAGTATATAAAAAAAGAATTTAATTAAATCAAAATTAGCTGAAATCACAACAATTTACAGCGCAACAGAAGAGAAAACGAACTGAAATATAAATCTACCTCTAATGAAATATATATAGTCATTCTCTATTATTCTATTATGCTCCATTCTCAGAAACGGAAAACAAAAAATTAATTAACGCAATCGAAACTTTGAGGCAAAACTAGAAGCAAACAGAAGTTGCTATACAAAAGAATGCAAATTAAATTATATAAAAAACTTCGCACAGCGAATTGCCGGAGAAATGGTAATTGAGAATCGGACGTGGAAGTGGAGCATTTTTGACAGCAGCCGCAAAGTGTGCAGCACTAAATTTGTAAGCAATTTTCAGCCGCAGCAATAAAATGAAAAATTGTTTTGTCAAAAAAGCCATTGGCCAAGAGATAACGATAGAGCGTCGAGCGTCGAGCGTAGAGCGTGGTCCAAGCAGAGTGCAGACTACAGCCAAGCTGGCCCCAAAAGCCCCAGCCGAAAGTGTTGCAAACTTTGTGCCACTTTCGTTGCGGTACTCAGAGTGTGTGTGTGTGTGTGTGCGTGTGTAGCACGCTGTCAACTGCAATGCCCAAAGGAAATGCGCCGAGCAAGGCAAAAATTGTTAGTGAAAAGTATAAAGTGTTTGCCGCAAGTTGATGCCACAACGGGCCAGCACATTAAATTTACAGTTTCAGTTTTTTAAGTCACTTAAGATAAAGTTTTTCTTCTCTGCTGTTGCAACCAGACGCAGTCTAATGAAAGTTAAATTCGTCAACTTAGAAATTTGGTGAGCTGAGCGCAGCTGAGGGCAGCTGCCAGCTAATTGAAGCCGAACAAAACAAACGCCAGTTAAAATGCGAGCCAAAGTCAGGTTATTTATGTGGCAAACAAAGGGCGTGCTGGCAACAAAGCCAGCGCTCGTATGCGATCAAAATGTGACATGAAAACGTGCCCCATATAACAGCTCCTATGTGTGCCTGTGTGTGGCTGATGATGATGGTAATGTAGCTGTCGCTGTAGCTGTAGCTGACTGTCTATGGCTTTTGTGGCACGTCTGTCTGGCTGTGTGTGTGCGTGTGGCACTGACAATGCGGCATAAACGCAACACAATGACCGTCTGATAAACTCGATAAGGTTTTGCTTGTGCCTGTCGCTCGTGTTGCATGTGGCGCGCTCCTTTGTTGCTGCCACTTTGCACATAATTGAATACACGCCGCACCATTTGTCAACGTTGTCAATCAAAATGGCCAAAGGACTTTAGAGGAATTGAAGCAGCAGCTGCCACGCCCACAGCTCAAACAAAATCAATTATATGAGGCGCAGAGAGAGGGAGGCCGAGAGATGCTATAAAAGTGCGCGCAGTGCCAGCGGCAGGCAGCGCTCATCATTATCACGGTTCATTAAAAACTGCTGGACGGAAATGACTGGCAGCAGCAGCAACTAAAGGAGAAGAAGAAGAAGAAGCAGCAGCAGCATCAATGTAACGACAGGCATCACTTGCCTGACGCCAGACAAAATGCAAATGAGCAGCAGCAAATCGCAAGCGACCCACTCCCGCCTCGCAGCAGCTGCCCCATTTGCAAGATGCCCATTTAGATTTCCATTCAGCAATGCAGCCATTATAAATGGCAGCGCTGCCTGAACGAAAGTCGTTTCGTAATTAAGAAGAAAATCCGTGCAAGTGAAAACAAGCGCACGAAAAGAAAACGCTGCGAATGGAGCTATCTCTGGGCATGTGTCTGACAGAAGCGCTGCACAGAGTGACTATCTATGGGCATGCTTGAGGTCGTGAAATCTTGAGCATAGCAGATTATTTGACTGAAGGTGCCCAAGGAATGGCACTTCTTTCATATGGGATTATAATTTAGGTGCTAAGCTGTTCACACTGCTCCATGCCAGCAGAAGAAGTTAAACACTTTTCAGATCGAGCATCACTTGACCTTTAGCTCGAAAGCACTCGATGCGTGAATCGCGACGTATTTCGTAGAGATTCGCACGAGCTCGAAAAGCTATGAAGTTTTAAGATCCAACTATGTTGAGCCGAATGAAAAATGCTTAATTTCCGAGTCAACTTAAGCTTTGGCTTTGTTACACCTTCACCCCTTTGACAGCTGTCAGATGTGATGCATATTTTCATACAATGTGAATGTCAAAGTGAGTGTCAACCCATAGTTGTCCTTCCAAGGAGTTCGATAAAGTCAACTTTTCGAAGATCTAGCTGCATTTAGTAGACTCACAGTGAGGCTTGGCTCGGAAATTCGGAAATATATTTATGAAATGCCTTAGCATGAGAGAGTTGCAGGCAAATCTAAAAAGATGAGTGAATTACATTTAGGCAGCATCAGCCAGAGTTCAGCTATGGCACTACAGTCGAGTCCATACAATCTTTAGGCCACAATGTTATATAACAACTTGCCATTGCGTAGGTCAATCAAGTTCTTGTTGAGATCAGCTGAATTTGAGCTCGTCAGTGTCATTAAGTGTTTGGCTTACGCATTTCAGAAAGTTCTGCTTCTACATGGCAAATGCTGCTTGGCTAAATTGGACTTTTCGTTCGCTTATTCTAATACCCGCTGTAAGCGTATTTTAACGAGCCAGCGGGCACAGCTTTAATTTCCAGGCAGAAGTCAGGAAAAACTGTAAATAATGAGAAGCGCTGGCTTCAAAGCTCAACTAAATCAAAAACGCCAACAGCCACCCTTAGCCAGCAGCCCCTAAATCTTAAAGAAGTACTTGGCTGAGCGACGGCAACGCCAAGGAGCAATAAAAAGCAGCGACAAGTTCGCAGCGTCAAAGTTTTTCCGTGCAGCATTTAAATGAAAACGCAATTTTCAGAGTCGAAAAAGTAAAAGAAAAGCAGAAGCAGCAGCTGAGGAGAAGCAGCTAGCAGCAGCTAGCAGCAGCAGCAGCAGGACACGTTAAAGCTGATTTGCATAAGGTACGTGAGTGAAAGATGTTCCAAGGCTTTTGTCTGCTGTCAAGGGGCCCAATAGAAAAGGCAGCGTTGGCTGGGGAGATGGGGGCTAAAATGGCTTGACAAATATAAACAGCATTCGAGGCGCAACGTTGCCATTTGATTGAGGCACTGGCCCCAGCCCCAGCCCCAGCGCCAGGCAGCGCTTTACATTTAAAGCAGGCAGCTGGCTGAGGCAGCTGCTAAGCAGCTAAAGCTAAGGCCTGTGGGCCGCAGCAACTCGCACTCGCCACGCCCCCTGCGCGCTCAGTTCAAGTGCACGCATTTTTCTGCTTAAAAGCCTCGACTAATGCGAGGCGTCTGCTTCAGTCGAGCGTTTCACTGCCTAAAACCCCCAGCCCCAAGTCTCTGTCTCGACGCAACAGAGCGTAACGGTATTTGTGTATATATAACTGTGTGCGTGTGTGTGTACGTGTGTGTACATGTGTGTATGTGTGTGTTAGCAAAGTGTATTTGCTTAGGTCATATCACGCACTGCGCTGCCAGCTCCTTGACTTTATTCAGCTGTTGCCGCTTCGACGCAAACATCAAGCAAAGAAAACAAGTGAAGCGCTGAACGACTGGCAGTTACCCTGTACTTTGCTTATAGCTAGTCTCTTTTAGAGTCACATACGCCGGCTTGGCTTTTGCTATTGACTTGCCTCCAGGTGTGGCATGCCCTGTTGCTGTTGTGTCTCTTTACAGGGTATGCGCATGGCATAGCTGCTGAGCGCCTGCCTATTGTTGTGATTGAACTGAAACATTTTAATGCTACATCTGAATTTTCGTTATTGACAAAGCGCAGCTGTTGTTGCTGCTGCCGTACATGTTGCTGCTGTGCATGTTGCTGTTGCCAGTTGTTGTTGTTATTGTTGCTGCTGCGTTGCGCACAAAAGTATGCAATTAAATTGCAGCTGCTAAAAGTGAAAAGCATTTCAATTAATGTTGCAGACATTGCTGTTGCAGCAGTTGTTGCTGTTGCAGCAGTTGCTGCTGTTGCTTCGCTAATGAGCGCCAACTTTTAAAGTCACAACGACAACTGCAGACAAAGGCGCACGTCACGTTGAGCTGTGTCGAGTTTTGTGCCATAAAACTGAATTATTGAAAAGCACACGTTTCACTTTTGTTTGTGTTGTTGTTGCTGCAGCTCAAAGAAACCAAGTCAACAGCAGCAACAGCACCAACTGCAGCAACAACAATGGCTAAACTTTGTAAGCCTCGCGGCAACTCGAGGCGGCGGCATCATTTACAAGCCAACTCGTAGCCAACTTTCTGCCGCTAGCGTGCACCAACACTTCAGGGCACAAAGCAACAGCAGCAGCAGCAGCAGCAACAGCAACAGCAGCAGCAACAACAGCAACAACTGGGCGCAAATGTTAATTGCAGTTTTTAAGCAGACGCTAGACATAATTAGAGCTGCTCATTGTCTAATGTATCATGGCATTTAGCAACCGAATATGCAACACGCCTTGCAGCAACACACACACACACACGCCAGCAACACCAAGTTCAACAACACGCCCTCGAAATGTGAACGACCTCGAATGTCACATTGCAACACACACACACACATAGTGTGGCAAGGGCCAGTCGGTGGGCGTGGCATTTCGTCAGCAGCTCAACGGGTGGCGGCCAAGATTATGCAGCCAGGCCGACTGGCTGGGCATGCCATTTGACGAAACAAAAAGCGAACAGCAATGGCAAAGCCAAGTAAACAGGCAGCAGCAAGAGCGCCTTTTGTGGCATTGTCCAAGCCAGCGACAGCATGCAGCGCATAATCAGCAACATGCAGCAGCAGCAGCAGCACGAAGAAAAGCCTAGACTGTCACAGTCAGGGACCAGCAGCCCGCCTTTTGCTAGACCATAGGAAATAAAGCGCCTGTGGCTGCCAGGCAAAGGACGTTAGCTGGGCGGGCACATGCTGTCGTTGATCTTTTGCTGATAACTTTGGCTTTTTAAGTTGAGCGCACAAAAAGAAAAACACAAAAACAAAAAACCTGAAATAAAATGCCAACCAGGATATCAACTAAAAGGCGGCCATAGAGAGAGGGCCATAGAGAGAGGGCCATAGAGAGAGGGCTTGTTAGCCAAAGTGGACAAAGTGGCTGTGGCAATGTTGCAGGCGACAGCGCACAAAAGACAAGTCAAAGAAGCGACAGTAACAGCAACAGCAGCAGCAGCAGCAACAGCAACAACATGCAACTGGCTACGCAGCTTAATTATTTTCAGAAAAAAGTGTTGCATGCTGCAAGGCGCTCAAGGACCACTGAAAAGAAGAAGTGAATAAGAGACGAATAGTTATGCTGCATGCTTCCTTATTGACAAGGATTTCATTAAATATTTTAAATATTTTGATACTTTTTAAAACTGCCAAAAAGTAAAATATATTTTTATAAAAAATCTTTTTATTAATATGAAGTCTTTGTCACTATGAAAGATCATACTTATAGAGAGCCAGCCGGCTGTATGCGATCAATTACTCCTGCCTTCTCTCACTGTCCCCTTCCACTTGCTCTCAATCACTTCAGATTAAGCTGAAGAAATAGTTGTATACTGTGCGTATACGTGATATAAATTCAGAGCGCTTCTCTTGAGCCAGAACTTAAGTTACATATATATATTGATACTTTTCTATATAGAAGTATGTATGTCAATATGTATGTATGTATATATGTTGGTCTACTAATCAAACTCTTGCATATATATGCCTAAAATCAAGTTAGAATATAGATATAACTGAGCTAATTGAGTGGTTTTTGATGGGCTGCTTAAAAGTCAATATGAATAGAATAATTATGAGATATATATGTGTATAAATATAAAATATATAATAATAAGTTAGCAAAGTATTTTCTAAAACCTTTGGCCTTCTTTACGACTGTTGCTCCAAGCGCTTAAAGCTGCGCTCAAAAGTTAATAAAATTATTAGTAAGCCACTTCTCGTATTTCATATATAAATATATATATAATATATAATCATATATTTGTCTAAAATTTTTAATACAATATTTTCAACAAAACTCCATAACATATAGTTTTGCAAATATGAAATTTTCAATGTGTTTGCGTTGCTGAAAATATAATAAAATTAACTGCGCTCACACGTGCTCAAATTTTATGTTGCATAATCAATAAGCGAGGTGTGCTCAAACTGTAGTTTCAAAAATATTTGTATTTATGTTTTTTAACCTTTAAAGTATTCTTCTTCTGAGTTTCCTTTTTTGTGCTGCTTCGCTGCCATTTATATCTGCTATAAGCAAAACATCCTGCTTACATGGGACTCTTCAGCTTGCGGAAAGAAGAAAAAGTGAGGCCAGGTCGATGGCTGCCCCCTGATTAGTCTCTCGATTTGATATTCACAGAATTTCTTTAGAATTAACAAAAATACAATACGTTGGCAATACTCTTTGAACAGACCTCCTACATATATATATATTTCTATATGTATCATATATATTATTATATTTTTTATAGATTTGCATAACTCATTGCAGCAATTGCTATGTGTCAGCAATTGCTATGTGTCAGGGGGTTGGGGCCTGCGGTACTCACCTCGTATGATGTACAGGATCAGGACAGCCTTAAAAAGGCTGTGTAAATCCATTTTTTATGAGCACTAATGCTTTCCATTACATTTTTTATGTGTGAGTTTGAAACGCCGAATTTCGCTGATGTTTTTCCTCTTTGTCGCGTTACAAATTTATTTGTCGTTGTTTTTCTTTTGCCGTTTGTTTGTTTGTTTATTTAATTTCTTCTGTTTTGTTTGGCGCACACATGAACAGATTTGCGCTGTGATTGAAGCTTTTTAATGGCTGCGCGTCTGATATCGTTCTTTTTCCTGTTTCTGTTTATTTGCGTTTTACGCGCTGCGAAATTCATTAAAATCTTTAATGCGAGTGTTAGAAAATTCATTATTTATTTATGTGCTCGGGCAGCACTTGAAAGCTGCGCTCAGTTCGCTGAACTTTGAACCCAGCTGCCGCTTTCTTTGGACTCATGCAAATTTATTTTAAAGCTGCGCAGTTGAAGCTGAAGTTTGGCTTTTCTCTACGTATTTTTTTTTGGTTCCCTTTTGTTGCAACGCTTGTGATTTCACTTGACGACAGTCAGTCAACTGTCAGCGCGGCTATTAATCATGTCACACACACACACAAGCAAGGGAAAGGAATATGGAACGAACTGCCTTCGCAGTGTATGTAAACCAAACTTAATAGACGTGCTGCGGGAGAAGTAAAACCATTTCCGCTATGTGCAACCCCAGGCAGAGTCACCTTTGAAGCTTAGCCGATTGCTGCTGCAATCTAACAACTATTAGACATGGCTCGTTAGCTGCACTGAACAATCTGCAGACCCAGCCAAGGCGTCAATTGCTTAGTCTGAACAGCACTCCAAGGAAAATTAAGTTACAGAAAATATTGCATACTTTCAGGCTTACAATTAAATTGAATTGCTTAAGCTTGTGGCTCACTGCTGCCCAGTGCAGCGCAGATTGTGGCAAAAGTGAACTCTTAAAATGCTTTCTAGGTTCGTTTATAATGATTTGACAACGCTTAAATGTTTGTAGTCCTTTTAGATATTAAACAACTACTTCATAGTGGAATTTGGTAAGACCTGAAAATCAATATAAGCACGATCAGGCGACAAGCTGCGAGCCGTATTAAAGTAGCGCAAAGCGCTCCAATTAAATGCAGTTGGTTTTTGTCAATAAATGAATACAAGTAAAGCCCACACAGACACGCACATACACACACTCACAGCCACACACACACACGCACAGGCACTTGAGTCCATTGCAAAGATAAACGAGCCAAAGGCAGGCGCGTTCCCCTTGTCACGCATTCATACATAAGTTTTGCTTCATGTTATCCCCATTGGTTTTCCCTAGTTTTTCCATCATTTTTTGTTCCATGGGCTTTTCCTGGTTGCTTTTTGCGGCCCCCTTTGAGCGCATTTTATGCGCGCCGGCAAAAATTATGCATCAGCGCGAAATTGGAGCGCCATAAGTTGAGCTCAAGTGAACAGATATCAAGCTTCTAAGCCGCCCTATATGACTTGCCTGCCTGCCGCGCCTGCCTGCCCCTGCTCTATGAGTGTACACTCAACACGTCTGTCGCTTGACATGACATTAACTTGCCCCGTGACCAGTCCAAAAAATCCAGTGACTGCTCCCCAAGGTAAGATCCTGTATGCTGCGCAAAACTGAAAGAAATATTCGTTGCGAAAACTATGCAAAGGGGACAGACAGCTTGATAAGCAGCAAGAACAAGAGAAAATGACAAAAACATGCAAGCAGGAGTGCTGCGGGCGGCTACGGTAGCCGACTGCGCAATACTCTGTCGACAGAGTAGCAAGCTGTGACTTGCTGACTGTGACTTGCTAACTATGAATTGTACTTTGCGGCGTCAAAAGTGTGACTTGCAAACTGTGACTAGCAAACTGTGACTTGCAAACTGTGACTTGAAAACTGTGACTTGAAAACTGTGACTTGAAAACTGTGACTTGAAAACTGTGACTTAAAAACTTGTGGCTTGCAAACTGCGACTTGAAAACTGTGACTTTAGAACTGTGACTTGAAAACTGTGACTAGAAAACTGTGACTAGAAAACTGTGACTAGAAAACTGCGACCTGAAAACTATGACTTTAAAACTGTGACTTGCAAACTGTGACTTGAAAACTGTGACTTTAACACAGTGAAACTGTGACTTGAAACTGTGACTTCAAAACTTTGACTTTTATACTGTGACTCTCATACTGTGACTGTGACAAACAATAACTAGACATAACGGTAACTAGACATAACTAATCTGTTTCCTAATTTGTTGAGCTCCCATTAGATTCTTTGCACTGCTAAGCCAAATATACTCGTTTTCACTCTATTCACGGGGCACACAAGAACAAAAACCAATATACTCCGTGTTGTCTTAACTCAACAGCGTATAAAATAAGAGAAACAACACAGTAAAACTGTCAATAACGATAAAGGGAACTCAACGACTGGAAATGGGACCCAAAACAACAACAACAACAGCCAGAAGAAGAAGAGAAGCAACGGCAACAGCAGCAGCAGCAACAAAAGTGCCGTTTAAGCAACATGGAAATTATGCCCAGTGCGAATATCAACAGCAAACACTGTGCAAATCTTTTTCTTTTCGCTCTCCACTGTTTTTCGCTTCTTTTTATTTCTCTACAACATTTTTTTTCTTTTTTTTCTCCTTGTTTTTCGGCTTTTAGTGTGTAAAAAATCATGACTTGGCAATTATGCGGCAAATGTGCGCACTGGGCATGCACAGCGGCAAACAAAAGTCAGCCATAGATAGAGGAGAGAGAGAAAGTGGGCGAGAGGGGGAGAGAGCTTGACAGGGAGGGAGCATAAATATTACGCATACGCCGCAGTGCACGGGCAACGTTTGCTAAATTGCTGGCAATTAGTTTAAAAGTGCGAGCACAACACAACCAAAAGAAAGAAACAATAGAAAAAAGCAGAAAAAATGGGAAAATTATAGAAAATTGCAAGCCTAAGCAGATTTGCCTATGCAATTGGAGTTCAGTAAGGCGTAAAAAGTACGGGAGAGAAGAGAGACGAAGCGAGGGAGAAAGATGCAAAACTAAACAACTTTATGATGTTCCCAGAAAGCAGAACAGCTGCATTTCAACTTGTGAACCTTAGGAATATAAAAAGAAGAAAATATATTACAAAATATTATCTTAAAAATTATATAAAATAAATGTATACACTTAATATGTAGAGAGACAGCTTAATTTGGCCAACTTTTTAGCAGTTTAAAACAGATCTTTATTAACTTTAACTAAGCCACATTAAACCCATTTTAAGTTTAAAAAAAAAAACTAGAAAAAAGTAAAGCGCTTAAATATATTTGTAGGCATATTTAAGCGCTTTACTTTTTTCTAATTTTTTTTAAACTTTAAATGGGTTTAATGTGGCTTAATTAATTATATACTTATAGGCATATTTAAGCGCTTTACTTTTTTCTAATTTTTTTAAACTTTAAATGGGTTCAATATGGCTTTATTAAAGTTAAGTAAGATCTGTTTTCAAACTGCTAAAAAGTTAACTTTTACTTTACCAACTTTCTCAAGCTTCTATAGAAGTCTTTTTCAGCTGTTCATGGAAGCCAATGCTGAATGCGGCTTAAAGCTTAACAAAATTTGATTTTGCCAAGTTTGAGGCTTCTCTAAAAGCTTGAAGGATTCAATTTAATCTCAAATGTTTCTAAAAAAAGTTTCAGTTCCACACTTTCGTCTGTATTTCGCCTATTAACAAGCCTTGTAGAAACATGGAATGTTATTATAATTAAACCTAAACTAAGCTATGTTAAATATATTTGTATATGCAGCACTTAAAGCAAGATTCGAGAGAGAATTCAATGAAATTAGTTAGTGAGTTGCCTTGGCTTTATTTTAATAATTTGCAAGCATAAATTAAACTGGAAAGGCATAAAGGCAATTCGGCTTCAACATAAGTAGAAGTAAAGCAAGACATGGCCTATTCAAGCTGCTTACAGCTGGAAATGGACACGCTTAGAAGAGACTGCCTTGCCTCATTCAACTGCCAACCTTTTTCTGCCCCAATTTCGCCAAGTGGCGAGCATAAATGAAACTTGGAACGACCAAGGCCTGTAATATGAGACTAAGAAGTAGTGCGCATAGATTGATTGGAAGTCTTTGTAGGCTCAGGGCATCAGTCTGCCTTTCGGCGGGTTGGGCTCACAAGTTTTTATCGTTTGCCTTTGTAAGCGCTGCTTATGTCCATTTCACTTAGCTGCCGCCTTTGGCCAAAGGCTTAAGCACTTTACAGTCAAGTTGGATATATTTATGTTACACTTAACGTTGTCTCCGCGGCCTGCGCGCTGCCTGACGGGCTGTCAGCGGCAATTTGTGCGCGCTGCCAAACTGAAATTTGCAGCAAAGCCTGCCACAGACACATAGCGCCCGACTAGACAGGATACACAAGACACACACAGGGAGAGGAAGAGAGGGAGAGGGGCGCACAGACATTGGCAATTTATAGACTTCGACACTTTGGGGAAAAATTGCTCAAGTTGGCGTCGCCTGTTGCCAAATACGTGATTTATTTTAATAGATAATCATTACGCCATCGATTCCGATCATGTCCGAAGCTCCATTTGCTCAGCTTGTGGCACACACACAGCTTGTTGCATGCCACATGTAGTACGTGCGTCAATAAATCAAAAGCAAATGGCTTTCAGTTTATTGTTTTGCGCCGGAGCTTGAAGAAAAAACTTTAGAAATTGCTACGCCACATTGCGCATACGCCGCGTGGGCCAGGCCTTAAAGGCTTCGCTGCCAGCTGCATGCTGCATTCCGTTGCACGGTTCATTCACATGGCAGTCGCCGCACTGCACACGTATTTAAATTGTGCCATTATGCACTCGAAGCTACGGCCCAGCCCACACATTCCGAGCCAGAGTCCTCTCTCACTAATGACTTTTTATGGCAGCAGCAGCGGCTGCTGCTGCCAGCGCAAAGGGTTACCCGCAAAAAATCAATACAATGCATGGGCCAGCGTGTCCTGGACCAGGACAAAAACAATGGCCGCCGTTTCAGCTCTGGCTGCCTGTCTGTTGCATTGTAACACTGGCCGACCGAGACCAGACCGGACAGTCCGTCCGCACGTCCGACTGACTGGCCACAAACAAATGCAGCCAACGAGACAAAACACTACACAAAAAATGAGTAAAAATAAAAATAAAAACAAAAACAAAAACAAGGCAAAAGAAAATCAATAGACCAAATGAGTGCAAAAGCGAGAAATCTACCAAAACCGAGTGCGCCGGCTGCAGCCAGAGCAAAAGGCAACAACAAAATGTTCAACGAAATATTTTATGCATATACCATAACTATATAAAGGGCATGTGAAAAGATACAGAGAGCGAGACAGAGAGAGAGAGAGAGAGAAAGAGCAAGAGCATTGCAGATCGACTAGCAAATACTCTGCTTGCATGGCATGACATGTTGCTAAGCACCGAAATATCTTCCGAAAATCTCTTTCTAAATCTCTCTTCTATCTTTCTCTTTCTCTCTCTCTCTCTCTCACTCTCTTTCTTTCTTCTTCTTTATGACTATCTCTCCCTCTTTTTATTCTATCCTTCTCTTTCCCTCTCTCTCTCTCTTTCTTTCTTTTTCTTTATGACTTTCTCTCTCCCTTTCTATTCACATCTGTGTTTCTACGTATTCCTTGGACTCTTTCTGCCTCTCTCTCTGCTATACTTCTCTCTCTCTCTCTCTCTCTCTCTCTCTTTATATTTTTATCTCTTCCTTTATCTTTCTCTCGGCCTTTCTGTATCTATTTTATCTCTTTCTCTTTCTTCTTTATGTCTCTCCCTTTCTTTTTCTTTATGACTCCCTCTCTCTCTCTCTCTCTCTTTCTTTTTATATCTGTCTTTTTACCTCACTCTCTCACTTCCTCACTCCTTCACTCTCTAACTCTCCCTCTCTCTCTCTCTCTCTCTCTCTCTCTGTCTCATTTTTCTTCAATTTATAGGGTATTTAATTAACTTGCTAATATAATTTAGAACATTCGTCGATTTTATATCTTTAGTATTTATTGATAGACTTAAAGATGCTCTTTATATGCCTATATTTGCCTATTCTAAAGGGAGGATTAGGCTGCTAAGCTGCACGCTTTTAAGATTTTCTGCTTCGTCAACCTAAGTCCTTTGACTTCAATGCAAACTGGAACTAGTTAAGCTTGCCACAGCTAGTAGTTGCATAGTAGCTAACCTTTGTAGTCATATTTGTATATATAGGGTATATAAATATGCAAAAAAAAAACGAAAAAATCAGTGAGAAACTTGGCTGGTGATGCTGTTGTTGTTGTTGTTGTTGTTGTTGTTGTTGTTGTTGTTGTTGTTGTTGTTGTTGTTTTGGCTGCCTGAAGTGCACATAAAAATCATTTAAAAACAGCAGCGACGCCAGCTTCGCAGTCAGATAGAAGAAGGTTGGGCAGCAGCAGCAGCAGGTGCAGCCGCAGCCCCAAAAGGTGAGCCCAAATCGAGCTGATGGGCGTGATGCCTGCTGCCTGCTGCCTGCTGCCTGCTGCCCGCTGCCACTGCCTTGTGCCCCAAAAGGGGTTCGCCGTGATTCAGTGCAAAAAAATTGAGTTCAGCGTCGCCGTCGCCGTCGCCGTCGCCGTTGCCACACAAAATGGGTCTAAAGTCATAAACTTTTTGCACATCGCAGCTGATGCCAGCGTTGAGTAGTTGTTGTTGCTGTTGCTGTTGTTGTTGTTGCTGCTCAGTGATTTTTCCTTGCCTTTGGCTTTTACTACGCCGCACTCTGCTGGGCTTTTGTTTTTTCTTCCTTTCCTTCGCTTCTCTCATGACTAACGAGCAAAATATTGGGTTAAGTAAAAATGAGCAGGAGCTGGGCGTGGCAGAGGGGCAAAAGCTATTGCCAAATAAGTGAACAGTTGGCTAAGGGCACAGGCAAATGTGCAGAAACAATAGTGTTCTTGACACAAGAAGTGCCTACCTGCTATATAAAACCATTTCGACTTGGAAGGGGGCAAAAGTCAGTTGAGAAAATGACAGAGTGCTTTAAAGGCAAACAGCGCTTCAACTGTTTGGGAATTCTAAGAGCTTTGTCAGCAAGCAATTGTAGTTAGTTTAAGGTATTCCAACTTGACTTGGCTTAACTTCAAATCAAAGTTTCTCGCTCTCGTAATTCATGCCACTTCATAGCGCCAAGCCGCACGCGGCGTAAGCTGCTTCAACTGTTTCTGTTGCAGTCGGGCGTTAGCGACTGCGTAATGCGCGTTCACTTCCAAGAACAGTTGAAACTTTCGTAGTAAATCTGAAGATGGCCGAGTCTGCAGTAACTTAATTATCAAATTTTGGTAGCTCCAGCTGCTCCATACAATACTCAAGAACTAATATACTCTTCTTCCCCATGAACACTATATGAAAAGCTAAACTTTTCACGCTTCGCTGTCTGTCATCAAACGCCTTTTGGTTGAGACCTTGTTTGACACCTCGGCTCAAGCCATGGTGCACGTGTCCTTCCCTCCCCCTCCCCCTCCCCCGGCCCGCTTCGCACATCAATCAAATGTTTCTAGACAGACATAAACAGAAATGCGAAAATTTTAAATACCCGGCCGGCAGCTTGTGAGCTTTTGCGCTGAAAATGTCACACGCCAATCACAAAAATTTGCTTGCCAGGTCGTTACCAGCGAACAGATATGGCTATGGCTATATATATATCGCATGTTATATATACATTTACAGTTATACACAATTGGACTACATAAAATAAACGTGTGGCGCAGGAGCAGGCAGCGCCCATTCATATATCATATTTAGATGGCGTCGACCTTTTTGGCATTTGTTTTGTGCAACACTTTTTGGGGTCGCGTCTGTTTTTAGGCTGTCGCTTTTGACAGGCAATGCAGGGAGCATTACGAGCTGGGGTTTGCGCTTTAAAGCGCGAATGAAAACGGAATGATGTGCTACGAAATACCCTCACCAAAAGAAATGTGCCCAAAATATTTATCAGCAGTTACAGATGTATCATATAATGCTATATACAGTTACAGCAGCTCAAGATTTATCAGATAATGTTATATAGTAACAGCAGCTCGAGTTAAACAAGAGTCAGCCTGTTGATAATATGTTTAGCATAGCCTTCTACTTAGAGACGACTGTATGAGAGTTAATTAAAGTTGTCTACAGTGCCAATGTGATATACCCTCTGCCAGCATTCAGTTAGGGTATTATTAGCACTGCAGCTGCCAGCTTGCAGGCAACTTGCAGTGCGCATATTTTGCTGGCGGCGCGAAAGTGATTTCTTAATTTGTTACAACAAACTTGGCAGTTATAAGAACTGACACACACACAGACAGAGAGAGCTCTTGCATGTGTGTGTGTGCGTGTTAAAGTTACATGAACTTTCTTCCGAGTGGAAGTTTCCTTTTCAAGCTCAGGCTGCCTGCGCCGTACGTGACTTTTGTGGTAAATGATGGATTAGGGTCGGCGCCCAGCAACAACAACAACAGCAAAAAAGTGAAACTTGCCGCACAACTAATTAATGACAGCAACAGCAACTGCGACGCATTCGCCGCTTTTTTTCGTTTACTACGAAAACGTTTTACATTGCGCATACGCACGTTGCGTATACGCAATGTGAGCCATTGCAGCTGTTTGCCAAAATAAAAGGGCTACAACAACAACAACAAATTGGGCTAGTAACTGGTTAACTGGCAGCTGCACATAAGCTGCTGCTGCTGCTGCTGCTGCGTACGATGCTCCAGCACGAGCACGTAAAATTTAAATAAACCAATCCATTTATCGTTTCGTTGCCGGCTGCAACAATTACTACGACAACTACTACGACGACGACGCACATGGGCGGCCATTTTGTGAGTGCATGCGTGAGCATGCATGTGTGTGTGTGTGTGGTCACTTCCGCATGAAATACGAGCGATTTTTACTACACATCAGCAACAGCAACGCAGCAGCAGCAGCAGCAGTCGACACACGCCGCTCTGTTGTCCAGTGTGTGTATGCGGCAATCGATAAATTTCATGTGTGTGCGTGTGTATGCAGCCTCGTGTTTTATATAGTAGTATATAGTGTATGCCGGCACAGACAGATTTATAGTTTGTCTCATGGCGGCAACATTCAAAATAGTTGCAGCAGCTGCAACAGCAACTCGTTCATAAAATCAATAGGCGCGCTGCTCCCACACTCTCTCTCTCTCTCTCTGTCTCGCTCTCGATTGCCGGCCGGTTTGAGGATTATTTATGTGCAGCATAGGCCCAAAATAAAAAACCTCGCTCTAATTGCAGTAAATAAGTCACTTGGCAGCTGCCAGCTGCCAGCTGCCAGAGTCTAATTGCTCGACATAATGAAAGAAAATTTCAAATTCTATGCACACACACAATAGCAGCAGCAACATATAATATATACATATATATAGAACGAGGCGACGTCAAACAATTAAATGGCAATTACACAAAAGGTGGGCCGTCTGCCAAGGGTACGTGGCACAGCGTCGCTAAACGTGTCTTACAATTTGCCCGCGCTCGAAAAGGATTCGAGTCGAGGCACTTAATGAGCGGCACACGCCGGCAGAACCCTTGGATTACATATGCTGTGCAGGGTTCGAGGGCTAAGAAGAGCTATCTTAAATAAAGCATTTCAAAGGCCGCCAATTAGAGAGCCGAGCTTAATCCAATTCGAGTTGTTGGCAAACAAATTCCAGTTGCAAGCAAACTCTTTGAAGCTTAGAGGGAACTGTCTTAGGAGCACATAAATATATGCTAATGAAACATTGCTACTTTCTTTATGATAGCTATAGCAAGTCAAAATGACTTAAACTCTTTGAGAATTCGAGGAGTTTCAGTTTACTTATGCAAGGTAACCTTATTTGCCTTAGCTTAACTTCGAATCTAAATTTATTGCTCTCGAAATTCATGCCACTTCATAGAGCTTAGTCATCTTAACTCGGAATAATCTCAATTTCTTATTAAGTTTAACTGCTTCTAGGTATATTTATGTTAAATTAAGAGTAATATTATATATAATATATATATTTATATAATATATAATCTATATATATTATCACAGAAGAAACACTGGAATGTATTTTGACTTTCCTGGAAATATTTATCAGATTTTGTTATATATATAATATTTTAATAAAAAAATCTGTTTTACTTATCACTTATGAAATCTTTTATGAAATACAACACATTTTTCAAATTTTCATCGTATCAACTAAACATGATAGAGAGAGGGAATATAAGATTAGAAATATAATCAATCTATAAAGCTGAAAACCTTAAAAACAGAACACATTTAAAAAGTTCTCGAAAAATTCTTTGTCTCAATAATTTCTAAGCAAGAAAATTGCTGAATTATAGAAATTTCTGCCGTCTGCTCCAAGCCACACTCACAATGCTTGCAACATTCAACTAGTGGAAAAGCCTTACAACAAAACCCGAATTCAAACTGCAAACCAAACAGCTTAAGGCAGTCTATAAGTCACAAAATTTTGTTGAAGTTCATAGAAAATGTATTTTCACATTGCGCCATTAGTTGCGACTCGCAACGTGCCACATGCGGCAGCATTAAAAGTTCGCTCCGAACTTCAAAATAAAATCCATTAGAAGCGATTTTCTATTATTTTTTGTTTGTCTTCAGTTGCGAACTAAACGAATTTGCATGCAATTTGGCCCCAAAAACACTTTGCACTTTAGCGCGTTTACCAACACGGGCAAAAAATTCAACAGACTTCTACTTCTTGTTTTTGTTGTTATTGCAATTCAATTTATTTTCAATTTACGGCTGAAGCACGAGCTTGGCAAAGTCTGGCCAAGCACCTTTCATTAGAAAGCAACTTTATCAGCGAAATTTTGCGCGTGAAGCATTTTCCGTACTTGCCCTTTGCTCTTGTTCTTGTTCTTACTGTTGTTGTCCTGTTGCCGGGCGCTTGTTGTTTTACACTGCAGTTTCGCGTAGTATCTACACCAATGCACATGCACACACACAAACACACGCACGCACGCAATGTACATGTATAGCTGCTGTTATTTACACAGCGCGCACGTTGCCGTTGCCTTTGCTTTTGTTGTTACAGTTATAGTTGTTATTGTTATTGTTATTGTTGTTGCTATTGCAGTTTGCCTGCCTATTGCACTTTGCCACCATACATGCTCTTTCGTACACAAACGTTGACAGCGACAGCGCCGGCGCGCTCTCTACATAACGGTTTTAATTGAAACGCTCTCTCTCACTCCTTCGTATGCATGTGGTTGCAGCGCGAAAGGGAGACAACTAACATACGCCGCTCTATGCAAATGAATGCGCTGGGCCCAGGCACAACCACACGCGAGGAACGTCGAACAGCAACTGAATTCATATTGTGGCTGGCCGAAAGACTCGAGATGTTGCCCGTTACCATAGTCGCTGACTGACTGAGTCCACGTGGATGCTGGATGCCAGTGCGCAGATGCGTCGTAGTAAACCGCGTAGTAATTGGATGCTATTCAAATTTCATTCATAGCACACACACACAAACGCGCGCTCACACGCAATTTGACGACTGTTACTTACTTACTATACGTGTTGATCGCAGTGATCTGGCAACGCCAACGGCAATTTGAAATCTGTCACAACTGACCGTTGTGCAACACTGAGCAATCGTTTGTTTTCATTGCCGAGGACGAAATGTCAAAGGAGTATGGCTATGCTCAATTTTGTGGACACGTTTGAGTTGATGGCACTCAACTTCCATGGGGATGAGGAACAGCATCATCGTTTCGTGCACGATGCCAAGCTGCTGATCGATGCGATTGTCAACCAACTGCACAAAAACAATTCCATTTTCAAGGACTATATGGGTGAGCTGCGTAAGACGGGTAAGCCAAGTGTCCTATGCTCCGCAGCTAATGAAAGTCTTCAATCACTGTTGCAGCCTCATTCGTAAGCCAAATTAATATGGATATGCCACTTGGCTTTGAGGTCTTTCTGACCATACGGCTGCCCATCTCGCTCTCGGCCAGCTTCAATGAAAAGCAGCGCAGCGTTCAGCTCTACAGAGCCAACTATACGCATCCGTTCTTCTTTGCCGATGCGATAAATCCGAAATGCATGAATCTGCGCCTGCAGCAGGATCTGCAGCGGGCCGTTGGCCAGGTGGCCTGCATAGCCGGCTACTGGGGCGCCATATACGACATCAAATACACGGCACTCAGCTACAATCGTGTGCCCTTCGCCCACCAGGTGTTCGCGGCGGAAAGGGGCGCCCACAATCGCGGCATTTGCTTCGACTTCATTGTGGCCCTGGAGTTCGATGGCGCCGAGATGCCATTGCCCATATACTACAAGGCGCCCATTTGCTACAAGTGGATCGCCTATGGACTGGTGGACGTCAATCAGAATCACAATTCCGCCGACTGGGGTGTCCTGGTGCCACGCTGGCAGTCGGCCAACATGGGTCTGCGTCTGCGCTCACACAACATGCTCCTGCTGCTGCATCGCCTGCTCTACGCGCAGCGCTGTTTCACCCTGGCCGTTCCGTTCCTGGTCAAGTTCTGCTTCTTCATGACCACCGTGGACTGTGGCGAGCGATACAAGCGCATGGGCGTGGCCCATTTAATGGTAACTGTAAGTGTTGATCTGTTTGCCGCTTGACTGTTTCGACTTGATTCGAAGCCAACTTCTCGTCAGTTCCTGCTTACAGTTTGAAGGAGACTGCCTTGCTGTACACTGTTTTGAGTATGTTAGGCCCCTTGGGAGCTGAGCTTCATTAGGGATCTGACTAAGGCACGCCTACTAACGCCTACAGCAAAATACAAGTCTCTCGGGCAGCTTCACTTCGAGCTAGCTTTAAGTATATAGATGTAATCTAGGACATCCTGTTGCGGTAGTCCTTCGTTGTCCCAAAAGGACAGCTTAGACTGTCAACTGTAGACAGAGTATTGCGTAGTCAGTAACAGGCAACTGCTATAAGCTTTTTGTCCGCCTACAGAGAGCAAGAATCATTTCTTGTATAGTTCGGCTTGGCGTGAACAGAGTATTGCGCAGTCGGCTATAGCCGTCTGCAACATTCCTAAAACCCTCTTTTTATCCACCTCTAGACGCTCGGCCATCAGGTGTTTCGCAACTACTGCGAGCTGATTGTCAAGTCGACGGTAGGCGATCACGCCACGAACATAGCCGCCACAAAGGAGCTGCGCGAGCAGCAGGTGCGCGGGAAGGGCATATTTGCAATGCTGGCCAAGGGTCTCGAATTGAATGTGATAAGCACCCAGTTCATAGCGGACTATTTTCAAATCAAATACCTGAAAGTGACAGAGACAACTGCGCCCGCAACGACAGCAGCAGCAGCGACGCTGCAGAAAAGCAAATCGGCACCGGCGCCGGCACCACCGCCACCGCCCCCACCCGTGCTGCCACCGCTGCCGCCACCGCCGCCGCCGGCGCAACTGAGAGTCACAACAAGAGTAATTCCTCGAGCTGTGCCGCCGTGTCGCAAGCAGCATCGCAGCATTTAGTGAAATATATACGAAATACAAAACGACAAAAGTTAAATTGTGCATTAAGTGGTGCTTCGATGTGGGGCTGCACCACTCTGGCCAGCCAGCCTGCCCAAAGGGTAGCTCTGTGGGTTAGGCTCTATTCGAGTTAACTGTAAATTGGCCAGTCGTTTGTGAGGGACAACAGCGACGTCTCGAATCTCGGTAATAGCGCAACTTTTATGCCCAAAATAAGTGGAACTGACTGAGCACCCACACGCACACACACACCCACACACACACACACACACACACACACACACTAGTGCAGACAAAAGTTAATAAAAGCCAACTAAAAACTAAAGCTCTTTGGGGCTACGTGTCCTTGTTTTACCATGCCCATCCTTTAGCCATAACAGCTACGGCTACAGCTGTGTCTGTGTCTGTGTGGCAAAAAGTTAAATTGCAAATAGCTTGGGTGGGTCCAACCCTCAACTCCTTTTGGCAAAGGGGGAGGGCGACACAGGCGACATGACATTTTAGAAAAATTTGCTTTTATTGTTGGGCAAAACAAAAAACGGGCCGAAAGCAACGAGCAGAAATAAAAACAACTAAAGGAAGAAGGTAGACGTGGCAGCTAGGCGTGGGCGCATTAAATGCAAACACACAAAATTAAGTTCTGAATGGCACGCCAGGAGATACCCTGTAGAGTGGGGACAGCTGGCGGAATACAAAAGGCTAAAGAAATATCTAAACTAACTCACTGTGCTTGAGCACACAAATCGATATTTATCGATTATTCTTTATATAATTAATTATAATTATAAATATATAATTATAAATATAATTATAAATTTATAATAAGTTTTACATAAGCTAAGCGCTTCAATGCAATTTTCTAAGCATCGATATTTATCGATTTATATTGCTCTAAGTTTTGAACAAAGACAGCTTCTTATACTCATATGAAGAGCAGCCCCATTTGCATTTACAATGGGCACAGAGCATAAAAAGGGTTTAGAGTTTCAACATCTGTATGTATCCACGTATATATATCTATATATATATAATTTTATCTGTATTGTTGTTTTTGTTGAGTCACGGTTTGAAAGTTTTTCGCTTGAAGCTTTTTGACGTTTCATTGTTGTCAACTTTTAACTAGTTTTTTTGTTTTTTTTTAATGTTGTTATAATTTTGCAAATGCAAATGCAAATGCGACGACATCGTTCACTGGATGCGAGAATTCAGCTCTGCGCGGGACTCGCATTAGCAGAATTCGAGTGGAAAAAATAAACAATAGAAGCCAAATACAATTTGTTTCATATAGTTAAATTATTATGAAACTCTTTTCATAGTTTTATACCCGTTCACGGAGTGAAGCAGGGCATATTGGTGCTGTACTTCCGTCGGTTCATACGAACTGGCCAGAGCTGAAATGTGGCTTGTCCTCTCGTGGCAAAACGGAACACGTTAGAGACTATAAATTTGGAATATATACTCCTGAAGGCTACGAAAAATGTAGAAATATATGGCATATATATCTATGGCCCTATTATGTTGGCCAAAAAAGAGCATGGAAAATCCTGTATCTGCCAAGGCTCAGTCTCAGCCTGAGGCAAGCCTCGACGACTCGCTCCAGAGACTTAGCAAAACTGCTTGAAATCCTTTTAGGATGTTAGGCGCGTATTATGCAGTCGGTCACGCCCAGCTGTAACATTGTTATTTGTGTGCTTTTTGCGAGTGGCATAAATATATTTGTATGTTTTATGTGCATTGTTATAAATTCAATCAAAGTTGCATTTTCTGAGCCGCATTAAAATGTGAAAAGCGCATAACGAGCCGAAGGCGAAGGCGAGGCGGGTCAATTTGTTGCTCGTGTTGGCCGTTTGATTGGCAAATTGAAGAAATGATTATTGCGTTTCGGTATTTTAATTGCATTTCGTGCTGGATATTCGCAAACACTCAAGGCTTTGAGGCTTACCAATGACATCGAGACTTATTTATTTATGACAGCACGTCGAGAGCTGGCAGCATTTATGCAAATTCATTTGCAGCAACTCAATCGGCAGCTGCAGCCACAGCTCGAGCTGCACCAAGTCCAATAAATAAAAATAATAAACAGCAAAATGAAAAGCCATAAACGCCTCAAAGTCTGCCAAGTCCCAAATCAAAAAACCGAAATTAAGAGTCCATGGTAAGAGAAGCCAACAAGAAGTCCTCGCAGTCGAGCTGTTCGGCTGCGAGTAATAACGTTTTATGGCCAAAATTTAATTAACTTATTGAACTCAGAGCCAAAAGTCGTAGCTCAAGTACAGTTCGTTTGCTCTAGGCAAAGCAATTTCCCATTCAGATGAACTTCAGTTGACACATAAAGCTTCATCCATGAGCCACGACTGCGAGCGCAAACTAGAAATATTGAAGACCCAAATATATTTTGCAAGTTTTTCCATGTGCTTCCCTTAGCATTATTAAAGCTTATCTCATTTCAATGCGTCATCAAAATATGACAGTTGGCCACAATCTAAAGTGATTTCATCAGGTTCTTTCTTTAAACTCTTTCATATTGTAACTTCCCGCTCTATTTTACTAGCTCTCTCTCACTCTCTCTCTCTCTCTCTCTCACTCTCTATGGCTCTCTCACTCTCTATGGCTCTCTCTCTCTCCCTAATTCTTTCTCTCTCTATAATTCTCTCTCTCTCTCTGAATCCCTCTCTGTCTAACTTCTCACTCCCTTTGGCTCCCTCTTCCTCACTCTCGATCCCTCTCTGTCCCTCTCTCTATTTCTATCGCCATCTCTTCATTTATCACTCTTTCTATCTCCATCCCTCTTTCAGTCATCTAATACTTGTCCTACCGTCATTCATTCCTCTTCATCCAGGCTTACTTACCTTTTCCTCACCCCCTCAATCCCTCTCTCCATCTCTCTCTCTCTCTCCCTATCTCTCTCTCTCTCTCTCTCTCCCTATCTCTCTCTCTCTCTCCCTATCTCTCTCTCTCTCTCTCTCTCTCTCTCTCTCTCTTTTTCTGTATGTATTTATCTTCTTTCTCCCTCTATGTCTCTATCACACACTCTCGATCGCAATCATGTATTTTCCTTCTCACTCTCTCTCTCTCTCTCCTTCCCTTTCTCTGTCTCATTCTCTGTTCCTATTCTCTCTGTTCCTAATCTCATGGCTCGCCTTTGACATTTTCAGCGCTTCAAGTAAGATTTCACCTGCCTTAGCCAATTCTTCTTAATCTCCCTTAAGATCGCTAGACATTCAACCAACATTGAAGTGTTTATTGAACAGATCTCAGTACAAACTGAACTTTTTAATCCGCACAGCAAAGACACTAAAAACTTCACTGATGAAAGCATAAAATTTCTACGCCGCATGCAAAAAACTCTCAATCGAGCACAAGGGTACACTCTGCTTACCCATTTTATCGGCAGTTACTCGAGCTGCTTCGGTCGGGCTTGGGGCTGCAGGCAGCAGTTCCCAAATGGCTGCCTGGCTGACGGACAACAGGAGCATCTTTAATCAAAAAATAATTATGAGTGTCGGGGGAGCTGATGGTGGCAATGAAATTACATTTGAATTATGACTAAAAGAGAGAGAGAGAGAGAGAGAGAGGGACAGGGAGAGAGAGATAGGGGCAGAGGCTGTCTGTCTTGATGGCAAATGGAAACCCAAAAAGCTATAACAAGTTGTGCAGTAAATGAGCTAAGCGAAAGCCAAGTGAAATTTGAGTGAGACGAGCGACGAGCGACGAGGCAGCAGACGAGAAAAGATAGCGCAAATAACAACAGACAACAGACAACAGACAGCAGCAGCAGCAGCAGCAGCAGCAACAAAAATGGCCGCAATTTACGCAACAAACAGAGCGCTGAAAATTGCGACAGGAACGAACAGGGACGACCGCAAGGACGACGCCAAAACTTTATGTGAAAAAGAAAACAACGACAGACAATTAATTTGTTTTGCAACAGGAGACGCGCAGGGACACACAGGACACGGCCACATCGGGGGCAAACAATTTTGTGCTTGTTGGCAAAGAATATTTACGTGGCCAAAAGACAAGGCGCTGGACAAGCAAACAGCTACAGCCGCCCACCCAGCGGAGCCCCCAACGAATGGTCAAACATTTTGCGCTTTTTGTTTAATTAAAATAGCAACAGGATGAGCGATGCTTAAAGGACCTGCGCCCACTTCTCGGTGCGCCTTTTTCAATTACACTTGCATTAAATAATATACGCAACAGCAACAACAACAACAGCAACAACATTAGTTTGCAGCGCTTATCTGAGCTGAGGCCAAAGCCGGAAGCGGAAGCTGTTGCTGCTGCCGCTGCTGCTGCTACTGCTGCTGTTGCAGCTTCCGGGCATGCAGTTAACTTTTATTTGCCTTGCTTTGGCTTGTCCTTTGACATCGGCTTTAAGGCGCGCAGCTACAGTGCAAACTGCTGCCACTGGACAGCAGGAGAAAAGCATGTTGCATGTGAAAGGTCTTTAAAGCGCAGTGAGAGGATTAGATGCCAGCCAGAGAGCATAAAGAAAAGAAAGCCAATCTCGACTGTCATGGAATTTGAAGTAATGCCCATAACAAACTGAAGTTCTAGCATAAGCTTTAAGCATTTGAAGCCCCTTTTTAAAGAGCTTGACTTAAGTGAAGACTCGCTGAGGTGAGCGGCTGCAAGTCGAGAGCTTCTGTTGTTCCTTATAAAAAGACCAAAGCGAATCTCGATGCCCAATCCTATTCTAATTTCCCTTTTCTCTTCAGTTAATAAAGCATTTGATGGAGTTCTACAGCTCTAATTGACTAAAAACTCCATCAGATCAAACAATTCGAAATGAAAAAATAAATTTTAAATTACTAAAAAACTAAATTCGAATTGAAAAAAAATTTAAATTACTAAATAACTAAATTCGAAATGAAAAGAAAATTTAAAATTACTAAAAAACTAAATTCGAAATGAAAAGAAAATTTAAAATTACTAAAAAACTAAATTCGAAATGAAAAGAAAATTTTAAATTACTAAAAAACAAAATTTTAAATTACTAAAAAAATATATTTGAAATGAAAAGAAAATTTTAAATTGCTAAAAAACTAAATTCGAAATGAAAAGAAAATTTTAAATTACTAAAAAACAAAATTTTAAATTACTAAAAAAATATATTTGAAAGGAAAAGAAAATTTTAAATTGCTAAAAAACTAAATTCGAAATGAAAAGAAAATTTTAAATTACTAAATAACTAAATTCAAAATGAAAAGAAAATTTTAAATTACTAAAAAAGTTTTCTCAAAAGCAATCAAGCTCCTATCATAAGCTCATAAGTCCATTAAGTCTGTTTCAGCTTAAAGACTTTTTCTATAATATACTAAAGCTAACAAATAGTATGATAACAGCATAGTCACAGTTTATTCGCTTGAATAAACAGCTGTAGGCTGAGTTCTTTGGCAGAGACCTTAAAGAAACTTGAATTAGTTTTCATAAATATACAGTTACTGTTTATTAATTTGTTTACAAAAGCATAAAGTATTCGGAAGGCATAGTAGCACTTCTTACAACTCGGGAGAAACTCTGCTTATATGGGCAGCCTTCGAGCGCAGTTCAGAGTGAGCCACAAGCTTAGTGGCGCCGTCCGTTGGGCTTCACTGTATGTCACCTGGCAGCAACAATAAACAAAGGAGAGCAATAAGTGCAGGCATGTCCTGTATGTCCTTTTCACAGCACAGCTGCACAGGTGCGCATATCAATGCGCATTTGCCATTTGGCATCAAAGTGCAGGCATTCTTTTGCCTGGCCCCAGGAATTTCTCACTCGATATTAAAACATGCAGGCAGCAGTAGTCAAGGCGACTGCTGTAAAAGGATACGACGGGATACGTGACGCTGTGTGTGTGCGTTGGCTAGTGTATCACGTTCACGTCATTTGGCAAATGCCACTTCATAATTCAATAAAACAATAAAGGACCAAATCCTAACAAATTACAACAATCACATTATATACGTATTCATACTGCATATATGTGGTCATGTGCAGCCCCGTCGCCCCCTGCTTCTTGGCATATTTTCATAAATTGCACACAATTTGCTATGCATGACATAAACACAAAAGACTAAGCGTAACTGACACGCCCACAGTACAAAGGGGCGCCGGGAAGGAACGCGACACGACAGCAAAAATAGCCAAAATTATGGCATAAAGAATAATCGCCATAAAGCGCGCGAGTGGAGAGCCCAGAAGGAGTGAACGTGGCGCTAGGCAAACGTGTGTCATGGCTAAGAACAACGCGTGGCTACGTGCCGGATTTGATGGCATACCAAAAAAAAAAAAAAAACAAAAACTGAAAGGCAACTCGAGTCAGCACCGAAAAACAAAGGAGAAAACAAATCTTTTACAGCGCGAACTACAGATGCGCTTCCAGATCGATTCTACCCATAAGTTATATAAGATAGATATTCAATTTACAGTAGTCAACCTGTAGAATAACATGCAAATATGTAAAGATACATATATAGACAGATATATATATATATATATATAGATATATCTTAGATACATATAGATACGTAAGGATACATATCAATATATATATATAGATGCATATATAGATACGTATGTGTAAATACATATAGAAGCATGGAGATACCCATAGATACATATCGATACCTTTCGATACCCACAGATATCTTTAGATACATATAGAAATACATATCGATACCTTTAGATACCCACAGATACCTACCGATATCTTTAGATACATATATAAATAAATATCGATACGTATAGATACCTATAGTTACATATAGATACATATAGTAGCTTACAGATATATATAAATATCTATAGATACAACTATAAAACCAAATTGATACCTTCATATACCTACAGATACCTTAAGATAAATATATAAATACATGTGGATACAGATACTTAAAGATACACATATATAAATACATATCGATACGTATAGATACATATAGTTACGTTCAGATACACACAGATACAGATACATATACATATACATACCTACAGATACCTACAAATACCTTTAGATACATATACATAAAGATGCATAGAGCATACAGATACATATAGATACTTATCTAAATACATATCAATACATATCGATAGCTATAAGTACATTCCTATACACCTAGCGACACATTGAGATGTGTATCTCCTTTAGATACATTTACACATTTAGATACATATGTATCTAGATCCATATAGGTGGTATATACATTTCATGCAATACATTGCAATGCTTTATTCGGTATTTATGAGTACGTATAGTACAGCAAAGTATCACATGTACCTATATATATATATATATATATATATATATATATATATATATACACACATATATATAAATATATATAGTTATAGGTATATACATAGATTGTATTTGTAGTCGTCTGCCTGTGTATGTGCATCCGTAGGAGTGTGTATTTGTGATGTACAAACATTTTTCAGTTATAAGCAAAATGCACGATAGAGAAAGAGAGAGAGAGTGGGGATCGTCCGATCGTGCAAATGCCCAAAATCTTGCCAAGTCTTGAGCATTTGACGAAGGACCGCTGTAAGTACTTAAACTAAGTAAACGCTTCCGTTGAAAGCCAGTTTTGTAGCACTTGCTTTGCTTGGAATTTACAATTTGTAAATAGCATTGACATTTGGCCCGGCCTGTACCATGGCATCCTTATGCACCTGGTATTGCAGCTCAACCTCGCGCAGCTGCAACAGTTGCTTCATCTTGCGTCCAATGGCCAAAATAGCCTGCTGATTGTGCGAGTCCTTAGTCCATAGAGCTAAGCAAAATATGAATGCAGAATGAATATGCCGATTCCTATAGCAAGTCGTCTCAGCCTACGCTCAGATACTCACATATCTTACTTGCTTTGTTACGCACATTGATGACCACGCCACAGATCTGATCCGAAAACTCAAAACATTCGCCAATGGTGCACAGAAGCTAGAGAAGACGTGATGTCAGAAGCGACGAGAACAGAGCGAGCTACTTACTAAATCATGCCACAACTTGTCTACCAGTTCCTTCGAATCCTTGTCCAAAAACATGACCCAACGGCCGCCGTCCTTGTTGACATCATCCTCCCACATTGGACTGCAGCAAGAGAAAAGTATATAAAAAAATTTTAAATATTAAAAAAATTAATATAAAATTTAATAAAAATAAAAATTACAAAAACTATTTTAAGAAATTAAAAAATTTTAAGCAATAAACAATATTGACAAAAGCAAAAAAATATATCTATAAATAATTTTAAAAATGTATAAATATAAAAATAAAATTTTTTATATTAAATATATTTATTTATACATAAAAAAAATATGATAAATGAAAAAAATGTATTCAAATATTTTTAAAAAATATATTATGAAAAATTAATTAAAAAATAATTAAGAAATATATTAAAACAAAGAAAAAGAATTAACTAACCGTATACCCTGCTTAAACACCATATAATCATTGAATACCTTCAGATCCGATGGTGGCTTAATAAAGTAGTAAACACTGAAGAGAAAGAGGGAGAGAGAGCGAACGGGATAGAGAAGGAGGGAGAAGAAAATAGATTATAAGGCAGAAATATAGAAAAGAATTCATCGAGTCAACCTGAAGAAATCCTCGACAGTATTGAAGCTGGTCACATCGCTCAACATATCTGACCAGGACTTGGAGCGATCGTTCTCCCAGTGCCACAGAGTCCAGGTGTGCTCCAGAGGATGCTTGAAGCACAGATCATAGTCAATAGAGCTGAGGACGCGATTCAGCGACGGCTGCAGCTCGGCCGCAGCTGCAGCAAACTGCTCATCGGCCACAACATTGTTCCCATTGCCGCCTGCATAGATGGCCTGACCGGACTCGGCCACTTCAGTGCCGTTGTAGTTGTCGTAGCCCATAGTTTGAGTTACTTTAAAATATTTTTGCAATATAGCGCCTATTTCGTAAATATTTTGCTCAAAACTTGGTTGTGCCACACGGTAACACCTTACGATTATTTTTTATGAGTGGGTGGAGGGTTTTGGTTTTTGCTTGGAGGTGGAGGCGTTTCGTTTCTTATTTTCAAATACGTTTTTTTTTATTTTTTGTTAAAAACATACGAAAAAAAAACCGTATGAGTATAATGAATATGAGACTTTTCTTGTGTTGCTCGGACGAGTTTAATAGAATTATGAGTAAACTGGAAAACTGCAAATCATCTAATCTCTGACAGTTGACAGCACAGAGGCGCCTGCTAAGCCCTTTTGAAAGTAACTAAATGGTTTGGGTTGCCAGAGCAATCAGTTTGGTAGGTGTGTAAGAGCTTCCAGTCTTACAACGTAGAGTTGCCAGATCAATCTGTTTGAAACGTGTAAGTAACAACTCAATTTTTCAGAACAGAGTTGCCACACGAAATACTGTGCTAAGTGTACGTAACAGTTGTGTTTACTTGACAGAGTTGCCAGATCAATCAGTTTGACAAGTGTTAGTAACAGTGAAGTCCTACGAAACAGAGTTGCCACTCGAAATAGTGTGATAAGTGTAACATTTGTTACCAGTTACCAAACAGAGTTGCCAGATCAATCAGTTTGACAAGTCTAAGTAACAGCAAGTCCTAAAAAATAGAGTTGCCACATAAACCAGTGTGGTAAGTGTAAGTAATAGTTGTTACCAGCTACCAAACAGAGTTGCCAGATCAGTAAGCTTGATCAGTGTTAGATATAATTAAGTTTTATCAGCAAAGTTGCCAGATCAATCAGTTTGGTGTTAGTAAAAATCAAATACTACAAAACAGAGTTCCCCGATCAGTGCCTTTGGTAACATTAAGTAATAATTAAGTTAATCAAAGCAGTGTTAGTAAGAGTTACACCAAACAGAGCTGCCAGATCAATCAGTAAAAGTAAAATTGAGCTGTCAGGTCAATAGTAATAGCTTTAAGTCTTACAAGCCACGTTGTCTGATCAATCAATCAGAGGCTGCCAATTGCACAGGGTGTTTCATGTCGTGGCTTGGTGCGATCAATTGAAATGTCACGCTAATAAAATAAAATGGCAGCGCGCATACGATAGATGCGCCCAAAATAATAAAATGTGACTCAAATGAGCGAACGCGACAGCTAAAGCCAATGGCAGGCAGCCGAAGTTCGCTTGGCTGGCTGCCTGCCTGGCTGCCTGCCATCCTTTATGCCACTGTCTCTCTCTAACCCATTCACCCTCTCTCTCTCTCTCTCTCTCCCTTTCTGTGCAACAGTTTGCTTGCAGTCAATAATCGAAATCGACTTGGGCTTGTGGCAATAAAAATTTGTCTTCGCCGCTTAAGTTTTGCGCCTTGTTGCACAGACAGACAGACGCCCGCCTCCTGCTCCAGCTCCAGCTCCTGCTGATAATAAAATATGTGAGTCCTTGCCACGCCGGCTGCCTGGGTAAGTAGCTTTGGGCCCTTGTAATGTGCACCATTTGTGCCAGCAAAGCCACTGTGTGGCTTTTGCCACAAGTTGCGGCTCTTTGGACATGCCTGCCTCGCTCTCTCTGCCGCTCTCTCTCGCTCGCTCTTGCCTGGCCCCTTTTCGGCTTGCGTGTGAATTATGTTGGCCAAGTTAGTGTACAACTGGGCGACGACTAAGTTGAGCGCTGCAAATAAGTTTCCTGCTTCAATTTACTTAAAAATTCTATTTATTTTAGCTCTTAAGCAGCTGCCACGCCCCAGTCCTAGTCGCCCCTCAGTCCAGCTAAGCTGGCAAAAGATTTTGTCTCTATCCTTCTTTGGCTTGTTAAAGTTTGGCGCAAATCGCATAAATTTTAAGGCAACTACGAGTGCACATATTTGCCGTTGATTAGCGCAGTTGAAGGAAGCTGAAATATGTAAAAATAGAGCTGAGTTGGAGATATGGGACTAGATCTATAGATGGAGGCAGATGTGCAGCGTAAGAGTCTGGCAAAAGGCTTGTAGTTTTGATTCAATTTCCATTTTAATAGATATCCAGCATAGATATATATAGCATATATATATAAAAAACTTCACATAGACAAGTATTCAAATTATATAATATACCATATATTCAACTAGACAATTATAAAATGACACAGATATGACTTTAAAACAAGACCAAAAACCGCGTAATATCTTAACTCATTTTTGCCTGATGATCACTTCTTTTGCTAATGCTCTTAACTGCTCAGCCTTTGTATGCTTATATCAAATATGATATTTTTTAGAAACAAATCTGCATCTAAATACAATAAAATTCAAGCTCTTTGGAATACTCTTCAATATAGTTCAACTTGCTCTTATAACTCTTATATCCAACTAAATTCTAGCTCATTTATGCTCTGTATACAAAACATCTCTAAATTATAGCTCTTGTTTTAATCAAAATATTTGAAGCGCATATTTTAACTGTCCGAACTGTAAGGTTTGTTAAATCCAAACAAATGTTTAACTTGGCGTTACAAATCCAAACCTTTCCAGGTGCCTGACGCTGCGTATACGTAATATTTTACAGCGCTTTGCACTTTGCAGCTATCCGACTACAGCTGTAGCTGTAGCTGTTGCCCGTATGTATGGGTCAGTAAATCTTTTAAAATATTGTAATGTTACATAGTGCAAAAAGCAACAAAAATAAAAAAGAAAGAAAAAAGACAAAGAGCAGCAACGGCGAAGCGAAGCGAGGCAAAAGCTGAGCGGCAGCTTAAGCGAGCTTCGAGTGGCAAGCAGTAAAAAGTAAGAGACGAGCAGGAGTAGCAGGAGGAGGCGCATGTCTTGAGAGCAGCAAGAAATGAAAATGATTTGAGGCATTAGGTAGAGCACATCCTCCGCACTATAAACCCACCTGGCTGCCGTGTTTTTGGCCTCGGCTCCGGATGCTGATTGCGGGAGATTTCCGGAACGATGAAAGCGCCAAGCACGCGATGATGTACGATATGAAGGCGAGCTCGTTTATTTCGCACCTGAATGGCGCATCAAGAGCGGATGGATGGGCGAGCCACATGAAACAATAAAAGTACAAGGTGCCAGGCAGGAAGTGGCATAAACGTGTGGGCGGACACCATATGTGTGCCTCGAGGCACCCAAAAACTGGCAAAGAGACAGAGGCAAAGGCAGAGCTGCCTGTCGCGCACCTTGTGCTAAATGCTGCAAAGATGAAGTCGCACGAAGTCGCGCATCTGTCTGGGTCCATGCCCAAGCACCCAAACCGCACTGAGCAAAAGCAAAAGGCCAGGTGAAAGTCATTTCACGCTGTTGTAGCGCAAAAGATTAAAATAATAGCAGCGCGTAAATTAAACAGCCAGAAAGACCGAGCAGCAGCAGCAGCAGCGGCACCAGCAGCGACAGCGTCTTCCTGCCTGCCAACCACGCAGTCAGTCGAGTGGCAACCGCAGCGATTCTTTTGTCTTTGCCTGTCTCCCTCAGTGTGTGTGTGTGCGGTCTGGCGCTAAAACCGTAAGACGCTTAGCAGCTAACGGGCATGGGCAATACTTGCCCACCATTCGCACCATCTGATGTGCCAACAGCAGCAGCAACAGCAACAGCAACGACAGCGGCAACAACGCGTTGTCAGCACTTCATTTTGAGCCAACATGCAGCGTGCTTCACTTAATGCGTCTGCCAAGGAGGTGGGCGGCAGGTGTGTGGCAGCACCCAAACCCTTGTAACATTATCCTGTAAACACACAAACGCAGTTGCATTTCTTTATGGGTATTATAAGCCACAGGCGACAAAATATAACTAAACGAAATGTTGCTGATATAAAGTTGGTCTTAAGAATTTTCGATATATAAGACACATCGGAAGTTACTTAAAACTCATATCAAGCGGAAGTACTTTATACATTCGCTGCCCCTCAGTACATTTCAATTGCTGAACATTTGTCGCCTGCACCGCGTCACACAATGTATTATTCTGTGCAGTACCGTTGCATGCAAAAAGGAATGAGTTGAGCGCTTTTCGGTATGCGCAGATTCGTTAAGCTGCCCCCTCCCCCTTCGCTCATTCCTATCAACAACTCTTCACTCTCTGCTTTCACTTCACTCCTCTGTCATGACTTTGAGTGCTTGTGGCTTGTCTTTTTCTACTTGTTACTCCGTTACTGCTTCTTCGTCTTCGTCGCTTTTGCGCTTCTCCGTAAGCTTAATGCTTTATGTTTCCCAGCTTTTAGCTCCATTGTTGTTGCCGCTGCAGTTGTTGCTTTGGCTGTTGCTGCTGCTGCTCCTGCTGGTGCTGCTGCCATTGCAAGGTACTTTGCTTTTGTTCGATGAAACGTAAAAATAGCAACAAGCAACGAAAATCATTTTTAGACAATGCCGCATAATTCCAACGGATGCGGATGAGGGATACAGCGTACGTCCTTTTTGCTGTAATGAGGTGCATGCTTTACCTTCTGTTGTTGTTGTTGTGGTTACTGTTGTTGTTGTGGTTACTGTTGTTGTTGTTGTTGCTGTTGTCTGTGTGGGCAAAGTTGCTCTACTTATGTTTACATTTCAATGCGTCTTTGCTACCTGCTTCAAAGTAACCGCAAGAAGTTTTCTTACGCGCTGTCAGTTTTTATAATGAAAGCGGAGGGTTGCCAGACCCCAACAAAAAAATATACATATAAAAGAGCAGCCAGTGCTGCCAGCAACAGAAAAATTTGCTTATGCATCAACAGAGGTCACTTTAACTTTTGAACCCTTTTACACACACGAGCACACGCACACACAGCCACATATGCCAGCCTGTTGCTGCTTTGTGCGTCGTTGTTGTTGTTGCTGGTCATTTACGCCCATTTAGCTACATTTAACAAAGTCAACAATAAAGTCAAAAAGTTTTGTTGAAGTTGTTGTTGCTGCTGCTGCTGCTAAAGTTCAGTCGAAGCGATAATTGCCAAAAGTTTTGGCCAGGAACCTACCCGCTCTTGGCCTGGTCAACACTTATCAGTTTATTGAGCTGCTTTTCCGTTCGACTCAAATTGAATAAGCGTCTAGTTCTATGGTTGGCTCTTGCCAAGAGACACTCCTCCATATACCATTAAATCATCATCATTCGCATTACGAAGCTGTTGACGTATTTAGGTTTCAGGCCTCATTAGCGCCGACAACAGCATCACCAGCAGCAGGAGGAGCAACAGCAGGTGTCAATATTAATTTACTACCTACTCAAGGATATTCTGCTTCTGGCTTCTAAAGTCTGGTAACCACATACATTTGTGTGGGCCGTGGGACGAGGGCCGTGGACTTGAGGCAGAGCTGCTTCATATTTTATGGAATTTGTGGTCTCTGCGGTAATTACGGTGAAGCGACCTGCAAATTTGTAGTAACAGAGTATATATATTTATATATAAAGTAGATAAGAGCATGTCCAACGAGAGTGAATAGAAAGATAAGTAGTATCTGAGATCAGACAAGGGTACTCCATGGGCAGAGGAATGGAAGATATAAAGGCATGGACAAAGATGTGAGAGGCGGACCTAGCTAGACTTAAAGATATAGAAAGATCCACTTGGCAACCGAATGTGGTCGCTGCCTATTAATATGCAGAGGAGCATGGGCTTCGTCTTGAAGGCTGCCTAGTTGATCGGCCCATTAAAGTGGCTAATGAAGCAGCTGAATTATGCGTGCAGTCAAACGCTGCGCATTTTTAAGCAAGGCCAAAACAAATGGAGGAAAAAGAATAAATAAAAAGGCAAAAATATTTCAATGAAACTTAAACTTTTATTTTATGTCGTAAACAAAATCACAAGCAGTTGGCTGAGGTATGCGATATACATATATATACATTAACATATATATATGGAACTACACACACTCTACTTCTTCAGCAGGAGAGGGGCGGCGGCGGCGGCATAGGGGCGTGCCACATAAGGAGCAGCAAAAGGAGCGCTGTAGGCCAGAGGAGCAGCAGCGGCATAACGAGTGTAGGCAGCAGTCAGAGGAGCGGAGTAGGCGGCAGCCAGAGGAGCGGTGTATGCGGCAGCCAGAGGAGCGGGGTAGGCAGCAGCAACTGGAGCAGTGTAGGCGGCGGCAGCAATGGGCGCAGTGTAGGCAGCTGGGAAGGCAGCGCTATGGGCCACCTGATGAGCGCTATAGCTGGAGGCATAGGGTGCCACGTAGGCGGCGCTGCCGACCACAGCTGGTGCGGTGTAGGCCAAAGGAGAGAGAATGCCGGGCTTAGCAGAAGCCACAGCCACAACAGCGAAGAAGCAGACGGCGAACTGCAAAGATGAAAAATTAGAACTGGAACTGGAACTGGAACTGGAGCAGGAGCAGGAGCTACTTACGTATTTGAACATGTTGATTGCTTGGGTTTTGGATAGTTGTCAGCTAGTGAATGACCAGTTGATTTGTGATGCCAAATTGAAGACAACGCTGCGCTTTTATAGCCAAATGCCAAAGCGTCAACACTTACACTTTTCATTTTTTTTCGGGCCTGACTGGCTAGTTACCTGGTTAGCTGCTTGGCTATGCGGGGCACGCGCAACGGTTGCCAAGTCAACGACTGGCAACTGACGAAGACAATGCTGTCCATGTTGCGCATGCGCAATTCTTGGCCAGCAAATAATGTTGTTGGCTTGGACTTAATGTGTCTGCGTGCTTGGCGTCCGTTACATTTGACTCGGCCATGACCTTCAGCTGCAGCTAAATGGCTCGCTAGATGGGTAATACCGCTCGCTCTGAAACGGTAGCACAACAAATGTCGCTACTAAATGGTGTGATTAACGATATCACAATATACGAATTGCATTTTAATTTTATGTTAATTAATAGCTCAACGACGTTATATTTGGCTTATGTTTGATTTGTGTTTACATGTAAAAAGTGTTGCCAGATTGTTCTTAAGGCTAGGCATACAGCTTAAGAATTGGGACATTTTGTGTCATAATTAACGCTTTTCGGTATTATTTTGCATATTAATTCAATGCATTTGGAGAGTGTAGCCAGACTGTTTTCAAAGCTAGGATTGCAGCTTAAGAAGTGCAAGTTTTGTATCATAAATAATGTGTTTTGGTATTATTTGGTATTTTAAATAGGAAATAACAAAAATGAACTAAACTAAGAGAATTTTTTGCTGCAATTTACACTGATTACAGTTTTGATTAAAAAAAATATAAAAAAGAAAGTTATTACATATATGTTTTTATTTATGTAAATTTATTCAATTTAATTAAAGCTCAGCAATTCCACATGCTGTCAATATCATGCAGTATTTCAATACAATGTTTTCAACTATTTGCCTGCGCATATTTCCAATTATTACGTATACGCAATTTCAATGAATTTTGCGCTCAGCTTGATTAACTGTTTATACGCCATATGCACATAATATAGCATACAGTACGACCCCCGACCGTACGCACCAATTACCATAACTAATGCCCCACCAAAGACCCTATCAATCCAGTCAAAGTACCTAAGAGCTTATATACACATATATACATATTTATATATATATATATATATATATAGGGATAAAGTCAGCTCACGCCATCTGCAATTCAATGGAAAATTAATTAACAAATGTCATAAATTGCAAAGGGGGAGACTAAAAATGTGCGATATGCGAGCCCCTGACAAAGTGCGGCGGGGGTTGAGTCAAATGCAGCGCTTAAAAACTCACTAATTAGACGTATCGAGAGGATGTGTGTGTGTATGTGTGTGTGTAGGTGTGTTGCTGTCAAGGTGTTTACAACACACACACACACATGCACTCACACACACACTCGAAAAAGTGTTGAAGCGTGAATTTTGCTTAAAAATGCCAATTACGCGATTTCGCAAGAATCGAGCGCAGGCTGCGTGGCATGCGGCAAGGGGTGGCAGCGGCAGCAAGGGTTGGTTTGTAGTGGGTGTCTATAACATGCCAACAAAGTTGTGCTGCAAATATTTCAGTTGCTGCTGCTGCTGCTGCTGCTGTTGATGATGATGTTGCTGATGTCGCTGAAGCATTTGTTTGGCTTTAGCGGGGGCAGGAGGGCGGCTTGCCTCAAGTGTTTGCCTTGTGACTGTGCATATGCAACAGAGAATATTTTGTCGTAGGCGTGGCAGACGCCTACTAAGTGCACAATCATGATGCAGCAGCTATTGAAATTAAGCAGCAGGCGGCAACTGCCTCATATTTGCTTTCACCACTTGACTTGGGCGTGGCATGCCGCACAATGTGGCAACGCTTTCATTGTCAAGTAAATGGCGCATATTGGTTAATCCGTCTAAAAGCTTTGATCACACAAAAACCAAAACCCTATTTCAAGTGCGACGCGACAATTCTCAAGTGACCCAACAGCGCTGGCAACATATCAAAGGAGTTGCCCCACGCCCCTACTCCATACTCCCTACTCCCTACTCCCTCTCGCCGCCTGCCGCCTGACTAAGTGGCAGCGAGTAATTAAAAGAGAAATGTGCACAAAAAAGGAGCAACGCAACAAAAAAAAAAAAACCGCCCGACACAAAGCTCGTCCTCTAGCAACAAGGACTTGGCATATTCGCTCGCTGTACACGCTCTACAGTTCCCTCCTCCTGTTCAGCTGCCCCGCCTCCTGCCTATTGAACCCTGCCTTATGTACTCGCTTTATTGCCCCTAATAAAGGCGTCTAGCAGCTGGGCGTGGCAGCAGCTGTGCGCGCGCGTTAATGCGTCGCTCAAGTGCCGTAAAACGTGAGTGACACACACACACACACACACACACACACACGCACACACAGGGCAAGTCTATTATAAATTTTGTTTTGAATTTGTCTAGAAATGCGTGCGACATTTGACGGCAGCGGCTGCTGCCTTTAAGTGGTTTCAGCAAATTATTCATGATAAAGTGCCAGCAACAACAACAATAACCACGCAGCAGGATTGAGGATTGAGCCATTGCCAAATGCTAAGGCCATAAAAACCAGGGCTGCAGCAGAGAATAAAAGATCTATATAAAACTTGATTCCTTTACGCTGGCCTATATATGAAGTTATGTCTTATATATCAAATATATTCCTGTTCAAAATATTAGTTTCTTTTATAAACAATTTGAAAGCGTTTCAATGACAAGCGAAGTTGAATAAGACCGATAATTATCGATATCAAGCTAAGGCTCACATGGGTACAGCTGTGTTCATTAAATTAGTAGTGCGACTGAGCATTAAATAATGATTTAGTGATGAACACAATATCTTAAATGCAATTTGAAACGCATATTAATATAAATATATATTATTATTAATTTAGTCATTTTTGAACTTGAGAAAAAACATGAAAAAAACATGTTCATTAAAATAGTAGTGGAAAAAAGAAAAAAAAAACTATTTAACATTAGTCTATACTATAGTACATTAGTCTATACTATAGTATATACTATACTATATTTTATAAAATTTGCAAATAATTAATAAACAAAATAAAGCAAAAATTTAATAAGAAATTCTAAATAAATTCTAGTTAAATTTGTATTTATTTTTATTTTATTTAATTTTTAATTTTATACAAAAATTCTTTGAAATTTTCTTTCAATTTGATATGAAATGATGAAATAAAATAGTAAAACATATATAAAAATAAAATAATAATTTCTTTAGAGTAAAATTCGCTTTATTTCTAAGCACAAACAAAACTCAAAAACCTTTCTTAGGCTTTACACATTGTTTCTATCTGATCTGAAGCCTCATAATGTCTACTCAAATATCTAATTCCATCTCATCTCATGCAAATTATTATTTGAAACTCAACTTAACTAAAATAAATGTTTTTTGCGCTCAATTTGCGCTCAATATAAATTGAAAACTTTTTTGCCCTGGTACAACTCCTTTGTCCTGGTGCTGCCCCCGCTCCCAACTCCTGCCTGCAGCCTGAGGCGCTGCCGTTTCGTGCTGAATATTTCCAAAAGTTTTTTTTTTTGTATTTTATAATTGGTTTATGGCTTTTGTGGAGCTGGCGAGGAAGCCGCATTTCAATTGCTTTTTTTTGCGCAAAAACCTAATCAAATTACCAAAAGGCCGACGCGCACGTGCCAAATGCGATCTACATGCGACAACAACAACAGCAAAATATTTGGCCCAATAAGCTGAGCTGCCAAGTCGTCGTCAGCTATGCCCACTGCATTTGTAAGTGCAACCTTCACTCGAGGGCCCCTGCGATGCGTCACTCGTCAGCTATAAAAGCTCCCCACTTGGTCAAAATCAATATCAATCAACGCTCACAACTTCCACAGTTAACAACCCAAAAACAACCAAAAAACTCAACATGAAATTCGTAAGTAGCTCCTGCTCCTGCTCCTGCTCCTGCTCCAGTTCCAGTTCCAGTTCCAGTTCCAACTCTAATTGTTCATCTTTGCAGTTCGCCGTCTGCTTCTTCGCTGTTGTGGCTGTGGCTTCTGCTAAGCCCGGCATTCTCTCTCCTTTGGCCTACACCGCACCAGCTGTGGTCGGCAGCGCCGCCTACGTGGCACCCTATGCCTCCAGCTATAGCGCTCATCAGGTGGCCCATAGCGCTGCCTTCCCAGCTGCCTACACTGCGCCCATTGCTGCCGCCGCCTACACTGCTCCAGTTGCTGCTGCCTACTCCGCTCCTCTGGCTGCCGCCTACTCCGCTCCTCTGGCTGCTGCTTACTCCGCTCCTCTGGCTGCCGCCTACACTGCACCTGTGGCCGCTGCCTATGCCAGCCCCTCGCTGCTGCTGAAGAAGTAAAGCGCTCCAATGTGTCCACGTCTTGACCTCCGCAAGTGTAAATAAACAATTTTCTATATACCCAAAAGCGAACTGCAGTAAATTAGTTGATCGAAATGGCCTTTGGGTTGGGGCTGAGCGCTTTCGAGTTGAGTTAATGCTCGGCTGGCACGACTCACGCTTCAATGTGCTTTGGCATGGCAACAGCAACTACTCTGTGCTGCCCTGTAAACAGCAGCTGGCAGAGGGCATATCGGTGTGGCTCGAGCTTCATCAAACAGTGCCCCGCCAGCAGCTCCTGCTGAAGCTGTCTGCAGGACAGCTGCAAGTCATTAGCTTATGACATCTCTGTCGCTATCGGAATTTAAGGATCTGGGCAGCGCAGCTGGCGCACTTTCCACTATTTAAAAAGGGATTTCTTTATATGAAATATGCTTCCTTTCAGCGCTTCCTGCCCAGCGGCAGGCAAGTTTTCTGCTTGACTTTGGCTCCCCTGCAGCTGCGCGTCGAGAGCTTGAGAGGCGCCCCGGGCAACGCAGCTGGAGACTGACGAGGGCGACAGCGTTGGCGCTGCTGCTGCTTATCATAACTTTGGCATCTTCTGCCCGCCGCCACTCATCTTCCGAGCTCCCAGCTCGGCTCATCCTCTGCTCAGGTAGTAAATGCCAAGTAGTTGTAAAGTTTTGTGCAGCGTAAGCGGAAAAGTCTTGTAAAAAAGCGATGCCAAGGGCGTCCCTGGGGGTGCGGGGAGCGAGGGGTGCTGCATCCAGTGCAGCATTTTCACAACTTCACGGCTACAGATAGCGTCCAAATTTAATGACCTTTTATTCAATAAAACAGCGTCAAGCTGAAAACTTTGCTGCCTTAATATCGCCATGTTTTCCGGATTCCCTAATGCACTCTGCCCTGTGCACAGCAGCAGTGGGGTATGATAAATGGCATAGCCAGCGGCTGACTAACTTTTAGCCTGTCCTGAAGTTTGAGCTCATGTTAAATTTAATCCGGCTTGCAAGCAAGTTCAAATTGTTGCGAACAAATGATGACTCGATCGAATCGATTTGCCTTTAAAAATGGCAATTCAGGGCATATTCGTTTTGCATATACGTGTGTAGCAGGCAGAAGGAGGCGTGGCAGAGACCCTAAAGAATATGCATTTCCGATCAGAACAAACTGCTGAGTCGATCTCATCATGTTCGTCCATCGATCTGTCCGTTCGCATTTAATTGAAAACTGAACAAATCAAATTTACTGAAAGAGTTTCTGCGCTAAAGACACTGACTAAGTCACTTTCGGATAGGGTATTTTCGGTTCAGGGTATTTGCTAGTCGGTTACTCCCGACTAGAGCACTCTTACCGGTTGCCTATTCAAAAAAAGTTTTTGCTTAAAATATTAAATTATATATACATTTATCTATTCCACGCTCGACTACATTTTTACTATAAAAAAATAATTTAATAAATATTTTATTAAAATTGTGTACAATTTCGAGAGGTTAAACTATATATACATATATATGATTTATAGCAAAAATTGACTATTATTTGGGCACATCAAATTTGCTGTTCAGTAAGTTGGTGGCAATGAAAATAAGGAAAATAAAATGGAAAAGTGGAAACGTGGAAAAGTGGAAAAAAGCCAAATCAGAGTGAAAAACTATTTGGACAAAGCTCGCAGCATAATGAGAAACGAAATGCGAGCAAATGTTTTCCTTTGTTTGCTTTTGCTTGTTTTCACACAACTGGCAGAGCCATAAAAATTGAGTAAATAAAATTTGTATTCACTTTATATAATTTTGACGATTTTTCAAATCAGACAAACATACACGCACGCACACACCTGTGTGTGCACCTGGCACAATCTGCTGGGACTGCTGCCGTTTCGAAATAAACACAATCATGTGCAAACGTGTTTTCAAATGGATTACATGAATAAAAGATTTATACACGTAAGGTAAATCAGTAGCGGGTTACCAAGACACCCACACAGAGCGAGAGCGAGAGAGACATGCAGACTGACAGACGCAAGACACATTCTGAGGCAGCTGAAGGCAAGACGAGCAGGTGAAAATATGCGCACATGTAAGCAAATTTCAAAGGACCAAATGAAAATCCCTCAGCCAATGTTGGCAGCAGCGGCAGCAAGCATACAACATACATTTACATGCACAGATACAGATACAGATACAGATACAGCCACGGATACATTTGCTGCAAAGCTACAAAGAAACACGCGTACATACGGCTGCCTTTTTATTGATTTGCTTATTATTCTATATATATATATATATATGTATATGTATATGTATGCATGTATGTGTGTATGTGTGTGTGTTGATTTCATAACTGTTTTTATTTTATTTACAGCAGCCGCCAAATCGAATCAACGCAAAAACAGCGTAAAATATGAGATTTTCACGCGCTCACACACACACGCACACAGGCAGACACACACACACACACACACACTCAGACAAAATGTAATCAATTTTGTCGTTCGACAATACAGCGCTGCTCATTTATATATATCAAGTATATATCAAACAGCAACAGGCTCAGCGTCTGAAGTATGGATAGTAGGCGGGATACGCGGCGTATGAGCCATAATAGACAGGCGCGTACGCATACGACGCATAGGCCGGATAGTAGGCTGCGGGCGTGGCAGCAACTGGCACTGCAGCTGCCGTCGCAGCTAGCCAGCTGCCAGCTGGCGTTGCATAGCCAACTGGCGTGGCGGCCAGCAAGTGTGGCTTAGCCGCGCAGCCACTCAAGCAGAGCAACAATGAGAGCTGTCCAGAGAAAAGAGACGGAGAGAGAGGGAGAGAGATATACATTTGAGGAGAGCGAGAGCGCTGATCACACTCACCAGCAGCACCTTGAACAGCATTGTATCCAGGCAAGTGTTGCACGTCTGATATCCAAAATTTGATTGACAAACTGAGCAGCCATGTCAATCATATTTATAGCCTTCGCCCAGTTGGACTGGCTGCTGGCTGCCCGACTGCCCAGCTGACGTCAGTCAGTCAGTCAGGGGAGAGCGTGAGAGAGTCATTAATATGTCGCTGCTGGCTGTTACCGAGCGCAATAAAGCGCATAAATTATATTGTAATGCTATATCAAATTGTTAAATAAAGAATCAGCAATAAGAACTACATTATCAAAAGTATACAAATATATAAATACCCTGGCTAATATTTTAGCCACTAGTAAATGCAGTAATACTTCTTAGAGTTAATCTTTGTCATGATAAACTTATGAAAGAATGTAGCTTGCTCTCCCATTAAGCCAGCATTCATAAGCCGTTTACCAACACTGATTTTAGCCTTTTTTTTTCTTTTTCTTATCTAGATCTTCAATTGAAATTCTAAGAGAATATGTTTCGCTTTAATATTAAGTTAAGTTAAAATCTATGTAATTTCATTTACCAACACTGCTCTTGTACTTTGTTTAGTATGCTCCTTAAATGGTTTTATTAGCTTTATAGTATTTGATATGCACAGAAATTTAACCATTGACAGAAATTAAGCCATAATTTAATCCATAAGCTCTCTTTAATTTTTTTAACAAGCATTCTTAGTTTTCCAACACTAGTTTAAATATACATCTTGTTTTCCAACACTACTTTTAATGCTACCTTTCGTATACCTTCATTCGTGATGTATCAGAAACTAGAAATAAACCTAAGCCACGCTAAAATTTTCTACTTTTTCTAACTTTCATAATTCTATCTTAGAATTTATTATATTAACTGATTGTTTTCCAACACTATTTTCCCTATCTCTAACAAAAAATGATCTGATTAGCGAAGTTACCTAAGTTCTTCACAAAAGTGTTCCTTTGTCTGACTCTCACATGCACAAATCGTTTTCCAACACTGCTCCACACACACATCCTGTGCAACTGGCCAGCCAACTCATGATACCCCATCAAGGCACATATACTCTTTGTAGAATTTGCAAACGTATCGGATGCCTTCTTTGGACTGTCATTCATTACAAATAGCCACAGAGCGCGCTGAGCAGCTCCATTGAGTTCCCGCCTCAAAGCCCCCGCTCTAGCCCTAACAGCGAGGCCCAATGTCTGAGTTGCCTTTGTGCATAAGAAATTTGCGTTTATTTAGACGTTGTAAAAATTATAATTATGTGTGCGTGCCATGCATGAAAATGGGACGCCAACAGGACAGAGCGGGAGAGAGTGAGAGAGAAAGAGAGAGAGAAGAAGAGAATACAAATAATATAAAAGAAAACTTAAAAACAAGACCATATTTTGCGATCAATTCTATTAGATAAGCCCTCTGGGCGTTGCCTCCAATCAACACGGCTCTAGGCCACAAAATTCGCAAACTGAACAAACAAACGTTGATGATGATGTTGCTAATGTTGTTGTTATTATAGTTGTAGTTGTTGTTGTGTCAGCTTTAACTACGAAGCGACATTGGCAGGGGCTGGACGTTTGTGACAAAGTTAAGCAACATGTTTCACAAGCCATAAATAATTAATTTATGCAGCCGCAGACGGAACGCTGTGTACGTTGTGTGCAAAATGCCTAAATATAGACCATAAATTTGCATAGTCAGAAGCTGATGAAGCCATTTGCAATATATGCATACTCGGGTATATATCTTATTTACTGCCACTATATATCCACACACATATACACACAGTGTGTGCTAAATATGCTCACTGTAAGCTGGGTAGCTTGCTACTTTGAAGTTCCCATGGAGTAGAGTCGCTGTGAACTCAAGCAATTGTCTTCAATTATCACTTTTGAAGTTGCCCAACACTAGAAGAATTCTGTCTAAATATTGGGTATTTTCAGAAATGGAAAAAATACTGAATAATAAAAGATCCCTTAGTACTTAAGGAGCTAAAAGAGCCCAACACTCGTGCAAAGTTTTTGGTATTTTCAAAATACCTTGAGTATTTTCTTTCAAAATCTAACCTCAACTATCTATAGTATACATATGCCTATAGCCATCATTTGAAAAATCAAATTTCTTGTATTTAATTGTAATTTTTTCCATGTTCCACTCTAACGTTGCTCCACTGTAGCTGTGGCAAGTAAATTTGTGCCGCAGTTACTTCAGCAATGCGCCAAGTTCATTGACCATTTGCAATTGCCGCTTGACCACGCCCACGCCCTCGCCCAACGACAACAATTGCAACGACAACGACTGCCTGCAACTGCTTTTGGCGACATTTCCATTTTGTTTCTCGCTTTGCTTGTTTCCGTTGGCTTCTTTTATGCGCCCGCTAATTTCAGCTGCTTACAAAATGGCGGCGGCGTCGTGCAGCTGGCAGCCATTTTATTTGTGGTCGCTATTGCTGTTGCTGTTTCTGTTGTTGTTGCTGTTGCGGTTGTTGTTGTGTGTGCTCTGTTGCATAATTAAAAAATATTAGCCGCTGTTTACGAGCAGATTTTCAGCTGGCAGCCCCGAGGCTATTGTTGCTTTTCAGCTCGATTACTAATTAAAAAATAATACGAATTGGAATTAATTAACTTGCAGCTGGCTGCAAAAATAAATAATTCCATTTATTAATTATAGTTTACAATAAATTATGTATTTTTAATATATTTTTATTTAAATTATATTTATTTTTTCCTATATTTATTTTTTTCTATATAACTTAATTTATTTCAGCTTACTTATAATCATAATTATTTTAAAATATATTTTTATTAAAATATATATTATATATTTTTTTATATAATATGTTTTATTTATATAATTTTATCAAATACTTTTAACCACATTAATATTAATTAACTTTAATTTATAATTTTATTTTAATTTACTTACTTTTTTATTCGTTTTTGTTTAATTTTATTTTAGCTTGCATTGTTGGCTTACAATGCAAATTCCCTACCAATGCTTAATTTTTTGGCCTTTAGTCGGGCTAAGAGGTAGTGCAGCTCGTATGTGCTGATTCGGCTGTCGCCCATCTTAACCGGCGATATGTGTGGTATGTGGTGGGTCGTGCAGGAGCGTTCGGAGTCCGGCACCTGCCGGAGGATACAACGCGGCACAGCGCTGGCTAGCAGAATGTTTCGATAGGTGCGCCAGCCATTCGTCCGACTGTACTCCTGGGGAAAGCGATGGCTGATCTGTGGATGCCAGCGAGTGAAATGATAATGCGCTCGATAGGCGGACACTAGAAACCCCACAGTCTGCAGCTTGGGCTTCGGGTACTTGGGATGTTTGCGTAGATTCCCGTTCTTGTGGTAGTAGATGAGGCACTCGCGCCGCAGCTGCTTGTTGCGTTGGCGCAGAAACATCAACTCAGCATCGCAGGCTTCACGTCTAGCCGATTCTACAGGCGGTTCACGCGCTGTCGAGCGCCTTGAAGTTGGCTTTATGAGAACTGTCGCCTTTGGCCTAGCCACAGTTGCTTTGGGCTCTGCCATCGGCTCGCTAGAACCTAGACTGGAAGTATTTTCCTCAAGCTGCCTTTCGTTATACTTCTTTTTGTTAGCCTTGAAAATGTTCGTGACAAGCTTCGCATAGCAGTGATCTTCAGCAGTCACCGTGTTGGCTCCCTCTTCGGGTATAACGTCCAATGAAGTTCTATTCAGCCGTTGCATAGATTGAATTACAGCTTCCACCGCCAGCATTCTCCTGCTCTCCGCCGCACACTCATCAAGCTCACCCTTGTGTAGGTAGCACGTGTGGGAATCGAAGGTGTCGTATAGCACGTTGTGAGAGTTCTGAGAGAGAGAAGCGAAGCTCGTAGTATGCCCGTTGCTCCCATCGTCGAGTGTGTTCTCTGCGATATTTGACGGAGCTCTCAATAGTTGCTTAGAAGTCTGGCTCTTGGGAGTGAACTCTTCACTGGCTTTCGTCAAGTCTTCAGCTTCAGTTTGAGACGGCGTCCCCTCCTCGCGAACAGGCGTTAGGACTCGTGTGTATTTGTCGTTATTTGTCACAGGCAATCCCGAATACCCATCCAGTATTTCATTAAGATTCCGGCCCACGTTGCGCCTATCCGTAAAGGGCACCTGTAGATAGCCAACCTCCTTCAGGTGGCCGTACATCAACAGCATCAAACTATTCCTAGCCCACTTTTCTGCCTTGGGCGCTGCCTTGAAGATCTGCAGCCAACATGAAATAATGCATTGATCCGACACGCAAGCTTCCTGCTTGAAGATCGTATCATATTCCTCCAGTTGTTGCCTGAAGTGGCGATCCAACCGCTTCTCATCGGGTTCCTTTATCATTGCTTGAATTTGATTATTCTACTATTTATTCAGGAGTGAAGTTTGAAAACTAGATATAAACTGCTGGGTATCCAAATATCGATTGAATTCGGTCCCTAGACAGAGTTTCTCAGGTTAGTAAGTGGCTTCAACAATTTATCAAGGACGCTGTAGCAGGCCATGACAGGATTATGACGGCTGCCTCCAGGCGAACTGCAACCGCGCATAACTTTCCCAACCGCAGGCGAAGGCATCAAGTGGAGCACCAAGCGGCGCCGCATGCACCTTCAAGTGCCAGAAACCAACGCCATGTCATTTACAATAAGCACAAAGGCAGCTGGCTGCGATGGCTGCGCTAGCAACAAAGCATGTGGTTTGCCTTGTTACGCAAATTTTCATTAGCGTTGCGCGCGTATAAATTAGGAAAATGAAGCAGCCCCAGCCCCAGCACCAGCCGCAGCCGCAGCTACAGCCAACAGCAGGCACTTGAGTGCAGCGGAACGGCTCTTACTCTCAGCTAGAGCTTGAGCTTGCCAGCAGCGGGCGGCCTAACCGCAGCCGCAACAACAACTAACAAAGTGTAGGTGCTGCGGTCTGTGGCTAGCGAAGCAGGTGTGTGCGTGTGGCCTGCATTAATTTATATTGTTAGGCATGAGCTAGAAAAAAAGCACGCGCCACCTGTCCACAACAATGCCAAGACGGCAATAACAACAACAGTGGCGCTGCGATTAGTCCTTGAAAACACTTTTATTAAATACCAAATATAAAATTGTTATGCTTTTTGGCATGTTTTCGTTTGGTATTTTATTTAAAATTGCATTGATATGGCAACACTGTCGAAACAAAATCTGCCAGCACTGCAAAGTGAACATAAGGCAGCTGCGACTCGGCATTTGCTTGTCAAATTCAAGATGGCAGCAATTGCCATGCGAACGTGCAGCAATGCTGATCAGTATTAACGTTTGCTAGTGTCGTATCACAAAAGCAATGCAACTTAAATTATCCATATATATATTTAATTTTCTCTTACTAAATATTACCATTGCTAATGTCGTATCTCAGAAGCTTTTGGCAGGCGAGGCAACATAAATTATCCATATGGATAAATATATATATTATATATTGTCTCTGCGTTTGTTGCCTTTGCTCTGACTGCTCACTGATACACTTATGCATATCGCATTGAAGAGCTCAAAAGACCGTAGGTCATCTCTAAGCAATATTGTATTTGCCATTCCAGCAATGCTCACGTCTCAAAAGCAGCTGGCAACGCTGCGTAGTTTGCACATCTCAAAATTGCAGCTGGCAACACCGCCAGCAACAGCCAAAGCTTCTGCGCACGCGTTTTGCACTTTGTTGAAATGGATTTCAATTCGCAGCACAAATATCGCAAAAGTCAAGTAAATGGCACCATTTATGTGACCAGTTGCTTGTCCTTGGATGCCAAAAGGCTCGCCGAGCTCGAATCGGGCGCAGACGAGGTGAAGACTTTATATACTAAAAAATATTTGATATTAAGTTTTCTTTATAGCTGTTTCTAACACGCATTCACAAGCGCTGCACGGCGGATCACATAATGCAGGTGGCTGTCGAGCTGGGCGATGTCTATATGCTGCGCTTCAAGATTGACTTCTCGGGCAGCAGCCGCGGCTATGCCTACCTGCAGTACATCGATGCGAGGCGAAAGGCGCTGGCGATGGAAATGTAAGCGTAGATCGTAGCAACTGGCATTGCGTTGTCATGGGTTCAGTTATTTTTTAGACAATCTACTTGTATAAAAATGTTTAACTTTCTTTAATCACTAGCTTGCAGCATCGCTTTCGGCTCGATCGATTGAAAATTCAGGTGCGCGAGTCGCGCAATCGCAAAACACTTTTCCTCAACAATGTCAATCATCTGACACCGCTGCAGGTGCACCAGGAGCTACGCTTGATCAGCCACTATGTGAAGCTGTGCGTCTATGAATACCAGCCCAAGCGCTATGTCTATATCATCATCTATCGGAACAACGATGAGGCGGCCATGGCTCATCACATGCTGCGCACCAAAATGGGAAATTTCGGCGTGAATGCGTTCATCGATTGGCTGGACAAGGGTCAGCAGGTGACGGCCCTGGATGAACAGCCCAGCTGCTGTGTCCAGCTGTCGCGAGACTCGGAACAGCTCCAAGCCAAAGCCAACAGCTGCCGCTGCTTCAGTATTTAAGTGCAATTCTTCTATGATGTATGCAAAGGAGATGAAAGACATCTTTAATTATACGTTTCCTGCTTTTGTGATTATAAATGCAAAGCATTATTCATTTTTTCTTGTTTTGCGCTCGCTTTACGAGCAGCCGCATCTTCTTGACTTCATTAAAGTCAAGGAGTGAAAACATTGTAAGGGTACGAAGAAGTTGTTTTCTCGCATGCAAATTAATGCAGTGCTTATACGATATACTCTATCAAAGGGTATTTTAAGTCTGTTATGCTGTGTGTGTAATTTAAGATTGGGTATACGATCCTCCTACTGCTATCTACTCTATTGAAAGCAAAACTCTTAGAGATGGAAGCTCAAGTAACTTGAAGTCTAAATCAATGCGTATCGATATATCCATTGACTTTTGCTAATTCATTAATATCGATAACAATTCTCTCTCAGGGTATCTCCCAAGTCGCTTACTCCCAGCTGAAGCACTTTGCTTATTGTTATTGTTGAGTGCGACAACTGGCTGGTGACAGTGAGGAGCAGCAGAAGTAGCAGCTGCCACATGCCACATGCGACATGCTACTTGCCACCTGCCAGCAGCCCAGCCGCACTTTGAGGCAATGCAAGGACCTGCGGCATAATGCAATTAAATGAGTGCATTAAGCACGAGCAGAGCCGGCAGCAGCAATGCTCGTCCACCTGTACAGGTTGCCGTGGATCGACTAACTTCAGCCGAGTGGGCGTAGCTGAAGTGAAGCTCATCCATCAAGGCGGCGCATAGTAATGCGATTGTCAGCTGCTGGCGGATGTTGTGCCTCGGCGGAAGCGGACGCGGATGCGGATGCTGTTGTCCTTGCTGCTGCAATTAAATTAGAGCTTGAAAATCGAAATGCAGCTGTTCAGAGACCGAAAAAGAAGAGAGAACAACAAGCGATGGAGGACGTAGGACGAGAGGACGCGGTACGGCTGACCGGGAGATGAGAGTGAAGAGTGTAAAGAAAAAGTTAATAAATATTCATTAGATGATGGCAGCAGCAGCAGCAGCAGCAGCTCCAAGTTGATTTGCATTAATTTGTTAATTCAAGCGCAAAGTGCCACGCCCACACATACTCGCCCACTTGAAGGCCATTAAAGCTCCTTTTTTGGCATTTGCAATTAAATGGCTCCGATTTTCGCTACTTGCTACAGGAAAATGTGAAGCTTAGTCCCAGCTGCCATAACTGCGGCTTGTGACCCGTTTTATCCACGCCAGGACTCAGCCCCAGCCTCAGCCGGGTTTATTGAAGCAAGTGCCAATATTTGCTTAGCATAACTACCCTCAGGTAAGTGTGACCCCGTTTGCTTATGTCTTTAAGGCGTCGCCCCCGGCGTAGGCGACGTGGATAGAGGGATTTGGGTCAGAGATTATATGCCTGGCATTTGCTGTGTGTAGCGACTTTCAAACGGAAAGCGAAAGTTATGCACATATTGTGCTGGCCTGGCCCGGTCTGGCTTTAAGCCAACATTCAGCTTAAGCCCTCGCTGGCAGTGCGCTCTGCTGCAAGCTCACTTCAACCGCAGCGGGCTACACGGGCAAAGAGCATTCCAGATGCGATTGTGGCAACAGCTACAGGATACAGCACTTAGCTTCATTTTTTGATGATGACTCTTCCCTTTAGCTTTAGCTTTAGCTTTAGGTTTTCCCTTCTTTTTTTTAGTAAGCAAGTTTTCTTTTGGCCAGTTTTCCATTCGGAAATGCCATTAACAACATGCGTCATACATATGCATGGCTTTGACTCTTTTCTACTTTTTTCGGTTTTTGGCCAGAATGCACTCGGTTGGTTTGAGCCAAAGAATTCGCTGTCGCAGCTGCGGTCACATGAGCTACAGAGCAGGAAAATGTTTGAAAATTGTTACAAAAATACTTTTTAGTTAGCACTAAAGCAACAGGAAGATGGGCGCATCGACTTAAAGTCTTAATTTTAATAGAGTAGCAGAGTCGTGGAGAAGTAGAGTAGTAGAGTAGTAGAGTAGTAGAGTAGTAGAGTAGTAGAGTAGTAGAGTAGTAGAGTAGTAGAGTAGTAGAGTAGTAGAGTAGTAGATTAGTAGAGTAGTAGAGTAGTAGAGTAGTAGAGTAGTAGAGTAGTAGAGTAGTAGAGTAGTAGAGTAGTAGAGTAGTAGAGTAGTAGAGTAGTAGAGTAGTAGAGTAGTAGAGTAGTAGAGTAGTAGAGTAGTAGAGTAGTAGAGTAGTAGAGTAGTAGAGTAGTAGAGTAGTAGAGTAGTAGAGTAGTAGAGTAGTAGAGTAGTAGAGTAGTAGAGTAGTAGAGTAGTAGAGTAGTAGAGTAGTAGAGTAGTAGAGTAGTAGAGTAGTAGAGTAGTCGTCGTCGTCGCGTCGTCGCGTCGTCGCGTCGTCCGTCGTCGCGTCGTCGCGTCGTCGCGGCGTCGCGGCGTCGCGTCGTCGCGTCTCGCGGTCGTCGCGTCGTCGCGTCGTCGCGTCGTCGCGTCGTCGCGTCGTCGCGTCGTCGCGTCGTCGCGTCGTCGCGTCGTCGCGTCGTCGCGTCGTCGCGTCGTCGCGTCGTCGCGTCGTCGCGTCGTCGCGTCGTCGCGTCGTCGCGTCGTCGCGTCGTCGCGTCGTCGCGTCGTCGCGTCGTCGCGTCGTCGCGTCGTCGCGTCGTCGCGTCGTCGCGTCGTCGCGTCGTCGCGTCGTCGCGTCGTCGCGTCGTCGCGTCGTCGCGTCGTCGCGGCGTCGCGTCGTCGCGTCGTCGCGTCGTCGCGTCGTCGCGTCGTCGCGTCGTCGCGTCGTCGCGTCGTCGCGGCGTCGCGTCGTCGCGTCGTCGCGTCGTCGCGTCGTCGCGTCGTCGCGTCGTCGCGTCGTCGCGTAGTAGAGTAGTAGAGTAGTAGAGTAGTAGAGTAGTAGAGTAGTAGAGTAGTAGAGTAGTAGAGTAGTAGAGTAGTAGAGTAGTAGAGTAGTAGAGTAGTAGAGTAGTAGAGTAGTAGTAGAGTAGTAGAGTAGTAGAGTAGTAGTAGAGTAGGGGAGTAGTAGAGTAGCAGATCAGTTACATAAATCTTAAAAATGGCAGATCCCTAAAGCAACAACAAGTTATTCATTTCCAATTTCCAATGGCTTAAGACAAGTGAATTCCTTATTAAGCAAAACTTAAATACATATTTACAACAAAACTACCACAAAAATGTTTTTCAAACTGAAATGCGCAATAAATTCCAAAGGGCGTAAGCTACAACAAGGACAACAAAAATACCATAAAAAAATACCTCAGACACAATTGCATATGCATACCACAGAGTGGCCAGAGTCTAAGAAAAAACAAATTCCATTGCTAATTGCACGAAGAAATACCGAGTATTTGGTATATTTGACAGCAGATTTAACCATAGATGAGCCTGGGGGCTTAGTGGGCTATATTTTATTAAACAATTCAATTTTGGCACCAGCAACAAATTTTACTGTAGTCCCAGCCGGCAGCTAACCTTTTGGGGCATAAATTGATAATGACTGCTGGCAAAATTTTTTATAGACTGACAGCAAGAGCCGGAGCAGGCAGTGCTTAATCGCCATGGCTAATGCGCCAGAAGTCGGCTCTCGCTCTGTCTCGTTTTACTAAAATTAATGAAAAAAGTTGTGGGCACAGTTGTGGGTTAGCTGTGACTTTTGACATAAACAACAACAACCAACAACAAGCGGAACATTTATGTATATTTGATGTTTTCCTTACACTGTGAAATCCTTGAGGTATTATTAAAAAATTCTTTGCTGTCCTTCTAAAAAAATAAGTACGAAAGCGATACCGACGGCATAATACTCGTTCGCGCTGCAAAAGTAGTTAAATCATTTCATGATCGAAATGCAATTATTAATTTATATCTCGTACTGCGTAAGATCTAAAGCCACCAAGTTTTGTATTTAGTTCTATGGTTAGCTGAGAAATGTATATATATATATATATATATATATATATTAAAGTTTTTCATGTTTTTGGTCAATGTACAATGATCAATGTTTATTAAATATTTTATTTTTAGTATGTTAGTAACTTTTAATTATTATTAATAAACACTTATTATTATTATAATAATGAAGTTTGTCGTAATGTTGATTAGCAATAATGATAATTCAGAGTAGTCATCATTTATTTTCATGATTATTGCTGTTAATTATCATTAACGATAATGCTCATGAGCAATATGATTTTTTCAGGATCATTTAAAATAAATAAAATAGGTAAAATGTCAAAAATAAATAAAAAATTTAAGTCTCTTAATATATTAATATATATAGCCATGTTTACTATAAGCCGATATATAATATATATTAATACATGTATTTAATGCATTACAAAACCGATATACTCTGTTTCACTTCCTGAACGAGCATGACAAGCAAGATATTGTTGTTGTTGTTGTTGTACCAGCGCCCCAAATGAGTTTATGAGCGTGTCATGTTGTTGTCCTTGTGTCCTTGTTACTGCTTGCCATTGCTCTGTGTTTATATTGCATATTAAATATATTTTGGCAGCTCTCTGGCTCCCGCTTCTGCCCCTTCCCTCGCCCCTACTCCATACCCATCCCCTGCCCCCTCCGCTTCAACAATTCGGCCCTTTGTAACTTTGCTTGTTGACAATAAAATAACATTTTGCACTCACTTATCCAGCTGGTACTTCAGGTTCTTCGTTTCAAGAGTTTTAATGAAAAAAGTTTCATTTAACATAAACAAATTTATATATATGTATATGTATGTATATGTGTACATAATAGAGTTGTTTGTATGCCGATTGCTAAGAATCCTCCGGCTTTGCCCTTAGTTCTTAGTCGGCCCGCAGCTATTTTCCATTTGACTGTTTGCTTCATTAAAAACGCATGCCAATAAACACAATAAAAACACTTCATCATTGCTCGAATTTCTTGTGCAAACTTTTTCGCCGACAACAGTTCAACTAACCAGCTACGTGGCCATCATCACAATATATATTGAGCATACGCAGCGTGTGCTGAAGCTAAAGCAGCAGGCGATGGCTGAGACCTGCCTAGCTGCCTGCCTGGCAGCCTGAATGCTAGCAGCTGCAGCTGGCTGGCTTTCCCATAGCTATGGCTGATTGTCTGTTGCTCTGACGCTCACTTTTCGCAATGGCCATTGAAAATCAATCAATAAAACTCCGTAGCAAAGTCAATTGTGAGGAATTTAATATCCTGTAGTCAAGATAGAAAGGGTATACAAGCATTGATACAGATTTAACAAAGAAATTGCTATTTGAACTCAGCAACTGCTCAAGCTAAAATCAGAAAATTTTTTATACATCTACTATAATGAACAATCCTCAATTTAAGTCCAAAATCTTAGCTAAAACCCAGCCAGAGGCATGGTATCCTATAGGAACTCAGAAAGTACAAGTATTATGACTACTAAATTTGGTATGAAGCCGACGTTAAGCCAATAGATCATATATTTAACAAGCTCTACTAAAATATGAGCGACTAAGCTTTAAAATTTGGTAGATATAGTCAAGTTATTTGAAAAGTTCTACTTTTTCATAAGACAGTTTTTAGCTTACCAGTCTAAGCTTGTTTCTATACACTTCATGATTACAGTCTCATATTTGTAGCTGATTTCAGTCTTTTTCTAGGGTAACTTCTAGTCTACTACTCTAATCTTGTTCGACTCCAGACATGTGCACTCTATATGGTTATAGAGTCATGTCTGTAGCCCAGTGCTATGTGAAGTTTTTGAAATGCTATGCGCAATATTGAAGCAGCTGCTCATACTTTGGCCAACATTCCAGCTAAAAGTCAAACAGACAGACAGACGAACGGACAAACGGACGAATGGACAAATCAACGGGACGACAGTTCAACTGACAAATCGATTATTTGCAAAGCATAAAATAAAGCATTAAACGAAATCAAATATAAAATCAAATCAAATGAAATAAAATAAAATATGGTTATACCAGAGACTCCAGCTTTACCGCTCTCGCACTTTCTCTGCCTCTCTCTCTACTTCCCTCGCTTTTGCTGTAAATGTTGGCAAATTCCATGAACGTTTTCCCCAGCAGAAGTTTAATTTCATTTCGAATTCGCCTTTGCCGTTGCCGTTGCCAGGCAGCTGTTGCTCCAGGCCCCCGCCACGCCCCCACTTTAGTTGTGCGCGCTGCTATTTCATCTACTTATTTCGCATTATTTATTGTGCAATAAAACGAGCAGAATAAAAATGGAAAACTTTGCATTTGCATAGCTACAAAATATAGTATATTCAGCGCTTTGTCCGAGCCACACTTTCGTCTGCAATTTTCTACTAGAATTTCATTATCAACGAATGTCGCTTAAGTGCACATTCAATTCAATTAAGCGCCAACACATGCAGAACACAGAACACAGAGAAAGCGTTGGAAAAAAAACTAAAATATATTTTCATAGTTGGCAATTGAAAATTGCATTATACAACATGCATTTTCCATATTGAGCGTTCGCACACACACGCATGAATTGCTTTGAGCAAAGCAAAAGCCGCAGTTCAAGCCCCACATGAGGTCAGGCTACAGAATCATATCAAATTTGGTTTCAGTTGCGCTACATTAGGTTTTGCTTGGCAAGTCATTTGTCAAAAGCTTAGCAGGTCATTTTCCTCTCAAAAATTAATAAAATGAAGCAAACAACCGTTGGCCTGCTGAACAATACTTAAGTGACTATGTCTATGAATAACTTGAATTGTTTAATGAATTCATTACGCACTGAGATTTCAAATCTTACGCCTTTTTAATTAAGCTTTTCCAATTAAAATAAACTGCTCACACTTGAGTCTGCATGTGAACACTTTAAAACTTTAGCATACAATAATTAGGCTTAACTGGTCACACTTAAAAATAGCTTTCGATGATCTTAAGCAACTCGTATCTGCATTAACTTTTATATGCAACTTCTCTGCCGTAGCTTGCCAAGTTACTTCAACAACTAGTCCCCAGCAAAGCCGCCAAAGTTAAGCATTTAACAATTATACTTAACTGGTCACACTTAAAAATTGATATCAAAGATTGTCTCCTCTTCTCTCTGTTTCTCTCTCTCTCTCTCTCCCACCAACCTTAGAAATTCACTTCCTGTGCTTTGCAACGCCTCCAAAGTTAAGCACATTGCAATTATGCTTAGCTGGTCATACTTAGCTGAATTGCTTTCATTGCAGCGTCTCACAAGTTTGTTCGTGCTGAACTTTGTTTGGCGCTCGCCTCAAAATTGTTATGCTGCATTGGACACTTGGGCCTGGCTGGAAGATGCTGTGAATGCTTCCTGTGCTCGGTCGTTTCCGGTGAGGCGACCACGCCCCCATAGACAGAGAGGCAGCTGCTACTGTTGCTGCTGCTACTGCTGCGGTAGCCATTATTTCCTGCATTTAATTGCACTACTCTCAGCTGCGGTTTTCTGCCACATTTGTTGCAGCTTGCATCACCCCCGTCCACCGATAATGTACTTTAGGCAAGACCACACTTCTGCTAACTTCCCATTCACCTTCCATTTTTTTTTTTTTGGCTGATTTTCGTTAGTATTTTTTTTTTTTAAGTATTTTTGTTGCACTTTTTGACTTGCTTGTTGCTCTGTTGGTTGAAGCGGATCGCAGGGAACGGCCATTAAATGATTTATACTTTAATAAGCGTGCACAGGACATGCTGAGAAATTAGATGTGCTGGGGCTGCACAGTCCTTAGAGATGCTGGCATCGCCCACTCGCTTCAGCCATTTCATCTTGATGTGCACAAAAGGAATTTGCGCAATTTATGAGTGAAAAAAGTAAAAAAACGAACTAAAAAATGCCAAAGCAACGGCAAAGGAATTAAACAGCATGGCCAAGGATATTGCCAGCTTATCGGCGGCAGGATGTGCGCCTGCTATTGTGTAAACTCCCACGCTCTCCCACTCTATCTATCCCTCTCTCTTTCTCTATCGCTCTCTCTCTCTCTCTATGTGGATGTCTTTCAAGTATTTGAGGCATTTATGTGCCATTATCTCGGGTAGAAAGGTGCGAAAACTTTGTGGAGCAAGGCATTCCATTGACCTCGGCCAACAGCCCAGGCAGCCACGCAGCTAGTGAAAACTGACACAGAACTCTATTCTGTCGGCTGTAAGCAACCAACAAAAGCACAAACCAGCTGAATTTTAAATGAGTTTTTGCTTTAAGCTTGTAGTTAAGAAATTTGAATAATTATCAAAAGGCGCCGCAAGCGGCGTTCTCAGCATTCAAAAGCTAAAAAACGGACAAGCAAATTAAATTAACAAGCAATTTAATGGTTGAGTCCTTGTTAAGTGCTGTCCTTTGAGATCCTTATTCTAATCCAAGCGAGTCTGTGAAAATGTAAAAATCTTCTCGCTCTACTTCTGTTTTCTCTGTCTTTAACGAACTTCTGTCTCTTTCATTTACTCTCTCTCCCGTTATTATTCATTTCATTTCTCTCTCTCTTTCTAATTGCCTTTCTCTGTGTCTCTGTCTTTTTCTACTCCAGAGAGGTAAAGCTCTCTTCCTCATCCTTATACTTTCTGTTTCTCTGCCTTACTCTCTCTCTCTCTCTCTCTCTCATCCCTCTCCTTAACTCTCACTTTCCCTCTCCTTCCCTCCTTCTCTCTCTCTCCCTCTCTCTCTGCATTCCCTAACATCCTACAACCTTTCTATGCGATTCCCACACACTACATTCGGTTTTTTCGGCTTACATAACTGTTTTTGAAATTTGCCGTCAGATCCACATTTTATTTCCTGACTATATTGAAAACAAAAATATAAAAAAAGAAAATGAAAATTGTTCAAACTCAAACCATTAGCCAAACATAGAAGAAAAGCTGTAGATAAATCTATGATCTATGATTCTGGGCAAAATGTGTGAAATGAATGAGAACACGCTGGACCGGCATTTCGTGTCGCAGCTGCGGATAATGTACGACGTCTACTCGAACAACATTAGCAAGTCGGACATTGTGATTAGCCAGCGCTGGCTGCAGGTGTTCCACAAGGCGAGCCGGCGGGACAAATATGCCAGGAACTGTCTGATGCTACTCATGTACGGGCAGCTGCGTGAGATGGGCAAGCTGGGCATGCCCTTTGTCAAGGCGGGCAATGTGAGTCGTTCGCTGGGCGAAGTGCTTTGCGAATATCAAGGAAATCTGGAACTGGAGGAGGATCAACGGCAAGAGCAGGAGCTGACACACAAGCAGGAACATCAGGGATGGATGCAGCGAAAAGAGCACCAACAATCGGAGCCGGAAGACAGGCTGGAGCTGATGCAGCAGCAATTGGACATTCAGGAGCTGCAATTGGATGTGCAGGATAATGAGAATGTTGCATCAGAGATATCCAGTTATAATGGCAGCTTGAGTGACCAGGAACGTCTTAGAGGTGGCAGCCAGAGCATCCACCTTGCCGACTCCAACTTCGAGCTGCTCACGCAGAAGAACCAACAACTAATCCAGGAGATCAACCAAATGCACGCACGCACAGTGGAGAACGAACAGCGCTACAGACAGGCCGATACCGAATGGCAGCAACGCATGCTGGAGGGCCACCAGCCGCAGTCCAAGCAGCGGATGCAATGGCTGCTGCGGCGCATCGATCGTGGCACGGAACTGGCCATACGCCAGCTCAAGAATTGGGCCACGAACAGTGGTCCGCTGAATTTCCTGTACGTAAGCCTGCAGCACATACTGGACGATGACCCGGAGACGCGGAAACACCTCAGCGAGCTGGATCGCAGGCTGGAAACGGTGCTGGACAGCATGCTGGAGCAGGCGGGCGAGCGGCGAGAGAAGAACGTGCGCATGCTCTACGATCAGTTGTTCAAGCAGCAGCAGGAGTCGCTGAGCTGCAAGCAGCAGCTGCTCCAACATGAGCTCGCGCTGACGCAAGCGCGACAGCAGCTACAGGTGCACGTGCAGGATCTGAAGCAACGCGAGCAAATGTTCTGGGAGCAGGTGGTTGCCTTGCCCTGCTTCACAAACCCAAGCAATGGGAGCAGCTGCAACACGGAGAAAGAGTCAGCGCCATTTGAAACGCTGCGCAGCACCAAAACCCAAACGAATCCTGATACATTCGATGACGGCAGCAGCAGTCGCACTGACAGTGGCATCTGTGGCTGTCCCGACTGCCAGGCTGAGCTCGAGCAGCAGAGCAGCCAGACCATCCTAATGGAGACATACGTAAGGCGCAGCTGCCAGTACTGCAAGCCACAGCGGCCAAAGGACGACGACTCCAGCAGCAAGCGTTAAATTGTCCTTAAATAACTTGACTTATATTGTAAATATATTTTCTATTCCTGCTAGCAACTTGGCAAATTCTTTATTTATGACTAAAATCAATACTTCTTTGCTGCTCTCTGTGTGTGTGTGTATGAGTGTGTGGCTGTCAATTGCCAGGAACTGGACTCGCAAAAGTTTTAATGTAGTTTTAATTTGCTCGTAAGCAGTGGAAACTTGGCCAGGATAACTAAAATAAGTAAGAAGAGAGCGCTAAACTTGCCTGGCAACAACAGCAACAGCAACAGCAACAGCTTTGCTCGTAATTAGTTTTTAAGCGCTGTGTGCGTGTGTGTGTGTGGGTGTGTGTGTGTGGCATTAGATATGACAGCATGCAGTTAAGCACTTCTTAACGACGACAATGCTGCTGGCCTGGCCTGGCCTGGCTTGGCTGCCTGGTGTGTGGCTGCCGATAATGGCGCAAGTATAATAAGTGCAATTGATTTTCTTGCCAAGTTTCCACAAGTTGCGGCAGTTGGTGCCAGACCAACTGCAACTCGATTGTAGTTTACTGCTGCACATCTTCATTACCGAGCGATACAGTGGTGTCTTCACTATGAGTCATAGCTGCTGTGGGAGCTAAGCATTAAGTATAAAACTCCCGAAATTATATAATATATAATATATTTAAGCTATGACTGCAGCTCAGCTACAGTGGAGTCTTATAAAATAGGTCTACCTGCCTACACATTCAGTTCAAGATATTTCATATTAATTCACTCATATTTCATATTAATTATATAAATTATACAGCATCTTTGGACCTGCTATGACTGCAGCTCAGCTACAGTGGAGTCTCATAAAATAGGTCTACCTGCCTACACATTCAGTTCACGATATTTCATATTAATTCACTTATATTTCATATTAATTATATAAATTATACAGCATTTTTGGATTCTGCTTAGCTGCCAGCAATTTTCACTGTTCCGCTTCGCTGACTCAAATGGGCGCCGCCATTTTGTATTCAATATTGTCTTTTCCTTCCGGCTGCGCTAAAAAGTATGCTACAAAAAGCGTAGCAGAGTCCATTGTTTGATTTTTAGTCGGTGCGCTGAAAAGCATGCTACGAAAATAGCTAAATACACAATTGTTGGCTACGCTCAAAAGCATGCTACATTATTTGTTGAAATAAGCTGCTCTTGAGTTAAATTCGCTTTTTAATAACAGCAAACTGACATTTATATTTAACTACTTTGTGCTTTTAAAGGTGGCCTCACAATATTGTAATATCCTGTGCAAAACACATAACATAGTAAGAAGTACAAACAAGCTCCACTAACAGTTACTTCACAGCCTGACGTGCACGTTCTTCTATATAGAGCGAAGGCAAACAGCACCCAAGTTCAAACGTTCGACATCCGCTGTCGATAGCAAAATTTCAGTTTTCTGACATTTGTTGCCAAAGTGTAGCGAACATTTTATGAAATTTGATAAAGCAAAGCATTTGATAATAAGTACATGATGGTCGACTGAGCTCCAATGGAGACAGTCGTACATATTCGCACCGAAAACAAAAAATAAAGTTGTGTCTAAAAGTTGTGGGTGCAAAAAAGTTGCAAAGCAAATGCAGCTGCCATACTGGCATGACTTCGACTTCGCTCAATGACAATAGCTCAAAATATGTAGGACCCACTGTCGAAAGCGCAGCGAAAAGGACGAATAAAGAATGCGGCCAAAACAGGAAAACAAAAAAGTGTGTGAAAAGTTTGCGTTTTTGACTTTAATGATGCGCACAGACTACGAAAACTTCGCTCAGGCAGCAGAGGCTTACGACATGGCGCGGGGAGCGGGACTCTCTGAGCTACAAACATAAAATTTGAGATGTGGCTTTCGTGGATGGGTGGCAGGCATTAGCGACATAAAATTAATGACAAATTTGTGAGCTTATGCGAATGCATTGTTCCCAAAACAATTTCTGACTATTAAGCGTAAAGTGCAGCGAAAGCAGGGCATGGCAGAAAAGGAAGGCAAATATGACAAAAGTGAAAAGTCGCCAAGGCAGCGTCAAGGCAAAATTTATGTGCGCAGCAAACCCCAAGCAATTACGCCAAAGACTTAGTTGCCTTTTTTGTGTGTATGACAAAAAGCAAAGAAGCTGCCGCATTGGCTAAGGGGTAAGCGGGCAAAGCAGCAGCTGTGACCAGCAAGGACCACAACTTTCATTTTACTGTTAAAATGCTCAACAAAAGTTGCATTTTCGCTCTGCTCCTGCCAAAAAGCGAAGAACCAAAGTGCACTACATAGCCATTATAACGGGGCAGCAGTAGCAGGAGTTTCAGCTAGAGAAGGGTAAAATTTTCCTAGAAGAATACGATGAGACACGATTCTCAGTGCCTTAACGATAAATATGCTTTGTACTTGTACTTAGTTTCTTTTCTATTGAAGATCTTCGTGGAATGTACAACACGCGCTCACCTCTATTCCATTGTAATGGTGGCTAGAGCTGAGTGGAGCTTCCCTAATACGATACAATTCTACACGAAACGATATGTAAGAACGTGTGATTCCTAAGGCCAACAACAAGGAACGACATTCGCTCATCTCTAGTCAAAACATAACCGTTGAAGTTGAAAATGGGCTGCTTGTTGCATTTATCACATTTTGCACATCTTCGCACAGAGGCAACAACGCTTAATGGCTTTCTGCTGCCAATGCAGAAGCTGCGGCTGCGACTGTGGCTGTGGCTGTGGCTGACAACTTTCCTTGGCCAGTATTCTTAGTGCCCACTCCCAACGATTCAACTGGAGACTGAATAGTTGCTTATTGTGGCTCGAAAGTGGCTGTTAGAATGCGGCCACCAGAAAATTACAATACTTTCTATGTAACATATTCACTATATTTACTTTATATATTTATATACACAATTACAATGTGGCCTCTTTCTGGCTAAAGTGTCGCTTGGCAAAGGTCTCGCCCACAATAAGAGGAAACACCAAAGTAGCCTCGGCGTACACCTTGACGGGAGTTGCGTCTTTGCGTATCTTGCCCCAGGATACCGCCTCATCCGGTCGTGCGCCACTGTCACTACCATCGAACTCCGAAGCTGTGTTTATGAAGACAGAATAATCGGCGCCATTACGCATAAGATTCGCATTGCAAATGTGATGCTTTATGATACCACCACCCACTATAATCATGCCAGTATTAACAGCTTTGACGGCCATCGTGTTAAGTCTTCGCAGATCCGATAATATATCCACAACCAGACCCGGGTGACGGAACGAATGAAAGTACATCATGTCACCTAGACTTCCATCGGTTAGCGCTGGACAAAACACAGGTATCTGGTTCTTAGCAGCCCAATAGTATATGGAACTGGGATCTCCGATGCGCTCGCCAAGCCTGTGAATAATGCGTGAGGGTGACCAGACGGTAGCCTTACTCTGCTGCTCTTCAAGCATTTCATCGAGCAGTGGCATTAGCCAATCCTCGAACTTGCAGTAGTTGTCATTGGGCACCAGCAGATTGCCAATACGATTGATTCCACGCTCTCGAAGCTTGCTTCCACTTAACTCGAATGAGCCCATAAATGTGGGTGCAAGGCATTTGATGAAATCCTCCTCCACCCCTCCAGCTGTCGTTACAATGCAGTCGATCATGCGATGCTCGGCAAGGAATCGCAGCGTCTCCCGCAAACCCGACGAAACCAAGTTAGAGGTGTACCCCAGAAATATAGTACAATTGGTGCGCCGTCTGATGAACTCATCTGTTTCGTGCATATCCTGCTGCTCAGCGTCCAGTGGCTGCGCCCTGCAATCCAACTGTCCGTCTTTAGTATAATGTGGTGTCCAATCAATTTAATTACTTACCATTTTATTGATTTCCTTTATGGCCAGGCCCATATTCGTTGCCTGGAAGCCGGTGTTCACGTATGACTCGAACAGCTTGCTGTAGTTGATGCCCACATTGAAGTCATATCCGTGCACCTGTGGCGTGTCTTCCGAAAGGCGCTCGCTGCGCTTGAGCACAGCATCCTTCGCAATTTCGGGCTCACTTGACATTGCAAATTAAATGTTTTTGTTTTTGCGCGTTGTTCGTAACATGTGCAAGTCAAAATTATATCGATACAACTATCGATAGTCAAAGCTTAGTATGCTGTTTGATATTTTACTTCCATTTTAATTGTTTTTATGGGACTTATCCGTTATTGTAATGTGAAATCCTGCGGCAAAATTAATTTTAAAAAATATAGAGTTTACTAGAAACTCAAGTAAGTTGGCAACTCTTGTAACGTATATCGACTATGTCAATCAATGTGTCGGACAACGATAGTAACATCGATAGTTTTTGCTGCGCTACCTTGAATGACAGGCAGAGAAATTGAGAGCTAAAAAACAAGAAGAAGCAAGCACTTGAAACAACCAACAACCAAAATTTTACGGTACGACACATTTTATAAATAATTCTAAACACTTTCAAATATGATCACAATTTGATATACATAGAAGCAGAAACAAGCCAACAATCGACTACAAAGCGAAACGCTCAACACACATTGAAGTGGAAGCTGTAGACGAACGACGCGAGCAAGCGGCCAAGCAGGCAAACAAATACATATAGAAAAATGATTAAACTTTTCTCGCTGAAACAACAAAAAAAGGATGGTGATCAAACGGCACGCGGCGGCCAGCAAAAAAAGGCATCAGCTGCCCAGCTGCGTATACAAAAAGGTAAAAGTTGTGAACTATTTGGCGCCCATGATTATCGCTTTATTTTATTGTTATATATACGTCTATATATTACATATACATACATATATATATATATATATATATATATATATATATATATATATATATATATATATATATATATATATATATATATATATATATATATATATATATATATATATATACCTTTATATATATTATGCATTGTTTATGCAAAATATATTCTTATTTTTAGATATTAACGAACTGAACCTGCCAAAAACTTGTGCAACGGAGTTTCCAGACAGCGATGACTTGCTAAACTTCAAATTGATTATATCCCCCGATGAGGGCTTCTATAGAGACGGACGCTTTGTATTCAATTTTCGCGTCGGATCCAATTATCCGCACGAGCCGCCAAAGGTGAAATGCGCCACGCAGGTGTATCATCCGAACATCGATCTAGAGGGCAATGTATGCCTAAACATTTTACGCGAGGACTGGAATCCAGTGCTGACCATCAATTCCATTGTCTATGGCTTGCAATTTCTGTTCTTGGTAACAAATTTATTATAAAGCAGCAGTCTTTGAATTGAGATTTTACTACAAAGATTTGTCCATTTTTAGGAACCCAATCCGGAGGATCCGTTAAATAAGGAAGCCGCCGATGTGCTGCAAAGCAATCGACGTCAATTTGAGTATAATGTTAAGAAGGCAATGCGTGGCGGTTGCGTTGGCGAGACTTTCTTTGAATGCTGTCTCAAGTGATATATAGGAAATCAAAACTCTATAATTTAAGTAACGGCGTCTGCCTGCCTGCCTGCCTGCTTTTGCTGCTGCTGGCCACTGCTGCCTGCTCCAATTTTTCAATGATGATGATGATGATTATGATGAATGCGCTTTTATTAGTTCTACACAACAACACACGTATGAGAAGCGGGCATCTAACAAGCAACAGCAATGACAACAGCAATAATAACGATAACAACAACAGGCAGAATTTGGCCGCAACGACAACAACAAACAACAGCAACAAAAAATTATCGTAATAAAACAAAAAATCAACCACTGCGAACCGAAAAAACAAAAACGAGTCGAGTCAGCAATTTGTTTTTAGTCTAAGGCCAACATTATTATAATTATAAAATTTGTCATCTTTATAATTGCATTCGAGGGAGCTACAAAACAAAGATGAAAGAAGATATAAAAGTGAAAACACGAAGTTTGTTGCGAATTCATAATTAATGCGTTCAATTCTGGAATTCTCGCAAACATTGATGTGTCATGAATGGCCTTAAGAAGCATATTTTGTTGTAATAACTAAACTTTTTGTCTGTGGTATTAGTAGATATCTCTAAAATTGATCCTTTTCCAGTTGCGTATACGTAATATTTTGTGGAGTTGCAACTACAGTCGTAGTCTGATTTAAATTCTAATAGTATTTGTTAAACATTGAGACAAGGATGTTGCTAGTTTATATGTGTATTTAATATAGGTTCACTTTAGTATATATCGCCCACGCTATTGCCACCTACTCACAGGTGTATGCTGTTCCTTGCCAACTGCATATTTCGCCATAGGCAAAGATCGGCTACGGCCGATTGTCGACCGGCATGCAGACGCAGGTCGTAGAGGCGACTGATAAGACCGACGCGTATATCATCAGTGGCCAACACTTTGAGCAGCTGTTGCATCAGATTTGGCGGCAGCAGTCGCAACACAGGTGTCACACGCTCGCCGCCACATTCCACTAGCAGCGAGATGAACTGATAGACAAAGACGGCCTTGGGCGACAGCTCATCGCCGCTAACGAATTGCACAAAGACACGGAATATGTGCTTAATGCTCGCTTGTAGCGGCTCCTTGAGATTGAGTGGGGTAACGCGGAGCTCAGCGCTGGGCGCGTTTAGCAGAGCGGCAACATTCGCTGCGCTGCCATCGGCAAAGTCATTCGAATTGTCGCTGCCATCGCCGACAACCTTGCGCACCTTCGCCACGCCCGTCATTTCGTCGTCGTCGTGGGAGCGCGAACGTTTCTTAAACGCAGCTGCAGCAGCGCTGGTTGAGCTGCGCGTCTCCAGGCAGGAAATTATGCAGTAGACGCTCAAGCGTGCTAGTACCAGGGACTGTGGTTCGTTGATGTCATCGCTGCAAGGGCAAGGTATAAAAGCAATTAGGAATGTTAATATAGACTACTTTTGATAGGCAAGACACACCCTTGACGCCTCAGGATCAACGGAGCTACGACGTACTGCAGTAATGCCTCCGTGCTGCGCTCTATATCCAAATGCATTACAGCAAATACAATGTCCATGCACTTGGCCATGTCGCGCATGTATTTGCAGCTTAACAACTGCTCCACCAACTGGGTGACCAACCAGGACGCACCGCCGGCCAGCAGCAAAGATTCCAGTGTCTGGGCTGCGCGCACCGGCAAGTGTCCAGCATCTGATACAATACGCCAGCATTCGCGAAACTGTTCAATTAACGGCGTATGGGAAATGAGACGAGATTTGGTGTTTGGCGCTGGATGCACATCGTGCTGCATTTTACGAATGATTTGATAGGAGAGCGCCAGGCGCTCCTTCGAATTCTCCTGGCTGGACAGCTCCTCAGTGGTGAGGGGAGCCAAAAATTGTTGTATCATATTCAACGGCTTCAGCAGCTCTGTTTCACGTACGGAGTACATGTAGGCGCACAGATATGAGGTCGCACACACAGAGAAGCTGAAGAGGCGTCGCTTCATATTATCCAAAATGCTCTTTACATCCGCTGAGGATAGTGTTTCCTGCTCCCAGGCAATCAGCACATGATGCAATACGCCTGGCAAATTAAGGCATATGTCCTGCCAAGTCAGATTGTTTGGTTTCAATTGTGCTGCCTCTGGTTTGCTCAAGCTCAAGAGCAGCTCATCCACTATGCTGTCATCACAGAGGGCAAGAATCTGGCGAGGATTCTTTAGCTTATTGCGCTCCATCATGCATTCGCGAACCCACTTCTCGAAGAACGAATCGCCGCGATCGGGGAGGACCACCTGAAAGTCCATTCAGTTAATTATATGAATATAGAAACCATTAAAACTATTTACATCTGATCCATAGGTCTGCACAATGCTGCTGAGCATCAGGAATGAGACATCGAACAGAGTGGAGCGTGTGATACACTGTTTGCCCAGTTCCCCGGGCACCTGCTTCGAGTTTTCATTGCACTGTATCAGACGAGAGACAAAAGTCTTCAGGCGACCCTCCACCGTGGCCACCGATAGTATTAGTTCAAAGCTGTTGCCCACTGGCACCTGGCAGAGAACTTTCAGCATATCTTGCATCTTGTTAGTGCACAACGTTTTGAGCACCCCAGAAAGCGGCACTTCAGCTCGTTTGATGAAATTTATATTAGAAGGCGTTTGCTGACCATTGTCGCACTTCTTGAGCAGCTGTGAAGCGGCCTCCCTGCAAAGAACTTCCATTAATATCATAGTTGCATCTATCTAAAATGTTTACTTACCGCTGGCTGGCAAACTTCTTGACATGCACATCATTGACAAGCTGCTGTTTGGTCCAGTCGTTGAGCAGGAACTCTATAATATTGCATGAGCACTTGGTGTCCATAAAGTCCAGTAACAAATTGTCCTCGATAAGCAGCTCCAGGGCCTCCACCAACTCGGGTATGTAATCTGTGGCAGCCAGCTGCTGCTCGCCTGGTACACGCTGTAGTGCATGCAACTGTTTGATAATGTGCGGCATCTTGAAGAACATGAAGGCTCCCCACATGGTGTCCGGACTAGTGTCGGCCACATTGCTGAGCGTGAGAAAGCCCGCGCGTATAATCTCATAGAATAGACGTGTATTCGTATAGCCCTTCAGGCGCTGCAGCATCTGCAGCTCTGCCACATAGTACGAGGTGTCCTTGCAGGGATTCAAAAGCACCTCCACTGCGAGCAATGGTTGCACACAGCACGAAATCTTTTCCAAACTAGGACTTGGATTCAACATCTGCAGGTCCAAGTGCTTGGCATCAATATAAGCCAACTGCTTGAGTTGCTGTTCGGCTGTTGCAGCACTCAGCGTAAAGTTTGAATTGGTTAGAGACGCTTTAATATTGGCATAAAGATCATGCAGCCTGTCCAGCGATTCCACCTCTTCGTGACAGCCCACATTCAACATGGCCAGCACAAACTGTTGCTGCGTGAGGTGCTCGACGAGCAGACAGCTCTGATCCAACATATACGACAGCTCCGCACTCAGTTCGCCGCGCATTTCATATTGCTGCAGAGTACTTGCAAAGATTTGCATGATCCACAACACTAGCTGGACAACAGCCGCAGGCAGCAGCGCCTCCTCCGACTTGGTGCTGGAAAGGGAGTAAGTAAATAAGTAAATGTGGTACCATTTGATTGAGAATCAAGACTAACCGACAGGTGATGCCATCTATAATGCTGACCAGAAACTCAAGCAATGCAGTAACGCAATAAACACGACCCAGCTTATCGTATTTGGCTATGCAGCGCAGCACAGCGGCATGGGAGACGAAGTGTGCGCACAGCGAATGCTTCAGATAGTTCAAAACCAGCTGCAAGAGAGAAGCATTAGGCGGATTAGATGTTGGATTGAAGCAGTTTCTCCTTACTTACCGAATTCGCTGTGGAGCCAATCACTGCCTGCTGCAGTAGACAATCAGCCAGATTATAAACATCGCCACTGACGCCCCGTGGTAGGACCTGAAAGCGAAATATAATTCAGTTCATTCAAATCCAAACAACGTTCAGAATATAGCTTTGAAAATTGACGTGAGGCAAGGCAGGCCAGGTCTAGTAGAGAACTCTGTCATTACGGTTTCAGACGCGTTTCAATGTAATTTTATAAAATTTAGGGTACCTAAACTCACTACAGACGAAAAGAAACGAAAAGCGTTAACATACATACAATACAAAATAGTTATATATACGTGAAACTAGCCACTTTTATATAGCCGTTGTTAAATCATGTTTCGTTTAAATTGGCATCGCTGTCAGGTTTATTTTATGAACACTCTGACGGTGTCCTTTAGACGACGATCGATGCAATTGCTGAGTATCGGATGTGTGCCTCTCAGGGAGAACAATGTGGTATGCTACAATTCCCTGTGGAGGCGTCTAGTCAGCCAATATCAGTTTCGTACGAAGAAGAGTGTCTACTATCCGGATCGTAAGTCCGAGATGCAGCGTACGACGGTATCGGCCAAGCAAATGCTGGCCATCAATCCCCAGCATCATCAGCGTGGCCTGCCCAAAGATTACTACTACAGAGTGCTTGGCGTGAATAGACATGCAACTGTACAGCAGATTCGCAGCGCTTTCTATGCGCTAGCCAAACGATATCATCCAGACTCCATGCACTCAGAAGAAAAGCTGAGGCATTTTCAGGAACTTTCCAATGCTTACAATATTTTAACGGACGAGACAAAGCGTTTGGAATACGATCAGCTTGGTGGCATCAAAGATGAAAAGGCATTCCTAGCGCAGGCTGGAAATCCCATGAGCATTGACCTGAACAGCAAAAAATTTGAAACGATTTGCCAAAGTTCGGAAGGTGCGTTACTCCAAAAGCCAAACTACTAATGAGTGACTAATTGAGATCTATTTGACTTTAATACAGATATAAAAAAATTAACTGGTGGCGAGTTCGATTTACCATTGACTTTTCTGGAAGCCACCGTCGGCTGCAAGAAGCGCATTGCTTTGCGGTATTTGCGAAAATGTGAAAACTGTAAGGGTAAATCACAGCTAATGGCCAATCGTGATCTGGGCAAGGAGCCGTGCCGTCGCTGCAACGGCACTGGTACAGTGTCCACGAAAACGTCGACCTTCAGTTCAGTGAATACGTGTAGTCAGTGTAAAGGCAAGCGTTATATTAATCGGAACGATTGCGACAACTGTGAAAACCGCGGCTTTGTAACGGGCACTGTCGAGGTTTTAATCACTGTGCCATCCGGCTCAAGAACGGGAGATATTATAACCATCGACAATCCCAACACAAAGCAACGGGTCAAATATACTCTACAGGTGCCCACGAGTGATTACTTTCGTCGCGTCGGTAACGATATCCACACAGATAAATTTCTAAACATCTCTGAAGCCATTTTGGGTGGTAATTTTCTAGTTCGTGGTCTCTACGATAACATCGAGCTCCGTGTCGAAGCCGGAACACAATCTCATACACAGGTAGTTCTGCACAACAAAGGAGTACGCACACGTGATGGTGTGGGCAATCATATAATCACACTGAAGGTTCGTATTCCTTGCAATCTGTCGATGAAGCAACGACAGCTTATTTTGGCACTGGCTCAGGCGGAGGAACCGGTGTTTGAATTCCATAAGGGTAGCAAGAATGTAAAGGATTAAATGTCGTCTGTTCCTCTATATACAAAAATCTTGCTCAAAAATTCTCAATGTGTAACGCTTTCATCATTGTCCAAGTAAATTTTAAATATTTGTCAGCTTTAAATGTTCATATCACCTTTTTTATGTTGATGCCCCACTGTGAGTCAGTCCAGCGTTCACGCCATGCCACGTTAATTAGCTGAAGGATTTTGTTGTCCTTCATGGCGCTCAAGGCGTTGGAACAAAATAACCAAATTACTGCTTAGTATAGTGTTTATTTCATTATATTTAGGACACAAATCCAATAAACAATTATATTAAGGTATACCAAGAAGAAGCACTGTTTATACTTTTCACCAGAGCTGCGTGCAATTTCACGTTAGGGATGATGAGATGTATCGATTAGCTCATAAATATCGATGTGTAATGTATCTGATGATAAAATCTATATCTAAATTAATTTGTATTAATGTGGTATTACAATTGTAGAGTTAGATACATAACAAGAAACTTTTCTACGTAATTATTCTGGCAATGGTACACTTTTTTTAATCTGAGGTACAAACTAATATATCAATCGATAGTTTTTCGATAGTTCGGTAGTGGAATTGAAAATTGTGCAGCACTTAAGATGTGTTTATTAGTGCCCGCCAAATTCAAAAGAGCCAACACCTGTTATTAAATCAAATATGTAATTTATTGAATACAATAAAGTAGCGCATGATTTTTGTAAACTGCTTTAAATATTATGTTCTAAAATGTTTGACTTTGTACAAAATATATATATATTTACTATATATGCCGAAAATTGTTCCTCCATTGCACACACACTTCAAATTTGATGTTTTCACTCATTATCTTGTTACTTGAATATTTTGATATAATTGTAATATAAGTTTAATTGGCAATATAACAAACAATAATAATAATAGTGCTAATGCTGAGAATTGGAGTTACTAAAGCAAAAATGATAAAATTAAATGAGCTTTCGGTGGATTGTCAAGGGTTCAAATAAAGAGTATGTGCAAATAAATTTACAAAGGCAATTTATTTAGTAAGAAATTTGAATTCAAAGCAAATGTATATTTAAAAAATATTGAAAAATATAACAGCTAACTTAAGATTGTATGACAAAAGCATTTCTTTACCTATTAATGGCAGCGCCATGAACAGTGAACTTAAAAACTAACAAAAATTGCTTTGAGAAATGGAGCGTCACTCAACTAAACTTTTTTTACTTATTAACCGAGGAAGAATCGTCAATTGATTATATTTAAAAGCTAAGTCTAAGACCTATTCATTTATTTACTTATTTTTGTTTGACGTCATGGAGCGAGCTACCGTCTCCACCATGTCGTCGCCAGCTGCATGACCCAAATCCAATCACTTTATCATCATCGTCCTTAGTACTTTGAGGAGTGAGTTCTTTTCTTTTTGTTTCCATGTGTTTTTATCATTTTCTGTTATCAGTTATGGTTGTTGTTGCGTGAGTTCAATTGCACCTAAGTGGAGGAGGATGAGCCACCAGCCGGTTCATCGCCCTTAACAGCCGAGGCATAGCTGGCACCTGCGTTGGCCCCGCCACTCGATGAACTGCCCGGTTTCTCATTAGCTTTGCCATCACCAGCAGCAGCTGCAGCAGCAGCAGCAGCAGCAGCAGCACTTGGTACACCGGCCGCACCGCCAATGCAAACATTACTGTTAAGACCTGAAGCATGATGTGAATCAACTAAATAATTTGTTTTGATATTGCAATTGTGTGCGTGTGTCTGTTTCTGTATGTGTGGTTTAAATGGAATTATAAAGCACCTTTAACATCCATAGCATAGCTATCATCCAAGCGCAAGTCATGCCGCTTCAGCAACTGGCACTCGGCGCCCTCAATCGAGGGTATGGAATAAACATACAAATAGCCATCCTGCGAGGCAATCAAAAGTCTGCAAAAGAGTGCAATAATAGTTATAAATGAAATTGGATATTATATAGTAATGTTATACCCACCTGAGCTGCTTTTGTATCGTGGTTATGGCGCACATGCGGCGCACACCTGCCTCTGGCAGCGTGACCGACGCAAAAGCTCGGCCCTGGCTAAACACATCGGTCACCTGCGTGGGCAAGTAGCTGGTCACCGTTTTGCTCAAGAATCTAAAAAACGAGTAACTTTGCATGAGAGAATAGATTTGATGAGTGGTAGTTGTGGTTGTGGTGGTGGTTGTGGTTCAGGTTGTGGTTGTGGTTTGTGGGTGGTTGATTGAAGAAATGAAAGAAAAGAAAGAATAGATAAATGTCAAGTGCCACACACAAAGAAAAAAAAAAAACTTTAGGATGCATTAAGTTGCACGGGATGTCAAGGATTTAAAAATTATAATGTTAACCTTAGCTCTACTGCAAATTGATAAGCTATTCCTATCATAATACATTTGGAATATAATTCCGTTGACAAGGAAAATGATAAATAATCAAATATGTTCTTTAGCTAAGTCTTCACTGTATATAAGTTCTGAATGGGTGAACGATTGTGAGAGTTTGTGTATAAAAATCGTATATATGTTGTATGTGCATGTTTATATACACCGTCACCAAGAGAAACAGACAACGAAAGCTGCACCTCGGGTCTCCCACTCCACAGCTGGCCAACTTACCCCATCCAATCATCGCTGGACTGTTTGCCATGGTCGTTGTTTTCGGCAGCGCTGCGATCCAAGCGGAATATGTGCACCGTCTCTGTGTTCGAGCTGGAGACCAAATACTCGGCACAAGTGCTGAATGAGAGCGAGACAATCGAGACACAACGTTTGAGGCCTCGTCGCAGTTCGAACAAACGGCTGCCATCCTGAGAGCTGAACACACGAATTACAGTGCCACGCTCGCTGGCTGTGGCAATCTCTGTGCCCGACGGACTAAAAGCAATGGCCGCCAATGGTGTGTCATGGGCTGGTATCATAGTCTTGGCATGCAAGTTGATGGCATCAAAGATCTGCACCTCGCCCGCTGTCACGCTGCCCGGATATGCCAGATAGCAGTGCTCCGACGAGGAGGAGAGGGCACATAAGCCCAACTGATTACAGGGAGTATCGCGTATGGTGTGCACCACCTTCATATCCTGTATGTTGTGTATATAGAGCGACTCCTCCAAGCAGACAATCAAACGTTCCCGATTCAGCTTCACAGCCAAAATTGTATTCGAATAAGAGTAATTGCAAATTTCGCTCTGCTTCTTGAAATGGCAAACTTTCAATTTGCGCGGCGCACGCTGCGATACAATGGCAACCAGAGAACTCTCAAAGAGTCGCTCGATCAAGAATAGATCATCGCTTTTTGTGTTATAGATTTTGTCCAGCGTTGAGTCAACAGAACTTAGGCTATACAGGCTGTAGCTACCGCTGGTGGCCACTGCCAACGAGCTGAGCGAAAACAACGACATTTAAATAGCTTCCATTTAATAAATATTTATATATACTTACGTTATGTTTTGATTAAAGTTGACAAAGACCTCACCCGTATCCACATCGCGTGGCCCCAGCAGGCTCATCATTGTGTCTGTTTCTCTGTTCTTTGAGCTGCAATAGTAAAAATGCTTTAGAGGGTATAAGCTACACGTAATGATGCACAACCACCAGATACCCTGTTGCCAGATACATTTGAATACCTCTATATACACACATATTGAAAATAAGGAATGCAAAATCAACACTGTTGAAGCAAATTTATATTTGTATTTTATTTACTGCTACAAACACAAGCACAAAATTGTTATACTCTATTTTTCACTGTCATCAGGGTATGTTGGAGCAAAACAAAGGCAATTTTAGCTCTGATTTACCTATTACATTTGAAACGTGGAATAATTTTAAAATATACGACAGCGCAGGGGCTGGGCCAGCATAATTCGATTGCGTGTTAGACGAAAACGAACAAACAAAGCAAATATACATATGGAATGATGTATTTTGGGTTGAGCTCTGATAAAACCCCAAACCAACAACAACAAACGAAATGAACACGTATGGCCTAAGCATTTACTTACTTTTCAACAAAAACACCTTTTATGCGTGGGCCAAGCTTCGACCAATGTGTGTGATACACAATATAATGGCTCTATTGTTAAAACTGGCTATTTATTTGTATTTCTAAAATAATTTCTATCGCGCAATTGTTTTTGCTATGTTTTGCACTAGGGATGGGGCTAATTTGCGTGCGATATTTTGAAATCCCTCATATTGTTATTTGTCATCGATACGTGGGAGAAAGAATTGCTATAATTGTCGTGCGATATTTACAGTTGCTTATCGATAGTGACATTGGATTTCATATATATATGTACATATATTTATTTTACTGTGTTAAAATTCTGTAAATATTTAGCGTAAACAGATAAAAATGATAAACGGATAGCCACAGTGTTCGTCTAATTCACATTGTACTTGGATGATGATAACAACTCACCACGTTTATATCGATGCGAAAAGAGCAGCTGTCAGTTAACATAGTTGAAAAAGTAAAAAAAAATGCAATATGCATAATAGTTATAAATGTGAAAGAGGAAATACAGGATATGTAATGACTAAATCCACAATCATTGCCAAACACAAATATTGCTGAATGGGCAAATCACAAAAAGATGCAGACGCACGCAGACAACAAAAGCCATAACAAAGTGCTCGAACCAAAATAAATGCATATGCATGAGTATATGTATGTATGTATGAGCGAATGTATATATATTATATATCAAAATGTGTTGACTGGATTCTGATTGGATCATTGGAATACAATAAAACTGAGTGAAACAAGCACGTTCACTGATTACATTTACAACTATCAAGATCTTCAACAAATTTTTATGTAAGTATATACAGACAGTGGCTACACACCTATTATCAACAAACACACACCCACCTGGATCGTGATAAGAAATGAAATTAGAACGCACACTAAAAACGTGCATCTTTCTGCTTATAGCTTTATAGCCTGTGTGTTTGGCCATTTTGTATTTTTATTTGAAATCAGGCCGTCCAGTCGTGATTTACAGAGTAGCGTAACTGTTAATTATTTGCTAAGTGTAAACACTCATACGCATAATACCGTTATCGCGATATTGTACTTTTCCACCGCGCTAAGCGTCGCCGTTGTCGTCGTCCAATTGGACGCTTGAAAGGGGCAGCGCATAAGCTAGCGTGCGTGAAAGCGAGCAGGCGAGGCTTTCACATACGTAGAGGGTAATTCTAACTGCATTCTGAGTGGATTCCACAATTCTAATTGCATATGCTAGTTGTGTCTGTGAGCGTGTGTGTGCGCGTGTGTTTTACGTTTTTGTTTCATGTCGCTCTTATTTACGTTCATTAATAATTAGCCGCGCTGTCGCTCTTTTTTATCATGCAGCGACGTCGCCCATGTACTTTTGACATTTAAAATCCAATCAGCACTAAATTGTATGCGCAAATTGGAAGCTCTCCTGATAGCTGAACGCCTGAACTGTTTTGTTTTGTTTGCAGCTCAACTTTCGCGCTCGAATATGTCCGACGGGGTTAGCGTGCTGCATATTAAACAGGAGGTGGACACATCATCGGCTGGTGGGGTCAGCAATTCGTGTTGCAGTCCCAGCTCCAAGGCAACGACCGCCCACAACAATTCCAGCAACAGCAACAGCGGCATGAAGTCCTCGCCATCCGTATCGCCAGAGCGTCAGCTCTGCAGCTCGACCACATCCTTGTCCTGCGATCTGCACAACGTCTCGCTCAGCAACGATGGCGACAGCAACAAGGGCAGCGGTCCGAACAGCGGCAGCGGCGGCGCCCAAAACTCCAGCGCCAATGCAGGCAGCGGTTCGGTGCGCGACGAGATGCGTCGCCTCTGCCTGGTCTGCGGCGATGTGGCATCGGGCTACCATTATGGCGTGGCCAGCTGTGAGGCCTGCAAGGCATTCTTCAAGCGGACTATACAGGGCAACATCGAGTACACCTGCCCGGCGAACAACGAATGCGAAATCAACAAAAGAAGACGCAAGGCCTGCCAGGCGTGTCGCTTCCAAAAGTGCCTGCTCATGGGCATGCTGAAGGTAAGCTGCGCCTCCTATCCAGCTGTCCCCATATCTCTCTATAATAATCCGTCCTTGGCACATTCTAGGAGGGTGTTCGCCTGGATCGCGTGCGCGGCGGCCGCCAGAAATACAGACGCAATCCGGTGTCCAACTCGTACCAGACCATGCAACTGCTTTATCAGTCCAGCACCACATCGCTGTGCGACGTCAAGATACTGGACGTGCTCAACAGCTACGAGCCCGATGCACTCAGCGTCCAGGCACAGCAGCAGCAGCAGCAGCAGCAACAGCAACCGCAGCAGCAACAGCAGCAGCCACACACGACCAGCTTGAATGATGAAGCATCTTCGTCGTCAGGCAGCGTGAAGCTGGAGGTCAGCAATGGCACATCCAATGGCACTTGCATTTTTCAAAACAACAACAATGATCCGAACGAGATACTTGGTGTACTTAGCGATCTCTACGACAAGGAGCTGGTCAGCGTTATTGGCTGGGCCAAGCAGATACCGGGCTTCATCGATCTGCCCCTGAACGATCAGATGAAGCTGCTGCAGGTCTCCTGGGCAGAGATATTGACGTTGCAAACAACCTTCCGTTCGCTGCCGTTCAACGGCAAACTCTGCTTCGCCACTGACGTCTGGATGGACGAGCTGCTGGCCAAGGAGTGCGGCTACACGGAGTTCTATTATCATTGCGTTCAAATAGCGCAGCGCATGGAGCGCATTTCGCCACGTCGCGAGGAATACTACCTGCTGAAGGCGCTGCTGCTGTCCAACTGTGATATACTGCTGGACGACCAGAGCTCGTTGCGCGCCTTTCGCGACACCATACTCAATTCGCTCAACGATGTGGTCTACCTGTTGCGCCACTCCTCAGCCGTGTCGCATCAGCAGCAGTTGCTCTTGCTGCTGCCATCGTTGCGGCAGGCGGACGACATATTGCGTCGCTTCTGGCGGGGCGTGGCACGCGACGAGCACATCAATATGAAGAAGTTGTTCCTCGAGATGCTCGAGCCGCTGGCCAGGTGAAAGTCAGCTACAGCTCCTGCAGCAGCAGCAAATTGCCAGTCGATTTAGCTTTTAAGTTCAGGTGCAAATATCGGTTTAAGCTAATCTAGTTACTAAACTCCAGTGTGTAAGCATTCGAAAAGGTGTAGCTCATAGATAGTGTATATAGTTTGTCTGTGTACGTGACTTATGCGTAGAGTAAACAGTAAACAGTAAACAGTAAAGAGTAATTCGTATTCGAAAACTTAGAGCCATATTTAATCAACTACTACGACTACCGACTACCGACTAATGTACAACAAATAAGTGTTCAGCTTCGGCAGATGCCGAAGCTTAAATACCCTTGCAGATGGATCAACAAACTTATGTATAAACCGACTATGATAAGATAGGCTCAGTAGGGCTCAAGTCGATGAAGAACTCGGGAGGAACAACAATTAGCATACAGACGTTAGCTAGGTGCTACAGTTAACTGAGCAGCAAGTGAGATGAAACTCAGTTCGGACAGTGGATATAGAAACTTGGCAAACTTTTAGTCAGTCGGATTACATATGGTCTATATACTCTATACTCTACTCTTCTCAACTGCGAGTAGACCTAACCTGCTGCAAGGACATGGAGAAGGCAGACTTAGCACACAGATTTGAACTTAGTTTAGGCAAAGACAATACAGAAATGATAAGATATTGCCTTTGGCAGGTAGGATATTCCGCTTGCAGACACAGGGACTGCCAACAAGAAGCACTTTAACTAATTATATTAGAAACTAGATGGAGACTATACCCTTTTGTGTTACTTAAATATAGCTGGACACTTAACGAAATAAGCGGGGCCAATTGTGAGCGGGATTGGGAAGCCATAAGATTAGCGCTATCGTTGGTCATCTTTACATTTGTTGCAGACTAGAGACGTGTGTACGTGTGTGTGGGTTCCAATTGCAATAATTGAGAGGCACATATTATTGACATTGGCTATGTAGACTTCGATCTATGGCCGACTGCGCTGCAGATCGGGCGAGTCGAAGTACTTGCGGGAGCTCTCCTGGAAGCGGTCGCTGCGAGCGAGCTCATTGCGAAAATATGATATGGTCTGCAGTAGACCCGTCTCCAGGGGCACTTTGGGCTCCCAGTTGAGACGCAGCTTGGCGCGCGTGATGTCCGGCTTGCGGCGCTGCGGATCATCCTCCATGGCCTTGATCTGTTTCACCTCGCTCTGGCCGCCAACCAGATGCTTGATGATCTTGGCAAACTCGCCGATCGTCTGCTCGACGGGATTGCCCAGGTTCACGGGCTGCGTGTAATTGGAAGCCATCAGTGCGATCAAACCATCGACCAGATCCGAAACATATTGAAACGAACGCGTCTGCTTGCCGTTGCCATAAACCGTGATCGTCTCATTGCGCAGCGCCTGCAATATAAAGTTCGACACGACGCGTCCATCGTTCATATGCATCCTCGGTCCGTACGTGTTAAAGATGCGCGCGACGCGCACTTGCACCTTCTCCTAGAAGTATATAAAAAAGAAGCACTTCAATAACATGTTTTCATATCTTATCGGCTCTGCTGTATCGCTAACAAACTGAAGCGTCGGCATCCGGCATTCCCAAGTGGGTATTGTCTCTGGCTGAAGGTCATTTTCGCAATGTCTTTCTAACAGCTCCTATTGCCTTGCAGTAGGTCGGAAATTGTTCAGACTACCCTCGCTGAAAGCTGATATTTATATCACATAGATAAAGCCCACTTGAACAAGTAAGTATTTCGATATGGTTGATTTGTTTATCTTTTACTCAAACTAATTAATTTAATGCATCGCTGCACATTCTGAGCATTCCAATTGGATTGATACCAATCAGATATTCGAATGACGCCAGCGACTGCTACTTAGCCATAGACTCATTATATATATACAATATATATTGAAAGACCAGCTCACCTAAAGAACTTATTTTCTGCTATCAGTTCTTCACACTGGCCAATTTCTTGCTACGCTGCATATTTAAGCTATGTAAATTGGATTTTGATCCTCGTATACTAAAATTTTCCAACTGGCTTAGTTATGCTTTTCTTATAGGAACTATTCCGCTTGGATTGTTATACACCAGAGATAGCGTAATGACGTCAGAACTCACCTGCTTGGCATATGCGTAGCTGAGCGTCTCGGAGACGCGTTTGCCCTCATCGTAGCAGGCACGTGGACCTATGGGGTTCACATGACCCCAGTAGGTCTCCGGCTGTGGATGCACAGTAGGATCTCCGTAGACCTCCGAAGTGCTGGCAATTAACACCTTAGCCATGACACGTTTGGCCAATCCCAGCACATTGATGGTGCCCATGGTGTTTGTCTTTATCGTCTTTACTGGATTGTACATATAGTGGGGAGGCGATGCGGGCGAAGCCAGATGGTAGATCTCATCGATCTCGATGAACAGCGGATTCACAATGTCATGATGGATGAGCTCAAAGTTCTCGTGTCCCAGCCAATGTTCCACGTTGCGCTTACGCCCCGTGAAGAAGTTATCCACCACAATCACCTCATGTCCCTGGATCATAAGATCGTCCACGAGATGGGAGCCCACAAAGCCGGCGCCACCCGTGATCAAAATACGCTTCCGATTCTTATAGTTAAGATATTTGACTTTCGGATATTTTCGCGGCGTGCTGGCCTGCAGGGAGCGCACCTGTTCCTCCAGCTGTGCCAGTTGCTCCTTGGTGTGCAGCAGCTCCTGCCGCTGCTTCATCAGCAGCGCATTTTGCGCCTCATATGCAATTTGTAGATTACGCTGCACGGCATCCTCGGTGGGCGGCCACTGCCGCTGCTCCTCAATCACATGGGCCACAGGACTGGCACCTGGAACACTGACAGCGGGCGCAATTGCAACTTTGTACAAATAGATGAGGGCTAGGCCAATTAACGAGCTGCCCGATACAATTTTAATGCGTTTCTTTGTCAGACTCATTCTGTGAACGACAACTGTAGCTGACGTTGCACGAATTAAGACGCGATCGCTGACCGCGTTCGCTATGTGCTCTTATCAGCAAATGTGCATGTTTATTTATGTTCTTTTTAGTTTTGTTTACCCACCATCCAGCGATGTAATTTTCGGTCGCATCGAGTTGTGATCAGCTGTTTTCGTGCTATTCACAACAGCTGTTTAGCTGCTAGTATTAAAGACTAACTAATTGACAGCATCGGGTATTTTTTTATTATAATATTATTTGCAGTGTTTTGTAAATTATTTGGACTTGCTTATAAAATACAGAATTAAGCAAATAAAACTTAAATTTGAATTCAACGTCAAGATCCCATGGCTGTGACGACACTATCGTGACAACTATCGATAGACAGCCTAGTGTGCTGCTCACTCAAATAAATTAAATTAAACTGGTAAGCGCAATTAGTAACTTATGTAAAATCGTAATTTATATGTATAACTGATTGAATTTTTTAAATTGTAAATGTTGTAACCCACAGATACAAATTAGAATGTATCGATAACCACTAAACTAGATATTAGAGTGACCATTAAATATAATTTAGTTTTGTCCATTTTATGTGCGAGATCTGGCAGCTGCGTCAGTGAGTCAGCTGCTTATAGTTTTGCGATTTCATTGCAATTATTTTTTTTGCTAGCGCATATTTATTAACTCGTTACAAACCCTCAAGCGCATCAGAGAAATGCCGAAGGATAATGCGCCCACAGCCAGTCCAGATGAAAACAGTGAGCATGAACTAAAGCGAAAGACTAAAGAATTGGCAAACGCATCGGCACAAATGCTAGCAAGCGCCGTTGCCGGCTTAAAAATAAAGGAGCCAGGGTCAACGGCAAACGCGGACAATAAGGCCAATGAGAATGAGTCGGCATCAGCAGCAGCAGTAGAACAGTCAACGTTGGCCAAAAATGGCGGCAATATATCGTCTGACTCTAGTAAGTAATAAAGTTCAGAAAAAATCCAATTGGAATGAGCGGCACACAGAATGAGGTTAGGTTAGACCAGGAATATACTGTGATTGTGTTTGTGTGTGTGTACGGTTTGGACCACGCTGCATAATAAAAAGTAAATATACGGAATGCTTAATAATATTTTGCATTTTAGGTAAACAAGCACTGCTGCAGGCAGTCAACGATGCAGTGAACCTCACACGGCAACAGTCGAAGAAATTTACATTCTGGTCAACGCAGCCGGTGCCAAAGCTAAACGAACTGGTGACCACAAATGAGTGCATCGAGCCAAACAAAGAGATTGGTGAAATTCGCTCCGAGCCTTACACTTTGCCCAGCGGCTTTCTTTGGGTAACAATAGATGTGAACGATCCCAACGACAATAAGGAGCTCTATACGCTGCTCAACGAGAACTATGTTGAGGATGATGATGCCATGTTCCGTTTCGACTATCAGCCAGACTTCTTGAAGTGGTCTTTGCAGCCACCTGGCTGGAAGCGTGACTGGCATGTGGGCGTACGGGTCGAGAAGTCAGGCAAGCTAGTGGGCTTTATTTCGGCCATACCAAGCAAGCTGCGCTCGTACGACAAGGTGCTGAAAGTGGTGGACATCAATTTCCTTTGTGTGCACAAGAAGTTGCGCAGCAAACGCGTTGCCCCCGTGCTGATACGTGAAATAACACGTCGCGTCAATTTGACCGGAATATTTCAGGCTGCCTATACTGCGGGAGTTGTACTGCCAACGCCTGTATCTACCTGTCGTTATTGGCATCGTTCGCTGAATCCCAAGAAGCTGGTGGATGTGCGTTTCTCCCATTTGGCTCGCAACATGACCATGCAACGCACTGTGAAGTTGTACAAACTGCCTGACCAGCCCAAGACAAAGGGCTATCGTCGTATTACTTCTAAAGATATGGACAAAGCGCACAAACTACTGGAGGAGTATCTGAAGCGTTTCTCCCTGTGTCCAGTGTTCACCAAGGAGGAGTTCCGTCATTGGTTCACGCCGAAGGAGGGCATCGTCGATTGCTTTGTGGTGGCCGATGAAAAGGGCAACATTACCGATTTGACCAGCTACTATTGTCTGCCCTCGTCCGTGATGCATCATGCCGTTCACAAGACTGTGCGCGCCGCGTACTCATTCTACAATGTGTCCACAAAGACACCTTGGCTGGATCTGATGAACGATGCCCTGATCTCTGCGCGTAACGTCCAAATGGATGTCTACAATGCTCTCGATCTAATGGAGAATAAGAAGTTCTTTGTGCCGCTTAAGTTTGGTGCCGGCGATGGCAACTTGCAGTACTATTTGTACAATTGGCGCTGCCCAGCCATGCAGCCCGAGGACATTGCATTGATACTCATGTAGGAAATGTAGGAGGTCTACCAGTCAAAAAATCCCGCAACAAAAACGACACGCTAAAAAAATGAAATGGAAATTAAAAATGAGAAGAAAAAACAATAACAAAACCAAACTTGTTGACATTCTCGCCGAATTCACATTTATTTACGCGCAAGCCGCCTATATTGTCCCCATCACCGCCCCGCAGTCTTGAAAGTTTAACTTTACTGAATTAAGTATGTACGCAAAAGTGAAGTGCATTAACGCTCTGATATTTTGTATCTTGTAATTCCTCGTTTAACGACTTTTTTGATTTTGTTTCCCAAACTTTTCCAAGTGTCACATGGAATGCATTTTTCTATTGCAATTGCTAAGCTTGAATACTATTTAAAAATGAATAAAATGAATAAAAAAAACAATCAAAAACGCACAACTAAATATACAAAAATGTATGTTTCTGCGATTGAACATCAGATATTTAGATTGCAACTGAATTCAAAATGTGGCGCGCATTGCATGAATACATTGCCATTTCAACAGTCTGGCAGCCCTTGTAAAAAAAGCGCGCGCTCAGCAGAAAAGCAGGTGTGTTATGATTGTGTGCGTTGCTTTGGCTATTTGTGCTTAGCTGTGTTTAAATGTAGACGAAAATTAAAAAATACCCTATCCCATGATGGACGAATCAATTTATAAAGAAAAATATCAAAAGTACAAATTACGTGTCAAAGTATGGGAAAAGGATTTCAAGAAGAAGCGCGGCCGTGTGCCCTCAAAGGTGAGAGATATTCAACTGGATGCTTTTCGGAACTGAATTCAGAACTTAATTCGTTTTAGTACGATATAAGAGAGGCCAGTCAGGAAATACGTGACTCTTACAAGATGTATTACAAATTGAAGACATCGTTTCTTGAAGAGACGTTGAACGATGTGCTCTGCGAGGATGGATTCGATGTGATGGAAATGACCCAGTCGGAGGACCTGGGCGTCACTTTACTAGACCAGAGCACCGAAACAGAGAGCGTCAATGGTGGTCCACAGTTGCCATTGGACATTGCAGCGCTGATGCAACAAAGCAACGACAACTCCTTCTCGAACATCAAGGAGTTGCCCACGCCACAAGCTCTGACGAATGTTATCAATCGGGATGAATATGATGTAATACGCAAATTTGAGGCCGTCGAAGAGCTGGCACAGAACAAGAGTGCCTGGGGTGAGAATGTGAGCAAACAGCAGCCCGTTCTGCCAGTAGCAACGTCGCCAACCGAGTCCGCCAAGCCGAAGACGCCCTGCTTGAAGGCGAGTGTCAGCAGCAAACTTTTTCAGTCAACGCGCAGCTTTGCCAAGCGCAATCCTCGCAAACCGCTCTCTCGAGACGCCCTCAATTTGAGTGCCGCCAGTTCAATGGCAGGCACAGTTGGTGATCAAGCAGAGCAGTTGCCTGATCTAGAGACCATACTCATACGCAAGGCCCAGGAACACAAGGCAGAAGTGATTGCAGCCAATGCTCTACTGGTTACCGATCACAAAGGAACGTCGAAGGACCCCATTAAAACGCAAGTGGATGAAGGTTGGCTTCAACGCAACACGGCCCAAAATTCGCTGGAGCAGCCAAAGAAACTGCCAAGCAAGGAGTCCAACAACAATTCAACCCCAGCTAAAAAAACTAACTATGGCTTGTCCAATTTAGATTTAAGTAAGTTAAAGGCAAAAAATTCCCCACTGCCAATGCCCTTAGAGGAGCCAAAGCCAGCAGATGCAGTTGAAAGGCTACAGGAATTGCCTCCAGTTTCAGCTTCAGCTCCTATTCAAGCTCCAATTGAAGCTCTTATGGAAGCAGACTTCGATTCCAATTCCGATTCTGTTGTGGCCGACAGCGAAGAGGAAACAGAACTGCCGGAGTACAGGCACATAGCAAAGCGACGTCGCATTATGCCCACCAATGAATCCCCAGCAACGGTGCCCGAAGTGAATCCTCATCCAAATGAACCCGAAGCGAATGCTGAATGTGGCGAGGGCAAAGATTTCTCAGCGGATGATGATGGCGATGCCAACTATGAACCAGAGCGCAAGCAGGCCACAGCCAAAAGACAGATACCGAAACCAGAAAAGAAACCAAAACTGGAGAAGCCAGCAAAGCCGAAAGGCACCAAAGCCGTGAAACAGAAAGTCGAGAAGGTTGCCAAGCCAAAAGTGACAAAGGCAAAAGCCAGGTCCAAGGCGGCTGCGAAAACAACTAAAGCTGCTGCTGCTGACCAACCTGAGGCCACGGAGCAGCCATTAAACCCCAAAGATCTCAAATATCTGCTAGCTCTCGAGTCGGGTGATATAACCTGCGTGCCACGTATTAAGCACGACGAGCTAGAGCAAGCAGACGAGACAGCACAGCGATACATTAGCAACTTTGCAATAGAAGCTGCTGCCGCATCATCCTCCTCCTCCTCCGCCGCCGTCACATCTGCTTCGCTGAATGAGAAACGCACTGCTGCACGCCTAAAGTTGGAGGCGAAGGTCGCAGCGGGCAAGCTGAATGAAAACTTTGTTACCATCAACATACAGAAAAAGAAATTTTCGCGTGGCAAAAAGACCGTAAACTTTAGCAAATACAAGAAACAGCAATGGAGGCAGAAGAAGCGAGTGGCTGCCCTAGCGGGTCCCGACATGGATATGGGCGGTTGCGATGGAGGTGTCTTGACCTGCTTCAATTGTGGCCAAGTAGGGCATTTTGCACAGCAGTGCAAGATCAAGGGCGACACACTCTTGCCCCTGAGCGCACAGATGGAGGAGGATCCGTCGCCATTTCCCACACTTGCCGAGGCCGAGATGATGGCCACACAGGGAGCCATCGCGGCTCACAGCCGCAACATTGAACGCCTACCTCAGGCAGCCAACACAAATGCCATTTATCAGCATGTTGACTCCAGCAGCAGCAGTGATGAGGAGGAGAAGGCTGAGCTTGGCGAGAACTCCCCTGCAGAGCTCAACATGTCTAGTGATGGGGACGACATTGACTTCGAAGCCTTAGATGCAGCCGTTGAGGCAGCAGAAGCAAAAAAAAGTGAATCACCCATTAAGAGCTATGTGGGTCATAAGATACCGGAGGAGTTTCTCAAGCAAGCTGGCCTGGATGCCAGCAACTCGAATGGAGGAGGAGCTCCGCGTACTCAGCATGGAGGTGTGCAGCCTCTCTACGAGCTCAAAGCGGATGGCAGTTTGCAGGACGTGACAGCCGAGGTCAACGAGGCCCTGCACATGTTTGGACACAGCAGCTTCCGCAAAGGTAAGCTATACTCCCGTCAACTATCCACTTGACGCTGCTGATATATGCACTGTTGCAGGTCAGGATCGTGCAGTGATGCGCATACTCAGTGGAATGTCAACATTGGTCACCCTCAGTACGGGCAGTGGCAAATCCTTGTGCTATCAGCTTCCCGCTTACCTTTACAGCCGCCGTCTGGGAGCCATTACATTGGTTATCTCACCGCTGGTCTCGCTCATGGAGGATCAAGTGACGGGCGTGCCGCATTTTCTGCGTGCCCATTGCCTGCACACAAATCAAACGCCACAGCAACGGCTCAAGATTCAACAGCTCATAGCCAATGGCGAGATTGACATACTTCTCGTCTCGCCAGAGGCTGTGGTCTCGGGGGAACGTGCCACGGGCTTCGGTGCCATATTACGACAGTTGCCGCCCATCGCATTTGCCTGCATCGATGAGGCGCATTGTGTGTCCCAGTGGAGCCATAACTTTCGTCCCAGCTATCTGATGATATGCAAAGTGCTCAAAAAAAATCTGGGCGTGCAGACGGTGCTCGGTCTGACCGCCACAGCGACGTTGCCTACACGCACCAGCATCATCAACCATTTGGGCATACCGGATGGAGAAAATGGTATTATAACCGATATACCCTTGCCCGACAATCTAATACTCTCCGTGTCCAAGGATGAGAATCGCGATGCAGCACTGCTGCAGTTGCTCAACAGTCAGAGGTAGGTGAATACTTAATCCCTTGAGATTCCTGATAGCAACGCCTTTTTATGCTCTTTTAAGGTTCGAGAGCTGCCAGTCGATCATCATCTACTGTACGCGTCGTGATGAATGCGAGCGTATTGCTGGTTTCATAAGAACCTGCTTGCAGGAGAAGAAATCTAATCCAGCACCAGATCAGACGAAGAAGAAACGGAAGCGTGTTAATTGGCAAGCGGAGCCTTATCATGCGGGCATGCCTGCTTCGCGACGTCGCACCGTACAAAACGCCTTTATGGGCAACGAGCTGCGTATTGTGGTGGCCACCATTGCGTTTGGTATGGGCATCAATAAGCCCGATATTCGAGCTGTTATCCATTATAATATGCCGCGGAATTTCGAGAGCTATGTGCAGGAGATAGGACGCGCTGGCCGCGATGGCCTGCCTTCGCATTGTCATCTCTTCTTGGATGCCAAGGGCGGAGATCAGAACGAGCTGCGTCGACATGTGTATGCTAATTCCATCGATCGCCATGTCATACGCAAACTGCTGCAGCGCATATTTGTGCCCTGCTGCTGTGACAAGCAGCTAGAGAAGAACGCTGTGGAGATTAATACTGCGTATGAGGCAGGTACACGGGTGCATGTCTGTCCCGGACATGAGATTGGCTTCTCGGTGGAGCAGACAGTCGAAGCGTTAGATATACCCGCCGAGAATATATCAACGTTGCTCTGCTATATGGAGCTGGAGCCACGCTGGTGTATGAATGTGCTTAGCTCGGCGTATATCATGGCCAAGGTGATATCCTACGGTGGTCCCAAGTATCTGAAGTAAGCGAACATATATAAAAATTGTCTGCAAATTATTTCAATATTTATCTACATAACTTTACTCAGACATGCCGCCAAGGAGTGCCCTCCCCTAGCTATGGCCATTGCGCTGCAGATAAAGAACAAAACTTTTAAGGAGGATGCAAACATCATAGAGTTCTCCGTCATAGACATAGCGGCGGGCATTGGCTGGAACAGCGGTGTGGTTAAGTATCAGCTAAAGAACCTGGAATGGATGCAGAGTATGTAATAGTTAATGATCTCTGCAATTAAATTACCATAATATCTATTGTATATTTAGTCAATGGTTATCCAAAGCGTTCGCCCATCTCAGTCAACTTCTTTGATCTGGGCTTTCGCATCAAGGCGCCGGGAGATTTCACAGAAGCAGAAATTGATGATGCCCTCGACACGTTGTACACTCGATCAGTTAAGCAGGAGCGCACTCAGCTCATCCAATTGCAGTATGTGGCACATGGTTTGTCTGCCGTGGCCTACAGTTCATGCGCACAATGCAGCAGTGCGGACTTTCCCCAGGATCGCTGCACACAACTGAAAGGCATAGTACGCAACTATTTCCGCAACGATTATCCACAAGACTTGGAGCTAGAAATTCAGGTAAGTTGTAAAGCAAAGGTTTCCAAAAATATATATATATATATTTATTGTACCTCTCCTTATAGCCCAGCAATGTGCCTGATGATTATATAATAGCTGATGTTCATGCTTTGATCAACATGTATCCAGACAATACATTCAGTGGGCGCAACATAGCACGTCTGTTCCATGGTATATCTAGTCCAAATTATCCAGCCGTCATGTGGGGCCGCTGCAAGTATTGGCGTGCTCACACCAAAGTTGATTTCAATCGCATACTCAAATTAGCCAACATGGAAATTGTTAAGCGCCGCACGTGATAAATATGTTTTCGAGACTCAATGTTAATATTTTAATTAAATGTTGCCTTCCTAAATGATTATAAAATAAATATATAAATAAGTATTTTCTTCGTTGTCATATAATAATAATACTTCACGCAATGAAATATCATATTTGAAAAACGCGGACTCAAAAGACAAAATGAGCTACCGCGCAGTCGATTTGTTCATAATGATACAAGTATCAATTGAAAAAACACAATTAATTAAAAAGGAACAAAAATTGAGGAAGCTCTTATCAAATCAATCCGGTGCTGAACATGTTCGTCTGATGTTCAAGGTAGATGAAAACAAAAAGGATGTAATTTTAACATGTATAGGTTCATCTGAACCATTCGTGTTTTACTAAATCGTGAAATGTGCGATATTTCTTAATCGGCACATCTCTAACCGGCAAAGTGTTGCTCGTGCGCTGTGTTTGCTAAATCAACAACAACAATTCAAGCTAAAGTTATTTTCCTTATATATATAGAAGGTAACATCTGTGTAAACTCTCCGAATATATCAAAAAGGATTGAATGCGGAAATACAATATGCTATATTTACAATCGTAACGAAACGCAACGCATCGCATATGCTCGTGATTTTACTTTCATTTCAGTTCAGTTTAAATTTCGATAGACAAACTACAAAAAATATTGTACCATTCAATAATAGTGATAGCGCTTATCACTAGTTGAGCCTCTACCCCCTTTCAATTGCACAATTGATAATTATTTAGTTGTGGTTGCTTCTTGCGGAGCCATAAAATTTGACTGCGTGGCTGTAAAGTGCGTTTGTGTGCGTTCTTGTGTTTCTCCCTGTGTAAGTCCGTCTGTGTGTGTGTCTGTAAGTGGGTGTAGCTAAAGCCGAAAGCATAGCGTGTCGAGCTGCATTAAATTTAATGAATTTTATATGTATATATATATATATATAAATGTATATAAATATGTTCTCTCCTTACAGTTCAGCAACATTCAGCACCACTATGTTTACCTACGGCTGTTGGGCTCTCATGCTGCTATTGGCTTCAACAGTTGCCAAAGCCGATGATAATGACTCCTGTTATTCATTTGCTGGTGGCTCAGTGTATCCCGCCGGGGAGCCCAAGGGTGACCATCAATTACAGTACACAAAGGCTGTTAGTAAGTGACCATATTTGTATGCATTTATTTCTTAGCATACTAAATGCTTTATATTTCAGTCTCCAAGCCTGCGCCACAGTTTGAGGCCACCGCTGTGGTTAACAAGGAGATCGTGCAGCTCTCGCTCTCACAATATCTGGGAAAATATGTTGTGCTGCTCTTCTACCCATTAGACTTGTAAGCTATGCTCTTGTTTATTTAAAAAACTATGCTTAGCATATACACTTTTCAATCGTATGTAGCACATTTGTTTGTCCTACGGAAATAATTGCCTTCTCGGATCGTATCGCTGAATTCCGCAAAATCAATACGGAAGTGATTGCTGCCAGCGTTGATTCGCACTTCACACATTTGGCGTGGATAAATACGCCGAGAAAAGAGGGCGGCTTGGGTAATGTGAAAATTCCTCTACTCTCCGACTTGACGCATAAAATAAGCAAGGACTATGGTGTTTATCTTGAGGAAGTTGGCCATACTCTACGTGGCCTCTTCATCATTGATCAGCGTGGCGTCTTGCGCCAGATCACAATGAATGATCTACCCGTTGGTCGATCAGTGGATGAGACGATACGTCTAGTACAGGCCTTCCAGTACACCGATACCCACGGCGAGGTTTGCCCAGCTGGCTGGAAGCCAGGCGCTGATACGGTAACTAATTGTATTTAACACAATTTGTAGTTTTATTTATTTCATTGATGTGTTTGCAGATCGTGCCCAATCCGGAAGAAAAAACAAAGTACTTTGCTAAGAACAACTAAATAATTAATACTTAATCTGCGCATCCCACCAAGCTTGGCTAATTTTATATTCAAATTTCAAGGACAGAGATAAATAAAATCATTGTGCACATACATTCCCAACTCTTGTACATACATAAATGCAAATAAATAACTTGAATAATAAATACATTTTTAAAATAGTTCAAATACTTACAAAATACGCAAATATTACAAATAGATTTTGTTTACATACCGGCGATCATCTGTCCAGTAAAATAGAGATATAGATATATATAACTTTTTTGATAACAGAGACTTACCACCAAGAAAATGCCAGCGAGGATTAAAGCTTTAAGTTTCACACTTAATCCAACAGGGAACGTAGCGACAAAAAAGGATGACTGCGTAAAAAGAGATAATAATACTGGAAATTCTTTGGTTATTTTTCCGATCAGGCGGTCATTCAAGTCCCATATCTATACCGTAGATGAGCATTGTCCACAAATATATTTTATATATAAATATAAATACAGACCGTCATGTTGACCTTCGCTATATCTCCTAGAACTGTAGGACCGTCAACGTAAAGAGCATCTGAGCCATCTGCGTCTTGAATAACATACTCTGAGTATTTGTATGAAATCACCTTCATCATTCTGCCAATATAATTCCCAGGTGGTGCATAAACATTCATGTACGATTCACAGCAGGTAATGCAGGGCATAATATCGAAAACAAAAGGATGATCTAACATCATTATCATATTTCCTGCGCTATCCGCAAGGTCAATAGTAAATGGATGCGACCTACTTAAAAGATATGCAAGACACGACGGGCGCTCTCGAGCCGCAAACACATTCTTTCCCTGTTCATTTTTAATCTTAAAAGTAAAATATTTATTTGTGTAAACATCAAATGGCATCAATTTCTGGGACACATATATTTTATCTAAAGAGGACAACACTTCAATACCACTTGCTGCACGGCTTGCATCCATCCATTCATCTTTTAACAGTGGAAAATTAGTTATTAATAATGATATATAATCATAAATATATTTGTTCATGTATCTAAGCTAATCCTTACCCGGTTCCATATTCCTATCCATATCTTGCTTTTCCTTATCACGCTTTTTCTCTTCGCGCTTCTTCCTTTCTTCCCTTTCTTTCCTACTGGGTGATGCCATCTCTCCCAAAGCTTTTGGCACTTCTTTCATGTCCATATTGTTAAGAATAACGTAAAAATTTAGTTTTCAGTTTTCAATTTTTAGTTGTAGTTCATCAGCCCTAATTTATAGACACAACTTCTACTGCATACTAGACTTTTTCTATGAAAACTATTTTGAAATTAAGTGATAACTTTCATTTGCAATTTGTTATTCTTATTCTCATCTACGTGACTGTAAATACTTTTTCATACCCAATTATATTAATGAATTATTTCGGATTTAAAATAATCCGTTAAGAGCGCCAACCTTAGAATAAAAATATGCAAAAGTCAAGCTGTGAGATAATATTTATCGGAAAGCGCTCATTTTGTTATTGCGCTTGTTTATGGTCTATTATAAATATACCCAATTGTCATTCGATTAATGGCAAAAAGCACAGCGCAGCAACCATTCAATGTAAATTGATGGTCACTCTTATTTTAGCAGTGCTGACAATCAGAACAGCTGTTCGATAATTTCGATAGCCTATGTTTTCTTGGAATCATAGGAAGTACATTTATCTAGAACCACACATACACATTTACATATGTATATATACATAAGCATATGTATATAAATAAATATATATATATATATATATCTTTATATTTATTTATTTGTTTTTTACCCACATATATCAATGTAAGGTAGCCTTTGAAGCGACAATACAACAACGCCCTTCCTCTATTCTTACTTTTGACAGATACTATCCGATTATAGAATCAATATATTAGTAGATCGCTGAAATATATACATGTAAACATTCCAAGAATAAAGCATTTCCCGGATATTTCATATTGAATAATTTAAGCTAAATGTTAGTTGCTGTTTTTCTATTTAATTTATTATTTTTAAAGAAGTTTATAGCATATTTAACGAATTATTTTGTATTTTTGTTTTGCTTTAATTTTATTGTAATCATTTAGTTAATGTATTGCAATGCTTGATTTTGCTTTAGGTGTTGTGGATTGCATCTTTATTACATAAATTTTATTTTGTTTTGGCGCGCTAAAAGTAAAGCTTAAAATGTAAACATATTTTGTTTGCTGGTGTGTGTTTTTTTGTTTGTTTGTTGCATAAACAATGAAAACTTAAAAGAAATACTTATTAAAAAAGATCGCATGAAACAATGTATGTGTGTGTGTGTGTTGTGTATGTGTGTGAGTGTTAGTTGTATGCTCGAGCTCCAGTGCGCATCCAGAGTTAAGCCGAACAAATCCAACTGCAACTCAACGGCAGCCAAATTAGGAAACGTAAAATAAACTGAAATTAAATGGATATAGTTTAAATAAAGTTATAGTATATAGTTTAAATATAGTTATATTGTTTGCCAGCAAAACTGCTACTTGAGCCAATTATTTGATACAGAAACCAGTTATCAAATAGAAGCGGAATGAGTGCAGCCCTGTCTGTTGATCTATTTCACTTACCCATCGGAATTTGAGCCTGGCTTTTTTCTTCTATTTGTTGTTGATGGACAGACGTTCGACGCTGGCGAGCAGCTCGTCCGCCGTCTGCGATACGACCTGCTCCTGATCATCGCTGGTGCTGAGATTTTGTAGCCGCTTCTCGAGCGCCGACAGATCCTCCAGCTCCTGCTGTTGTTTGACCATGTAGCGCAATATAAGCGTGGTCAGCATGCACATATCCTCCAGAATCGTTGCTGTCTCAGGTGTGGGATGATCGTAGCGATTGCGCAGCAGCCGCAATTTAGCCTCCGCTAGCTCCAGCGGCGATTTGCCGCTCCGATCATACATATGAACGCTGGCGCCGCCCTGCAGCAGGACTCGTACAACTACATTAAAGTTATTTGAACTAGCCGAAATGACGGCCAAGTGGAGCGGCGTATTCCCGAGTGAATCAACCACATTCGGATTAGCTCCATATTTCAACAGCTGTTGCACAATGGGTATATAGCCCCGGCAGGCAGCCAAATGCAATGGACTACGATTAAATTCGTCGGCGGCATTCGGATTGCCGCCCGACTCCAGAATCCGATTGAGCAGTTCAATATTGCAGGTGGAGGCGGCGGTGCGCAGTTTGCGATTGTTTGACTCGGTCAATATGTTGTTGTAGCTGCAGTACATTAAACGCTTCATGCGAGGACGCATCTTAAAGCTCTTGCTGCTCGATGGCAGTGTGCTCGGATGTATCAAACTCGGCAGATAGTCAACGTTCAGCGGCAATGGCGGCAGATGGGGTAGCGCAAAGTGTTCTCGCTCCCCTCCTCCGCCACCTCCTCCTCCTCCACCTCCACCTCTGCTATCTCTGGTCAGCTGGAATGTGTTCGCATTGGGATTCAGGTTGGGCCATTCGCCGTGTGTGTTAGGCGACGATGTCGGCGTTGGTGGCATCACTGGTGGCGGCGGTGTTATCATAATCCCCTTCGATACGGGCATCGTGGGCATGGACATTATACTAGGCAGTTCTGACTCTTGTTCAATTGCTACTGCCACTGGCACTGGCACTTCTTTGCCCGTGTCCACACGGTCATTGGACATGGCCGTCGTCGGTGCGTGCGTGCGTTTCTATTTACAAATTTATTGCGTTGCTTTCGCGTTTACACACATCAATTTTTTTATCTTTTTCTTCACGCGCTTCTTACTTTTGTCTGTATTGTTTGTATTTTTCTCGATTTTTTCCTGTTTACATTTTGTGCGAGGTGATGCCAACTTATTGCGATTGGTGTTGTCAGCGCTTGCGTATCAGGTGGCAACGCTGCATCATTTCGTGAATATCGCATAAATACCTAATTTTTTTATCAGTTAACCAATTAAACCGGTGCAAAATATTTTAATATTTATATCTAATTTTTATTTATTACATATATTATAAATATAAATCATTGGGTAGAAGACAAGCAAAATGTATATCACTTTCACTTTGTAAATGCGTTTATTCATGAAATTAATCCATCTGAATACACTAAATATTTTTAAAGATATTCTTGATCTTAAAATGCTTACTAATTAATGTCTTAATCAAGAAAGTACATATGCTCATGTATATGTAACAATCTCTTCAACCAAGACCTATTCATGAAACAAAAATCAAATCCCATGTTACATCAAAAACATTTATTCAAAATTCGTGCTCATGTGTTTCAATTAGCTGTCAAAGCGGCACGGAATGTTTAAATATACAATATATAATATATAATTCAATTAGCAAAACAGATACATACATTCAATAAATACGCATATTAATAATACAGATATTGGACACAAGGTTCAACATCTCTAGATTACTTAAACAATAACACAATATTTCCAAATGTTCAAATGATGCCTCATATGAAATCCTATTTTAGGATTTTATTTGTTTATAAGTTTCTGGCAATTGATTTGGACTGGGTCAGTGTGTTAATAGTGTGTGTGTGATTTAGACCGCGGGGATAGGTGCTAGGAAATGGTCGTAAAAACATAAAAAGTTGATACACACTAATGGGAAAATGTAGTTTTGAAGCTAAAAGCCAATTGTTGCGATCTAAATCCGTCTTACGCGCTATTTCAAGAAATTGATCATCTCAATGATTTTGTTGCGATTGGTGTGCATGTAGGCTTTGGTGTGCCACAGCATATTGATAAGCTTCTGATCGTTCTTCTCGTCCATGGCAATGTCCTCGCTGAGCTGTGGATTGAACCTGAAGTAGGGTATGCCAATTGTGCTGCACCAGGCACGGGCGCGATCAACGACGCGCCCATCCGAGCAAGTGGCTTGGTCAACAAGTAGATTACCTGTAAGTAAAAGAGAATCAATTACTAAGCTGCAATAATCTATGATTTGGCTGCGATATTACCAATCGTAGATATGCCGTAGGCCAATTTAGCAGTATCCCAGATACTTTCCGGGCGGAATACATCAATATCTTTTAGTTCCGTAACAGGTATGTGACCGGTGCCAAGCGAAACAACCACCGAGACGGGTACAGCTTCAGCTTCTCGTCCTGCACTACGTAGTGCCATGTTATATTCATGGATTTCAGTCATGGCATCTAGGGTTGGATTATTGGCGATAAGTCCGCCGTCAAGGAAACGTCCAAATGCGCGGAAATATGAAGGAGCTGCTCCCGTTGCACGTGCAGCACGCCACACTAGCTGATCCTCAGGCTGTGGCGGCGGTATGCGTCGATTACCTAACAAAGTTCATTAGTAGAAATGTGAATAAGCTCAGAGATGAAGTGATTAAAGTCATAGCTTGCACTTACTTATGGAAGTCACAATGCCTAGTATATCACTGGCGCTGGTATAGTTACGGAACAGATGAAGATCGACGGGCTTTCGATCTGCCATAACACCAGTCACCATAATCTTGGGATGTTTTATATCTGTCATGACATTAAACTCGCCCAAATTATCCTTAAGTATTGCCTCGAAGTATTCGCTATTGTAAGGACGTGAGCCCACAAAGCATTGCTCCTTCATGCGCAGATAGAGACCCATGCACTGCCGCATGGTCTTGCCACAGCCCAAACCTAAAGCCAGGATGCCGCCAGTGCTGGTGCCGGCGATCCAATCGAACATATGTATGATGGGCGTACGCGATAGCTTCTCCACCTCGAGTAGCATTTGAACGAGCACTAGGCCGCGTATGCCACCGCCATCCAAGCATAGCAGACGACCACGTCCGTATGGCTTATCGCCCACTTCTGGAGCAATGGGCGATGTGGGAGATGATAACTGTTCTGGACTAGGCGGGGTAGCTGCAACACTTGCTATGCTGCTTGATGAGTTCTCCTTCTTCATCTCGTCTGCATTCACTTTAGTGGTAAACATGCCCAAGAGAGCATCCATGATACTCTGACCCTTTTGCTCCTTCTCCGTATCAACGACAACAGGCATTCTGTAGAGAAGCAATAAATTACTAGTAAAAGTGCCCAACGAATAAGTTACCTCGTGATACTCACTGCGGAGGCTGCTGTTTCTCCATCACTCCATTGGCTGCTGCGCCTAGAAAACCACTGACCATTTGACGGCTAGTGGTTGCCAGCATGTTTTCAATGTGCTCTCTCTGCTCCACAGATTCTGGCGCCTCGGGCGGTATGCCATTGTAGGATCCCTTGGAATTGCAACCGGGCGGACACTTTGAATTCGAATCGGAGCAGCGTTTGGCACCCACTGAATGCAATATGTATAATATTTCATCATCTTTACTGCCGCTGGCATCGTTGCCAACCATATGACGTGGCGTCTTTCCTGCCGTATTTTTCAGATTGATGTCACAGCCAAAGACCACCAGACATTGGACAATGGGCACTAGTTTTTTCTCGATGGCTATGTGCAGAGCAGCATTTCCCTCATTGTCCAGCACGTCTATGTCTGCGTCGTGTGCCAGAAGTGTAACCACACACTCGAACCGATTACGTGCTACCATAACATGCAGAGCGGTGCGCCCATCGAAGTTGGTGGCATTCACATCGCAGCCTTCCATGATCAGAGCGTGCAGAGTTTCCCGAGAGGAACACCAGTGCAATGGAGTCCCACCATATTTCATATCCTGGGTGTATAGCTTGCTGGCGTTGGTGCGTAGGAACGAGGCCACCGACGTAGGAGTCGATGTCTTATACAATTTACTTATATTCTTGGCATTCAGGTTGACATCGGCGCCTGCGAGCAGCAAAGCCTTCACATTCTCCGGTTTGTCCGTCAAGCAGGCCAAATGCAACGGTGTGCAACCGTCTGAATTGAGGTGGTTTAGATTCACAGTGCTGTTCTCCGTAAGCAGCTGCATTGAGAGAGGAATAATAGAAAAATGAGCTAACCCAGTGATGCACCATAACTCACATTGATGATCTCTTTGGTGGTGCTGGCGGCATAGTGAAACACCGAATTGCTATTTATGTCCAAGTGCTCGATTTTGCTAAGAGGCAACAGCAGTTTCACCATTTCCATGTGGCTCTGTTTGATGGCCAGCTGAAACGGCGACATGAGCGTAGTATGATCTGCCACATCGATACACTGCAGAACCTTGGGATTGCTGATATATTCAATTAGATTGAAGTAAGCAACTAAATGGGCCAACGTCCATGAAGGATTCTCCGATAGCGCATCGCAAACCTTTTGCAATCCATTCACATTGTAATACTGAAAGCAGGCAATGATTAATAAGATGATATTTGGTTGTTGTGATGGTCACTCACTTCCTTGACAATGCCTACAAAGACAGGCAGGCGCTGCATAAAGGTATTGAACTTTTCTTCGGCCTCCTGATGTGCGGGCGAACGATAGAGACTAAAGGAGGTGGTGTTCGAATCGGAGGTGGGTCGCTGCAGCACAATCTCGTATACTGCGCGCTTATCGCTGCTGTTGTAGGGAGGTGCAAACAAAACCATTGCATCATCCCTCGCCATAACCTGTAAAGTGCCCAATGATTCGCTCTTAATTTCCAGAACTTTATTCGGCGGAGTATCTCCGCCCAGCAGGCGCTGCAGCACTGTAAGTTAAAGAGGCAAAAAGTTATTGAGTAAAACTACAGCAAAGCTTCACTTAAGACGCAACAATTGGTAAACAGGACAGCACAACAGCAACAACAACAACAACAATAATAACGAGCAACGAACATATAACATAAAAGAAGCAAATACCAAAGCCAGAGGCGAGTGCTCCAAAGGCCATCCAAGCCATGGCTTCCGTATATATCAGCTGGTATGTGATGCGTATTTGAACTTTGGAATCTTTCTTGATTATGATGTTATATAGATGAGGGCAAAAATGTCAGTGCGATTTGAGATTTGAGTGGGTAAGCGATGAATCTACAGAAAACAAACGTATTAGCAATGTCAATTGTTAGCTGTGGTATGTGCGCTTATTACGTAGAAGATTTTTCACTAACAGAAAGGAGGAAGGGAGAAGCAGAGAACGAGCGAACGGGACAGGGCAAAGCAATGCAATGTTGCCAACAAATCAATAACAACATCCGATGATCTACACAAATAATGGCAATTAGTTGCATAAATCCATTAGGCCAAGCTATAATGCCCCATTTAATTGTATTGACCTAAGCTTCAATGTAAGCTAGTAAATTAGAGGAGGGCGCGTGACACGAACGACTTGGTAATAATATTATTAGCTGGTAAAACTTAGAAACGATTACAAAAAGAAAAACAATAACAAAAATGAATTGCGCTCATCTCATCTCTAAGAACACTTAACTACCGCAATTATTTTCATTTGCATTTGTGTGTCACATTCGTCCTATTAAAACCGTTATGACACAGGTTTTGTATAGAGTATGTAAATGCGACGGCCGTTGCTGTGCGCCCTCATCATTTTTTGCGCCGATTCAACCGTGACTCAACTAGATAAACTGATAAAATATGCTTTGTGCTCTCAGTGATTTTTATGCATATAATACACATATACAAGGGCAAAAGTTGCTGGCCAACATTAATGCTGTGCCCTTCCGTTTTGCCAGCCTTACACTTTTTATCGTCGCATGTTTTGGTTCTTTCCCTGTTTCAACTTAACGTGTCAGTCAATCAATATGGGACAATGCTTTTCAATTTTCTTTCATTTGATTGGGATTGTGTGATGGTGTTTAGTTGTCAAATGGTATATTCGTTGTCGGACTTCAACTTTGCAAAACGTAGCAAATTGATAATTAAACTAACCATTAAACATCTCGCTGCCGCTTATTCAACACTAAATTATTTTATTTTGCACACTTTTTCAAATTTACTGCTATCCGTCTTTGCTTCTTGATGATTAAAGTAACTATAAGGCGTCCGACAGAAAGAATCACTCTTGATTACAAGTTCGCTCTGCGCTTTGTTCTTTTGAATCGTTCATTCAGTTCACAAAGTTTCATAGCAGGGAGCAAAATACACAATCGATATGTTTTAAATGGACATTAATTTTAAAACCCACAGTTCTTTATTCTAAATAAACCAAAGAACTATGATTTGGCATACGGTATTGCTATTGTGTCGATAATATCTTACCTATCGCACGCACACATATCGTAACCTTTGTTATTAAGCAGCCTATGGCTTCAAAACTGTATGAGTTCAAATCTTTGGCGGTAAACTTAAATTTGCAAACACTTTCAGCAAAATGAAATGATTGATATAAAATTATATATATAATATATTATATATATATATATATATTTGCTTCCAGACGCAATCAATAATCAATAATTATTAAATAAGCATATATTTTTATTATTGATTGGCGAATAGATATGTCGAATAAAATATATAAATATATATATTATCATATATATATATATATATTATATATATATATATATTATCAGCTTAGCTATTCATTGCAATCATCGAAAAATTTGATTAGGAGCCGTTCGTCTTTTTTCCATATCATAGATAGGGCCTACTTAGAGATATTCGCTGACTATAAAAGCCCGAATTGTCGAAAGGTTCAACATCAGTTTCTGAAAATTGTAAACATGAAGGCCTTCATCGTTCTGCTTGCTCTGGCTTTTGCCGCTCCCGCTTTCGGTCGCACCATGGACCGTTGCTCCTTGGCCCGCGAGATGTCCAACTTGGGCGTTCCCCGTGACCAGCTGAACAAGTGGACCTGCATTGCCGAGCACGAGAGCTCCTACCGCACCGGCGTTGTTGGCCCCGAGAACTACAACGGCTCCAACGACTACGGTATCTTCCAGATCAACAACTACTACTGGTGCCAGCCTGCCAACGGTCGCTTCTCCTACAACGAGTGCGCCCTCTCCTGCAACGCCCTGTTGACCGATGACATCACCAACTCCGTCCGTTGCGCCCAGAAGATCCAGCGTCAGCAGGGCTGGACTGCATGGTCCACCTGGAAGTACTGCAATGGTGCTCTGCCCTCCATCAACGATTGCTTCTAAGCTACTCTCCTCTTCTTGACTTTTGAATAAATGATTGCTTAAAAAACTGCTTCTTTCCTTCTCTTTCTCACTTGCTCGACTTGCACTCTCTCCCTGACTTCCTTTCCTCTTGCTATCTCTTTCTCGAATAGTAAGACGACGACTGTAGAAATGCATTGCATCGGTCACCCAAGGATAGAATTCTGCCTGGTTTTATCTACTAAATTATTTTTATTATTTGTAAGAAACATAAATATGATTTTATTTTAATGTAGACATAGAAGATGACTTAAGAGTTAGGGACCCGATTGAAGCTGCCACCGAATCTATGCTAGGAAATACGAAAATCTATATTATCCTATAGCAATGAAAGAAAAGTGAATTAAAAAAAATAAGACTTAAATAGACGAATGCATATCGTAAGCCTAGGAGTGATTGTTTGTTTGTTTGTATTGCACAGGAGCACAGGAGCACAGGAGTATCTGGACGAAGTTGTGGGGGCATCAGTACAAGCCCGAGGGTAGGTCCGTTACCTTGGAGCCCTGCGTGTAGGAGCGCGTGCGTGCAGATATTTGGCCAGACAGCTGACCCGATCCCGGATGGTCGAGCAGCGAGCAACGCATTGTCGGATTGCTGCTGAAATAGATTTGTTGGTTGCTGCGCGACTTCTCACGCACATTAGTTGCCTCATTGTTGTGGGTCTGGCCGTCGGCAAAGGCCGCCTCCAGACGCTCCACATTCTTGGTCACTCGGCGTGCCTGAAGTGCGGCTGTGAGATCGGGCTTTGGATACTTTTGGGGTGTATTCATGCCGGTCATAAAGAAGACACCGTTGAAATGCTGTGCGGGCGGCGTCGGTGCTGGCGCTTTGCTCGATGGCTGTCGCTCGTGGTTCCCTGCCTCCTTGCTGCTGTTCCTCAATGCCAATATAGTTGGATCGTTGTCGTCGTGACGCGCATTCATTATGAAATCCAACAGCTCCCGATTGGTGCTCGCATTGTACGCCGTTGCGGTGGCACTTGGCTCCGCCTCAGGCATATCGGCTGAGGGCGTGTCCCGTGCGTAGGACCTCTCCAACTCTAGTTCTCTATGCGCGCCATCATAGTCCACCTCGTCGAAGAAGGTCTGCATGGCAGCCAGACGTTCGACGGCCGTCGTATCAGCTGGCATTATCATGCCATACTGTGAGTCCTCCGGCTCGGAGCAGTCCGTGCGCGGCACTAAGTGTGCCAATGAACGGGATTTGCGTGGCGGTTGTGGCACAATGTTAACCGGCACAATGTCCTGTTCCTGCTCCTGTTCCTGTTGAAGGTTGCGCTGCTGCTGCTGTTGCTGATGCTGCAGCCTAGTCTTGGCTGCCTGGCCTGACTTTACTGTTATGGTATGGCTGGATATCTGTTTCTCTGCCTCGCTTACTATGTTGTCCAGCTCCTCGATGACATCTTCTATAGTGGCGGCATCCTCGTCGTCATCTTCGTCCTTTCGCGTCGCAGCTTTGCGCAACTGCTTGTGATGCTTGGACTTGGAGGGCAACACTAGTATGGGCACGGGACTCAGTGAGGCGCCGGTTTCGCTGCTGCTGATGCCCTCGTCCTCGTGCTCCGAGCAGCTCTGCTTGCTGCCTGCTGCCGTCTTTGATGTGGGTGGCACCTGGCGTGGCAGTGCGACAGGCTGATGCGCCTCCACGGGCTTGAAGTTCGATTCCTGTGCGCCCTGCAGCCGAAAGATCTCCCGCTGCAGCTCCGCACAACGCTCCTGCAGGCGTCGCTCCATGGACGTGAGCACGGTCTTTTCTTCGTGCAATATCTGGACGCGGCGCTCCAAAATGACCATCTGACTGCGCACACGATCGGCATCGCGTGCCTGCGCCATCATCTTATCCACATCGATGTGCAGCTCATTGAAACGCTTTACCTCGGCTCGCAGCGCATCTAGCCAGGGCGAAGAGCAGGAGATGGTTCTGGCCAGCGTACTGGTCTCTAGGCCCGCCTGGCAGAGCTCCGCTTGGATGTACAAGCGCTGCTGCAGGCTGACGGCGCTCTCGATGAATGTGTTGAGGAATCTATAAGACACAACAGGTCTCTCAATAGCCATTGACCAGAGTTTATCGCAGTTACTCACTTGATGCCAGCACACTGAAGTTCTCCGGACCCGCCGCCACTGTTGAGAATGCCGATGAGCAGGCGGAAACGCACGGGTTCACTGCAGCGTAGTCGCAGCGTTGACATCGCCTCCGAGACGGCGGTGTGGCCAGCGGCGCTGATCTTCTGGCCACCATTGCCCTGACCAAACGGCTGCCGATCGCAAGCAGCGGCGAGCAGCTGCAGAGCCAGGATGCGTCCACGTATGCCTTGCCCCGTGGCCGATGAGGCGAGTGGCATAAGACCCACGGGTGTGTTGCCTAAGCGGGCGATGGCATCCAAAGAGCGGGAACAGCAAATGCTCAGGCATTGTCTGGAAGAGCGAAACAGAGGAGTCAGCCATGCACCCTATTTGCGCTAAATCTCTGCTACTTACAGGCAGGAAAGCTCGTCCAGCAGGGCGCGGCGCTGATAGTTCTGCGGATTGCGCGACATGGCCAGCGAATTGGTGCCAGCTGCCAGGGGAGCAGGCGCATTGCTTGCCTGCGCCATCTGTATGGCACGCAGCACCTCTAGCAAATGGCTAATGCCATCCGAGGGCGTGGCCACAAACTCCTGCACGAAGCTGCAATGAGAAAACAAATGAGAAGGGAGTAAAGCAACTCGAGCCCTCACTTCAATCAGCCGAGTCGATTTCTAAATCCCAACTTATTGGAGACTGCGTAATACTGTATCATCATTTCACATTATCTCTATAGCTACTTGAAGAATACAATTTTTTTATAATTGATTGGCAAACAGAGATTTCCAATCAAGTATATAGATATATATAATATTGTATTTTTACTATCAGCTCAGCTTTTAATTGCAATCATCGAAAAATTTGATTAGGAGCCGTTCGTCTTTTTTCCATATCATAGATAGGGCCTACTTAGAGATATTCGCTGACTATAAAAGCCCGAATTGTCGAAAGGTTCAACATCAGTTTCTGAAAATTGTAAACATGAAGGCCTTCATCGTTCTGCTTGCTCTGGCTTTTGCCGCTCCCGCTTTCGGTCGCACCATGGACCGTTGCTCCTTGGCCCGCGAGATGTCCAACTTGGGCGTTCCCCGTGACCAGCTGAACAAGTGGACCTGCATTGCCGAGCACGAGAGCTCCTACCGCACCGGCGTTGTTGGCCCCGAGAACTACAACGGCTCCAACGACTACGGTATCTTCCAGATCAACAACTACTACTGGTGCCAGCCTGCCAACGGTCGCTTCTCCTACAACGAGTGCGCGCTCTCCTGCAACGCCCTGTTGACCGATGACATCACCAACTCCGTCCGTTGCGCCCAGAAGATCCAGCGCCAGCAGGGCTGGACTGCATGGTCCACCTGGAAGTACTGCAATGGTGCTCTGCCCTCCATCAACGATTGCTTCTAAGCTACTCTCCTCTTACTGACTCTTGAATATAATAAATAATTGCCTATGAAATACTGTTGTATTTTATTTTTCTCTAGCTAAGCTGTTTCCCGCTGATCTTAGCCTTAGGCCAAAAAGCGCAAATGGTATTTGAGCACTTACCTGGGAAATGATACCCTTAGATCGGCTCGCAGCTTGGTCAGCAGATCGGTTATGGAGCCAAACTGACGCAAGGACATCTCACTATCGCTCTCAGGCGGCGCCGGAATGGGACTTCTATGGGTAACAATTATCACATTGATGGACGTTAGATACCCTGGGATGGTGGCAAACACTTACTTGTAGCCGGAGTGTTTGGCTGGCAGTGTGGCAGATTTATAGGCATCATCTTTAACGCCGACTTGCAGTTGACCATTAATGTTCACATCATAAATAGATTGGGCCTTGGGAGTGCCAGACGAGCTACCCTTGGTGAATTTGCGCAAGGAGTGAACATAGTCCTCGGGATTGTAGACGGGCGGACGTTGATTCTCCTTGCTGTAGATGGGAGCCTGCGGCCAACTCTGCTCAGAGCCAGCCATCTTGTAGGAGGCCAACGAACCATTCACGCTGTTGGCTCCAAATTTATTTGTGCCCGAAACACTGGACGTAGCCGGTATTGAGGATTGCGCCTGGCCAGCAGCGGCAGCCGGTGCCGGTGTTGGGGCTGCTGCTGCATTATGTGGCTGCAATTTGGGCGACTTATCGCATACGCTGGGCGCCATCTGTGAATGGTGCGTGGAGCTGTCACTGCAAACGAAATAAAAAAGAAAAAGTCGTTAAAACAAATTTGCACATTTCTCATACAGAACTTGAATTTGCATTCAAATATACATATAAATATATATATATATATATATATATATATATATATATATATATATATATATGTACATATATATATATATATATATATATATATATATATATATATATATATATATATATATATACACACACATATATACATATATTGTATATAAATTAGCAAAGACTGGTCTTGGCCAGGAGTTCGAGCTGGTGCTGGTGCTGGAGCTGGAGCTGGGCGGCACGTAACGCACCGGAAAAACAAGCCATTAAGTTTGTTTAGCATTTTCTTGGCACTGTCAACGACTCATTGAGTGACGAGCATGTGGGCTTCCATCGGCGACTGTCAACAACTGATTAAAGCGTCAGATGGAAACATCGCGTCAGCTCGACTCGCAGATTTCTTGTTACTCAATGCGCTTTTTTTTTGTATTTCTGTATTTTTGTGCGTAAGCGAAAATATTGTCAAAAAATTAACATGTCAATAAACGAAACAGAAATAAAGGCGCGCACTTTCACTACGATATTAGCCAGCAACAGAGAGAAAAGACCATATGCACCGTTAGCTGACAATGCGCTCTAACGGTAACTGCGCGCGTCTGCATATGCAAATGAGATTCAAGTTGAAATTATGACGTGCTTTAATGCAAAGCTATAAAATTTAACATATATAAATATATATATTTATAGTTTGTTTTGCTATCAATTGAACGCATCAGTCACGTTGCTGCATACTTAACCATCTACCTGGTTCTTTTGGACAGGTGTGTCATGGCTCAAGGCAGCGCGCGCAAACCTTGGCATGCGAGGGAGGTGGGTAATTGATATCAATGATTAAGCCAGCAAAAACGTTAACGACGTGTGTTTGGCAATTTGCCATTCTCTCCCCTGCTCCACGGTAAACCAAAGAAAACTGATGAGAGATCAAAACACCAATGAAAAGCCAAAGGCAAGTGGCCAGCAAATTGACCACGAGCGAACGGATGGAAGCTGCATTCAATTTACATAAATCAATTTGAAAAAAAAAGAAAAAGAAAATTGAGATCAGTGGCGTGGCAGTGCGCGCTGATAAAAGCGCCTAATGGAAACGCATTAAACTGCCAGTGTGTACACACCAGATATATACGAACCTTATGCCTCGTACATAATAGAAATTTTGCCAACCAGTTCGTGCTGGCAGATCGCATCGATATTCGTTAAATTGAAATTAAAGTTGATTTAGCCAAACTCTCGCTTTTCCCATAACTCATATCTCTGCTGTGATAGACATTGCATTGGCCTTATCTTATCTGAATAAATAATGTTGGCTCAAAAAATAAATAAACAAATTAAAACTAGAAGCTTCTAATTTTTGTTCTTGATAACAAACACAAAAACACACAAAATTCACAATGAAAGCAAACCAAAGTATGAACAAATAACAAAAAGAAAACAAACCAAATTTAATCCAAAACAAGTAAGAAAGCTCCGGGTCTCGAACCCGGAACTCTACCAACACAACCACTTCATAATTAAAAAAAAAAAATAAAATAAAAATAGAACAATAAAAAATTTTTCATTCCCTTAAATTTTAAGAATTTGGGGGAATTTGGAGCCGCTATCCAAAATCCAACGAAAATCAAAATTGCATAAAATATACATAAAAATAAAAACTAATAAACTAAATAAAAAATTTGGAGGCTCTAGCTCTCAAGACGTTCGAGATATAATTTATTTACTGCATTTCAATAATGTTTTTATTCGATAACAATTATATGCGGATAGTTATCGAATATTTGAAACAAACTTGACCTGCGCGTGCTACACACGGACCTACAAAAAAAATGCAGTCTCTAGCTCTTATAGATGCTGAGATCCAAGCGTTCGCACATACGGACGGACAGACAGACGGACAGGACTCGGCTTGTCGTCCTGATCAAGAATATATATACTTTATGGGGTCTGCCACGCCTCCTTCTGCCTGTTACATACACTTGCACAAAATCATTATACCCTGATTTCCCATTTTCAATGAGATCAGGGTATATAAATAGGTATCAATATAGTACATACGGTTAATCAATTTTGATTAAAGGTATCGAGCATAAGTGAATCATGTCCATTTATAAGTATGATCTAGACGATGTATGCATGTATACGATATACAGTAGGGAGCAAAAGTGTTTCCATAGTTGACACTTTCAACTTTGTGAGTCGATAATTTCCAAACGAATGAAGCAAATCAAAAAAACTTTTTTTTCCAATAATATGTATTTAATTCTTAACAAATTGCCATATATAACAAAAACAAAAGTTAATCAGTAAAATATTCAAACGAAGAAAACTGAAGCAAAACGCATGTGTACAATTTTGCACCTTCAGTGAAAAAAATTAAATATGATTCAAAATCAATATTTTGTCCACAGACCCTTATTGGCTATTACACTTTTTATTCAGTTTGGCATACTCTCGACCAACTTTTCTATGGTTTCCTTTGGAACTCGGTTCCACTTTAGTTCTACACGCTTCCAAAGATCGTCTAGGTTGGATGGCATTGATTGATATTGCCCGAGCCGTCGCTTCACGATTGACCACAGGTTTTCAATCGGATTGAGGTCGGGACTTTGAGCTGGCCACTCCATCAGCATAAAATCTTGGTTTTGTAACCACTCGCGGACAATTTTGGCAGTGTGCTTCGGGTTTGCTTCACATGGTGTTTTTGAAACTTTTCCCCGGACCTGTGCCAATAGTATTGCTTGCCATCTGATTGAAAACGGTTGAACTTGGATTCATCCGACCAGATAACACGTTTCCAATCATCTACAGTCCAGTTCTTGTGTTCCCGGCCGAGTTTCAATCGAGCCTTGACATTCATCTCGGATAGAGCTGGTTTATTTTTTTTCACACTTGTCACATATCCAACCTTAGCTAGTGCTCTTCTAGCCACCCGCCGACTCACGTCTTTTCCAATGTCCATAGATGCCTTCTTCGGTGTTAGGAACTTATCAGTTCCCATTAGTCTGGCGTCAGAGTCCTTTAAGAGTCGTTTGCGGCCTTTAATAGTGTATTTGGATGCACCATTGCGTCTTTTCTGGACTTCGGACACCGCTGAATGAAAAATATTAAGCTGATCTGAAGTACTACGAGTCGAACAGCCACATTCAGTTTGGCTAATAATACTATTTTCGACATCTGACGAACGCTTCTTCATTTTTTCGCGGTACTTTGTAGACTAATTGCTAAAATTAACAAATCTACTTCAAATAATAAGAAACACGTGGATTTCTGGATCCTAAAAGTGTAGAATGCATAAATAAAACATATAAGGGTAAAACTGCATGTCTATTGCCGATAAGAGAATTAAGAAATCAAACCAAAGTAAGAATATCGGAAGGTGCAAAATTGTACACATGCGTTTTGTTTCAGTTTTCTTTGTTTGAATATTTTACTGATTAAGTTTTGTTTTTGTTATATACGGCAATTTGTTAAGAATTAAATACATATTATTGGAAAAAAAAGTTTTTTTGATTTGCTTCATTCGTTTGGAAATTATCGACTCACAAAGTTGAAAGTGTCAACTATGGAAACACTTTTGCTCCCTACTGTATATACATACATATATCCGTCAATTCGAAGAAAAAAGAAATCCCTATCAGCCACATATCTCATCGATTTTATGCCTATAAATTGTCGAGCAATTTTCTATTATTGGCAAATGTGCGATGCACATTGAAAACTACAGATCAATCGCTTCAGCTACAGACGATGAGGTCCTTCATTATAGGCTTCTTGGTGACCCTAGTATGGACAGCTACCCCAACTCAGGGCCGCACCATGGATCGCTGTTCCTTGGCTCGGGAGTTGGCTAGCCAAGGCGTTCCATATGAACAACTTGCTATTTGGACCTGCATTGCAGAGCACGAGAGCTCGTATCGTACTGGCGTGGTGGGTCCCCCCAACTCGGATGGCTCCAATGACTACGGCATCTTCCAGATCAACGATCGCTACTGGTGCCAGCCGCCTAACAACAAGCAGTCGGCTAATGGCTGTGGCGTGAGCTGCACGGCTCTGCTCTCGGATGACATCACTTTGTCTGTGGAATGTGCCAAGAAGGTGCTCCAGCAACAGGGCTGGCCAGCCTGGTCTACCTGGAAGTTCTGCAATGGCAATTTGCCCAGCATCGATCCCTGCTTCAGGTAAGATCATTTAAATCACATTGCTTTGTTGACCAATATTTTAGGGACAGCTTATGTAGTCGGCATACAAAAATGTATTCACTAAAGGCTCAGGGGTTATTTGAGAAACTTCGCACAAATTGTCCCCGCAGCCTTTTCGGACGCATGGCGAAAAGTGAAATTTTATATAATGGCCCACACATAACCGAGTCATTATGACAGTTTTGCCTGGCCAAAAGCAATGCCATGCTCGTATCTATGAGAAATGATTGCAAAATGAATCAAACGATCAGCTACAGCAGCTACATTGGGCATGGCACCGACTCGGACTGCGAGTCGGAGTCGAAGTTGGACTACAGCTGGTAATAGCTGCTGGTAAACAAGTTAATTTAATTTCCAATCGTAAAAGAAATTACGTATGAAAGCATGCCGTTATCGTAACGCTTATCTAGATCGATAGAGAAAGAGAGGGAACAGAATTGCGACTCTGGACAATTGCCTAAAGACTGAATGAAAAAGTTATCGACTTAGATTTAAACTGCATCAAAAGAAGAAAGTATATTGCCCCAGACGAGAGTGACAGACTAGAAGACACCCTAACCTTCGTATTTCACCTAATAGATGACGCTATCCCGTAAACCCCTCATAATTTGTTTAGTTTATACTTTCAATTTCAATCTTAGAGATGTTTCATATCATTGTTGTTGATTTGACTAAAAGAGCTATATGCAATATATATATATATTTATAATATAACGCTATGTCTTTTTTCACACAGCAATTGCCCGACGCGTAGCAGATACTGAGAGGCGATTATCACATCGTATTGAATGAAAGTAATACTTTCTAATAAAATACTGGGAACATTAAAAATTGGTAGTTTTTTATTTAACAAATCGTACTCGTATGTCGTATTTGAGCATATATATATGATACATACGAATCTCTCTCTATACAGTATTAAATCGATTAATGCAAAGGATCTCCATACAAGATTATAAGAATTTAACACTTATTGGCTGCAAGATCGTTGACCTACATATATACGATCAAAATATATACAGCTAATTAATGCAATTCCTCTAATTCATCTAACAACATTTTCTAGTATAGATTTTCTTTCGTGTCTAATATGCCGCGGCCAATGTAGGGGACTCGAGTTCATTAATCCATTTTAGTTAAAGGGGCCAAGCCTCACTCAATCATGCCCATTTACAAGTATGATCAATGCTTTATTTTATTTTATTTATCAATGAAAAACTATAAGCGATATAGAAAGACACATATATGTCTATACATATATATATATATATATATATAACTATATTTAGTATCTGCATTTCAAGTGGTATCGCGCCATATATTCAAGAGGCAAGTGTGACGCAAGTTCGAAATTAAATGAGCTTTAATAAATTTGATTAGAAAATTGTTGGCATTAATCTAATAATTCCATAAAATCATGTGTAAAATGTTTGTCTGCTTTTCGTTGCTATTATTAACAACAAATCTTGCAACATTGTTTGCGAAGGTTCATTGAATTGAATTCCACAGAGAAAGGGAGCTCAGAGCGCATTGGCTCTGATTAGCATAATTGTTGTTTTGTCGACAATGGGCCAAGGGCTTCAGATACGTTAAGGTATATAAATATTTCTTATTTTATTTGTTTTCAGTGGACTATTTGGAAAGGGCGCATTGTGTGAGAAGTTTCAATATGCTCAATATCTCGTCCATGCAACTGCTATTTGTTGGTAGTTTTCTAATGCCTTTCGGGTCACTTTGACTATTTAAATTTTGAATGCAGCCAAGTGAAGTCAAGTGGAGTAGATGAATTGAAAATGATAAAAGTCTAACCTACGATCGGACGTTAAACTTGTAGCGCAAAAAGAGCTGGGAATTTGGCCTACGAGCTGCACGTGAAAGAAAAATCAAGTGCAATTTCAGACTGAAATAACTCGAATGCCGCACAATGAATAAATAACTGCAACAAAACATGCAACCTCACAGATTGCGTGAACAGCAGACCCCAAGACAAGCCAACCCAACCCAACCCAACTCAACTCAACACAAAGTCGAGTGAAGACAATGCCATCTGGCTAAATATTTGGAATTAGTTACGTTATGGAGCTCGCAGCGATAATTGCGACGGGTCTAACATGCGTGCGAGGTCATGATTGAAGCATATGAATATGAATATGAACATGAGTATGAATCTGAGTGCTAGTCTCTGTGAGAGTTTCAGCCCATTCAATGCGCAACTGGGCTAAGGCTTATCAGTAGTTCGCACTGATAGCGCCTGAAAACTTGAAGTTTTCAAGGCGAAAACTTCTTCCGCCTTTCTGCCTGTGATAAGATATTGGAAGGTAAAACTTTGAATGTTTATTATAATGCAGAGACACATAGATCATCTGAAAAGTGCGCGTGCCACTGCAGATTAGATAAATTCGGGTTTATTTGCTGAAAATCATTTAATATGCTCAAGCCATAGGGTGACTGAGCTCAATCAGATAAGCCACCACAAACTAGTTGGAGCTAATAGAGTTGGGAAAGTTGATTCAAATTAGGCTAAAATATATTGAATATCATATCATTCGTATTAAAATATGAGTATGATCTGTAGCTTACTCTACTAGGCATATAAATAATATATATCAAATATATAGTATACGCAGTATATAGTATATGTAGTACCTGTATATGTATCTGGTATAAAATGTATATTTTAAGTTTAATTAAAAGTGTAGGATTGTCGAATATGTTTTATGATATGAGTGATTCCAATTCATTATCTGCAGCTTGATCTATGAGCTTTACAAAATGCTCCTCAGTTTTAGTGATTCCAATTGTTCTTGAATACAAAGCTCAGAGCAATTTCATTGAACTTTAACTTTTGCAAGTCTAGTATAATTAACACAGTTCTTCAGCAAAGGTAGGCAAAAAGTAGGCCTTAGCTGAGAGCTGACTGAACATAACATAAGTTTTGTGATCATTGTCGTATAGACAAGCATTGCACCTGATATCTGAAGTCGGCAAATTCCTGTTGTAGATAAGATATATGAGGCCCATGAAGGAGTTTCTCAGTATTGCGCAGGTCAACGCGTTTCATGTGGGGTAAGTTCAACTTGTTTATGAGTAACTTGGCATTATGTGTCAGTGCTAGCAGTAAACAAGTCTTATCGGCCCTTATTTACATTGAATTTGCTGGCAATAATCGCAAATACTTTACCATCGCCCACATCTTGGCAGGCAATGTTTGATTATTTGCTCAACTGCAACGAATCCACATGAGGCTCGACTATAAATACGGCACCACACACACCCACTAGCCAATAGTTGCTTCAGCTTCCACTGCAGCAGTATCCTAAGAGAAGATGAAGTCCTACGTTGTCGTCCTTCTGGCTGCCCTGGCATGGGCTGCGGCACCCGCTCTCGCTCGCACCATGGATCGTTGCTCCTTGGCTCGGGAAATGGCCAAGCTGGGCGTTCCGCGTGATCAGTTGTCTAAGTGGACCTGCATTGCAGAGCACGAGAGCTCGTATCGTACTGGCGTGGTGGGTCCCCCCAACTCGGATGGCTCCAATGACTACGGTATCTTCCAGATCAACGATCGCTACTGGTGCCAGCCGCCTAACAACAAGAAGTCGGCTAATGGCTGTGGCTTGAGCTGCAAGGCTCTGCTCTCGGATGACATCACCAAGTCAGTGCGATGTGCCCAGAAGGTGCTCCAGCAACAGGGCTGGCCAGCCTGGTCTACCTGGAAGTTCTGCAATGGCAATTTGCCCAGCATCGATCCCTGCTTCAAGTAAGCTCTGAGTTCACGAATAAAGCATGATTGTGTAATATGCCACAAATGAAAGCTTTCTCACTTGCTTTATTGACCAACATTTAAAAGACAGACAGCTGCATGCAGCATTCGATAAATGTACTCATTAAGCGATCAGGGGTTGTTTGAGAAACTTCGCACAAATTGTCCCCGCAGCCTTTTCGGACGCATGGCGAAAAGTGAAATTTTATATAATGGCCCACACATAACCGAGTCATTATGACAGTTTTGCCTGGCCAAAAGCAATGCCATGCTCGTATCTATGAGAAATGATTGCAAAATGAATCAAACGATCAGCTACAGCAGCTACATTGGGCATGGCACCGACTCGGACTGCGAGTCAGAGTCGAAGTTGGACTACAGCTGGTAATAGCTGCTGGTAAACAAGTTAATTTAATTTCCAATCGTAAAAGAAATTACGTATGAAAGCATGCCGTTATCGCAACGTTTATCTAGATCGACAGAGAGGGATAGAGAGAGAGAGAGAGAATGGGACAAGAGTTCGCAAAGAAGGCAACGACTTATCCAACTAAGATTTCATCTGATTCACAAAAAAAAAACCGTAAAAATGCATAAAGCAATTTCAATGCAATTACGTGTTCGGCTTCTCTGCCCCAATGTAGATCCATTCGATTTATTCGCATTGCCATTTCTGTCTCATTGCCATATGCAGTTGGCAGAGCCTTGTCGAAGCTTTTGTTGTGCATTTTTTCGATCCACAAAAGCAGTGAAAATGGTAAACAACTCGACCAGACGGGTGCAGAGGCTGATTGACAACCATATTGTAACAATTTGTATCAAATTCTCAAGGGTCTGCCATTGAGTTGAATGACTTTTTATAAGACAAACACTCCGATGCACGCTCGCCTTAAAGAAGTCGAGTATATTGGCTTTTTAGTGAGAAATTTGATATCTCTCTGCATTGTTGTTAGTCATATATATTTATATATATAAATATGCCCAACGAATGAAGTACCTGAACGGACTGGAGACACGGTGCTGTCAAAGGTGCGTAAAGAGTACTCGTTTGATAGTTAGTGACAATAGAATTGTCTGATCAATATTAAGTCATTAGAGCCTTAGTTCCAATAGTATTTTTGATTGCATGAATTGATTTATAATTTCATTTAGCTGCCATCTATGGACGAGCAGTTCATGCAGTCAGCTAAACTCAACTAAAGTGTTCTTTGGGTAGCTCAATAAGCTGTGTTTTCATATTTTAGCCGGTTTTGGTTTGAATTACCAAATAGAGCCACAAGAACTTCATTCGCTGCTTTGTCTGATCATATTTATTTCAAGATGATATTACATATTTCACACATTACAAACTCTGGCAGAGCTTTTTCGACACTTCATAGAAGCTAGAGTTACGTTAAGATAGAAGTAATTTGGTGGCTCTCCATGTCACTTGGGTGTTATTTCTTGGCAGTTCCTATTAAATAGATATTAAATAAATATCAAAAGAGGAATGCATTTTGGCACACTTCAGTTAGCTGAAACTCACAGGTGATAAATCACCTGTTCTCTTCCGCCAACTTTCGCGCATGCGTAATCCGCTTTTAATCATGCTGCCATAAGAGCGGATTCTCTCTGGCCACACGAAATTTATCACCAGCATAATTTTTTGTTTCGTTTTTTGCCTTCGCACAGCTATAGCTTATAATAGTGGTCGTTGTCATAGTAAAAAGTATAGTTTCTCCCAGTGTTAAGCCGACACCTTGCCAAATTGTCTTTAGCTGTTACACAAAAAGAAAACAAACGAGAATGTGGTAGCGACTGCATAATACCCGCTCAACTTCCAACAACAAATAAATCATTTTTGGTCAATCTCAAGAGGGAATTTGCCTCGACTTCCCAATGGACATTGCACAAAACGAATATACTCTTGTCTTTGCGTGAACAAGTATGCAAAAGAGTCCATTCGAAGTGGCTGTTGGGCAACAATGGCCTCTTTTTAAGTGTCTTTTTGATGCTGGCTGAGAGATATACGCAGTTGAATGTTCTCATGGCAGCAGTTCCATTTCTTTAGCCCATTTGCATTTGCGTTGTAAATTTTACTCACACAGAGAGATACGGAGACGCTGTCTGACAAACGAGATAAAACTATTAACAGAATTTAGCAACAACAATGATAGAGAAATGTGCCCACTTTTCAGCTGTCAAGAGGCATAGAAAGATTTGCTGATTTTCCCAAGAGTTGTCGGCGCATCTCGGCTCGGCATCTTGAGTTGTGTGTGTTTTGGATCCCTATGCAGACTTCTGTCAGCCTTTTGATTGCTGGCTGTCATGCTTGACAGCATTGGTGCTTGACTTTAAATTAAATCCCAGCCAAAAGGTATGCTAGACAGCTAGTCGACTCTTGAATGCTCTCACTCACTATCTCTTTGTATTTGTCTCTGTCCCTCTATCTCTCTTCCAACAATAAGCATGCTCTACACACAAGTACTTTGTTAGACAGACTATAGACTTAGAGCACTCCAATATAGTTCAATCAATGAATATTGTGGAAGAATCATAAATATCTTGCTTCTTTCAAATATATTAAACAACTCCGATGTGTTGGTTCGGAAATTGTCATTTGAATTCATTTGTTTGGCTAAAGATCAATCATATTTGATATACATATTTTCCTATTCCTACAACATATCATTAAACTACAATTAATTGTAATATTCAATTCATATATTCTGTATAAACATCCAACTCGACTCTGATAGGGTATCTCCAGTTTGTGTTCCGGAAAATCGTAAAGTTTTCTAACGCTCATTATGATTTTCACCGCGATTTGTTAACTACAGATTGCGCCTGCCTGCTGTGAGGCCCCTCCGGGTAATATATCAACAGAGCTGTCTCCCAACTAATATAATTAGGGTTTATTGTCGAAATAATAACGCAGCAGCTGGAGGGTTCAAGTGGTTGGTGCCTTGGTTGGTGCTTGACACAGTTGCGTTTTCGTTCCATTCCGCTTTGGGGGTCGGCCAGGTGAAATGCTTATAATTTGTGAGTCCAATTTTTGTGATGTGACAGGTAATTGATGCCAAAAAGTAGCTCAAAGCTTGTCAGCTCTGGCTGGGGCAGTGTTTCAACGTTTCATCGTTTCAGCTCGGTTACCATTGACAATGACAAGTCAAGATCATGTTTACTTAACCAACTGGAAAACACACAAAACAGAGTCTGTCGTCGTAATGTAATCTCTTGACATTGTTTGAGTTTAAGCAGCGCTTAGGCTTACGTGCATTCAGTCGACCATCCAGGGAAACAAATATCATCTCAGATCTCATCTGGAAGTATAGCATATTGAAAGTCTAGTCTAAGCCACCCAATTCCCTTTCTCTTCGTCTGTCATTCGACTAGCTCTGATAAGCAGCGTCTGCAACATTGATTGACTTCACTTCGATTGGCTGTTCGCCATTTTATTTTGATAAGAGTGAATCCCCCGAGCACCTTATCTATCGAACCATCCATTCATTTGCCTTCGAGTTTTGCGTATTAAAATCTGGTTTGTTTTCGTCAAGTGGAAAAGCACTTCAAAGTCTTTCCACTAAGTGGCTAAACTGAAATCTTCAGATAATAATAATATAAGTGAGCTCTCTATCAAAAAGTGTGCAATGTCTGAGATGTCAGATAGCTAAGCTAGTTTGATAATAATTCATAAAGTGAAGACGTACAGCCAAATGAAGCTTCATGAACTTTCTTGCAAATCGATATATATCGATTATCCCCTTAAGTTTTAAGCATCAAAGATGGTTTTGGCTTGTTCAATGTCGGTTAAAGGGGTTACACCCTAGGATTTAGTAAGGTGGATGTTGAATTACCAGCTCAAGCTATTTAGATGCTAAAGTATATGTTAGTATGTTTCGTATAAACATACTGTCTTAAAACAAGAAAGCGCCTTAGATATAAGAATATGAAAGTATGTTTATGTAAGTACATTGTCATATAAATTTCCTGTCTCAAGCCAAGGAAGTTTTCCTTTATCTTAACTTTTATTGGCTTCTTTGGATATCAACATGTTTCTACTTGTTTTCTTGCAACTTATTCTCTGCTTGCCTCTTATGCCTTATGCATCGCTTTCTTATTTTTCTGTGTTTTCCGTGAGTTCTACATCTTTCACACTTCTCCGCACACAGACACACTCTTTCCTGGGGCGCAACCAATTAAATCAGCCACAAACCCTGACGTGCGTACAAATCAAGTTGTCTGCAGATCGGAGAGAGCCCTTTTCCCGATGCCATTGCGTCTACGTCTACCGGGTATCAGTTAGCTGTGTTAGTTGTTCGGCTGTTATCTGTAGACCGCCATAACTTTACGCTACACTGATTTCATATGGCAGCTAACCGCAGCAATTGTTTTTCGAGTAAGTTAAGTACTTAGTTGACCCACACCATGTCGTCTTCCCAAGGGGCGCCGAACTTCGGCCTAAGGGCAATTACTTAGGAACCGACGACCGACAACTGTCGGCTAGGGCGCTAGTTGTGCTAATGTGCACAAATTATACAGAAAGAGAGTCGAGAGGCATGTACTTTGCACTTGGCAGTTGGAAAAGGTCTGCTGACATTTTACCCTACGTTTTCCCCATCTTCTTGGACCTGGTATAATTTTCCAGTCTTTGGTTTCCTGCTTTGTTTTCCAGCCTGTTCGAAGCGGGCTTTTAGTGTCTCTGTTAATGCATTGGCACTTCCTTAGCCCGGTTCTAAGTTGCTCATTTACAGCCGGTCTGAGCGACGGCTACCTGTATAAATTATTGCCCACCGAACAGAGCCCCCTACCCCCTCCGCCCATTCACATTAACAATTCACTGACCGCACCAAGTCAACGGCCTATTACGACTGCCAGCCATGGCGAATGGAAGGGAAAAGAAGTCTAGCCATGGCTTTTACTCTTTCCAGTCGCTTGCCTAAGTCTGTGTGTGTGTCTTGAGACAAATTGATTCTTGCTTTCGTTATTCTGTATTGATCTTTCTTCGATTCTCTGTGACTTTAGAAAGCAAACAAACATGTGGAGAAACAGCCAATTACGAACGACTTCCTACTGTTGATCCTCAAGAATGGCAGACCAAAACTTCACTTTAACATTTTCTAGTTATTATGAAATAGAGAAAGCCGAAGATTATTTACCCTCACTTATAAGATCTATTTCTTCTTCTTAACAACTCTAGAGCTGTAGATATTGAAGTTTCCCGAATACCAAATTTTCAACTCATTTCAATAATCTTCAAGAGAGTTTAATTTTTTCCAGTAATGAACACAATCTTAATCATTTAGAAGCAGTCGTTGATGGAGGGCAGAGAACCATCGCAGAAGTGCCAGGTGGACCAGGCGGACCAGCCCTGCTGGCTGAGGATCTTCTGGGCGCAACGGACGGAGTTGGTGATGTCATCGGTCAACAGGGCGTTGCAGGAGAGGGCGCACTCGTTGTAGGAGAAGCGACCGTTGGCAGGCTGGCACCAGTAGTAGTTGTTGATCTGGAAGATACCGTAGTCGTTGGAGCCGTTGTAGTTCTCGGGGCCAACAACGCCGGTGCGGTAGGAGCTCTCGTGCTCGGCAATGCAAGCCCAACGGGCCAGCTGGTCACGAGGAACGCCCAAGTCGGACATCTCGCGGGCCAAGGAGCAACGGTCCAAGGTGCGACCGAAAGCGGGAGCGGCCAAAGCCAAAGCAACCAAAACAATGAAAGCCTTCATGTTTGCAATTTACAATACAGAAACTGATGGAGAAAAGGCTAAAGGCTATCGCTTTTATAGTTCAAAATAATCTCTGCTAAACTGCTATCTGAAGTGGGCGCTTGTTTCACTTTACCGGCTAATCAATAGACTGCAAGAGACATCTTATCAAGAGACTTCACAAAGTAAACAGACAAACAAATTATAGAATAGATTCGATACTTATTATCTTACTGCTTAGCTGGCAGCAGATGCTAGGAAAAGTAAATATGATCGAACCATTTAACAGCAGCTTTAATTAGCCTGATTTCTGGCTGTTTCTGGCAGTTAAATGTTAACCATTAACCTTGTTCGACACTTCGCTTAACAATTACCATGCTTTAAGTATAGGCCATTGATACTTAAAGCAGGCTTTCAGCGTTGTAAACAACAATTAGAGCTCAAAATAGAAGGTAGCTGCAGTGCCAGCACTGGCAGTTTAGCTATTTAATGCCAAATATAGCTAGTTTTTAGAGAATAAGAGTTAAGGGAAATTCAGTTTTAGATTTACCCATAAACAGCTATAAATATTAATATATGGCTTTTAAATATCTTTCAGATCTTCCCTTTCTTTTCATAAGCTATGAGTTAAAAGTAGTTATCTCCAACAGCGCCTATAGCTTAGCTGGCTTGGCTTTTTTTCAGTCATTTAACCATGCACTTTAGCGACCTTTTTTGCGGCCAACACTGTTGAGGTGTGAAGAGCATGCTCCATGGCCTGAAACTCTTTCTAAAAACCAAAAAGAGAACTCAACAATTGTGTGTACTTATGGTTACATTTCATAACGGTCACAAGTTGAATCGTTAAAGCTACTGACTCGGCACAGACCCCAAGGCTGACACAGTCATGCACAGAGATGGATCAACGTGAACATTAACGCCAACTCAGATGCACATATGGCTTTCTCGCCAAATGGAGGATGAGAGTAGATAGAGCGCGGGGTCTAAAGGCCTAACCGCAACTATGCAAAACCCGTCATTGTTGACGCTACGCGCTGTTATATTAACCCCATTCAAGCGCAGTGCATGGAGCAGTGCGTACACTGAGAGAAAAACTTAAGAAGTAAGACACAATTGCTCATAGGAAAAAGTTACAGAAATATTCAGAATTGATTATGAAATCTGAGCTCATCTCAGGCACTGGCTTTAGTTTCTCTCAGTGTACATGCATAAAAAGTCATGTTGTGAGGCAGAGGCACCCGCTGTATTCCATTCAGGCTTTTTGCATCTGCTAGCGGTATTCCTTATGGTCCCCCCTGGAGGCACTTGTTGATCGGTTGGCGACCACAGATTTCTACACATATTTCCACACGCATTTCTCAGAAAGCTGTTAACCTTACAGACTTTGGGTTAACAGCGAAAATAAATGACAAAAGGCTACTGTAAAAGCCATTTGACTTGGCCAAATGACTGACAAAATTGGCTTCAAGCCATGCCAAGCCAAGTCAAGATCTGTGACCCGCTTAGTTCTCCATGAATTATCGATTTTCTAGCCGGCGCTGACGTGTGAGTTCTTTGTTAAAGTCAACATAATCAACATATTCACTTTTACTTTTTCTATTCAAAGTCTGCTAACTAACTGCTAAGAGCTTGGCTTAGTATACGTATATGGGTCAGCTAACAGTTCTGCAATCGGAATGGAAGAATTTCTTAAAAAAAATCTCATCGCATATGCATGAGCTGGGCCTCTCGGCATCACGAACTGACCAATGACCAATGACCAATGACCAATTATGCATCATTTAAACAAAAAGTCGAGGCTAATTGTCCAATTATAGCAAAGAAAACTACTGTTATGTTAATAGAACAGCTTAAGAACAGTTCCCCAAAATTGGCTCTAAATAGGGCAACTAATAGCTGACTTAATGTGAAGCTTTGTCCAAACAATCTTAGTTCAAATTTCAATAGAAGTAGAATTAGAACTGAAACTTTAACTTAAAAGATTTTTAATTGTGAACTAGTTTACTTCCTACTCCTTTTCAAATACAAACAACTGAATATTTATGTTCTATTGGAGCATCAATAAGTTAGGGTGACCAAAGCCAATTATGAAGAGATTCAGCTAAAAGCTGACAGTGACCTGAGTGAGTAATGAAGGGATTGATATATTAAATACGGTAACGGTTGACTATATCGTATTGTAAATAAATAACTTTCAAGCTGTTGTCTTGCAAAAAAGACTAAAACAACAACTAGAAATTGATTTAAATAGCTTCTTCGAATGAGTTTCTCGAGTTTCAAGTTTTTAAGGCTTATTAAAGTTGAAATGGACACTAATCTAATCCAATGTATGTCGTCCATAAATAAAGACCATAAAATTAGAAACTTTTGAGAAACAAAAAACAGACAAAAAAACAAACAAAAAATTTGCTGCGTGCCCATAAAAAAAAAATAATTTTTTTGTTTCTGCACATTTTCACTCATAGAAAGTAAAGTTGAACGAAGCTCGGCAAATGACAGCGCGGGTCAGACACGGATTATAAGCAGAGCCCAACCTATTCATTATGATATCAGACCGAGACAAGAAAGCAGACAAACTGACTTATCTCTAGCTAATCACTAAGCAGAACCCATCAAGAAAATAATTGAAATAAAAAACTGAAGCTTTTCTATCTATATTAGATCTATCTATATATCTATATATATATATATATATATATATATATATATAATCATCCATCTAACCATCTGTTAGCTCTAAGCAGCATGCAAAACTCAATTAGAAATATCAATTAAATTTCACACTTCATTCAAGAATATCTCTAGACTTTACAAATATGAAATATCTGATTAGATAGCTCTAACCACTTCCTGCTATCAACACAATATTTTGTATATTGGACAGTGGCTCTTGAGTTAGTGATAATATTGGCCTATAAAAGGCCAAGACTTTTAGCTATTCCTCATCAGTTTCTGAAAATTGTAAACATGAAGGCCTTCATCGTTCTGCTTGCTCTGGCTTTTGCCGCTCCCGCTTTCGGTCGCACCATGGACCGTTGCTCCTTGGCCCGCGAGATGTCCAACTTGGGCGTTCCCCGTGACCAGCTGAACAAGTGGACCTGCATTGCCGAGCACGAGAGCTCCTACCGCACCGGCGTTGTTGGCCCCGAGAACTACAACGGCTCCAACGACTACGGTATCTTCCAGATCAACAACTACTACTGGTGCCAGCCTGCCAACGGTCGCTTCTCCTACAACGAGTGCGCCCTCTCCTGCAACGCCCTGTTGACCGATGACATCACCAACTCCGTCCGTTGCGCCCAGAAGATCCAGCGCCAGCAGGGCTGGTCCGCATGGTCCACCTGGAAGTACTGCAATGGTGCTCTGCCCTCCATCAACGATTGCTTCTAAACTAATCCCTGATTCGATTCTTGTTTTTTTACCAAAATAAAATTAAATGTTAAATTAAAATTGTAAATTATTGTGAACTTTCTTCTACTTCTGCTTCTGCTTCTGTCTTCGTTCGACAGAATATTTGTGGGTTTATCATATTGGAAATTTCAATATAATTAAAAATCAATTTATTTGACTCGTGAATCGTTAATTTTTGCTCATTTTTCCGGTCCCCTCGCGCCGTCTTATAGAAAGTAAACTTGAAGCCTTGGTAGGTGTTGGAGCAGAAATGGCGGCAGCTCAACACCAATTTATGGGCCAACCCAAAACATATTAATTATGATCGCCCGAGGCATTAATAAGTCCGAAAACCAGTTGAACAGGTGTTTATATTTGTAGCTTTTGTGGTTTTGTTTGTGGAGATAAGGCGACAACGCTTTTAATTCATAGTAAAATATTAAACAAATAATCCAAAGTTTTTTTTTCTTTTTTGCAGTAGCAGTTCCGCATATTCCGCTGATCAATGGACATATATATAGATATAGAGATATGCATATGTCGAAGGTAACCCCAATACTCCGTTGGCTATGACAATGTCGTATTCATTAGATGAAGCGCGACTAGCGTGAGCTTGATTGACAATCGCTCAGGGCTGGATCACGATCTACGTATAATTATAAGATGATTGCGAATTATAATCTCCATTGGCGCCTCTGGTCAAAGATTGGCTGATTCGTAAATTGTGGAGAAAGTGACTAAAAGAAACAGCAAGTGCAATTTCGGTGCCTGTCGCAATCAACTTTGTTTGCCAATCAATGTCTAGAAGAAAATTGTTCAACTAGAAGTTGTCAATGAATCAACGATGCTCCAAAGAAATTGTATATATGATATGTATAGAATATAAGTATGGGCTATAGAAGCTACGTAAACGAAAGAAAACATCTCTTTAATTAATTTTCTATAGAAGCTATCGCCTTTATTAAACTGTGTATATAGTAGACAAACAAATTATAAAATTTAAGCAAATATATAGCAGTTTAACGAACGAGCTTCTGTACAATGTACAAGTCAAATAGCCTCGAAAGATAAGCCTATTCATGCATTTACCCTACTTTGATAGCTCACGAAGCCCTCAAGCTGTGCACATCTTACCAAATATAACTTAACTAGGTTTACTTAATGCAAATTGTTAGCTGAGTTTGTTGTCTATCTGTGTGTGTGGACAGCTGGCCTTTAAGCTCAATTAACTGGCGATGGCTGCTGTCGCTGATGCTGTTTTGAACACCTTAACCATTGCACCAGTTCCATTTAGCTCAATTAGTTTTGCGGCTAACAAGTTAGGGTCTGACACTGCTGGCAAATACCCTGTAATACTATTCCAACTTTTTCGATTAGGCTCAAATAATGTTAGCTTTCTGAATGAGGAATTACTCTATATAGTCTACTACATATCCATTTAGCTAGTCCAAAAATCACAGCTTCATCTTCATCTACCTTAAGGGGTATATAATGTATGTCTTATATGTGATTAGTTTAAATCCAAAAATGTACTTTCATATTGCTATTGTTTCCCGATATTCAACCCATATCCAATATGCCCATTCCGATAAGGTCTAGAGGGCATGCCAATCCCATTGCTTAAGCTGCATAAAGAGCAACTTAAAGCACATTGCGGTTACTCAATCAACAATTGCCTCATTTGTCAGGTGTCCAACAACTGTCTGAAGCCTATGATTGAGTTACAATTTCCTAACCGACTATGGAAAATACCCTAACTTTTAAAGAATTTACATCTAACCATAAAAGAAAATTTCTTTTTCTTTTGCGTTTTAGCCGAAAGTCATTGTGTTACTGCTAGGTTTGGGCCGTTTGATTGCGTGCGACGCCCAACTGTCCAGTTGGAGCGTGTCCAATGCATAAGCTATTTATTATTAACAATTGTTAAATCAGACCGGAACACTTTTCATCTAATCGTGTACTGCCCATAGTATAGACCTGTATGAGTTGTATGAGTAGTATGAATTGTGCCTGTTGCTGCCCACTGATATTTCTTTCATTGTTTGTCTTACACTTGGCTCCGTCTGTGTGGCAAGTGGCATTGTTAGCGACTATAACTGGGGCTACATAGCAGATCGCTGAGGAATGGCAGGGGGTGACTGAGAGGGGGTCTTGTGTGTGTGACTTGGCTTGAAGCGTGCCGTCGCCATTCAATTTTTCATCAAATGGAATTACACTTTTTGCCGCTTTCGAGTACGGTTAAATGTAATTTGTCTTATATACCCTGTGTAACTGCCGGACGGGGGCTACTTCGGGCTGATATATTTATAGAGTAGAAACAAGCATTTGTCAAAGGCAAACAAAATAGTTCAGTAAAGTATAGTGTATGCTAAAGTAACATGGCTGTTGATGATTATCCTATATATGAAAGGAAGAAGTACTGTCCGATATTCAAAGTGTAGGCTAAGATTAGAGAAAAGGGATTGGGAATGCAAAGGAAAGGTAAATTACAGGGTATATGACGAACATGCTTTGCTTTTCTTTCCTTTTTGGCATTTTAGTTCGACACACACGCAGCAATTTATATGGCAACAATATTTTTATAGCATCGACTGTCAGCCTAACGAGCTGCCGTTGTCTCTCGAGTGGTTCTATCAAACGAAACCAAAATAAAAGAGAAAAAACCGTTGGCTGCTCAATGCCAGGGCTGCCCACACGAAGCGAAGATCGAGAGGATTTGCTGTGAGTGAGCTGTGATGAGAAAGTCGGGCCCTATTAGCATATATGCATAAGATGTAGATTAGGCGGTGGGCGTATCAGCCAGGCAGAACCTCACAGCAGTTGGAGAACAATGCTGTGTCATGGGCAACTAAGCTGTATGCTGAGTTGACCAATGAGTGCAGGGGGCAAGAGGGAAGTTACGGGGTGTTGTTCTCTTACCTCGTTTAGCTTTATTCCGTTCACACTTCTAGGCCAAAAACGAAATCCAATTTGGAGCAAATGCGAGTAAAATGACACGAATCCAAATTGGGCCAATTCACAATGTACTCAAAATGTCTACACATACAGCCACAAACACACGCACGTACACATGCACACATGCAGATACACTTTTTATGTGTTTATTTTGTGATTGGAAAAGTTGGCTTTCGTGCACTTTGCAGCGTCATCGAAGAACAAGAAACATAAATTGAGAAGATTAGCACAAAGCGAACGCGCAAAACTTCTTATGCTACTTAGTTACGGTTGCAATTGTTGTTGTAGCTGTAGATGCTGCAATAGGCCATAAGAACAACAACAACACAGCACAGCACAGGCCAAGCCGGGGCCAGTTGTCAGAGTCGTACTCGTTTTACCGTTAGAATGCAATCAGCGCGCGCTCGAAATGCCGAAGGATAGAGAGAGAGAGTAGCGCGGGGTTGCGAACGTATGGAGACGGCACTTTTCTAACCAATATAAACTTGTTTCTCACGAGAACACACAACTGTCCATAAATACATATACATGTATCTCTGTATGTTTATGAGTAAATATATCTCGCGTAATAGTGTCTGCGACACGTAACAAGGCTGGAGTGAAGGTGGATGCATCCGTTGGCGTTGTCAAATTAACAACAGTCGCAGCCAATCAGAACCTTCGCCTAAACATTTAATTGTACTTGACGAATGCACTTTGTTAGACCTGAAGTCCGGCTAGCAAAGCCATCGTTCGTTTATTTTTAGCTAAGCTAAGCACAGTTATTCGTTATTCGACGCTCGCTCGTTCGTTGCGTCGCACACACACGTCCGTTTCGCTGTGAAGTCACGCACCGACTGAGGCAGCAGAGTAGAAGCCGAGCAACCGTAAACTGAGCTTCGATGCGCGTTGACAGTTACTTCGGCTCTCGGCTGGCTTAACTTTCTCAACTCGTTTCAAGTGCGCGAGAGTCGTTGTATAAGACTCTCTGTACGAGTATAAGAGTGGCTTAAAACATATGAATTTCAGCTTAAATTTTTTTCTCGATTTATTCAAATATCAATTGTGATCAGCTTAGAAGCAGTCGTTGATGGAGGGCAGAGAACCATCGCAGAAGTGCCAGGTGGACCAGGCGGACCAGCCCTGCTGGCTGAGGATCTTCTGGGCGCAACGGACGGAGTTGGTGATGTCATCGGTCAACAGGGCGTTGCAGGAGAGGGCGCACTCGTTGTAGGAGAAGCGACCGTTGGCAGGCTGGCACCAGTAGTAGTTGTTGATCTGGAAGATACCGTAGTCGTTGGAGCCGTTGTAGTTCTCGGGGCCAACAACGCCGGTGCGGTAGGAGCTCTCGTGCTCGGCAATGCAAGCCCAACGGGCCAGCTGGTCACGAGGAACGCCCAAGTCGGACATCTCGCGGGCCAAGGAGCAACGGTCCAAGGTGCGACCGAAAGCGGGAGCGGCCAAAGCCAAAGCAACCAAAACAATGAAAGCCTTCATGATTATACTTCAGTAAACTGATGTCGAAACATCACAACGCTTTCCCTTTTATAGGAGATGTATTATCTCTGGACTTGTTACCTAGAGCAGTTTGCGTATTGGGGAATTGATAATAGGAAAATTGAAGCACACTTTTGAGTTAATCTAACTTCAATCAACTAGACATTTCAAATTTCAAATTTCCTAAGCATACGCGATAATATAACTGCAGTGTCATAAGCACATGCTAGAACTTTGATTTTGATTGAGTGATTCTTACGGTAGACTCTATCAATTTGCAATATTGGACTGGGCACGCGAGGGTGCTCTTGAAAGTATGCAATACATCTTTGATTACCGTAGACTAAGAACGTTATGAATACTTTCATCTGCATTTTGTGTCCAGACAAGGCTCTTAGCTGCAGCACATAATACAGATACGCTTCTAGAAAACTCTAACTATTCTACTTAATATACAAATTGATATTCCAAATCTGAAACTTGAGAGATACGTAGAGCACAACGATTATATAATTTCAAGTGCACTCAATTTGGACTATTTAAATTTTGAGGGGGATTTACACTCTTCTTATCAACGGAAAGGCTTATCGAAAACCAATTGCCCATCGGTTCACTAATTCAGACAGAACCTCACCAAAACGTGCATGTCATTAATAAGAGGTATCTAAGACGCACTTCAGATAACGCTGAATAATTGCGGATAGCTGCAAGACTAAGATAACAATTCGGCTATAAAAGGGGAAGCATCTGAGGAGTTCGACATCAGTTTACTGAAGTATAATCATGAAGGCTTTCATTGTTTTGGTTGCTTTGGCTTTGGCCGCTCCCGCTTTCGGTCGCACCTTGGACCGTTGCTCCTTGGCCCGCGAGATGTCCGACTTGGGCGTTCCTCGTGACCAGCTGGCCCGTTGGGCTTGCATTGCCGAGCACGAGAGCTCCTACCGCACCGGCGTTGTTGGCCCCGAGAACTACAACGGCTCCAACGACTACGGTATCTTCCAGATCAACAACTACTACTGGTGCCAGCCTGCCAACGGTCGCTTCTCCTACAACGAGTGCGCCCTCTCCTGCAACGCCCTGTTGACCGATGACATCACCAACTCCGTCCGTTGCGCCCAGAAGATCCTCAGCCAGCAGGGCTGGTCCGCCTGGTCCACCTGGCACTTCTGCGATGGTGCTCTGCCCTCCATCAACGACTGCTTCTAAACTTGACGACCTTAAACTTGAATAAATGATTATAGAGTGAAATTTAATTGTGTTTGAAGCCAAACTGCTAAGCAGTTCAAATTGGCTGATACAAGCAGTTCAATTATTTATACATCCAGCCTGAAGGTATGCAACACTTCTTAAAAGCTGTTAGGTGACGCAAGCTGCATGCTATGGTACAGGCTGTACAGTCGGTAAATTCGAATATGATTTGTGATTAGCTTACCTGTAGCGCATAGATTTGCTGTTCTCGTAAATGGAGTCTAACGAATATTCATCTGCGTTTGAGCTGCCTGCATTGGTGCGCTTATCCAGTGCATCCTCATAGCAGTAGCTGCAGCTACAGCTCGAGTACTGCGAGCAGTAGGAAGACGCATCAATATCTGTCATGCCAATGGAGCATTCTTCATCTGCTCGACGTGGCCGCTGCTGCGGTTGCACAGCTGAGACTTTCTGTGTTGTCGAGCGACTGTTAAAGTAGAACTGTAGTGAGTGCTAGGTGGATTTTTGGTTATATGACTAATTACCTTGTGACCACGTTCCAGGTGCGATGTATTAGGTAAAGCAGAAAGAGCATGCGCGACGTCTCGCCGCCATGCGAAGCATTGCCAGAGCCTAGACAGCTGCTGGAGCCAAGATGCTCTTCATTGGCCTTCGCCTCATTCTGGACGTAACGTGCTGGCAAAGTCTTCGAGCGAAATTCATCCTGCAGGCAATATTCCCGCTTGTGCTGCTGATAGCGACGTCGCGTATTGAATTGAGAATTGCCCTCACAGCCAATCCCAGCTCCAGCCTCAGTTGGTGATCTATGTGCTCCGCTGCGATTGCCCATTACAAAGTTGTGGCTTCGTTGTCAAGCATTGCCTGATGTGACAGGAACATGGAGTACGATTAATCAACAAATAGAATGATCACTAAATGTTCTAGCTGTGTGTATGTGTGAGTGTGTGTCGACATAGTTCGTAACCAGTTGGCTAAGGTAAAAAAGCGCAAAAGTGAAGTGAACGACCAACTTCTGCGAATGGGCGTTTGGAATTGGGTCAGCAGCGCGTTCTCTCGAGCTCGCTTGAAGACGTCTATTGAGGTCAGCGGCGGAGCACAATGAGCTCGGCCTGCTGCATAGAAGGCAATCCTTGGCAAATGTTCTCAATTGAGAATTGCCACCGCCTGCTGCAGCCTCTTCTCGTAATTATGATCAACGATCTGATGGACCGAGAGGTTGCTTGGACCAGTTTTGGTAATAATCTCTTTGGACATGAACATGGACATGGACATAGACATGGCCAGCGTGATTAGATGCGTCAAGCGTTAAGCGTCACAGCGTACACGCAGCGAAAACCAGCAGCAGGTTCTATCGGCAGTCAGGTCGGGAGACGGCTTAGCTGCCAATTGCTGCGTTGAAAATGCTTTTAATTAGCTTTATTAGCCGTATGACTGTCATGTCCATCATATTTTGCTGAAGAGCGCGGCTTTTCGCGCAGTGTAGCGCGTGTAACAGAGATCTTTGAAGGCAATCTTTCAATCTAATGGGGCCACAGAAATACTAAATGCGTAACCAGCAGCAGCTGATATGTGGCTCGAAAGCGGGTCGAGCATTGGCTTGGGTCAACACCATGCAACATTCATCAACCCAACACCAGGCACAAATTTGTCCAAATTGCTGAGGGCATAGACTGCCTCAAAGCTTATCTGGGCCTGCGGCCAAGTGCTGACAACAGTTCAGGTCTCAACTATCTCTGTGGCGGCACTATCTCAGATGAGAGCTAGGCCTGAAGAGTGTGCGCAAACAGCTCTTATCACTTGTGTATGTTCAGAGTACAGTGGTAACTCAATGGGACGAACGTTTGCAATAGACTTTTGTGACTTACTCTATGGGAGATTTAACTGTCGCTACAGTGAAGCCTGCTTACCGCAGCAGTTCATTAATGAATGGGCCGCCTCGTCGGAGCATTCTCTTCTAACTGTACTCCATGGTGAAATGAACCAATTTGTATACTGCCAAAAATACATCTTTTGACCAATTCTTTATGGCTTTTCACACACAAAAGCCTTTCGAATATGTAAACTAGAATGCAGAAGTCGCGTCGAAGACAAATCTGAAACTGGTTTCCAGTTTTTACTGCCGTGCCAAGGCATACAGAAGGGGAAAGTTATTGGGCGCGTGGAAACTTTTCGTAGGGTAGGTTGAAAGACATCCATATGAACAAAGCATTCGAGTGGGCTTAAAAGCTGCATCAAAAAACAAACAGAATAGAAACCCGAGTAGGAGAGTGAGCAGCATACAAATGGCATGATTTGCCCAGTTTCGTTTTCTTTTAGTGCAATTTTCTGTTTCTAAATAAAAATATAAAACAGCTTTGGATTGGGCTCAAAGCGATCATTAAACGAATATCAAAGAAGCTTAAGTGTTTTCATATTGCTTAGCTACTTTGAGTGCCTCTGAAGCAGCAGCTGCCTGGAAAGCTGATTGCTCGACTGATTGGCATAAGTTAATTGAAGAGCTAATCAAGGCAACGGCAACTTGAAGTGCAAGGCGATAAAAGCTTCTGGAAAGTAGTTTCATGCCATTGCAAAGAAATTAGTTTGCGGAGCTTTTTCAACAGCTTATGAAACGAAAGCTCATGGAAACAGGCTGCTTGGTGAGCTACTGCTCGACGACATTGGATTAAAACTCTACTGAAGGTCAAGCTCTTAGAAAACATTGTCAAGTCAGAGACTAGACTAAAAGCATTATTTAATCTTGTAATCATACTGAAAATAATCAACTTCTACTCTGCCTGTTGGTAGCACAAGGCGAGTGAGTACTGTACCAACTCCCATGCCATTAAACGAAGAGCGAAAGCATGAACTCAAGGCGTGGCTACTGTGCGTTCAGTGTCCAGAAGACATTTAGGTGCTAATTAATATGTTTGCGGCAAGGCTACAAAATGCGGTTTATCTTATCATCGCACGAGTCACCCTGTACGAGCGGGCAATGTTAACTATAGGACAAGTCGCACCAAAGGCGAGTTGTGCGCAGTTGCGGCTACTCAGTCGCGTTTCCACGCAACATCGATCAAGTCGCGACTTTAACGAGCGCCAGCAAATAGAAAACATGAGCCAGAGTCAGCTGAACACGGCCCAGTTGGTCTTCGAGGAGAAGCCGCTGCATGTGCCCACACTCGAGGAACTGCAGCAGGGTAAGCATAAGAGTGAGGGAGAGCAGCAGCAGCAGCAGCAGTAACACGCTGCAGCAGAGTGAAACGCGCAGCAACAGCAAAGTAAATGACCTTCACAAACTGTGCCGAACTTTCCATAGCCGGTTTTTTCTGTTCTGTCGGGGCGTTCTCTTAGCGTGTTCTTATAGAGTATAGCCAGGGGCCTCAACGAATGGGCCACGAAGCGTGTGATGTGTGGCAGAAGCTCATTGAGTATAAACACTAGATCTTGATCTAAAAGTCAGGTAAATGCTGTCTGCTTCAGCCTTCAAGATATATATATATACTATATATATGCTATACTAATTATATATAAAATTATACCCAAGCATCATCTGTTGAATGTTTTCAAATACCTTAATTAATTACACAATCTGAGACTAAATAAACAGATACAAATATCTCTTAGCTTGTCTAGATATACCAAGAGCAGATAATAGAGGTGACTTAGAAAAGATTGATTGGGCTATATAATAGTTAGTAGTAATCCTACTCATATAAGTATGTATTTAACTCAAACTTCAAGGTCAAAGCAGCAGAAATAGTAGAACATATATAGAATTTTGTGTAGTATTCAAAGGGATATTAGGAGGAATATGATTAGATCATATATAGAAGCTATATACCATATATACCATATATATCCATGTGAAGATCTTCTGCTTATATCAAAAGTCTCGAGCATATATCTGCTTAGGCTGAGCAGCTAAGGCAAGGGTATTTCAAGTTCTGCAATGCAAACACTTCTCTCTCTCTCTCTCTCCCTCTCACTCATTCTAAGCACAATAACAAACGTGAATGTCAGCTGGAGAGCTTTTTGTTTAGCTTTTCTGCGTTGTCTTGATTGAGGGCGAGATAAAGCTTTTGCCAGTGTCAACACAACTAACTGTGTCTCTCTCTCTCTCTCACTCTCGTAGTTATACAGGGTGCGCTGTGCAAGAACTTTGTCTGCGCCACGGTTAAGGTGGGCGCCTGCCCCGATTTGAGGGCCAAAGAGTACGGGTTGGTGGAGTCCGGCTTGGGCGGCAAAGCCACGCTGCTGGAGGTGGGCGGTCCGCCGTATCTGCTGCCGCTGGTGCAACGGGAGAAGCTATATAATATCAAGGAGATAACACGGCGCATACAGGGTGCTGGCAAAATATTTGCCATTGGCGCCGGCGCCGGACCCTATCCCATACGCAGCTCCAACTGCGAGGGCATCTACAATCTGTCGGTCAGCGCCGACGATGAGCTGACCAACGGCAGCTACACGGCCACGGTGCGCGGCGAGCAGGAGGAATGCGTGCTGGAGCGCATACCCAGCACGGAGCCGCGCTGCGCCCTGCTGCTGAATCTTTATCTGAGCCGTGGTGAGCCGGGCTCCGTGCTGAAGATCAGCGCCAAGCAGCGCAAGGGCGAGCTCAACTTCATTGAGTGCATACGCAAGGGTCTGGAGGATCATTATGGAGACCAGGTCGTCGGCTTGGGCGGCATATTTGTGATTAAGAAAGGCGCCGTCCACCAGCACGTGATGCGTGACTTCAGCACGACGCCCATTCACACCGACGAGGAGGTCAACCAGTGGCTCAAGTTCTACGATATGCCCGCCCAGCTAAACGCCTTGGGCACTCTGGTCACCAAGGAGCACGATCTCGATCTACGCCTGCAGCACTTCCACTCCTTCTCCTTCAGCAACTGGGGCGGTCACTATCACTACGACACCACGCCCGACATCGTTGAGTACGAGGCGTACCTCAATGTCGCCGAGCGTGTGGTCCGCGTCGACAAGCCACTGGACACTCACAAAGTGGGCAGGGACTAGCCCAGATGCCCCTAAGCTCAAGTCATTGCTACTACGATAAATAAAAGACGTGAAAAACTTTTTTCTTTTTTCGCACGATTCTTGTGAAGACAATCGATAAGTTATCGATAATTGATAATTACAGAATATTTCTAGGGGCAAAGTAAGAAGGTAACTGCATAAGATATATGATATAGATACTATGATAAAGTCTAAACTGACTGATGACATTAAGGGCATTCCTTTTGCCATATGGATCGTAGTTTCAAGCTTGACTTGCTCAAATATTGTTTGGTATTCTTGGGATACTTGCAGATTATAATTGGAGTGACATAGCCTTGCATAGCCATACTTTGCACATTAAATATAATTAAGGGTATTCCCTTAGCTCTGCTAACGTGCAGATGACAAGAGTGAAAATAATTTCTATTTATGCTAAATTTCTAATTTTTTTGCCTAACCATTAACGTTATTTTGGGCCATAGTGTGCTGGGCTCCATTAGTGGGTAGGGGGCTGGCTGGTTGGGATTGGGGCTTTATGTTGGCTGACAAATTGAGAGCTGAACTTTCTACGCATGAGCGGCAAATCAATCAAAAGATGATCCATGGCCGACGAGCTCCACTTCTAGCTGAGCACATGCTCTGGGTTCTGGTTTTATGACTCCGTTGGCCGCGCTAATGAGAATCTGCCAGAGTTATGGCGAGCGAGTGGCTGGCTAAGCAGGCCGTAAACAATGCAGCAGCAAGCATGCACCAAGCATCCTCTCCACTCCACTCCACTCCACACCACTCTAGTTGACTCCACTCCACTCCACTCCATAACACTCCTCATGCATTTCTTTTGTTTCTGTTTTTTTGTGTTATTTCTTTTTTGCATCGCTGGCCATTAATTATTTAATAGCTGCGATGCAAAGAGTCGAGTGCGAATCGTGCGGACCACAAGCTATTAAGTTGTTTGGGCAAATTTCTCATATCTAAACTGGATTTGCGCGCTATCTGCAGCATTACGATCAAAGGCAATTAGTATCGAATGCCAGCGACAGTTGCGATCGCATATATAAGTTGATGTACTTAGATATATGGACACATACATGTTATATATACAATTGATATTGATGATACCTTTTTAAGTGGAATTTGTTTCGACTCTACTTTTTTTTATAGCTTGACTTCGTTAGGGGTATGCTTGATGTGTATATGTTATCGATATGCTTTGTGCTATGACTGCTTGAGCCCAAGTCTCCAATTATGTTTTCTGTTTAGCTTAAGATAGTTGACTTGTCAATTTGATATCTATATAAATATTTATGTCTTTAATTCGGTCTCATTCCCAGTTATGCCCACGAGTTGAGTTGTTCCTTGGCTCGCCTGCATGGATCTCTGCGAGCTTTTCCAGAGAGCAGATAAAGACGGCCAAACAAGTTGACAACAAATGAGAATTGTTCCCAGCATTGGCACGAGTGCATCATGTCTGATTGGGAACTACTTTCAAGCGCACAAAGTAGGCATTCAGAAATAATTAAATAATAATAATAAATAATCGAGACAACACAAAACTCCGCTCTTTTATATGACAACAATATAAGACAACTTCTTTATACATTTTGGCCATTTTTCTAATTTACTGATCAGCATTCATATATAAAAATATTTAAAAATATATTTTTAAATATATAAATGTCTTATTTTATTTTTTAATTCATTACATTTAACCAATATTTTCGCATTCTTAACTGCTTTTTAGAAAAATCTCGCTCTGCATATTGCAGCTAATTTTTGCCTCTAAATAAAGTTGAAGTTTTTGCTTTATAAATGTTACACACACACACATATACAGTCTGTCAAGAAACACTTTACACAGTGGAAAAAATCTCAATTTTTTGACTTTATGTAAAAAAATAAAGAGTTTTTGTTTAATTTAACTAATTTTTTTTAATGGTTACCTGTTTAATAGGTATTTTTAAATCAAATTATAGAAAACAGAAACAAAAACAATAATGGTGAAACTTAAAAAACAACAAAAACTTAGATTACTCATATTTTACACTGTCAAGAAACTCTTTACACATTTTGTTCTCTTCATCTGTTTTGCTCTGATTCTAAGAAATAACGGGGCTTTACCGTTAACTATGCCTTTAGAATCTGTCTATGCATCTCTATTTTTGTGTTTATTTTTCACTTTGTGCGAAATTTGGCTGAGTACACATATAAAAGCAATACAAATTTTGATTAATAATGCCCGGAAAGAGATTAAGCTTCGATGTTGTCCAATTGATCTTCTACAATCGGCAGTTGGGCAAATCAGTTCCAGAATTAGTGGAAATGTTTTCTGTGTCAAGAAAAACCATATACAACGTTCTCAGTCGCGCGGAAATGAGGGAAGACTTGAGGCAAAGGGTGTGGGTGGCCGAAAAAAAAAGATATCTGATCGGGCAAGCCGCCTTATGATGCGAAAGATCAAATCAAATCCCCAAATCTCGACCAGAACTCTTGCCAAGGAGCTCAAAGAAGAGTGTGGTGTGGATGTGTCCCACGAAACGATCCGTCAGGCTATTCTACGGCATGGGTATTCTTCGAAAGTGGCACGTAAGAAACCCTTGCTGTCGTCGACAAATGTGGAAAAGCGCTTCTGTTTTGCTCTTACTATGCTTAGGCACCCAGAGGAGTATTGAAAGGACGTTATATTTTGCGACGAGACCAAAATAATGTTGTATTACAACGAAGGTCCGCCCAAAGTATGGCGAAAGGTCTCTAAAGCTTACGACAAAGCGAATATCATTCCAACAGTCAAATTTGGAAAGCTGTCGGTTATGGTTTGGGCCTGCATTTCCAGCCAAGGAGTCGGTGAATTGGTATTCATTGAAAACACAATGAATGCCGAGCAATATTTTTTAACCAAATTTGGCTTTATTAGTGAAAATCGGCCAACTTTTAAATTTTACCAAGACAACGATCCAAAACATAAGGAGTATAATGTACGTAATTGGTTGCTTTACAACTGCGGAAAGGTCTTGGATACACCACCCCAAAGCCCAGATCTCAACCCAATCGAACATGCGTGGTCTTATTTAAAGCAAAAGGTTGGAAAAAGGAATCCAACCAACCGTGGACAGCTAAAAGCTTTCGTACTGGAAGAGTGGCAGAAGATACCCCTAGAGTATATTCAAAACTTGGTCAACTCAATGAAAAGAAGACTCCAACATGTACAGAATGCTAAGGGGGGCCATACTAAATATTAAGTATTTCAAAATTAGTTATAATTAGTTTTACATTTTAAATTTAGAACAATATATAAGAAGTGTGTAAAGAGTTTCTTGACAGTGTAAAATATGAGTAATCTAAGTTTTTGTTGTTTTTTAAGTTTCACCATTATTGTTTTTGTTTCTGTTTTCTATAATTTGATTTAAAAATACCTATTAAACAGTTAACCATTAAAAAAAATTAGTTAAATTAAACAAAAACTCTTTATTTTTTTACATAAAGTCAAAAAATTGAGATTTTTTCCACTGTGTAAAGTGTTTCTTGACAGACTGTATATATATATATATATATATATATATATATATATATATATATATAATTTAAGAAACTTACCCAAAATTGCATATGTTTCAGTCAGAATATATATCAGATATGGTCAGAGATATAGCAATATAGTTGTAGTAGATATTTTCTTTCAGCTTTCAGCTCGCTTTTGATTTTATTTATGTTTTAGTTGAACAACTTAACGGTTAGATTTCTAATATTTGCATTAAGATATTCGATTATTAAAATTTATTTGTGGGCCAACAACGACAACAATAGCGAGAACGACAACGGCATCCACAGACACAGCCACATCCACATCTTCATCGACAGCAATAAGCCGGCTCCAAAGCCCCACAACAATGGGTTGAAAACTACGTTTATCGAACTGGGCTTGAACCAATTTAATCTGAGATTTGGGTTTCTGCTCTCTGCCTCTTCCTCTGCTCACAAAAGTTATTAATCTGAGACGATGAAGAAATGCAAATGCGATTTCGCTGCCGCACCGAAAAGAAAATTTTGTTGTTGTTGCTGTTGACTTAGTTGTTGTTGCTTCTGTTTTTCTAGACGCTTGCACACTTATTCACAATAGTTAAACACACACAATTAGCACTTTTTATTAGCTCAACTCGGCTCTGATTGACTGCCTGCCCGTGGGACGCGCCCAGCTTGCAACTTGTTGTTGCTGTCGTGCTTTATGTTGCTGCTGTTCTTGTTGTTGCTTTAGTTGAGGTCGCGTTCACGTCTGTTCGACCGAAACTCACATTGCAGACTGAATGAAGTTGGCCAACTCGATAAACTGAATGAGTAGCTGCTGCTGTTGCTGCCGCTGCTGCTGCCACTTGTTTTTGCTATACTCTGTTCGCAGAGCAAAGTAGGGCATATGCGTGAGCCTAGTCTTCTCTGGCTGTTTGCTGGCGAGAATTTGTTAAAAGTATCTCAAGAATTCTAATTAAGCCAATTATCTAGTTAAGCCAAGTTATCTATAGATAACTTGTTCATAATATAGATTAAATATATCAACATTTGCCCAAGCTCTTTTGATATGTTTGCTATCTATAGTTGGACTTCCCTTAAGATTAAACTTAAAAAAAAACTCAACACTTTTTCTGTATTTACAGTTTGACAGTCTCCTGTACTTGGCGCACAGTTACAGAGTCACAAGCCCAAAGCTCAAATATCGTGGCAATTTATTTAGCATGAATGGACCCTTTCCAGGAAAGCAGTGCACAGTGCATAGTGATGAATGCCCTACCAGTTTCTTGAGAATTCAAATTTACAGTGTATTCTACAGGCAGTCAATGCGACTCCAGCTTACTCAGTTATTGTTCAGGTGCAAAAAAACAGAGTATAGTGTCTTAGGTTTAGTAAGTTTCTCTCAATTGCAAATAAAATCCTCTTGCTCTTTACAGAGTATTCTGCAGTCAAGGCGTTAAATTCTTCAGCTCTTCTTACACAGTTCTTGTCTAAGTTTCTTAGGTATGCAAATAGACTCTCTTTACTCTAAAGCAGAGTATTGTGCAGTCAAGTGGAACAGTTGCGTTGTCTGCTGCTGCTGCTTCTGCTGCTTGCTTTGCTTTGTTGCTGGTTTAGTTGTGGGCAGGTTGTTGCTGCCGCTGCTGCTGCTACTGCTGCTGGTTGTCTGTTGTTGCTGTCGCCTGTTGTTGCTTTTGATTGAAATTGTCGCTTAATCTCAATTTGGACACATTTGCTGAGAGCTAGATGAATTTTACCATGACTAAACGGCGTCGAGTGCCTCAAACAATGCGGGCCAGCTGCAAAAATTTTAAGTTTCCAATTCCTCAACCAGTTCCCAATCTATTAACTTATGCAGTCAATGCCAATGTCAGCCAATAACAACAACAACAAATACAACCACAACAGCTAGTAGAGTCCTGCCCGCCAATGGCAACATAAACTAGATCCCACCTAAAATCGAAACACTAAACCATGTAGGAGAAACGCGTTGTCGACAACGAGACAGGGACAGGCTCTCTGCCCATATTTTAATTGAAATTGCATAATGAGACGGGTCTTTATAGATGCCGTACGGGTGCCTCTCGTATCGGAATACTCGTTTTAGCGTGGAAAACATCGTGTAAGTCAAATTACTTTTAAATTAATTCAAATTGCCTTCAGCAAGAAGTTTTGTCCAGCCTGCAGGTACTCTAATTATTCCCTGCTCTTGCAATGCACAAAGAGTATATTGGCTTCTTCTTAAGGAATGGACAAATGGCAATTGGAAGTCGAGTCACAAGTTATTATTAGGTAAGATAATAGTACAACCTTTTGCCATATTGTATGAATCGAAAAAAGAGATAGATTTCGTAGATCGAACGTTATTTGATCCAGTTTTTGTCATTCGAAGTTCACATACGTCTATTCCTATGAATTCGAAAAGGTATACTTTTAGAAGATCCGACTTCAGTTCGACAACGTTGCTGCAACCTGATGATGTGTTATGCCAATCGAAAGCAGAGAAACTGACAAGTTACACAATAGATCCAGCTGCATTTGAATGAATTACAATCCTCTTTAGCTACGAAATTATAGGATTGCATCAATTGAACAGGATTAAGATATTGATTTTGCTATATACATACATAGATCATCTGTATTAGGTATTGCCGCTAAAGCTGGACTAAGACAGCGTTTCATTTGCTCAAAACGTTTTTAATTTTACATTTGTTCATGATTAAAATAGTAACACGAGCTAGTTGCTGGCTAATTAATTAGTAATTGAAAGTCTCATCGCAGATGTGATTCTTTGGAAAGGCATTGGATGCCAATAAGGAAAGAGATGGGTAAGATAAGCTGTTACTTGTTGCGCGACGATCATAAAAATAATTTAAGCAACCCATTTAACATATAGATTTTATGCTGAATAATCGCAACGGAGAAAGAAATGCATTTATGTCTTGTCAGGCAGACGCGACTCTCTCGGTAGATGGTAGTTCCGGCTATTCCCGTTGTGGTCGTAACCGTATTTCGCATCTATGTTTCATCTATTGGTAGCGGGACAATTTGGGCAGTGGGGCAAAGGCGGATGTTGCAATAATTCGTGAATCGGTTATTTGCGAGCTAAAAACAGAGAGGAGAGTCAAGGGAGACATATAAGCATTAATTTTATTATGTTCTACATACCGCCAGAAGAGCGAGCTGCCGCGCTTCAGCTCTCTGCGACCCTGCAAATCATTCCAACAGTCCACCCAGTTTCTATAGCTTGGCATTATTGGCGGTTGGCCGGCCATAAGGCGGGATCCGCTGATTGCGGAGCATGTGGACACCACTTGCAGTGGGTAGAGCAGACTAGAGTACACGAACTGAATGAAGCCCGCATTGTACTGCCTGGCCATCTTGTCCTTGATGAAGTATTTGTTCACAACGAAAACAGTGGAGCTGGATAGCACTAGACAGGCTACATCGCACAGCAGCTTGGGGATCAGGCCAGAAAAGAAGCCCAATAATCCTTCGGTCTTCCAGATTTCGGCAATCGAGCCCAATATAGAGTTATAGAGACTCTCGCGACCTACGAACTGTGCCATCATACGCAACGAAATCACATGGAAAGGATGTGCTACAACAATCCCGCTGACCGTCAATACAATGTCGCGTTTCAGATTGTACTTGAATTGCACATAGCTGGCAGGCAAGAAAAAGTAGATAATTCGACGAAATGTTAAAGGGGAAATTATACTCACTTCTCCTCTTCAGTCAGCTCCGACTCGTCCTTGTCCTGCTGATGAGCAAGTCCCAGCTTCTCTGCTACACGCTCACTCACAACCATGCTCAAGACCGACCCAGCTAATTTTGGGGCCAGTCCACGATAGCAGCCGTAAAAGCCATCCACCGTCCTGATATGACCAGCTGTATGTTTTTGTGATATAAGCAAAAGATCGAAGTGCGATTTTAAATGCCGGCCGGTAGTAAGTGTTATGCGGTTGACTTACCGTACTGAAATATGTTTGGCAAGGCCATAATGGGTCGGCCAATCATTGATTTGCCCGGTTTCGCGGCTATGGGCTCATATCCAATCTGAATGAGCGTCTTTGAGTATTCAAATGGATGGAGTGCAGCGCTAACACCAAGACGCAAGCCGAACCGTACCCAGCTATTGACCTCAGTCTCTTCATTTCGGGTGTAGTCAGCGAAGTTAGCCATTGTCGACCTGATCCTGATGGAATATTGACAATAATTAGTCTGTGCGAGTATGAAAATGTTAACCGGTCGGCCGAATTGTTTGCACGTCTGCCTTTTTTTCGCTCTAATTCAGGTTACAAAACTGACAAGGCGTAAATATCGATATGATGATTACGAGTACTACGATGTATGTCAATTTTCTACAATCGACTAGTCGATTTTGATTTTGAAAATATTTCAACCTGTGTCTATCACACTATCACACACTATGATAGCAGCTGAATCAGCCATGAAACGATTAATCGATAGCAAAGCATATGTTTTCCGCCTTTTCGATTGTTACAATGCATAGGTATTTACTCAACATTTCGTACATTGGCACGAGATTTCGGTAAGAACTTTGTAAAGATGAAACAAAATGTATATAATACTCAAATAAACATACAGTGGTATTCAAAAGACTATAAACAAGTTGGAGGAATCGCGCCTGGACACAAATTCAGTTCAAGGTTGCTTGGAATTGGCATTGCGCGTTTTTCGTCCCATAAACGAAATCCAAACCGTTCTCTCCAGTCGGTAGGCATATAAATTGAATTATATTCCATAGGGATTTGTAAAAAATCTATTTTCAGCACAGATGCTGGCGTACATGCCCTGCACTCGACTGTCCACGTCGATTTGGAACGCAATGATGGCAAATGTTACGATACAACTATATTGACGGGCGTGCTCAATCGCACCCTGGACAAACAGGGCCTGCCCATACGGGTGTTGAGCACTCAGCGGGTGGCAGACACCTTCCATTGTCGCTATCACGCTATTGGACGCACCTATTTGTATCGAATAGCGGTATCCAAGCAAAAAACAACTCTGCTTCCAGATGCGAAGAGCAGCAGCTTAAGGAACAAAGCCTACGAAGCGTTTTTGCCCGTTGAGGAGTGGGACAGATGTTACTTTCTGCAGTAAGTCATTGCTTATTCAAGTGAAGTCTCGTTGAGCTCCCACTCTTTCCAGAAATAACAATTTTGATATTGAACGTGTAATTGCGGCTTCTCGCTTGTTCATTGGAGTCCATGACTATCGCACCTTTATGAGCGTCAGTCGACAGAAGAGTCCCAGTCGAGATCATCCCATGTTCACAGTGCGCAAAATTGATGAAATCAATATACGTCCTGGCCGAAGCCTTGCACTGGGCCAAAACGCAACGTTGGCAACAGAAAACTACGACTATTGGGACATAGAGATCAAGGCCAAGTCATTTCTATACAAACAAGTGCGACGCATTGTGGGCACGTTGTTGGCGTTGGCAGAGAGTCGCATCGACGAACGCTGCATTTACCAAATGCTAACAATTCCATGCAAGCACAGCTGGGATCATCGCATACAAATTGCACCTGCGTGTGGTCTTTACCTGTGCCGTGTTCACTACAGAGATACGGCCTTCGAGCTTCCAGAGGAAACTAGTGCTTAAGATGATTCTACTCTATGAGCTGCAAAAGCGTTTGGCCAACCTAAGGCCCACTACCACGATTGTAACTACAGCCACCGGCACCCGTTATATTGAACGGCGCAGATCCTCCACCGGCGAAAATCTTCCGGAACAGCTGGAAGCCCGCCAATATGGCTTCATCGTCGATTCAAAGCCTGATGCAGTTCCTGCGTGCATCTTAAGTGAATTCCTCTACTTAGGCTCTCAGGACGCCGTCAGCTCAGAGAACGTTTTGAAGTATAAGTTAACGCACATCCTAAGCGTAGGTATTGAAACTCCCAATGTCGAGTTACCGCCTAGTGTTAAGTGCAAGTATTTGCCCTGCCTCGATGTGCCCGAGACAAATATCCTGCAATACGTGTTACCCGTCGCCATTGAGTTTATAGAAGAGGCGCAGGCAGCGAAGGGTTGTGTCCTTGTCCATTGCAATGCAGGTGTATCACGCTCTGCATCAGTGGTCATTGGTTATCTTATGAAGCAGCGTGACATGCATTTTGAGGATGCCTACAATCTGGTCAAATCGTGGCGTCCTTGTATACAGCCAAACGCCGGATTTATACAGCAGCTGAAGAAATTTCATAAAGCATAAATATCAACTAACAATAGCCAGTATAAAAATCTTTGTGTTATTAATAAAGTGTTTATTTGCGGTTTAAACCTATAATGGATTAGGAGCTAATTGGACGACTCCCTTAAGATACAGTTGAGATGCACTTAATTTGAATTTGACTTTAAACTCGCGTAAACTCAAATTGGCAAAAAAAGTTATCGAGCACTTATCGACTAAATATTTATTTTATTGCAGCCCTGTCTCAGCTGGACAACAGCGGCTATAAAAACAAAAAGAATGGGTAAATTAAAAGCTGCACTTGTATTGTTAGCAATTTTTAGCCACCAAGCCAACGCCGACTGCGGCTGCAACAAGTTGGAGAGAGATGCTACTGTTGCCGAAACAGTTGTCGAAGAGCCGGCTCAACAGGTGTGCCAGCAACAGGCGCGCAATAAAAACAAACACTATCGAGATTACTACCCCGAGGAAACTGAGGAGGAAATGGAGGGAATGTCTTTGATACCAGGTGGAAGTCACCATGTAGGCACAAATGAGCCCCATTTTAAAGCTGATCAGGAATCACCAGAGCGTCTGGTTAAGCTAAACGATTTCTTTTTGGACAAATACGAAGTGTCTAATGCAAATTTTGCTGAATTCGTCGAAGCCACAAACTATACAACCGAAGCAGAACGATTTGGCGATAGCTTTATATTCAAGACATTGCTAAGGCCAGAGCAGCAAGCAGAGCTGGAAGATTACCGTGTAGCCAATGCGGTCTGGTGGTACAAGGTCAGCGGAGTTAACTGGCGTCATCCCAATGGCATAGACAGCAATTTAGATGGTAGGGTTTTCATGGGAAGGAAACACTATTTGATTGATTTGCTTTCTAGGTCTGGAACAACATCCGGTTGTGCATGTTAGCTGGCGCGATGCAGTTGCTTATTGCGATTGGGCAGGCAAGCGCTTGCCCAGCGAAGCGGAGTGGGAGGTTGCCTGTCGTGGCGGCAAGCAGCGGAAGCTGTTTCCCTGGGGCAACAAACTAATGCCCAAGGACAAGCACTGGCTGAACATATGGCAAGGCGAATTTCCTGATGGCAATACCCAGGAGGATGGATATCAATTCACTTGTCCTGTTGATCGATTCCGTCAAAACAATTACGATCTCTATAACATTGTGGGCAATGTCTGGGAATGGACCTCGGATTTGTGGCAGGCCGGTGACACCGGTCAAAGTCCCAATCGGGTGAAGAAGGGCGGCTCATACCTGTGTCATAAGTCCTATTGCTACCGCTACCGATGCGCTGCACGCTCCCAAAACACCGAGGATAGTTCGGCTGGAAATTTGGGATTTCGTTGCGCCAAGAACGCGTAAGGCGCGAATCTCAATTATAAACACATTCCTCAATAACTCCTATAAGTAACTTGACAAGTCTTGCGAAAAATATAATATATTTTATTCGGTTAAAATAGTAACTTAATTCACAAGAATATATTGTCGCTCTTTAAGCTGGTCCATCCATTGATTGATGATATATATGGCATATTTCTTAAATATTAGTCAATGACAATGAAATTAATTATAAGTATATGATTGTATAATGCACATTTGGCAGCAGTTGCTCCAAGTATTCTGTATATGTACAAATTCGGGAAGTTCAATATTTATTATCCACTGCTTTAATGGAACGTTGGATTGTTGTCCGCCGAATTATTCATAAACTTATCATAGGAAGGCGTTTGTCTACGCTTCTTGCGACTAATAATCATTCGGGAGCGTCGTCTCTTCTCTAAAACGGCCTCGTTCTTGCGTGGCGGTGGAATTGGCTGATATGGCAAAGGGACGTTATTTCGCCGGCTATAAAGATAAACAAAGTCCATTCAATATATATGCGTAATGTACGTAAATAACTACGAGTTTATGCCTACCTTATTCGGCAAATTTCGCAACTGCCGGTGTCAGGATTGCTGTGCTTCTCCCAAAAGACATCGCGTACTAGGGTGCCGCACCAGGCCTTGGAATGCAGATGTATGAAGAACTTTCTGGTACTGTACTTGGAATCTTGTGCGCACGTCTGGGCATGTCGTAGCCAACCATTTTTCTTAATGCGTACCATGCCGCAGCGATAGCAATGTGACCAATGTTGTATATCTGATATGGTTACCCACTGTGGCTTAATTTTTGGCTTGATATCCACATCGAATGACTCTTCCATTTCCTGCTGCACGGGTTCATCGTCATCAATAAGACTAATAGTCACATTATCCGAATAACTGTTGTTGCTCTCTTCCATGTGCTCATACGATTCTTGCTGCAAATCATTAGGCCTTGGTTTCGATTGCGAGGGCGCTTCACTTGTTGTTTGAGCGTCCTCAACAATGGTCATGGCACGCAGCGGCAACAATGGCGTACTATTTGGAAACGGTGGCCAGGGCTCCGTGTACACAAACACATGCAGCGAGCCGCCAATGCAGGGACCATGCTCCTCTGTTGGCTGCAGTTCACGCCACATATTGCAATGTATGCATTTCATAACCGGCGGTTGTGCACAACAAAAACAGTGATAATCACGAGAACCGGAGCCGGCCAAGCAAATTGTTGAAGTCGGGCTTTGAGTATCGGGCAGTCCACATTTGCAACAGATGCACTGCATTATGATCCAGCACCAAAGAGAATAATAGCGATATATAGCAGCAATAAATGGTTAAAATAAGCGCGTTCCAGTTGTCAGAGCTTATTGCGCACTCAATGAATGACAAAAGAGAAAGAAGAAGCCGTTTTGGTTTGTGATTTGTATTTGTTAGTCAAGCTTAAATTGTGACTTTGTAGTGATGTAGCTTCCAAATTATATATTATTTATCTTTATCTGAATTTCCCAGCAGTATCTTAGTCAGCAATGAAATATCGGTGAAGTACACACAGTTTGAACTATCGATATTTGCACTTATATGGCACAGTGAAAGAAGCACCAATTGCTTGGCGCAAAATAGAATATTTCAAAATTGAAATAATATTTAAATTTCTTTTAGTTCATTTATAATATATTATATTTTTACAGTTTTATTAGTGCTTGGTTTCCATTTATTTGGATTCATTCCTCTTTGCAAAATGTCAACAAATTAGTTGAAGCATACGCGCCTTTATTATCGACATTTGTGCATTCTTACTATCGATTGTTATCAATACCAATCGCACGGCTCGTTTCCGTCAAGTTTAAGTTTGAATGAGGCAGCAAAGTGGTTTCTCAATTAATAAAGACGAGTGAGCTAATATATAGTATACTTTTATTATTATTACTTTATAGTCTTTATATTAAATACAATAGTTGGTATGGCTAATGCGTAATTGTTCTTGTATATTGCTGACTATTGCCTTGCACAAACGATTATGTTTATTGCAAATCTTACAGATTTTGACTATGTATATATATATATATGTACGTATTTATGCATGTATGCCATTTATCATTGATTATAGTTACTTAATTGCGTTAAAGCCATTCCTACGATATACGTACACAAAATTTATCTGTTGAAATGCTTCACTGATACAACACTTGAAATAGAAATGTACAAAAAACACAAAATCTACAGTTAGAATCGATATTTACAGAGACTTAAACTAAAAACAAAACCTATATGCTGTCCTATAATAACTAACAATAAATATAACTTAAGTCGTAATCGTAATCGTAATCGTAGTTTAATATGTATTGATCGAATTATATATACATATGTATGCATGCAGATGTATATATATATATACATCTATAATATATATATTTGTATGTATGGGGAGATCGTGGCAACGATCTATGGGTAGCTCTGTGCATTTTCTGAAAATATCACAATGCAAATCATATATCGAGTATCGATGCGTGCTGGGATATGCCAATTCAGATAAGCCGTAAGGAACATTTGCCAGCTGGCAGCCTGGAAGACTTTGTAAGCCTAGTCGCCTAGTCGCCTGGCTCGCCTCTTTAGGATCCATCGCTCGCCGACAGTTTGACGGCCTGCAGCATGACGGTTTTCAGTTCACGTGCCAAATTATTGATGTGCACCACCGAATCGACCATTTCCTGAACCGCACTGCCACTCGGGAAATGCGCCGCGGCCTTCTTCGACTTCAGCACGCAGGTCTTCAATGCGTCCGACAAAGCATTGGTGCAGTGGAGAATTTTCTCTCTCAACGCCTCCTTGGAGATGTTACGGTGCACATTGTCTCCAATGGTCACCAGATTGTGGGCGCTGACCACCACAAATTTGCCATAGGCGATGAAATACTTCGGCGGTTGATTCTTCTCGACGGTCTCCAAAAAGGAGTCGATGGCACGTAGAAGGTTGCCCATGTGCGTGGAAATTTGTTGAGCATAATAGCGCACCACCTTCTTATCCTTGTCCGTCAGCTCGGGTGACCTATTGGGCTGGGGCACACTAGCTGTGGGCGTGGTCGGCACCGTTGGCGTGTTGCCCATGGCCGTAGACTCGGCTATCTTTAGAGCGCAATCGAACTGAGTTTTCATGCCAGCGGGTATGACATCTCTCAGTGCTTGATTCTTCTTGGCCGCCGCATCCTTGGACTCGAAGGCCACATAGTCATAATCCTCGAGCCAAGCGGCACTGCCACGGCCGCCGGCAATGCTGCTCTCCCCACCATTCTGACTGTGGAGCTGCTGATCCGCGGGCAACTGTCGCTTGAACAGCAGCGAGGCATTGCCCTGGATGAAGCTGGTGGTGGAGCGCACATCCTCGGTGAGCGTCTGGGCGCAGGCAATCAACTGATCCAGACTATCTGGCGGCCGGCAGCCATGCTTATCATCGCTACACGCCAGCTGCTCCACTGACCAGCCACCCTGTTCGTCCAGCGCGTCCGAGGAGTCCTGTATCAACTTGTTGGCATCGCGTAGCGCACGCACCAAGGGTCTCAGCTTCAAAGCCAAATTGCGATCCTCAGAACTCTGGGCATTACCCAATGCGCCCTCACAAAACTCGGCCAAATCGTGCAGAGCTGTGCGCAGACGCAGTGCAGCCAGCTTCAGTTCCATAGCGTGCTTCTCCAGCTGGGCGGGCGTGCGCCAATGCGGCACCACAAAGCCGAGCAGACGTGAGATGGCCATCGTTGTCTGCGATTGCAGTTTGGCCAGCGTTTCCAGCGCTGAGTTCAGCTCCAGAGGCAACTCTTTCACTGTGCTCACATGGCTGCCATTGCTGGCATTGCTGGCATTGCTGGCATTGTTGGCATTGCTCGCCTGCTCCTGCAGCGGCGGCAAAGAGTTGGCTTGGTTGGCGGAAGCGAGCGGGCGTTGATGTGGCCGCACGGGCAGAGGATGACGACGCGGTATATCGTAGTCGGGCATATTTGCCAGCGAGCTGCGATTCGAGCTGGAGAAGCTCAATGACAAGCTGTCGCTGGTAAGCAAAGAGGAAGCCGAACTGCTGGGCGTTAATGTATTTTGCAGCTGCTGTTGCTGCTGCTGTAGCTGTAATGGGAGCAGAGGGCGTGGCACATCGTAGGACTCCTCCTCGACACTCTTCAACGAATCGAAGCGTGCGCCCAGAGCTGAGCCCGTCGTAGGCGTGCGCACGCCCACTCCCCGACCGCCATCGTAATTGAATTGCACAGGCGTCGCTGGCTTGGGTATATCATAGGTCTCGAATTCACTTCCATTGCCAATCGAGCCGTTGCCCATCATCGTGCCCAGATTCTGGTAGATGCTCTGATTGCTGTATATCTGCTGTGGACTCGGATTCGGATTCGGTGAACGCGACGCTCCCAAACACACTGTACCAGGCGAATAGTTGTAGATGTACTCATCCCCGTGCCGCTGTGGCGTTATGACCTGGACAAAGGCGCAGAGAAGAGCATGGATTAGAGTGGATTTAAATAGAGTTTCAACTGGGATTGGCTTATGATTTGGCTTAGGCTTGGTACCCATATAAAAGAGGGGCGTTTGATTCATTCCAATTCCAATTCTTAATATTTATATTTCATTTCCTTATAAATATATATAAACTCTTTATAGGGGCTTAAAATAATTTCTAAAATACAATTTAATCACTTTTGCGGTTTTTTATCTTGAAAAAAAAAAACACAATATTTATATTTTTATATAGAAACCTCACAGCCTCTTAAAGTTTATATACAAATTCAATAAAATTTTAGCAAAATAAAGGTGTACCTATGATTGTGGCCATGACTGTGCCTGAGTCAAACATGCCCCAGACGACTGCCTTGCCCACACGCGCCCCATCCACGCCCATTACTACGACTACGAGTACGACTGACTTATCGATTTTCACAATATTATTGTAAACTGCTTTTCAGTGCCCTTTTATGAATGAAAAGTTCGTATTAGTTTACTTGAGATGGCACACCTGTGCTGTCCTGACCTGTCCTGTCCTGCACTGCTGCTGCTGCTGGAAGTCCAAAGACAATTATCACATTTTGTTAACAATTAATGCCAATTAATAGACAATAAGCGGAAAACTAAGAAAAACTTCACTGCTCAATGGCCAGAAGACGACTGTGAAACGAATTCGCATGTGAAAATGCAACTGAGTAAAAATACAGGGAAATAATTACGCGCAGGCGCAGAGAAACGCATAAGCAAATACAGGGTTCAAATATATCCCAGCTGCTGCTGCCGCTGACGTTGCAGTTCAATGCCATTCACTGTCAAGGTAAAACGAAATGAACCCGAGAGTAAATAGAGGGTATATACTATATACTATAAGCTATGTGGACTCTTTAGGACAGGGGTTTGTGTCCTCCGTCCATATGTTCGATTGATGCAATAATTTATTACAGCATATGCCGAATTCATCAATTGCAGCTACCCTGCATAATGAGACACGCATCACGCCGCGCCACGCCCACGGTTAAGCAGCGGAGGCAGCGCATTGAATCGATTGGGAATTAGGTAAACCGTTAACAAGCGAACCCCTAGGCTACCTGAGGTCCACTTCAGCCGGCAGTTGGTTAACCTTGCCCCGAGCCTTTGTGCGTGAAGTGTCAGTTGACGCGTAACACGAGTCAACAATTCGCCAAAGGATATACGTGTGAGAGGCGATCCTTATTGCAGCTGCCACGCACACACACAATGAGCTCTTATCAGCGAAATCAGCGCTGGCTGTCTTTGAACTCTGAGGACTGCAACCGGACCCAGTTCAGTCAGCCGTTAGTCGAAGCTAACAAAAGAACTATTCTTTCTATTTCGTTGGGTTTGGCCTGAACTAGTTCTGAAATGGCACACAAAACAGCAGGGAGGCGCGGCCTGACTTAAAGGAGCCCAATTTTCACGTTACTTTTCGTGCTGTTTTTGCAACGCAATTTTCATGCTGACTTTTCCCGTTTACCGTTTTGTTGTTCGTTTTAGCCTACTTTTGTTCTACGTTGATGGATCTAGAAATCTATATGTTTATGACACATTTGGGGCACTTTTTGGAACGACCTAGATGACCGCCAGGGGGCGCTGCAATTTAATCTAAAATTGGCAATTTGCTGCTTTGCTTTCGGCCATTGTTTTTATACCCTGAACCAAATGAAAATGCGAATTCGGGGTATATTGGGCTTGTGAAATATTATGTAGCAGGGAGGAGGCGTGGCCAAGCCCATATAACATAAAATTGATGGGGATGATAAGGGCGAACAGCTGCGTCTTCTTTATGAATATGAATATGTATAATCCCAACTGCCATAGGCATTAAGAGTTTATCATTTGTTATCAACTCCCGGGAAAATTCCTAGGATGAATATCCAGATTTTGTGTAGCTCGATCACTCTTCCTTCCCAAAGTTACCAAACACGTATGTGCCTTGGCAAATATTCATATCTTGAGCTGATTTGAATGCTTGAAATGCCAGGTCATCACAGGGTGCGGGTATCTCCTAGTCGGGCACTCCCGACTAGAGCACTTCTACTTGTTTTTTAATGGGATTTTGATAGTTGAAAGTTAAAATTCAGAGCACGATCGCGGCGAGATTTCTTTCAATTCTTGTCGTTCTTGTAGTATGTTTTGATAGTGTTTTTTTTATTCGGAAAATCTGAAATCTTTTGTAGCTGTCACAACATTCGTTCTATGGTTTTGGTTTTTATTGATGGCCCTGTTGAAATTCTGTACGGTAGCTGCTAAAGATTTGTATCTCTGCAGCTCATTTGATGCATTTCAATGCTGCCGCTCACACCTGCACACACCTGGGCAGGGCCAGCTCTTTGACAAACAAAATTTCAACATTTTCTCACGTACAAAACTCAATTCCAAAAGCAAATTGTTGTTAAGCCAAATCTTGAGCTGCAGGGCGGAGCAGTGGGGCCTGCTTCAGAGATGCCCGCAGGCTGCGGCGCACTGCTCTCTCCTCTTTTGGAAATTTCTTCATTTTGTGGCGTCATGTTGAGCCACTTGGACGCAAGTCTTTCAAGTGGGCCTTGCCTTGCCTTGCCTCGCCTCGCTTAATTAATGGCTATTTATATTGAAGTGTGCAGATCAGCGAGCGAGCTCATTAGGTCGTGTCCCGTTAATGCCAGAGATTGGCACTTGTGACCTTGTCATATATATAAAGATATATATATTGTTGATATCGTAAGCGATTTCACAATATAAGCAAAAGCCATAGAGAATCCGCATTCTTCGACAACGTCTTCTCATATGGCCAAACCTCTGCTTTCTGCTCTGACTTTGGTCATGCACAAATCTCGACAGAACCAAAGATGCTACAAAACAACAACAACAACAATAAAGAGTTATTGTTGCCGCATTTGCTTCTGGCTGGCATTTTGTTGCCATTTTTGGTCATTGAAATAAAAATGACATGTTTTCCTCACACAAAACTCGAAAACTCTTTTTGGAGTTAGAGCCACAGACCGAGCCAGAGCCAGCGCCAGAGCCAGAGCCAGAGACTCGACCACATTGCCATAAATCTTGATGGCTCGTTGCACTCACAGAGCTGGACGCAGTTTTATGGCCAGTGCGTGACCGCCTGGCTGCTTGGCTGCCTGCTCAGACTTATGTGGGCTCAAGGAACTTGAAATTGTCACACAGTTTTTGGAGCCAGCCTAACGGTGGGGAGAGAGAGAGAGAGCGCGCGCGCCAGCCAGCCAACTACAACTTTGTCTCTGATTTGGCCAGGCCAACAATAAACACTTAAGTATTTATGCATTTAGTTAGCGAGTGTAGCAAAAGCCCAATATGCACTACTTAGCATTGTTTGTAGAGACTGTCAAAGGACCTTCAATCTTTTATCTTCCATCTTCAATTTGCTGTTTGCTATTTGCTATCTTCTATATTCAATCATCAATCTGCTATCTTCTGCACTCTGTCTTCTATCCTCGGACTTTCATCTTCTATCTTGTCTCTTGTTTCATATATGTTCTATATTCTGTATTCAATTTTCAAACTTTAATATTCCATCTTCAATCTTCAATCTTCATTCTTCAATCTTCAATCTTCAATCTATTATCTTTAATCTACTCGATCTTCTATCCACTATCATCTATCTTCCATCTACTATTCTTTCTCTTATATCATCTAACTTCTTTATTCTATCTTCTCTCTTGTTTCCTCCACCTTCTCTGTTCTCTCTTCTCTCTTCTCTTAATTGGCTTGTCAAGGGTATTCAAGATTCGTTTATGGAACATTTGGACAGCTTATCTGAGTCTGCCTGAATTTGGATTCGTTGTGGACTGTGTGGGATTTGGGTTTGTGTGGCAGGCAGACACTTGCAGCTTGCAGCTTGCAGCTTGCAGCTTGCAGCTTATGGCTTGTGGCTGCTGCCCAACAGTTGCGCAACAATGTTCAAAGACATTTCCGTTCTCAATTAAGTTAGTTTTTGTTTTTTGTTTTGTTTTGTTTTTTTTTGGGAATGCAGCTGATATGCACTTGATGTGGCTCATGCACACAGTGACTCGAGTCGACGGCACTTCAGATTAGTGTATTTGGCTCGATTCGTTTACACCTGTTGGCCTAGTCAAGCCTTTTGTTGGCCACCTTAAGTGTAGCTGCTCTGGCACTCCACTTGCCTCTCTGACAATTCTCAACTGCAGTGCGTAAACTTTTTGACGCTTTCAAGTGGTTTTTTTTTCGATTCGAAGTTCGTTTTTAGCGTGTGATTTTTCTTGTGGCCGAATCAATAAAACCCAACTGCAGACACGTCAAATCAACAAAAGCGGCATTTAATTTGGTTTTTATATGCCCTGTACCCATCGCGAGTGCGCTGCCAGGGTATATTGGCTGTGCGAGAGGGATCAGAACGACGAGCTGAGTCCAGCTAGTTGGCGTACCATCAAAAGCTGGAAGCATATTTCGGAGGTATCCATACCTCTCCCCAGAGACTTGCACGTTGCCATTAATTCGTGTTCAGGGTATCTTCTAGTCGCACACTCCCGACTAGAGCTTTCTCAGTTGTTTTTCGTTTCTTTTTACAGCTACCACTTGAGAGGCACTTCTTCTGGCCAGCTGGCCAGCTGTCCCCCGACGCGCCTAGCTTTATGGCCAGTGGTGTGTGGAAATGTCGAGGTCTCGTCTCTACATAGGAAAGGTTTCACCCAGGCAAACGCAATCTGCCACAGCCGGTGGCAACGAATCGGTTGCAATTTGCAGTTGCAGCTCGGACAGACAAGAAATCAAAAGGCGGTGCAAGTTGAAGTAGATAGCAGCGCGAGGGGGCGGACGGCTTTACTCCTCTGGCGCAGCGTTTATTTGAATTTGAATTTATGGTTTCACTTGCCTGCAGAGTGAATGAGAGAGAGTGGGAGAGCGAGAGGGAGAGAGAGAGAGCGAGAGAGCGCATGCAAGATTGATAGCTGCCGATAATGCGAGGAAATGTTTACGACTCTGTAATTTGGACTTTATTTTATTTGATTTGCTGCGCCAAGTGCGAAGAAAAGCGAAAGTCCAACCAGACAGAGCCAACCCACAGATAGATATACACAGCTATATATGTGTATATATCGAAAATGCAGATGGCAAAGTTCAAAGCTGAACGAATTCGTTGCATGTGGTGCTAATGATAATGGACAATTATGAATGCAATGTTATGCAATCCAGGGGCAGAGTGTGGGCGTGGGGAGTGGCGAGGGGCGAGTGGCGAGTGCTGCGCCACGGATTGCTAAATGAAATTGAAAGGCCTGAACGAAACAATTGCCATGGCTGGGTAATTGTCCGTTGAGTGGGTCAAATAGTTGTCAGAGATGTGAGATGGGTCTTGTTGCACTGAGGCACTGAGCTATGAAAGCTAAGAGCCAATGCCCTGGATAGGAGTCTTGCATATTGGCATGGCTAAGAGTTAGCATTCAACTGGAAGCCGAGATGGGCTTATGATAAAACGTAGCTTATATCTGGACAGCTTAAACAAATTGTGAACCGTTATGTTATGGGTCGCATGCAAGCCAAAATATATCTCAGAGAATCAGTTCCAGATGTGAATCTAGGCACATAGATTTTAACTCTGAAGGTACAAAAGATTCTCAGCTAATGCCTCAGTTGATAATCAAACTCACTTAAAATCTGCGAAGTCAATGCCAACTCAGCTTTAAGCCAAGTCTTACTTAGAGTGCTCCACAGTTTGGTATGATGAAGCGAAGGCAACTTAAATTGCCACTTATTTCAGCTTAAGATTCATAATTCACATAGAAATTTCAGTTTTAGGGTATTACAAATTCGCCTAGATCAGACTAAACTTTCAGTTAAAAGCAATTTTGTCTCAGTTATTGCTTTATATTTGCTTATAGCTGCCATTTATTAGCTGGCCGCTCTTCAACTAATACCCAGCTGTCTGGCCAAGTGCAAATTATTCGTTTCCTTTAATTATGGCCATCGATTTGGTCAAATCATAGAGAGAGAGGTAGAGAGGGAGACTAGATACAGAAGAGGCTGAAGGAAGCAAGGCAACTGCAATGCAAATAAAACGCATGTCCAGCTGACAAATTGGCAAATTACGAGACGAATTGAAAAAGAAAACTCAAAGAGCGGAAACCCGTTGGACAGGCACACACGCAGTCCAGCTGGCTGAGATGCTGTCGATGCAGTGCATCAGCCTTGTCCAGTTCGACGCCGCCTCCTGCTCCTCCTCGGCAGTTGGGTCCTATTAATTGCACAATTACGACACGCAATTGACGTGCAGAGAGTGAACGATGGCCGGCCGCAGTGATGGAAAACCGGCGTAGTCCGAGAAATTACTTTCTTTCACTTTCCAGACGGATATCATAATTCACACACAAACAACAACAACAACAACAGCAACAGCAACAAAATGTTCAGTAGCCAAAAATAAATAAGCCAGACGTTGCAAAATGCAAAAATTTAAATTAAAAACGAAAACAAAAACGAAAACGAAATGAAATCAAATCAATTAGGAGCCGCCTCAAGGGGCGCCTCTCGCGGACTTGCGTCAAGGCAGCGCAGACGAAGCGTTAAATTAAAAAATTACAACAATTCAAAAAGAAAACAATAAAGCTGCGAGATATATAAAAGAGGCTGAATACCCTCACAGAGATATGACTGATTGATGGCTCCAGCAAGTCCAGAGATCAAGAAGATCTAGTTCTTAACTGATCATTGCTCAAAGAAACTTCTCAGTCTAGAAAAGTTCGGTTCATTCCGAGTTTAGTCAGAAAAAGTAACAATTTTTAAAGAATTTTCTTAGCCAACTTTGCTTATATGAAGTAAGTGCTAAGGATATTTTAAAGAAAATAACTAAGACTAAATAATTCACTTTTGAGTTTGCAAAACATTTAAATAATTGTTGTCAAATCTCAAGAGGGAAACTTTTGGCGCTGACACGAGGCTGCTCTGCACGAGTATATATCTTAAGTTTCCAGTATATTTGGTATTACATCAGATAGCATTACTCTTATACTAGATAACTCCTATAAGTACCAACGACTCAATGTTCGCAACCTCTCAAGTCTTTCGTAAGGCAGACATTGCAGTAAGTCAATATACTCTCTTCGTTTCACGAGCGAGTATATGAGAAAAACTTTGTCATATATCAAGAGAGCTATTTAGGTATGGCAACTATATATATTGTTAAAGTCTAGAGTCAGATTTAATTCCAACTCAAGCTGTAACTTGCTTATGGTTCCGATTTCAGCTGAATGTGGGTTTATCAACTCGACTGGCTAAGAATATATATAGCTCATGACATCAGAGACCAAGTATATTATGACTTACTGACAAGCTTCAATAGAGTATATATATGTGGAGGAAACCTACCTTATTTGGGGAGACGTGCCATGATCTGCGTCCTCCTCGGCCCTGGCCACTCGATGAGGTTGAGTTGGTGTTGGAGCCTGTGGATTGCGTGTCCGCGGCTGCTGCACTGGCATTCAGCATCGAGCCATTCTCATAGATCTCCGCCGAGCAGATGGAACTGTTTAAGGTCGCTGTGCTGGCCGCCAGCGATGGAATCGGCGAACTGGCCGGCGAGGGCGAAAAGCAGCCCGAGTCGTAAGAGTTCAAGATGCGCAAACGGTTGCCGGGGCACAGACCCTGCAAAAGGCAGAAATAAAACAATTGAAAATACGTTGCCAATGAGAAGGGTATCTGCTAGTCGTGCACACTCCAAGCTGCTGCACTGCACTTGGCTATCAAATGAAATTCATGGCTGCCACTCATTGTACCCAATTGATTTCGATTGCCTTTTAATTAACTCAAATGCTGAGTGCATTCTGGACAAATAAATAAAATATAGATATATACCATATATAACTGATATATATATAAATATCATATATCTATAATAAATTGCAATTATTTTTTAATTGCCTGTCAAGCGGCATTAAAACTCAGCTCGCAACTCTTTTTCACGCAATTCTTTTTGTCAATTTGGCTCGACATCTGTGAGAGACTCTTGACAGATATATACAATATATATATATATATATATATATAATATATACAATATATATATATATATATATAGTGTTCCCAGATCTTGTCAACATGTGTTTGCAACTTATTTCAATTAAATTTTAGCTGCAGACAGCAAAAACTTGCGCCAAAACAATTTTTTTCTAGTGTTAAAAAAATAAATTTTCAAAATATTTTCATTTTTTTTATTTATTTTTAAAATTTATGCATAAAAAACGCTTTTGTTGCTGTTCGAGCTCAATTGGCTGTGTTTTTGGGTTAATTGTTTCCATTAAAAAGTGCGGCTACTTTTTAATTAACGGCAATTGGCCGACATCGAGCGCCTATATAGCTGTATCTATGTATCTATGTATCTATGTAACTGCAGCCATGTATCTTTGTATCTTTTGCCTGTGCTTGGCGCCTTTGATTTCCATTTTGATACGTGTTTTGACACCAGTCGACAGCAGCTTGAGTGCATTCATGAGTGTATTCATGAGTGTTGTTGTGCTCAGCCACAGCCCAATTGAGTTGTTAATTAACGACAACAACAACAACAACAGCAATAAAATAACTTTTCGTTCGCTGCAATTTTCCAAGCGACGTGCAAAAATGTTTTCAGGCTTTAATCAGTTTTTAATTTGGCCAATGGGAGTGTTTCTATTTGCTGTTGTTGTTGTGTTAGTTGTAGCTGTTGATTAGTTGGTGTTTGGTCTAATCAAAGCGCAAGACTTCAAGGTTGCCCCCACACACACTGAGCATGTGAACATAAAGAGATCAGATATTATGTGAGCTTTATAATGGGGCACAGAGTGGAGAGTCGAAGCAGTTGCCGGAGCAGCGCAGTTCATTAGAGAGAGAGAGAGAGATATGGGATTATGATATGGGATAGATATGGGAGCATGACAGATAAGTAGAGGATATCTAGGATGTCGTAGTGGTCTCTAAGCTATATAGTGTAGATACTATAACAAGGCAAATTTGTCATCAAAAGGTGCTCAAAGCCAGCCTGGAATGAAAGTCTTGAATGAGTTTAGAGAAATGGAATAAAACTCAAGTACAACTATCACACATTCCTATAGATTAGAGACTAAAGAGTTTAGCTGTTGAGGTACCTCAAATAGAGTTAAGCAAATTAGAAAAACAGAGCTTGACGGACAGCAAATGGAGAGTTTCTCTCTCTGAAATTAATTATAATAATTATTGTCAATGCTTGAATAAATCATATAAAAAGTGCATTAAATTTCAGTCTGAAAACTTATTTCATATTCAGAACGAGTTCCGCATTTAGCTCAATTATTCCAAAGTTAACATTTCGTTCCACTTTGTATACAATCAAACTAACAACGTCGACCCATTTACTCTGCCCTCCCCCAACTGGTGGGCCTGCAGCATGTCCAAATTATGTTGTACAGTGTGGCAATCGCTATGGGGATTAATGTGGACATTATTAAAGTGGCAAAACTGTAAATTTATATCCCGCATGCAGCGAGGCGGGTGTCTGCCACGTGCCCCCGGAAATGATGCTGATGAGGCTGATCATGTTTGTGGGCGGAGAAATGATGGAACTCTCCATGTTCTGTTGAAACATTTTCCAAATTAAATTATAAATGCAAATTTTATTACCAAAATGCTATGCCAAATGAATGCTGGCTCGGGCCGATTGTTTAATTATGAATGCACAGCACAAAGGGGCGTGGCATGGCTGCCTTTTTGGCAATTAGCAGGGCCAAAGAAGCTGAAGCGAAGACAAAAAACTCAAGTGAATACCTTGGCTAAGACAACTCGCAAAAGGCGTTGCCCTCTAGACATTAATGAAGCTGCACTTGGAGGGAAGGAAAACGAGAAATCTCGAGGTAGCGCTGAAGGCTTTGAAGCTGCACTGGGAGAAAAAACAAATAAGTTTACTTGCTGTTTGGAATTCAAATAAAGTTGCTTTGAGCTAAGGAAATTTTGGATTAAAAGTAAACGAGGAATCTCGAGCTAAAGCTGAAAGATTTGAAGTAAACTACACAGCGAGAAAAGACGAAGAGTTTTGCTTGCTGCTTGGAATCTCAAAATTCAAAACTTTGATCCACACTGAGAAAACTTTCATACGAACGATTTACCCAATGCAGCGTAAAAATATGGAACCTGATCTAAAAAGCATTTCTTTCATTCTCTTTCCAGCCCAACTCACCTGTCTGTTGCGCAGCGAGCATAGCCACCAGCCCTCGATGCCTTCGGTGTCCTGCTCGATGACTGTAAGGATGTCGCCTTTCTTGAAGGACAGCTCGTCGTACATATCCGCAACATTATCATAAATGGCCTTGGCATAAAGTTTCTGCAAATAAATCAGGCAAAAGAACAGAAAAAGGTAACAATTAAAATCCGTTTCTCGATTGCTGTAGGCCTTATCAGAATAAAGAAATTTGTATACCTACTATATAATGATCACAATGAACTGCATGCAAGGCAAGACTTCTAAGAAGCCGCAACAAGAGCGAGAAGAGGCCGCAGCAGAGGCGGCAGCAGAACAAGAATCAGGCCCAATTTCAATGGAATTTCAAAGACGTGAAACTTGGACCAGTCGCTGACCGACCCCGACATTGACTTTTGCCTCCAACAAAAATCCAAACTAAACCAAAACATCATTCATAAGAACTCGTCTGCGGTTTCTACAGGTAACATATTTTAGCTCTTATTTCTCTTATTTTTGCTGTTTCTGTTCCAAAACATAAATTAAAAAAAAAACAAGAAAAACAAAAAAATTGCACAAACTGCAAAACGAATTTTTCGGGCAAAACTGAAACAAAGCGAGTTCTTGTTGTTGTTGTTCCTCTGTTTTAGCTCAGGCCATGCGCTTCATTAGTTTACCTGGTATTTCAGGTCAGAGCACACACGGCCAACAGCTCGGGCAATCAATGCAGAAACACACGCCTTTTGAAATTTGCTAAAAATGCTTGCGGCCTATTTGAGTAATTCAGTTTCTTAACACTTGAGATATGGCCAGAGATCGGCTATGATTATGATTAATATATGTTATTAGATATGAACGGAAATTTGTTCTAATGATTGCATAGCTACACTTGGAGAAATTATATGTGAATGTTAGAGGTATGCAGAGGTATGATTGCATTGCTACACTGAGAGAAAAATTTTGACATTTTTAATAACATATCTTATGAAAGAGGGAGTCCTTTATTGAGTTTATACTTTAGTTTGCAATTATATCTCTTATTATTATATTTTCTAACCAAATTGTCCATATATAAGATCTTAGAACTTATTAATATATCATTTTCGCATTACCAGTAAATAGTTTTGAGCTTTTAAATGAAATTCAAACTTAATTGCCTGCTCTTTTCGCTCAGTGTAGTGCGCCCATTACTGCACTCTCTGCTGTTGCCAGAGACACTCTTAATAACGGTTAAACGTTTGTTCCATTGTTAAACAGTTACATTCCAGCCAAACGCACTTAAGCCTTGCCTTTATTAATTTCTATAAAAAGCGTCTCTAAAGCAATGCGCACGACTGTGCATTGTACCTTTGTGTGTGTTTGGCCAAAGGTTTCTTCAATGAATGAACACAGATATCTATCTAAGTATGCATGTGTGTGTGTGTGTCGGTCGCGGGTTAAGCGTGCTGCTTTTAATTTCGCCACCGCATCGAACAAAAATCCAAAGCGAACATTTCCAGAGCTCAAACCCAAGCCGACAAGCCGTTGCCGTTAACTGCACTAGTACAACTTGTTGCCCCCCGCTCTCTCGCTCTCTTATATCGTCTCTTGTTGTGTCCCCCTCATTCGCTTCATTTAACCCTCGGCTCCTGGCTCATTTAATATGAGCTGCGGATATCGCATAGAAACACACATATACACACATACAGACACACAGAGGAACGTATACAAAACGACAGCGATTACAATATCGCGCGATGAATCGCCGTTGAACTTTCAACTCGGGTTTTGGTGTGAGTGCGGAACCCGTTTCAACAACTACTTGGGTTAGGGCAATGCGCATTTTGTATATTCTACTTTTCAATTTGGAAAGCTGAAACCGTTCAAAATGTCAAAAAGAAAATGAGCTCACTTGAAGTTCATGTGCACGAAGCACAGGGCAGTCCAACTAACACTTGAGCATCGCGTTGTTCAAACAGTCAAGCCGCAAACACCAACAGCAACAACAACAACAAAAGCAGCGAGCTCAAGAAATATTTGTTAATTTGCCTGCGACAAACGTAATCGATGAATTGATAAGTGTGTACGAGCGAGATGGCGTATCTCTAGCAGCTGCCAGGGCTGCGGGCTTCCATTTTTTCTGGCAGTTTGCTTTGCTTTCTTCTTCGAATGCTTAATTTTAACACAGCGCTAATTGTATGGGCAAATATTTATAGTTGGGCGTTTGGTATGTGGTTTAAGTGATTGTTGTTGTTGTTGTACGCAAACAAATATCAAATATCGATATATTTTTGTTTGTCTGCGGCGACTTTAATTGGTTTGTTTAGCGCGTACCACAATAGAACCAAGAAAATTGGAACTAGATGTAATAAGCTATACTATGGAATTAGAAAGCTTTAAGAAATGTCATTTCAAATGTTGTATACGACTTTCGATAGAGCTTTCGTATACTCAAAGTCTTATAAATTGTTTTTATAACTTATGTATGCAAAATGCTGCTATAAATCTGCCAAAATGTATATAAAAATATATTGAATAAACGTAATTTGTGCCTTTCGGCCATGTTGTGTTTGTTTTTCCTTCAAAGTGAAAGAGCTCCATCGATTTATTGTTTTTAAAACGGCACGTAAGCGACCACAACAACAACAACTTCACTGAGCATAAGAGCTTTAAGACAAAGTTCCAGTTCCACATAACTCTCATGTACGCAGATTTTTTTTCTTTTTATTTTTATTTTCATTTTTTTTTGGGCCATAAGAAAACAATGCAAACAACAAAAATCTTTATATACTTTTTTTGTTGAGCACAATTTTTGAGCTTGGCTGACTTCAAAGGTTATTCACCATGTGGGCCATAAAGCCAGAGACAGTCAATATTGTTTTTAAGGAGGGGGTGGGGCGGGGCCTTTGTAGAAAGTCCGACACATTTTATTAAGTATACGATCTGTTGTCTTATTCCTCTTTACACTCCTCTGGAGAGCGGGCAGTGCATGACCTTAGCTAGCTGATTTGCCACAGACCATAAATAACTAAATTCACATAGACAAAAACGAAAGATCAAGAAAATAAATCAAACAACAGAAGCCGCCGGCGACAGCGTCTTAATGAGCACTTAAAATTCGCAACAAAAATTTGTGTAAAGGAAAAAACATAAAAAATAAAATAAAACAATGAAAGAGAGACACAAAAATGGCAACAACTTTGTCAAAATTTACTCAACTTCTGATGAGCTTCAAGCTGAGTCCTCAACAATGACAATCTTTGACTTGAAGAGGAGCCCATTAACCGCATTAAGCCAAAGCAAATAAAACAAGCAAATAAGAGTGTTCCAATCGGGCGCCAATGACTGCATAATACTCGTTCAAAACAAAGTTTAACTGCTAAATTTTTGGAACTTTAGCTCTAAATCTTGCCACGCCCCATGTTAGGGTATTGCATACGTCTCTTTCTCTCACCTCGTGAAGCAGAATGATTTAGTTATAGCTACTGATAACCTCTAGCCAAAAAATAACTGATAATGCTTATATATTTAGTCATATATATATATATATATTTAGTCACATATATGTTTATTTTTGAGGCTTCTGTCATTGCGTGACTGATAAAGTTTTGTCTTTTTCTTTACCTTGGCTTTTAATTAAAACAATTTCGCAGGAGTTCTTTACAGTGCATGCCTATATGTGTTATATACATATATATATATATACAGCTCTATAAATCTATATGTATATAAATATTTATCACTATTTTGCTTTCTCGAAACATTTAGCTTAATTAACAGAAATCAATTTTCTGTTTATTTTCTGCGTCATTTTTAGGTTTTTTCTTTTTGTTTGTTTTGCTTTTTTTTGGGTTTCTGACAACCTTTGGACATTGGCATTGACTAAGTGTAAGGTCTGATTAAATAAACCTCGGCAATTTAACCTGCTTAAGGTCTGTGGCAATAGCTCGACAAGCGAAAATGGAATAAAATTATTGTCTTTTGGCAAGCCGAAGAAAATATTTATTCTGCGAGATATATATGAGAGACATCTGCTTAAGCACTCTAGATATATTTGAAGATTGAACTAGCTCACAGCTGAACCTGATTATAATGACTGAAGTTACAAAGATGTTGGGAAGATGTTCCGAAGACATCTTCTATGTGTGATAATACCCTCTAGAAGCGCATGAAAAGGGGTAGCTATCATTTCAAAGAGAACTGCAAATTGGAGTACAGCAAATATTTGAGTTATATATATATATATATCTAGGAATTTATTTATGTATACTTTTGTTCATTTTCTCAGTCCACTTGTCTGCGCAGTATAAAAAACGCCATATGTTGAGTTGAACTGGTTTTATTGTAGCTGTTGCTGTTGCTGTTGCTGTTGTTGTTGTTGAGTGCAAAAATAAACAAAATGTTTTGCGTCTTGACAGCTTTAGCCTTTTCGGCACATTTCGTCAAGTCGTGTGCAAAAAATGTGACAATAAAAGACCTGAAAGCAGGCCAACTGAGCCAAAACACGTTCCACACTCGCACTAGCACGTCAGAGTTTAACCAACTGTTAAAGTTGATGTTAAAATGCGTTGACAACTGCTCGAAGCCAACTCCCACAATCAACTCAGGCAATCGTCTAAGATGCACGTTGAACGCTTCACTGAGTCGTCGTCGGCGAGCGAGTCAATGAAAGTGCAACAGATACTCTGTTTCCGATATGCCACGCCCATGGCGTCGACGGCCAACCGCCGACCGCCAGCCGCCTCTGGCTACATGTCAACCTCAATGAACAATGAGCAATGGAATAACTGCAAGTGTCTGTCGAGCCATTTAACTGTAAATCAACTTTAATGGATGTGACTCGAGCGTAATCCACAAGGGGCGAGGGCAGGGGCTGGAGGCGTGGCACAGGCCATGTCCCAGGAATGTAGCCGCATTGTTGACCCTCTCGCGCTGCGAGCTCAATTGAATTAATCAACAAAAATCTTTGATTTAGTTTAATAAAGTCTTAGCTCAGTTGCGCTTTAACTGGGAGTAAATCGACTACACTGAGAGAAATATTGTAATGCAATACAATTTTAAAAGAAATTTGTTTAATTTTGGTAAAAGTAATAAGCAAAGTACCTTTATCTATACTTCTATTAGGCTTTCTCCTAAACTATTCATATTTTTTGCAAAATCTTGCTCTCTGCTTGATTGATTGACTGATGGAAGAGTCTGGATTGACTTACGAAATGATTGAGTACCGGTGGTTCAAGTAACTGATTGAGTGATTACTTGATAGTCTTCTTGAAAAGATAGACTGACTTATTGACTGATTGACCGACTGAGTTATGATTGATTGACTGACTAACCAACTGATTTCTTGACTAACTTCAGACATTTCTGATCTGCTGACTGACTGCCTGACCAATCGACGAACTAACTTGCTGATTGAATGACTGACTGCCTCTGATTGAAGAGCAGACTAACCTACACTGGCTGAGCCGTGCATTAACCAACTCTAGTTGACTGCCAGCCGGACTGACTAATTCTCTGAATGATCGTCTAACTTACTAAATAACTGATTGTAGATCAATGATTGATGAACTGAATGCAACTGACTTCTGTGCACGCTACGACTACGACTACGACTTTTGCCTGCTGCTCTTAAGCCCTAAATTGATCACTTTTGTTTCAATTTCCAATCACATTTAATTATAGTTTTAGCTTAGCTGTCAAGCCAGTTTCATGAGCTTGAATTCCTCTGAGCCATTTCCTACGAATAGTAAATTTTTATCTGAAAGCCCTCGTGGAGCAGAAATGCCATCGAACTTCCTATGAAATGGCATGATTAACTATTCTAAGGGCAGCTTCTATATTTAACATATTTAATTTTATTTTGATTGTGAATTTGTTGGCATCTACACAAAAGTGAGTCACAATGGCGACGATAATCCCCCGTTGCTAATTCACTGTTTGCTGTTATATTTAATAACAAATAACCGACTTCACCTCAGGTATTGTTGACCTTCGCTAAAATTTCAAGAGAAACATACAAAGGCGTTGCTAAATTACTTCCCACAACAACAACAGCGACACAGTAAGAAGAAGAAGAAGAAAAGTTCGTTTTTTTCCGCTCATGAATCAACTGCAAAAACTCAATTTAAAAGCGTAAGAAATTGAATTTTTTATTTGGGAGTCTATTGCATTCCGGCTTTTAGCTAAAAACAGAACCGCCATAAAACTTTTTGAAAGCCAATAAACAAAAGATCAATCATTTGATAAAGAAACATGAACGACCATTTGACAACAACAACAATAGAAGAAAAACACATAATCAGCAAGGGAATCATAAATGTCGCAGCCAAAGAAATATCAAAACATTTAGTGTTGCAAAGTGCCACAAAGCGAATGGCATAGGAATTTCAAAACAAGTAAAAAACACAGGGAGAAAAGCTGGCAGTGCCTGACTTTGATATACCCTGAAGCCACATATCGATGGGAATGCTGAATGTATCTGAAAAATGGAGGACCTTATATCTACGTATACTTTAGGGAATCTATATTCCAAATATGGTAACTCTAGCTGTTGAAACGTGCTCAAATAACTAAAGTCTGTGATCGATTTTAATCGATTTCATATAAAATCCTATCGATTATGTGAAGCATCAAAGTCTAAGCTCTCATATCTTCAGCTCTTTGAGACTGCCAAATGAACTAGATCACATAGACAAACAGACGCACAGAACTAGATCGTTTCACCTGATTACGCATCTCTATACACTCTATATACAACGGCTTCTTGTATCTGTTGCAAATGATATACCCCAACGGGCTTAGGGTATAGAAAACATATAAATTAAAAAGCCATCTTGGGCAGCACTTTGAATACATTAAGAGAAGAAGTCTTAGATGAGGCTTAACTGTATCTTTCGATTCGGCGTCTTATATTTTAACAAAGCAATCTTGAGCAGCTCTTGCGCTGTCTGGCTACGTCATGAGTGGAATACCCCGGATGTGTCTGTGACTCATGCTTTAGGCATCAAGTTGAAGCGCTGTCAACCAGTTTTTTCGTGTCTCTACGAACTGAAGCAAACGCACCTTGAACCTGGTCTACGAGAGTAACTTTTCGTTCGTTAGAAGTTTTGTGATGTATTACAAACGGCTTATACCAGGGCTTATGTGTTCGCAGGCCCACGCAAAAGGGTCGTTGAAGCAGGCTCAGACATGAAACTGTGTGAAAATAGAGTTAAGCTATTGAATGGAGTACTCGAAGTGAAAATAGGAAACTCTATGTCGATCTCGCTCTCTCTGTCTCTCACTACACTTGAAGAAACACCAATTGATTACCATATAAGATAAGATAAGAATACTTTACATTATATATGAATAACTCAATCAATGAAAGCATATTTGATATGTTGAGCAGTCAGCCTTTGTAATCTTAAACAACTGCTCATTGCATCTCTCAGCATCTAAACTCAACTGCCTCCTCATTTTCTCTCAGTGCACTTGAGTAATTTAGTATGCTGTAAGCAAGATTCACATTTTAACTGCTCAGCAGTCAGTTGTCTGTTGCCATAATTACGAACCTCCCAGAGTCGCTGCCTATGCTGAGGAGCAGCTCTGACTCACTGCCTGGGTCTGCGTGCTGTGCTGTGCTGTGCTGTGCAGTGTAGTAGCCGCTGCCGCTTTAATGAAAATGGGCGCCCATTAAGGTGGCCCCAAGGCGTGCAAATTGACTGCACATCGCTGCCCGGCCAGCCCTGGCCACAACTGTTTGGCTAACTTATCTATCAGCAGAGCTTGTTCTATGCAGTATAGAACTCGTTGCTAGCATTTTGTCATTCCACGGCACATTTCCGGTGCTGGCCAAACAGCAAATGTGGTGCACCTTATCGCGCGTTGCCAATTTGCAATTGCTCAAAAATATAACAATATCTGAGCTTTGCAATGCTAAGTTACGTAATGTATATTGAAATATATAAATATATGTGTGTGTGCCCCTTTTCACTTGCTCAATGTCGACTGTGTGAGCTGTGGGGCGTGGCAGCTGTAGGTGTTGGCTAATTAGTATGACAGACATTGTGTATATATGCTTTACATACAATTTACATTTGATTTAACAGCTGAGTCAGCTGCTGCTGCTGCTGCTGCTGCTGTATTGAGTCTGTCCATGTTATCCTGAACGTGACATGATATATGTCAAAACAAGTTGATCACAAATGCCGCACGCATGCAACAACAACAACTACAAGATCGACAGACAAAACTGCACAGATACAAAACAAGTTAAAGTACTCTAAACGGCAGTAGACGACTAAGAGATACCCTGACTCTGTATACTTGAATATTATCACTGATTGCAAAGTGCAAATGTTATCGATAAGCTTGACATAAGATGAGCAAAGAGTGGAGAGAGGCACAGCTAGATCGACTCGTCTACAGAGTGTGCTCATTATAGAGTAAGTCATGGCTTCCTCAGCCTGTTGCATACACTGCAAGAAAGGCATTGTGCTCGCTTTACACTGCTCGAAGGGTTCAGGGCGCAAACGCGCTAAGCCGCTGATAAGCCAAAGATATAGACAAACCAAAACATCAGCAACTGAAGTTTGCGTGCTTGAAATTTGCTGTTGTTGTATGTAGTTAGTTGTTGTTGTTGTTGTTGTTGTTGGCAATGTTAACATGCAGCAAAACGTGTAAAATGCTCATAAAGGGGCCAAGCCCATGCTGTGCAGTGTCTGCCCCACGACTTATCACAAACGTCTTATCAGCAGGCGCATTTGTCTCTGCCAAAACGACGACGACGACGACGTCGACGGCGCGAGAAAGCCAGCCAAAGGCCAACTCAAGCCAACAGGTGTCTATGTATGCAGGTATTTGCCTCATTATCGCACCTCACAGTTTCTGCACAGTTTCTCAATGAGCATTCGCAGTAAAATTTGTTTCAAATGCTTTAAGCTTTACCCAGTGTTGTATAATACCTGTGCAGTGTTGCCAAACGGAGTGTTGTTCATAGAGCTGTCCGCCTTGAGTCGTTTGATATGACGAAAAAGTTGAGTATTAAATTTAGTAGAGCAAGACCTATGTGCATATGCTAAGAGCCGACTCTAGAGAGTTATTTGACTGAGTTCAGCAAGTCAACGATCTTAAGCATACTCTAAACGAGCTCTCTTAACTTCTTGACTTTATCTACTCCTATTACAGCTATTCACAATGCAATCAACTGCAATCCGAGCTATTGCAACACTTATTCGCCTTACTTTACCATTATACAATCATAAAAGTTCACTTAAAGTTAATTTACACGAACTTTAACTATGGCAATTATTAATGCATGGACTGCAAAGTGGTTTCAAGTATTTTTAAATACCCTAGAAATAGTTTGACTGATCTGATGTGACGGCTAGAAGAAGGCATGCACTTGCTTAGCATTTATAAGCAATCGATAATTATGTATCGAAACTCTATATGTTGAATAGACTATTAAATAAATATTATAAAAATCGATTTTATTTAAGTTTGCATTGTTAATTTGTTTTAAATATAATTTAATCGATATATTATTAAATATATTTTAATTTCGATAAATATCGATGATTCATTTACATTTTATATGAGCTAAAGTCCACTACTTTCGTTGTCTATATAGAGCGACGTTCCCAGGCTCAACTAAGAAAGCAGGGTATCTGTTAGTCGCATGCTGTCAACTATCGCTCACTTGCTAACTATTTTCTCGCTCGACAGTTGTGTACCTAATGAAAGGGAGCGCTGAAAGAATGATTTAACAGCTCGGTCCCACGTCGATAGCGACAAAACAAATCGCAGCGTAGCTGTGAATTGCCTTAACAGCAACTGGCAAGCACACACACACGCACACACACATACACATATATATCAATATATATATAGATCAATAACTGTATAGCTCAAGGCATGGCACAGCTTTCAGCGCGGCGCGTTCAATCAATTTCAATTGCGAGTGTGCGACAAGGTTCGATTTCTTTCTCTTTTCTTTTTGTGGTTTTTCTTAATTTTCCAAATTGGAAACGCGCCGCACATTAATTCTAATCAATTTTCAGGCACTTGGCACTAAAAAATAAGTGCCCAATAACCGAAGAGTGTGAGAGGGAGCGTAGCCATGGGGCGCCACTTAATCAAACTGGGGTAGGCTGAAGGACAGCCAGTCCCACAGGAGGTATAAATATCGATAGGACTTTCGACTCGCTCGTAATTAATATTGGAGGAGACACACATATCTGGCTTTGGGCGACGATTAGATTTCATGTCTGTGTGTGTGTGCCTGTGTTGGCGATAAGTTAATCAGGGTCTTATCGGAGGGTCATGCCTAAACGTTGACCTTCAATTTGAATCCGATGGCAGGCGAACCTCAGCTGCACAGTCAGGTGCGTCGGAGCCGCGACGTGCGTGGTCCTGGCTGCAGGATGCATGCGTCGGGCCGATTTATATTTATAGCTCTGCGCCTTTTCAATCAAAGGCAATCAAAGAACCAGAAACAACTTCTATTAATAACTGATTTGTGCTTTAATTGCAGACGGACAGCTGTGCGGCTGGGCCAAGTTTCAGTGCTTCAGTTCTTCAGTTCTTCATTAATTGCGCACAGTCAAGGGCATGCTAATAGAGCCGCTGCTGCGTCTCGTCTCTCCTGCTGGTCATCTTCAATCTTTTCCGCTGTTTGCATTTTGAAATCTAAGCTCTAGTCACGCCCCTCGCTCCAAGGCATAACCGGCTTTCGCTCCAGAGACTGGCATTTGGAGCACATTCGTTTTACTCTCACCTGTGCCGGCAATGATGGATGCACCTGCACTGAATACCCTTTAATTATGGCGTACTTAATGTCAGCGAGTGTTTGCCTAGAGCCTGTCTCATCTAATTAGCTGCTGCACTTGCCTCCAGCTCTCACCTGGCCAGCTCGTGCTCAGGTGCAAACTAATTTATTTCCATTTTAGCATTCAACTTGTGCAAACAAACCAAATTTGTTTAACAGCTCCAGTTGTTTGTTAACAACGATAAACGATTGCTATAGCTTCAAGGTTAATGCCAGTTAAATCGCGAGGGCTGCTTCCAAAGAACTCTATATACTCCTCCAGTAACAATTAGAGCTACATTATCAACTAATCAAGAAGTTTATTAAGCAATCACCGTTTCACTGCATTTAGGCATAATAAATCAGCTAAACAAATTTTGGAAAATTACTAAGAATTATATGAACGGAGAGCTTTACGAATAATGAGCTCTATAATTCCTGCTTAATTTCAAGATATTAAACTTTTTTTGCTACAAGCGAGTTTTTCATAAAAATGTATTTTTGTTGTATTTTTTAAGATATTTTTTATTGTTTTGACTTTTACCTTTTATTATTTTTTGCTATTTAATTGTTTCTTTCTTTTTTAAATCATATAATTCTTATCAATCTGTATACTTTTATTGCTATTTAAGATCCCGCTTCCTGCACTCCTGTTGGCTACATTTTTGCCACGTTCAAAATTCCTCAGAAATCTTATCTAATCACAGCCAAAGCGTGTGATAGCAGGGAACCACTCGGAGGCACTGATGAATTTATTGTTTTCTTCAGTTTATATATATACATATACATATATATATATATATATTTTTTTTTTAAGCATGACGGCCTGAGCAGCTGTTTAGAGCACGAAGCTGAGATATCGCACTTGGGCAATAAATATAACTGGCACATCAAACGCTTAGGCGAAGGTGATAACCAATGCAAAATTGCGGAAACTGCGGCAACTAGTGCCATGTGGCAAGTGGCAAGTGGCAAGTGGCAAGTGGCAAGTGGCAGCTGCCTAGCTAAAAACGCGTCCAATTCAAGTGTTTTTCCTCTTCTTTTTGAGAGATAGCCAAGCAGATCCGTTACAATTTCCTGGGCGCAGACACGAAACGCCGTTTAACACGGCTGTCACAACAGCAAGCAGAAGAAGAAGAAGCAGAAGATGCAGCAACGATACGAATGGGAATGGGAATGGGAATGGGAATGGAAATGGCTATGCCAATGGCTATGACCATGGCTATGGCCATGGCTATGGCTATGGCTATGTCTATACGTCTATTGCCATGACCGATCCGAGACAGCTTTCGGCTGGTAATGAGTTGTCAATGGCTTTATCGGCGCCTGTGCATCGCATAGATAGATAGCCGTACATAAAGTCAGATAGTTTATGAGCTATGGCTACTAACCGATTTAATGTGAATGCGCCGTGAGACGGGCACATCGTAGTCCAGGTCCGCATTGGTTGCATTCGAGCTGCAGCAGGAGCCAGACATCGAGATGGTGCTTTGTTTGTCCAGCATTTTGTATGCGATCGTAAACTGCTGCGAAGGATTCAATTGCAGGTTGATTTCATGTTTCAATCAGTAGAGATACTCTAATATATATTTAATCCAGGACAATATAGTTCAAGTATCTCAACTCTTGTGCACTTCACTTGTATCTGTATCTCAGCACAATGCTCGGATCAGCATATGTTTTTAACTTTTTTGGGACGGGGGCTTGCGTTTTTGTTTTGACTTTGAGTTTTTCTTCTTTTTTGCGGAATCAGCTTTAAAATTCAAGTTTTGCACGGGGGCCACACGAAATGCGCCGAACGAATCGCTAATAATAATCAATTCGCGAAGCTTTTTAAACAAAAGATGCCCCAACTACAACCGCAAACGCAACAGCAACAACAATAAAAACAACGAATTATTTTTGCCGATTTTAAGCGATTTTTATCGCTGCTTTCTTATTGTCGCGACTTGCTAGCGTTTCTAATCGCCCGCAAGAAAATACAACTTCACACCGATAGCAACGACGAAATTCAGCTCTGCGTCAAACGCTCAACACGTTCCACTCAATAGCAAGCAGCAAAAGATACTGACTAGCGGTTCAGCGTGCGTTCGGCCGGTTGCCGTTTACCACCAATACCCTTACGAAAACCACATGGACTTGCCGAAGCGGTTTGCTGCTCATAGCACAAACAAACTTCACTCTCTGAAAAATATCAGCCACTAATGCACACCAATGAAATGTGAGTGCATACAACTAGCGTATATGTGCACAATTATTTCTTTATGCTCTCGTGGTGGGTCTCTCTCAAACAGCACAACTTCGGGTAGCGTTCGGCTCATATATGCGTACGTCGCTCACGAAAGCCGATTGCATGCGAAGCCAATTCGTTTGGTGGTTTTCGTGTTCGTACTTTTCACTACTATTTCATATGTATTTCTGTATAGTGAAATGGTAGTAGCTGGCTTACTACTATTTCGCATAGTTGAATACCCTTGTTTGATCAAATTGGAACAATTAAGTGGAATTTGTTGTAACTCTAGCAACGTCTATAACTCTATGTGTCCATTTGGGAGTAACTTCATACCGTTTCTATCAGTTCAGTGCCCCATCTGAAATATTTCTTGGTTACATGAGCTACAAACCCATTAAATTCCACTCCGCTATCTATTGTAAGTGAATACGCTTCATATTATATTATCTTTTATTATGTTCGCCATATCGAATGCAGACAGTTTATGAGCAAAAGATGATACCCAAAAAGAACGAGACTTGGGACAGGGGGCGGCTATGGCTACAGTAGCGCCTGCAGCTGTCCAAACAAATCGAGTGGAACAATTCAATTCGTGTCTTTCGCCTGCTCGACTCGTGTCCGTGTCGTCGGGGGGCGTGAAGTTCTGTCGCCTGCACCAGAGCCAAACAATGACACTGGGATAACTCTGCTGACTCCCCTACATGTGAGAGCTGTGCATACGATTACCAAAGGGTAAGCTCGCTCTGTGCTGAAGGTCAGGTCGACAGGCAACTCGTTTCACGAGTTGTTCTGAGTTTCCATTCCCATTCAGAAAAGCAGCACACAACAGAACCAGATTGAGAAGCGCGCTCTGAGGTGCGGCTGCAGCTGCTGCGGTTGCAACTGTGCAGTTGAAAGTGACATTTGACATGATTTGCATGCCAAGTGCCACGCCCACGTCACTCAAACTGACACCCAAAGAGAGTTGACTGGAGTCGAGTCGAGTTGAGTTGAGCTAAGAGTTAGGATCGCTTGAACCAGACCCGCAGCGCTTGACACTCGTTGAGTTTTTATAGTCGCTTTCAGCTTGAATTTGATTGAATTTCATTTCATTTGATTTGATTTGATTTGTAGCAGCCGTTGTGCAGTTGAGCTGGCTTTCTATCAATTAACTTTATTAGCCAGGTCAAGTTCTTATCGCAATCGTTAGCTGGTTTGTTAACCAAGTTATTTCCGTTGCGTGGGCAGCCAGGTATTTCGGACACTCTAATTTGACACTGTCTGTCTCTCTCTCTCTCTCTCTCTACTCTCTTCTGTGGTATGCGCATTATCCTGCTGTAAGGCCATTACCATTTGTGGCATTGTCTGTTTCGGCAACAATAACAGCATGTTGTCCTTTTGTCCCAGTCACGCTCAGCCTCTGGCTGTCTCCATGCTCACTTTTCCATGTCATTTGCTTTTCATTTCCATGCCGTTTTCAAATAACAATTAAATGCTGACCCGCCCGCATTCCAGGGAATTAGTCGGCAAAATTGTTGTTAGCTTGTTAGAGAAGGGTCAAGCTAAGTTATTGGTTGCATTAGGGTGGCAAAGGGTGCCAGCTGACCACTGGCTGAAACTCTAATTGCCTTGTCAGAGTTTCATTTTCGAAAGCATTCGAGCATCTGCTCGAGTTTGAGCTCTCTTAAAGCTAGGCAGCCACCCACGCTTGATATCTTTATGATTTGCCACAATTTTGGGCATTTTAAATATGCAAATGAGACAGCTTCATCTGAGTCTCTCTCGCTGCCTCCAGTCTGCCCCTCGCAACACCTCATAACAAGCTAAAAATGTTTTGTTGTTTGCAATTTGGAAGCTGAATAAATAATATATGTTAATGCGACCACGCACCACGCTTCACAAATATGTCGCTCCTCCCCCTCCCTCCCTCCCTCTCGCTGTCGCCTCACCTGTCTCTCTCGCTCTCTGCTTTTTATATAAACGTCTTTTTGACATTCCATTGCTTACACAATATACACAATTTGTAGGCGTCATATCTTTTATCTGAAAGATTCCGTATTCATTCTCGTTCTGGCACCTGCTTGTCGCAGGTATAAAAAACCACCAGAAATTAGATTGCCAAACAAATTTTAGCAGCTTCACAACGCTCCTCCCCCAACATGCCCATTTCTCAATATCGCAATCAGTGTTTGGCATTTGTTCGCTCTTAATTGTGACATTTGTAAGACCATTCGCTGTAGAATACAGTTTTATGGCACTTTTGTGTTAGCAACCCTCGATGTCAAGGGAACCCCAAGCGAAATAGTCTCTCTAGTCGCACTCTCCCTAGGGCTTCCTCTAACGATGTCTACAGAGAGCGATGCATAGCATCTGTAAACATATTATTATACTAGCTCTTACTAAAGAACTACATTCGGTCAATCAATACATCACAATAGAGGAACTCTTCAAATTGAAATTGTAAGCCAAATATAGTTGCAGAAGAAACATATTATTATCAAATGATGTTCTATATGGAAAAGCAAAGAAATAAATATCCTTCATTATGCATCAAGCAGTCAATCAACAGGCAGTGGGTCAGTCAAACAGGCAATCAATCAGCTTAAAAATGCATAGCTAGCTTCATATATATAGCTTCATATATATATATTCATTATACAGATTAAAACACGAGTCGAGCGGCTTTTACGCCTGGGCCTAGCCATTGTTTATCAATCAATCAATCAGAACAAATTGAGGACCCTCTGACAAGAGCAACCTGTTGGCTAGATAGGTCATAGTGAAACGAGTATTTCCTGCTACACTTAGACATGTCGACTTCATATGAAAACCAGACCAATTCCACATAACGTAGTTCCCTCGGGCATTAAGTGCATTCAATCAAGGAGTGTCAAGCCGCTTGGTTCGCTCCACTCCTCATCCGGCGAGCCGGCATCAGTCGAAAGGCCATCCGACGAGGTTGACTTTCATTAAGATGCCCATCTTAATTGCGCCCACAGCTGCGCTGACTGACAGACGATCCTTTCCACTTTCCAAAGCCCCATTTCGGGCACGTCAGCCACATCTCTATTGTTTTACAGTCGCAAGCGGCAGGGCAGCAAGGGCTGCGAGGGGAGTGGGGCGGCGACAGTCCCCTGATAATTGATGAATTTATGGCACAACATGAAATACTCCAAGTTTTTGTTTCTCTCTTTTTTGGCTATTGCCACATCACTTTTACTGATTGCAACTGCTGCTGCTTATCACGCGCCGCTCAGCTGATGAAGTGCAGCCAGGCGTTTGCCTGTTTCTCTAATTGGACTGGCACGGGTCTAGCTCTGTCTCTCTCCCTCTCAAAACGCCACTTGCCGGCTTGGTTAATAGATTCTGGGAACTACATAATGCATTTTGTTTTCTTTCTATTCTTCTTCTTTCTTTTTTTTGGCTGCTCGCCTCAATTCCAATCTGTGCTCACTGCGCTTTGTTTCCGACATTCGACTCTTGATGTTCGGTTGGCTACTTTTGGGATGCGATTGCTTTGGCTCTTTCATTGGCTCAAGTTGTTGTTGTAGCTTTGATTTCGCATTGCTTTGTGTGTGCGGCACGTTCTGCACATTTTATGGAGCACGCATTGCTCCACAGGCCCCCTAAAGAACTGACCAGATATGAAAATAGCAGCTAATTAACACAAACATTTTCGCTTCTGATGTGTTGATTTAGGCCACAATGAATAATGCAAAGCATGTGCGCTGTGCTGTCTCGAAGAAAACTTCTAAAGATGCTGCAGAGACAATTGAACTGAAATATGCCTTGGCTGATTGAGGATTTTGGCTTCATAGACAATCTGTATGAAATATGCAAGAATATATTGAAGCTCTGAGAATATAGAATATTCAATAAAGCTACATCTCTATAGCTCGACCTCAACTGCAACTCCTTAGTCTCAGCGTTTATTATTAATTAGTATGGATTGCCTTCAAGAGAAAATATTTAATTAATTTACATTTCATTGAGCTACACTTTTCTCTAAGTTCCATTTTATGTTTTCAATTATTTAACTGCTTCAATGGCCCATCATTAACTGCTCAGCGCCCACTCCTGCGCCCACTCATTAGTCCTTTAAGACTTTACCCTCTCGGCTTCTGCTCCAAGTCAATGGCTTAATTGCCCAGCCCAGCGCAGACAATTTAGTAATATTATTAATGGTAAACGTCAAAGAGCAAACGACTTCATGATTGCCAGCTGCGAAAGTCTGAGAGTCTGCGATGCTTGACTTAAGTCAAAGATTTGCGAGCAAAGGCTGTCGGCAAATTTCACACATTGGGCAAGGCCTAAAAATATCCACACAAACATAACATATGTAGAACAGAAAGCAATATGGGAGAGTAAATATTGTGAGGCCTGAGCAAATGGTTGGCAGCTGCGGCGCCTTTGACAATTTGCCGCCTCGCGTTCTAATCTCTGTGGCTGTGGCAATGGCTGTGGCTGCAGCTCCTAATCCGGAGCTGTTTGGCAGTTTCCTGACGCGATCTGCGACCAGTTGCCACCCAGCGATAATAACAAACAATTTGTTTGTTTGCCACAAAAACAGAAATGAAGTTGAAGCAGGCGAGCTGCAGTTGGAGTCAGGGGCACGGCTGCATTTTGCTCGTGTTTGCATAATTCATGAGATCGGCTGCAGTTGCAGTTGCAGTTGCAGTTGCACCCACATGTGGCATGAGGCAACTCCTTCAGTGTAGATCATGCATGGCACAGCCATTCATTACAAGCACATTGCAAATTGAGATACAAAACTTCGCAGCCAAAAACAAATGCCACGATATAAACAAAAGAGTCGAGAGCCACATCGATATGACCGCAGCTGAAGCCGACTGTGTGCGGGGGAGTTTGCCTCGATGGCGCTGCCAGCGAAGCATCCCAACTCCAGCTGAAAATAAGAATTGAATTTCAATTTGCTGACTTGGCAGATTCTTTTTGATGCTTTCGCACTGCACAAGGCTGGGCTGGGCTGGCTGCCAACTCGTATATCAATGAAGCAAAATGGCAGTGGCTGCGTCCATTGAAGTGAGGCCAGTGGAAAAGAACTCTAGAAACAGCTACAGTCGCCCTTAAGTGCGTTAGAGAATACAGCCTGTATGAGGGGAGAAGTGAAGGAGGAACCAGATCTACTGGAAGCCTACAGTTCGAGAGAGCTGTAGTCACACTTGCAGTTGGATATAGGATCTTTGCTTGAGTCACTTTTATAACTGAAAGTCATAGACGCTTCGCCTTCAGATCATTATAGAATACTGCATATAGCTGGGGAGGAGTTAACGAGGAACCAGATCTAGTGGATGCCTAAAACCTATAAGCCAAAGGCAGCTGAAGAGAGTTAGATATAGAATTTATGAACTACTTCAACTTCTAAAGCTTCATTCAATTCTTTCACAAAACAACAAAGCATGAAGTAGGAAATAAACTTTATGAGTTCTTAGAGAACACAATCTATAAGCAGCATCTCTAGATCCCAGCCAAAATACCTTAACAAATTGAGGGACTCCATGCACAGATACGGCTTTTGCATAATAGATCTGTTTAATATCTCTTTTATATACTCTCCAGTACCTTAGTAACTCAAAGTGCAAGCTCAAGAGATTCTCCTTTTGGCCAATATGGAACAGTTAAATTTATAGCTTTGCTGACTCATGAGAGAAAATATCCGTTAGGCATTCAGAAAATCCATCTACTCTCGAGCACTTTAGAAGAGTTTCAAATGCTGTCAGGCATGACATGGAAGTTTTTTCCATTGTCTTACGATTGCAATCGACACTCTCAGCCCAGTCCATATCTAAATGAGGCGCAATGGCCAAGAATGCAATCTGCAGCTGAGAGTATCTGTTATTTCTGTTAGCAAAAACAAAGAACAAAAATGAGCTCGAAGATGTCCGCAAAGACTCACAAACTATGAAGATTCCAAGAAAACACACTCGACTTGGTGGCAGCGCAGCGAGTATCCCTAAATGACTACAGGAATGCACAGTAAACACTCAACTCAATGACCCAACCATAAAAGTTGTTTGCTGTTAGAAAAGAGCAGACGAGACGAGGCAAGACGAAGCGAGTCGCGTCGCAGCGTCTTTTGGAATTGGGTTAAACAATTTCTTCACAGCGGAGAGAACAAAGTGTTGAAATCAGCATACGGTTGCAATATGTGCTCTTCGGGACACGCGGACGCTCGGACATTCATTCAACATGCACTTTACACATTCATTCATGAGCTGAATTGTGGTCAGCTGGGTCTGGTCTGGCCTATCTGTCTGTCCGTGTGCCCGTCTGTCTTGTGCCGTTCATCCCGTCATCAATGAAACTTTATGACTAACCAGAATCAAGTCACAGCCAGAGTCACTGTCCCGCACAACAAGAGATTCGGTTACAAATCGAGCAACGACTTTGACTTTGCGGTAATTGCAGTCGGCGAGAGGAGCGCCAGCGCTGCAGGAGGCAATATACAGCGGATACTTAGCCAAGAATAAACATTCTTGAGCTACTGTTACGCGGCAGCCAAAAGACGGCAGCGACCGCGACAGCGACAACTTCATCAGATGTGCATATAATGTATGTATGAGTCGGGTATCGAGTGTCGAGTGTCGAGTGTGGCCCAAAATGTGCGCTCGCTATCGAAAGTTGTTTTTCGTGTCCGTGAGATACACGAGATACAAGATACAATTGTAGCAAGTTGGCTTGCAGCCTGGCTGGCTGGTCGCTTGCGTCACAATTGTTGGAATTCTTGAGAAAGTGTTGCAAGCACTTCAAGTGACAACCACAAACAATGCAACTATCCAGCAGATACATCACCTACAGATACAGATACAGATACAGCTGAAGATACAGATACAGATACAGATACAGCGCTTACAATTACCGTCAACAACTCACTTCCCTTCTTTTACTTTATTTTTTTTTCGATTTTACAATTCTTCTTCGTCGTCTGCTTCTTCTTTTTTGTTTATCAATTGTGCGTCGCCGACACTTTTGCCGCGTAATTGCAATCAATGCGCTTTGTTTTTGCCTGCATTACAAGTTGACAGCCAACAGCCGACAGTCGACAGTCGACAGTCGAGACTCGAGATGCAAAGCAAGCGCATGCGCATGCGCTACATGACTCAGAGAGCTCGACTTTAGCCGTGCAGACCCCAGCGTGGATCACGTAGGATGCTGTCTAAATGCCTGGGAACCAGCGCAAATTGAAAACGACTCGCTTAACAGATTGTTTTCCTTGTAGATGAGCCATTCAGATAATGATAGAGCATTCATAAAATCGAACAGGCTGGGGCATGCTTGACTCTGCTCAAGATGAAATGCCCTCGCGGGTGTCCATAACATTCCATGAGCTCAGCCAGACAATGGAGTCTTATGATTCGAAACAGTTTTCGAATATCAGAGAAATTTTGATAGCTATAAGCAGCATAGAGCAAGCTGTACACATGAAAAAGGAAAAGATTTTTTATTAAGTAAGCTCCCAAGTTTTGATATTCTGGTCGATAACGATATTTCGAAGAATTTTGCAGAAATGGAATCGATTTTCATTTGCTGCTGATCGATAAGTCTCGACTCTCTAAAATACTGTATGAAATGCAAGCTACCAATAGGTATATAATAATATGGCATCACGCAGAAATAAGCTTAAATACTCATAACAAAAACTTGTCGTTTGCTAAATCTTATCAAGAACATATACTTTACAGCTATTTACCTTAGTGCGTGACACATTTCCTGTGATAATCGCAGAATGCCTCAAGAGTATGAAGAAACTCGCGCCTACAAGAGACCTGAGGCTCAACTCAACCCTTTCTGGAGCAATGACCTAAGTCAATGATTTAAATTGATAATTTGAAGCGCCAATTGGGGGCAGAGTCTTGCCTGGACAATTGGAATAAATCGATTACAATTGAAAGAGAATAAACAATGTTTCCATTGACGTCAAGCTGCAAATTCGTGGGCGGAAATTCTAGTGACGCATTAAGTAACGCTGACTAAGCCAGGTGAGGGCGAAATGAATAAAATCGAAGCTCACATCTTATCACACACTATCAGCTATTGCAGACTTACTGGTGCCAACTGATTGCGTCAGGGAAACTGCTGAAATCAAGGTCCCAGATAGAGCAACAGCAACCAGAACTGGCTGACGAGGTAAATAAATCAATCAGCTGCTGCCATCAGCAGCGAAATTTTCATTTCCATTTTCATTTTCATTTCATTTCCATTTTCATCTATCTGCTTGTTGATGTATCTATGACTTGCCGAGTCACGTACACATTTATGATTGATTTGTTTATATTTTTAGCGCAAAAACTAGTAAACAAGTCTAATATCTGAGCATCAGATAAATGCCATCGTTTATATATAGCACATGGACTATTTATAAAGATTGCACAACGCACGAAAAGTTAAAGCTTACTTCAATATACAACCATATATACATACATATATATACGTATTCACATCTTATCTTTGTAAACAAAACCCACACTATCTATGTGATTTGCATTATATAAAATATTCACGCAGAAATGCGAAATAAATAATCAGAAAGGTTCATGCGAAAGCTCTGATAAGATTAGATATATACCATACACCTTTAGCTCTATATATATACTCATATATATTCATATGCTTAGAGTGGAAAATCCATCTAGTCTGTGACCCACTCTCAGCTCATAAATTTCCAGGTAAGAATTCCACAAAACACATAAATAAATCCACAAACTGTCAAGTTGGCAAAAATCAAGTAGGTTGCGACCGACTGCATAATACTCGCTCATAGACCACAGGATTCAAGTATGAAGGACTATGGAGGAGCATGTTTTCCAAATGCCTAGTCTATCCTTAAATAATAAACATAATTAACGTTTCTCTACCAAAAGATATGGTATTTTGCGACTTTCCAGTATATATTTAAAATTGCAAGTCTTTAAGCCTATATACCCCTTTCGCTTCTTGAACGGGCCTTACAAAAATATTGTGCGCACACTTGAGCAAATATCTATATCGTATCGTTAAGAATCAAATACTTTATATGCGAAGCTTTCAAGTGGATTCATAAATATTTCTCTGGAATTCATATAAAAGATAAGTTGGGTAAATAAAATGTTTTCATACACGTTCAAGCTGAAGTAAAAGAGAGTATATTGGTTTGCTGTGGTGTAGCTGACTCTAGCTAAAGTAAAGCAAGCTTTAAGTATATAAAACTGAATAGGAGATGCTAAAATTCAGATGAGAGCTCTAAGACTAAGATTTAATTTGCTTAGATGGACTTAAAGAGTATCAGGAGCAGGCGCGAGTCGAGTATGTTCCTCTCGCACAGCTAAGTCTGTAGCGAATCCAACTTGCTTCAGATCAAGCTGTGCCAACATTGAGACAGATAATGATGAAAGATAAATATTATTGCTGTGATATCATTTGCTCATCAGCCAAATGAGGTTACTCAGACAAATGATATGCAATATAAAATCTCACAAATGATAATACACAAAGTTTTCGGGTTAATATGGCTCATAAATATGGGATTATTGGATAAGCGCATGCTAGACAGGCATTACAAAGGGCTGAAACGTTCGCCTTCGACGTGATCAACTCAATAGATTTGTAAGCCAGCAACAATAAACAAATGCGTACAGCTCTTGGCTGTAATAATCAAATAAAAATTTAAGCTAATTGGTCTATAAAATAGTTTTACACGATTATCGATGGCAAGCCAGAAAACCCCAGCCACACCAAAATTGTGTCAGTTTTCCTCATCATTTTATACGCTGAAGCCATAGTAAAAGGGAGCTCAGGGTATATTGATTTTGGGAAACTGTATGTAACAGGCAGTGGGGGTGTGGCAGCTACCATCAAGTATATACGTGCTTGATCAGATCAGCCATGTCTTTCTGGTCGTCAGTCCATTTGCATGGGCAACGCAGGTTCAGAGTATCTCTTTAGTCTGGCACTTCCCACTGGATCCCTCTGACATGCTTGCGGCTGTCTTAGCTAATTTGTCTAGGAGACCAAATTACTGGATGGCTGTTGAAATTGTTGGCAATAAATCAACAAAATACGGCGCCCGCCCGCGCCCATTGCGTAAATCAAAAATTTATGTTTAGATTTTTGAAAAATCAAAAAAAAAAAACAAAAAACTGAAAAATATATTTAAATGAAAAGTTTACGGATAGAAATCGTTTGATTGTGTACAAATTTGATGCCCCTGCCTTAATTTATAAGGTCAACGCGAGCATCGGAAATAAACGCAAACTACAAATTCGACGAGACACAGCCCGAAACACGGGGGCCCGGGGCCAAAACGTGGGCGCCCCCTGACCAGAAAAAATATATATTTGTAAAAGATCTCGATTCAAATCATTAGCGCAGCCAGCTGACATCTTTTCGGATTTATGGGTCAGTTGTGCTATGCAAGAATGTTGGCTAAATGCGGCGCATCAGCTGCATAATAACGCTAAGTGCTATTGGAGAAAGGTGACAACCCTGCAAGAAGATTTCAGCTGTTGCATCTATAAATATATAATTCTCACAAAATCTAAATAATAATGCTTAACGATATTCATGAAAGGTGGCAACTCTGATCGTTGATCGTAGTGGAGCAGAGGAGATTCTGCCTATAAATCAACAAATTTGTCACCTTCTCGAAGACAACTCTACATAATCTACATAATAATCCGAAATGATATACACAAAAGGTGGCAACCCTACATAGTGAGCAGACGGGGACAGAGCTATAAATCTGACAACTTTCGACGACAACTCTACATAATCTACATTATTCGCACTAATGATATTCATAAAAGGTGACAACTCTGGTCGCTGATCGTAGTGAAACAGAGGAGATTCTGCCTATAAATCAACAAATTTGTCACCTTCTCGAAGACAACTCTACATAATCTACATAATAATCCGATTTGATATACACAAAAGGTGGCAACCCTATATAGTGAGCAGACGGAGACAGAGCTATAAATCTGACAACTTTCGACGACAACTCTACATAATCTACATATTTCGCACTAATGATATTCATAAAAGGTGACAACTCTGGGCGCTGATCAAAGCGCAGTGTCGACTGCTGCCATAAATCTGTTTCGCTTTCAGTTTGTCGCATCTTCTATAATTTAACAGCAATTTATTAAATGCCCCCATCGAGCTTAATCTGCACTGGAAAATCTCGGCGCAACTGCATAAATTAATTAACCGAAAAAAGACAAAAAAGCGTTGCAAGAATGCGTGAGATATTTTTGTGGAGCAGCCAAGCTGCCTACTGCCTGCTGCTGCTGCTGCTGCTGCTGCTGCTGCTGCTTGCCCCAACAATTTGCCCAGCGACAAAGTATCTTGCAGATACATATACATATATAGCTGCAGATATATTTGTATCTTTAGCTGTTGCATCTGCAACGCTTGACAGCGCTGATTAGCGCATTCAGCGGTAGCTCTCCAGCTAAATTTATGGCAGCTGTCTTAAATGGTAGAAAACTGGGAAACTGGGAAAAACATTTCCCAAAATGCAATTGAAATTATATAATCAAACGATGTTTTGGACAACAAACAGAAAAATGGAAATTTAAGGAAAGAAAGAATTCTTGAATGTGCCACACGTAATCAACATCAAAATTTGGGCACAAGAATTTCACATGACGTGAGGAAAATTTGTGTTCCTCAAGCAAACGCCGCCAGGTAACGAAATTAAGGAATTAGCAGCACGTACAAATAAATTCTTCAGTTCATGCTGTGCATTTCCACTTGCTTTCGCCGTTTGCATTCTGTAAGATGCATTTTCACTCGTCTTTTATTTTCTTTCTTTCTTTCTTTCTGTTTTCTTTGGACTTTATGCAAATTTTCACAGCCAGCGCTCATAATTTTCCATGCGACAGCAAAATATGTTGGCGCCAGGCAGCCCGCCAGCCAGTCAGAGAGCTTCGCTGTCTTCCATTAGCGCCACACTTTGAAGAGCGACAGTGGAAGGGGAGAGGAGAGAGAGGGGGCGTAGTCAACAGGCAAATCTGCTTACATGCATTTCGATTTATGACCCCGAAATATTTCGCCATGCACAATATTTCAGTCTGAAGTGGATTTTGAATTATTTGCCATGGACTTCCACTTGAAGCTCAATGACCGTTCATACACGCACACACACATAGAAAAAACTGCATTTTTTGTTGACTCTACATATATATTTTGGCATTGGGCCACTCATGAATCAAAATCTGTATAAATATATAAGTACTAGAGCGGCTTAATAAACTCTATACAAATAGAAATGCATCTAGATAGTCCGATTAGCCTTTAAAACTAAGCAGAGCCTTTCCTATATACAAATAGACGCCATAGTAGCAACAGTATAAGTGTAGGATAATATCAGTAAGTCCAGCTATGAATATATCCACAAATTCAATACACATACAAAAACACATTAATTTGTCTCTTATACACGTTCTTATACGAATTTTAAGCCTGGGCTCATTTAAGAGTTCTCTCTTATTTATTTACATTCTCTGTCGCCCCTTGCGTATGCAGAAATACATAAATACACCAGCGGCTATAAGTGTAGTATAAGATCGGAAAGTCCAGGCTATTCGCATATTCACACATTCAACATAGATAGTTTGTGTGTCTACAAATGTGTGCAAGTTAAATTGTACACACAATGACATTTCATTGTCTCTTATACGCATACCTATTATACTACTACTACTATTATAATTCCTTAGCGCACGTCATTCGCACTGCTTGTTCAGACGATTTCGGCTGCCTGAGAACTCAGCTAACGGGATCAAAAGCATCGCCACCTATTGGTAGCGTTCGTAATTCTGCCTGCAGCACGGCAACAATGCAGAGCAATAATGCAAATGGCGTTGAATACGCTCCCAAAGATGTAAGAGTATAACTCAATGTAATTTGATGTTAATATGAATGCTTTGGAGTGACTGTAATATTTGTAAGTAGTTGTTGATGTATATAATATAAACAGAGTACTTACATATATACTCTCTCATCACTCAAGACACTCAATCGACACCTTAAATCTGGACTCGCGAGCTGTGTAACAAGTAAGGCCATAAATCCACTTAGAAACTAGCTTTATGAATTCTCTGAAGACAAGTACAGCTCATGAATTCAATTGTTTTGGGCACGAGCTGAAATTCGCCAGTTTCAGTAACAGCTCGAAGAAGGTTGATTAACCCCTTGAGACGATGCTAAAGCAAAACAAACACGAGTCTAAGATGCTAGGCAAGCACACGAGGGCGAAAACAGAAGCGAGAGCGACCAAAGGATAATAAACTCCGTCTAAGGGCAAGTCCAGAAATACAGCGAGAGAGAGAGAGAGAGAGAGAGAGAGTGCGAGCAAATTAAGCTCTCAGATAAATTCAGCTGAAGGGATGCCCAATCGCTGAATGGGAGCACAGCACAGCCGGGCGAAACAACCCCAAAATGAAGTTCAACTGCGGGCAAGTGCAAGGCTGTCGGCTGGCAGGACACACGCCGACGGGCAAGGACGATGGCCACCCACCCACACAATTCGGCATTGAGCAAAAAAAGTCGTAATCGAAAGCCCAAACAAAAAGGATGCGAACGATGTCAGGGATAAAATTGAAAGCAAACATAAACAAGGCGCAGCCACCACCCAGGAAAAACGTAAAACTTTTCCAGGGAGCAACTGTTTTCTTTATTTTCCACGAGCAAGTAAAAAGAAAACTCTGCATAACTTTGGCCCCAGCTAAAGTGCAAAACTGGGCAAATGCAAATGTGCAGGCCAACAACGTCTTAAGATGTTCGACCACCCAAACAGCCAAGCCCCACACGCACACTCGCCTGTATGTATGTATGCTGTATACTGTATGCTATTGCTGTGGCACCCACCCCAATCATAAATTCACTTTGAATGGCGTCAACAAATTCATTTCGCATCACAGCGCATCTGATGAATGACGTGACTTTGACAGCAGCATCAGATACAGCAGCAGCAGCAGCAGCAGCAGAAACGGCTGTAAAAAACGCGGCACTTATTTCTAACTGCCAACAGCCATGGCCAGCATCCAAGCCCGGCTAACTCCATCGAGCATCAGGCACTCAGCATTGGCAGCTGCGTAGCTTCGGTTTTTTTTGCTGTCGTCATCAGCCGCCCACTCTAACCCCCTTTGAATGTTTACATAACATGGCTATGACGTTGCTTGGCAGCATCGCCAGCCTCGTCAGTCTCTCCAGCTACATGCAGCGCAGGCTCACACGCATGCCCCATTCAGCGAAGGCCTGGGACAGGACAGACACGACGACGGCGGCTGCCGGTGCCGGCAAAAAAGGAAAGCAAAAAAAACAACAGATTCACAAATTTACGTTACGCACCCTGCACTGTGGCTAGGTGTCTATGCACGCACACATACATACACATGCACATAAATACAGATACATACATACATAAGCCTGAGCTCACGAATGTGGAGGAGGTAGGGTGGTTCAATGAGTTCGTGAGCGAGCTGTAGATAGATAGCCAGATATGAGCTAGGGCTATTCGACTCTTGGATATACGTGCGAACATATTTTATCTATTGCTCCTATTAGTCTTAAGGTTTTACTAGAGAACGTTATGCAAAGTAAGAAGTAAGAATAACAATAAGAGTAGTTCCATCGGGAGTGCCAACTAGCAGATACCCTGCACAATACAGTATTGCACGCAGACGAGCAGACGAAGGGATCGAAGCAGGAGCAGATGAAGTTGCAGACAGAGGAACAGAGAAGATCAACTCAGCTGGGCCTTTCGTTACAGAGTGCATAGCACAATCTATATGGCATACCCATACCCATACAGCATACCCTGCATACCCTATGAATAGAGATGCATTCTGTAACTCAGCTGCAAATTGTTGACTTGCTTTGAGCACACCTCGTGCTGCTCAATCTGGAAGTGCATCCGCGTGTGCGGCTGAACTTTCAATTAATGTCATATTTCACGTACCTGCGCACTCTTCACTCGATGCAGATGGAGCGTGCCGCCCGAGATGAGCCCGGCGGTGGTTGCCTTGGCATGCATTGGCACTGAATTTATGACGTACTGCGTCGGCTGTTGCTGTTGCTGTTGCTGTTGCTGCTGCTTGACCAAAGCAGCAGTCGAAGTTGGTGTTGTGGCTGCGACTGCTGCCGCAGGCTGCGGCTGCGACTTAGCCAACGTCGTCTGTGTGTTTGCAACATTCCTAATTGAGTTTTCTGGTAGTTGGTTTTCACTTTGGCAATCCATTGAAGGCAATGCCAATTCAAGTTGTTGTTGTTGTTGTTGTTGTGCAATGGACATGCTCGTAATTAGCTGCTTGGCTATTGATATTCGACTTTATCTTATGTCTAACACCACATCAATTAGACCGAAATATATGCCGTTACTTAAACACGAACTTTACGTCGGAGTTAATTCCGGTTTGGCTTTGTTACGCGTAAAAACTTTGCTTTACTCCACTTTGCTTTGCACGGCCCGCGGGTTCAACTGTTACTGAAACGTCGAGTCCTTCTCAACTGACTCGCTGACTCGCTGACTCGGTGGTTGTTAGCCAGGGCAAAGTGTTAGCTTTATCTGGCTTTTATCTAACGCACAACGCAGGGGAAGTTCGTACGCCACGTGAGCTGCCGGAGCTCAACTCCTGGAGCTTAATATAAAAATGATAGCAGTTCGCATAACTAATTGCCTGAAAATCGTTAGGCAGAGTCTCGGTTGCTCTTAAGGAAAGCCAACCGAGTTCCAAATCACTTCCAAAACCATCAAGTTTTGCCTAGTCAAACATATCAAACGAATGTCTACGCTCGAAGTTCAAGTATTATAACTAGACTTGACTAGACTTCTCCAACAGACATGAACAATTCGGCAAATGGCAAAATGGACACGTCAAGCATAATGAAGCCCAGCGAGGTCTATCGCAAGACAGCCAAGAGATCCGTCATGGTTGCACCCGAGGCACCGGCTTCATCGTTTGTGCCGAAGAAACGGGAAATGCACTACTATGCAGTGGAGATCAACAATGATATTGATTACCGCTCGCAATTCAAGGTGACTTGAGGTGCCACGCCTCGCGACACAGCTACAGCTAATGCCTGCATCTGCCCACAGGTAACGGAGGTCGTTAATGGCGAAGAAGTCGACTATACGCCGCATTCCTTGTCCGAATCGCCGTATGCAGACCAATTTATGAAATTTAACTTGCATTTGATGCACGACATTTCCATGCTGCCGCTGTATCATTCCCGGGGCAGCATGCTGCGCTCGAAGACCAGGTCGAGCATGCGCGGCGGAGTGGGTGGCAATAAGCAGTCAATCGACGAGCTGATAAATGGCGTAAGACCGAGTCGTCCCACCTTACCTGACACCAGTATATAGTTGGCATTTCAACCTTAGATTATCTTTGAGACGATTGTGTTTGATCAGTCTGCCGTTCCGAGGGACGAGGAGTCGCTCATGCACATGCCGGTGCCCTTCACGAAGTCCTTTGTCAAGATAACGATACGCAAATCCGAGTTCATCGAGTTGCATGCACAGATTAATTCGACTGTGGCCAAGGGCTCTGATCAGGGCAACGCAGTTGAAACGGACAATCGGCTTTACGACTATCTAACCGTTGGCAAGGGTAAGGTGCGTCGGCGCTCCGATAACGATGCCCAAACGGAGATAGTCCTGACCAACTCTCGGGCTGTCAATACGATCTTCGTGAGCCAAGCCACCGTTGGCTCGTATGTCTCCAACTTTGAGATGTACGACACACTCCAGGGCGTGGTAAACAAGCAAACCCAGATAACGCCGCACATGCAAAGCCAGATTGCCATAGTAACTGGGGACATGCGGAACACGACCGCTATAGAGGAGGAGTCCAATGAGCGATCCAAGATGCGCTCGGTGACTCAACAGCTCTTTAAGAGCCCGGCATTCAAGAAGGCCATACTCTTCATTGGACGCACTCTCTCCAGCAATTACTACAACTCGGGCATGCAGCGGTTTCGCAACTTCAAGAAACTGGATCGCAGCTCCACGGATGTCCAATACAAGTACTCCCTGAAGTGTCTCTTCCGTCTGATACCCAGCAACCCGAACGACGACCGCAAAGCGGTTAGCGACATCAGCTTCTGCTACACCAACAGCGACATTGTGGCCATCAGCTATGGCCTGTTCTCCTTCTCCTCTCAGCATGTGCCCTCCACCGGCGACGTGTTCGTGTGGAGCATTAAGAATCCGGGTGAGCCGGAGCGTGCCTACTACTACAATAATCCCGTCACGGCTATTTGCTTCTCGCCCTACCTGCCGTCGCTCATCGCCATTGGTATGTACAATGGCAGCGTCGAGGTGAGAGATGTGGCGGACGACAGCAATATGCCCATTGCTGTATCCCAGCGCAGCACCTCGCCGGGGTGCGCTCCTGTGGTCGGCATACGCTGGCTGAAGCAGGTCGGCAACGACGATGTGGGCGAGATAGATCCGTTTCTCAGTCTGTCGCAGGACGGTTCGGTGACTCGCTTCCATCTGGGCAAAAGCCCCTATCTCTTAGGCTTCACGCAGATGACCTTGGAGCGCATCGAAGGCCATCCGGAGGGCATACACGTGCCCATTTCCCCGATCATGACCGTCGCCGCCAACAGGCGTCCACAAGGGCTCTACATCACCACGCACCCGGTGGACAACGACATCTACTATATACTCACCGACGAGGGCTGCATACACAAGTGCTCCATCAACTATCAGCATCAATATCTGGAGGTGCTCAAGTGCCACGATGGCGCCGTCAATGTCATGGAGTTCTCGCCCTGGTCGCCCCGACTGTTTCTCACCTGCGGCAACGATTGGTAGAGCCAGCTCTAATTCGTTGAGCCATTTTCTAAAACTCATTTCGCTTCCAGGTATGTGCGCATCTGGGTGGATGGCATCACCCGACCTCTGATCGAACTTCTCGATGACTTCCAGCCCATACACTGGACCAAGTGGAGTCCCATAAACTCCACAATCATAGTGTCTCTCAATAGGATCACGTGCAGCATTTGGGATCTGCGTCGCAACATACTGAAGCCCATGGGCAAACACGATTTGGACTCTTCCTACAACACAATTGCTCAGTATGACCGACTAGACGATACCCTGTAATTGCATTTGCATGCCTGCCTTTCTTGCAGATTCTCCAACAGCGGCACAGTTCTGATCGTGGGCAATGAGCGCGGCAACGTCCTGTTTGAGGCCCTCAACGATATGCCCTTTTCGCCCCACTTTCAATACGACGAGTTGGAGAAAGCCATTTACAGAGCCATTGGCAACGATCAGGAATTGTTCATTGAGCTCAAGAGCATTGGCTTCTTCGGCTATCCCAATAAGAAGGCTGTGAGGACCTAAATGTGTCATATTAAGTAGTGTCCGATGGGTCTAGCATTATAAATAAAATCTCGTATTGAGGCTAATTTCAGAGGGCTTACTACGCAGGGTAATTGGCTTAGACGTGCTATAGATGATGGCTTATGATAGTTACAGACTAGGATTGAGCATATACTTTATTCTGAGAAGGGAGGTAATATGGCTTTTTAGCCGAGTTCATTAGGAGATATCCAAGGTTTCACTGGATGGTAAAACAGTTTAGATATTAAAGAGGTATAAAAATTGATGAGGAAGATATACTCTAGAATTCGTGAGGAGAGTCTATAGTAGTAATGGAGAACAACCTAAAGAAGAGTATTAAAAGGACTAGACATGCATCGTAACTTAGATTACCTAAGGCTTGGATGTCCTAAGGAGCTTCTCTACACACCAACGGATAAGCTAAACTGCTCCTCTCTCGACGCTCAACAGGCAAGGCGTCTTGTCCACAAATGAGCTAAGGACTGCAGCAGTTCGAGTTCAAGGTATTTGCTTCACGCTAACCGCCAACAAAGCACAAAACTGTTAAAGCCTTCGATCCAGCTTATTTGCAACCCTTAAATGTTGCTCAATAACGGCTTGCAATTGGATCAGTGGAGGCTTTGATAGGCTGACCGTTGAGCAGTTCCGCTCAGGTTTCAACAGGCAGGCAGGTAACCCAAGAACCCCAGAACCCAATCAAATAAGCGCTACGATGACCCGCCGAGCGGAGATCGTCGAGTGCGGCTTAAATGTCAAGCGACGAATGCCGACGATGGTGGTCAGTGTGTGGTTTCTCCGGGTGTTAAATAACAAATAAACACTTGTGTACACATTAGCATACACACAGCTGAAAAGAACAGGGAATTTATTAAGAGAATTTATTGAAGAGCCCAGCCGAGATGAGTAGAAATAGTAAAGCGGATCAAACGCCGACCGCCGAGATAAAAAGCGTGTTACAGTTTTTATATGCTTGCCCAAGTTAGAAATAAATGTCAAAATTTGTGGCCCATAAATAAGCAAGGGATTGGCGTAGAGAAGGGGAGAGAGAAAGGGGAGAGTAGCTGGACCACCATCGCTTATGGCTCTAAATTACACAGCACATTCCTCCAGCTGGACCCGATCGTAGTCGCGGGCTCAGGCTCCGTCTCCGTCTCGAGCCGTCTGAGGATGTCATCATCAGCAGACAGCCAATCCTTGGCTGCCTTAATTGTTGTTGTTGTGGGGCTTGTCGTGCTTGTCGCATTTAATGAACATTTAATTGTTGCCCACATGTGCGCCAAGCAATGTCCACAATGTCGCTTGACGAAAGGGGGCGTGGCGCGGCCCAGCACACACAAATTGAAAACAAAGTGTTATGGCCCACTGGACAATGGTCGCGAGCAGCAGCAGCAGCAGCAGCAGCAGCGGGTCGTGGCCAAGCGCCTTGACAAGGCGACAAACGAGCTGACAGTAGCTGTAGATGGCCATGACAAAGTCAAACCAGAACAAGTCACTGCCGCCGACGACGATGAGCGAATGGGCCTAAAAGCTGATGAGCCAGACGCAATGTCATTTCTGCTAAATAAAAGCTGCGATTCATCAGAATCGCTGAGATTCCCAGCGCCAAGTAAGGTCTGCAGCTGGATGGCTGGTCGCTGAGAAAAAGAAAGATGTTTTGCCGATTACAAAAAAAGAAATGGAACTCCAGATGCGTTAGAGATGGGCAAATAAGCACGACGGAGCACGACTTCACTTGAAGTGAAAGACAGAGAGAGACAGAGAGAGGGAGGGAGAGGAAAGGGATGAATGTATTGCTATTCCCTGACATTCCCTAGACTTGCTCTACATTATATAGCAGCTATCTGTGACCTGTTCAATTAGTTCCACTCTTGTCTTATAGCTAAGGCTTACAGCTCACAGTCGAATAGTCTTTGATTCCTTGTCTAAAAAACTGTTCCAATCCAGAATTTTCTTTTAATTACTTAAAATCTGATATCATATTCTGGTTCGCATTCAGCTTCGTCAGATGAGTCCCTGCAACACATCGGCGATCATATGGATATACATCTAGAGCCCAGTTCATACTCACTCAACGTCGGATACATGAGAGACATCGTCAAATCGTAGCCGAGCAGAGCACAGCGGACATTGGGAACTTAAGTCCAAGAAGCACCTCTCACAGAAGACGCCTTTGCAGTTGGGCGTTTGGCAGGCTACGTAATTATTGCTGCAAGCAGAAAGCATTTTACATCGAATATTACCAAGAGTCAAGAGGGATAGCTCTTACGAGGTCAGCCTTGAATTGCAGACAATGCAGTATTTGCCCTTGTAGGCGCCAAGGTAGCCTTTGGTTAGTCTAGCAAGAGGAGCAAAGGAAGTTTACATGAGATATACTCTAAAGCATGAGCTTTACACACTTGTATAAGATTTCACTTAGCCTGGCCAACAAATGTTTTAATAACTTGCAGTCATCCGAGGCATAAAAGTTAAGCGATTGCGCCCGTCGTCTAGCTTGACGTGGAAACAGGTCTGAGAGGGGAAAGAAAGACAGTTAAAAGTCAGCTAGATAAATATATAAATATATAATGATATAAAGATGGCTATAGACATAGACGGAGGCTTACACGATAGAGGAGGGGTGGAGAGACTTAGGAGAGCAAGAACAGCCTAAGAAAGCCTTAGGGTTCTCTTAGATATAGTTACACATGTTTTAAAGAGCTGCCGATTGAGCTATCAGCCTTACTTCCTTCGAAAAAGCCTCAGAAGAGCTCTATGAGCTTTGTGAATAGTATTTTTGACAATATGCACTTCTACCTCTAGAATAACGCAGGCGTTCATGTAGTAAAGCGGCACGATGTCTGGCATGGGCTGGATAAAACATGGACATAATCTTGTGGCACAGCCGATGATGGAGTGGCTCGCCGATGAGCAGAAGCCAGGCCAACAGGCACAGCATCAGAATCTCCCAGTAGCGCACAAACGAGGGTGGCCTAGGCAGGGGCAAGCAGTGTTGTATGTCCACGATCAGATTCTTGGACAGGGGCTCGAAGGCCTGAACCAAGCCACGTAGAATATCAGCGATCAGTCCGCCTCTTCGAATCACAATCTTCGTATATGCAGGAGCTAAGGAGAAGGCGTATATAGTTGAGATGCGCACAGATCTGTGCAGAGCCTACGCTGCAGCTCGGGTGTCTTGTGCAAGTGCACAGTCATGTCGGCCAGCATCCAGGATAAGCTATAGTCGAGCACGCAAATTGTAAGGAGCTGCAAGTTGATGATGATCAAAAGGACTAGGGAAGCGTTGGAGTGGCGCGCCTCGCGCTCCAACAGGCGCCAAGAGCCCAGCTGCAAGTAGAAGCTGGAGCAAGTGCTCGATTGACATGATCTAGAAACTACTGACTGCGACAAGGATCTTCCGTTCGTTGGGTCGCAGTGGCAGGAGATCGGGCGAGAAGTCGGTCGGCTTCGCCTTGCTGATCTCAAAAAAATCCCTGGTCAAATAGAAATTGCGATAATGAAGGCTGCTCAAGTAGTTCATGTGGAAGCAGATCGCGTGCAGCACCAGCAGTACCATCAATACCAACACCACGGCAGCCAGCCAGATATAGATGAACCCAAATACTTGCATTTGCCGGTCAAAGTCAGTGGCCATGTGGCGATCGGGAGCGCTGCCCAAGGCGTCAGGCGTCTCACCGGACTTGGCATTGTGATCGAACGTAATGCTCACCTCGAACATGGCCCGGATCTTGGCGAACATGTGCGAAGGCCCTGCGAACAGAGCGCCACTGCTGAAAGCTCACTCAAAGGAGCATTTAGGACTTACGACTGAACACCTGCTCGACCATCTGCTGCTGCTCCTCCAGGTGAACGTCGAAGAAACTGGGCAGATCCTTTAGATTCGAGCAGAACCACTCGAAGTGGTTCTGAAGACCGCAGGCGGACGGCTGATCCTTGAACTTCAGCTTGCAGTCCTGCATGCTGATCGTGCCAGCGCCCAAGCAGCGATCATACGGCGAACCCATTTGAGCTTCGAAGAAGCTTTGCTGATGCAACAGCCAGCTATCGCAGTCCTTGTAGCCAGCATCTGCTAAGGGCACATGCCTTACAGTTCAATCACATGTGGTCATAGGGATCTCACTTACAGAGCCGCATAATAGGCTGCTCAAGACCCCGTAGCACAGAGTCCACGCGGTCCATTAGCTTTCTCACCTGGCTCAAACAGCTGTAGACCGCCTGCTCGACCACGTAGACAGGCGCGCCCATGATCTCGTGCATGGGCGTCAGCGCCGCCCTGAGCAGCGTTTGGCCACAGTACAAACTGTACGCCATTATCTCTATATTCGCCATTATGTTGGTCACAGGACCCAGGGCAGCAAGGATGAAGGCCAGACAAACGCTTAGCTCAAGTCCTGCGTAACCTAAAATGGAGATCAAGGATAATGCGCCAATGGATCTGCATGGGAAGTAGATGAAAGAGGAATTGAAAATAGATAAGAGATGAATGGAAGATGGAGAAAAGATGGAGAAAAGATGGAGGAAAGATTGGAGACAGGTCGAAGCTAGATGGAGGAGAAATTGAATGCAAAGAATATAGATGATTGACAGATAGAAGAAAGATCGAAGAGAGCTAGAAGAAAGCTAGAAGAGAGCGAGAAGAGAGATAGAAGAGAGATAGATAGATATACTATATACTCCAGATAGATATAAAAAATATATGATACATACTTAACAGAGCTTACAGACATTAACATCTAGCCTTACGTACTTGGTAGCTCGATTGTAGATGACTATCAGAAACAGGAGTCCAAGAAGCACGATGCATAGCCACTTCAAGCTCAATTCTTTGCGTTCCCTGCCAAAGTCGATGACATACCAAGCGAGGATCAAGAGGATGCCCGATATGTAGCCAATTAGCGCAAAGATCATTAGATTGCCAAAGTTACTCCCGCGCTCTTTCGGCTCCGGAATGGGATCGTGACTGGGGCCCGACTCTATGGGATAAATGGCTCCTTGGCTTCTATCAAAAGATCGATAAGACGAATGCATCCTTCTCATTCTATGTCTGGAAACCAACTGGAATCCAACTAGTCAACAAGCATTGCCTACGAACGATCCCAAGGAAATCAAGTTTAGCCACGTTTAGCTACACTCGAGTCGGTTGCCTGCGTCTTGCGATCTGCTCCTGCTTCCGACCGTTCATTCCCCGATGGATTCAAACTATATGCTGACTATTTTCCAGCTCACTTGACATAAGAGTCAAGGCCGTAACGAAAAGCTTGTCGAACCGTCTTAGCACTAAACATTTGAAGGCCAGGACAAGGCAAGGCAACCAGGTTCATATAACAGCTATGAAGGTCGCATATCCCGTAGAACAGTGAACAGAGAAGCATTTTTTAGCTGTACTACAAATATTTTATTAGCTCAGACTGTATTACGCCAAGGACTTCAGTATAATACCTAAACAGCGCATCTCCTGAACTTCCGTTTCGCTTCGCTTCATGGTTTCTTCTTGCCCTCCTCCTTGCGATACTTGGCACAGTAAGTCCGTTTCCGTATTTGGCCATAGGATTCGGTGCCGGGGTCATCGGAGGAGTCACTGAAAGAGCGGTTAGCTGGCTGAGCGATACCATAGAAGTCTACAGCAAAGCTTACTGAATCTCGGAGATGTCGCTGTGGTCGCCATAGTCCATGGGCCGCTTGCAGAGGCAACATTGGTGCTTGGACTCGCTGTAGCAGGGCTGGCAGTAGAGGCCGGGGCATTCGGGCGTGTCGCACTGTATGCGGTTCGAGCTGTAAAGGGCAGTAGGTAGTCCCTGTTGAAACTGACTTGAATTGAGTCTATCGAGGTACTACACTAACGAGCTCAACAGCTGGGCGCACAGCAGGCACCGTTCCTTGCGCGGACCACCCGAGCGACAGAGGCAACGGCAGCACCTGAAGAGCAAGAAGTGAATGTAAAGAGAGGACTAACAGAGAGGGGGAAGAGCGCTAGTTCAATGTGGGGCAGTACGAACCAGCAGAATTTTGTACGAATCCAACCCCAGCAGCAGTTGCAGCAGCCGTCCTTTTGATACTTTAACGTTGCTCTTATCTTGCGGCGCATCATCTTAAGGAAGCTGACTAGGAGCAGTGAGAATAGATCAGATTGCAATGGATATATATCGTACAAGACTATATGCTAGCAGAACTAAGTCGACTTGAGTCGGACCAATTGAAAAGCTACTTGAAATGAACTAGTAAATGAGTCAGTTCAGTGATGAACTATACTTTCAATTCATGAAACGAGTCAGTTCCGTGATGAACCTTCGTTTTCGACTAGTTATATAAACGATTCTATATATGTATATATAAGTTCAGGAGCTACTAGTTCTATGAACCAGAACATCTATGGATATTCAATTGAATTGCTTACGAACTGAGCCAAAGCACTAGTTCAGCAGCAAAACAGAACTAGTTCATGAGTCACAAATATACAAATGAACTTATCTGCCGATAATTAAGCTATATAACTGCACCTATAACATATAAACTGTGGATCAGACCTCTCTTCGCAAGGATCTTGCTGTGCAGGTAGAGCGCGCGCTCATGCGCTCGCTCCGGGTAGTAGCGCTCCATGATCGCATGGCGCAGTCGCAGTAAATAGGGCTCCGCGACTAGAATGAACCAGGCGAGCAGACACAGCACTAGGATGCCAATGTAATATCGATAGGCGGGCTCTACGGGCTCGGGCAGGCAGCTCTTGGAGTCCACTCGCGTCTTCTGCGACATCGGCCGAAAGGCATTGGCCACGCCCCGCATCACATCGCCCACAAAGCCGCCGCCCTCCACCTGCACATCGAGAAAGGGCGGTATTTCGATATCCTTCTGCTCCTCGCCGTAGTACGTGATCATGTCCAGCAGCCAGAAGACGCTGAAGTCCACCAGGCAAATGCAGCCCAGCTGCAGGCACGTGTTGCACATTAAACTCGCACTCTCCGCCAGCAACACATACTCAATGGCTGTCAGACGAAGGCTGCTCAGCTGCAGCGAGGCTCCAGGTATAGGTGAAAGGATCAATATTTGCAGAGCTCTCACCTTTAGGTACTTGAAATGCTCCAGACGCTGCAGCGGCAGCACTGCGGGCTCGCCCTTCTGCCGGCATTTGGCATCGATCGCATAGAACGAGCGAGTCAGATACATATTTTGATACTTCAGGCTGTGCATGTAGCGCAGGTAGAAATAGATGGATCTGTGATTAAGAATTGAATGAGCAGTAAAAGGCGGAGCTTTATGAGGAGACTGAGCCAGGATGACCTGAAGACCTACTTAAGACTAGTTTCTAGTCTCTATATCAGTCAGTCAGTCAGTCAGTCAATCAATCAATTATTGATAGATGCCACCTACTTGATAAAGATGAACAGCACCATGATCCAGCATAGCAAATCCAGCCAGCTGTCGAATAGGACAAGGGGACGCAGGCGCACTTTGATATCGTGAATGATCTCTTCGCCCACATCCGACAGGTTCCTGGATGCATTCGTGTGGAAGTAGAAGTCATGCTCGAAGCTGATGCTCACATCGAACATTTGCTCCAGGTGAGCGACGAACTCGTAGTAGCCTGGAGAGCAGAGAGGGAGAGGCAAAAGAGAGTAGAGGTCAAGCAGAACTTACATAAGAGGACAGAAAACAGAGCAAGACAGAGAGAGGGAAAGATATTTACGCTCCAGTATGGTGTCCACGATCGCCCAGCTGCCATCCCAGACGCCAGCGCAAAAGACATCCACCAGCTTGGCAGGATAGCAAAGAGCCAGGAAGAGCTTCGTGGCGTAGCAGAGAGACTTTAGGACGCCAAGTCGAGCGCGGCACTTGAGCATCGCTCGACTTGCCGCCTTCTGGCAGCGGGCCCAGGGCGTGCCCAGCTCCGAGTTGCAGAGCTCCAGCACAGCCTTGAGCCAGCCAGCGCAGCTCTTGAAGGTGTCAACTGCAAACGCAGCATAAGTAATCAGAGAGAGCGTGGCACAGAGAGGGAGAGGGACTCACTGATGAGCAGGAGATAGCTCTGAATGCGCAGCAGCAGCTCCATCAGCTGTCGCATCACGCGGCGCAGCTCGTCCATCAACAGCTCGATGGCCATGTGCACGGCGCGCACCGGCTCCGCAATGACATCCATCATGTGGCCCAGGGCCTGGCGCAGCAGCTCCTGGGCGCAGGCCAAGCTGCGCAGCAATACCATCAAATTGGCCAGGATATTGGCGATGGGTCCGCGGGCAGCCAAGAAGAAGGCGAAAGTGATGAGCAGAGCGCGTCCTCGGCTGCTGCCGAGAGAAGGTAGTGCGAGAGTCAATACACAGCTGCAGGGCAGGCGAGGATTAGATGGGAGCTACAAGTGGATGCACTGGCTCACCGCACGGCGCGACAGAAGAGCATCGTAGTGCAGAGCAGCCCCAGGCAGACGTAGAGCAGCGACAGCTGCGTCAGATCTCGTGTTTTGTGCGCCGGCTGCAATTCGTACCAGAGCAGGATGAGTCCAATGCCCGTCAGGTAGCCACAGATGACCAACGGTATTATCCATTTCAAAGGCCAAACTTCAGATATATGTGGCTTTAACTCGAAATCTTTCATAATTTCTAAGAAATCAGTGCAAATGACATTTGAAGCAAAGCAACAGGAATAAATGTAGTTTCCCATTGGATTCTTATCTGTGCATTGCCTATAAAAAACGAACTAACTTATATATTTGTCATTTTATTGAATTGAAAATATTTGCTTCACATTGACATTCAATTCAAACGCGCGCCAAGTGACCTTGCCGATCATAAGCATGCTGCTATAACACAGCCATGTTATAAAATATGTTATATTATTATATATAGCTGTCTCGCTCTACGCCAGTATAATATTGTTATACAAAATAACTGCCTGCTTTGCTCGCTGACATTGTGAGTTATTCAGCGGCTGGCAGCACATACAAAAACTAACTGCTATGACATTGATTGGCCGTTCAAATTATATCAGTTGACTTTAGCTCTTAGTCTCTCAATAAGCTAAGAAATCAATGCAAATTGCATTTAAGGTAAAGCACAAGAAGAATTGCATTTCTTTTGGCCTAATGTCTATTAAACAGTTAAATATTTTGTACTTTGTACTTTGTATTAACTTTAGTATTTTCTGCACATCAAAATTCAGTTCAGACACGCACCATGCCGCGATGTCATAAGCACGCCGTTATAGCACTGCAATGCTACATATAGTTGTCTCGCTCTATGTCAGTTTGAAATTTATATCGCACTTATTCGAATTTTTCAGCGTCTGGCAACACTGACAGAAGCTACCTGCTATGCCACAGCGTGGCCGTTAAAATTAAAACACTTGGCGCATTTTCTCTTGTTCTTTTCTTCTCTGTTGCTTCACTTGCTCTTTTAGTTTTTATTCTCAATCGAATCGAACCACTTACAGGCAACGCTTTTTACATTTCTCAAACCTTAATTTTCATTAACAAACTGTATTTCCGTTTTTGCTTTGCGAATATTACATAGTTAGTTTATGTTGGGATCATTTTGGGAGAAAATTTGTTTCAGGGGAAATTTGCTTTTTTCAAACTGCGCGCGAATGCGCGCTGAATGTAACGAACTTTTATGTTTTGAACTTAGTTTTAGTTTCTCTGTTTCTTTTACGTGCTGAAAAGTACAACATTGCAGTCGAATTTTGACAGTTTATATATATATATATATATATATCTTTTCGATCTTAGGAATTGTGAGTGTAGAGACTGCGTGTTGTTATTTTATGCTCATAATAATTTATAGTTGTTTTTTCTGCTTAAAATCTATATATGTAAATATATAGTATATGTATATGTATATATATGTACGTATGTCTGTGTATGTATGTGTGTGAGTGTGTGTATCTGGTTTTACAAAGTAGCTTTAGGGCCAGGTTTATGGAAGGTCTTTAACTTAATAATGCATGTATATATAAGTACTTCTTATGTATATATATATCAATGTATGTATATATATATGTATAATATGTATATAGGTATACAAATATGTAGGTCTGTACATATAGATTGCAAATTAGTCTGGTGTATTTGATACTTTATTCTTTTGCAAAAGGTAATTGAATTACGTTTACGTTAAGAGTTTTTACGTTTATATATATATATATATATAGATATACACATATATATATATGTTTATATACTTATGTAATATATATATATATATATATATATATACGTATATATATATATATAACTCAGTCTAGCACCCCTAGAGATTGAACTTGGATAAAACGGATCGATTCGCTCACGAATTTATCAATATACAATGTGAACTGTTCCAACATATATATCCATATATATACAGATATACAGATATATATATGTATGTATGTATATATGCAATTAGTTATGTATAAACTCGTATAATATTGGCTATATATACATATATAGAGATATAAATATGTCTGTTTATATTGATTATCGGCTAAATGTTTTGCACTAAAAATTTGCCATAACTAAATAACATTCACACTCTCTCTCTCCCTCTCTTGACCTCTCTTCCTTCCTTCGTTCCTTCCTTGCAATGTTTGTCAATTGAATTCTAATTACGATATATAACTAACACACACACACTCTCTCCCTCTCTTTCACGCTCGCTCGCAGACATGCAGGCAACTCCTTACCAAATGGATTCTAACTGTGTTTTCATGTGCTATCTGTATTCTATTTAAGTAGCTTCCACTCCCACTATCCTCATCTCTCTCACACACATTCAAAAGCAATTCCCTGCAATATCAACCAATTGGACTCTAAGTGGAAATTCTCTTGATACTACACGTCATTCTCCCTCTTTCTCTTTATCTCTTGCACAAAATTAAACACAAACAAAATTCCTTGCACCTTGGACTCTAACTGGAAGTGTAGCTCGAATGCTATTTGAATAACACACATTCTCTCACTTTCTCTCTATCATACACAAAACTGGACACAAACGATATTCCTTGTAATGGCTGCCAATTGAATTCTAATTAGTATTCATTTATCATTAGATTATATATAAATAACACACTATCTCTGTCTCTCACACACGCATTTAGAAAAGTACTTGCAATGATATTCTAACTGGAATTTCCGCTTGCCAATTGGATTCGACTAAAGTTTCACTTTCAACCAAAATGCTTTAAGATTAAATCGTATACATTTGCCCAGGCTTAAGAAACTTACTAAAATCTCGCAAGTATATAGTTTATAGTATATATATGTATGTGTGTGTGTGTGTATGTATATAATAGGGAAAATATCGACAAAGTTTATGCTCTAAACTTTTTCTACTGGTTCACTAGGCACTTTCTTCTTCCTCTTCTTCCTTTGATAGAGCTGCAAAATGAGACTTTCTAATGGGCATCTGAAAAGTTGTATATTTTGAAGTCCCGCACCGTAATCCGGGTTACTCTATATAGGGCTTATGACTTGTCTGCTCTGTGTGGACTTCTGTTTTAGGTACTGCAGCACATAAAGGAATCGAAATCAAAAATCAAAAACACTCCGGAAATATCCTTGCAGGGGCTGTACGAGAAGTCGTTACTATCTGAAAATCGAGACGTACTTTGACAATTTTGTTGGAATTGTTTTAGAGTCTACATAATCTAGCTTAAACAGATCTGTATATGAACCAGGATTTGGCAATCAGATATACATATATTAAGACTATGTCCAGCTAGGCCAGATGAACGTGCCATAGAGTTTAGAGAAATTGTCTGAGTAAAATTAATTTTCTTTCAGATATTTCCAAGAACTTGTAGCTCTTTTTCTACATTTAATAAAAATTAATTCTGAACATACCGGAATGCCATAGCTTTAGAAATGATGCTCGAAAAATAAAGAAAAAATTCTTTTTACCTCTTTGAATCTATGCATATATATACTATAAATATATATATATAATGAAATCGGAAGTCTTTATAAAATAAAATGAAATCCTTGATAGGTCTATATAGTATATATATATACGATATAGTAAGCAACTTTCTCAACTTGAGTTGGTTCTATCTCCCTCCCTCTGCAAGGGCATTATAACTTCGTTTAGCCGAGGTTAACTCTAACTGCAACTTTTTTTCTAATTTCTTTTTCTTCTAATCTCTTTTATCTACTCTCCCTCAACTCTAATCTTTTATCTCTCTTCCTATTATGTGTTCTCTCACTCTCACTCTCACTCTCCCTCCCTCTCTCATCTGTTTTCTCTCTTCTCTTTCCTCTGCCCTTCACTTTTCAATTTGTATTTTTTTCGCTCAGTGTAGTTTTTTACAGTGTTGTTTCCTAAGGCTTTAGGTTCTCAATGTTTTGGATTTTGGGAGTGGGAATGTTTGGAACTAGTTCCATTTCGAGCCAGGCAGTATAATAGATCTTCTTCTGCTTCTTCTTGTTCTTGTCGTTCAGCCGAAACTTAACAAAAAACGCAGCCAATTTGTTAACCAAAGCGAAATAAAAACAATTTTTTAAAAAGATTTTTCTTGTAGTTTTTGAAAATTTTATGTTTTTTCATTAATATATATTTTTGAATTTTTTTTTAATTTTTAATGATACGTTCTCAATTTGTTTTTCTTCTTCTTCTGGTTTCTTTACCAATTTAATTTAAATATATATATATATATATTAGATGTGTTTGTTATATATACATATATATGCTATGTGTGTGTGTGTGTATAATAATTTACATATATAGTTTGTTTTTGTTGTTGCTTACATAACTCTCTTTGCAATTTAATAAATTATACAATTTCTTTAAATTTAATTTCTTTTAATTTAATTTTAATTGAATTAATTGTATACTTGCGTAACTTAACTGTACTATATATATATATGTGTGTGTATATATAGGTAAATTGCTGCTACGGCCACGCCCATCATTGAAAACAAATGTGGGACGCGATATGTATTTACAAATGTATTTTTTGCTTTCTTTCATTACGACTCTCGCACTCTCTCGCTCTCTCTCGTACACGCTTAAGTCTAAGTAGTTTGAGTGTGTTGTATGGGGCGGGGCGTGGTCTAGGCATAACTTAGGCTTTACAATTGAACTAAACACGCGCGAGTTTTAGAAACTTTTTCCATTCTTTTGCTTAAACCAAAAAAATTATTTTAAATTTGAATTATTTTTTTTTTTAATTTATTTAAAAATTCAATTTTTATACCTGTTTTTTTTTCATAACTTTTCAAGCTAACTTTATTCTGCTCTCTCCCTTCCTCTCTTTTTTTACTCTTATGCAAAGCAAACACGTAACAAAAAAACATAAATACAATTTTTCTTAGTTATCGAAAAAGCCAAATTTAATTTTAACTAAATTTTCGTTTTACACACATTTTTTTATTTTTTTTATATTTTTTTAGTTACTTTATTTTTGTTTTGCTTGCATCATTTTTTATTTTATTTTTTTTTTTTGTATTTTCTTTTATTTAGTTTCTCAAAGTCTTATACGTTTCTTTGTAGGGCAAAAAAGCATTTTATATAAATTAAATGAAAGAAATCAAAAACAAACGAAAAGAAAAACAAAAAATTCTTACTATAAATTGTTAGCTGCTGTTGAGCGTGCGCGGTGGCGCCATCTAGCGTCGCCGCGCTAAACTACAGTTACAATTTTCTCTTCATTTGAGGCATTTTTAGCTCGCTTTACACGTGCGCGTATAGCTAATGTACAGTTATTCTATATATAGCATTGTATATATATATATATATATATATATACATATACATATACATATACATATATATATATATATATATATATATATATATATATATATATATATAGATTTACATAGTTTACAATTTACAGTTAGGCGACAGAAAACCAACACACTCCCTTTCAACTATGTGTGTTTGCATATATATAATATTTATATATAATTTACAGTTATACAATTTTACATATATATCATTTGCTAGTTTTGAATACAATTTGAATTTAGTTTATCTTTTTTTATAGCTTATGTTGCCCCACTGTGATGAGGCCGCTGACCAATGGCGCCGCAGCTTTAGCTTCTCTTCTTCTTCTGTAATTCATTTAAATTGTGACTAACTACGAGCTAAAAAAATTTGTTTTTAAACTATGCATAGAACAAGTTGCTGGCGCCATCTATGGTGCAGACACGGACACACTTGTGCAGCTCGCCCGGACAGTGGAGCATAAACATGTATATGTTGATATTTTTTTTGATTTTTTTGTTTTTTTTTTATAAATATATGTTTGTGTTTGTTGTAATAATTTAATTTAATTTAATTTAATTTAAATTAATTTAGTTTAAATTTAATTTAAATTTATATATATATTATACGTATTTCTGCTTATAATTGTATTTTATATATGTTTTTTATTTAGTTTTACACTCCCTCCCCCTTCCTCTCTATCTCTCTCTCTCGGTCGCCCTCTCTCCCTCTATCCTTTTCTCTATATATATATGCACAAATTTTTCAAACATTCAACGAGAGACAAGCACAAAAATTAAATTGTTAATTTGATATTTAAACAAATTTCGACACATTCCTTGCATTTCTAACTTATTTTTCTGTATGTGTGTATGGGTTTATATGTGTGTTTCCATGTATAGGTTTCTTCTAGGTGTTTGTTGTTTGCACTAAATTTCAACTAAATTAGAATTTAATTTGCATTTAAATCTAAATAACGACAACAGTCACGACACGTGTTCAGCTGTTCAATTGGACGCTGTCTTTTTGCCCCTCACTGTTGTTGGTGCTGCTGCTGGTATTGTTGTTTCCATTTGCTGTCGCTGCGCTGGCGAACTTCGCCGCGCTGTCGGCGAACTGTTATTGGACGCAGGCGAATTTGTATTAACAATGGCGAGGCTATTGCTGCTGCCGCCCGTTGAGCAGGCGAACGATGAGATGCTCGCTGTCGTCGATGTCGCCGCAGCTGCATCGCTAGCGCCACCTGTTGTTGAAGACGTTACATCCGTCGCATCACCATAACTTAATTTTGACATATTATCAATTGCCTCGACCCACTGTATGGCATAGCCTTCGGGATCGTCCAGATAGTATGTGCGATTGGGCTGCAAAGTAGAATAAGAGAGAACGTAAGAGACCGTCTCAACATATGTAAAGCTCAACAACTGGTTAGAGTTGCTTGCATGCATGTGTGCGAAAGTGAAAAAGTGTGACCAAAAGCCATTAAAAACTATTGTCATTTAATGCGTTTTTTTGTGTTTTATCTACGTTGCGTGTGCAGTTTTCAATGTCGCATATAATTGAGTTATTTGTTGTTGGGTCGTAAACACGTGCCGTCGCTATAAACTGGATCCTCTACTTGAATGTGTGTAGGTGTTGTTTCTTTTTCTCTTTTTACGACATTTGACGTCATCATTAGTTGCTTTAGTTCAACAAACTGTGAGCAGCTGCGGCTGCCACAAGCAATAACAATAAAAAAGCCTCAATATACCAGCTAAAATACTAAAAGCAAACTTACCGTATGCACAAAGAAGATTTTAAAATTCTTAATCTCTGCTCGCAATTCCGCACTCCAAGGTATTTCACCTTTTTTGATCATCTGCACGGGATCAATATAGATGAGCCGCGGCCCCGTTGTCAATAACAGCATCCGCTTCCGGGCAAACAGACCCTTGCGCTTATTCACAAAGCCACTCTTCAGGATCACCTCGCCCTCGGCAAACACATGCCATTTTTCAGTCTTTTGTGCCTCGAGCCGTTGCAACTTCTGAGCGTCGCTCAAGTCGAAGGAATCTAAAGATAGAGAAAAGCTATAGTAAAAAGTTCCAGCGTTCCAATATCCCATTCCAGTACTTACTTTTCGCCGTAGAAGGCTTGTGAGCAGGCGCTGCTGCGCTGCTGCCAACACCCAATTCAGCGCTGAGCAGTCGAGTGATCTGTCGCTCATCCAGTCCTGGTTCCAGATCACCACTAATGGGCAAACTGTAGCTGACTCCGTTGACCGTGCATATCGCGTCGTCCTGGTTAACACCGGGCAGGTAAGGGTATATGGGAGGTGGTGTTTGTTGTCGCAACGTTTGCCAATCGATGCCGGCGAAGAAGGGATGCGCCCGGATGCTTTCATAGTAGCCGAACTCATCCTGAGCGCCCAGACGCTCGCGTGGATCAATCTTCAGCAGCTGCCTAACCAAATCTTCGGCATCTTTGTCAAATCCTTGCGGGAAATCCACAGCACAGCCGAGGATCTCCTTGAAGATGACGTAATCGTTGCTGCCTCTAAATGGCGGCAGACCCGATATCATCTGATAGATGATACAACCGAGTGCCCACAGGTCGGCGGCTGGCGTAATCGGCGCATTTTGCAATACTTCCGGGGAGACATACTGAGCGGTTCCAACGAAGCTACCTCGGCGAGCTCGCATTCCAGGGTAGCGCCGACGATTGTTGCGCACTCCCTCGCCATTGGCAGGTGTCGCCTCATCGTCCTCATTGTCATCGTCCTCGTAGTCGTAATACAAACGTCTATCGTCCTGGTCATCCTCTTCCAAATCATCGTCGCTGTCCTCATCATCGTCATCGGAGCTACGTGCCGAGCGGCGACGTCGCTGCCCTTCGCATGTGCCGCTGCTGGCGAGCAAATCGGACGCCTGCAACCGTTCGCGCGGGGTCATGACCTTGGCGGAACCAAAGTCGGCAATCAGTGTATGCATATCCTCATCCAGGAGTATATTCTCTGGCTTGAGATCGCGATGGACCACGTTGCGGCGATGCATGTGTTCGCAGGCGAGCAACAGCTCAGCTGCGTAATGGCGCGTACAGGCGGCATCGAAGCTACCGACGCGATTGATGTAGGGCAGGAGATCGCCTTTGCGGGCGTATGTCATCACAAAGTAGAGGGAACGCGGGTCTTGGAACGTACACGAAAGATTGACGAAGCCTGGAACATTCGTCATCATATGCATTACTTCGCGCTCTCTTTTTATGTAATCCTGTTTGTGCTCTCGCAGTATTAAACGTTTCTCACACACTTTGACTGCAAGTAGAAAGAATAACGAAGATAACGGATTAGTCAAATGTGAAAACAGCTGAGCGAACAGCAATGAATGAAAAGAGATGAACATACAATTTATACATACATATATGACACACGTACAGGCGACACAGTTGTCCAAGACAAAGTACTGCACAGTTGCGAACAACTTGCTTATGACACTTTGGGGCCTAATACAAAGTATTCGTAAATAAATATACATGCATATGTATGTGCATATTCTTGAAGCGGAGCACGACAGTACAGGCGACCACTTTGTCATAGCTGTAAAACCTCACTTAACTATCTATTTAGCAAGCTTTACTTTATGTTGCCTGTGCCCTGTGGCTCTCGTCGCCTTTTCTGCTTTGATTAAATTTCGCTTTGTCTGTTTTATGTGTGTGTTTGTGTGTTTATGTGAAACTCTTCTTTTGTGTTGCTCTTGTTTAAATTTGGCATACATATTCCTCGTGTGATTTATTAAAATGAATGCAAGAGAGAGCGAGCGCGCGAACAACGGACAATAAGGGAAGACAGTAGAAGAAAAAAGGAATTTGTTCAAATTGCTAAATTAACAGGCGACAGCAGCGACGGTGACGGCGTCGTAGCCAGCGGCAGCAGCAACGAAAGCGAGCGCGCTTTGGGAGCTTGTTTGGTTGTCGGTTGTCTTTGCTGCGGCTGCGACTGCTGCTGCTCCCTAAGAAATTCTAAACTGGTTGTTGAACTGCACACATACACACACACTGAGCTTAGCTGTGGAATCAGTTGGCATTGAAAAAAAATATATGAAATACTCAAAAGATTTGGCCTATACCTAAAACGAAGAGATAGGCTAACGGCGCTTTTCCCACTATAAATTATGTCTGCTTGTGTGCTTTGTTTTACAGTTTTATTTGCAATTGCAATAATTTGTGGGAATTTTAAATGGACTAAAGATTCGTGCAGAAAACTCTAAGAAGAAAATAGAGAAAACAAAACTTAAAACGCAAAATTTGTGGATTTGCGAAAAAGCGAATAAACAACGTTCAATATAATAAATTACGTTCACTCAATTTAGTAAATATGTCTCGTGTCTGTTTGTATGTGAATAGGCAAAAGAAAATACAAATATTAATTTTGTTTTTGTTTTTGTTTTTTAATATATTTTTTGCCGTTTTATCAAGATCGCAACTAAATTTTTGTTTTTTAGTCTAGAAAACAAATCAGGGGCAGATAAGCTGTCGAGTGGCACACACACAAACACACACAGGCACATTCTAACGGTAAAAACAGCCGCAATTATAAGATTAACACAAACAAAACAATGTGCGCGATTTTTTTATGTGATTTAAATTTCCCATGCCAAAAAAAAAAACAAAAACAATAAATGCGAAACACAACAACAGAGAAAAAAGTGCGTAAAAATAAAATTGACCTTGAAATTGCTGCCGTTAATTTTTTCTTTTTGTGTGCAAATTGCCTGATTTTTGTTCTGATTGGAATGTATTGGAAATTAGCGCGTGTATTTCTGCCAATTACTTCTAGCTATTTTCTTTTTGTTTTTTTTGGGTTTTTAATTGAAAAGTTGTCGCATTATTTATTTTAATTTTTGCGCGCCATTTGTTAAGCTGCGTTTAAGAAATTCTTTTTTTTTTTTTTTGAATTTTTTGTTTATTGAGTTTAATGCCCTGATAAGGCGATGAAAGCGCAGCCTTGAACTTGATGTGGCGGCAGCAGCAGCGCAAGTGCAAAAAGCAAAAAAAAAGTAATATTAAAACATAAAAAAAGTAAGAGAAACACACATAAGTAAATAGCAGCTGGCGAAAACAAAAAAAAAGAATACAGCATAAATATTTGCCCAATGTTCCGCGTGTGTTTGCCCCACTGATCTGAGCGAGCGTCTGAGCGAGAGCTGAATTCCAAAAAAATGCAGTCCACAACACACATACACATACATACATAAGTGCATACGTGTGCGCGTGCATTACAACTTGTTGCGTCTCGAATGGAATGCAGCACAACGAGTTTGACACAGAGAAAGAGAGAGAGAGAGAGAGAGCGTGAAACTGCAATGCAGTGGGAGACATAAATTGCAATAGTAACCAGTTGTTGCTGCTAAGTCAAGCGATTCTATAAATAAGACAGAAGACGCAACTGGAGGACAATGACCAAAAAAAAAAAACGATGAAAATAGAAAACTGTACACATTGAGCAGCATCCACAGCAACAGCAGCAAATGCTGCTGGGTGGCATTCCAGACAATGCACACAGAAAGAGAGCGAGAGAGCGCCAAAAGTCTTAGTTAGTTAATTGGGCGCAAGGCCGTTTGGGTATGTTTTGGAATTGGAACACGTTTAACAGGAAGTCAATCGAGGTGTTTGAACTGCAAGACAGCGTAAATAAAGATCAAAGAGAGAGGAGAGAGCAAAAGGAACTTAGATTCCAACTCAACCAAATATGAGCGCAGAACGTATCCATGTGTATGTTTGTATGTCTGATTTTTTTGGGGTGCAATGCTTGCTTTATTATGCCGTTGCTATTGTTGTTACAGTGGAAAATTTTTGTCTGGAAATGTCTTTTGATTTTGTTGAAGCGGCGCTGCTGTTGAGGGGCGCAGGCCGAGGCGAGGTGCTCTGCAATAAAACTGATTACTCGCGTCTGATAAAGGTACAAAAAGTAACTCCAAAAACGACCCACGCGATTTTTTTAATGCTTTTACGTTTAATTTATTGTCATGACGGCGAATTGACATAAAACTGACAGAAAAAAATTGCGATAAAAGTCGATTGTGAATTCGCCGCGGCAAACAACACAAATTGCAATTGTGTGCGTGTGTCCCATTTCGCATTGTTTCGCATTTCATTAATTAGAGACTGCCGCCCAAAATTTTTTTTTTTTTTTTTTTTTTTTTTTTTTTTTTTTTCGTTTTTATTTCTTTATTTTGTTGCAGCTTATTGTCTTAGACTCTATAGCGCATTTAGCTCTAAACCTTAACTAATGGGAGGGCAGATATGCCAATTATTCTGCACTTGTAGCTACTATCTTAATTAGTTCTAATATTGTCTAGAGGATGCAATCTCTTCAGTCTTCGCCTATTGTTGTTTATAGCCAGGTTGCTTGCGAGATGGTTAGGATGCGCTGCAAGTCTGTCCGCGTATCTTGAACTGTGTCGCCCAATGAGTTCAGCAACTGTGGGAATTGCTAAATCCCTATGTAAGACTGAGTTTCTTACAAACCAGCTGGCTCCAGTCCATCTGCGTAGTGCTTTATTCTGCAGGGTCTGAATTTTGTTCCTTGTAGTCTTCGCCGAGGAGCCCCATAGAGAGATACCATATACGAAGGTTGGGACAACTATTGCCTTGTAGATGGCGGCCTTGCTGCTGTAAGACAACTTGCTTGAAGCTCTCAGCATCCAGTCGAGGGTTTTTAGCTTGCTTTTGCATTTTGAGGTTACTTGACTTATGTGCGCTTTAAAAGTCAGCCTTCTGTCAAGAGTGATACCAAGGTACTTTACTTTTGAGGCTTTGGGAATAGTGGGCCCCAATGCAACGCTTGGGCAATCTCCTCTTCTAGTGGCGAAGGTAGTATGTACAGACTTTTGTGCATTAATGGTGATACACCACCGTTTTGCCCAGCGTCCGAAAGAGTCCAGATATTTTTGTAGTGAGTCTGAAGCTTCTTGCGCAGATACGTGACGTGATAAGATGGCGGTGTCATCTGCATAGGTCGCTATGAGTACTGCATCTGTACTTCCTATATTTGGCTCGGGAGTTGGCATATCTCCTGTGAATAAAGTATAAAGTGTTGGGCCTAGAACACTACCCTGTGGTACTCCAGCCATAATTGGTCTAGTCAAGGATACTGTTTGCCCCCTTGACACTTGGAAGGTTCTTCCAATAAGGTATGAGGATAGCAACGCGAAAAATGGGGCTGGAAGGGTGGTCCTCACTTTCTGCAGCAGTCCCAGGTGCCAAACTCGATCAAACGCCTGTTTGATGTCTAAAAAGACGGCAGAGCAGTACATCTTTTCTTCAAAGGCTCCAAGGATATGGTGCACAACTCTGTGAACCTGTTCCGGTGTTCCATGCTGTCTCCTGAAGCCAAACTGATGGTTTGGAATGGCCTCCTGGCGTCCCAGATGTGTCAGTACTCGTTCCAGAAATATTCTTTCGAATATTTTGGAGAGTACTGGCAACAGGCTAATTGGTCTGTACGACTCAATTTCTCCCACGGGTTTGCCAGGCTTAGGAATCATCACAATCACGGCGCGCTTCCAGCAGGCTGGAAAGTGCCGGATGCGGAGCATGGCGTTGTACACCATAGTTATGTGTCTATGGTGGAGTCAGGCAGTGCTCTAAGGACTCTGCCGTTTATTAGATCATATCCAGGGGATTTTTTTGCCTTCACTCTTCTGATGTGTTCAAGAACCTCTTCTTTTGTACATCCAGTTATCTGGTCTTCAGCTGGGAGGGGCGAGAGAACGATGTCTTCTGTTGCTTCGATTTCTGAGGCCTCTGCGGTAATCACCGGCGTGAATTGGTCTTGAAGGTGGTTTGCAAAAGCCTCAGCTTGAGCTTCGTCTCCAATGTGCCAGGAACCAGAAATGCTCCGAATGGGATGACGTCGTATTGGCTGCCGTTTGAGCTTTCTTGTAAATTTCCATAATTGAAACTCTGCGTCAGTGGGCGATTCAGCTCGTACCAGCGCATCGCTGATACACCTCTTTTGAAGCAGGGCGAGAGCAGCTTTAAGATGCCTCGTGGCTTCGTTGTACATGGATTTGGCATCAGGCGTGCGTAATCTTAACCAGCGTCTCCTGGCCCATCTTTTGTGTATTAGTAGGTGTTGGGCCTCCAAGGTGAGGGGGATGTTGTACGGAGACTGTTGTCTTGTTTGGCAAGATGGTGGGGCGGCTTGGTGCGCAGCTTTGACTATTTCTTCCTGCAGTTTGTTTGCTGCGTAGTCCACGTCTTCAGGAGTGTTAAGTTCCATTTCTATGTGCAAAGAGTAATGGAGCTCGCGCCTAAAGACTCCTAAATCTGATCCTGCTGGCAGTAGTTGTTTCCTAATGGGCAAGGGCTGTGGCTGCGCGTGGATTGTGACTATTAGTGGCAGGTGGTCAGAGGATAGGTCCAAGGATTCTTCAATGGTCAATTGCCGGTCACAGATGCCTTTGTAGACAGCGAAGTCGATTGCCGAGGGCCTGTGTCCATTAATTGGGTAACGGGTGGGGGCTCCAGTCGCCAATATGCTGAATTGTAAGTTTTGAATCGCCTCAAATATGACTTCTCCGCGACGATTCGCACTATTGCTTCCCCAAAATGGGTGCCATCCATTCCAGTCGCCGCCGATGAGGGTCTTATTCAACCTTTGGCCTAGAACCTGTTCCATGTGATGATCACACAGACCAGTGTTTGGCGGAAGATAAATTGACGCAACTTCGATCGCTCCAATAGACGTAGGCAGGGTGATGGCTGAGACCTGCATTGTTGCGTTGCAAATTGGCAGTAAAGGTGTATGCGGTATTGTTGCTCGTATGAGGATTGAGGATCCACCAAAGCAGTTTGCTCCTTCACCATGAGCCTGATAGTGTTCGTATCCGAAAATTTGTGTAGTGGGGCACTCATGAGTTTCTGTTATTAACATTATATCTATGTTTTCTTGTGAGAGAAACGCAGCCAGTTCCTGAGTCTTGTTTCTCAGGCCATTGGCGTTCCAGATACCCACACGTAAAGCCATTATTTGTAGGCAAGCTTGGTTATGATGGCCATTAAACTGTTTAGCATGGTTGCTTGTTGGGATTGTACTTCTCGCATCGCTTTGAGCTCGGCATTAATTGCGTCAAACTGACGTTGTTGTTGCTGAAGCATTTCAGTGAACAAAGTGTCACTTGTGGTATTCTTATTTGACGGTCCACCTCTAGCGGCCTGTGCGTAAGAAACACCACTAATAGGCGTTGCAAAGCTCGTGGCTTGGGTAATGCTCCGGGGCCTTGTAATTTCGGAAGCAGTACTCGGACCCGTAGACGGTGTTTGTGTGGGACTCCTTTTTTGTGCTGGGGATTGCAATTTGCGCAACCGCTTGTATACTTGGCAGCCCTTATAGTTGGCTGGGTGCTGTAACTCACAGTGCACACAAGTTGGTGCCTGGTCCTTTTCGCGGGTGCAGTCTTTGGATGCGTGTTTCCCGGCGCAACGCACACATCTGGGAGCTTTGTGGCAGTAGCGTTGTGTGTGTCCAAATTCTTGACAGCGATGGCATTGTGTCAGGTCGTTGTATCTTCTTGGCAGTTCCACTGTGCAGCGTTGCCTGCAGACAACTCGAATGTCCAAAATTTCTTTGTTGTTGGGGGCCTGAGCCACGTCAACAAAAAATATATTTAGCGGTGTTTTGTCCATACGGCTCAGTGGGTTGTGCACATTTGTAATTGTGTGGCCTTTGGTTTCCAATTCCTTTTTAATTAGTGTTGTATCAGTGCTGGAGTGAAGCCCTTTGAACACGACTCTATATGGTTTGTCCTCCTTAAGCTGGTAGCAGTGGAACTCCAATTCCAGCTTAGTAAAGTGGTCTATAACTCTGCGATAGTCCTCACTGCATTGGGTTAATACACCTATGTTATTCTTCTTTGGCTTAATTACGTATGATTTAGCATCAATTACTTTATCTATTATCTGTTGAAGTAGGGCCACAGACTTGATGTTTGGACACCATATGGGGGGCGGACGAGGTTTCGGAGTAGTTTGCTGGTCGGTCAATACTGGGGCTTCTGGAGCTACAGGTGATTCGCTGTAGTCTTCATCTTCTTCTACGAGCAGTGAAAATCGATTTTCTGATATTAATGCTGCATTGCTGGTGCTTGGTTCGTCGAAGATGAGCCTTTTCTTGATGGTTTTTGGTGAATTTGGCTGTTTACGTTTCGTGTTTTTGTTGTTAGTGATGCCTTGCACGGAGGCGATATCTATTTTTGAGTTTATTGGCATGATGGAGGCTTGCCTATTTGCCATCACAACGTTAAGCTGGGCTTGCATTTCTGCATTTACCTTTACAGCTGTAGCGAGGTTATTGACATTAGATGTCATCGCGGATTGTGCTTTTGAGTGCAGGCGCACTCGCGCCAAGCGACGAAATTTCGTAAATTGCAATTAAAGCAATTGAGTTACGCGGAAGCAAGCGATAAGAAAACGCTGCGTGTGCGGTTTTTGTTGCTGTTGCGTTGAAGAATGCACCGCAAAGTTCTATTTTTAGAACTCTGCAGCAGTAGAGCTTAAGCGAAGGCTGTTCGAATTCACGTCTTTACAGGTCGAACGACTGATCGCGATTGCCGCCCAAAATTGGCAAAGAACATTGGCGGCAGCGTTGTCTCCTTCTCCCTCCCCTTCATTTGCCTTCTTGTTCTATCACTCTTCGGCATCATATGCTTGCTCATCATGTGACGTAACTTGACGTTTCGCATGAAACTCATTTAAATATGTCGCGCATAAGCAAACAGCTTATGACAGGAGGAAGAAGTAGCACCAGAAGAAGGTGAACACGGCTCACAGGTAACGTGGAACAGGAGCAGTTTAGTGGAAGTCTCATGGAATGGGTGGAATGCGGGAAAGTGGAATATGGCAAAGAGCGCGCCTCTCATTATTGTTGTTGCTGTTGTTGGCTGAGTCATAACAATTTTGTTGTTGTTTTACTGTTATTGTTGTTGCATGCCAAGTTTATTGCCCTTTGGGCACTGGAAGGGGCTTTGAGGAACCACCGACATGTTGACGGCACGCAAAGGACCTTCTTCCTTATTTTTTTTTTTTGAATTTGGTTGTTAAACAAACGACAATTTGCACAACAAGTGAGCAGCAGATAACGCTATCTCACTCTCGCTCTCTATTACTCCTTTATTTACATGTGTGAGTGTGTGGAATAATAAAAACAAGGCCAAGGCAGGCAGCAGCCGACTTCCTGGCGCGACTTAATTTGCTCGTAAAAACACAGAGGAGCAGGAGGCAGGGCCGGTGGAATGGCTTAAGAGGCATTTTGCCACGTGGCCCCGTGCTTAACAAACGGCAGCTGCAGCACATTAAAACAAGATATGTATGCGCGCAGGTGCAAACAGAAGAAACATTCTTATGAAACAACAGAAGGACATGCGAAGAGGATATGAGTTGAATGAACCTAACTATTTCGAAGAAAGCAAATGAGTGAGCGAAGGAGACAGACAGAGAGAGAGAGAGAGAGAGAGAGAGAGAGAGAGAAAGAGAGAGAGCAGAGGTTAAATACCCTTAAGCAGCTGCGACTGCGCAGCTGCTGCTGTTGTTGCTGCTGCTGTAATTAAAAATAACACGAAACATAGAGAAACACGAGAAAAAGGAGCACTAACAAAAAGTAACAAGACAAGACAAGACAAAAGAGCAGCAGAGTTGGAAGGAGGGAGGTGAGCAAAAAGAGCGCTAAAATAACTTTTTGCAAGTTCAGTGGCCAAATAAAAGTGTGGGAAAAAATTAGAGTAGGTTTTCGTGTCTGTGTATGCATGCGTATGTGTGAAATATGGGAAGTTTTGAGAGCATGGAATATGGGAAGTTTTTAGCAAATAGTTCAATGGCCGATCAAGCGTTGCTTGTGAGTATTTCTTTGTATGTGAGTGTGTGCCAATACCAGTGCATTTCAGCAACAAGTTGCAGTCCAATGCGTAGGTGCGACAACTTCACATTATAATGAAACGGAACAGAAACATCTGCTGCAGATGCGTGGGATTAGAGAGAGCAGCACGTGTTGAGGCTCGAAGCAAGACAAGACAAATCTACCAGGTAAAAATGCTACACAGCTGCGCGCAACAATGATTAAACGCACACACGTACATACAAAAGCGTTTTTGCGAGCAATGATGAAATAGCATAGCAGACAATGTGAAAATGCGTAAAAAGAATTTGCGTAGCGCGTCAAACAGACGCCGCAAAGCACACACACACTTACATTCGCCTCTCTTTACTGCCTACTTCTCACGCATGTGACACAAAATGAAAACGAAAACGAAATTTTGCTGCGTTCATTGCGAATAAACGTGGCGAAGTGAGGTGGAAAGGGAGGGACAGTGACTGCGACAGAGAGTGGGCGTTACAGTTGGCAACATGTTTGCAGACAAGTCCATAAAAATTTTTATAAGCAAATTAAAAGCAACAACATTTGTGATACAAGCTGAATTCGGTTTGCACTCGTTTCCATTGGAAAAGTGTGCCAATAAAGCACAATAATAATAATAATAAAAACAAAAAAAGGTACAAAACATATGTTGACCTTCAAAAAGTGTGAGTGCAATAAACAAATGTCAATGTTTTTTTATTTTTTATTATTTTTGTTGTTTTTTTTTTCAATATGCAAAGTCGAAAGTGCAAAGTCATTTCGAGCTGATGTAAATGTTAATTTTACAGTATGTGTAAATGAGATAGAAGGCAACAGTAGAAGCTGTTGCTGCTGCCGCTGCTGTTATGATTGTTCTTTTTCCATCTATTTTTAAACACAAATTGAGCCTCCAGACAGACAGCAAAACAACAGTTACAGCACAGCCACACTTGCGTGCTCGCTCGCACCTAAACGCGCTACCACAAAGTAAATACACAAACAGCGCTGACCCTCTCGCTCTCTCTCTCTCTACCCCTGGCCCTGCCTTGTTTACATGCACCTGATGCAGCCTCTGCTACTGCTATAGCTGCTGTTACTGCTGCTGTTATTGTTGTTGTTCTCCCGTTATACTTGTGTTTTATCGACAACAACAAGAGAAAAGTCAGACACGCGCCGTTTACCTTGCGTTGCGCTTTGCGCTGTGTGTTATTTAGCATTAAAATAAAATAAAAAGAAAAGAAAAACAAGAGAGAGGAAGAGCAGAAATAAAAATGCATACAATGCAACTTGCAGCTGCGTTTGCATTTGCGACACGTGCCAAAGCCGCGACTTTGTTAGTTTATTGATTGACCGTTGTTGTTGTTGTAGGCGAAAAATCTTAAAGCAAATTGGCTTAACACAAAAATAAACAGCAAATTGCATGCAAACACGGAGAGAGAGAAAGAGGGAGGCAGAGGAGACAAATATGTATGCGCTTTAGATGTTTGTTGTTTTTTTTTTGCTTGGAAACGCAGAAAGTGAAACGTGAAACGCAGAAGGGAGGCGTTTCATGCTCCTGTCCTCTCTCACTCGCACTGGCGCTTATCGCCGTTTTTGCGGGTGGCAGCAGCAGCAGCTGATCTTAAGCGACGTCAGCTTCTTGCCTGCTGTGCGGCCTTTTTGTTTCAATCGATAAACAAACAAACTACAACAACATCATACCAAAAACTGTCGTCAATTGCGTGCGGGCGTCGCTGTCAGCGTTATCAGAGCAGAGGAGACGTCGTCGACGTTGCTGTTGTTGATGTGTTGATTATCAAAAGACGTCAAAGGCAGCACAAGTAAATGTGTTTGAGTGTATGGGTGTGAGTGCCTATGTCTGTGTTGCCCCTATTCATAGCCGTTGTGTGAGATAAAAATGCCATTAGCTTAAGTCTTAGGCTAGTTGTGATGAAATTTCCAATAAATATGTATATATGCATGAATATTTATACATCAAAACAAACTTGAATGAGCGAAGCGAAGAGAGAGAGAGAGAGAGTTATATAGAGGTAGATTCACGTGATTGCCGCGTGACCAGCAACAGAATGAGATTATCAGCAACATTTATATATGTTGAAGCAGCATCGAATTTGAAATTCTCCTTTTCTCTCTCACTGCCTTGTACAATTTTGTCGCCTGTCACATAGCTTTTGCATAAGGTTGCCAGCCGACAAACATGCACAAAACGTTTTCACTTTAGTAACAGCTGGTTTCAGTTTCAGTGTCTGTGTGTGGGTACGGGCATGCGTGTGTGTTTTGATTTGTTGGCAGCCGCCGCAGCAGCAGGTGACTTGCGTTGGCGTTGGCGCCGTCTGCATTTGCGACCGCATTTCGCGCTAGTTGTTCGCCGGCGCCAAGCAGCCCCACAAATGCTGTCAATGGGGGTTGGGTGTTTGGGGGTTGATCGGTTAGATGTGGGCACAGACTGACACAGGTGTTAGCCGGCTTTGCGCGGTTCAACTCAATGTGATTGAATCAAATTATTCAAATAGTTAGTCAATCAGTCAATCAATCAGTATCTATTTATAGCCTCGGTACGGTACTCACTTGCATACTCTCGACGCGAGTGTATGTCCACGGCAAGGTATACCATGCTGAAGCTACCCTCGCCAATGTAACGGCCAAAGATGAAATCGTTTGGCGAACGGCGAGGAGGAGGCGCCTGTTGTTGTTGCTGCTGCTGTTGTGCAATTGGAGGCGAATTTGATCCCTGCTCTTGTTGCTGCTGCTGCTGCTGCTGTTGTTGTTGTTGCTGATGTTGTTGCTGTTGTTGTTGTTGCTGTTGTTGTTGTTGCTGATGTTGTTGTTGCTGATGTTGTTGCTGATGTTGTTGTTGCTGTTGTTGTAGCTGGCGTTGATACGACGGCGACTCTCGACAACACATTTTAATGCGCTGCGGCGTTGAGGCAACTGAAGAACTGTTGCTGGCCACAGCTGCTGCCAGCGGAGAACTGTAACCTGTGCGGCGAGACAGAGACAGAACGAGTGTTAGTGCGTGAGCAGCTTGTTGCTAAAAAATTTTGCTTACCGTTTGTCAGATACATGTTGCTGCGGCTATAGCGATTATTGCCGCTGCTGCTGCTGTTATTGTTGTTGTTGTTGTTGTTCTCTGTATTGTTGGCGGGTGTTGGTGCTGTTGCTGAGACAGCGCCACAGCCGCATGTGTGGTGTTGTTGTAGTTGTTGCTGCTGTTGCTGTTGCTGCAGTCGCGTCGCTGTCGTCATAGCGCCAACAACAACCAGCTTAAGGGCTGAGAAATTTTGTTCACTTAATGAAACGGCAGTTGTGGCTTTTTCTTTTGGCATCGCCGGCATTGTTGTTGCCGTTGTGTTCAGTTGTTGCTGCTGCTGCTGCTGCTGTTCAATGCTGTTCGCGGCAACGTTGCTGCTGCTGCAGCTGCTGCTGCTTGAGGCAGAGACGACAACGGCGGCGGCGGCTGCAATGCTCGCGGCGCTGCTTGGCGATTGTAACTGCTGTGTACCGTTAATCTGCAAAAGACAGAAGATAGAAGAGAGAGTGTGAGAGACCGCGCTTGGAATATAGAGTAATAATCAATCAATACGTAGCTTGCATGTGTAACTGCCTGTGTGTGTGTGTGTTTATTTCGAGATCGCAATAAATTAGCGCGCAGACGCGACCAGCCTAAATCGTAGTCAAAACAAAAACAAAGCGACAAAGCGACAAAGCGGAACTTAAAAGAGAGCCACAATAACAGAACAGGTCCCACACACACACACACAAGCACGCACGCACGCACATATAGCGCACTATATACAAGGAGGGTGACAGAGACAGATAGCTACTGCTGATATTTATTTTAGCTTTTTACGCCTATGCTTATGCGCTGCTTCTGCTGCTGCCGCCATTGACGTCAAGTTCAAATATGCTATTAGCTGTCTCGCTTGCGCACCTTCTCTGCTCATTATTATTATTGTTGTTGTTATTGTTCCGGGTTCAAGGACTTGGCTAGCTTAAAAGCCTAATAAAGTTCATTGCCCACCTGTTTACATTTCTATTAACTATCGAGAATTGAGGTGAAGATATCACTTTTTTTGTGGCGTGATCAGAGCAGAACGTGTTTGGGGCTTTGGGGGTGGGGGGTACGTAGGGCTGGCCCAGACGCCGTCGCGTTGTCTACGACGGGTTTTTTTTTTGGCTGCTGTCGTAAAAACGCAAAATTATCAAATTATGCAAAACGAATGCAAAACAAAAGCAAAAAGCAGCAAAATCAAATGAAATAAAAACAAAAAAAATTTAAATAAAAACAAGGTGAGCAAATGCGTCAATGAAAGTCAAAGACAGCAAAGCAGCAGCAACAACAACTAATTTAAGTCGAAATTCACAATGGAAAAATGGAACCAAGCTTCAAGCACACAAAACAATGGGTATTTCGATTCAGTCAAAGAAATCAAATGTCAAACAGAAAGGAATTCGTTCTAAGACAAGTGCAGTCAGAGCTCACTTTCCATAGGTCGCACTTTAATAACCTTGGGCAGCTAGATCGTTCAGATTTGGCATATATATATAAATCAATAATCTATCAATATTATTTACGTGTACCTGATAACTGTGCCTGATAGCTGAGAATTTCAATTTCTCAAATAATTACAGGGTATATTCAAGATTAAAACTATATTTATATGGAAAGAGACGCTTTTCTTGTTCGAAAAGTTGAATTTATGATCAATTAACAAAACTATGCCCAATGAATAATTACAGGGTATCTACATAGTCCACACCTCATATTTATATAGAAATAAACAAGTTTCGGCATCTTTTCCGTTAACTTTTACTTAGAGCTTAATTAAGCTAATTCCAAATATAAATTACAGGGTATCTAAGTATGTGAGGCATTTCAGATTGAAGCTAAATAAATATAAATTTATTTATTTAGCCTAATATATTATTTATTTTTTAACTCTGCCACAACCTAGTTTTATTTGGATTTCGATTTTTATAGCTCAAATTTGATTTTTGATTTTTGATTCTTGATTTGATTCGATTTGATTTGATCTTTACTTTTTGCTAATTAGCTACATTTTGTGCCGCATCTGCGTCACAGAACAAAACTGGTTCAAAAACATAAAAATAACAATAATGTTGGAAGAACAAGACCAAAGAGTAACAGGAAATGTCAGCGTAGCACGCGGTAACAAAGTGCGAATTCTTCGAAAAGATTCCCAGATCTGATATATATATATGATCCTATATAGCTTAAATTATGATCGGCTGATTGAAGCTTGTCGGCATTTGTAGTACACTGAGCGAAAAGTGGGGACAAGAAACAAATTGAATAAAATTAAAAATTTTAGTTTTTATGTTAAAAATAAAAGCTGCTTAAATTAAAAGTTTTATTTGTAATTTTTTTTTATATGTTACCTGATTTATTTTTTGTATTTTATTTTGTTTTATGTTTTTTTATGTTTTTATCCTACTTATTTTATTTATTTCAAATCAAAATTTCTCGCCAATTTCATAGAAATTTCTCTCCATATTCAACCCACTTTTTTCTGTCAGTGTATCAAACAGAAATATTTGGAAAATTTTCAAATGAAACAGAAGAAGAGAAAACAACAACTGGAACGCGCCCCCTCGTTCAGCGTGCGTGGGCGTGTCTGTGTGTGTGTGTGCCTAGCAGAGCAAACATATGACCGAACGGGGGTATGCCAAGCGCACATATACTCTATATATATATATATACATTTATATCTATTCTAATGCGATCCGATCTCTGCTGTCGTCGTCGTCGTCGTCTTCGTCGTCTAGACGAAAATGACATTTAAATGAATCTATTTTATTGTCGCTTCGTCGCCATTTCAACACAGAAGCCCACCTAGTGCTAGCGCTACCACGCCCCTCGCCCAATTTGATTTTATAAATAAAAATTTTGTCTGTCTAGCCAATTGAGAGAAATAGAAAGAATCAGAAAAGAAATGCAAAAAAGTGCAGTGGAAATGACATCGGGGGAAGCACGGGCTGGTATTGGATGAAGCCGGCAGTACAAGGTGTCTATTGGCAGCCTCAAAAAACACAAATTGCGCTAAATTTACACCCACAGACAGACACAGACGGATAAATATATAAACAAAGGTGTTTATTTAAACATAAACATGAAGAAGAAAAGCATTAACTATAAGAGCAAATGTATATATCAGATATACCTATATATTTATATACCTATATCTATATCTATATATATATATATATATATATATTTTTGATCTGTTGGCATGGAACGTGTCGCTGAGCACGTAAACCCACAAGAGCAGGAAAAGATTGCTATAAAGTGGTTAATACCTGAAAAACCAGTAAGAGCGTCCAAGCGGGTGCCTGGCTTGGAGATACCTGACATCTGTATAACACAGTAAATTGGTATTATCTAGACTATAAGAACTAAGCCTAGATGCTTATAAATATGCTGCTGCTGCTGTTATAAATATTATTGTCTAAATCTGAATTTGTAATTATAAATATCCATATATCTATATATATCATAGATATATAGTCTGTATATAGCTACATATATATATAATATATATACATAACAAGCAAACTCTAATCAGAAAAATTCTACTGAATGAAGCATATCAAATAAGATCTTTTATTACCCCCCGACACCCACCCACCAGTCACTCTCTCTCTCTCGCTCTCCCGCTAGATGGAACACCTTTCACTTTTTTCTGGTATGCGCCTAATTTATAGGAAAAACAAATTCGCAGAGAAGAGAACAATTTCGCATGGAAAAATTTGCAAAAATATTTTTGCTGAGCATTTTTTATATCTAAGGCTATTTATAGATTGAAGATACAAAGATACTTTGTTGTTGTTGTAGTTGTAGTTGTTGGGGAATCGAGCAAGTATATCTGAATTATTATAATTTTCTTCATTTTTATTTGTTTTTATTTCTGTTTTTTTTTTTGGGCTCACTGGCGACATGTTTTGCATAATTTTTGGAAGTCAAGTGGGGTAGGTTTCTCTATAGAGATGGACGAACGCTTCGGTGGGTAAACCCCGATCAAGTTGTATATATTTATATATATCTTTAGATATATAGTGATTTAACGATTCTACGATTTTACGATACCTGCATTGAGAGAATTCAAAATGAAGTTTTCTGGCCCGCGGCTTCGTTGTGGTTTTTTTTGCTTTTAGTTTTGTTTGGAAACAACGTGTACAAATACTGAGCACAGAAAATGAGACAACAACAATAAAAAGAAAACAAAATATAGAAAGAAAAGTAAAAAGAGGCAAACAAAATAGAGAAAACGATTTGAACGTTATGATTTGGGATATACAAAAACGCAGGATTTTTAATAACAAAAGCAACGCCTGCTGCTGTTGCTCGGAAAACCAAAAACAAAACAAAAACAAACCAAAACTCGCATGTAAATAACTGTTTTTCTATTTTTACTTTCTGCTGAGCGGAAGTTGTAAAAATGCGCTTATGAATGAAAATGCACGCAATGCAAACACAAATACAAATGCAAAAACCATCAACAACAATAGCAACAAATGCAAAACAGAAAAGCAAATGCAAACTGCAAACATTCCAATTGGAGCAAGCAAGTAGGCGAGCGAGCGAGCGCGCTCACTCGCACCCACACACACAGCAATCCGCCGCGCTCGCTCTCTTCATCTCTGTTTGACTTACGTCGTTTACATTGGGCGCTCGCTCTGTTTGTGTATTTTATGTTGTAATTGCGTTTTACGGTACAAATTCCAATGGGCCACGCACTGAGAGTCTGCCACACTAAGCAAGAAGAAGATGCGCGCGCGTAATTCCTTATCTGTGTGCGTGCGTGTTTTTCATTTAATTTTGCTTACACATAATTTCGCAGCACTTTTTTACACTTATGAATTTTTATAGAACTCACATTTGATTTATATATTTTGATTTTTTTTTTTAGGAATTTTTGCAAGGCAAAAATTCCACGACGAATGGAACAGGAACACACACGGACAAGAAAACGATGACGACGTGGTTGTTGTATGTATATATGTGTGTGTATTTTTAGGAACTTCTTTTTGCTATTTAACGAATTTAGAGCGATGCAGAAGAACACGATGAAAACGAAACCAAACAAAACAATTTATGAAACGAGAATTTTGCTACTGCTGCTTCCTTTAATTATTTACTTATTTTTTTTTTGTTTTTTTTTTATGTAATTTGTTTGGCCTTTTGCGGTGTATTATTTAATCGCACAGAGTAAAGCGCACACACATGCAAAGATTAAAACATACATACACACACGAGTTTGGGGCGTTTCGCTTGTATGTGTGTGTGTGTCTGTGTGCGTGCGTGCGTCTGTTTTTAGCGAAACGCGTGCACAATCGAAACGTCCGGTTTCAAAGCGTCACAAAAACTAATCAGAAGTGAAAAACACAAAATGATGTGAGCCCCAACAAACGGCAGCAGGCAGCCGCAGCAGCAGCAGCAGCACACGAGAGAGCGCCGAACTTTTGTTCGAGAGAGAGGGCGAGCCGACCTAAGCCGAGCCGATTTTATGTTCATAATGGGGCCAAAGCAGCGCAGCCGCCGCTCAATGAGTTGTTGTTCGGCGCTGGCGCCTTCAATATATTTTTTTACAAGGCGAACAAGTTTCGTGCCAGGTCGCGAGAGCCTCCAGAGGCATAGAGAAAGAGCGAGCGCGCACAGGAGAACGTACGTAAGCGCCTGGTAATTGTAGGTTTTAATGCTTCATAATTGTTGTTGTTGTTTGTATGTATATATATATTATTGTCTAGGCTTTGCCGTAGACATAAATGGTGTCCACACAACAATCGCCTCCTACCGCTCTAAACTAAATGCTACTATCCACAATTCAGTCCACACAGGGAGAGAGAGAGCCAGTGAGCGGGAGAGAGTTCTGCGCGGTTTATTTTCGTTGCTCTTTTTCTGTTTTCTGTTTTTGTTTTAAAGAGGCACCCGCATTCCTAACTGTAAACAAGCAAGAAGAAGAATGCATGCGCTGCCGCTGCCTGGAAAAACTCGTTTTCCCGCTGGAAAAATGTGCACACACACACACACACCCGAAACACGAAAAAAAAAAAACAAAAAGAATTTCAAGCATTTGTAGCCCACAAGAGAGCGCGTAAAACGACGACGACGACGAGATGTAAAAATAAACAACAAATGTCGGGTGGAAAAACACGAAGCATACACATACACGAAGCATACATATATATATATATATATATATATATATATATATATATGGATACGCACACGCATGTAGAGCGTGTGTAGGTAGGCGAGACAAGGACAAGGAAGCGGCGAACAAAACAAAATGCGAGCGTGTGTGTATGTGTTAAACGAAAACGAAGGCAAAAGACAAGACACAACACAAGAGACAATAATAACACTAACAACAACAGCGAAGCCAACGACGACTACGACCATAACTGAGAAAAAGCCTGTAGTAAACAAAACAAATGGCGGGCGCGGCTGCGACGGCAACTGAGACGCCGACGGCGACGTCAACGTCAATGTAAATAAATATTATAAAATATGCAATTGTATGCGAATGTGTGTGTATGAGACATGCACAAGTGAAAGGCGCAAAAGGAAACAAAGTGGGAGTGGGCCGAGCGGGAAGCTGGAGAACGGGCCACGGGCATTGGCAAAGGGGGAAGGCAGGAAGGGAATGGAATGAACTATATAAATAAATTGATTTATTATTTAGTTGTTATTGTTTTTTTTTGTGTGCTTATTTTAATTGTCAATAAATAAAAACAAACAAGCAACAAAAATAATAATTAAAAACAGCTGCCAGAAAAACAATTTGCAATATAATTTGTTGCTTTTGTTCAACAATTATTATCATAACAACAATTTGCAAACATTTTTCCGTTTGTTATTGGTTTTTTTTTTTGTATATTTATTAAAATATTTTTTTTTATTTTCCTAATATTTTTTGTTAGTTGAATATTATTAATAAAATTATATAAAATTTGATATTTAGTAATTGAAATTTTTTAAACATTTTTTTTTATCATTTTATTTTTTATATTATTTATATATTATGCTTGTTTATTATTTTATTTCTTATTTGCATAACTTATTATTGTTGAAATCTTTTAAATATATTTTTTATTTATATTTATTATTTTATTATCTATTATGGTCTATTATAATTTTAGTACTTATAAATAATATTTATTTATATTATTATATATATTGTATTAAATTTTTATACAATTTTTTTTAAAGATTTTAAAAATATTTTATATTATGGTATATATATATTTATATTTTATATTTACTTTTATTTTATTTTTATATCTTAAATTTATTATTTTGTATTTTCTATTCACTTTTTAATAATATTTTTTCGTATATTTTATTTTTAATTTTTCCATCATTTGATTGCATTTTAAGAAATATTTTTGTTTTTTTTTTTTAATCGTTCCAAAATTTGGTAAATGAATACAAAATAAATTTCCATTAACTATCATAAAAAATTAAGACACTTTCCATTAACTAATAGAAAATTTAATTTTTTGCCTGATTTCAAGAAAATTTTGTTGCTTTTAAAAAACTTAGACTTATAGGGAAATTTGCTTAAATATTTACCTTAATGGACTTTAGTTTTCGCACAACAAAATTGTTGATTTTATTGGACCAGCTTTTGCATTTCATGAGTAGGCCGTTCGGGGGGCTGCGGTGGGCTGTTGGATAGGAGCTTCGATCCTGAGCCAAACAGAGCGCGCACACACACTACACGAACGCCAAAACGATGCGTTTTTTTTTGAGGATTTAGATCCGAGCACGTTACAAAGTAATGTTGTTTGTAATGTGTTCTCTGTACTTTATATTTGTTTTAAATTCAGTTTAGTTTTGTTTTGATGAAGTTCCGCTATGTTTTGTAGGCTCATTGCATTTACTTCATGCTTGAGTTTACAGTTAACATTTAACAGTCATTTTTGTTTGGAGAGTCAAGAAAAACACACAATAATTTTTGTTTTTTGTTGTTAGTTTGCTTCCTTTTACAGTTTGGCGCGCGCGTTGAGATAAAACCAAAGGAGACTGTGTAAGTTGAACACAGTGAAAACAAAAAACGAGAAAGAACAGAAACGACAGCCGACAGGCGATTTATTTTGTTGGCCCGTTTGTTATATATTTTGCTGTTCGCGAAGCGCGCTTCCAACCAAACGGTAAAAAGTTTTAAATGATACTGAACGAGTTGGAACAAGAGGCTATGCGAGTAAGCCACACAAAATGTACACAGAGCTCTGCTACTAATGGCAAATGAAACACACACACACAAACACAGAGAGAGAGAAGAGTAAGAGCGCCCGTTTCATTTCCAAGTGTGTCGCTTGTTGTGGACTGTGGGCCATTCGCTTGTGTAATTGCAGCGCGTTGAGTCCAGTTTCTTGCAGTTTCATACATGCACACACACACATATATATATGTGTATGCTTACGAATTTATGTTCGGACAGCGACGCCGGCGCCAAAGCAGCGCATGCACCGTTAGAAGCATTGATCGTACGCAACGACAATGAGGAATAGCAGAGCGCCAGCGACACTGCCCCTTTCCCCTTCGCCTATCATTGATCGCTGATTTGCGTATAAAGAATCAATTAGCGTACCGTTATTTCGCCTTGCAATTTGCTTGAACAGTTGTTGCATTATTTATGGCTAAATGACGCACTTGTTTTTGTGGTACGTCTGTGACTCAGATAGAATATCTTTCTCGAGAGTTCAAGATTTTTGTTCTCTTTCTTCTTCTTTCCTATTGTGCATATTTGGATGTTGTTCGCTTCCCCCAATTAAAGACACGAATGGAATTTCAACTATTTGCCTCTGATCGAGTTGATCGCTCTTTGCCGTTCATTTTGTTGCAACGAATTCCACATATACGCTCCACAATTCACTCGCGCGTTGTCGTTCAAAAAGTAAAGAGAGGCGTTCGTGTTTCGTTTCTAAGTTGTTCCTTGTTTTGGTTTCCATTTCAGTGTATCTGTGTGTGTGTGTTTGTAAAGCGCGCGCATTTTTTGTGCCAGTGTATGTGTATAAATTCACTTGCTAGCTACTGCGCTGCTCTCGTTTACGTTTTTACTACAAAACGAACGGAAGTTGAACATGCTGATGAGCGAGAGGGCAAGCATGCAGTGCGAACAGGACGCAGCGAAAACAAAACATTAAATTTAAGGGGAAGCTTCATTTGAGGCCAGCAGCCGCTGCAGGCTGCACGGCCAGCAGCGCAGCGCAGCGTGCTGCTGGCGTCGCAGTCAGCGTTGTTTCGTCACAATTTTCTTGTTATCCGTTCTGCTGTTGTTGCTTTTATTGTTGTCGCATTAGTTAATTTTTTGCAACAATCTAGAAATTTCATCTTTGCGAATTTATTAATCTATCTTAAATATAAGATTAGATAATTTTACTAAAATTAACCAATTGCTTCGATATGGCACACTCTTAAGATTAGGATTGAAAATATTGAGACGGCTCGAGTACAGTAATCACTCGAAAAAAGCAAATCAATTAAATCGGACATTTTCCCAGAAACTTTTTGTACTAAAGGTGATATATATAATTGATATAACTGTTCTTTTTTGATAATAACGGCTATAAAAATATGTGGTAAGCGATTTCAGAGTCTTCCCCTGGCTGGAAGTCCAGTTATGAATAGTCTATTTATATTATCTTGTCATATTTTGACTTTTACGTATGACACAACTCTAAAATTTGATAGAATATTATGAATTATGAGACTATAAGCTGTTCCCGATAAGTTTATCTAAGAGTTGCGTCAAGAATTCGAGTTATGAATAGGCTAGGTGAACCAAAAATATAATTATATTTATAGACTGCAGACATAGTTAACAGTTTTGCTTGAGTTTATATCATGTTTTATGAATGTTGTTTTCCAAATATATCATGTCTTACAGCACGAACTACCCTATTGAGTTGAATACTCTCTAGGGTATTTCGTAGCTAGTCTAAAAAGCTTCAGTTTGACACTGATTTAATGTGAATTGCTTGTCAGATACTCGAGTTATGAATAGGCTTTATAGTCATATCTCCTGAACTACAACTGGCAAATTACACTGAGTCAAGTTTTTAGACAGCTTTCACTAGTTAGAACTAGTAAGAGCGTGCACGACTAGTTGATACCCTGTACTAACTCACTTAAAGCCAGATCTCAACTTGAAACTTTTGTACTATAGGTTGAGTAATGTAGAAATTAGGTTTCTTTTTAATTTATTTTTTTTTGTTTTTTAATTTAATTTAAATTATTTTTAAAAGGAATTTTGCGGTTTCTCAGTTCCCGAAAAGCTCAAATCGCAACATCAATTCGCTGCTTGATTTAATTAATTTCATTTTGTTAGTTTTTATAGTTCACATATTTATTTTATTATTTTTTATTGATGCGCAAATTAAAATTTTCTCGGGGGATTTTTTTTTTATGATTTTTATTTTTAGCTAATTTATTTGTTAATGAGCAAACAAAATTTTTGTATTTTTCTTTATTGATTTTATTTTATATTTTTTCTTAAATTTTTTAGCCTAAAATATTTAGGAAATTAGCATTTTTAATGGGCAACAAGACGAGACACAATGTCGCCTAGGCAAGAGCTAAAAAAAACAACAAAAAAAGTTTCATTTGCATAAAAATCGTGCAAAGCCTGAAAAAATCTCTGTAGATATTGATTATTGATTCTAGTTGTTGTTGTTGTAATTCGCTAAGCATAAAACAAGAAATTCTCAAAAGACACCGAAAAATCCAGTGTCGAACGGTTCTGACCGACTGCACGATACTCGTTCACCGTACGAAATCAAATTCAAGGAGTGCAGACAGAAGGACGCAGATACAGATGAAAAGACAGACAGCTGGTAGGACAGGCTTACGGATGGACGCATAGATAGTCGGATGGAAGGACGGACAGACATATGGACGGACGCACGGACGGACGGATGAACGAGCGAACGGGCGGGCGGGCGAACAAACAGTCAGAAGGAAGGACAAACAAATAGGTGGACGGACGGAGGAAGGATAGACTAATAGTTGGAAGGACAGGCAGACAGAGATGCAAACGGACGGAGAGACAGACAGTCGGACGGAAGGACAGACTAACGTCGGGACAGACAGATAGCTGAAAGGCAGGAAGGCAGACACGAGTAAGGGCAGACGGACAGCCAGTGAGTGGTCAGACACTGGCAGCAACTCGTCTATTGCAGAAAGCCAATATACTCGCCTTGAGTTTCATGAAACTGAGAAAAAGCTTCGCTCACGCATTCGTCGAATCATTAGCGCGAATTTCAAACTTGATAAATGAACGCGGCGCATATTTGCCTTTTCCTCTTCTTCTTGTATTTTTTCTAATTTTTATTTATTTATTTAAGTTTTGTTTGCATAGAGTTCACAGTTTTATAACGCTTTGATCACTTTGTTCACCTGTTCCGTTTAATTGGCTCGCGCTCGGAACCGGTTCCGAGTCAGCTTTTTGCTGGCTTTGTTTTCTGTTTTGTGTCTCAATTGAACAGTTCAGCACACATTTAGTTATCACTAAGTCAAGCCCATTAATTCATTTCTGACCCTGGGCCGATCTCTCGCCTCCTTTTTGTTATGGCCAATTTACTTTGGTATTTTGTGCAGTGAAAGCGTTCGGATTGGAATTTCTTGCCCATCATTAGTTATTGAACAGGTAGGTAGATATATATCCATAATCACATTTACATTCATCTTCATTCAAGCTGCAGGCGCTTTCAGACCGAGAGAAACAAATATTTTCCATCGGGCTGAAGGTCGTAGCGTCATAGCGTCGTAGCTTAGCATTTCCAAACCTTTGCATAACTCGATTTCTGCTCGGGCAATTTACTAAAAATTGTCAGTGCTTGTGTAGCAGTGGGTGGACTTAGAGTATACCAAAATTCAGCTCGTTAGAGTCTAGAGTCTAGGAGATATATGTTCAGAAACAGATGTCTGAAATCTTATGCATGACAACTATCTGAAGAGGAGTTACTATAAATTTCAGCTATTATAGCATAATAAATATAATCTAATAAGAGATTTTTAAAATAATGCTTTTTTTGCCATTTTGGCTCAACTAACCTATGTATAACTCGAGTTCTGCTGAAGGGATCAAAGAAAAACTTTACACAATTATAGACAACAACAAAATAAGCAAATAAAAAGTAGTTTCATTCAATAAATTTATACATAAAGACTTATAACTAGAGAAAAACAAAATAATATAACAAATTTAGATGAAGCCTATGTCAATCAATGCTTGAGGAACATAATTAAGCTAAGAGCAATGCTTGAGCAGATATTTCTATATACGTGTTATGCTTCTATCTGTGATATTCGGAGGGGAAAAGCACATATAACTGGGAGGGCAGCTTTCAATTTGCAAAGTGTTTGGGGCGCCATGGGGCGTGAAAATGAAATTGGCGCCAAACGAATTTGCAACGCTCAATTAAAAATATAAAGTACAACTGTGTATTAATAAATTCTAAACGCAACGTAACTCTGTTCCGAATGGAACGAGCACTACGAGCGACCCACAGACCAAGCGACCTGTGGGCGTACCTAAAAGATATTACATGGCGCCTGCAATAAATAATTGGCAGAGGCGCCAATCGAATGCACATCGAGAGAGGGCGATAGAGAGAGGGGAAGTGGGGGAGTGGGGCAGCGGCCCCATTTGGCGGGAAAGTTGAAACTCGAGAGTTGTGTATTTTGAGTTGAAGCCATGAATATGCAGATATAACTGGGTACTATAGAACTTACTGCCTGGCAGATACGAATAGCACTTGGGAAGGTTGTTATAACTAAGTAGACTGTACTTCTTTAAGGATCTGTTGAGTCTCAGAGTTAAATTATATGAAATCTTCAAACTACGTTCTACTTTTTTAGTATATATTTTAGTTGGATTTTCTTTATACACAAATTCTTATGTAGAACTGAAATGCAATTGAAATAGTTTTTTCTAAATATTTTAATTGCTTCTGCTATCTTTTAGTTAATTAAGCTGAGAAAACTAATTAAATTATTGTCCGCATACCTCTATACTATGCCCTATACCCTGTAAATGGATGTAAGCGAATGAATATATTTATTTAACACACATTTATTATTTATTTATTACCGCTCTATCCGACACTTTAAAGACCTATAGGATATACAAATCTTAAGCTAAAATTTCTTCAAATTAGCATTTAGATGCATATTTTGTTAATTAAATTACACACTTAGTGCCACCTCTCTATGTGATTCTCATTAATAGCAGCTTTAAGCTTTTGCAATTTTCAGCATTTCACGTAAAAACTTTTGATCTATATTCTCTCTCTCTCTCTCTATATATATATATATATATATATATATATATATATATATCTGCGCTTGATCTCTCACTCCCTTCCTCTCCCTCTCTGTCATTTGAAGCATTCCTTTGCGATTCTCAATCAATCATTCTCATACGAACTTAGACGCTCTCTAATTCTTCTTCTTTTCTATGTTTCTCGCTCTCTCATTGATTGATTAAATGATGGATAAAGCTTATATAAAATACTATTGTAAGTATTGCCTTTCTCTGCAATTCTCATTCAGGAGTGAAAAAGCATATCTCTCTTGAAGTGAAATATTTGAGTGTGAATCAGACTTTAGGAAAGTTTGGAAAATTCGTGGCGTCAGTGCATATGCTAATATATATGGATATACTTAGATAGAACCAACTCGTTATGTAACTAATCCTTTTACAGGGTATCTGTGCAGTCAGTAACCGTCGCTCTACGTCTGGCTTTTCCCTTTTTCTAGTGCTTTTCACCCATTTACGAGCATTTTCTTGAAGCGCAATTGATGATTGCATGAATATGTTTTCCAATTGCGTCGTAGCGAAAATGTTTGACCGTCTTTACGCGAGGGGGTGTAAGGGGCAGGGCTGAGGGTGGGCAGGCGGGTGGTGGTGGCGACACTTTGTAGGTTTTTTCTCTAGTTCTTTCTCAGCAGCTGCTGCTGCTGCTGCTTTGTGTTTCCTTCTGCTATTTTGTTGCTGTTGTTGCTGTTGTTGTTGTTGTTGTTGTTGTTGTTGTTGCCTTTTCTTTTTGCATGCAGCTGCGCAGCACTGACAACTGCGACGACATGTGACCTTTCTATGGGGTAGTTGGGCGGGAGAGGCGCAGGCAGAGGCGAAGGCGTGGCTGAAGGTGAGCGGGCTGAGCCCGTGTGTCTACGCCTCTGTCTCTGCCTGTGTGTGTGTGTGTGTGTGTGTTTGGCATTGTTTTGGTTGTGGCTTTGGCCAGTTTTTTTTGTGGCGCGTTGCAACTTTGACCTTTGTGCTGACATTTGCAGCTCCCCTCATGCCCCAACTGGCCACCCGCCCGCTGCAGTGACTTATAGCCTAGTATCACCTTTTTCATATCCTGCCTTTGTGGTCCTCGCAGCCAGACATCGATGTGCCAGACTTTGCTCGAAAGTTCTCACAATTATTTTTGGTTTCGTTTTTGCGCCTCGCTTTGCTGCTTTTTGTTCCAAGAGTTCAAGAGCGCGTAATGTAAATGCAAACTGTCGCTGACCGACTGAGCTGTAGTTGTGCTGCAGCCGTTGCTTAAATATGTATCGTTCATTTAGCAACAGCAGCAGCAACAACAACAACAAGTGTAGTAAAAGCAACGACGTCAACGGCAGCTGAGAGACTGCTAATAAAGCCAGACACCAATCGCACAGTGCAACAGTTCTCAGCAGCAGCAGCAGCAGCAGCAGCAGAGGGTGTCTAGAGACCTGCGTAGGCTGCTGACTAATGGCTACGAAGGGCACACCATACTGACCAAAATAACAAAAAACCAACCCAGCCACCCAGCCACCCACATCACCCACTCTTACAACTAACCATGAATAGTGGTTCAGCGCGTGGGTGGTTACCTTCGGCTCAACTAAACCGGGAAAATGCGTTGTGGATATCTAATGAATGCAAGTTTTTCACGAGCAGCATGAAAATGCCCATGAATATGCAGTTATTTTTCTAGTTCTACTAGCTCAGTCTAGTTCTTACTCCAGTTCTTACTTACTCAGCTAGCTTAGCTGTGAACCAGTTCTGATTCCAGTGGTTCATCTTGATAACACTCGCTACAGTTTTGCATAGGCAGATTACTTTTGAACTAGTTCAGTTAATGGCTTACTAAGAATCAGTTCTGTTTCAACTGGTTCAACAACTTTGCACATATTTCCCTTGAACTAGTTCGGCCAAAGTCTTCTTCAAGGTATTTCCCTTTCAGCTAGCTCAACTGCGAACCAGTTCAGCCTTAACTGGTTCATCCGGAAACATCTGTCGCCGTATTGCATTACACTTCTGTGATTCATTTATCGCCTAAGTGTTCTGTTATCAAACACTTTAAGCCGAATGCCTTGAATACATTTCCCCAGAATTTCGAACATCTGTTCATCTGTTGCCTTTGCTGAATAACACTTCAAATATTCACAAGCTATTCAGAGCAGCAAAATATCTAGACTCTGAATCAGAGCAAAAATTATGAATGATTTCAGTTATATTTGGATAAACTATCAATCATCCAGTTTCCTTTAAGCTCTGTTATATTTATATATATATATATATATATATCTAGGTCGTTACTCACTCGGTCCTCGGCTCTGTCTCTTTCTGTTACTTTGACTACCTCTGTCTCTTTTACTCCCTGTCTCACACTCTCTTTCTCTCTCTCTCTCTCTATTTCTCTGCTCGTCTGCTTCACATTCTCTCTCTCTCTCTCTCTCTCTCTCTAACTCTTTCTCTTTATGTTCTTTCTTTCATTCTCTTTCTTTTATCTCTGTCTTTCTCAGTCTATCTCTATCTAACTTTATCTATCTATATCTGTTTCTCTTACTCCTACCCTTATTCATATTCACTCTATCTTGTTCTTTAACTCTCCCTCTCTCTCTCGCATTGCCTTTCTCCTCGCCTCTTTCTCTAGCCTTCAGCTCCGTTATCTCATCGAGATTTTTTCTATTTCCTTTTCATATCCTTGTAACAGATACGCAAATGTAATGCTGTCGTAACTGTACTGCCCACGCACACACAGCCACAGTCACTGCCATGACCTACACACACATCTATATATATATATATATATATATATGTGTATATATACAATTTGTATTTCCCGCTGTCCTATTAACCCGATTTCCATTTGGCTGCAGTTGATCAATTCAAATTGTGATTTGGACCAAAAATGTTCTTTACATTTTGATCTTTGGCAACGTGAAATGAGCTGAATCTTGTTGCTGTTGTTGCCGAAGCTATGACGGCCTAACTTAGACGTCAGTGAAATGCTGAGATTGGCAGTGAAATGAAATGTAATGGACAGCAGGTCACTTCTGTGTGTGTGTGTGTGGCACGTGTTTTGGCCAAATTGGTTACATTTTACAGCCGCGTCCAATTTGTCGATGACGCCCAAGCGTCGCCTAGACCTAGACACGCTTATTACAACGCTTAAACGATGCTTGTAAATGGCACACACACACACACACACAGACACACACGCACACACACATATATATACAGTTGTAGAGCATGGCGTATACGTAATATGCGCCGTATAGCAATTGCAACGCGCGTGTCGCTGCCAATCGGTCACATTGTGACGTCATTGTTTTTGTAGCCGCATCAGCAGGCGTAAACGACACGAAGCCAAAAACTTCGGCATATGGAAAAATCCATGACACGATGCGGCCAGCGAGGCAGGCAACTGTATATACACATATCTATGGGCGTGGGTGTACATTGGTTCGTGTCGCAGCGTAACGCTCGTATATAGGTTACTACGCTGGCACGAAGATTTACGCTACGTGGGCGTGGGCGTGGGTGTGGGTGTGGGCGGGGGCGTGAGCGTGGGCGCAGGATGTTAGGGGCTGAGGTGTACAGCTGCAAAAGGAGAGGGGGCTAACCTGGCCTCAACGAGAGGATAAACATTCGTCACTCACTCGGCGGCGTCGTCGTGTTACGTCACAAAACGCTCGTAAATGGACGATGACGGTAAATGGCTGCAGCTATATACACGCTATATAGACGACATATAAGAGTGTGTGTGAGTGTGTGTGTGTGTGTGTGTGTATATAGGACGCGTAGCGTAACGTAAAACTGAAACAGGACAACGTAAATGAATTTTGCATTGAATGATGCTAAGGCTGAGCGTTGTAATGGGCTGTTGGAAAGGGAAGGCAGCGAGAGAGAGAGCTACCAGAGAGACACACACAGATATAGAGAGAGAGAGAGACAGGGAGAGAGAGAGAGAGAGAGGGGACAGTTAACAAAATTAAGTTGGGCGTAAAGTGAATCGCGAATAGAAATGAAGAAAAAACCGAAGCAAAAACATTGCCTCTATGCTCAAAGGATTCAAATTGAAATTAATTTAAGCTCGACTCCTGCTAGGCGAGAATTCCCATTGAGATGAAATTGTGCCTCGAGCCACCTTTGACATGATTCGCTGTACAAAATTATTCAATTGAATTTCATTTATATTTTAACTGCATAATTTTTGATTGTGAATCTTAAAATATCTCCTATGTGAATAAATTTTAGGGTTGAGCAGGTCAATGAAGAGGCTCAAAATAGGCTTCAAAAGGGATAGAGCGAAAGTGGCATAATCTGGTATACTCCAATACTATATCTGAAGTGGATTACTAGTATACTGGTATACTGATAGAGCGTTATACTGTTCACCTCTTTAGCTCTTATAGTATTAATGTGTTATACTGTTATACATTTTTGCAGCTATATTATTCTACTGTCCTACTGCTATACGGTTTTAATGTTCTACTGTTATACTGTCTTATTGCAATAATGTTATACTGTTGTACTGTTATACTGTTATACTGTTATAATGTTATACTGTTTTACTGTTATACTGTTATACTGTTATACTGTTGTACTGTTATACTGTTATACAGCAGAAACAATAGCATTTAAATTAAAGTACAATATTATTTAAATTTTGCACAGACTTTGCTGCCTAAAATAATGAAGGTAGGCTAAGCCCTAGACGAGCATAAATAGAACTGAATTATTAGGGAATTGTTTTATAGAGATTTCGTTTGGTCATGAATTTTAAGCAAAATATGTAGAAAGAATCTTTCGTGGATTGCCAAACAGAGTGTTGCACGGCACTGAGCAGCCAGCAACAGGATAAGCTGTAAAACCAAGGTGCAGGGCGAGGGTGGAAGCTGTGGAAAATAGCAAGAACGTGCGGCATTTCCATAACAGCAGCAGCAGCAGCTTGAGCTGTGCAGGGAGTCGCTGTGGCAAGAACTTGGTATGGAACAAAGCAAATGTATCTTGTAAATATTTTATTGCAACAATGTAGCTACGAGATGTTTATGCCATGGTTCAGCTACAGCTCGTTTGATATGGCACAACAACTGGTAGGTTAACTGGCTGCCAGGAGCGAACAAGAGCGTGGAGATGGTGGAGTAAGGGGAGGGGCTGGCGTGGTGGTTGGGGCAGAGGCAGGCTCTGCTCGTATCTACTCGTAAATGGAACGTGCCGTCACAAAATGCAACTGGAAATGGAAATGGAAGCGACTGTACGCCGGGAAGCTGCCATATATATGTATATAATGCAACTCTACTATATAGTAACGGTATATATAGAGCAGGCCATTGGCATATATACCAATCGTGGCTATATAGTAACAGTATAAAGTTTAGCTATGTACAGTGCAGCTCGACTTCGTCAATGGAAACGTAACCCATTTAACCCCAGGAGTGCGAAATGTTATTGCGCGCAGATACACGCCCACTCGTCGAGACGCCCACACGTCCACACGCCCACACGCCCACACGCCGCACGCCCACGCTTGGCCATATAATGTTACGGCTTCAATTTCTAGCGTGGGCCAAAACAGCTAATGAAAATTTATGTGAATTATCCTTTTGCGCGTGAAGCAAATTGCAGCTGATCATTGTGGCAGGATTGGAGCTGGTCCACAACTCGACTGCGGCTTATTGAGAGGGAGAAAGAGGGAGAGAGAGGAGAGCAGCTGTGACTCGCAGCTATAGCTGGTTGGAATTGCTTGAATTGGCCATTATCTAAAATGATTTTTATATGGGAAAGAAATTTGCTTGCATTTGAATCTGTTTATTTTTATGACACTTTAAGAGATTTGTTGAAGCTGAGCAAGTTTTTCAGAGATAGCATTCGCTTTATATGTGTGAGTATATGATATAGTAACTTGATATGAGCTAAGCTTAACAAATCAGAAACGATCTTAATGAGAGAGAGAGACAGATAGAGAAATAGGAGGATTGAGAGAAGGATTGAGAGAGCGGGAGAAAGATAGAAAGAGAGTGAGAAAAAGAGACGGAGAGCAAGATTCAATCTATAGGAAACCCTATAGGAAAAAGCCAGAGATAAGAGAGAGACTGAGAGAGATATATATGTATGGTTTCTATGGAAAATCCTTTTAACAGCTGCTTAACTGTCTCGATACTCTCTGTTGACCCTGAACCCATTCGCAGAGTACATTATTTTCTAGATTCCCTCATTTATGCAAATAAAAACTTTTTATGACATTATTCTTGTGAGCAAGTTGATAAATTAGCTTTAATATTTCATATAAAATAAGTAATGACGTAAGATCAATATCTGAATTTCCAGGCTTTTATCATTCCGTCTGCAGTTTCATGCCTGCATCTTATTGACACTTGGGTATTTCTCATAATTCGAAACACGTGCGTCGTTGGGGGGAGAGTAAATAGATAGAGAATGAAATAAATTTGGAGTGCGAGGTAGCATCGGGTTAGTTGAACTCGGAACCTGCTCGTAAATTAACACTCCAGCCACATAGATCAAGCGGCTACAAAAGCAAAATTTCAAATTGCCTGCCAAAATCCCGAAAGTTCGTTCAACTGGCTTTTCAAACATTTTTAGGAGGAACGTGGCGTCCATTACGAGATGTTTCATTTGCCATTTGCTCGCGGTTGACAAGCAATTAAATTTTGTATTTAGATTTATTTATTTTTTAAGCCGAGTTAATAATAAATATAAAAATTAATTGCTTTTCAAGTGGTTCTAGCGAGTGCAAACCGGTTAAATAGCGAACCGGTTCACGATTTCCAATTTTTAAATTCTTTTCATTTAAAGAAAACCTAAAACTGAGATAGTTGAGTCCGAGACGAACCTAAAACTGAACCGAACCATTTTTGTGTTATCGAAAAGGTTTGATACGATAAAATCTGTTTTAGGCATGAATGCAATAGTTGGTTCGAACCGTTAACCGAACCATATTTCATATTAATTACATTTAGTTTGAGGAAAGGGACAGAGCTAGCTGCTCGTGCAAGATAAAGTGATAAAAGTAGCTTCATGAATCGAAGCTTAAAGTAACTTTCATTGAAAAATTGTGTGCTTTACCAAGCTGAACTGTGAAGGGAGTGTGTGTGTGTGAGAGAGAGAGAGGGAGAGAGTCAGCTAGAAAGCATAATCACAATCAGAAAACTCATATCTGAGCGCCTAAGCCGTCAAGCGAACAATGTTCGCTTTCTTTATCAGCTCAACTCCTTCTGGTTCGCTGTGAAGCTTACGCAGTGCATTATCTTTTCGATTGCAAACAATTAATATGATTTATCGATTGGCTGCTTGCTACTTGGAATTCAGCAGAAGCTGCGTTATCCTTGCAGCTGTGACATGTTCAGCAACTACGTGACTGACGCACCCACCCACACTTTCCTCCCCTTCTCTGTCTATCCCACTCTCCGGCTCCCTGCCTCTCTGGCCGTACAATAATAAACCGCAACAGTTTGTCACCAGATACATCAATGTCAAGTCAGGCAATAATGTGAGACAAGTGTGCAGGGCTCTGGCAGGGGCAAGAGTAGGAGGTTGTTGGTGTTAATGCTGTTGGTGGGGTGGTGGTGGCATTTGGTGGTGCAGCAGCCAACATACATTTAAATGCCAACTTATTTGCATAGTCCTGACGCGTGCTGCTTCGTTTTTTTTTTTGCGCTGGCTCCAGCTGGTCCAATAAGACTTTGCTTCTTCTTCTTTTTCGTCTTTTCTCTTTTGATGGATTCGCAATCATTTTGCATGTCGTACTAGCTTCAATAATAAGCAGCTGTGGACTGAGCGTTATCAGTGCCACGCCTCCGCACAGGCACAGCTTGCTGATTACACAGCGAGTTGCTATTTTCTGTCTGCCCACGCTACCCACAGGCCAACGCGGCGGATGTGTGATACGACATAAAAAGCGAATGGGGAAGAGCGAAAGGGGCGACCCACGTCATCGGGCCACAGGAGCATGCCGTGGGCTGCTGTTCGCCCAGCTTATCCTGCGTGGGTGATTGCGCTTCAGCATCAGCCCCAGCAACAGCAACAGCAACAGCAACAGCAACAGCATCAGCATCAGCATCAGGTTCAGGTTCAAGCAGCGTGGGCTTTTTTGCCATTTGCCAGGCGTCAACTTTGCTACGCTTGAAAAACTTGAAAATTTTGATTTTCAAAGAAAAGAACAAGAGACGCCAGCAAAGTAGACTATAACGAAAGTTAAATACACTAGTCGAGAGTGAGAGAGAGAGAGAGAGAGAGAGTTGAAAAGTGTTTTCATGGGAAATACCTGAAAATGAGGGAAACTTCTTCAGACAAGAGATCTCAATGCTGTCAAAGTTTTTCATACCCTTCGATGGACCCTCCCAGGAGATACGTTAATCAGCATTAAGATGGAAAAATTTGCATTGTAATTGTTTTGTCTGTTTCGATTTGCCACCTATTGAACACTAATTAGATTTGCAGCTAAAAATGCAACACACAATTTTAATTAAACTCCCGCAAGCCTTTGGGGACTTTCTGCGGTTTGTTGTTTTAGTTTTAATTAATGGTATTTTCTATATCGTCGACTCGTCGCATTAGCGTTGCTGCTAATTGCTGCAAGGCACCAATACGAAAATATTTTAATTGCATTGCGAAAAGTTGATGTACCCAACAACAGCAGCAGCACCCCCACCACCACCACCAGCACCACCAGCGAGTGGTATGTCTGTTTTCAATTTGCAGCATAAACGACGAGCGAACTATAAACATGTAAAGCCACATTAAATTCAGTCAGCCCTTTTGCCAACAACTTTATTTGCGATTGCATTAGGTTAGCATTAGTATTAGTCATTGTTCAGGTAAATATTTTAATTCTAATTACATTTAAATTTGAGTTCAACATTCGCTAATTACATTTTCATATTAAGCCCGAAGGCTATTATTAGTGATACTGATAATGAAAATGCTAATGCTAATGATAAGACTAATGCTTTTGCTAATGATAATGCTAATTGTAATCTAATAGAAATATAATTATACTAATGATAATGGTATTTATATTGATAATGAACAGTAATAATGTTATCGATAATGTTAATGATAATGCTAATGTGGATGCAAATGCCAATGCTAATGCTAATACTAATGCTAATGCTAATGATTATGCTAATGAAAATTATACTGTTAATGATTTTGCCTATGGTATTAATGACGACAATGATAATGAAAATGCTAATGCTAATGATAAGACTAATGCTTTCGCTAATGATAATGCTAATTGTAATTTAATAGAAATATAATTATACTAATGATAATGGTATTTATATTGATAATGAAGAGTAATAATGTTATCGATAATGTTAATGATAATGTGGATGTCAATGCCAATGCTAATGCTAATGCTAATGATTATGCTAATGAAAATGATACAGTGTTATGATTTTGCCTATAATATTTATGACCATAATGATAATGAAAATTCTAATGCTAATGATAATACTAATGGCTTTGCTTATGATAATGCTAATGTTAATGCTAATGCCTATAATATATACAATAATCATATAAAATAATAATGCTAATGCTAATGAGAATGCTATTATAATACTAATGATAATGGTATTTATATTAATAATGAAGAGTAATAATCTTGTCGATAATGTTAATGATAATGCTAATGTGGATGTCAATGCTAATGCTAATGCTAATGCTAATACTAATGCTAATGATTACGTTAATGATACTGTTAATGCTTTTGCCTTTGATATTTATGACGATAAGGAAAAGTAACAATGTGAATGCTAATGCTAATGCCAATGCTAATGCTAATGCTAATGCTAATGCTAATGCTAATGCTAATGCCAATGCTTATGCTAATGCTAATGCTAATGCTAATGCTAATGCTAATGCTAATGCTAATGCTAATGCCAAGGCTAATGTTAATGCCAATGCTAATGCTAATGTTATTGCCAATCATAATGACAATGCTGATGATAATGATAATAAAGTAACATAGCAAACGTGGACCTGCTTGAAATTGATCAGGCTTAGAGGCGAGGCACATGTCTCATTAGCTTCAATGCTAATGCTTGCTCGAATAAACTTGTCTCAAGAGTTCATTGATCCATAAATAAATTGCACAGATACTCTATCAACTAACAGTCACATAAATTTGCAACAGTTTTTATGACTTGAAAGGCTTGTTTTTATTTAATTTAATGAAATTTCTGTGCTCGCCATTAAGATTTGTATCTGGTTCACAATGCCAATGACTGACTGGCGGGAGCAACAACTGTTACTTATACTGACATTTAAGGACCCGCTTCATTTCTCCACTAACCCATACACACGCACACACACGCACAGTCTCTCATATTGTGTTATAATTCACAACATGCGACAAGCGACAAAAGTCATTCGAAATTCGGGGGACCAGCTTCAAAAACATGCACATAAATCAAGTCTGCAGCCACATAGATCACCTGTACGTATATATGTGTACACCCCCCTACACTCACACACACACACACACGCGCGCAACCTCCCTGATTTGCAAAAACCACAAAAGTTGTATTCGGTGGGGCAGGTCGTTCAACTCGTGTCTTTGGATGAAGGCGTTTGTTGTTCAGTCGTCGAAAATGTTGACTTTGGCATTTTCGGGGTTCTATTTTGAGTAGCCTTTTCTCTGTCCAAATATCAATTAAGTTCTAACTTGTACCGGTTATTCGAACCGAAACTCATAACAAATGTTGTACAAGCTGAAGTTTGCCGCGTTTGCCACGTTTGCCACGTTTGCCCGGCCCACGGGCGCTGCCCATGTAAATAATTTAGCCGTTTTTGCGCATGGTTCACAAACACAAAGGCGGCAATTAATTTAATTGAATGAGAGATTTAGATGTGATTATAATACAGAGTGCACCAAGTGCCCAACACTGATGGCCGGCTGGCCATTGTAAGGGGGCGTCTAGCTAGGTGGGCTGGCGGTGCCTCCCATGTAAACACACAATCATAATCATAATAATAATAATGATAATGATAGCAACAACCTGAAAACAAAGCAGGCGAATCGTATTTATGAACATCGAGAATAAATATACTACGCTTCTAATGGAAAATCTACACACACATACACACACATGTGTGTGCTTGTTCATGTGAATCAATGAATGAATCTAGTGAATGAAAGGTCCAAAACAAAGCGACAAGCGCCATTAAGTCGTCGTCTATTTGTTGTTGTTGTCGCTCAGTTTCATTGTTGTTTTTTTAATATTGCGCTTAATGGAACAAAAACTATGTAATTGAAAAGAAAAGGTCAGCACGAAATCGGAAATACACTGCTATTTAATGTATTCATAATTGGAATGTATCGATACATATCGATTCTCATTTGGCGATTGTTATTTATGCATAAATTCTTTAGATATTCTACGAGCATATTGATTTATAAAAATCTAATGATGTTTTGGGAATGTATCGATACTTTACTGATTTTGAGTATATATTTTATGTAAATATGCTACTTACTGTAATTTTGAATATTATTGTATTTGCAAAAGTATCAATTTTTATATAAGAAAAAGCTCTAATTTTGTATAAAAATAAAAAATACTATAAACTTTTTTGTAAAAAATATCTACGAATTCAAAACAATTTTTTTATTTTTCCTGATGTTGTTTTATATAAAAAAATAAAATAAAATTGTAATAAAATCATTTCTATAATTTTTATTGATTTTTGCATTTAAGAATTCTTATTTATAATTTTTTCTAATTTTACTAACTCTTCCAACTTCGCTATTTTTTTTCTTTCTTTTTATGCATATAATTTCGAAACACGATCTTGATGTGTTAAAAAACAATAAACGATAATTATTATGCAATTCGCAATAAATTAAATACATTTTTAATTAGCTGTTGATGCAAATAAAAATGAATTAAACGTGCATTAAAAATTTAATGAAATCGAATTCTCTTAATTTAAATATTTTATTCATTTATATATATATACATTTATATATATATATATTTATATGTATATATATATATATAATAATATATATATATATATATATATATATATATATATAAAATATGTAATGCAATTGTATATAAAATGAAGTTTTTAAACAACATTTAAGATCTAAATAAATTAAGTGCAAACTGAATCAGATATTCATCAGACCGCGCTGAGCTTTAGCTCGACTTTATATAGAGCAATATAGTCTGTATACCATACATATATGTATGGCTTATGTGTGGTAGGCATATGTAGATCTCATAAGCAAATCGCAAGCTATGCTGACAGAGCATGCCAGACCGCGCGGATGGCTTATCAAATTTGTTCTGTCTGTCCCACAGTCTCTGTCTGTCTGTATGTCTGTCTGTCTGTCTGGGGGTCAGAGCTGGTTCAGATCTTTTTCACTCTTCATGTGTGTAATCAGTGAGCTGAATGTTGAATGCTCATATGCTTTAGCTCACGACCTTTGTGGCTCATGCTTCCTTCCTTTTTTGGCTGCGGCAACGCGTCGTATGATTTATGTGTTCACAATTTGCCTGCAGTTAGTTTTGATGATGTTCGTTGCGGGCAAAGTGTACCAAAAAAATAACATAAAGAAAAAATGAAACTGAAATTGTATTATTATTTATTTACTCAAGTCGGACTGACTGTTTGTCTGTTTGCCCATTCGTCTGGCAGGCTGACTGTCTGTGAATCTGCGCTGTGCCGCTCTCTCGACGATAAGTGATTGCCTGTCCGGGCAAATAGAAATCAAAATAACTACACACACACACACAGAGGCTGATAAGAGCAAACGCAAAATGAGTTGTAATAAAATTTTCCCTGTGACCTTTGAACTTATTTTCGCTCACTTCCACAGCGAACAGCCGGTAAGGTCAGCCCTGGCCGTAGCACAGGGCTGTGCAGGACATCTAATTAGTTGGTTTCAGTAAACATTCCATTGACAGTCTGATTAGCTGGCATGCACAACACCCTCGGGAGACTTTAGAATTACTATATATACTATATTTAGTACACATACTATATATTCAATTTAATTAGCACCAGCTTTTATGCTGATTAAACTGGGCCAGTGTCTGGCATATGGAAAGTAAATAGAGTTGGTTAATCAATCGATTCAAATCAAGCAATTTATTTGCTTTGTAATTTCAATTATAGAAAATTAGAAATAGGTTAAACAAGGCTTAAGTTTGCGTTCAGTTTGGCCAGAAGATATAAGCAGTTTTTAGTCGGGGAAAATTAATAAAATCTTATGCGCAAGAAACTTTGATTAATAAAGAGACTAACTGCAGCTGGAACATATATTTCATTTTGCTGATCCGAATTACTACATCTTTTAGCTGTCATATAGAAGATAGTTTAGTAGTTCAGTTCTTGTATTAAAATGGTTTTTGTATCTATCTTAACTGAACTTCCTTTCTGAGAGCTAAACTATGTTCGGATACCGCTCTAGGAAGCAGATTTACGAAAATCCCTGTCTTATATTGTTTCTATATAAGATTTTATTCTTAGTAACTAGAACTTCTTTTTAGTAGTAAATAGTAGCTATATTTTCTTCAACTTACCAAATCTCATGAAGATCGTATTATATAGTGCATCTCAATAGGGAAACCCAGTTGAAAAAAAATGATGAAATATTCTAAAGCACTTAAGACGCATATAAAATTGAATCAGTGTCAACAATGAGATTGTAAAACGCAGTATAAGGGTATTTTTCAGAGCGAGAGAGAGAGAGATAGAGATAAAGAGACAGAGAGAGATAGAGATAAACAAGACTGTACCCCTATCGAAATAAATGCAAATGCTAAAGGCGCCAGCTGTATATCAAAAAAAACCTTCGCATCTGTCGGCATCTGATTACAGTGTTTGTCAAAAATATTTGGCCAGCAATTAAAAAAACAACAACAACTAACAACAACAACAACAACAAAAACAATCAACAAAAATGTGCAGTGCGCAGTAGACGTTGACGAGAAGACGACGATGCGATCCAATGCGATGCGATGCGATGCGCTGCGACTTGCGGCGCAATTACCGATGGGTAAAAAACCAAATAATGTGTGGAGCAGATCGGTTCAAGCCAGACGGCGAGCGTGCGGGCCGCAGGCAGCAGGCAGCAGGCAGCTATCTGCCTGCTAACTGGGTCGAATTCAATTGAGTTTCACAACTTTCGAGCAAAGGCCTTTTTCTACTTTTTAGCGCCAGAAATGGCGCAGCATTCGCTTCATATTTATTTATTTATTTATTTTTAATGTTTTTATCTGAGTACTAATGTACGCAGCGAGCATTAATCAGATGTTGATGATAATTATGAGCGACGGGTATCTAGTTTTGCCCTGTGTTTGGATTGGAACGGGCATGATAGTTTGTGATGCAGAAAACCTTAAGAGAGAAAACCTTTAGAGTGCTTGATAGCCCTAAATATTTAATATCGGAATGCATACTTTAGTTATAAGTATTTATACCCTTTATTTGATTGTTTCTTTATTTAATGGGTAAGTGATAAGTTCTTAAATGCCAAACGTATAGGAAATTTCTTTGAGCTCACACAACTGTCAGATGCTTACAGAGTATCTTCACATCGATCACGTTCACCTACATCACTCTTACTTGTTATGGTATTATTACAGTGTAGAAGAAGGCAAGCAAAACAAAGAGTCGAAGAAAACGCCAACAAAACCCAAACAGAGAAACGACGCCAAGGCAGAAAGAGAGACAGATAGGAGGAGAGAGAGAGAGAGAGAGGGGGAGCGAGAGCGAGAGCGAGATAGAGCGAGCGGTGCGGCGAGGTATGGGGGCCAAAGACCTTATAAATCACACGAGCGTGGCATGACTGGGCGTTTCGAGTGGGCCATGGGATATGTGAGGCAAATGCTGCCTGATGCCGTGTATCTGTATCTTTAGCTGTAGATTTATCTGTGACTGTATCTCATAGAAGCGCAGCGTACTAAAAATAGTCGCTGGCTGTGCGATCGCACAGAGGGGAGGGCTTGGGGCAATGATACCTTGGCGCGGCTGTTGCATGTTGCCAGTTGATGATGCAACAACAACGACAACAACGGCAAACCAAAACAAAAACAAAAGCCAAACGACGTAGTTGCTGCAGATGCGAAAGCAAATAGCAAAACAAAGAGCCGAAAGAGAAACTGAAACAGAGCTAAAGGTTGAGAGAGCCAGACAGAGTGAGAGAGAGAGAGATGTGGGGAGAGGTGGCAGAGGAGGCGAGGTAGATAGGATGAGTTTTTGGGGCGCTACTTGCGGCCTGGTTTTCTGCTTGTCTGGTTTTTGCTTAGATGGGCGCCCAGAAAATTCGCTACGTCGAATTTCACAAGATTGCGACACCAGCAAATCAGCAACAACAGCAACAACAACAACAACAACAACAACAGCAACAACAATAACAACTACTTCGCACTTTTTGTCGCGCAATTACAGAGATACAAATGAAATAGGTTCAGGAAAAAGATAAATCTACTTATGTAGCTGTTGCTGTTAGTGTATTTGTAGCTGCATATGTAAATATTGCTGTAGAAGTACTGCATCTGTAGCTGTATCGCAGGGTGTATCTTATTCAAGCATCTACAGCTGTATGCATTTGTATCTATACCTTCTAGTTGTATCTTTACTTAAAAATATCCAAGTATCTATAGCTGTATCTGTTTCATTTACTTGTAGATACATGCTCATTTGTATCTTTATTTATAACTATTTAAGTATCTATTTAAGTATATATTTATGAATCTATTTAAGTATCTATTTAAGTATATATTTATGTATCTATTTATGTACCTATTTAAGTACCTATTTAAGTATATTTTTGATGTAGATACATGTTCATTTGTATCTATGACTTTTAGGTATATCTTTCCTTATACCTTTTCAAGTATCTGTTACTGAGTATGTATCTTTTAGATGTAGATATATGTATCTTTATATTTAGTTATAGATTAATATAATTCCGTATTTGTATCTGTATATGTATTTTTCTATATATATAATCCAATATCAAATTGTGCCCATATTTGTAGCTGAAGTTTCATCCATATAAACCATCTTCAATGTATCTCTATCTACTGCTTAAAATGTATCTGCAGCTGAATCTATTTCTATAGAAGTATCTAGACTTATATCTTAAATTGTATCTTTTTCTAGTTTATTTAGTTGTATCTGTTACGTTCAGTGTGTCTGAATTCTGAAATGTACCTTGGGATTTTACTATCTATGAATTTGGACGTTGACATGTATCTATAGCTGTTGGTGTATTTGTATCTGTATACATTGTTGTGTATGACGGAACATGTATCTCCATTTGTAGCTGTATCTGATGATGTATCTATACAAGTTCCCTTATACCTATATACCCATATCTTGATTTGTCACATTTAGTAGCTGCCTCATTTGTATGCATGATTAGGTATCTATCTATATATCTATATATCTCTATCTACAGCTGTTTTTGAATCTATACTTTGTGTAGTATCTTTATCTGAAGATGTTCCTCTCTTTTAGCCTGTATCTGTAGCCTGTGTACCTGTTTCTCAAAATGTATCTGCATCTGTATCTATGGCTGTAACTTTATATGTATCTGTAACTGTAGCTGTATCTGTAGGTTTAGTTGTATATGTATCTCTATCTTTTGCTTTGAAAAGTTACCTTAGCCCGCTCGTCGTCTCTCGTCGTGGGCAACGCCAAAGGGCGGAAACTCAAGATGCTGCGCAATATGCTGCCTTCCACTGTGGGCTTTGACTGAGTTGTAGGGACAGGGAAAAGGTTGGGGATTGGTTGCCGTTGCTGCTGCTGCTGCTGCTGCATTTTCACATGCGAGTAAACAAAGTTATTGGAAATTTGTATTTGCGCATTGTGTAATAGCCGCAATTGGATTTTAATTGTAGATGCGCCTCAGTCTTATTGTAATTCTAAACCCAATTGCTGTTCGTTGTGCTTTTTCCCCTTACCTATGTAGCTGCAGCTATAGATATTATGAAATGCTCTGGCTGGGCAAAGCGCAGCGGGTGCAGTGACTTGAACCTGCCAATTGATACGCAGAGGCAGACAGCTAGTAGCTAGCAGCTAGCAGCTAGCAGCTGGCAGCTGGCAGCTGGTAATGCATATTCGTGATGCCATATGATAATTCCGCCGACTGCTCACAGTTTGATTTGCCATTAGTGGCGTTCAATTATAGCCTTGGAATTGGCCAAGCGCAGCATTTTAGAGCAAATGCTAATGACTATTTAATGAGTGATCATTGCAAATGCAATGCAACAAGTCAACAGCAGCAGCAGCAGCAGCAGCAGCAGCAGCGCCAGCGTCAGCAATGCTCACTAATTTGGAGAAGGGGAATTCGTTTTGTTAACTAGAGCAATTGTTTCTGGTAAAAAGCAAAGCTATTTGGCTTGCCTAATTATTCAGCAATTTATAACAGTAGTTTGGAGTCTCATTTGCATTTGGTATATTGAAGAAATAAATCTATTAAATGAGCTTTCCATTTGATGTCTAGCGAGCTAGATTAGCGCAGTTCGGCGACTACAGTAAATAGAAATGGAGTAAGCTTGAGCTTGAGCTCTTCTTTGGCCGTAAAGGAAATTTTCTTCATTTTCTTAACTGTATTATCAGCTGTCATTCCTTCCACTATGGCTTGATGTTGCTATCAAGTCTTTAAGCTACATTTTTTCTGTCAATTTCGTTTCACAGTCAGCTTTTCTTGTAGCTGCCTCAAGCACTGGCACTTGCACTGCAAACGGTAATTCAGGGTATGTCGGCCTTAAGGTGTAGCACATATATATCCGCTATATAGAAATCTTATTGCTTCCCATTGACATATTTCATGTAGTCAAAACTTGTTTTCCTTGGCATATAAGTCCATTTGCTTTGGAAGCGCCGAATCTGTGCAGTGCTCAAGGTATTTCATAGTCGTTCACTCCCGAGTTTTGCGTGTCTCATAGCTGCCTTAGAAAATTTCCAATTTGCATTTCAGTTTTAATTGTTGTTGTCTTTCTATTAACAGATCTCAGTTCACCTTTTGTAGTACTTCCCCTCTGCTTTCTTTAAACATAGACTCGAACTTCCGGTTTTTGCTACATTTCAATTGTTGTCTCGTTTGCTTGCATTTTGTTGTTGTTGTTGTTGTTGCTGCTGCTGCCGCTGCATGCTGAGTACAACAAAAGCGATAACTCATGGCGATTGCTTTTGCTTCGATGGAATTTCCATTTTGTAACAGTTTGTAGCGCAGCTTGCCCCAAATGCCCCCGCGCTGCTCAACTCTTGCTCCTTTGCCTCTCTCGCTCTCTCTCGCACTATCTCGTTGGCACTTTTTGTTTTGTTGTTTTTTTTTTTGTCGGTTTACCGCTTATGTTTTCATAAATACGAAATTGAAAGTTTTTTCAACCGACGAAAATTCTCATAAAAATTGTTCGTTCAAACCGCACAAAAAGCACTCGAGCAGCCCTTCAAGAAACAAATACAAAATGAGAGGGAAATCAGGTCCAAAGGGGGGCGGGGCGGGGTTGGCTTGCATTGGGGGTCAGGCAGCAGGGACAGTTGACCGTCCGCCCAACTGTATATGAACGGGCGGCATTTCAATCAATTGGCGGCAACAGCTGCCGCTGGCATTGTTGTTGCTGTAGCTGCCCACGTTTTGTGGCAGCCATCTGGATGTGGCTGTGGCTTGGATGCTGATGTGAATCTATAGATGAGTTTGTGTGTGTGTCTCCACTGCGAGAAACTCATAAAAAGCTCCCACGTTGTGACGCGACGCGACGCTTGTCGTAACTTTCATAGTTCGCCTTCCTCTGCCGCCTCTTGCAACACCCACCTGAACAACGTTCGCGCGGACTGTTGCCGCTGGCGCCTCCGCAGCAACAGCAACAACAACACCTCCTCACGCCTCTGCTGCACTCAATGCGTTCGGCGTCACCTCAGTCGTTAGTGTAGGCCTCGGTTATTGTGTTGTGAAAATAATTTTTCGGTCTCTTGGCTGCGGTGGCTGTGCTGCTGCTGCCTCGGTTGCTGCCGTTGCTGCACGCCCAAACGCAATTGTCGTCGCTTTAATTGCTGTTGCTGTTGCCGTTGCTGGCAAGCGGCAACGGCAAACGGCAAACGGCAAACGGCGAGTGGGCAACACTTGGCTAGTACACAGATTAACGCCCCCATCGTTTCCGATAGCCACAATATTTTTCATTTCCTTTTTCTCTATTTTTTGTTACCAAATGAATCTCCCCAAAAAAAAAAGCTGAAGGCGGCTCTGTTCAAAGTAAACATTGGCGATGGAGTGCAGCAGGAAATGCACTCTAAATGCTGGAAAATGACGAACGAAATCAGCTTTATGTGATGCACTTAGGTGCGAAGAAATGTAGCTATGCTTACATTAAATGGAACCTAATTTAATAGAAATTAAATAATTGAAGGCAAAGGAAGAGAGAGTGAGAGAGAGTGAGGGAAAGTGCGGGTGAGAGCTAAGTAGCAAATTAGGCTGAGGGAAATGCACAGCCTCAACGGACTATAAAGGGCCTATTTAACTATATGAGAATCGCATAGAAGAGCTATTGATATTTTTCTTATCTATACTTGATTCTCTTTATCTTCGGACCTTCTCTGTACGTTTCCCAATATCTATATCTTCCTGACTTCTCTTCTCTCTGTCTCTTCTTTGCTCTTCATTCTGATTTCTATCAATTTATATATTTTCACCTTTCTATGCGATTCTCATGGATATTGACTGCATTTGATAAATAAATATACATAATTCAAAATAAATGCTCAATGTAAAACAATTCATGAAAAGCATCCAAAGCCATTGGCCCACAGCTGATAGTTGTTAGCTGCTAGCTATAGCTTCCTGATTAAGCGAATACCTCTGCCCTTTGCCCGCGACATCAATGCAATGCCGCTTCAAAAAAAAAAGTACCGTTTCGGCAATTAGTTGAAAATAGATTTGTGCAGCGAGGCAGCTCATAAATCATTATTTTTTTGTTGCTTCGCTTTGCCTTCTTCTGTTGTATTATTGCATTTAATTTATTTAACACCCCGGGCCAGGTGCTGCCGGAGGTGTGAGGAGGAGAGAAAACATATCGAAAGCAAATAGCAATTCAATGCGTCCACGTGACAGTTGTCATAACACATTGGCCCAGACTGTAAACTACGAAATTAACATGCACGTGACTTTTGTTATGACCCATAACTCAGACAGCAGGGGGTAACAGAAGACGGCAGAGGGGGACAGAGGGGGACAGAGGGGGTTCTGGCTACTTTTCATCATTTTTTTGTTGACACACTTTTTAGCCAGAATTTTTCTGTTGCGACTGCACTCGATGTCCACTTGCCGCTGCCTAAATATTTACAGGTAAACTAAGCAAAGCTGAGTGATGACAGCGTGATTAAACGCGATGATTTAATGCATATAAGATATATATAAGATATATAATATATATAAATAATAAAATAGTTACTGCACAGATTTAGCTTCATTAGCTATGCACGGCAATCAAGCTGGCGAACTATAAACATTTTTAATTACTCTGCAGCTAAGAATATAGGAATATAGTAAATGTCGTAAAATTAGAACTGTAATCAATAAAAATCGATATAAAATAGTTATTTACTAGATATACGACTCTAAGCCAGCGCAGTGACATAAATATTAATGAGTGTTGTTATTAACTTTAGATATGTATATATATTTATGTATACATTTCTATCGTAGTTAAGCCCGAATCACGCCATCATCGCTCTAAAACGTGCTGGGTCAAATGTTAGCTTCATTTGTCGCATAGACCTCGCCACAAGTGGTTTTTGTTAATTGATTTGTCTGTCAGCAGTCGTCGAAGTTGTTGTTAAATATTAGTTGCCTTTTTGAATGTAGTTAGAGCTTTACCTCAATTGCTCAATTGCATAGCTTTTATTTGCCAACTGTCGAGAGACGTTGGGTGCATTGTTGACTTTGTAGTCGACGGATTGATTATGCAAGGCTTTAGCATAATTTTGTATCAACAACTTCTTGAGCTTAAATTGAATGAAAATGCTTGAACTTATAGTTGGAAGCAATGCCCATTGTGAACTGCTTCAATTCAGCTTCTGATTATATTTCAGTTTTCAGTTAAGCTTACAGTTTATGCTCCAGTTTAGGTTTCAGTTTAGTTCAGTTCAGTTCTCTATTTCAGGTTTCAATTTAGCTTTTAGTCTAGGTTCTAGCTAGTTTCCTCGGCTCTAAATTCTGTTCTTAAATTGCTTTAATTAGAATTTCTCATACTTAATCTATATAAAATGCATATTACATGGATATTTTATGGCCACGCTTTATGAACATACTTAATTTGGTTCTTCATCAATTCCAAGACTTACTTCACTATAAAAATGATGGAAAATATGAGCTGCATAGCTCAATATGAAGCCACAATTTGATGTAGAGCTTAACCTCGAAGCAAATGGCTTAATAATCTTAAATGCGGCACTTAAATGTGCCACGCCCAGTACGTCTTTGTCTACTGCTGCTGCTGATGCCGATGCTGGTGCTGAAGCTGCTGCTGCTGCTGCTGCTTCTGCTCATTATATGTTGGTTCTTGCACAGTGGCACGCCCACAGAACGCAACGTCCCGCCTTTGAGTAGAACGATGTTTATGGCACATTTAAAAATGCATTTAAAATTGTGCGAAGTTTTTCGAGTCCTGGCATTTGAATATTTTAATCGACGGACAAACGAGCTGGGGCGATGACTGGGGCGTTGGCTCTGCCCTGGGGCGCTGTGATGCCGTCTAGTTGCGGGGAGGGGAGGGTTGAACTGTATTTCCATTGTATGTCTGATTCTTTGTCTTTTGGCCTGACACCATTTCCTTTCTGACTCGTGTGCAACCTGCAGAGTTTTAGAATCTAGAGCCGAGTCGCTTCCTGGTGGTAGGTTTCTGCTCTACTACTAAACACACGGACACATACATACAAATACGTATACATTCATATATATATATATATATATATATATATATATGAAGTGTATATTTTATGCCGCTAACAATCTCATTAAAATTTTATGCGTGCGTCTGGGCCCCATCAAGGTGATAATAGAAGGCGCGACAGGGACGAGCCGCATGCCAAATCGCACGCCCCCTCACACAGAAACAAGCTGCATTGGAGGGGGGCAGGAGGTTGGGAGCTGTGTTAGCAGGAAGCTGAGGAAGCAGCGCTAAGGATGTGACTGGCTGGCTGGCAGGCGTCTAAATTGCTACAATTACGCCTAAAATGTGTGCCAAGACAGGCTGAGACAGAGACAGAGACAGAGGCGGAAACTTAGGCTGAGACAGAGCCAGTGGCTGAGGCTGAGGCTAAGGCTGTGCGGCTAAAGGAACACCCCTCACAGCCACATACACACACACACATTGATAATGCCCTTAACCTACGCTAATTGCCATAATTTATTGCTTTAGGTGCAAATTGTTGTTGCCATGGAGCTGCGACTCCGATCCAATCCTCGCCAGAGTCACCAATAATTGAATATGTCAGAGCAGATGCCAGCTGCTGGAGCAACAATTTATGCGAAATAAATTTGCATGCCAGCCAAACAAACAATTTCCACATGATTTCTTTAAGAAAAATGGTTTTTTCATTTCATACTTTTCTTGTGCTTGATAATAATTAACACATGTCTGAAAATTTGCTGTTTACTGCATTCAATTTTTATACCCTACACCAATGGGCACAGGCAATTTTTTATTAAATTTGTGTAAGTCTATGTAATGGGTTGAGGAAGGCGTGCCAGAACCCACAAAGTATATGAGGAGGTACGTGAGATATGTCGATCTAGCTATGTCCGCTAGACTATCCACCTGTCCATCCGTCAGCCAGTACATCAGCCCTTCAATCCGTTTATCTGTTTGTAGTGAAGATATTATTTCAAGGCCATAAGAACTAGTTAAACCAAGGTTAATTTTTGGTCCCTTATATGCTTAGACTTTCTTACATATAAAGCTGAAGTTCCAATTTCCCACAGTTTCATGGACAGACCTAGTTTTGCGCAGGATATCTTCAAGTCGTGTACTCCCAACTATACCCCTCTGGTTTGATTTTTTTACAATGTCCGACACGCCCACACGCCCAGACAGCAAATGTCCCAATGAATAATCGCTTAGGCTATATATATATATATATATATAATATATTATTATATATATAAATATATAAATTGATATATATATATATAGATATATATATTTAAATATATATATAAAGATATCTATCTACATTTTCGTGGAAATTTTTCACGATTTTCTTGCAGTCTTGCGGCGAAATTTTCGTGCAAAACGAACAAATGGCCAAATGACCATATGACCAAATGACCAAATGGCCAAATGGCCAAATGCTAAATGCCAAATGTATGTTGAATGTATGTAGAACGTATTGCATTTTGGCTGCGGCCGCATTGCGTTTTAATTGCCAAATGGTTCAAGGCCGTCGAGATGTCTAAAGTGGATTTCAATGTAGACGCCAAAAGAGCAACAAAAACAAAATGTTGAGCTGCTTGACAGGCATGCAGATCCTGCCAGATCTAGACATATATGCATATATATGTGGCATGTAAATATATTTAGATACAACTGAAGGTGTCTCGCCTACAAATTTCGATCATATTTTATGCTCTGCTAATGCCAGCAAATCGGTTGTTCACTAAAGAATTCGTATGGATGTCTATTTAGACTTGAGAAAAATTGAGAAAGTAGTGGAACACCTAGGAAGAGGGTCACAGTGACATCTATATCTATCTATATCATCAATGTCCCCTTAAATATAGAATAACCATTTTACTCCTCGATATATACGATTTGATAAATATTTTCAGTTCATCCTCGTACATCACCTTGATCAGCATGAAAAGTCAAGTCTTAAACTACTTCATTAAATTAGTCTCTCTCTCCTTTCCATGCTCTTCAGTAAAACTTTGCATTGCTTTCTGAATCCATCATTATACCTGCACTTTTTCTAGCTATTGCATTAACTCAATTATATCGAATGTATTTATATAGTTGCAGCTCTCAGTGGAATTTCTTTTAGAAGCTCAAAGCCAACTTTAGCAACTCAAGTCAAAGCACTCAGCTCTTGGGCTGTGCAATTCAACTTTAAAGCATATTAATTACTCGCATCAATTTATTTAATGGCCAAACTACCTTTGGGCCGAGTTGAAAACTCAATTTTCGATTCAGTTTCAGTTCAGCAGGCCCCTCCCCTTAGACGTGATTACAGTTGGGCTGGGGCTGAGGTGAGCGGGTGTCGATGGTCGCTGGTCGGTGGTAGTCGAGCTTCCTGTGCACACTTTCAATCACATCCGTTTTCAATGCGATAACAAATTATTTCCATGCCACATTCGCATTGATTTTCCACGCTGCCAGCTCAGCCAGAGTTGCAGCTCATTTAGCTAAATGAAAAATGCCAAAAAGGCTTCGATTTTGTTTGTGATTTTTAAGGCTTTGGGCGCGCAGCCAAAATGCCAAAATGCCAAAAAGCCAAAGCTAAAGCTAAAGAAAACAAATGCACAACAAATAAAATGAAGTAGTGGGAGGCGCCGGTTCTTGCTACACGCTGATTGCATACAGCAAATCATCTACAGCAGCCAAGGAGTCCAAGGAACACCCTCGTTGTGAAAAATTCTTATGAAATCGAAACAATTTGCAATAATGTATCTTATGTCAGTGCACGCGTAGTTCAGATGAAGCACGCCCACCATGCCACACACTCTCGCTCCTCCCTTGTCGAACGGAGAAGTTAAGCTCAACCCTTCAGCAGCTGCAACACTCGATGCCCAGGGGAATGCCATTGGAAATTACATTATGTTGGTACCAGGCAGGCGGCGGGGGAGAGGGCAGCGGGGTAGGTGTTGTGGTTGGTTTCAGCAAACCAAGGACATGAAGCAAAGGGGTCACTGCTTCGGGCATTTGCTGCACGCAATGTCAACATCATCAGCAACGGACAGCGGACAGCGGACAGCGGGCGGACATCGGGTATCGCATGCAATTCAATTTCCTTTGATTTGATTCGCTGTCGCATTTTTGTATTATTTTAAGCCAAAAATATTTGCAGACTCCAATTTTCGGGCTGGTAGTTGTTGGTATAGTTTATGATCAAAGCTGTGCATTTCGATAGCTGTCAATTGGAAGACTTGTCGCAGACGCCAAAAGGCGGCAGCTGGGGTAAGTTGAGTCGAGCTAGAGCATGGCTTGAGTAAGGCTGAAGTGCTGGGGATGTGCAGACAGAGTGAAGTTGGATATAATTTCGTTTACTTTACATATGAAGATAATAGTAAGGATACGCGGCTTTGTGCGGCATTGGGTTCATAATTGGAAATTTTTGGATTTATTTTCGTATTCGGAGTTAACAATTTCTTGTGCGGAGGGCAACAGCGTAAATTTTAAAACTTACTTGTTACAAATTAGTTTTTGGTAAAGAAAAAGTTTCCGAGCATCCACCACTCAATCCCAAATCAATTAAGTAAGACAGATTACTTTCGATTGGTTTAATGACTCCAAGTCTTTCGGATCCCATCAGCATGCCTTAACTTCGTATTTGTCATTCATCAGTCAGCCAATCAGTCAATCAGACAATATTGAAAAACACAAAATACAAAGCCTTGTAAATTTGATCGATTACATTATATTATATTACATTATATGAATATTCAATCTTCTATCTGAATAGACGAGCAGTGCTCTTCGAAGAGCTCGTCTAATGTTTCAGCTTCTCGCATCAGACTTAAGTGTTACATGATGCTAAAGGCTTTTACATGAAACCAGTTTTGTAGCATGTCCAACTTCCTAGTGCCTCCGCCCGCTATCTGGCTCGTTCTAACAAGATATTCACATTCGACTGCAACAAGCGGGTTGGCATTTTATTGGACATCTTTTGGCAATTCCATGCTCTCAGACATTGTTCATAATCAGCGAGGATGGTCCAGGATGCTGCTGTCTTTCCTTGTTTTTACTTGTCTTTCTGTTTTTTGGCTGTCCTGTCAGACATGATTTACATTTTTCAGCCATATAAAATTCTATTTTATGTGAACTTTGTTTAACAGCAGTCGCCGCAGTCCAAAGGCAGCGGCCATAAAAAAGAAAGGCGACTGCGGTGTCGACTGCGTTGCACGGGGCGTATGTGCGATGGCTGTCCTCAACTGAGCTGAGCTCAGTTCAGCCTCGGCTCGACTCAGCTAGCTGTTAGCTACATGCGGATCATGTCCTTGTAAACACGCCATAAAAGCTGTCAGAACATGTATTCCAACATGTCGATAAGTCGGCAGTCGGCAGTCGGCAGTTGGCAGTTGGCAGCCGGGTTCAAGGGTCGCTGCGATGACAAGCAGCGCGATGGCCATGTCGCTGGCGAGTGTCAAATGAAAGCCCCAAAATGTTAGCCGGGAGCTGGTAGCCTTTGGTAGCTGGCAACGCATTGGCGACAGTCAAGTTAGCGTCCGCCAGTCTCCGGCTGCTGAGACTCGGGGCTTTGATTTTGGCCCAGGCCATGTCGGGCCAACATTCAAGGAAGTAAAAGTCAAAATGCTGTGGGCGCGGCCGCCTTTCTCGTCTGCTGTCGTCGCAGTCGTTGTCAGAGGCCAGACAGCAAACCAATTGCCAGTTTATTACTTACAATTTATTGGGAAAACAGTAAATGGCGCTGGGCATGGGCCAGCGGGTGGGCAGGCGGGCTGGCAGGCTGGCAGGCAGGCAGTCAGTAGCTGCGCTCTTTCACTCCCAGCCCCATTTCCACTCCCACTACGACAGCCGCCTGCCGTAAAAACTCAGCTAACAAATATAAATAAATACAAATAAAAGCAAATAGATTGCGAAAAATATTCATGCGGCGAATTTCGCAGCAGCAGCAGCAACGTCTCCTGAGTCTGTTGAGGCAGAGGAATGTAAAAATAATACAAATGCTGCAGCTGTGAAGAGCCTGAGTGGGTGTAAGTCCTATGGTAATGGGCTTGCAGCGGGCCAAACAAATGGGTTAAGCAATGAATGAAGTACACAAAAAGTAATGGCAACTGGTTTTGAAAAAAAGGATTTTATTTTTATGTGTGTGAGGAGAAATTAAGAAATCAGCAAGGAAGTTGCTGAAGCAAATTGATTATTGAACTTCCATATGAACTATAGATCTATAAAGAGCGAACATAATGATGATAATGGTGATGATAGTGATGGCGATAATAATGATAATAATAAGGATAAGGATAATATAATGTTGATGCCAATAATAATTATATTAGTTATGACTGTTAAAGTGACAACGATGATTACATTGACCTGGCAAGAGCACCTAAGTTTCGGCTGAGCTAATCACCAAAATATGCATTTGCCTTCTAAATTTCTCTTTGTGTATACGCATAGGCATCTACATATACATATATGAAATGCGCTCAGTTGACCAAAAATAGTACACAGATCCTTCTACAAGGACCAACTCGCTGTGTCGCCTTGGCAAATGCCAATAAATCTGCTGCTGCTCAGCTTTATTTCTTTTGTAAATCATATTAAATGAATTGCGATGAATTATGGATACAAATGCATATGTGGCATGCATGTGTGTGTCTGTGAGTGTGTAATTTCGCGGCTTACAATGCAGAATGTCCAGCAGCAGGACTGGCGGCCATTGTCGGCGCCCAGCTGGTGTGGCCCTGATCCGGGGTGTTGATAGCACTGCAGTGATATTTTTATTTATTTATTTTATATTATTTATGTCGTTTTAATATTTTAAATGATGCTATTTTTCACATTTTATTACCAATTTATTTTGCGACTACGCTGCGTACGCTCTGTCGCGACTGCCACGCCTCCACCCAAGCAAAAATGCCAAAAATAAAATAAAAATAAACCAAAACTGCGTTGTCTGTGCAAAATTTTTGCTTGAAAATGCCATTGCATTTATTATAATAATGATATATAATAATAATATGTTTGTAATTTGTTTTAATGGCCATTCAAGTTAATGCGACAACAGAGAGATGAAAGCAGATAGAGAGAGAGAGAGAGACAGAGATAGAGAGAGCGTACCATCAACAAACAAAAAGTTTTCATACACCTGTGAGTGAAGGCAATATGCGACTTGTATGAGCTGTGATCATACATTGTGTGATCATATATATAGATTCTAAACATATTTGATATGAGTGCATATAACTGAACTACCATGGCCAAACGTTGTTAACTTTTTGATATGCTAAGCAATCTGTTAAAAGTATTCTCTAGTCGACTGCGCTCTTTGCTTCAAAGCTGCATTTAAAACCTGTGCAGCTGGTAAAAGGCCTAAGAGAGGGCATATTAGTTTTGTGTATGTTAAGTGATTTAGAGCAGTCAGTTTGGATATCAGGAATCATATATCTATATAACTGTTAAGCTCGCAGGGATTTGTAATCGAGCCAAATAACTGTTTAGAGAGTATGCTTTAGTCGTGCACAGCCGCTTGGCATTCTTTTACGTGTCGGTCTATGTTGTTGCTGTTGTTGTAGGGCTTATGAATTTTAGCCGCTTGCGGCTCATTTGCTGCTCTGCGCTGTGGCTGACATTTAATTACTTTTCTCGACTTTGGCACTTTTTGCATGCGCTAAATGCACTTTAAGCTGCGACGCTCAGCGACAGGGCGTTTGGGGCGTGGTCGGGTCAATGGTGGCATAATTACCTGGCGGGCAGCGGCGTCGTGGTGGTAATATTTTGTTTGACTTGGGGCATGGCCATTAACATTTTAATACGATTTAATAAACATGAGAGCCGCTCACATAAATTACGATGGGCGTACAACGGTACGTATGAGCGATATCGCTAAGCGAATTTCATCAGTCACTGCAAGGCAGCTAGAAGCGAACAGCCGGTGCCATACAGTTAAGGCCATGCTTAAGGTGTAATCTGGCAAATCACTTCAGATGTGCAGCTCTTCCTGGAATATTGAAACATATCTGGATCTATTTAGCTTTCAGCTGAAATTATGTTTATATATATTTATAGCTTATCATTTCTTCGAATAATACACAGAGTTTCAGTCAACAGCAGCGCTGTGTAAACAATTTGATACTAGGAAAGCCAACATAACCGCGCTGATCCGATAATATGTCGCCTAGTTCAGTCAAATTCATTTATATTTATATATATCTATATCTATACCTATTTTTTCGCTTGATAGCATAGATGTCAGTTCCGAGAAGCGCATGCAAGTGGAGACATCCGTTCCAGCTCGAATTGTAAATATTTACTGATAAAACCTGGCACCAACTATAGCGACTATAAATATATATGTGCCTGTATAGGTTGCATGTAACGCCCCTCTATATATTATTGCCTTATGCTTGTTCTATTAATCATATTCGCTACGCAGAAATCATTTTTTGTTCAGCCGACTTCAATATTTGCTCGAGGCATATCATAAAATACACCTTGCCATCATAAACCCTATATACGAGGCTATATATGTACATAGGTGCGAGAACTTAACGCATCACTGCTGACGTCACAAATGTATTTGATACGTCCGAGGAGGGCAGGTCTGAGGGAGGCGGTTTAGCGGGTTTCTAAGTTTCTTTATTTGCATTTGTGTAAAGTTTGTTTGACGATTTTAGTTTTGTATTTATTTATTTATTTATTTTTGGTATATTATAGTATTGTTATTGCAATTCGATTTTTATCTCTATTTCAATTGACGTCAATTTGTTTTTGTTTTTTTTTTTTTGCGTCCATTCACGCTGACGTTGCGGGGGAGAAGGTCGAGCATTGATCTCACCCTGGCGCCTCTCTCTCTCTCTCTCGACATAATTATATTATTATGTGCAGCACTTAGTCGTAATATGTTTATTTTTTCTCTTAAAATTAACTCAAACAACAACAATTTGCTTTGTATACAAATATATGTATGCGAAACAAAAGAGAGAAGAAATTCGCACATTGCGTCCTCGATAGATTCGCAGAATTTATTTATCAGAGCTACCCGAACATTTGTTAATGCTGTTCAATTGTTTCTATTTATCTGTCAAAAGACGAACGTCATTATACCATATACACATTGAAGAAGCATATGGACTATGTGAGGTAATTGGTAGCTGATTCTTGAATCTTGATCTATGAAATCTTAAAAAGTTCTAGTGTATCTAAAATTCGGTAGTTTCTTTAAATATTTTATGTTTTTTTCTACATCTGGTTTAAGAATTTATATCTATTTATTTATGGATTTTCTTACATCTATAGAACTTTCAAATGAATTTTTTGTAGCACCTCAAAGCTATTTAGTGTATCTTGAAGTTCGTTACATTCTCATATGGTTTCCTTTGTTTTTTGTGTTTTTGGCACATGTTTTGATTATAATTTTTGATGAAAATTAAAATGCGTTTGCTTGTAATTGGCTGTGTGCGAGAGTCAATAATATGTGCTTCCACTCGATGCTCAGTTTGTATTGGTGTCTGAGGCACGCTTTTCCTGGAAACGTGCGCTCATTGCCATTTCGAGCGATGCCAATGATACAAGCGAAGAAGATGATGATGATGACGATGATGATGATGAGGTAATCTTTCCATTGGCGTGCGTTCAGCAGACATAGACTGAAACTGGGTTGGTTTGGTTTTTTGGGTTGGGTTTTCGCTCTCAACTCGTATCTGCCAGTCAGTCAATTACTCAATTTGATTTTGCAATTAACAGCTGTTTCGCAGAATGGACTCACGCACACATGGACACAGAGAATCACTCTCTGGCTCTGGACTCGTCGAACGCGCTGACTAAGGCACTTGAAATGCCACAGACTCGATGCGAAATTAACCAGCAAAAGCCTCCTGTGGCTGCTTTACAGAAACAGCTGTCGGGCTTAATTGAAATTAGGACTGGCATGTGTTTACTTAGTGACTTGGAAGAGTGCAGTTTTCTTCAAATTACTACGATAATGCTTGGCAAGTGCATTCGAGCACTTCAGAGCCAACAAAACACATTTGTGTGTGTTGTTTCAATTGAAGTCTGTTTAGAACAGCAATTAAAAGGCAACAACGCCCCTAGAGAGCTTGAGGAGAATTTAAGCTGAAGTCGACAACTATGTATTAGTATATCTGAAGAATCTGTCTATGAATATTTTGCATATAAAACTTTCATTTAGAAGCGCGTCAAATTCATCAAAATCCATTTCTAGCTTCGCTTGTCTCATCGTCTCGTCTTGGCATTTCAAGAGCTTTCCAATGAAAGTTTTGTATTACTGATTCTTCATTATATTAAAATATGAAAGAATCTATACTGTATGCACTGTACAAAAAATTACTTAAATTTCATTAATTTATTCAAAATATATGCTTAAATGTCATGATTGATGCTGTTGGCAATCGGTAAACATGTGTACGATTGAATATTCAATTATGAATGGCACTCATGCATCTTGCTCAAATTACCAAGCCACACACAGAGAGTGAGAGAGTGTGAGAGAGAGAGAGCGAGTTTATTTATAAGAGCAAAATGTTAATAACGAAAATAAAACGCATTTAAAAATAATATTGAATGTGCAATTTAAAAATGGTGTGACATAAATCAATTCATGCGCTAATTAAAAACATGTTAATTGTGAAACACAACAACAACAATAACAACAGCATTACTGGCACATATGATAATTTACTGCACAGTTCGGTGTATTCATGTTTATTCATTCACAAAGCAAACGCAAATAAAAATTGACAAATGTGAGATTAATGCTCGAGTAAGAGTGCGCCAGGCGGCACTGAACGACTAGCAGTTACACTGGCTAAACTTCAAATTTGCAAAGTTGGCTTCATTTTGCAGACATGTGGTGCAGCCCCACGACATAGGCTTGTGGGGAACCTACACCATACATGCATAATACAAAACTTTCCATCCACTGGTGACTGATGTTTTCGTTGTCACAGACACCTTAATATTCCTCGAAGACATCACAGCCATAGAAACAGAAGCAGGCTAGATAGTCATCAAAATTACTTGTCTGTCAACCGAGCAGACAGCAGAGAAGTTACCTTTCACACCTCCCACTCAGGGCGATCTATTGTTTACTGGTTAATAAATAAAAGTATATTTTGTTTTATTAAATTTTTATTATTATTTATTTTGAAGTATTTTGGATATTGATTTTTTTTGGGATTTTTGCAATTTCTTTGCTTTAATATCATTTTTTTCTTTTAAATATTTAATATCTGGCATTTCGGTTTTCAATCGATTGCAGTTGCTAAATATATATTTAGATGTGTATATTCTAAATCGTATGCAAAATTTATGTATTTATAATTTTTCTTTTCAAATATCGTTATCAAATGGTTGCAGGCACCTTTTAAGCTGCCTCTTGGCTGTTACATAACTCTCTATATAAGCCATATGCCTCGTTTAGCGCCTTTCCAATGGGCTTATGTTATAATAAATAAAGCTTGACATATGCCTGCGTACAAGTATCTCGAACTGTATGCAGCTGTATCTTTGAGATACTATTAGCGCCAAATTTCAGCGCGCAACCAGTTTAAGCATCTGCGCGCCGTGACCTTCGTGCTCATTATAATTTTGCCAGGCCAAAGACACACACAAAATGTTGCGCCAAATTTCAACAAAAGATCATAAAAATAGATAAAGAAAAAGACGACGACTGCTCGATTGTAAGATACCGTATAGATATTACTATGCACTGCGAAAAAGAGGTGATTAATGTTTGCCAACTTTTATGTTAGCCAAACAATTCCACTTAATTTCAAATGGCTATTGGGTCTATACAAAGGTATTTCTTATGGGAATAGAAAAAATCCCCACTGTGAAACGACGTAATAGATAATAAACATTTGCAATGCACTTGTTAATGAAGTTAATGATGTTGTTGTGTGCGATTCGTGCCAAGGTGCAAGCGTCGTGCATCTAACAGATACCCAAATGCAACTGCTACCTCACAGATGCAGCGACAGCCATACGTGCGACAGAGATGGCAGGAGCCGAAGACAGGGACAGCGACGGGGACTGCGACGGCGGCGGCGGCGAAAATGCAAGGCAAAGCACAATGTATCAAAAACAAACGACGCAAGCAAAACAAATCAGCGAATAACAACAATAACAATGCTAGCGACAACAACAACAACGACCACAACAACAACAGTAGACGTCGCTTCTTTTGGCACACTGCAAACGAGCGCATCTAATGAGGCCGACCCGCAGCCGTAGGCCCACCACCACAAGCCCAACTATACATTAGTGTGAATGCGAATAACGTTGCGTATAGTCGGCGCAAAGATACCCTGTAGGCGCAGCCGAGCGTAGTTTAAAGGAATTGCTTTCCATGCCTAAGCTTTCTCCATAAGATTTCAAGGTGACTATCAAAAGTTAATCATATTCGACTCATTCATACCCTGTGTGTGCAGATAACTTAGCGCAAACGTAACGCATTTGAATTTCATTGGATTTCTGTATACGTTTTGAGTTTGAATGCAAGATGTGGCATGCATTCGACTCTTACATACCCTGTAGGCTGACATTGCTTACTACAAGTGCGATAAAAATGGAGTTTGAATGATTTTTTAGTAAAACTTTAAGCAAAATATGATAGATGTGAATATTATAGATGAAATATGATAGATATGAAGTTCTTAATGTGGTCTTCATAACGGTGCATGTTCTTAACCAGTGTGAGCTACTTATTATTGTATGTCTTACTTATTGTTATGCCTATTATGGATGCTATGTCCTTTGAAGACTATAATTTTAAAATTTAAGATTGATTCAGTATCAATAAGTTAATATAAATATTTCAAAACTTGCTCAGATGCCCTATACAGTCGAAGTCAAAGTCGAATTCTGAAGCATACCCCTTCTACTTACCAAATTTCTGGGTATTTAAACTGACGCAGCTCCAGCGATATCGTGACGTCTGACGCCAGCGTCGACTGCTCTGTAGACGTCAGCTAATGAATGAATTCCGCGAAGCAAACCGAGCAAATCAACAAAACTAGCCCGTGATACGGGCATGACAACTAAGCACCCAATGAACTCCCACTCCCCTCGTTCCGATGCCCCAGTGGTGCTAGTACTTTAGCTACTGCATTTATATGTATACCTGCTGCTTCCTCTTCTGGCAACGCCGATTAATGACTCCGGGACATTTGCTGAAACGGAGCTGCAATTCATCAGCGCACGCCCACCAAGTTGCCAATTTGCAGTGGTAGCTCACCTGCCTTACCTCTGCTTACACAATGCAACCGAGGCACACACATACTCTTGCTGCTCACATAACGGTGCGGTCTGTGAGTCCAAGTTGTGATATATGATAATCGTCGGCACATGCTAGCTTGGCTGTTTGGTGTTTGGCGTTTGGCGTTTGGCGTTTGGGAGGTGCGTTCCAGGTTCCAGTTTAAAAAATACTCTCCAAAAATTAAGAGAAGAGATAAACAACCACTTTGGGATTAAGCACCGTTACCTGCTTTTATATATAATTTATATAGGCGTTTGTGTATTTTTAGCACAGAAAAAGTCGCTTTTTCGCATCTACAGGTGTTGTGTCGTCATTCCCAGCAAACGAAAGTTAAAAATTGATCTAAATTGCTTTTGATATTTGAGTGAAAGTATGTTTCTAGAGGCTTAAATATATAAATATATCTCGAATTTAAATGACAACCAAATATGTAGCTCATATTTAACTGTAAAATATATAAATATATATAAAATATCATTTATTATCTGTTGAAATGCGTCAGACTTCATCAGGCAGAGACAATGGGCACATTTGCAACTTTTACAGGTAAATTTCTTATTAGAATTTGAGAAATATATCATATCTATATCTATATCTATATCTATATCTATATCTATATCTATATCTATATCTATATCTATATCTATGCGAGAGCGAGAGCGAGAGCGAGAGCGAGAGCGAGAGCGAGAGCGAGAGCGAGAGCGAGAGCGAGAGCGAGAGCTAGAGCGAGAGCGAGAGCGAGAGCGAGAGCTAGAGCGAGAGCGAGAGCGAGATCGAGATAGCGAGAGCGAGAGCGATAGCGAGAGCGAGAGCGAGAGCGAGATCTAGAGCGATAGCGAGAGCGAGAGCGAGAGCGAGAGCGAGAGCGAGAGCGAGAGCGAGAGCGAGAGCTATAGCGATATCGAGAGCGAGAGCTAGATCGAGAGCGAGATCTATAGCGATAGCTAGATCTATAGCTAGATCTATATCTAGATCTATATCTATAGCGAGAGCTATATCTATAGCTATATCTATATCTATATCTATATCTATATCTATATCTATATCTATATCTATATCTATATCTATATCTATATCTATATCTATATCTATATCTATATCTATATCTATATCTATATCTATATCTATATCTATATCTATATCTATATCTATATCTATATCTATATCTATATCTATATCTATATCTATATCTATATCTATATCTATATCTATATCTTAATATATCTACACATATATATATATCTCTGTCTATATCTATGTCTATAGGGTATATTATATGCGGATCGTCTTTTCTTGTTGATACAATATTTGCATAGTTAGATTGTTAGTCGAATCGCATAATCTGCGTCATTTGTAATGTAAATCTTCACTAATTAGCTTCGATTACATTCTAACGGCATAGGCATTAGAATATCAAATATGTGATATGATATGCAGATCGGGTGATATCGCAGTTTCCATAGAAACCTATTACAAATGATGGGTAGCTATAATTATATACTGTACATTTTCTATCGAATGTTAATATTTCAATTAGGAACTGTTAATTAATAATTATATTAATATCTATATATATACAACTATATCGGATATATATTATTCTGTATTGCCTTATACTTCACCTTCAACCTGTCACACTTATTCGAGTTTCATTATTTCATTTCAGCTAAATTAAATTATATATAAATATAATTTCTTACACATGTTATATATTTTTATAAATTCTTTAACTTTTGTAACCTTTCAGTGTTTTTTGTGCCGTTATATTATTTTAATTAATATTTGCAATTTGGGTTAAGGAATTATTTCACAATATTTTAATCTGCTTTTGTTTCTTTTGTTGATCTTTTTTATTGCATGTTAATTTATAATCCTATTGTTGCTCCTGTTATTGTTGCACTCGAGGCAATTTCTTTATTTTATTTTTTATTCTCTCTCTCTGTCTTTTTTTGCATTATTTATACAAATTGTTACTGCTGACGGTTATTCGTCAATGTTCTTGTTTTTTGTTGTTCATATTGTCTCTCATTGTGAGTCGGTTTTTTGTGTTTTGATTACGCAAATTAAACGCGTCTAGACAGCCAGACGGCCAGGCGGCCAGACGTCCAAATACTGAACGGTGGGCGGTGAAGGGAGGGTGGGGCGACGGCCGCCTGTTGGTCGTTGGGTGGCTTGGTGGCGCCCAACTCTTGTTCAATCAGACATTGTGACCGAGTGACCAAACGGCTTATGTAATTGAACCTAGAATTATGGCAGCCATGGATTAATGTATGATATATATATTTTGCTTTTGTTGCTTGTCTCTTTTTGAGTTTTTTGCAAGGTAGAAAGGGCAAATATTGACTTGCTGTGTCTGCTGTAATTCTGAAGACTTGAAACTTTGGATATAGACTCACATATGTGTATAACTACATGTATTATTAGATAGTATAGCTTCCCATTTGCTAGGCCATGGCAATTGGTGTATGCCTTCAAATCTTTTGACTTTAGAGGCTTTAGGGAAGCCTGACATAGAGGCCTACTCTACAGATGTGTGCTAGCTCTGAGCGAGTATAATGCAGTCAGTTACGTTCAGTGGCAAGAGTCTGTACATGAACCCATTGCAAATTGTAATTTGGTGTTCATTGGTTTTGTGAAAATATATTTAACTGGCAGAAGGGGGCTTGACATATACCATTTAGCATGTGAGCTGAGTCGATCTAGACATGCCCGTCTGTACTTCGTTTCTTTTTTTGAGCTTAATCGGGGCCGAGTCGCTGAGTTTATGTAATTTCAGCTTTCGAGCAAAAATGTTGCTATTGCTTTTATTCATAAACATTTTTGGGTGGCAATTGTTACGTGGAATTTGCAGCGCCAACAAAAAATAAATGCAAACAAAATAAATAATAAAACGAGCGACCAAAGTGCAAATAATTATGCGGAATTTTGTTGAGTGGCGTCAGTATCGTTGACTTGACAAAAAAACAAAAAAACAAAACGCAAACAACGCGTCGAGGCTTGCTCTTGGCCCTGCTCAGGGCTAAGATCTAATCTATGTCATTTTATGTATATATGCATACATACATATATCTGTAAACCTTTTTTGATGTGATGTGCATTAAAATAATATCAATTGTATAGCATTTAAATGCTTAATGACTTGTCGCCTAGCTAACCGCATTGTGAACCTTACTTTGAGAACTATCTAGAGGAAATGCGATATGCAGCAAATTTATTATCTATTTTCCTGGTTGCTTATACCCTGAACCCATTGAAACTATGAACTCTTAGTATTTGTGTATGTATGTTTGTTAGAATGATTGGGAAAGTAAGTATATTCAGAATTCAGGGTATTTCCTAGTCGGGCACTTTCACCTGTCGTCAAGTGAAGTTTTTTGTACATTAAGTGGCGCTGATGCTGGATAACTGATGAGTTAAGATGAAGGCGTATATGAATTATAAGAAGGATTCAAGGTTAGATTGAACTGAAAGGAAGGTGTAAAGGACGTCATCGGTTAGGTCTACTGCTGCTTGATAAGCTGACAGCCAAGTAATTTTGATGATTAACTAGACTGCTCGAGGGTCTCTTGTTGTATTTGGGATGAACAGTTTCGAGGAGTTTTGGTATGTTGAAGGCTCTGTGTCTATATTGATTACAAACATATAAGTCACCAGTGGACCAATACCTTTGTATTATAATTGTTTTGTGTTTAGATTTTGTTACTCATAGTGTCATATACCATAGTTCTAAAAATATTTCATTTCTGATACCCTGTAATCAGGGCATATGACTAAGAAAGCGCGCGGTGATTTTGTTCAAAATGCTGGTTGATCTAAGCTAAGAAGCTTAAAGCATATTTCTTATCAACATGTATGGTGGACAATCTAATGTCTTGTCTTTGCAAACTAAATTCGAATTCTTGGTATCAGCTAAGCCCAATGTCTTCAAGTATATTTGAACTTCGGCGTGTCGCAGTCCCCTTTTCGTGTATATTTTTCGTGAACAAACAAAAGTCTTATTCCCTTTTTTTAGATCTTTTAATTGCCATTATTGCGATTATAACCGTAAAAAAGTCCTCATATCGCTGATTAAAGCTCAGAGCATTGCATATTCCATAGCGAGGCGAGCACTATTTATTTTGCGGTTTCTGTTGTTGTTGCTGTTGCGGCTGGTTTTTATTATTTCTGAGAAATTTTGACGGGTACGTGTGACATATTTTAAGTGGAGGCGCCGCCGATAAGGCGCAACACAGTCAGTCAAGTCAGTCAGTCACAACAATCCCACAGATACAGATACCGATACTCAGTCAATGGCACCGACTACGGCCCTGGCACTGGCTGTCGTTGCTTCAATGTGGGCACGTTGTAGTTGGGTAGACTCGTTGTACTTGGGCTACACTTGGCATGCAAGACGTCCGTCCGATGTCCGCCAATCATTGTTGTAAATAATTACGATGAAGTCGCATAAAACGCAAATTGTGACTAATAAAATGACGACGAGGACGACGAAGTCGGCGACAACGTCAAGTGGAAGGTACATACTTAAGCTAAGCTGGGAATATTGCGTGGGGATTCCGGGCTGTTCCGAGCCGAGCTGAGCCGAGAGTCGATAAGTCGCAATCGATGCGCATGATTTATGTACCTAAAAAAGCATAAGAAACAGCCTTACTAAGGGCTGTACTCGACAGCTCAATACGCGCTCGTAGTTCAACTACAGCTTAAGGCAGAGTTAAATATATATATAGTTTTAATGAACAAAGATCAATGGGAGAGATAAGCTCTTAAGAGTTGATTTCAAATAAAATTAACTTCAGTTTGCTACAGATTTACTGCTACAAATCTTAATCCATTCATCAGACACTTTACTGCATATACTCCACTTTAGTGGCATGAGCGTGTATCAAACTGAGAAAATGGATAAACAATAAGATTGAGTAGAAGCAAAGCTTGGCTGAAGGTCATTATCCAGCCAACGACCACGCGCGTCCTGTTTCATAATTAAGTTGGGCCCCGCCTCAAAATGAAATGGGCTAACTGGGCGGTCATATCATTTGCTTGTGGGCGCTTTAATTGACGCACAGGCAAAGGCAACTGGCAACTGGCAACTGGCAACTGGCAACGGGGTAGCAAGACAAAGAGAAAGGCTGGGCAACGTATCAAAATGTGCAGTTTGTGTTTATTCAGCGTAAAATGAAATTATCATCGTCATATTCAATTATCCTTGCGAGTGCATGATGACCACCCCAGCCTCGCCCCTTATCCATGGGCTGTTCATTGACCCGTCGTCGCCGTCGTCAGCCCTGTGGGCAGACTGTGAAGGACGACGCACCACAGACCAACAAGCATCTGTCTATCCGTTTAAGCATACGTTTTGCACTCACAAAAGGATTGTCGGCTTGTGCCGTAGGCGTTAGTCGAGTGCTCCTTGTTGATTGTGGATTGAGGTCGTTCATGCGCATGAACTGACCAAATTGAAAATTGCATTCAACACTCGGAGGGCAACTGCAACATTTCAACATTTTCCGCATTGCCTGCAAATTGCCAATTGCCAATTGCCAATTGACAATCACATAACAAATTTTGTCATAACGCAACCTTCAAATTGTTTTGTTTGTCTCTTCATTTTAATTGCAATTTGAATTCGTTTTCATTTATTGAAAATACCTTTGTTCTTTATTTTCCTTAATGCTTTATTTTAATAGTTTTTTCTTAAGCTCTTAGGATTAGTCCCTTTTCTTGAGAACTTAAACATTTTCTGCTTCGGTGACTTGCTCAAATGTTTTCATATTTGTATTTTCAATAGAAGTATTAAATTATTATATGATTTATCAGCTTTAAACATATCTCCTTTACGAATGACTATTGCTACTCATTCTAAGCTCAGCTTAATTTAATATATTTGCTTGCTCTCATTGCTTTGGATCTATTCATATAATTTAATTTCTTTGGTTCCAATATTTACCTCTCTGTCTCTTTCTTCTTCTCTGCCTCTGCCTCTCTTGCCACCTTTCCTTCTCCCTACCACAGTCATTCATAGAGCTCTCTCACTCCCCCTTTTCTCTTTCTAACTCGTTGCAATTGCCACGCTCAGTCCTTTTCGTACTATAGCCGTTCCCTGCAACTATCATGGATTCCCTGGAAAAGTGATTCACTTCCTGCACATCTCAAATAAAGTATGATAATAAATACCTAAATATATATATGTGTGATATTAAAGCTTTTTATTATTGTCACAACAAAGCGATAAAAAACTATAAAAGTGCAGTCTATAAACACATTCGCAGTTATATAGCCCATATTCGCGTCTCATAAATGGGCTTCCGCATCTCCAGGCAGAATCCAATTTCAAACAGCTGCCTGGGGTAGGGTTGGGGCTGGGGGTGGTAGCAAAAAAAAGCAAATTTAAAAATTACACGCGCAATGATTTTTATTGCATTTGATGAACATTTAATTTTGATTTAATTTTTAATGAGATTTACTGCCTCAACTGCGTTTCTATATATATATTTTGTTTTGTTTTTTATGCATTGGTTTTTTATATCTTTTTTGGGGGCTGTCAGAGTAAATTTGACGGCGATTGATATGATTGGAAATGGGTTTTGGGGAGGCTACGTGATAATCGTCGATTACTGCCATTATTGTGGCCACCCACAGACAGTAAAGCGGCTGCCGCCGGCAAAATAAAATCGTAAAACATAAACAACAACAGAACAACAACAACAACAACAACAATAATAATAATAATAACAATAACAATGTCTAATAACAGTCGCTGCGATGTAAATAAATAAATTGTGGCGAAATAAAATAAAATACAAAATCAAAGTATAAAACAAGGAATGCGTGCAATAGATAGGCCGACGATTGAATACCCTGTAAAAACAGTACACTTTGAAAAAAATTATGATTATTGTTGATTATTGTGACACCAGGAGGCAGGTAAACTGATGTTAGAGCACACACCTTGAAGAGGAATGCGCCAAGGGGCGAGGCTGTCCAAGACTGAGCAGCTGAGTCAGTAAGCAGCAAATTCATTACGACACACCTGCTAGAGCGACGACCTGGCTGAAGGCATTTTTAACTACCTCAACCACACGCAATATTTTATTTTAAGCTATATAAAAAGGATTTAACGTGTAAAAGCTTATATTTGCAACGAATTCTCTATATAAAGTTGATGACATGATACTAAATATTTGTTTATATATGTTAAGGGCATTATCAAATTTTCAAACGCCAATTTATTTGACATATTTCGAGAGGTTAAAAGCGTTGATTAGCTAAAAATATAGCTGAAGTACCATGGTAGCAATATAATGTGGTAGTTGGATCGCTAAAGCCGCTAAAGCCAGAGAGACAGGTAGATAGAACCTGGAACTAGTTGAGAAAGAGTCGAGTTCATGTTACCCCGGCTTTAACAATTAATGCTATCACTGAAATACTTCTTGTTTGGCTCACACATGCCCTGCTCAAGCTGAAATCCCCTTTTTGGCAAAGTTATTTAAATGCTGATAAAATGAGGCAGCAGAGCCATTGAGTACGTGGTAATTCAATGTGAAACAATTGGCAACTGCATTTGGTCAAATTGGCATGCGGCTTATTTATTTATTTGTTTAAATTTTAATGATTGCCGACGATAGCAGCAACAACAGCAGCCGCAGCAGCAACAATTGCTGCGCCAGGCAAATAAACAAATTAACTCGAAATATCATTGGGCGGTGTGTGTGTGTGTATGATTGTTTATTGTAATTGTTTTGTTTACCTTTATTGCTGTTGTTTTGCCAATGTAATTTGCAAAATGATGCAGCTACGGCAGACTACTGTTTGCAGCAGCAGCAGCAGCGGCAGCGGCAGCTGCACTAACTCAATTATTTTAATTAAACTTGATGACTGACTAACTGATCATCGATTAGTCGGCTTAGGTGGTTTTAGTCGGAAGTCGGCTTGGTCTTAGCCTTGCATTGTTTTGCCACCTGAATAATTTCAATATGTTTGTGGTATCAGTTGATTTGAATACATATATATATAAATATATATATATATAGGTATAGTCTATAGTGAGTCTAATAGAACGATGAATGATGCAGAGCGAGAGAGATATGTTTGTGAAATATAAAATCTATAAAATATATATGATTACGAATGAGATTTAAGGCGTATATATTCAAAAGATTCTAGCTCAAAGTAAAAATTCATATCGATTTTATAATCATATTCAAAGTATATGCCATAAATTTTCCTTTTACCACTATCTCTGAACTGTTTTTGCCAGCTGTTCTATGTATGTCACTATATAGATATGCCCATTGAAAATGTGAATTCAGGGTATATTTGTTTAGTAGACAGAAGAAGGCGTGGCAGACAATATAAAGTATATATATTTCTTATTCGAAAGAGGAGCTGTCGGAACTCCTTCCGAGTGAATGTGTATTCCCTTCTTCGATAACTCTTTGAAGAGGCAGAGCAAAAGCTATTCAACGCCATAGTCGGGCACTCCCGACAGTAGGTTTCTTACATGTTTTTAGTTCAATTTCGCAATGTTGTTTACAAATACAACAGCAACAATGTTTAGACACTGGCAGATTGACATATTGACACGGTGGGATTGGCTGATTGACATAGGCTATTAATTTATTAATAGACATGCGAGCCCGTCCAGCGGGCGCCAATTAGACGTTTGTCAACACATAATAATTTATTTTTATTTTTCTAAATAATCATATGAACATACACAACAATATAAACAATAGCAAAAAAATAATAATTGCATTAAAAATAAATTTGTGCACGAGCTTATCAAATGCTATTCACGACAATTCGCATTGATATCGACAGCCGGAAAATGTTATTTTGGCATGAACTTTGAATTTAATTAGCAGCAGCAGCTGATTGCGATCTGGCACTTGTTTTTTGTGGAAGGCTTTCGAGTATTTGAGCTGCGATACGCATCTCTAACAAGTGTTCTACATGCATTTCATAGAGTTCAAAAGGAGAATATTGGTTAAGCTCGAACAGCTAAAATACGAAAAGGAAATAGAAGAAGCAGAAAGTCTGTCTTTATATTTGTGCAAAGCCTCGAATGATAGGGATTTTTCTGCGAATGGTAAGGCCCACACTTATCACTTGTTTTGTGAGTACTAAAGAGCTCTGAGCCAGTTGGCTTAGTAGAAATTATTTTACTCTCCTAGCGAGTATTAGGCAGTCAGTGCTGCCCAGCTGAAATGCATGCATTAAACTTGCCTGAACCTTGGCCAAACATGTGCTATATATAATAAAGCTCGGCTGCTTCAAAACTTTAGAGTTTATTTCGATATTCAACTCATAGCGGAAACTATGAAAACTTCCTTTATAATTTTGGCCTGTGCTACGTTGGCGCTGCTGCTGGTTAGTATTGAAGGCAACTCGCAAGTATCCTAGTTAACTTTGCTCAACTTTCGTGCAGTGTACTGTCCACGCGGACGAAGCAGGAGAAATGAAGGGCGCTGCTCAGTCGGGCTTTTCTGTGGGCGCTGGAGCCGGAGCTGGAGCTGCTGGCGAGGCCGAGGGTCAGGGCGGTGGTGAAGCTAAGGGTGGTGCAGGTGCTGGATTCAATATGGGAGCCCAAGCTGGCGCTGGAGCCAATGGCAATGGCAATGGGGGTCGCTGAGCGTAAGAAGTAAGAAGTAGACGACGACGGCGTCGATGTCGGTGGCATTTCCGTTTAAAATATCATTAGTTAAAGTCACAGACACGGGCCACAGGTGGCATTGGGCCACGATTCGGCAGCACTTCAATGAAAATAAAACAAAATAAAAAAAAACAAAATAAAAGCACGAACAACAAACTACGTTTGGCAGCCTTAATACCACTTAATGCCATTTTATGAAACGTTACCTCAAATAAAGTACAAACAATCGACGCCGCCACTGCGACGGCGCCGCTGATGCCGACGCCGATGCCAATCGCCGTAATCGAAATCGAAACCAAAATAGAAAATTCACCAGCAATGTTAAAAATATATCATCGCATTTTTCCACATAAATCAAGTGATCAATAAAATCCAAACACCGAAAAAAAACACAATCATTGTGAAATATGGCGCTTCTCTGTGTTCTGCCAAGTCATTCGATTGATTGTTTACACAAAAGGGGGTTTTCTTTAAAATAAAATATAAAAAAAAATAAAAGTCGCCTCTAGATAAGTTTTTAACGCGGGAAGTAGCCGCAATGTCAACTAGCTCGATCAGATTGAATACGATTATTAACAATTTTTCCATGGAATACGCTTTATAACGATGCGGTAAGAGGGCTTTTATAAGGAGCTTTACTTTTGCCATTTAATTTGATCTATCATAAATTTTAAATTTTTAGTAAATAGAAAAAGCCAACTGACCTTTGATCTGTCATAAATAGCTTAAATGCATGAGAAAGACTTCTTTGTGTGGGAACTCAAAGGCTGATATAGAAGTGGAATTTATCAGCTGATAAGAATTAAGAGTATATATAATTTATAGGAAGGAAGAGGCCTATCGCTGGTTATAAAATGATTTTAATTGTAAGCAACTGTGCAAAAGTCCTATTGCTGCTTCTGATCAAGAATATATATATATCTATCTTTGAATATAACTAAGGATAACTAAAGAATATATTTTGAAAGATATATATGTGATTATATATAATAGCGTTAGATATATCTTACTCCAATCAGTATCAATAGAGAAAAAGGGTTGTTGAATTGATTCATCTGCTAATACTTCTAGGTATAGAGTTTCAGGTTATATATTGATTCAAGCACTTATAGAGATCAAGCACATAAATACTGAATAATAGAAATAATTAAGAACCAACAATTACTACTTATTCTTTAACCAAAATGACTTGAAGTTTAATCACAGGATAAATATAAAATTACTTCACCAGCTGCTTATGCGTGCCTTATATATTCCTTACTCTGACTGTTACATACATAGAAAATCATATAGGTATGATTCTTATAAAATCATGTAACCCCTTTAGTCATATAATGGCTCATGTAATCGAAGGTCTTGGCCATTGCAGCTGCCATTGTCTGGCCTTGACACGCGCTGAAGTTCAGTTTAGTTTTTTGTGTTTAGATTGGCTTTAGTTCCATAATCCAAGTGACGCCTGTCCGTCAAGCAGTCGTTGCCGTAGGGCATCGCGTAACGCGTGTGGCCAGTGCAGACACAGCTACAGAGATAGACATAGAAAGAGAGAGTGAGATGAAGGGAAAGAGAGGGCGAGAACGAGAGCGAGAGAGTGCCGTTGCAAACAGGCATTAGATAAGAGACTATCGCTGGCAGGTTGGCCTTTGGGTGGTGCGTGGTGTGGTGTGGTGCGTCTTTGGCTCTATTTTTTATTTATTTTATACGACAGTCGTGAAATTATGCGGCGCTGAACTTGAAACTGGTCACGTGCGAGGCGCCGATGTGGCGATATACTCGTAATTGCCAATTTAATCGCTGACTCGCATTCGCTGATAAGCGAATTCGTGCAACGTCTGCGGCGCAGAGCCAAAGTTTTTACTTATTTTTACTGGGAACTCAACCAGTGCAGCAACAACAACAACAGCAACAAAAGCAGTCAAAGTTATGTTTATCAACAAAATTCAAATTGCATTGTGCAGGTGCCAGGGTCTTGATATGGTCAAGTTACGAGCTGGATCAAGGTGTAACGCCAATGTGGCCATTCAATTGATTGACTGACAAGATTTACAGCAGGCCGTGTGTTGGTAATTGCGGCAAGTGCAGCTGATTTATGTGCATTACCATATAGTTATAGAATGGTAACCGATATCGCAAATTGGCAAGAAACACGCCCGGTACACGCTTTACACTCAGGTCATAAGACTTAAGATACCTATTCGCTAGCTGTCGCTCATAAATCATTCAGAAAATGCGCGCTCACGTGCATATGCGTATAGTGCAGCTTATCTAATGACCCATTTTGACTTTCATACTCATCACCCATATACTATATGTATATATGTATATATATATAAATATCTATAGACTGTATATAATCGGGTATAGAGTTGTAGCAGACCATATGCATTGCCATTAGCTTTTGTCTAATCTTGTGTATGTGGCGCCCCACTCGCCAAATGCGCATTATGAAAGCAAATTGCGTGTTGGGTCTGAGTTTTCTGGGGGTGGGGGCACGGGAAGTGGGTGGGCGAACGCATTTTGCTTTCATAATTTTTTTTGCCATGCTGTTCAAGTAAGTCGCAATTGGTAGCCTCCAAATTATTGTTGTAATTAAACTAAACAGAAGAACAATGCAAATATTGGCATGCGGCTAATTAACGTTCAACTAATTGGCTAGATAATCACTTGAATATACACAAAAACGAGATGGGATACATTGAGACGAAATAGAGATGAGCCTCCGCCCAGCTGACCAGCAGCAACAATGTAAACAAACACTGCTGAAAGCTCAATGAAAACATAGTGCAGCTATAGATTATTAAATATACACAGAGAGGGCATAGAGGGTAGGAGAAGTAAAACGATAAGCGTTGTAAAGGAAACAGCAGAAAACAGTTTAATCAGTTAGATATAGATAGAGAGAATATCTAATTTAATAGTAATAAGAATAACTATGCTAATTATGACAATGACAATGAAAATTACTATGACAATGAAAATGACAACGACAATGGCAATGAAAATGAAAATGAAAATGACAATGGCAATGAAAATGAAAATGACAGTGATAATGATAATGATAATGATTATGATAATGATAATGATAATGATAATGATAATGATAATGATAATGATAATGATAATGATAATGATAATGATAATGATAATGATAATGATAATGATAATGATAATGATAATGATAATGATAATGATAATGATAATGATAATGATAATGATAATGATAATGATAATGATAATGATAATGATAATGATAATGATAATGATAATGATAATGATAATGATAATGATAATGATAATGATAATGATAATGATAATGATAATGATAATGATAATGATAATGATAATGATAATGATAATGATAATGATAATGATAATGATAATGATAATGATAATGATAATGATAATGATAATGATAATGATAATGATAATGATAATGATAATGATAATGATAATGATAATGATAATGATAATGATAATGATAATGATAATGATAATGATAATGATAATGATAATGATAATGATAATGATAATGATAATGATAATGATAATGATAATGATAATGATAATGATAATGATAATGATAATGATAATGATAATGATAATGATAATGATAATGATAATGATAATGATAATGATAATGATAATGATAATGATAATGATAATGATAATGATAATGATAATGATAATGATAATGATAATGATAATGATAATGATAATGATAATGATAATGATAATGATAATGATAATGATAATGACAAAGACAAAGACAATAGTTATGTTATATCTGTCTAGACATTTCGTTGCCCATCTGTCTATATAGGCTTTTGCCACATTGCAATATAACACCTGCAACATATATGATCCAATGTAGCTCGATATTTCTAACTTCCATTCATTTCCGTTGTTTTCTTTGAAGTCTTCCGCTTTTTTCGTTTATTTTAAGAATAATTGAGATATATATTTGTTTTGCAAAGCTATCAAATAGCTTAATTTGCAATAGAACATATAATAATAATAATAATCCACTTTGTGATTGTCGATTCGATTTTCATTAACTGAAATGCGTCGTTGGTATTACGCATTAGCTCGCTAGATATAAGGCCAGGCTATTTATAGATATGGCCAAAAACTGCGTAATGGCTTTCCAGATCGTTTCAAATTGAACTTGACTCTGGGCGCTATATGTATGTATATGTATCAAATTTTTCGCTGATTAAACGGACTTACATGATGCGGCGAGGCGATGACATTTTCATTGCGTAATTTTTCATTCGAGGTGAAATTCACATTTTCAAGTTGTTGCCCTCAGCTATAGCTGTTGTTATTGTTCTTGTTGTTGCTGGTACTGTAAACTACGCAATTGATGAAGTGTAAATGTACGTAAAAGCGTTGCAATCATTAAGCGACGCTTCGGTGCGCCAGGTTCTACGGCCATATGCCATTTGTATCTGTCAGATACTTTTGCCAGTTCGCCTGATTTATGAACTGCAAGAGGAGAACTGCGCTGGCAATTACCGTTTGCCACAACAATTGTTATGCTATGTTTATTAACATCAACTGTCTAGGCAAATTGTTTAAATATACATAATTTTATACGATAATTAATAATAATGATTACGCATTTAAGAGCTGAGAGACAGAGGGAGAGACATATTCAGATACAACCATTAGCTGTATTTTCAGGTCCGTGTCGAGTCGAATCGAATCGTATCTGTCGATCTGTAGACACGTGTTGAGCTGCCGAGACGCCAATTAACACGAGGCGTACTTCAATTTGTGCAATTGACCGATTGCCGGGGCATTATTAAAAATAGGTTTTTCAATATTTATTTTTGGCCAAGCGACAGAGTCAACGACGACGCAGACTGCCGCCTTTTGCTTTTGATGTTTATTTTTAGAGCCAAAGCTAAATGGCTGAACAGATTTACAAAGTTAAGTGGTTGTTTGTTGTGTTAATAACATAAACAATAGCAGCAGCATCAGCAGCAGCAGCAGCCGCAGCAGCAGCCACAGCAGCAGTAAAAACATTTAAAGAGCTTTCGAGTAGGGTCCAGTCTTAGTAATGGAAAGACAGCGTGAAGGCGAAGGAGAATGTGACAGACCAAGCAGAGATCGGCTCACTCGCAGCTTGATAATGAATCTCTTGATTGATTGCCAGGTGCAAGTGAACTGTCATAGACTCAACATAGAATTAGATAAATAGTTAAATGAAGCGTCTGTGCCTTTGGGCTCCGATACCCGAATTGACATACTTCGAAAGCAAGCTTTGAGCGTGGGAATCAGACTGGCACTAGTTAGCTGAATGGATCTGCGAATTATGTTACTTAATCATGCATGATTTTTTAGCTGTGAATTCCATAAAGATTATCTACTCTTCAAGAGAGATTTCTCGTCTTCAAATGATTTCAAAAAAATTTCTTCAATTCTTTGGTCTGGTTCTAAGATCGACCTACCTGAAATACTTCAGCAAGAGCTCTGAACAGATGTTTTCTCATACTGAGTCCTTCAGCATCTCCTGCTGCAGTAATCTGCCCGAGTTTTAGTAACTCTTCTAGTAGATTTCTTACTTTTTTGCTTTCTGCTTATCTTTTTCCATTATGCCTTCTTTAGTCATATCAAGATGTACCTTAAAGACATCTGAGTACCACTTACAGCAAAAAAATCCCCTCGTTATTTAGATTTCATATAAAAATTAATTAGCTGAGTTAAGAAATCGTCTGTGTTGTAGGCTCCACATCATCAGCAGCGAAGTTAACTGATCTATAAAATATCAGACTGAAAGATAGTTATAAATAAATTCATTTTTAGACTGATAATAGGTATAAGTGGACTATAAAATATACTAAAAATAAGTTTATGAATTAAATTGCAGATAACAATTTGTCCATTCACTCCTTGCACCTGAAGCTATTGCTGCCCATTCAAGAGGTGTTAATGTCTTGACCTTGAGCGTTGTTTAAAAAAAAAAATAGCAAAATGCAAAACAGTTTTGCAGGTGCAGCGATCAGTGCGATTAGCGAAATCTAATATAAAATGAAATAAAAAATAATTCATTAAAAGCGGAAATCTAAAAAAAAATTGCTAAAAAAATGTATTTAAAAATAAACAAAAATCAAATAATAAATAAAGGCAATCTAAAGAGCAAAATGAATTCACGAAACGAAGAAATAAAATATGAGCGAAAATAAGTTGCTAAACATTTATATCAATACTCATAAATTTCTATGTCTTCATGTGAGAGAGAGTGTGTGTGTGTGTTTGTGTATGTGTGGAGCATGATAGCATCAATGAAAGCGTCATGTGAGCTGCGGACGGCGGCATGATTTGAACATGAAATTTAGTTCCCTTGAAATCAACAATTGCTCACCTGTTGAATGTTGCACGCGCCAAGCGTTAGTCAAAACAATCAGTAAAACCCAACAACAACAACCAAATGCAATAATATTTTATTTCTCGTATTATTTTTATATGTGTTTATATATGTATATGTGTGTACTTTAGTTAAAGCATACTCTAGTTGCAGAGTATTATAAATATGTCACCTAAGCTGTAATGCATTGAAATAAAGCTGATCAGGTGAGCTATTGACATTATTATTATAGTATTATTAAGGCTAAGCAGTTGCTCAAAAGTCTTGCAGTTTTTAAGTTGTCTGCAGGTCCTAAAGTCTGATTACTAACGAGCCCCTTTCAGGCCCCTAATGCGCATCAAATATTCTACACTTGTGCCAATGTTTTTTCCAAACCACTTTAAATAATCACATTTTGTGATGTTGTTTAGTTCCTGTTTCAGTTTTGGGAAGAAAAAGCTTCGGATTGAATTCGTGATACTTTTTGAGCCGACCTTGAATGTGTAATATGATATTCTACCCTACCCAATATTACCCAAATATGTGCGAGGATGACTAAAGGCTACGGCCAGCAGGGCAGTCTCAAGTAGTTTTTAAAAACACCAAGATTGACTTTAATTATTATATTCTTTGTCAGAGCATTTAAGCTTCGGTGTCTCACTAGAGTCACTAATTTTTGTCTTTTTTTGCTACAGCCGCGCCTCCTTATCGCTTTATCAAATGCCTGGCATTGTTTTTGTTTTTGTTTTTTCGTCACTTCGGACTTTTGTTGACATTGAGGCCCAATAAACCGACTCACAGCGCGCGCCCTCAAATCAGTTCCAAGCTGGCCCATGCCTGATTCCTCAAGCACACAGTAGGCACGACAACTAACGATGACAAAGAGTATTTTGGGCGGTTGAGAGCGGACAATTCTAATAGTGCGAGCAAGTAATGATAGTGAGCATATTGAGAAAGGGAGAGAGAGAAACGGCGATCCAGTCTGAACGGAAGAGAGGGACGGAGAGAGAGAGAGATAGACAACTGAGAGCTGATAGTTGGAAACTTGAGGTGAAGAAACTGTAACTGCTGCTAGGCAAGCCCAATGTATCTGTATCTATGCGTACGTATCTGTGACTTGTGCTGCTCATTAGGCTGAGTTTGAGACATAACCAATACGAGCAGCTAAATGCTGATCATGTGCTGAGCGCTTCGTGGTTTGCGCCTCGCGCCGCGTACCTCGTGCCTCGCATTCAGGTGCAAATAAAAATACCCAAAAGACTTTGTTCCCGTTTCTTGTTTGGGCCTTTAGAGTGCGTGACTCGGGCACGCGTTTAATGCGCGGAATATTTCTATTGTTGCCTTTAAGCGACAACGACAACAACAACCACAGCAACAACAACAACAACAACAATGACAACAATCATAATAATAACAACACGCGTAATGAATTCGAAATTAATACATTTTTATTTGCCGATGTGCTGATAATCAACTTTGATTTGCTGCCGGCAAACAAATAACCACAAATTTTTTCGCTCAGTTGTGAAATTTTTTAGTGGCACTTTGTCACCCTCTTTTAATTAGTTTTGTGCTAATAGATAGTCCCCCAAAAATCAGCAGCAAAACAAATGCTAATTTCAACAAAAGCAAGCCGATTGCCAGAAACACCAAAATCAGAATTTTATACCAGATTCGTCCTATTATTTCCTAAGCATTACTCTGAGTTATGAAAATCTTATTTCTTAGTGGCAGTAACCAAAATCCTGCAGCTGCTTAGAGTTTAAAACAAGTGATTAAACGAAAGAGTTAAAGATTTGACATCTATGAAATAACCAATGACTGGAAGTAAAAATTTGACGAAGGCTCACAGATGTCATTTACTCAAATGAATGAAACAGATCAAATCTTGAAATCAATAAGTTTGGAGATATTTGCAGGCATTAGGAAAAGGGATATAGACCCCATATGAGAGTTTATATAACGAATACGATGCCTCTAGCTTATATAATCTTTCGGTTATGCCTCACATTTCTGACTTCCCCTATCAGTTTTTACTCACAACTCGGAAACAAGTTGAGATGTTGATAAGAATTCTTAAAGTTGTTCTGCTTATACTGTACCAATATAACCTCTTTTGTGTATCTATATACAATGCTTACAGGGTATATTTAGCGAACGATATGCTTTAATGACTACAAGCTTATCTGAGTATGTATGTATTTGCAAATGCTTTACTTTTGTCTATTACGTGATGTTGTACGTGTAGTTTGGGGGTGGCTCGAGCGGCCTATTTGTGTGTATTTGAGTGGGTATGGGTAGACCTACGTAACCGCAGTGGTGGGCGTGTACAATACATCCATCATCATCAAAACATATTTGCACAACTTATTGTTAGCTTTCGCCTCATGTATATACTATATATTGTTTTTTTTAGTTGTTGTCTCGGGAATGCGACTGTGATTGGGCGGTTGATTGACTGCTGTTTGGGTGGGGGCTCTGTTGTGGCGGAGGCACATGAGACGGCGATCAAGTGATCGCACGTGAACAGCCATCGAAGCTCATGGCCTAGCTAATTGACGAGAAATTGCGAAATTGAGAAGTTGAGCTCAGGCGCTTATTGTATTTGAATCAAATGTTTACGCATGAATCTGTTGCTGTTCAAATATTATTTTATGAAGAAATTCGTATTGAACAACAGGTCGTATGAGTTATTTATTAATTGAATTTTTTAATAGAAAAAAACCTTGGTTTGCCTCATTTTTTAACTGTTTTAATAAATGTAAATTTTGAATTTGTGCTAAATGTTGCATAAGGAAAACAGGGCATATGATTTATATAACCAAAATTCTGGTTAATAAAGTAGCATATGAATGTGAAAGAAATGGTGCCACACATGAGTTACGCCTTTAAGTTATATTTGAGGAAGCATTAAAACTAAAAATTATTTCGTTTGACATATCTATTAAGCGCATATAGTTCAGGGCTACAATTTTAGATGATAAATATATATATTTAGATTTCAGCAAATATATTTTAAAGATCAAAAGCAATAACAGAAAAGTAATTTCGATTAGATGAAATAGTATTGAAAGCGTTAAGCGCGGCTATGTCAAATTCGTTGATGCTTTAAACTATTTATTTGTCTCTCAGTGTGTGTGTGCCTAGTGTCTGGGAGCTTTTATTGCATTTTCGGTCGAGCAAACAAATAAACAAAATTGTTTTGCGAAATTTCAAAGTTTATGCGATTTCTGTGAAACGTGTGGCATTAAAATAGGAAAACACCGAGATTTTTGCCAAAAATGTTGGCTGCAATTGCTGCCACCGCCGCTGCTGTTGCTGCTGCTGCTATTTGTGAACCCAGCGAAATTTATTTTTGGCTAAATTGTAATGCAATAGCTGAACTTGTTTATTTTTTGGAGATCAATGCTGCAAGGCAAGCAAAATAGCTATTTTCGTATATTTTCAGTTGAAATCTCCATGAAATTTGATAGGGCTCAGTTAAGATGTTAAATGCTTGACCTGGCATAGAGAAATGGAGAAAAGGAAAGGGAGAGAGAGAGGAAGAGATCAATAAGTTCACTTTAAGTACACTTTAATTAAGTTTTGATTTCTGAGTAAATAATTGAAAATAACAACGAGTTCAAAGCATTTTCGTTGTGCAACAAATTTATGGCACATATTTCATTTCCTTTGGTGTCTGCCCGCATTTGAAATGCTCTCAATTCTTGGACTTGCTTAATCGTCATATTTAAAAATCGTTTAACACGCGCAGCCCACACTCACACACACGCACGCAGACATCGAACGTCATCTGCGAAAGTATATTGTTCATGAGCGTGTTACGCATACGCCTCGTGTGGTATTTCAAGGCAAATTCATCATTATCACGCATACGTCATGTTGTACGCACGCAACGATCGCCTGGGGCCCTGCACGCTGCTGCCCTGTGTACCGTGTACCCGTATTAGATTTCACATGACGCTCGTGATCAATAGAAAATACCGACACGTCAAAGAACAAGAAGAAGCAGAAACCACTTGTATGCTCGGAAAATTTATCTGCCTTGAATGTGTGTAAACAGCAGCAGCCTTGTTTTGTTGGCCAAACAAATGCGTTGCACACGCCACAATTGCACACCCACATGGCATGCCCCACAATCTCAGCCAGACTCGCTTCCTCTCCCCATCTCTCTCTCTCCCTCTCTCTCTCTGCTGCTCTAATTGTGACCGCACGCGCAGTCTTTCATCGCCATATGCAAGTCGTCAACGTTGCCCATGAGCGCAATTTGATCCTAGCTATAGCTTCTTGTCTGCTCTGTTCTGATCGCATTTTTGCTACCATTTTAGCATTTGACTTGTCCTGCTTCTCATTTCTGGCCAATGCATGTCTCACTTTCACTCAGCTTGTGTTATTTCGCTCTCGATCGTGTTTATGCGAATTCCATGTTATTCTCGTAATAATTGCGGAGGCCGTCGGCCCCGCTAGTATTTGGCATATCGTGTTCTCGCTCTGTGACGACGTGTATGTGTGGTTGTCTGTCTGTGTGTGTGGGCCAAGTGTGGCGCGTGTGCAGGTTACCGATTATGTATATTTGCTGACTTGTAGACATTGTTTGTCGTCTGGGCAGTTGGACGTTTGGACAGTTGGACATTTGGACAGGGGAATGCTACTACAGTGTCTCGTCGCAGGCCACAGAAACTTTCTGACTTGATTTTTTCTGCGAATTTCGCATTCTTTGAGCTTCTGCAATCATCTGCAGTTTGAAAATAAATTCGATTTTATTGTTATTCGCGCAGTGAATTGCATAATCGAAGTCGCTTTTCGCATTACATGACGTTGCTTGTAAATTAAAATTCGCAGTTTGAATTATATTTATTGCTAAGGGACTATTATGAAAATGTTTTTCTGTCTTGTTTCACTTGTTGCGAGGTTTTTTGACTACTGAAATATTTTGCTGAAGACTCAAAATTCAATTATTATTTTTTTTTCTTCTTTATTACTGATTTATGTGGGTGCACATGCACATGCCTGTGCTTGAATGGGAGCATGTGTGCACCTTACTGTGTATGACTTGTGAGTTTTCTTACATTTTCGGGTGAAGTTTAGAGCATTAAAGTCAACAGCTAAAGTATAATTGTAGTCTAATGACTTTTCTCTATGTCAATCAATATATCTTTTTTCCTGCTTGTTTTTCATTCATTCTTTCACAATCTGTGTGTGGTCTCTCTTTCGCCCGCTCTCCATCCTGCTTCCTCTTACTCAGCCAGTCTCTGTCATTCTTTTTTCCCTCTCTCAACCATTGTCTCTGTCTCTATCTCAGTGTTTGCTGCTGCCTATTTTCTGGCTAAGCCTTAGCCTTAGCCTCTATGTCCTCCTCTGCCTCTCTCTCTTCTCCTCTCTCTCTTTATCTCCCTCTCTGTAACTCTTTCTTCCATAAGCCATTCAAACTGATCAAGCTTAACTTTCAACTCTTGGCTTACTTTGCGTATGTGTAATATTGATGCGACTCTATTGGGCGGCGCTGTTGCCTGCAACTTGTTGTTGTTGTTGTTTTGCCCGTGATATTTTATGGTGCACCCTTTTTGCTGGCATCATTTAACTCTTTGCTCTCGCCATGCGTGTTTTATTTTTCCTGCTTTTCAGCAAAATTTATGACAGTCGTTTAAACTTGACTCATTGTTGTTTCTGTCGCTGTTGCTGTTGCTGTTGCTGCTGTAGCGTGTAAACAAACGCGTTAATAGTTTGCCATTTGTTTGGAACGCACTTGCTGTTGTTTTTGTTGTCTTTGCTGCTTTCTGTTTTGCTTTCTGTTTTATTGTTATTGTTGTCTTGGCACAACTCTTTAGCCTCTTTCCTGCCGTTCGCCTTCCTTTTTGACGTTCATTTATTGTTTAATTCGGAGTCGCTGTCGATGTTGTTGGCTCCGCTCATTTCGTCAGCCACGTGCCGCAAATAAAAATTCTATTGACCCCGGGCAAATATTGACAAAATTTGCACGATCCGCTCGAAGGCGGCAGTCAGAGGCTGCCTTTGGGCCTTTTATCATACTAACAAATATTATATATATATATACATTTTGGAGTCTCAGTTGAATTTATCTTTCTCTATTTGGCTCCATTCTCATTCAACATTGACTTTGGCCCCCATTGACAAATGACGTCAGTGCGTCGTATCAGCCAGCAGCTTGACATGGTATCGATAGCAATTGTTTTTCCTGATAACTCAGGTATTTTATCAGTACATATATGTGTATATGTATGTACCTAGCCGAGCAAAACAAAACTGATAACCAGATGCTTGCCATTCACAATAACAGCTTCTGTTCGACAAACCGCGAAATGTTCAAACAGAACCCGCTCAATTTGAATGTCAGCAGAGGAATGTCAGTAAGACACGTGCCGCTGATTAGATTTCGATGGTCCACAGTTATCGAAGCCGAAAATGTCTTCAGCACTATCTGAAGTAGTTTTTTTAGTGACTTCCGCTGGCAGTAGGAAAAGTTTTGAATGAGAATCAGAGAGCACAATGCTATATATTTAGTTCTTAAATGAATAAAATATAAAATTAAAAAATTAAAATATTAATATTCTTGGAATATAGATAAGAATATATTATTTTTGAGCTGTTCTTCTATAGATTTGCTTTTCAAAATGCAGTCTATTTTTTTTTTTTTGACAAGTTCTGTCTGTTTCTTTCATTGTTACATTCTTCAAACTCACAGTGAAAGAAAAATACATGTTGTTTTTTTTAATCTACTGACGTCATTTCACTCATAGCACATAGAACAGCTGGTCGATTGACATATAAACGTTTCTTCCTTTGTTTTCTTTTTAGTTTAACAAATGTTTGTGTGCCAAATATTTGCGTAAGAAATATTTACAAAACTTTTGAGTTATTTAATGATAATAATAAAAAGTGAAAAAAGTTCCACTGAGACCTCAAATTGTATATAAATTTTGATTATATTTTTCATCTCTCGGTCCAAGGCGCCTTGTCTAGCTGAATTCAATGAAATTGTCTGCCTCTTGGTGTAGTTGGTGGTGTTAGTCGTTGGTCGTTAAAGCATTGTCATATCTTAATGAACTTGGAGTCTAATCGAATCATCTGCTTATTGTCTCTGGTATTTGCTTAGCTCACACTTGGATTCGCATAGTACGTTTGGTTTATGTCTGCGCCTCGTTATTACGTCAGTTGTGGAACTTTAGAGGAAATTTAATAATCGTAAAAACAAAAGCGCCGGCACGCAGAAAGAGATGGGACGAAATGACAGTGTATGTGGACTACACTGTGATACAAATAAACACAAAGAATAAAACAAAAGAGTGGAAGAGTCAACGCGGCATGACAAATGTGCGATAGCATTAAATAATTTTTATGATGCGTTCGCTATAAAAGTGGGCGACGGCGGGGGAGGCCCAGAGGCGCATATACGTAGTACACACCCCAAAAAGCATATTACTGACACGCGTACACTCGGAGAAATCAGATAGGAAATCAGATGTATAGACAGCCACAAAGGATATGCAATTTATAATTGAATTATAGATTTATATTTAAAGGTTAAGAAACTAAAATATGGTTGATTGATTGACGATGATTGAAACTCTGATTAAGAAACTTAAGGGGTTCTCAAATATTAATACACCTAAAACAGTTTACATACAAAATTTCTCGATTCAAGCTGTTGTTGGCTTTCCTTAAAAATGATTGATGATGATTGATGTCATGACTGAACTGCAGCTCAGTTAAACTGATTCCATGTTTAAGACTTAAAGTCAACTGTAGTAACTTTTCTCAATTCACACTTAGATTGGCTTTATGGAATTCTATATTTAGACACTTCATCTTATTTTCGCTCAGTGCATTTAGCAACTCTTGCCAGTTTGTTTATTTATCTGCCACTGTCCATCTCGAACTGCTCGTTGACTAATCAGCGGCACGTGTTTTTTTTTGTTTTCTTTTTTTTTTGCAACATTGTGACAATTTCCTCAATCGCCTTTTCACACTTCTTTCGTATCGCTTTTCTTGTCATAATTTGGTTTTGCCTTTGCTTTTGCTGCTGCTTTGTTTTTGCTTTCTTACGTGTGCTTGGCAGTTTGTCGTGTTTTTCTTTATTTAAGCATTTCCCTATCCACTTGTCGTTGTTGTTGTTATTGTTGCTGTTGCTGTTGCTGCTGTTTTCGGCCTGCTTTGCCTTTGTGTTAAGTGCTTAATTTGTTTATCTAGCACTGAGAATGCAACCGCTGCGGAAATACGTGCATGAGCCACTCCCCCTGCCGCCGCAACAGCCGCAAGTCTTGGCTGGCAGTCGCCTCTCTTTTGTTTGCTTATCGTTTTTTAATTCTGCGCATATTTTGCCATTTAAGTTTTGTAAATCCCCCTCTTAAAACTATAAATATACAACAACAGCAACGAAAGTGACAAATTGAGACTTAAGTCTCAGTTGGATCTGAGACTCAGGCATGCATATGGAGCTGCCTAGCGTTGTAATGTACTATAATTGTCATTTTGGAATGTGTCAACTACTTTGAAGTGGCTTCCGGCATTGATAACGCGTCGATAGTAATGCTATTTCTATATGCCGCAATATTGCGTATACGCCCAGGTTGACATAAGGCAGAGTCGAGTGAAAGCGGAAATGTTTCGATATTTCTACTTTGCTGTTGTTGTTGTTTTTTTTTGGGCCATGGGCAAACTCGTGCCGATATCTGATATGAAAACAAAATATTGCTCTATAAATATGTTCGTGCCACATTCGCAAGCAGAAGTCATAAATTTTCTAATGAAACGAACAGGTAAATATTATAGTTCCCGTTTCTAGATATATAAAAACTTCCGATTACTCTTCGTTTAGGCTATTAATTGCTATGACTCGTGGAATTTATTGTAATTTTATGATCAAGCCAAGAGGAATCAGCTAAGCGTGATAATTATACAAACAACAAAAATTTAATTTACGCTGATTGAAGCGACAGAGATGACAAAAACAAGATTGTATGAAGAGCCATTGAAATTATCGACACGCGCATAAAGTTGAAACTCTTTTGACTCCCGCGCCAACTGAAAGGAGTATATCGGCTGGAGCACTGCCCGTCTGACCTGAAAGTAGAGACTGGAAATCTGAAACATGCACTCGATGCTTTTTTGGATTGTGAGCGGGCATTATGCAGTCGACGCCCGACTGCACCATATGAAGATGATCATAACAATTGCTATGTTTTGATTTGGTTTATTATTTATGGCAGTCAGGGACTGGCCGTAATCGTTGCCAATCATCATCCAATTGTCCACTCAATTTACTGGACTACTTTGCTACAGTTACACATACACACATCTAGATCCATTCGTGCCATGATATTAACTGCGCTCTCAATGACAGCTAAAAGCTAACGGCTTGTCACATATATCCAAATAATACGCAAATTGAATTTGAATTGTTTTGCTATTTGTTGTTGTTTTTTGGGGGCAAATTGTAAATTGATATGGCTGCCATATGAGCAACAATCGTAATCATCCAAACACACAGACAAAACAAACCAACAACGACAACAGCGACAACGACAACGGATTTCGCGTAATTGGCGCAATTTGGTACTGCGGATGGGTTTGGGGCATGTGAATGCATTTGGACATGACACGGCACACCGCGCGGCGCCTCGCCGCACCGCACAATTGAAATCTCAAACTCATGGCAATGACACACTAAAAAAGTGACAACAACAACGGCAATGCCAACAACCAATAACAATAGAACCGCAATTCGAATTGTATCGGCACAGGCGCCACGAAATAAAAAAAGAAGAATTTAGAACCAAACACTCAAATACCAAATATAGCAAGAAACAACGAAGTTTCAGTACACTGTTCAAAATGTATAGACTACAGTACATAACTGTTCAGCTCAACTTGACTCAGCACTACACAGTTTGATAAACAATAAGGTTTGATTATTGCTCAAGTTCTACTTTTGCTTCACATATTGAGTAAGAGTTAAGCTTCACAGTCGAAAAATTCCTGAATTCAATCAAATTTGTAGTATTGACTTTTATATGCTTTCAAAATCGTCCATTCTTCACAGCTTCAGAATCTGAAGAGGTCTATGAAGTATAGAGAAGGTAAAGATAGCATCGAAGACTGAACTAATCAAGTTCTATTTTCCTATTGCGCAGCAAATATCATAAGAGCTGAATAGTAATATATTTTATTCCAGAATAAAATGATATATTCCATGTATCAAACGACTACTACAAAATGTTGATGCATAAATTGTAGATCAATAATCTTTTCTGTATATTTTTAATACCATATATCTTTCTAGACTTGGCTTAAAAGCAACGACAAAGTGTTTACTGTTTGCCAGCACAAGAGTATTCCACACAGTGACTACCTTAACTACTCTTATATATATAAATATATATAATATAGATGTATACGATGTACATATATATTGGTCTATGGTTACCTAAAACCCACACACAACAACAGCAAATAACACACCTACATATATGTATTTGTGCTGGGCGCTCATAAGCGGCAACTGCGCTCCTATAGATAGATAGCAGTCGCAGATACAGATACACACCAATACACACACACACACACAGAGACAGAGCTACTCAGCTGCGAGTACACATATGCCACAATGGCCGGGGCACATTTGCACAGTGTCCATAAATGGCAATGGCAATCGACGACGCCAACGCCAAAAAAAAACGTTTACTACGAAGCCGCAGCTTTCATTCATAAAATCGCAAAAGGAAGCAGCGACGCTGACTGCGGCAGCGGCAGCGGCAGCAACGGCAACGGCAGCAGTGACTGCGACACATGCCCAAATTTGTGGCATCCGCTGTTGCCGCTGTCGATTCGTGAGCGGGCGATTAGACAGTAAATGCGACTGCGACTGCGACTGCGACTGTGACTGTTACTGTGAATACAGCTGCGACCTTATTCCCCATCATACACACTGCTAAGGAGAGAGAGAGAGAGGAAGAGAGGGAGATACACACAGACGCACACCAACTGAAATGCTAATTAATATTTTGGTTTTGTTTGTCGCCGCTGTCCGTTTTGTGAATGAGACCAGACCGGCCCCGGGTCCATTCATCATCGCCAGCGTAAGCGTGAGTGAGAGCAAAAGCGAAAAAGACAGAAAGCGAGAGAGAGAGAGTGAAAACGCTCGACCATTCACGAAAACGTTGACAGGTCCGGAACTGGGCGCTTTGCTGCGGTTTAGCCGCTGACAAACGATGCGATCAGCAGCGATAGAAGCAGAGCCACTGAGCGGATCAGATCAAAAGCAAAGGTCAGTTTTTTCATTCAGCCAGGTGACCCAGACAAGCTACACCAGCTGGCTGATAGGACCGCAGCTATAGAAGCTCTATGAAAGTGATCAGCCACTGGATTTTGTTACGAGTCTCAAGTAACTTCAAGTGTTGTAGATTGCGTTGTGGAACTACAGACATAGAAACCTTTTGACATTATTCCAACACACTTAAAGATACTTTAAACAGAGCTGCTAGGGCAAGCAATGCCAAATTCTTTCTAGATTTTTATCAATTACACACCTAGTTTTCTCAGTGTTTAAGTGGCCTAGTCACAAAAAGCTGGCAAATGGAGCCAAGTATTCGAAATGTTTACGAAAACAATCGACTATCGATAATCGCCTTCGTATATAATCGATTTAAATTATGTAGTTTACATAATGACTTCAGCTAGTCCTATAACAACATTTTCTTACTGTGTAGATGATTGCTGGCTGCAGGCCACAGATCGTTTGGCAAATTCTTGTCATGCCGCACGATCAATTAAGCTGCTGGCGGCTATCGATCTTTGAGCTCATTAATGGGCGCTTTTTTGTATCATTTACGATTGTCCAGCTTCAGCTACAGCATTTGAAGATTGATGACAGAGTTGTAAATGGTTTCTGTTGCTGTCGATGTTATTGTTGTTGTTGTTGCTGCGGCTTTTAAAGACACGTGCAGCGTAGGAATCTGGTAAAAGTGGTTCAATGAATCTATTTTTAAACAGCGGTAAAAGTTGACCAAGCAAACAAACTGAACGCTGTCGAGCAGTATAAAATTAACCTAGGTATATTTGGACGGTATATACCAGATAAATGTCCGGAGTGGCCATGTTCCCAGTCAGCGACTTGGGAAATCCTCGAGTATATGTTCCAGGTTTCTAGCCTCAATATCAATTTTCACATCATAAAGCGAATATATTCGTAAGCAAACATTTCTAAGTCAGGTTGAGGTTGTCTTAACATTAATATTTTGCTTCAGTGATGTTTCTTTTTTAGACAATGCCCAATTCGCTTCATTACTTTGAGTTACTCCTAGGTACAGTGATAATATGGCTTGAATAAAATTTCGATTCCATATGCAGATAGGCCCACACTTTGAGCTTCAAGTTCTAAATTCCACGGCAACACTTTCAGTTGCCAGTCAAGAGAAAGACAAGGGGAGAAACAGAGGGTCGGAGAGAGAGTGAAATGGAGTGATGGAGAGCGGGAGGGGGAACATGCTTTTGAAAAACTGGGTAAACGGGCTATGAGCAATGGGGAAACTCTTCAAACAAATAAAATTCTTGAAATTTTTACGCATTGACAAATAGCAAGGGAAATTTAATATAAAAATATGTTGTAACGCGTTGCGTGTGGAGTATTTATAGTAAAATATGTGTAAATATGTGCCTGTCGTGTCGCACAGTGGGTCTTTTGTTTGTTTGTCTACAAACAGTAACAACAACAGCAACAGCAACAACAACAAAAGCAAACAGTTGAAAACTTGTTGCTGGCGGTTTTTGTTGTCGTCTTCATCGTGGCGCAAACCGGCCCAAAGCAGAACCGTCCGGAAAATCCACACCAACTCTGCCCAGTTCAGGCGTCTGGCCAAGTGGCGGAGTCAACGGGCAGCACCTTCATCTGCCAGGCAGTCGGGCAGGGTCTGCCCCACCGCATGGCAACTTGTTTGCATTGGCGGCAAACTCTGGCGATATCAATTGGTGCTCGTTTTTACATTTTGCGGTTCAGCCTGGAACCGGTTCGCATGCAATTCCACATCCACATCCACATCCACATAGCCACAGCCACATCCACATCAATGTACATGTCCGTGTCCATGCGTCCGCTTGCGACATTTGTATGCCATTCACATTCCACGGCCGCTGACTCACAAATGCCGGCGTCGGTGGCTGCCACAGCCTCAGCGTCAGCCTCCGTTGCTGCTGACTCTCACTCTGCCTCAGTCTCTGCGTCTGCCGCTGAGTGCAGCTCTCTGACACTGCAATGCATCCAGATTGACGTCCGCCGGCCATATGCATATCCGCCACTCACGCAGGCGGAGTCCGTTGTCCGCCTACCAACACCATTCACGCAGTTGCTGCACAGTGTCCACACAGTTATCAAAAAGCAAGTGAATTATTTAAGATCTCAGATTTAAATATTTATTATGATCTTCAAATGAGTTCTCGATTGTTGTCAGCAAAAGTATTAGGCATAGCAAGAGCTTGGAGAGAGTATAGATTGATCAGCATCTACAGTCGAGTCCCTGTAGCTATGTCAACTATTCAGTCGTATCATATAGCGTTTCTTTACTGTTGTACATATATGATATAGCGCTGCACCTGTGGTACAGTGGTGCATTAATTTAGCATTAATTTTAATTTATCAATAATTCTGTAATTTCTAAATTCAAAATATTCACTATAGAGAATTTCTTAATGGAGATAATGAGCTGCTTATTAGATCGTAATTGTTATAACTATTTTTGTCAAGTGTTGATGCTTGAACAATTTGTAAGTTTAAGCAATAATCTTTGGCAATCTTTGTTTTGAATATAAATTACTTTAACTTCAATCGAACTTGCACTGAGCTCATTGGCAAAGCAATTTCAAATCAAATATAAATTGTTAATTCTTATTATTTTTTATTTCTTCACAAAATATTTTCTTTTTCATGATACGCTTTTGAGCTATGTGGTGCCACTGTGCCGCATTTGTTGTTCATTCGTTGCATTTTATTTGTTCCGTTTTCCGTGCCGCAGTTGCAGTTGCTTGTTGTTCAGCTGGTTGCTCTTGTTGATGTTGTTGTTTTTACTGCTCTCAACCGGATGTTGTGGGAATTTTTGCATTCAGTCGAGTTGCTGTTGCAGTTGTTGTTATTCTTATTGTTGCTGCTGCTGCTGCTGCTGCTGCTGTTTGCATTATTAACTGTCATACGCGTTCGCTTAAATGCTTATTTTGTAATAATAAAATGTCATGTGTGACAGCAGCGAGCGCCGCCCCCAGACAAACAGAGGCAAAGTACACACACGCACACACACACACAGACACAAACACAGAGACAGACAGATGCACAACTAACTTAGTTATCAACATAACTGTTGTTGTTGCTGGCACTTCCTCCAGCCGTTGTCGGCGCGAAATTTAATGACAGGCGTACGCCTTTTTTTTCGCACATGCCACAATTTCTGCCTTTTGCCTCTGCAGTCGACCCCTTAACAGCTGCCGTTGTTACTGTTGTTGTTTGCATATGCAATAAGTTAAATGTTGAACGCTATGCGTGCTCAAAGTCAATTTGCAAGATATTTTCCTGGCAGAAACCTCAAAAAAAACAACAACAACAACAACTGAAACGAAGGCGAACAAAGTGTATACACTACGTATACTTAATATTTGTTTTTTTTCGGCTCGTCGCGTGTGTCCTTTCGGCAGTGCGAGAGCGAGAGAGAGATAGGAGAGCAAGTGGAGTAGGCATTGTTTAACAGGCTTGAGTCCCTGTGCCGGACGGGTTCTGTTTGTTTTCGTTACGGTCGCTTTGCCTGCCGCAAAGTGCCTCCATTTTTCCGTTGCATTTTCCTTATTTTGTAAAATATAATTTGTGCCAAAAAAAAGACACGAATGCTGAAAATGTTTTTGTGCTGCCAGTTGGGAGTTGTTGCTGTTGCTGTTGCTGCGGTTGTTGTCTGAGGGCAGCTTTTGAAATTATTTAAATTAACAGCTCGTTCGAGGCGAGGGTGCCACGGCAGCAGGCCAAAAGGGTGAATCAGCTCTGGAGCAGTAGTCCAGAATGTTAAAAATGAAGTGAAAATAAAAATAAAATATATTTTAATATATGCAAGAAGGGAAAGGCCAGGTAACTGCAAGTCTGCACAAAACTTCACTCAATCCATATATATATCTAGCTTAAATAATCAGCTTCAATTCAAGTATTTGTTATAGGGAGAATCAAATAGAAAACAAATAAGTAGCTCATCAATTTATGGGGCAAACTATCTTGTTGAATGCTTTGCAATTAGTGATATCCATAATTTGCACATTGTTCCCATTGATAGCAATGTCAAGTTGCGTTTTATGTTCTCCGCTTTGCAGTTTCTTTTGTTTGCTTTTCTGCTTCTTTTTGTTTTGTTAGTCGCTGAACTTTGCCAGAAAGAAACACCAGGATGAACGACAACAATTGGGAGATAGTGATTGGGGCCTTGTCGGGTATGCTCGACTAGAAGTTGCGCCCTACTGAGTTATGTCTGAGTTTATGCATTGCCAAACAATGCATCAATCAGTAGTTCCTTCTGTCAATCTGATTTACATATTATCTGAGAGCTATCTGAAATTGATTGCCTGATTGATGATTGACTGTGGATTGACACAGTGACTAAATGAAGCCATGGCTGAAGGTTGGTTGAAGGATGGATAAGAACTAGCTGAAGTTGCTGAATACATAGAGACGAAGGACAAATCTTATTTATTTGACAGTCGACTATGAAGCGCTTTCTAAGATCCATGTAAGTTAGATCTATGTCTTGCTCCGATTTGTTCCCTTAGGCCTTTTGATTAAAATAAAACAAAAGTCATATTACATAGCGTATTCTACACCCATTGAAAACTCCTTGTCCCTGCTTGCTTATAGGGTATGGAAGCAGCGCAGCAGATGCCAGAGTTCTTTGCTGCTGGCGATAAAATGCCACAATTATAATTCATGGAACTAATAATTTCTCAAAACAAGCCATAAGACAACAACAAAGGGATGGATGGGGCGGGGCGGGCGACGCTCCGATATCAGCGCTGCTTCACTGATAAGCCAATAACAACAAAGAGGGCAAATACAATTTAGATCAGCATTGTTTCAAGGGTTGCTCTTTCGCTTGTTGTGTTTCGACATTTGCGAAAAAGTTCCCCTGGCTAACAGAAAAAGTAGAAAAACGCAAATGATTTGGTCACGCGAATAATTTATTATGCGACCTGTGCCGCCATCTCGTGACGACGACGACGGCGGATGCGTCCAAGTGGATAGATAGATATAACAGAGTAGACAGAGAGACACCCACACACACACACAGACGCACAGACACACACACTAATATGGCCATACCCACTTCTCAGCCGCTGAGTTGCTGTTCGCTGCGTCATCCTCAACTTGTTGTTGTCGCTTGTTTTCATTCATACGATACGAGCGGCGCGTACTATGAGCGCTACAACTGGCACAGCGTACTATGAGATACAAGCACTATGGGATACTAAATGCCAGAGTCGTGCGACTGTGTGCATTCATTATCTATGCCAGAGCAGGGTTGGGGGTGTGGGTGGACGGGTGGGGCTTTGGCGGGGGAGGGGGCTGTGTGTTATGCCCTCCCACATTTTTCTTAATGAATGAATTGAAGATAATTAATTCGCTGCCGCTGCCGACTGCATTTTGTGATAGCTGAAGGGGAGGAGGCTTGGGGCAGGGGCTGGGGTCGGAGCCGGGGTTGGGGTAGGGGCAGGTGGTATGACTGCCTGTCTCTTTCAATTGAGAGTGGTGGCGGAAGGCAGCGGGGGCGTGGCACAGTCGTGTGCAGTTGGCGTGACCATTGCAAAGTAGGCAGTAGGATGAGGATGGGAAGAGGTTGGGTGGTTCGTCTTAGTTAAGCCATTGTGGTCATGCAATCATCGCCTTTCGCCTTCGCCTTTCGCTTTTCGCTTTTCACGCAACTACAACAAAAATTTGCTTAAATTTTCATATAAATTCCACATTTTACGAGTCGCTCGTGTTGCCAATTAAGAAAGCCAGCACAAAATACCACATAGATCATATGCTCAACTATTCCACTCGATTGCGAGTACAGCTGTCTATATATCTATTATATATCTAAAGCACTTTGTCTTCGGCGTCGCATGATTCACTCGACGCGGCAATTAATCTCTTTGGCCATTAAAATGTTATTACTCAAAATGTCTTTGCGTGGAGAAGAGCGGAGCAGGTGTAGGTGTATGACTGTTCCAAATATTTCGTATTCGATTTTCTTATCGACATTCTATTATTTCTATTTAACTTATCATTGAAATTACCCAATATTTCAGACGCCTAATCAGCCACGGCACGTGTTTGCCCATGAATAATTATAAATATTGATAAGGGCTTCCCTTGAGGTCCGCTTATGACTAATAAAATAGGGCACTCAAAGTGTTTCTGGAAATGTTTGCGATACCAAAAAAAAAAAACAATGACAAATAAGTGCTTTAGATAAAATCCCATCGGGCTTACAATTCCACATATTCCCTGCCAAAAGAATCTCATATTTTATTCTTAGGCTAATTGGAATTTTATTGTATTGCATAGTCTCAGCAAACTGTTTGTCCAGGCAGATTGAAGAACGGGCAACATTAGTTGAAGGAAAGTTGTGGTATGTGGGTTCAAGGAAGATTGACTGATGAGCCTTTCAGCAAAAGTTATTGCATTTTTTTCGCCATAAATAATTGCTTTAAGCATTGGTGTTGAGTATGTGCGGATAGTTCATGAAGAGATTGTGACATTTAGAACAACAAAAAGATCTTCTGTTTCATTTCAAAATTCCGTCAGTTGACACGGTTTGTCTAATCAGGAACGTTCTTTCGACTCTAGTATGTGTAATGATGGAAATCGTTTTCTCCTCTATATAGAAATTCCATAAATTCCATGTAGATCTGTTCACACATATAATACAAATCCATTGAGAGTGCTCCAGTCGGGAGTGCTCGACTTGCATATACCATGAGCTCTGCGCAATGCTCATACGAACAGATAAAGAATATTTATTTTTGGCATGTGCCATGCCCTTTTTTTCCTTTTTTATAAAATATACGTTTGCTAGATTTCAAATTCCTTTTTCAATTATCATTACATTAAAGAGAGACACAGAGCTCATTTCTATTTGAATTAATGGATGTTTGCTATTTCAGCTCGGAGCCAAGCTTTATTTTGTAGCAAAGAACGACCTTTCATTGCGAGAAGTACGTATAAATAATTTAATTTCCTTTTTTATCAGTGAGCTGGTAAGTTATGTTATTTTTAGGCATTGACGCCAATTGCAATCTACGCCAGAGAGAAATAAATTTAAAAAAAAATACCCATATATATATATATATATATATATATATATATATATATATATAAATATATATATATAAATATATATATATATATATATATATATATATATATATATATATATATATAATTTTCTGTAGAATTTGTGAGCTTTGAACCGGATGAAGTCACCGCGAGGCTGAAAACAAAGTCAACAATTTTGTTGCATGCAGCGAGCTGAGATGATGACTCGACTCGAGTGTGGATGGGGCTGCTGGAATGAAATTGAAATTGGAATTGGAATTGGAATCGGAATCGGAATCGGAATCGGTATCGGAATCTGAATTGCATTCGGATTCTGAATAATAATGTCGTTAATGCTGACGTCAACGGCCCGTTTTGGCTGATAAAATCGCGCGAAAACTATTTTCAATGCAAATTGAATTTTTAGAATTCCCAAAGGCCAATGCAATTTAAGAGGCCCATTCAAGCAGGCATATGGTGATTCATATGCAATGACGAACTATGTGGTTATTAAGCGGAACCCGTATGGCTGGCTCTATACATAGAAATATACTGCATATGTATAAATACATAAAATGTATATTTACTTGGGTACAACGATAAGATCGATGGGAAATCCGCATTTGCGGGTTTAAACTAATGTTAAAATCAAGTCGTCCTGCTCTTTCAAATCAGCGCTGCTTTGATAAACTGTAAGTGTGTGAGTGTGTGTGTGTGCGTCTGTGCGTGTGTGTGTGTGGGGCGGAGGCCTCAACTGTGACGCCAATTGGAGTCTGGTCGCGATGTCTCCGTTTGTTTGTCGCAAATTCACAAATTGTTCTTTCATTCTTTGTCATTAAATGGTGACTGAGATAGAGACAGAAAGACAGCAAGAAAGAAAGAGAGTGAGAGAGAGAGAGAATGACCGCATCTGTCCAAAGCTTGGAATTTATGGGTGTCTCGCACTTTCGCTCTTACTCGCACACACACCCACACACACACACAGACTGATGTTCTAGCTCTTTCTTTCTCACGCCTTCTCACTTTGTCCGCCGTGCTTGGCGCTTTTTTATCTGCGCAAATATTTACGCTGAACTTTCGTGTCAATTGATGTCACATTCCTGTGTGTATGTGTGTGTGAAATTGTAAAGAAAAGTGTAGAATTTGTTTACCAACTGACCCAACACTAAATCAGCTGATAATTCAGACAGAGCGAAGCATTCGAATTGGAAATGGAGCTGTAGCTGCGGCTCAATGTGGGGCCACAGCAATTGAGTCCAATAGGAATGTGATGCAAGGCAACGGCGTCATCGTTCTCATCATCCCCATCATCATTCTCATCATCGTCATCATTAATATCATCATTTGCTTTTGGATGGGCTCTGAATGCCAATTGAGAATCTACGAGAATGGCTTTTCTCTCTCTTTATCCCTTGCTCTATATCTATGTGTGGGCAGCTTGCTTGAACTTGGCATCGAATTGGCTCAACTTTATTTCCGCCTTATATTTAGCCAATGACATTACCAAGATTCGCCACATAGTTGCAGCAGATGGAAATTTAGGACCATGGAGCAAATGAGTTAAACTTTTAGTTTTAATAGTTATTAATTTAATTTTAAAGAGAACAGGAAACAATATATGTGTGAATTTGATATTGAATTTTATTTCAATTAATTATATATTCGGCTGGTGCTTAGTTCGACTTTCAATCAAGCTTATCATCAATCCATCAATCTTGAATTATGCATCAATCTAGACTTGAACTGCCTTTGTCCATACAATATATGTATGATACGGTTCTAGTTTCGTTCAATTTTATGGGCTTGGTTCGACGGTAGTCCCGTTGTGTTATAAGTCACTGGGCTTATTTAAAATTTCTGTCAATAAAAATCGAAAAAAAAATGTTCTTGTTAGGGGGTTTAATCACTTACATCTTGCTTTTATACCCGTTAACATTGGCGAATCTGGGTAAGTCATAGCAAATAGCTAAATCTCAGGTATATATGTCTATATATGTATGTATGCAAATATAAAGTCTCTTTCGAACTCACAGAGCAATACATTTAATTAAAGTCAACCTCACATTTTGTTTCACTTTTTGTTTTAGAGAATTATCTCAGATCCATATGAAATATATAAATATAGAAATATATAATGATTATTGGATCGATTGCAATTGTAGAAATCATATTAAGTAGCTTGTCTAATTAAACTACCTTTCTTGACACTTCAAAGCTGATGATGATAAATTTAAAGTTGTGAGCGGGTTTAATGCCGAGCTGAAGGACGTGCCATATCAGGCCTCAGTGCGCTTAATCTGGCGGGAGAGAAAGCGATTGGGCAGTGGCCATTTTTGCGGTGGGACTGTCATTAGTAGTCGCGTGGTTGTCACAGCAGCTCATTGCCTATCGTAGTGGGTACAGCTTGGTGTTTTTTTTGTGCTGTTCTTACCATGTTTTTTGTGCAGTTCAATACGACCTAGTGACTTGGTGGTTGTATTGGGGAATAGATTGCTAAACGCCGTAAGTCCAACAATGCGTATGTTTCAGATCGTAGGATGGCGCATACATCAACAGTATTATAAGCATCACATCGATATTGCATTGATATTCACTTCACATGATATAAGACCCATTGCGGGGGCTATCGCGTTTCTGCCCCTTAATACGAGGGCAGTCCCCGAGGGTACCAGCTGCCTAGTGTCCGGCTGGGGTCGCACCGTTCACGTAAGCAAATTTATTATTTTATCCACTGTTGTTATAAGTGATCTATTAATTTTTACCACTTGTGTACTGATAAGAAGACTAATCGATTGCTGTTCCCTTAAGAATGTGTCAGGGCATACGAATGCTCTGCAAGCGGCATGGATACCAATTGGCAACCCAGAACATTGCACAGAGTTGTATAAAAGCACTGATGTAATTTGTGCCGGCTTTACGTCGATGGTTGGGTCCAGCTCCTGCAAGGGTGACTCAGGCGGCCCGTTGAGGTGCGACAATGAACTGGCGGGTATAGTCTCCAGGGGCATACATTGTGGTACGAGACATAGGCCAAGCGCGTATACAAGTATTCGGTATCATGCCAGATGGATACAACAACAGAGCCAATCTTTCAATGGAGTTTTGCCGCTCCGATCGACTTGCATCCAGGGGCAAGTGGGTCTCGCTTTCATCATCTATGTGACGACCAGATGAAGTTCTAAATAATTGTTTGACAGTATTTAAAGCCCTATTTTAAAAACTCATTTGACAGTAATATTGCAACTTTAATTTTTTTTAGGTAATTGTACGGCCAGAGTCAGAGCAGCGTGCTGCGTGGCAAAGTGTTGACAGACGACAGCTGCAAATGCAGCAAACAGCAACAGAAATAAGTCCATGGTAATAAATTGCATTTAAGCAAACATTAGTTAAATTAACTGTTAATTTCAATAATCGGCCACAAATTGAACTCATCGTCCATGAATCCATGAGCTGCGGGTGCTGGGGGCGGGGCAGAAGCGCATTAATGCGATTATTGTTGAAATGCCAAAATGGAAATTCTATTCGACGTAGAACAAGAAAAAATAGGAGTGAGCAGGTCGAGGCAGGAAACCCGAAACCGAAATGCGACTCATATCCATGTCCCGCATAAAACGACACTGCGAATTGCGGCTGCCATCAGTATAATCATAAGCATAGTCAATATCAGCATTGACATCAGCCAGAATGGACAACCGGAATCGATGTATTAAGTATTTGGCTTGCTTCCGAACCAAATTGCACCGGAATACTAATTTAAACACAGATACAAATTGGACGAAGCTGTCGCCTCTACTCAGAGAGTGTTGGCTAACGCAGCGGGCAGTCTCCGCAGGGAGGGGCAGACGGGGCGGGTTCTGCTAGTGAATTTTTGTTTGTCTCTCTCTCTCTCTCTCTCTCTGTGTGTTGAAAATTCGAAAATTACGTGACTGCATTCGCAAAAGAAAGGCGCAAAGAATTGTTGGAATGTAGAAATTGGGCTGCGACTGAGCTGAATTTTAAATGATGAGCGTCGACGCGACGTGTGGTAGGGGAATAGTCGAAATAAAAAGGGCGATTTATGGGCTATGGAGGGGAGAGGAGAGGAGGGGCGGGACTTGGCTAAAGAACTTTCGAGCCGCTCTAATTCAGACCGTGTACCCAAAGGGTGCACGCACGCAGGCCTTGACCGGCTCGACTCAGGGTCTGGGTCGGGTCGGGTCTCTCCCTGTCTTTCTCGGTTACGGGTCTGCAAGCCGTGTCTGTGTGTCCTGGCCAGCCGGCAGGCTCAAACTGTGCGGCAAACACACGAATATATATCAACAAACAACATTTGGGTAATAATGTTGTTAATTTTTTAAGTTGATAAGGCCAAAGGGTGTCCATACACTGAGCGAAAAGGTCAAACAATGTGGCAAAACCACTGTGGCAAGTATAATGTATTTGTCTGGCATTGTTGAACCATGTAAGTCTCCGCTTTATAGGCCTACTTTACAACAATATCTTATTACTATTACTCTGTTATTACAGCTAGCTATTTAAATCGGAATCAATCAGGCTGACTATAGATTTCCTCTATTTTCACATCATTCCTCTCTCCTTACTTGGAACCTATCCGTATCAAGGCTGATCTTAAGTTTTTATATGAAGGCGTTTTCCTTGCCTTGTCTGCTCTAATCTTCGCTTCTCTTCATTTGTGTTAAAGTTCTCTCCGAAAGCAAACATTTCTATCTATCTTTATACCTATTATATAATCAATCAGGCTGATCATATCTAGGCTTCTCGCCTCTTACCTTTTGCTCTTCCACCTTTCATCAGTTCTAACATTCCAATCTCTTCTTTCGTTTGAAATTCCTTTGCTTACTTTGAGTACTATTTTTCTCCCAGTGTATGCGGGACATATAACTCTTTACTTTTTGATGTACTGCGACAGTCTTTTTGTTGTTTTTGGTTTTTACACTTATTGTTTTTGGACGACTTTTCACGTTTTCTTGTATTTTCTATTCCGAGTTCAAACGCTTTGGAAATGCTCGTCATTTGCGTACAAATTGTTGACACTTTTTTCGTAAAGAAGTCGGGTATCAGAAACGTTCTCGTGCGTGCACTCCAAATGGGCCATGGTAGTGTTTCCATTTCCATTTCTATTTCTATTTCTATTTCCATTTCCATTTCTCTACCCATTTTCATTAACATTTCCATTTTCATTTTGCATGCCGGGGTGTCGAAACGCTGGACAGCCAAACAAACTGGCCAGAGCTTAATGGAGTTGTAATGAGTGTGAAAATTAATGTCGTCACATTACTCACGCACCCAAAATGCGACACCTTGTTGCAGGGGCGGGTAGTGTGGTCAAGGGGGCTGGGAAGGCGGGCAGCCAGACAGTCAGTCAGTTACAAACACAGGGTAGCTTCAGCTGGGCTGAATTTGAAGCAGCCGAAATCAATCGAGCGGCAGTAAAATAGGGGCAAAGGGTTAGAGCTCTCATCATTATTTGTTGCTTTTTCACTCGAGTAACTGAGTCATAATGTCGCAGTTCTAGATTAGATAGAGCTGTTCCAGATTATGGCATTGTAAAACTCTAATAAACAGTCATGCTGCTGCTGCTGCTGTGGGAGTTCCAAATGTTTGTTAAAAATGATTGTGCGATATATGTTTGATAAGGGATTAGCATGCGGAAGTTGTAAAAGAAGACGTTGAGTACGAGTAAAGTAAAAGTAACGTTTCCATATGTGCTTCTTATCAAAACTTATCAGTTGGGCGTGTCTACGCTCCGAAATGTAGAGATATCTTAGCTGAGTGAAGACGCGGCGCAGATAGGCTTGGGCTATAGAATGTGAAGGAAGTTGGGTTATGTAGATGGAATGGATGGGATGGAAAACGAGAACATATGTGGGATCCTCTAGCTGATATTTACTGTGTTTACTGTGCAAATTAAACTCAGTTAAACTTCTCAAAAAGCGCGTGAGTCTTATACTTCTTGCTTATAGATCTCAGTCACTTTATAAGTTTTTTCGTGTTTCAGCTGGGTTGGTTTTTGTGTGTTCTAGCGGCAATCATGTGCTCAAAATTCACGTCATATTCTTTCATATACTCGTTCACAAACAGAAAAGTGTATATTGGTTCTGAGCAATATTTGCCTTGCTGTCTGATCACTCGTTACGTTACTGCAGGCTTCCTCTGGAGACTTACCACAAATGAAAGAGTATTGTGCAGTCGATCAGGGCCGAGTGCAATATTCTGATTTGCTTTTGTTTTTGGTCGACTCGCAGCAAGTTTGATTTATGTGAAACGCGCATTTTCGCTGAAGCTTTTCAAACGAGACAGCCGCAGCGACAGTTGAGATACATAAATATTTGTATATATGACTTCGGGGGCTGTAAATCAGAGCTGGCGCACACAGTAGTCGCGGCAGTAGATGCAGATGAAGATACGAATACACCGGATAAACTATGTTCGGTTGGAGCTGCTTAATATTTGTGGTCGGGACGCAAGATCTGTAATGAGAGCTCCACAGCTAACAATTCATTAAAGAAACTATAAAAAAAACCTAAATAAAATGATTTTCAAATATTTACTAAGCTTCGAGCAGCGCTGGCTGGCTGAATCATTCGACAAAATTCTGCGAAAGCAACTTCAAGGTGTTTGCGTTGATTGTTTTGTTTGTGTCGCTGTTGAAGTTGTTGTTGCAGTAATTTGTCAGTGAGTGATTATTATAGTTGTTGCTGCTGTTGTAGTTGTTGCGATTTGAACTTTTTGATATGATGAAAATGGAAACGAGCCGCGAACCATTTTATAAATAAACTGCATGCCATGTTAAAAATAGAATTGCCAACATGAACAGCAACAACAATTGTTAAGCTTGTGGTTGTTGCTTTTACCTTTTCGCGTAATGAGTATTTCTGTATTTTTGTAATTTTTGCGCATATTTTCAACCCACACGCGACGCTCTCAAAAGTCAACGACGTCAACAAAATCATCATCAACAACAACTGCAGCAACAACATCATCATCGTCAACAACTCGATTCTCATTATGATGAAGAGTTGAAGCTCTGAGCACGCTTGAGATACTCTTAACTATTTTTATAGCCAGCCAATGGTGTTACCAATTGCCATTACTGTTGTTGTTATTGTTGTTGCATTTTGTGTGCTGCATTCGAAAATAGCTTTCAAGTTCGTAAACGTGGCTAAAAATAGTTGAAGACAATACGAAGCCCAACTGTTTATACATAATTGAAGAATAACAAAGTGCTGCTGCTGCTGTTGCTGTTGTTGTAGCCAGTTTCATATCTTTGGCACAATAACCTGATGTGACACGAGCCGAGCACCTGAAAAGAGTTGATATTCTATTTATAAATAGTTGAAGTTGAAGTTAAATCGAAATTTGAATTGCTAATTGACTGAAACATGCAGTTTATGAACTGATAGACGCGAGTTCATAAACAAGAACTGCTGCTCGAGCTTTCAATTTAGATATATCAATTTATTGTTGCCTATAAATATGTTTGCTTTTAATTGTTAATTGGATTGAAGGCATTTGAAGTAGTCTAAGCTGGTTTCTTTGTAGCCAAGTACTGCATTGCAAGCAGGCGGGAAGCAAGGTCACCCCACCAAAAAGGCTATAAGCTAAGATATTCTTGCGTTTATCTGACTGTTTGAGTTACTTCTGGCAGCATTAATTTATCAATTCCTCAAACAATCTTTAGCAAGAAGTCTCAGGCAAATGATACATTTGTGAGCTTAAGCAAGCGGACGACGAACTGAAGCATCAATTGTATCTTTTGCTTTGGACTTCTTGCTGAAGATTGTTTTAACGATAAGATTGAAAGATTTATAAGTCCAAAATATAAAACAAAATAAATTTGGAGAACTAAATGAAAATGCATAAGGAATGCAAATTGAAATGCATCAACAGTCGAGAGGATCAAAGAGGCAGGAAGCGAGTTCAAAGATCAGAGTAATGAGTGCTTTCAAGAAGCAGCAGTAAGTATTTCCCATAGAACTTTGACAGTTTGATTTCTGTCAGTCTTTATATTGAATTAATAAAAATAGTTCGTGGGCAACTAAAAAGTAGTCACATAAATTATAGTTTTTTTCTGCCTTTTCATTTGTTATTTATTTATTTTTGCTTCACAATCGACTTTGATCATTTGGATGATTTGCATTTTCCGAATGAATAGAGAGAGAATAGATATATCAACGCACAGCTAGTTTGTTTGTTGTGCAATTTGTTATCGACAAGCAGTCAGACAAATATCTGTATATATATACAGATGTATAAATAGATACATATATTTGATATAGCTGCGCTGTTGTTGCTGATGATGCGAAAATAACAAAACAAATTTGTTAAAAACTAAAAATACATTTATAAAAAAACAAGTAGAATCTCGCGCGAGAGATACACTCAGAAGATACACAGATACATTTGCCTATGGCAATTGTTGCACAATCAACTTTTGGCTTCGCGACTCAGCGCGGTTTCACCTTGAAAAGCCGCAGAACCCCAATACCAATAGCAACAACAACAGCAACCTACAAAAAAAAACCTAAAACCGAAAGCCCAAAAGCGAAAATGTAAACAAATGTTGACAAACCAAACATTGAACGGTTTGGGCACGGAATGAGACACAAATCCGGGCCAGCATACCCGCACACCCGCACACACACACACACCTGCCTGTCTGTGTGCCTGTGTGTGTTTGCTACGCATATCTTCCGGCACTTAGTTTCGCTTACCGAATTGACCAAAACCGCAAGAGAAATAAATAAAAAAATCAGAAATGGAACCCCAAAGCGGAAATGCCTCTAATTTCAATATGGCCGTCGCCTCGTGACGTTTAACACAATTGCTGACACAATTTCCGAGATTTATTGCCAGTACACACACACACACAGACACACACACGCGCACGCACAGAGATAGCGAAATATGGCGGGCGAAGGAATTGCTGGCTGACGAGCAAAAAAATGAACAGAGGCAAAATAAATCAAATGAAATCGATGATTTTCCTTTTACCGTTATATTATGTCATGTCGTTTCGGTTAGGTAACAAGGGTTACCTGCATAGCCGCAACCGGAATTGTATTTTCGCGAACTTCTTATTGATAACAGCCAAGCAATTGGCCCCAGGGCTAAGAGCTCATCTGCATTTTGAGCTTGGCTCAGCTGCAGAACTTCATAAATGATGCGGAAGTAAAACAAAAAAGAGACAGAGAATGAGAATGAGAGAGAGGTAGCACTTGCGCCTTGGTTTCTATAGACAGCTAGCTGCCACGCCCCCCTCTCCTTGAAAAAACATAGCTTGCAAATTTTCATTTTGCTGTCAGAAAATGACAAATGAATTTTGAAATAAGCGCTCGTATCCGTCTGATTGTTTGTTTTCTCACCCTCTCGCCCACCCGCCCTGTCGCCCCCTCGCCCTCTTCCTCTTTGTTTATGTCTCTGTCTCTAATACCCTGCTTTGACTACAGCTCGCAGATATATAGACGGAACTGTGGTTTCTCTGTCTCTCGGTGCAACTGTGTGTGGGTTGGCAGACGGTGTCAATGATTGGCATTGAGCAGAAAGTTAAATTGATTTCAATGCAGCGCAATTGAAAAGCGCAGCGTTCGCTCGCTCTGTCGTTCGTTCGCTCGTTCGTTCGTTTGGTGACTGCGCCTGACATTTGCATATCGAATGGCAATTTACCGTTCCACTTGACAGATACTGCCGCACAAACGGAATGAGATGCATATATACATATATATATACACATAGAGACAGAGAGAGAGAGAGAGAGAATGAGATATTTAAGCACAACTCTGAACTGTTTTGATTGCTTTAAGAGCTTCTATTGATTGTGAACACAAAGTCAGCTCAAGCTTAGCTGAAATATCTTTTTAGAAGAGGCTAATAAAAGCATTTGGCTAAGACTATAATACTTATATAAATATGGGATTTGAATGTTACATTTTGACTAATGAGTTGTCTAATTGGGTGCTGATTCTGCAGCGTTAGCTGCCTTAGATATGCAACTTCTTTCCGTTCATCATTTTGTAAGTATCTGATAGTAGCTTATCGTATCATTGGATTCTGTGTGAGAACAGCGATCTATGCTGATATTTAAATTCTAATAAAATTATTCTTGTCTATTGCAATGGTCTCTCAGGCCGTGTAATTTGACTCTGATGCAGGACTCTTTTTCTCTCTGCCTTAAACTTGAGTCTACATTGTTGTATTATGTATCATGTATTGAGTTGTATAAGTTAGATATGCAAGCCTCTCATCAGTAGCCAACTATGAGTTTCGACTTAACAAATCATTCAATTGAATATTCACTTATGATTGCAGCAATCATTATTTTATATACGATCATTACTTATACGATTTTATACTATTTTAATCTGTGACTTAACAGCTTAGTCTCTTAAGTTAGTCAAAGTTCAACTTTTTGGAAAACATCTTCAGTTGTAGCTAAATCAGTTTCATACCCGAATGTGCACTCAATTTATTTAAGATTTGTTCTTTCAGCTAAACTAAATTCCATTTAGGAGCTGCCTAATCATACATATCCTATGCCATGCATCCCATACAAGGCTAACTAGCCCTGTCACACAGCTGCAACTTCTCAGCTCTAGTCGAAGGCATATTTTTAGAAAGCAATTTGATTTGCATCAACTGTAGCTTAATGGGTTCGTGGAAAAGCTTGCACGTAGCTGGTGCATTTGCCAAGTTGACTTTGGGTTCTATGTGGCACACGCAGGTCATTTGGGTCTAATTTGTTTTGGGCGTTTGGGCTATTTCCTGGTAATCGACTCGCTCGTTGCTATTTCGCCAAATTATTGCAATTGACTTCATTTTCATAATTTTACACAAATAAGTTTTTTATGACCCAATTATGGGAACTTCCGCTGCAGCCATAATAACAACAATAACAACGGCTAGAGAAAAGCCAATTCATGTTGAGTCCTTAATTCTTTTCATTTTCATTTTCATGCTCTCACCTGCCTCCCCTGGTTTTTCTCTCTTTTTTTTGTTTTTGTAATGTGCAAATTATTTACAGCCAGAGCGAAGGATACGCTTCCTGCTTTTTGCTTGTTTGTTATGGCAAAACATGTGAGGAACCGGGCTGGGCAGGCAAGCGTTTTGAGGTTTGAGTTGGAGTTTGAGTTTGAGTTTGAGTCTAATAGCCAGCAGTTTGGAGTTTGAGTCACTGTAGTTGGTTGGCTGGTTGGCTGGCTGGCTGGTTGGCTGACTGCCTGGCGCCAGGCGTGAATTTTCTCCATGGCAATTTTTCTCTGTTCGCCTTTTTAAGTGGCTCGGGTGCGACGGCAATAACGAGCCAAGCAAAAGCCAAGCCAAGCTGCCGACTCGTTGGTAAATGAGAGTAAATGCAATAATTGCAATGTTTATAACATTAGTGGGCAACGTAAATTGCAGCTACCGAGCAGACGCCAAACCGACGACGCGACGACGACGACCAAACCAAATCGACCGTCAACCCATTTTACACAATTCTCATTACCATTTGCATGTGTGCGAGTGTGCGTGGGTGGTTCTGGGGCGCCGAGAAACCGTCATAATGAAGTGCAAATGGTAACGGATAGATATTTTTACCCGCTAAACTCAGTTGGCGGCGCAAGCCAATGGCAATTAGACGCTCATCCGTCCATAAGGCTGGCAAAGCTTTTAAAACTGCACTGAAATTAACGGCAATTGGAAATTGTTCTTGAGGTGAGTTGATTGAGTTGAGCTGAGTTTAAGCAGCATAAACTCATTGGCATAAATACTAATTAAACTTATTTAAACAGGCACAAATGCTGCATGTACTGACTAGACTTGCCACGCCCCTAGGCTGCCCAGATGTATCAAATTGTTCGTAGATCTGTGGAGTACCTCATGTGCTGCTGTTGATGTGATAGCTTGCAAACTGTGGCATTGTCTACATGAGTATATATTCCAAACATCAAGTCCTCCAGCTTCAATAGAAGTGAAATGGATACGCGGACAGGCAAACGGAAGCACTCAAAGCAATATACTCCTTTTACTTGGATCCTTTTACTTGAATCTGTCTGTCGATTCCAGCCGACATCAACGTGCTGACATGCTTTATGCACATAAATTTCTCTTAAGTCTCAACTAAGAACATTCGGGTAGAGAAATAGCATTTCCAACTGGCTTAAGTCTAATTCATTAGGTGCAACATATTCCTAATGGAATCATATTCCTGCCTCTTTGGCCCTGGCTGAAAGTTAGTTATGTGTGGGGGTTGGGGACCGACTGATAGGTGGACTTAGGTGGAGAGTCCTTTCAATCCTTTTCTAGCTGGCAGCATAATTTGCATTAATTAATTTGTTGGCTCATTCATTCAGTCCAAACATTTGCTCGTTCATTAAGCGGCTTTGCACAGTTTTTCATCCCAGATGCTGAAAGAACTTTCAAGGCGGCAATTGTTGTTGCTGCTGTTGGCGTTGTTGTTGTTGCTTCCTTTGTTGTAGAGCGCAATCGTGTAGGAGGAAACATTTCCCTTTCAAGCTTAATTAAGTTGGTCACTTGGCTCAGGCGCTGACGTTGAGTGGGTGACGACAACAAAGACGACAGCAACAGCAGCAATAGCAACAACACAACGACAGCAACACCGATGATGGCGTTAATAATGATGATAATGGCAAAGCTCATAATGAAGTTAACTCTGCTTGGCTTTTAGGGGCAATGAAAACGAAATGTTGCCTGCCTTCGCCTTCATGTTTTATTTGGAGAAAGCGGGAGCCAGGGCGTACGGGTGGGGGGCGTGGTCGCTGCGTATGTCTGCCTGGGCGAGGAAGTGGAATATTTTTTTCATTTTGCGTTGAACGTGACGGAAATTGAATTTCCGTTTCTTGGGATGACACTGCCGCCAACGTCGTAGCACTAAGTCCATGGCATTGCCAATTGTTATTGCTGCCAGTCGTATGTTGCCGCTGCTGCTGCTGCTGCTGCTGCTGTTGCTGTTGTGCTGGAAAGTAGGCGAGTGACGCATGCGCAACGCCAACGCCCAGCCGGAACTGGCTGAGCAACTGTCGACTGGGTCATATTGTACATGGATTGTACCATTAGCTCATTCTAATTAGTAGCTACCTACAACAGATCCATTTTTATATTGGCATTTGCCACTCTAAAGTAGTTTCTCAGAGCACCAAAAAGGGGGCTGGGCATGATTCACAGAGCAACAAACGTGGCTAAGAGCTAATAAAATATTATACATATCATAAATATAGATGATTGCATAGAAGTTGGTTCTTTGCAATAAATATGTGAATACATTATAGATCCGTAAAAAGGGGAACGTAAATTTAAGTGCGGATTGTACTCAAATATATATAAAAGTGATTGAAAATGTCTTGGACTTGTGACTAGTTGGAACTGTTCTTAGATCTTGAATGAGTATTGTGGCGTCGGTCAGACTCGATTGCAACATTTTTATTATTCGTATACACATATATTAATTGGGAAACCTAAAAAAAGAAACCCGTCTAAGTTATTTACGACTCAGAGTGGTTTACGATGGTTTTTAAGATACCATCATTGGAGACTGCACTTAGAGGTTTATAGCCTTCTCATAGAGCAAGGCAAATAAACAGAAACCATGTGTTCTATTCGGCAGTCCAGCTCATAGACTATCGAGTGATACTTAGTCTGGTATAGCTGGTGTTTTGCTAATTTTTATGACTAGAGTATGCCGATCTGCTGCTTCTCGTATACACATTCGCAAAGCATTCACATTCCGCCAAATTGTCGGCGGCCTTTTTCAATTTTTGCGCAGTTTCACGAGACTCATGTAAAAGCAACAACAACGTAGAGCGAGGCCATGGCAATGCCAAGGGGTCAGCATCAATGGGGCTCCAATCTGTAGCTGCAAAAGATGAGAGGCTGGGAACTAAGGCAACGACTCAGACTGCGACACAGCAGCGCCAGTCCGAAAAGCCGAGAGAGCCTCAGGCACTCCGCTCAGCTCAGCTAGCAATTGCACTTGTCTCTCAATGCGGTGAAAGATGCTGCTGAAGTAGTTGGCGAGCGAGGCATGTGAATAAGCAACAGCGAGTTCTGGAAGTGGAACTTAAAAATTTGCACATGAAAAAAGCTGAAGACAACAACAGCAGTGGGAACAGCAGGAACAAGAGAAGCAGCAGCAGTAACAGCAGATCGAACAACAGTAACAGCAATGTCAGCAGCAACAGCAACAGCAGCAACAACAACAGCAACATTAGTAGTCTCAGCAGAAGCAGCAGCAACAACAACTGCAATATGAGGAATATCAGCAGCAACAACAGCAATGTAAGAAATAGCAGCAGCAGCAGCAACAACAACATCAACAGTAGAAACTTACGTGGTAATATGAACGTCCGTTTCTCTTAACTCATTTTTATTTTGTTTCGCTGTTGTTGTTGTTATTGTTATTGTTGTTGCTGTTGCTGTTGTTTATATTCTTGCACGTTCTTGACGCTGTGTCCGCCTGCCTGCCCGCTTGCACCCGCCAGCTGGCAGCAACTGCGGCTACAGCAGCGCTTCACCTTGGCTTGTTGCTGTTGTGGTGGCTCTGCCACTTTTAGTAAAAATCCAAGCAAAACAATAATAACAACGGCAACAGCAACAACTGACAGCGTCGTGATGTTTTATGGACTTTGGACTCGCGTTTTTTCCAAGCCCCCAAAAAGGCAAAAATTTAACGACGCTGTAGCTGCATGAAAAATGGAAACAAGAAACAGCAACAGCAACAGCAATAACAACAACAACAACAACAACAACGCAAGGCATTCGCATGCAACGCTGATACAGAAACAGTTCCGTAAAGCTGAAAAACAAAAATGCAAACAAGTCAGCAAGCAGAAGAAGAAGAAGAAGCAGAAGCAGAAGAAGAGAAAAAAAACTTAAAGAAAACAAAAAACAATAACAAAAACAGACTTAAGCTGTGTGCGAAGTTGCAGATAGAGCAACAGCAACCGCAAAAATAACCTCAAAGCGATTAAATTTAAAGATAACGGATATTATGTAGAAAATAAAAAACAAAATACAAATAAAAATAAACCTCAACTGAATTTTTAGCACTTAACAGAAGCCAAAGGAAGCAGCACAAGAAAACATGTTGATAAAGTTTGATATTAAGGAAAAAACACTGTGAGATATATGTTTATGAGTTGAATAATGAATATATGTGGGAAACTGTTCGGATTGACGGAGCGAACGATTGACGGCTTGAGTAACTGAATGAGTGTTTGACAGCGCTGCGAAATTTCTACTGAGGAAAAAATCTGTGGGATAAATTCATATGCAAATAAGATCTGTAACATGTTGCTTTTTCAAGAAATAGTTTCAACCTAATCAAGAGAGGTCTTGTTACTAATTTGGCTTATGAGCACATGAGCATATGAGCATGAAACTCGGTTATTTCTGAACCCCTCCTTGCGCTTCTCATGGGTTGTACCAAGCTTGTAACAAGCCGAGTTGATATGCTGCAACTATGAATATTTTTTTATTCATTTGATATAAGTTTTTTGTGCTAAATATGCAGCTTAAGAGCAGCAAATTTCTTTTCCTTTTCGATTGATTTTTCATTTAATTTAATTTAATTTTTTCAATAGAGAAAAAACTCTTCGCCTTCTCTGATAATTATAGTTTCTGCTTTCCATTTTTATTCTGGTTCTTTAAATTTTTATTCAACTTAATTTTTTTAATGAGTTTCTTATGATTGTTCACTTTTTAATCAATTTCATATTTTGTATTTTTTTCTCTTGCAGTGAATTGTCTAAAAATGTAGGATTCATGTCTTGCACGCATATAGAAATGTTTGAGTAATTTAAGACGTATATTTATGATTTAATTTAATACTAAATTTAAAACTAAGATTATTTGCAATCAATATTTTTGCCTCTAGAGTCAATCAAGTTTTTCCGTCTCTCGCTCTGACTCTTGTGTTCTCAATGGCAATCCTTTTATGAATCTAGCCACCAGACAGGCCACCACAGGCCAGGCCAGGCCAGGCATCCTGTGTTGACATTTGCAGTGCTCACCTATCAAATATTTTGTTAGCATTTCGATATCTGATTTGTGGTTTGCCATTGGCAAACGCAATTACAAACAGATGCGCACAATTGGCTGCGTTGACCCAGCCACTTGGTCTCTATCCTTTGTAAGCCATGTTTGATTACCTCATTTCTGGGCCAAGTTGTGCAGTTCACAATGCTTGGCAGTAACATTACTGCGAGTGCAAAGTCAATTCCGGAATTGTGCACTCTGACTTGCCGTCTCACAGTGCGTATGAGTAATAACCAAAGACAGCCAGCCACACAAGTTGGAGTTGAGTGTTGGGTGTTGGGGGTTGTTGGTTGTTTGTTGTTGTTGGTTGCTGCTGTCAGTTGTAGTATGCGACGTCGCCAACACGCCAACGTTCAATGTCTAACGGAAAGGCTGGGAGCTGAGCTGCGCTGCTGCTGCTGCTGCTGCTGGTTGGTTTGGCGTTTGTTTCTTTTGGAGAACACGCAAAGTAAATAGTAACATGTGCATTACTTGGCATTCATCTTAGCTCTCCACAGCCTCCCATCGATTGCTCCACATTTAACGAGAATAATTGCAGCGCCAGCATGGCGCTGCTGCACTTAACCCCCAACCTAAGGCCAAAAGAGGGAGCACAGTCTTTGAATGTCTTTGATGAAATATTGAAATTGTTGAGCTGTTGCTGGGGTCCAGCCAAACGGACATATGCACTACACACATTCCGCAACCCAGACACATTTATATATATGAATCTGAGCAAAGTTGAGACTGCCACGTGACGCTAGAATTGGCCGCTTGTCGGGCGTCAAGTGGCTCGTTATAAATTGCCCGATCCAAGAGCAAGGGAAGCACATTTTTAGTGTAAATAAATAATGATCCAGCTCTCAGCTAGCTAGCAGCTCGCATCGGTCTGCCAATTGGCCAAGCAGTTAGGCACAACTGCAGCCAGTTGTCCAGACACTTAACTCACTTCCAGTTCCACATAGAGACAATCTCGGTTGATAATGTGGCTCAGTTGTGTGTGCGTCTGGCTGCAAGCTGATGACATTACAGATATTCCCTTAAATTGAAATTTTACTGCACAACAACGGCTGGCAGAGTAGCTTGGCATTGTTTAACTATGATAGTTAAAATACCTCTTACGTAGATATATATGATTGGAAGTACAGAAATAGAAATCGATATATATCGATTGAATATCTGTTAGAGAAAAAGACAGTGCTATATATATCTTTATAGTGTAGGGCATTAAATGAATGCAAGTAAATGCCGAAGAGCTGAAGAGCTCACAGCTTTTGGTCAAATAGAACCCAGGAAGTGACATAAATAACCTTTTGTCGGTATCCGAATAGGTATTAGCTGGCTTTATTAAATTATAAAACATCTTTAAGCAAATGAGAAACCTCAAAAAAGTTTGGTTCCTGCAATTTCTGTTTAGTTTGCGGCTATCGATTGCTCTATTCGAGCGCCGTTGCAGTTGTCTGTTAATGGAGAATACTTTTATTATGCTGATTGGGAATATATACAGATATACACAGATATATATCAAGTAGTGTTCGAGTGCTCTGCAGCTCGAGTCCGATTCATGGCAGACGAACGAAAGTAACGGGGCATTAAGTGTGCCCAGCAGCCGACAACTGCGAGAAATTCTGCCTCGCAGCTTGTGCAGCGATGCGTTTGCAAATGTTGTGGCAGACTTGGAAGGCGGGCAGAGGCAGGGTAGGTGTGCACCTGCCACGTCGCTGCCCGTTGCGCGTTGCCCGAAGTCTGACTCTGAGTTTCTCGAGCTCGAGTCACTGTCTGGCAATGCGCCTTGTCTGAAATTTGCGACCTGCCACAACAACAACAACAACAGCAACAGGAACAACAACGCGCAGCAGAGCATGGCAATCGTCGCTGGAACTGTGGCATGCCCCCGCAAGATGCGACCGCAACAGCCAGAGGGTTGCTTTCTGGCTCTGCCATTGCCATTGCCTCTGCCTGTGGCCAGAGCTCAAATTAATTTCATTATTCTCGTTGGCTGGAGTTTCTCTTTTGATGCGTGATGAATCACAGCACAGCAGAGCACAGCACAGCACAGCGCCAGTGACCAGCCGGGCAGTCGGGCAGCCGGGCTGCCAGTGGTTCAGTGGTGCTATGTTGGTGGCTCGACCGAAGCAGTTGGCGGTTTCTTTGTGTGGGCGCTGTTTGGTGGCTTTCGCCAAAATCTATGCAAACTGACCACAAATCAAAAAAATCCGCGAACAACCGCAATCCAAATGCGTTTTGTCTTTCAATTTCTTTCAATAATTATTTCACTCGAGAGGTCTTGGGTCTAGTTTCTCATAATTATGTTTTTGCAGCTGGCTGGAGAGCTGACCTATTTCTTTTTTGTTTCAGCCTTGAAGGCTAATCAATCTTTATGCTACTACATCTACGATAAATTGCCTTGGTAGGCTTGGAATGCATAGAAAAAGGTTTTTGTTTTCAAAAAGTATAAGCTCAAAAGTTGTAGATAATGTTGTCCCTTTCATAAGTATAATTTAGACTGCTAATAAGTTGGAAAAGCCAAGGATAGTAGATATATTATACTAGATACTTAGTAAATAGAGTAGAAGAAATATAAGTTTTTAGATTAGATAAATAGAGTCGTAGGTACAATAGTCGATTGAGTAGGTAGAAGAGTAATTGATGGAGTAGTAAGAGTGGGATTAGTGGTAGAAGTAGTAAGATGAATAGCGGTAGTTGTAGGATTAATAGTATAAGTAGCAGTAGCAGTAGTAGCATCAGTAGTAGAAGAAGTAGTAGTATTAACAGTAGTAGTAGTAGCATCAGTAGTAGTAGTATTAACAGTAGTAGTAGTAGTAGTAGGAGTAACTGAAGTTGATTTAGTATTAATAGTAACTGAAATATATATAGTAGTAGGAATAGTAATAGTAAACTAATATTAATTAGTAGTAATACCAGTAGCAGTAGTAGTAGTAGTACTTGAAGTAGATATAACTGTAGTATTAGTATCAGTAAATATAACAGTAAAAGTATATATTATTAGATAACTTATATCAGTATGAATATATTAATAGATTATGTTACTTTCACAGACTAATCATTTAATTCAAACATAATTCTATGTGACTAAGCTTTGGTTGAATTGAGTAGGACTCTTATGATACAGCATGTAAAATGCAAGCAATAATTTGCTTTCATTTAATGATAATCCAAGTTGTATACAGACAGAAACTTGACTATAATTATTGTGATTATTATATTAAAATATTGTTATAAGCTATTATTGATATCTCTTTTAGCAGTTACCACAAGCAACATATGCTAACATTTCCATATAAGTCAACACTCTGCATCCACTCTAGCTGCAGCCGGAATTGTCATCTGCTCAACTCAATTGGCATGAGTATTGCTAATTCAAATGTTTATTGGCTGGTAGTGTAGACACTGCTAAATAAATAATATATAAGGCCTGTTTTTAATGCCTGCACACATTTTGTGCTTTCACCCTTTAAAATGCCCCTAAATATTGCGTATACGCCTCGTGTGCCTGCTACGCTAATTGAGCGTAAAATGTTGTGTTCAATTTAAAATGCAGCTCGCTGCACGCATTTGAAATGCAACAGCCGACAACAACTAAAAACAATAACAACAACAGCAGCAGCAGCAACAGCGACAAAAAACAATCATCAGAGCAGAGAGCAAGAGCAATATGCCTTCATAAGCTGCAGACACACACACACACACACAGTCAAAAAGCGGGTCAGTGTTGAGCGCCAAGGCCGAACCTTGCCAACCAGCCAACCAGCCAGCCAACCAGCCAGTCAGTCAGTCAGCCAGCCAAAGTAGGGCGGCAGGGCGGCTGCTTGGCCCCGAGGTAGGCGTGCTGCTCGTTGCTCGCTCGTTGTGGACTGGCGACTAACCCAAAACCCATAACCCAAACCCCAAACCCCAAAACCAAAAGCCAAATCCAAAACTTAATTCGCGTCGACGGCAACGAGCCCCAAAGCCGAGCGCCGAGGCGTCCAACTGGTTACAGGCTGGGCACCTCGTATGGGTCGTCGTTGCCGTCGTCGTTGCCTCGCTCGGCGGCTCGTTTGTAGGCACGTTCGCTCGCTTGCTGTTGTTGTTTTGATGTTGTTGCTGCTGTTGCAGCTGGGACTACGTCGAGTTGTACTCGCAAAACGTAACGTAAACGTGGCGCCAGGCTGTGAATGCACTCAGAGCAACAGCACTTCCTCAAGATCTTTGTAACAGTTTGAATTGATAAATAAGCGCAATCTATAGCTAGCTATAGCTAAACTGTATCTAGTCTACAGCTAATCCATAGCTAGTCCATAGATAGTTTGTAGCTACTTCAGCAGTCCGTCAGCAAAACTCTATAAAACTTATCTATAGCTCTAAATCCCTATGGAATACTTGAGATATTTCAAGGTGTCCATAGAAAATACTTTAAGTATGCGCTTATCTTGCTCAAGTTTCTCTACAATACTCTTGGTCTGGGTATTACGAGTTCTTCTAAAAGCTAAAGAAAATGCATTCAAACCATGATTGCAGCGTCTGCAAGGGCATTTGCCATTCGTCTTTCCAGCGTTAACTATTTCTGCCTGTTTTTGCACTGCAATTGAGGCGACGACAACAGAGAGCACGTAGTAAACGCGACTGCTGCATTAGACTGCGATAGCAACAACTAAAGAGAGGGAGAGAGAGAGAGGAATTGCAATTGTGGTAGTAGATCATGGCCTGTTGTCCGCTGTCCGCTGTCCGAATTAACTGGGACAGTTAAGGGCGCTTGTACCGAGTCGTGGCCCTGTGGATGACGTTGGCTGCATGTTGTGGATGCCATGCTGTGGATGGTATGTTTGGAAACTGGGACTCGGAACCGTTTGTTATTTACCGTTAACCCAGTTAGCTGCCATCGTCAAAGGGCGTGTCTGACGAGTCGCACCTAGCCCTTAAGTCCTTGATGCATAATTAGTTTGAGGTCGGAGGTTTTCCATTAAAAAACTGCATTTTCACATACCTATACTTATGAAGGTGGTCCTCTATTATTAATGGAGCTGCATTTAAAAATCGATTTCACGTGCAAAGCAGTTAAAACGCAATTAACTGGCCCGAAGATGAAATGTTTTAAGCTAGAGACTTCAGCAGGTGCTCCACTTCCCAATGGGAAGGCTTCAACTGGCTGAAGGAAAATACAAAACTGAATATGAATATATAATATATAAATTACAAAATATACATATATAAGCCCACCTCAGTATCTTTTTTTTGGTTTCTTAATGCCAAAGTTTGTGACAGTGACGCCCAGTGGGCGTGGCTTGTCTTGAGGGAGGGCTGGACAACAACTCAGAATCTCGATTATGTTCACAACTTCAACTTCAACTTCAACTGCCAGCTGAACTTTGCTTGCGTTTTGCGGCTGTTATCGTAAATGGATAGAAGTGCGCTGCAGGGTATCGTTAACCCTTTCTAGTTAACAGCGAAAATACATTAAAAAGTAGTGGAATGAGAGAGAGAGAGAGCGATGATAGAGTAAATGAGTTTTAATGAGGAGTAAAGTGAACATTTATTGAAAACCCATGGAGAGACCAAAGGAGGGAGAGACAGACTTGTAGAGAAAGAGAAATGGAGAGAGATAGAGAGAGAAGAGATGGAGAGGAAGAGAGGTATGGAAAGAGAGCGAGATAGAGAGAGAGAGATGGAGAGAGAAATATCTTTCTGTCCATAGAGAGATGTAGAGAGAAAGATCTTTCTTTCTGGATGGGGAGAAAGAGAGCTATATTTCGATAGAAATGTTTGAAATTCAATGAGCATCAGATATAAATATAGATATTATATTATAATGTTATTTATGATGTTTCATATACTTTTATAAATATATTTATATAATTTACAACAGCAAAAAGTTAGGACATTGACAGTTGCCGATAATATAGCTCAGGAATAGCTCACATGCCCATAAAAGTCCTAAGTATATACTCATATGTGTAGCTTTTATTCTATACTTGTTCGATATGGATATTCTTGACATGTGTGGAGCTACGGCTATGGCAACTGCAACCCATTCGTGTTGCCTGCAACGGCAAGTCTTTCAAATATTCAGCGTAAAAATCTTCGAATAAAAACACAATGAGAATTCTATCTTTTATAGACCACACGTGACAGTTGCAGACACGCGCACCCGTCTGGCCTCTCGCTCTGGCGCCCTCTGGCCGCCCGCTTGCTGTTTCACTCTGCTTGCTGCTTTATGCATTTCGTGTGCTTTGGAGGTCTATGATTTAACCATTTGTTCCCATGCTCCGTCGCAGCACGTAGGCCCTGTGTCATAAAACGTTAAATTAGTTGAATACTATGCCTGGGTGATTGGGGATTCATAGGCAGGGGAGAGGGAGGCGGCGGAGGAGGTATCATAGGCGGTGGAATTCCCTAAGCATAGCCTTGTATTCGTCAATGCGTCTGTCTTTCGCTGTGACAGCGCCCTCATAAAATGCACATGTTGATGGCGCGTGTTTGGCATGGCCAATCTAAGGGCTGGGAGAGGAGAGGTTAGCCGCTGGCATCTCAGCTGCACTATTGTTACACACACACACACACACACATATATATATAGTATATCTATAAAGTATATAGTTTATATCTTTTTGAAATGCTGTGCGCGTGTGCGACTGTTCTCGCACTATCAATAGCTGCAACCGCCTTCATTTCAATCAAGTTGCCCTATTTGATTTGAATTAAAATAAGTTACGTGAGTAGTGGCTGACATTTTCCCTGTTCCCTGCCCACTCCCCGCATTCCACCCACCCTCCATTATCCATGTATCTGTAAGATGCACACACAAACACACACGCCTTTTAGGGTGGTTTAGGGGAGGGCGGAGACTTTGGCTGACCTAAATTCATTTAAGTCGATCGATATTTTGTGTGCTGCACTCTCTCGCTCCGCTGTGGGCTGCATGACCGAAAAAGGCAAAAGTGTATGGTATATAGAGCATACTACGTTCCATATAGTAGTACAACAACAGCAACAACAGCAACAACAGCAGCAGCAGCAGCAGTTGCAACAACAACTGCATTGCAATTATTGTGAAATTCTACTACAATGGAAATTGTACGGCAGTTGCAGGCAGCTGCCGACGTCAACGTCGACGACTCTGTCTCTCTCTCTCTTTCTCTCTCCGTCTCCGTCTTTGGCTTCCGGCTACGTACGTCCATTGTCATAGATGTGTGTGTGTGTTGGTGTTGGTGTTTTAGTTTGGGCTTGTGGGCGTTACTGACATTCCATTGTTGACTCTTGAGCCTCGACATGGGCGTGGGCGTGGGCGTGGGCGTGGGCACTCACAACTTTGTTGGCCAAAAGGCAAATTTATTCTTTGCCTGGTCTCGTGCGGGCCAACTCTTGTCTCGCTCTAACAGGCACAGAAACGAGCCTCACACAGCCCCAACACCAACACCAAGCCCAAGCTCAACCCTTGAGATGCAGTTTCTCAAATGTGGCACAAACATCGCCTACTCAAGCAGTTCCTTCAGCTCTGCTGCCTCTTCCCCCAGCTCGTATGGCACTATCAGGACTCTGCTCAGCATATATAGTATCTATATTGTAGTTATATTTAATGTTTTGTTCAACTGCAGCAGTGGACCTTGATAAGTAATAGCAAAGTTGATTATGAAAGCCTTTCCTTATGCTATTTCAAGTGAAGGTGTGTTTTGATTAAATACGATAGATGTTGCCTTGGCAAGCGCTGAGGCATTGTGCGAGGAAATGTTGATACTATAAAGCTGCCAGATTATAACTCGTACTCGCTTGAGTTGATCAAAAATCATTCCGTCAATCAATCAGTCAGTATATTGATCAGGCAATCAGCAGTTGATGAGCGATCAATCAGCTATCAGGCAGGCATTCCATCAATCAGTCAATCAATCAAGCAGTCACTCAGTCAATTATCCGCTAGGGCAGCCAATCAGACAGAACCTCAATCAATCAGCTGGGCAAGCAGTCGGCCAATCATTAGAAAAGTCAGTTTGGCCAGTTAATCAATACTTCACTTAGTTGATCAATCATTCAATCAATATATATGGAGCTGGCAGTTGGGCAACAGAAACTATTTGGTTGGAATGATGCCATTGTGTGGCAAGACTGCTGTAAGAACTGCTTGCCTCAACATCTGTGGCACATTGCACATACGCCCCGTGGGCGATAGCTGCATCGCGAACTTACTGCAGGGAATGGACATGTGCTGCCTAATGGGGGTGTTCGACGAGGACGAGTGTGATGGCTGGGGCTAAAGCAATGGCTGGGGGTTGGGTCTTGGTTGGGGTTGGGGTTGGGGTTGGGGTTGAAGATATATATATATATTCAATGTTGGCAAAACTCATTACGACGCCGCATGAGTGACATTTCCACGCTGTCAACATGACACATTTCATAGCGAGCGACAGAGAGAGAGAGAGAGAGAGAGAGAGAGAGAGAGAGAGAGAGAGAGAGAGCGAGAGAGGGTACGGCATTTTCCTTATACATAGATATTTATATTTGCAACCACACTCTTTGGCATGCAAGCCACTGTGCGGCTTAATGTGGCACGGCTGGCATTGCTGCCACCTCTTGTGCCCGCCAAGCAGCTAGGCTGCCTCCATATGCTGCAATATTGTTGCCTTGTTTCCATTTGACGGCAGCGAACTTTGGAATTACAACGCATTTCTTCACTCTCGCATCGCTGGCTTCTAAGCAGATTATTATTGTTGTTATTATAGAGTCGTGGCGAGGCGAGTTGGTTGGAGTGATGTGGAGTGGAGTGGAGTGGAGTGGAGACGTTGCCTTTGTTTTATGCGAAAATTGAATTTGCCCCCTCCAACCTCCAACCGCTTGGCTATGCGTGCCACAATGCATCGCTCGGCTAATGGCGACGCATGTCAAACATTTGCTGAGCTTTTGTGTTTAAATATTACTAATACGACATGTTGTGCCAGCACGCGTGCCACCAAGCAGCTTAAGGGTGCAGCCACCACCACCACCACCACTCTCTGTGTGGCAGCGTGTACTGTGACCATAATTGAATTATGTGCCCGCCTGCAAGTCCAAAATAATTGTTGTTGTTGAGCGAGTGGTTGATCACGTCAGACACTGTTTATTTTTTAGATGGTGCAAATGTGAGTTATCGGCCTGACACTCTCTGCACACACACGCGCACACACACATACCCTGTAATTAAGCTAAACACCTCCATTAGCTTGTCGCTTAAATTATATGGAAAGTGCGGCTAGCTGACATTTAAAGTGCAAGTCGCTATCAGTCAGTCAATGAGTGCTCGTGGCCCATAAATTGAAAAGCGAAAAGTTTAATTGAAACTCGCTTTTCACAGTTTTCAATTCGCAATTCAATTTGCCAGTCGCAGTTCGCGTATAATATGAGCCACTAAAAAGTAGGGGGCGTGGCAGCTAGCCGGCTATGGAGAAGGCGAATAATACAGCGAGCGCAGACACAAAAGATGTTTGCAGTTAAATTAAATGAAAAAGTTTACAACTTTTTTAATGAAATCATTTTATGCTTCTTTTTGCAGCATAAACAAAGCACTGCAACAATAGCAAACAAAACAAATGCGCCAGTTGCAATGCCTGACAAAAAATGCATATATATATAGGAAAGGAAAACCTAGAAGAAAAGCAAACTGAAAGAAATTGGCGAGGCAGAGCGGGGGCGCGCCACGAGCGGGTTGCAGATAAACTTGAAAGAAAAACTTGCATGCAGCCAAAAGGGCGAAGCGCAAAAGATTCTGCAAAGGAGCAAAACTTATGTGCAGACAAAGCATATGTGTGTGTGTGTGTCTGTGTGTGTGTATTTGCACAGCTTGCAAATGAAAGTTTGCACAAATTGTATTTGATTTAGCATGTTAAAGTCTTAAAGGCGTTCAACATGTCGTATACGTAATCTGCGCACAAATCGAAAATGCATTGAGACAAGCAGCTAGCTGGCAGCTATTTAGATATGTAGATTGGGGGCATGCAACGTGTTTCTCTGACTGCGGCTCCCTCTGGCTAATGATGCTGGTCTCCACGTCCTTGGCTCTCATTGGCTATGGAGCTCTGGGGTTCATATTTGTGTCAGGGCTAAAGCGGCGAGAGTGAAGCGCCGCTTCCAACATAGCTAAGCTAATCCAAGTGTCAGAGACAGCAAATGGCTGCCGGGAAATATGCCAAAAAATGAGAGAAAAACAGAAAACCAAGCTATCTCATGCACACAGAACTTAAATGTGCTAACAGCGTGGCAAGCGAGTGGCAGTTAAGTGGTTTTCAACATTACCAAACCACCAGAAGCCGAACAGAACGAGCTATCAGCTAAGTAGAAGGCAGTCAACACCTAAGCCCTCCTTTGAGCAGTTCCTCTTTTGACTATCCCCTCTTAAGCGATCCCCCTTCGACTATCCCCTCTTCAGCGATCCCTCTTTGACTACCACTAACTAGACTTTCTTGACTTCCTCCGTCTTTACTACTCCCTTTTAACTAGCATGCTCTTTGACTAACCTCCCTTTAGCTGTCCCCTTTTAACTGCCTCCTCCCCCTCATCGACAAGTGGTTAATGCACGCATTTCCGTTTACTTTCGCCAGTCAGAAATTTATGTTTTATTGCAGCTGTTGTGCCCCTGCCACACCCTACTGCCCCTTTCGGTGCCTAGCCTTTGCCTAACGCTTTTATTGGCACTGTGATTTCTGCTGCTGCTGATGCCACGCGGATTACGCTTCAAGGCGCATAACTCTCGATGCGACTCGACACGACTCTGCTGCGCATTAATCATAAAGCGGTTTTCATGGCTGCCGCAGCCGCTACGCCTCACTCCAGCACCCCTATTGCATTTAATTTGGCATTAAGTGCATTCGAACGATGGAGCATAAGCTGACACGGGAGCAGTAGCTGCTGGAGCAACAGTCATCGACAGCAGCAGCAGCAGCAGCAGCGGCGGCAGCAGCAGCGGCTCCCTTAAGGGGCACTTAAGCCACTTTACGAGTATTCCCTATAATAAAGGACTCTCGCCTCGCCTTACCTGTGAGCAACGATTTCAGCAGCTTTAGTTTTCGCATTCGACTTGGATTTTTTATGGGCGCCGACATTATGGCGGCACATGTATTTATGAGGCGTCATCGGGACACAGGTGAGGTGGCAGGTGGCGGGGATTGGCCGTGTGCTGCATCAGAAGTAAGCAAGCTGTAGACACAATGTAAGCGCCAGCTAATACCTGTCGTAAAAACCAATGATGACATCAACCGAAATGCATTCAAAAGGACGACGCAAAATGGAAAACGGAAAGCTTAAAAGTTTCTCAATTCAATTTCAATTTCAATTGAATTCCACTCTCCATTCAAGGCCAATAAAATAGGGTCTAATTGAAAAATGTAATTAGAAGGGAAAATATAGACTCTACTCAATATCTTCCTCTTTCTCTTTTGATATCTCACAAATTTCTTCAATCTCTATATCTAACCCTTGAGCCCAGTTGTCAGTCATCTGTTAGAATTCAACAGAGAAGTAAAAAATAAATTCAAAGTTTATCAAAATTTATATTCAATTGAAAATTTTAAAACTTGTGCTAAACCGGCTGAATGTCTGAGGCAGAGGACGAAGAGGCTCCGGAAGGAGAGGATATCGAGGCAGCAGACGAAGGCGAAGGCGAAAAGGGGGATGTGGGAGCTGAAGAAGGAATTGTCGAGGACAAACTGGATGAGAGCGAAGAGGATCCGTTTGAGCTGCTTGACGAGTCGAGCGAGGATAATGAGGAAGAAAAGCTCATGTATCGGGAGTATCTCGATTTGACGAAAGAAATCGATTGCCAGAATGCAATTATAAACGATCTCAAGGAACAAACACGGGACCTGTGCGAAAATCCCTGTCGGACCCACCAGGACAAGGCCAACTTAAAGAAGATTCTCATCTGCCTCGATCAAGAGAAAATCAAACTGAAGACCATGATAAGACGCGCTATCCACCTGCAGAATAATGGATCGAAGAGGGCTTACGGAGATATAGAGCTGGCCACATCGTTCATAGAGGAAAACTTACTACAAACTTCCATTAGTTGCTCGAAGACCATCAAATATCCTTCACCCAAACGGAAGTCCCTAACCGCGCAGCAAATTTGCGATGCTTTAGAGGAAGCGGAATCCGAGTCGGAATCTGAAGCGGATTGCTGTTGACCAAAGCTGCAGTTGCTAATATGTCCTATTGGAAATGTGAAAGAGCTGTTCGCAAATTTAGACGTAGATGTACTTTTAATATGTTACAAATATTCCATGCTGAAATTAATTCTTAAAAGTTCAAATTATATCGCTATGAAAAGTTCCTTGAATTTGACGAACAAGAAAAGTTATTTAGAAATTGTTTCCCTTAGTAAAATAGATAATTCCATTATATCAAGAAAGGAATATTCCTGGAAAGTATCTGGAAATCTCTTTCCTCCAATAAACATACCTTAATTTAGTATTTCAATAGAATTTGTTCTTCCATAAGCTTTAAACAAGCATTCACAAAGATAATTCACATATTTTCTGTCCCATTTCACTTGAGAATCCCTACAAATGGGATGGTGGCAGGGGCTAGTTGAGGGAGCCTGAGGATGGGGCGCTGGCGTGGCGTCTGTTTGGGGGGAACCGCTCATTGAGCAATTCATTCAATCGACGAATTCAATAAAGTACAACTAATAAAAATCAAGCGAATGGCAATGAGAATGCGAATTGCCAGAGAAGGCTTTGGGGCCAAAGCGTAAGACACAAGGCACAAGATGAGGAGGAGGCAGGCGTGGAAGAGAATTACAATTTTCTCGCCATTTGTTTTTGTGCCACGCAACACGTTTTGCTGTCATAATTCGCCAGAGCGCAAGAAGAAGACACCCCAACGCAAAAACAACAAATAGCAAAACCGAGAGAAAAAAGGGCAGCAACAAGAAAATCGCGCGCATTTTGCAGAATGCGAATGCGAAGGGGAGTCTCAAAGCGACGTTAGTGGTCCATCAAATGCTTGTAAACAAAGCCAGCAAACGACAACGACAACGACAACGACAACGACAACGAGAACGAGAACGACAACGAGGAGAGAAGCGACAGCAGAAGAAGGAGAGGACGACAGGGCAATAACATGGCTCTGTCTGTGGCGGGCGAAGTGCATGCAATGGCAATGGGCACAAAAACAAAAGCAAAATTGCGAATGCGAACGGGAATGCCAGCCAGCCAGCCAGACAGAATAAGGGGATCAAAGCAAAACTCGCAAGACAAACACAAAACTGAAGGAGCGGCAATTCTGAAACGCTTCGCTTCTCGGGGGGAGGTTGGCTTAGGCCCAGGGGCAGTCGTCGATGCGAAGTGGTAATGGCAAATGGCAGCGAGTACAGCACAGTTGGCGTCTGGCCTGTGCTCCTGTCTCGTTGTTTTTTTTTTGCTTTTTTGCTGCCACGCCCATGCCCATGCCCATGTCCATGCCTATGGCCCTTTTGGCATCCACGTTTCACATTCACAACGTTTCGCTGGTGCGCGTGTCTCTCTCGCTCTCTCTTTCTCTGTCTCTCTCAAAACAAAGTCAACTCCTGAAAGGGGAACGTTTTTGGCGCGCAAATCCATAGTAAATGAAGCCAACATTCAACTGACGTTGACTGCAGCAGCGACGCGAGCAGCGAGCAGCAAGCAGCGACTGCGCTACGTCGCGTCACCTTGCGTCCATTCACCTCTCATAATGTGGGAAGGAACGAGCGAGTATTGTGCGGACAGTAGAGGAAGCGTAAGCGAGAGAGGGGGGAGTTGTGGGTTGGGTGCACAATTTCATTTCATGCGCTTCGATTCGATTCCATTTTCCATTTCGTTCTACACACTTTGGCTTGTTTGTATTATTGTCTGCGGCCTTCTCACGGCCAGGCATAGCGCCCCCTCTCTCCATCTCTCTCACTCACGCTCTCTGCTCCATCTGAGTATCTTGCAAATTCTTTCAGTTGCGATCTACGAGTAGCTCAGACATAATTATTGTCGATACATGAGCACAAGATATTTACAACGTAGAATCAGAAGTTGAAGTTCGATGCACCATGAACGGAAGATGCAGCACCCAGAGGCAAGCCACGCACACACACACACACACACACACAAATATATACCCAAGATACATTTGTAGATAGAGAGATATAGATACAGCTGCACATTGCCACAGAAACAAATGCGCATTGAGTAGATGGCAGCGTGTTGATGTTTTTATATCTATCAGATGCCGATGCCCCATTTGCCATTTGCCATTTGCTGATGTCGTCTTCGCCATTTGCTGGTTGCCACTTGCCACTTGCCGCATGCCGCATGCCACATGCCGCCACAGATCCAAGCGATGGCAAATTGTGGCCACCGAATGGGTCATTTGAGCTGTCAGTAGGGACACTTCTTGGCTAGGGGCATTTCCGTTGGGGCATTTACCATAAAACTTCTGCAACGAGGGTTTGGAATAGCTTAACGAAGATACAACTATAAATGCTTTAGTTGAGAGAGAACGAGAGACTAATATACCCTTGTAGATAAAAAGATGATGATTGACAAAAGAGACACGCGCAGAGATAAAGATACTGCTTTACTAAAAGTTACTCAAGATAAACACATCTTAAATATACGAAACTTTCTGGTTAGAAAAGATACTTTCATAGAAAAAGATACTTAAAGATCCTTTAGTGATGATGGATTAAGTAATATTTGGTCGTGAATACCAAAAAGATTCAAACCGAAATAAATATAAATATAAACTTAGAGAAAGGTTTACGTATTTTATCTTCTAGATTCAAGATTTAGGATACTTAAACGCTTCAGTCTTATAAAATATAAAACTCTGCCTCAGCTTCACACTCTTTTACCTTTCAGTTGGTAAGCTTTCCCCTCACATCTCTTATTTTGCTGTCTTTAATCCTAACACCTGTCACTTCACAAATAGTTTTATCTGTGTTGCTCATACGCAATGTCTGACACTTTGATTTTTTTTATATTTTGTAACTTAGTTTTGAGAACTTTTCACTTTTCGCTTGTCGCGCGTCTCTTCAAACTCTGACCTTTATGGTTTTCTAAGCCGCATTAACTGTAAACACATACTTATCAAGCTATGGCACACAGTTCCCCCTCCCTCAAAATAAGGGACTCTAAACAAACACCAACCCCAAGCCCAGACGCCTCACATCTGACCCCTTGGGCGTACACGTGAATTGTTCACATTTTCTGATTCCAAGAAAAAGTTTTCTAAATTAATTTCGCATAAAAAGTGCCAAGCAAACAGAGCAACAGCAACAGCAACAGCAACAGTCGCAATAACAACAGAAACAACAACAAATTCGAGCGCAGCATCCATAAAATTTGATGTGGCGCAGACGCGTCAACGCACGCACGAAAGGTCACGGGCGCCGCTCTTTGCAAGGGTCAAAGCTCAGAGACGCGTAAATTTTGACATTACGTAGACATAGACGAGGATGAAGCGCAAACAGGATAACAAGCAGAGGCAAACGTATTGCCTTCCAGCTTCAACTATAAGATATAGCAAATAGAATATATAGCAATTATCTTATTGAACTATAAGCTTTTAGTTATAGCAATTAGTTCTTCTAGAGGGTCTTCTCTTAGTGCATCCTTATACTAGTTCTACTCCTATTTCTAGTAGTTCTTCTCTTATTTATTGCAGTATTACTTTTAGTTCTACTTCTAGTTCAACAACTCGTTCTATCTTTTCTATTAGTTCAACTAGCTCAAGCTCTAAAATATAATCTCTGCCAAGCTGAGGCAAATCTTTAAGCTTAAGCGGCACAATTATCGGTTGAATCGATGCATTCAAATATTTATTTCACATACTCCCTAGCCCTGTATAAGTCATATAGGGCTATAGCTATACAGCTAAGTGTTTCAGGCATGCTTATGCTTCATCTGTGCCTATTCGAGTGTCGTCTCTGTTTTGAGACCTCATCTTTATCAGCTTTCATAAGCAATGCTCCGCATAGCTTATGGATCAGACATAAATTCGCAGACTAATCCAGAGCAATGGAGGCTTTTTCATGCATATTTATTTATTAGCTACCCATTGCTGAGCTGTGTATAAATTGTAGGCCTACGCCCCTGGCACCCATGCAACACCCTCCTGCCCCAACTGCCATCCCATGACACCCGCCCTCACGGCCATCATTCAAGCAGCCGCCGACGTCTGGAAAAGTTCTGTTTCTTTTTTTGGTCTTTGAGTCTCTACTTTGAACAACAAATCACTTGAAGTGGAATATTGTCGTCTGTGCTGATGTCTACGCACGAAAATCGGCAGCAGGCACTGACAACGGAGCCACCCTCGCGTACCATGGCAAAAGCTGCCTGCTCTGGCACTCACGTGCGCGCCACGTAAACTTTTATTTTGCTCTCATTTGCTTTAGCGATTTTTGAACAGCGACGGCGAATTCCATGTCTGTCTGACAGTCCTGGTCCTTTTGTCCGTCCCAGAGTCTTTGTTTGTTTTGTCTGCTGCTGATTTGGCATCGCATATGTTGGCAGCAGCCAACCCCCTGGCCCTCCTCCAGCCCACAGTCAGCCGGTTTCTCCAACCACTTTCTTGGACGCCTCTGCACAGACGAAGACGACATTTGGGATTGCTTTGCGATGTTTTATTTATCTAAAAATGAAAAGGCACACACACACAGACAGACCCGCAAATCTAAGGCGGTTACAGCCCCTGCCTAGAGTAAATACAAGTCGAGTGCCAGCGGGGGGGTGAGAGGGCTAGGGGAAGTTTAATGTCGCTTTGATTTGTGGCAATCGCGCGCTAAACGCCGCAATTTTTAAAGTGAAATTGCTCGAATTGTTCGTCGTCTGGAACTTAAAGAGAGAAAACACAGCTCCTGACAACGCCATGGACAATGGCAATAGCAATGACAATGACAATGGCAAAGTGACTAGATGTGTTTGCTATACACGCAGCGAAAAGTCATGCAGCTGGACTGAAAAAGGAAAAACTTTTCATCTATATATCAAACATATAGTGAAAGTCTTATAAATAGATCCTTAACCAAAAATAACTCAATTATGCCAAACTTCTTCCTAGACAACTTTAATCCAAGCGTACTTTTCAGACTTTGTTAATTTGAGCTCCGGTTTTTTGGTTTTTGATCTGGTTCCGGTGCGCACTCGTTTCCCTTTTCCTTGCCTTTTTGTTGTTTTGTGCCTCGCGAGCTGTTGTGCTTGTTCCTTGTTGCTTGTTCCTTTGGCTGTAAATAAACATGTTTGGCAATATGTCGCCCAGAGTCCTGCCAAAGAGGACCTCGACTACAACTTCGACTTGAACTGACAGCCAGTCAAAATGTTGCCCTTGCCGTGGAAGACGGCAGCCGACAGCCGACAGCCGACGGACATCTTCGAGCATTGTCAGTCAAGTTGTTGTTGCTGCAGTTGTCTCCATTGGCAAATGCAAAGTTTTGCATACAAATTGAAATAAATTAATGCCTCTGTTCATTTGCCAATCTCGGCTGGGGGAACCAATTTTGCCTATTTGACAGCTTGACACACAGCATTTTGAGAGGATCGAAGAAAAGCAACGAAACGAGCTGTGAATAGATAGGAATTTCAGTAAGAGGATGAGCTTTGAGAGAAATAAGGAGATTTGTAGGGTCGTAGAAGAAAGGAAGCTTAAGGAAAAGCATGTACGGAAAGACCCTTGGGGCAAAGTAGTGAATTAAAGGCTAAGTATTTGTGTGCTCCAAGTTTCTGACTTCAGAGAAACAGGAAAAATTTACTTGCTATCAATATCTAGTTCGCTTGTGGCTACTCCAAAGAGAGTTAAAATTTGTGATGTGCTTATAATGATTAGGAGTAGATATTGTCTACAATTAGTCATACTGTTTAGCTTCTTAAGGCAGTGAATGTCTGGCTTACTCTCCGCCCGCCTGAAGTGACAGGCGAGCAAGTCAATGATCTAAGAAATTCAAATTTCTAGTCGCCGACACTCTATTGATTATATCAACATGTGCAATTAACTCATAGAGAAGTAATTAGTTTTTATTAATTTTCAAACAATTAACCCGCATGCATGTGCATTTAACGAGACTACCCCAATGTTTTTAGCTGGTAAACCACTTACGAAGTCATTAAAGCGATGCGAGGGCCCCTCCGAGTTTAGCTCAATTTCGATTAATTTCCTCTGGCTGCGGCTCTGGCTAAAGTCGAATGCAATGCGATTCGAATTGCTGTGTGCAGCGGGCATTGAACTTTGCCCGTATGAAAACAAACATCAAAGCTCTGAACTCGCCGTTGCCAGGTGCAAATGGTCAGGGCAGGTGCAATTTTTGGCGACAACAGGGAGCTGAAGAAGCAAATGCTGCTAACTGGTCCAAAACAGACGAACAGCAAACAGAAATTCAATAAACATTGAGGACTGGACGTGAAGCAGCATTTAAATGTCGAGAGCAGAGGGCTGAGTGCAGTATTGGGGGATCTGGAGGGCTGGAGGATGGCAGGTTTGTAGCTGGGCAGAGAGATTCGCTAAATATTTAATAATGAAACGCATCATCTGGCAGGACGAGACGGAGGACAATGGAGGTTTCTGGCTACAAATCTGTTGGCTGAATTGTTCACTTTCGATGTGGCATGTGGGGGAGGCAAGCGCTGCAGACAGCATCCATCGAGCGGGGGGATCCGTCGCACAGAATTTAACGATTTGTTTTGTTTTGCGTCTGTTGCTCGTGAATTCGCAATGTCAATGACGCCGTCGACGTCGTCTGCTCCCATAAAAATCAACCCTCGGCCCGAAAAATAAATCGCAATAAATGCAAAGCAAAAGGCGCGGTGGGCGTGGCTGTGGCACGGGCTAGTCTGTTGCGAAAGGCAGCGGGCGGAGGAGGTTTAGGAGGTTTAATGGGCACTCGGACGCTCGACGTGCTGCAGATCATTGTCCTTGACGGAGTTCATTCACACGACGAGCTGCCGGCATTTCGTTGATGATTATTTTGTTTTTGGTTTCGGTTTCGGTTTCGAACTCGAATTTGCGAATTTCAATATTGGGGCGCAGTGACTAACCCTCCACGAACCGAGCGAGTCATAGTAGCGTGAGTAACCCTCTGTTGACGCTGACGGTCTGTCTGTCTGTCTGTCTGCCTGGCTGTCTGGTGGTGTAACCGACCTAGGACTTGCCATGTGGTATTGTCTGCTGCTGCTGCTGCTGTTGCTGTTGCTGTTGCTTCGTCTGCATTTGGCGGGAAAAACAAGGTTGGACTCGTCATCATCGTTGGTGGTAGGCAGAACGACAACAGAATTTATATAGCCAAAACAGAACATAAAATACGCCCAGACAGACCCCCCTCTCTCTTTCTCTGTCTCTCTGTCTCTCTCTCTCCCCGTCTGTCTGGCCTAGCCAAGCGCAGCGCTGGAGGCGCAAAATGCAAAAAACCAGAACGCGTTGAACAGGGGAGCAGCAACACAGGAACCTGAACCCGAATCCAAAATCCAAAAACCCGAAACGCAAAGTGCGTGTGTGTGTGTGTGTGTGTGTGAGTGAGTGTGTGCGTGTGTAGTTGATACAAAAGCAAAGCGAAAAAAGCGACGATTCCAAAGTGAAGCAACATCACATTACGTGCAATAATGAGGGGGAATTTTTCATGTCTGTCGCGGCGCAATAGATGCAAGGTGAACAGGCCTGAGAGGAGCAGTCAGCGTGCAGGAGAGAGGCTACGAGACTAGCCTACGCCTATGGATTGGGGCTCGGTGTGGCTCGTAAGCTGATATTGAGGTCGACGACTGCTAATTTGTGGATGCGTCGTCGTCGATTAAAGAAGAAGCGAGGAGCAGAAGAATCAGTAAGAAGAATGTGAGAGAAGAGAAGCCACAACAGCGTCAACATGTGAACCCCCAAGGCAACACGAGGTACAGTTTTGAGGCGTGGCAACTGAGCGAGAGAGAGAGAGGGGGAGAGAGGGATGGGTATGGCACATGATATTAAAGAAGGTAGAATGTGAAATAGTAAATATGAATATCAGGAGTTGATTGAGCCACTTAAGAATGTAAAATTGTTGGATTAAGAAAAGCGAAAAGCTTAGATTTACGAAATGTACCAAAGCTTAGAAAATCTTTTAGGCGAGGGTCGCCTGCAGAATCGTTGGTCTCTCAATAAGGATTGCATTGAAAGGGACTAGTTGGAGAGTATATGAGAGCTTTATAAATAAAGAATGTTATAGGAGAATTTATAATAAAGAATCAATTAAATATCACAAAACCGATCAATGTATATCTCTAACGAGGCGCCCTTGCTATACATGACTAGTCGAAAAAATGATTGATCTAACAGTAAAATATTTTCTTTGATTAAATTGAAAGTATCTTTCTCATCTTCAGCCTACCCTCAGCTTACTTTATTATCAACAACTTTATTTGTCTTTAATTTGTCCAATTTTTTCTGTCAACAATCTCTAATTTTGGGGTAATTCATAGACTTCCTCTCGCGCCTCGCTGTACGACAAAACATTTTACGTATCAAATATTTTTGTCCCTTGCTTCACTTCCTTTACAATCTGTACTTCATTCAAGTATCGCTATAGCCATGTCCACATATTTTTCTTAAATTATTTTTTAATTAAAATTTTCTTAGTGTCATACAGAACAATCCAACAAAACTGGACGTTAGGAGAGAGAAAAAACAATAACAAAGTGAATTTCCATATTAATATCAAATTTCCAGTGTGGTGAGGAGTTCGCTGACTGTCCGTAATTTATGGGGTCGACTCTTGAAGTCTTGTTCGCCTCCCCCTTGGTGCCCCGCCCCGCCCTGGCCCCTCCTCAACGCCCATGGCGGGCTAGGCAATTAAAAGCGTTTCGCAAGAAAATTTGAATTGAATGAAGAGCGCAGCGCCTTACGCACCAGGAAGTCCTTGCCCAAGCAGGTCTAGCAGCGAGTCCTTAAGCATAGGCATAGACCAGACAAGGGCCCGCACATGGTTTTGTGCTCGGGTTCTGGGTTTGGGTTTGAGTTTGGGTTTGGGTTTTGGGCTTGGCCTCGCTCTGGTGGTGGTTGCTTCAGGCGCTGCGCTCTATTGCCTGATCCCTGCTCGTCGCGCCGCCAGACGATACCCACAACCCGAAAAGAAGAAATGCGAGGACTTGAAAAGTGCGTTGATATTTTGTGCGTTGTGCGTTGTGCGTGGCCAGGAAGCGTAAGCGACAACAGCGTGTCGAGGTCCTGAAGCTGAGACGCAATTGGGCCGAAGGGCGGCAGCAGTCAGGCAGACGGACTGCAGACAGACACACAGAGGGAGAGACAAACAGGAGCAGTGGATTTTGCCTCAATATGTTGCACTGAGAGAAACGCTTGACAGACTTACTCTTCACTAAAAAAGTCCTGCCTTGAAATCTGCAAGACAAATTGCCAAGTCTCTCAGAAAAGAGCTAAAGAATTTTTTGATTATTAGAATTTCTCTTCAGCTTCCACTTGAATTTTCTCTCAGTGCATCGCAACAATGGTCGCTAGCGAGTTTAACGAACTTTAAGCGCTTCCTGCCTGACTGTTGAGGAACTCCTCCTCCTCCCCCCTGGCTTCTGCTCCTGCTCCCTCTGGCGCTGCGAACCCTGGTCAGCTTTCATTTCACATTTTGCTGGCGATTCAGCCTCATAAGCAATTTGCCAGCGTCCAGTTTCGGTTTCATTTCAACTTGGACACGTAACGAGCACATCCTGGGCACAAGCACAGGCACAGGCACAGGCACAGGAACCGTTATGTGCTCCGCACCCCGTCCAATAGTTGCTCCTTTTTTTGTGTTGTATTATTTGGTTGCCATTCTTTCGCCGTCTGCCTTACGTGATGTAACAATGCGGTAGGTTGGGAATTGCGGCGGCTGCTACTCTTGTTTGGCCGGAGCTAAATAAATTTGCAAATAATTTACTAGCGTCTTGTGTCTGTCTCTTGCTCCTGGCTACGCTCCTTGTTCATACAGCCTCGGCAGCCGCTTCCCGTTTGCCTGACTGAACGTCTCCAGACGTTCCCAGCGATCAAGGTCAATGTGCGTGCTGTGTCAGTAACCTTTGCCCATTGTCGCCTCCGCTAACGCTACAGCTACAGCTACAGCTACAGCAACCCAGACCTGGCACACCCCTCGATCTGCACATCCCCATGCCCAGCCGCTACCCTCCCCTCCACTCAGCTCCTCTGCCCGCCTGCCTTGCAGCCCTTGTCGTTTTTATTATATTTTGGCTTGTACTTACGCTGTGTGTGTGTTTGAGTGTTTCGCTTCTTTTTTTCGTGCCTTCTTGCTCGCATTTTGCGTCGTCTGGACGACAAAAAAAATTCTATATATTATTCGAACAGATGTGCAAAATGTTGGAAAGTCGCCTGCGCCTTCGTCTTGGCCCGCCAACTGCTGCCCAACTCCCAGTCTGTTCGTTCACGTTTCCATTGTGTTGTTGTTGTTGCTGCTGCTGCGGCTGCGGCTGCTGTTGACTCTCGAGCCAAAAGGCATTTGATTTGCCATAATCGCATATTAGTCGTTTGGCCCACGTTATGTATTTACTTTATGTGTCTGTGCTGGCCCACGTAATGGCCATCCAAATGTCTGTTGTTGTTCTGCTGCCGCTTCTTCGTGTTGTTGGCCCACAAACAAAAAATTGAAAGCTGGCTTATCACAAATCAGTTATCAACTCGGTCACATGGCAGCTGTACTTACGAGGGGGCGCATGCTTAAGATGATCAAATGGCCCATCAATTGAACAATTTGTAACTGAGTTGCAAACGTGGCGACTTTCTTGACACTGCAGATACTTTGGCATTAGCAGAAGATACTTCGATAAGATTACGCCTGAGCACAGATACTTAGTAAAGATATTTGTAGAAGTTAGAGGTTGGTGAGCTGAGAGTTGATCGGCAGGAATTTTGGCTTATCGATTAGACAAAAGCAAGAAAGATTCATTGATAGGCGGAAAGAAACTTTGTCAATGGTCAAATATTTTAAATCAAGGTTTTCAGATACTCTGAAATCTTATCAATTTTTAAATACAACATTAATATACTTTGAGAATGTGAAGAGAATTAGTCAAATACTAGACACCTGTAGCTTAATTCGAATCTATAAATCATTTTGCTAACAAAATCATTGCAAATTGAATAAATCGCTTCACAAACTGTTGCTTAATTCACTTTCTAACTTCCTTGGCCATAATTTAAGTTAGATCGTTGGCCTCTTTATCGCCTATCTATCACAGCGCGATGCAAATGCAAACTTTTTGGCTAATTAGCGCCCTGTCCTCTGCTTCGGTTTTACCCTCTCTGACAAATAGTTTGAATAATTGCGCTGCCAACTAGCTCAGTCAGCCAGCCAGGCAGCCAGGCAGCCAGCTGGTGGTTGCAGCCGCACACCCGCTGCCCCTCGTTTGGGGCAGCATATTAGAGTCAATATATCATTCATTATCCGCCATGAAAAATTAGCAATCGCATTTTGTCTGCCACGCTCGTTTAAATGCAAAGAGAAAAAAAAGTGGGAAAATAATTTTTGAAGAAAGTTTTATCAGTTTGCTGGCAGCCAAGAGACTGAGGCAACTGAGCCAGCTGAGGCAACTGGTGCAGCTCAAGAAATGTGCAACAAGAAGACGCTAGAGACAGGACAGGACCAACTTTTAAGTTTGCCGGCGACGGTTGGGCGCATAAAAATTAGGTAATAATGATGGCCATAAAATATGATTTGGACAGCCAGCCAGTAGCACTGGCTCTAGCTGGAGCAGCAGCTCCAGCAGTCAGCGTCAAAAGTTTTCCAATAAAATCAGACATACAGTGCGAGGTCAAATGCGATGCCAACATCGATCATCTGTCCGGAACAAGAAAGGTGGGGGAAGAAGCAGAGATGAGGAGTGCTCTGGAAATGTGTGCCAAAGTTGGCAAATGAATTAAAAAAGTTGACGTCTTGTTGGTAATTAACTGAAGGATGTGCAGCAGCAGCGGCTGCCAGGCCTGCATATAATTCATAATTATTGCAATGCGGCAAATTGGACGCCTAGCCAACATAAAATTGACAAATGTGTCTGTAAACTTGGCTAATAAAGGACATAGAGCGAGCAGAGACACAGCTCACAGACTCCTCCTGTCTATTGCTGTCATCGATGAGCGCCCTCCCACCCCTCGCTCCTGCTCTCTGACTCACCTAAGAGAGCGAGCGAGAGATTGGCATATTTATTTATGGCATAGGCCAGAAACGTCCTTTGACTCTTTGAAAACGTATTTTTTGGCGCAACTTCGGGCACAAGATTTATTGTATTCACAGCAAGCGAAGCAAGACAAAAAAAAACAAGTTAATGAAAATTTGATGATGGCATTTGATAAACACAAAAGCCCCATATATCAACAACACTCTGCGACTCGCACTGGCGGTCATTGCCATGCTGGGACTATTAGAAAGCTTAGGCGGGAGTCCCTCCAGTTCAAACCCCCAATTCTCAACCCCTCGACATTTGGATTTTAATGGGTTTTGCGCTGGGCAGCTCAAGAATTATGACAATGCGGCGAGATATTATCGCTAATCGAGACTACTTGAGAGTTCAGTTAACCGAGACCAATGGAGATTTAACTCTAACTCTGTGTGAGTGTTGGCCATAAAGCGCTGGGTAGCAGCTAACAGCTAGTAATTTATGGTTAGTATAAGTGCAGGCAAAAGACGAGGACGACAGCAGCAAAGGCGACGCTGGCCAAAGCGCTGTTGGCTGAGGAGCAGCGGAGGCGAGCAGCTGCTGAATATTAATATGAAACAAGTCTGAGTGTGGGTGTACTGTGTGTGTGTGTGTGTGTGTGTAGTAAACGAGCATATAATAGCATTCAGTTTAGGCTAATGCATGTGACCATCAAATTACATTTCACCCAGAGACTAACTTGATTGAAAGATTGCAATGAAAGCTGTCCTGGCTAAAGATAGACCGAGGTAAGACAGGACTTGGACTTGGATAGGACTTACACTCAGATGGAGAATCCTTTGCTGTGTCTTTATATATTATGGCTTGCTTTCAATTAGTCATACAAGGAATATCAACTTCTTTACAATATTCTCCCACGTCTAAGGATTTCTATGAAGTCATTTTCACATGTCCAGCTCTTATGTAGTTCTATAAGCTGCAGCTAATTGGTGGAAAATATGTATGAATATTAGTTCCCAGTAATACTTTGTCAAATTGTCCTTCAATCGTCTCCCCACATTTCATCTAGAATTTCCACAAAATTCATTTGCTCAATTTATCTGGAAAGAGCTGTGCATTCAGCAGTGCTGCTCATTAATTTCAAGCTGAGTATTTCTCAGAGCACATCCTTGACATATATCATTGACAAATCGTGTGATATTGATTAAGAGCGACGCTGCAGAATGGAGAGGGCGAGCGAGGGACGATCTAGCTGCAGGGACATTAATTTGTGAGATTAAATAGAACATATCCAAGTGAGGCAGACTTCTGAAATGACCGACGCAGTTCCAGGAATGCGACCAGGAGCCGTAAGAAAGGACACGGCGGACACAAGGCCCTGAGCTCTGGGCGTTAATGTGCGAAGTGTGTCTGAATGAATTTCAGCAGAATTTAGCTGGACTCTGTCCGTGTGTATCTGTATTTCTATCTGTCTATGCATTTGAATTTGGCTTCTCTCCCTCTGCTTCTCTCTCCCTCTCTCTCTGGCGGCATCTATTGAATGCGTTCAACTCGTTTCGCAAGGCGCATAGCAAAGGATAAAGGTAAATCACCTTTTGTTTGTTGCCCTCGAAATGACCGAGTTCATTGTCAAGTTCAGGTAACGTCTGCTCAAGTTTATGTGTGTAAATGCGTATGTGTGTGTGTGTGTGCTTTGAGAGTCTGTGAATTTGTTGCGCTTGCGTCAAAATTTGCTACTCAAGCAGCAGGCAGGCCTGGCCAAGCCAGGCGAGGCAAGGGCAAAGCTGGGAGCCTGAAGCCCAGCCTGCAGCTGAAGTGTGGCCATGTCTGCGGCTTTGGGTTTAGTTTTTGGCTCTGCTCTGGCTTCGGTTTTGTTTTGGTTTTGTTCGACTCGAACTCCGACTCCGACTCCGACTCTGACTCGACTCAGTCTCCAGCCATACATTTGGGATCCGGTTGCAAAAGGATGCTCCATAAAACAAAAAGCTATGCGAAAGTGACATTTATGTGTTTTTAATTCCTTCACAGAATATGTGTGTGTGTGTGTGTGTGTGTTGGGCTCTTGTTATGCCATTCTAAGGAATTTGCTGCCTTTCGTCTGAATTTACCTTGCAAAAGCGCATTGACCTGCAGCCCAGCAGCGAGCCGTAGCAAAACCAACAACTGGAAAATAGTTTCTTGTTGGCTTTGTTTTTTTTAACCTTTTTGTATTTTTGCATAGAGATGCTCGAAAATTTGAGCTTTTATTTCGGAAACTTAAAATTTGCTGCTGTTCATGCACTTGAGTGGGAGCTCTTGAAATTTTGAGTGTTTGCCCTCTACGAATTGATCAAAGTTGAAGTACTTAATATTGGCCATTAAATTTAATTAAACTTATTTCAAAAGGCCAAATGAAAGGCATTGAAAGCAATTTATTAATGCATATTTTTGAGAGCGCTGACTAAACCATTGAGTAATATTGTTAAGAGAAAATCAATTCATTTTGAAGTTGTTAAACTCTTAAATAAATTTTTGTGGGAAATATAAATCTTCATGAAAAATGCAATTAAATACTAAAGTCAATGTACTATTAAGTAATACTCAACAATTTAATTTTTTGCGAGTTCTTAAGGAGATAAATTCTCTTTCTCTTATTCTCAAAAAATGAGGATGAGAGCTTCAAGTAAACAATGGGATTTTTTAGTTCGAACATTTTTATCTGTAATATTGAATGTAGAAGCAAACTTCAGTTTAGGCAAGGCAAAAAGAGGTATTCCGTACGCCCAAATTGTTAGAGGTTTTAAACTTTTTTGAAGCTCGTATAACTTAAAAGAAGTATTTGATTTGATTAGATTAAAAAATATTAAAGCAAATAACAATTGTACAATAAATATGTATACAAAATGATATAAACAGAAATATTTATCTAGTGCCATAAAAAATCTTGCCATACACCAAATACCAAACGCTATACGAACGCAGCTTCAGCTTCTTCATTATCGCCCGATCAGTTCTTATGAATGCGCCAGCAACTTAATCTGCTCGATCCGATCATAAACAATCCAAGTTCGGCTAAAAACTCCAAACAGCCAAGTGAGCTGTGTGTGAGACGCCACTTAAAGGCCACTGAAATAGCCAAAAACGCGAAATTCCTCGTTCGTTTGTTTTGATCCTTTTGCACCTTTCGCCTGAGTTGGCTACCTGAGCTGGCAGCATTGGGTCATTGAATGCAACGCTTATCAAGTCTGCGTCCTGCACGTCCACATTGATTACAAACTGTTGAATGAATTCCATGCCACACGGCCGTGCCCCTTCTCCCCTCCACCGACCCCTACCCCGCCCCTCTCATTCAGCTTCTGCCCTTTTGCGAGCTGAGAATTTTCGGACTGCTCTTTTTGAGTTGAGCCGCCGTCGCTGTCTCGACCTGGTCAGAATTCCAAGAAGGACATCTTTCTTTTTTTATTGTTTGGCTTTGTTTTTGTAGTGGTTGTTTTTTTTTTATTTTTTATTTTTAATGCCGTTTTCATTTAAAGCATTTTATGGCATTTTGTTTTAGTCGCCGCTTCATTATGATTTTTATGGCCACTTTGACGCTGCGGCTGGCACTTGAACACTCCAAGTGGAGCTCAGGTGAGTGGCTGCGCCTACGCAGGCCAGCAGCCAGAACTCTGAAAGGCGTGAGGGGGGCCTGCTACCAAATGTTGCAGCATGCGGTGGTTTGTTTGAACACCGAAAACCGTTTTTAATGCTCGTTATAATTTTCGTCTTGGCTTTCGTTTTCCTTTTCTTTTTTCAGTTTCTTTTGCTTTTGCTTTTGCTTTTGGCTGATGGGATCCAATGTATGTAACACACATCGCCATCAGGGATCTTCTGCAGCTCTTTCTTCTTCTTTGTTAGCTTCTCTGTCTGCGTGTCTGCCGGCTGGCTGCGGGTGATTGCCCTTTTAAGCATGCCCCATGCGAGTTTCGCTTAGTATCCTTGGGGGCAAACGAAACTGTTTACCGTCTCCAGCTTCATCGATAACTGCGACAGCGACTGCATCTTATTTGGTTGTGTTTCGGCCAAAACGAGCAGAGCAAATTGAGTTGCTCGTCTCTAATTGGGATCCCTAATCAGTAAGCGTTGCGGTGCTTTAGCTTTCGTTGACATCTAATGAGATCATGGTGAAAATTAATGATTATGGCGAAGTTGTATATGTCAAAATATTGTCATAGCTATATCTTATTTTAAAAAGAGAATATTTTTAAAATTTTTTTAAAATAAATTTTTAAAATTTTATATTATTAAATTTTATATTTTATATGCCATGACTATATAGATATTCGATATATAAAGTTTGATATTTTATTGATGAAGACTTCACATGCTCTGCCTAAAGAAGGGATTCGATAAGAAAGATTAATTGTGAATAGTTGAATTGAATTGAAATTTGAAATGCAAAATCTGTAAAAGAAATCACAATGATAACAAAGATGACAATTAATTGTCTTGCTTTGTGAACACTTAAGGCCAGGCTTTTTTAAGAGTCTATTTTAATTTTCGTTTGTCTATGTATTTATACAACGTTTGCCTACTGAACGCAGCTTGTTATTAAGTAGCTCTCATTAAATTGAAGGCACTTACAGTGCTGACAAATGACATTTGACATGGGATCTTTGCCATCTGACGTCAGCAGCTGAATATAAAAAAACAGAAAAAAAACGGATATTAATTAAACTTGATAAAACACTCTAATTAATTTGTAACCTTCAAAATGTGTTTTTAGTATTTTTTTTTTGTTTTTTTAGGGCAGTTCGTTATGTTTTATGGCCGAACGTAATTTGAAGTTCGGTCGCAGTCATTCATAAAAAACGCATTGTACGCAAAATTAAAACAATATACAAGGAAGAAGCAGCAGCAGCAGCAGCTTGACCACGCCCAGTTAAGAGGGGGCAGTCCGTTAGCTGTAATTTACTTTTATGGGCAATAAAATGACAGAAAGCGTCCCATTAAAAAAAGACAACACAAATCGCATTTTATTTCGAAATTATGAATTGAAATTGGAATTTGAAGGCGGAGGCCTAATTGAAGGCGGGACGACGACGAGCTGCTCGAGTTGGGCGTGGCCGCACAGTGGGTAGCATCAACTGTTTAAAATGCCATTAAAGAAAAGCCAAGTAGAGGGAGTGCAACGCGAGCAACTACAGCTGCAGCTGCAACTGCAACTGAAACTGCATGTCTGCAATAAGGAAGCACAGCTCAGTTGCAGACCGTTGCAGCTTGCCGTATGCAACGGCGGCTCCAGTCAGTCAGAGAGTGAGAGCCAGTTAGTCAGTTGGTCAGTCGCTGGCGCCCGCCGACTCACTCAACTGTTTAGCGGAGCCACACGCAAATGCAAATATTACCATAATTATCGCACATGGCCCGCAGACCATGACTAAAGCAATCGCGCGTCCATCGCCGGACAAAGTCGCAATCGGAGTTGAAGTCGCAAGTCGAAGTCGGCGTTGGCGTCGGCGTCGGCGTCGGCATCGGCGGCGTCAGAGTTGGAATTGGAGTCCAGCAGCTGCCCCGCTAGAGGCATATGGCTCTCCCTCTTGCCATTAGAGAGCGACTGTGGCTACGGCTGCGGCAGCGGCTGTGGCTATGGCTGGGGATGGGGATGGGACTGGGTTTGAGGCACGCGGCATGCAATCGAAATCTATTACCATGCATTTGCCGACCCGGTGAAGAAAGCGGCTCATTACATGTTTATTATTGCTGTCGGTGCATACTCTATAAAGCAGTTGGGGTATGTTAGCTAAGTGGCCAGCTGTTCGCAGCTAAAGGCGCCGACTTTCTTTTGTATTTGTGACAGCTTGGCACTCGTATATGCTCTCAATCAATCAATCGAGGTCTTGACTCGTTTAGAAGTTGAATAAATAGAGCATTGAAATTGACAGTTGTTTCTATATTTGTTTAAATATAGATCTATACATCAATCAGGCAGTTGACTGATAAGAACAATAAGAAATGCATATGTCTCCAAATTAATGTATATTTATGCATACGATATTTATAGGAAACTATATCTGTAAACTCTCAATCAATCATTCCAACTTGATTGAAAGATGTTTATACTCGCTTAAGTAATCAGAGAATCAAGATTGTTATCTGTATGTATATTTGTTTGTATATGTATATAAAATATTTCTACCTCTAGCTACATCTGTATCGATCAATGAGCTTATATATCTAAATAAATTTTTTTAGATAAGAAACTTCTCATATTATCATAATCTATATAGGCGTATCTCAAGCTACTTCTATATATACTGTTTACTAGAGATTTCTTCAGCTACTTCTTTGAGAGAAAGAGAGCATTTTCCATTCGACTTTACTTAACTATAGGCTACTGCTTTGTTATTGTTGTTACCTGGCCAAGTGCGGCACTTGACTTTATTTTTGGTTACATGCCATGGGCCATGGCAATTTATTCTGGGTACCCAATAAAAGTCACTTGATTGGAACTGCAAGTGGCCGCTTTTATTGGTTTATTATGGCAACGCGCGAGGGTTCGCGGCCACCTGCCAACTGCCAACTGCCACTGCCAACTGGAATGGCGTAGCTGCTTCTAGCCTGCTATAGGCTGGCAATCAAATTTGATGGCCTTGTTGGCAGGCGGTCCAGCATAATGGCCGAGACTTCTGCACTGTGCCACATCTCTCGACACTCAATCAGCAACGGCAATGCAGCAAATGCCGCCTCATAAGTCAAAAAGAATGTCATTTAGCTTGAATGCGGCAATGGCTGCTGCGGCGGCTGCTGTTGCTGCTGCTCAAGTGTCGCCTCTTGGAGCTGCCTTCGCACATGCTCGACTGGCGTCTATCTTAGCGCTCGCATCTGACTGTCGCATGAGTTATATGCCAGGGCCAGGACCAAAGCCAAGCCAAGCCAGCCAACCCAGCCAGTCAGCCAGCCAGCCAGACCAAATATGATAATAATTTTATATGCTCGTAAAAGCATTAAAAATTACAAAAAGAAATATATATAAAGACACACACACACACACACACACATATACACAGCACGCGCAAATGGTCAAGAGATGAGGCCAGCGATTGGGCCACACAAACCGGCACAGTTTTTTTTTTATTGCCGTGACTTTGTTTGGCCAATTGGAAAATGCCTACTTATGACATTTACAACTCGCTCCTGCACCTCCGGAGGTAACCGTGGCCATAAAACCCAACAACAAATGCTGGCAAAACGCTGATCTTTGCCAGCTGCCGATTTTCCGAAGTGTGGGCATCGAGACGCAGTTCTTTGTGGGGTGCCGTTTTACGACTACCGAAATTGAGCTGTGGCAACATTTTAATTGACTCTCATCCATTTGCTGTATGAGCCATAAAACCATCAAGTTGAAACTCAGCTCTTGAGACTAAAAATATTTTTTTTGGAAATTTAGATTTTTGGATATGATATGAATTTCAATGAAAAAGGGCGTTTTTCTGGGAAGTAAAAGGCAGTAAAATTTGGGTAGAAATTAAGTAATTAAGGAAATTCCATAAGACAAAATTAAAGGAAAAAGAGTGCTCTTCTATGTGGTTCTCAAAACTTCATTTATTATTTAATATTTAAATATTTTGAGTTGAGTTTATTCCATGAAAATCTAACCCTGTGAGTGATAAAGGATAGCTGTTCTATGCGATTCTCAAAAATAAATTAATATTTTACAAATCAATATTTTCAGCCAAAGGTAAATGAAAATCGTATCTGACTTTAACGAGATAAAGGATTGCTCTTCTTTGTGATAAGATATTGTTGCTGCTTCTGCTGCCTTCACAGTTCTTGTGATACTTCCGAGCTGAGAAAAGCTTTTAATGTTCTGTGAAAAGCCATCAAAGAAACCAAAAGATATGACAGACTATTCCACTTAGCTAAACATTTAGCCCTCCATTGCACCATCCCTTCGCCACAACTAACTTACATATCCAATTAAATTCAGTTTCAGAAAGAGCTCTACATGGTATAAACTCTCTCTACTCGTATACCAAAATCAACCCTGGGAATTATGCCAAATGATGCGTATCCAATAAATATGTAAAAATAAAGAGAAAGCACACAAAAAAAAGAATGTTAAAATGGTTAAAATGTTCCATTTTACAGCTAAGCCCACGGAACCGCTCGAGACGAGCTGCTTCGCTTCACGTTGTAATTTGGGGCACTTTCCGAGCAAATATTCATTTCACTCCGGGTCAGAGGAGGGTTTCTTTCTTTTTACGATGATATGCCGTGCATTACACGGAATTTGAAACATGTTAAGCTTTATGGATAAGTTTTTCGGTTTCCCCACATATATTTTGTTATTCTGCAGTCGGAAACAATGGGACAACGGGACGTCGACGACGACGACGACGACGGCGACGGCGACATTCGAACTTCTTTTGCACGCAATTGACTATCAAAATTTGATGTTCGCTTTATTTGTTTGCTGTCTAAGCCGAGAGCAGCAACAGGGCAAGCCCAAAGCTAATGGCAGCTGGGAGAGTGGCATAAAACCCAATTTTATAATGCATATAAAGTTTTAATATGTCGCTATAGACCCAACTCGCTGGCCACCCACTGAACGAGAAGAGAGGAGGCAAAAATTTTATGCACCACTTTTATAGAAATTTTAGTAGGCCATCAAATTTTACGCGCTACCAACAAAAACTTGTGCATAAAATTTTACTTCCGAGTGACTCGGAAACGAGTCGTCCTGCGAGACTTTGACCAGCACCAGGACCACGGCCAATACGTGCAGGCATATTCATTAGGCCAGCCTAGACCTAAGCCGGCTGCCCGAAAATAAAAAAATCGTTTAGCTTGGACCGTCAACGGGCAGAGCACTTAAAATTAACGTGAAATTAGCTTGTTGACTCAACTCTATTGAACGGAAATGAGCCCGAACACAAACGGAACACGAGCAGGCGCCAGAGCAGCAGAAACTGCAGTAAGACTCATGAGGCATGAGCCAGCACTGGGTGCCATAAAATGCGGAAACAGGATATCAGCACATGAGGCTGACGTCGCACATGCTGGCACCAACATTTTCCTATATATATATATATGTTCTATGCATGTATGGCTAAGCACCTCCATTTACATAAAACTAAGGTTAGGGCACGCAGTACAGAGAGGGAGTGAGGAGAAGCGGGAGCGAGGCACAGGGAGGGAGACAGGCAACAACTTGTAGACAAATCATTTGTGAAGTCTATTAGCAACGCAGAACTATACAATGCGAGTGCACAGTGAGGCAAGGAGTGTGAAATTGGCACTAAATATAAGTGTTCCTTAATATATGAAAATACGTATTGAAGCTTCAATTATTAAAGCCCTAGCTATATTTGGAAGATTTAATACACCTGTAGTATATATCTGTAGTGAAGAGATGGCAACTCATATTGAGGCGCTAGCTCACAAGTACTCCACTCCCTTAGATATATTTCTAGCAACTTAGGATCATTCCTCTAATTCCCCTTAGGATCCTTTCTGCAATTCTATCAAATCTGTCATCTTTGAAGACTTAGAAGTACAGTGGTTCAGTGACTCAGATCATGACTAACATCTGCAGCTCAAGACTTGGCTCTTAAGCCTCGCTTTCCATAAGTACTATGCCCACATTTCAGCCTCCGCTGCTTCTGGAGTAAGCGCTGTAATCCACTTTCGATTCAATTCAACACGTCAACAAAGTTGCTCTTAAGACTAATCAATCATTTATTTAGTATTTAAAAAAACTGTAAACGAACAGCAATTATATTGTACTTCACCATTGTAATTCAGCCCAGCTTAGCTACCCGCCCGCGCTAGTGTAAACTTTGACAGGATATGAACGTTAGCATTAGGCATTAACATTAGCATTGACACTTAAGTGTGTGTGTGTGAGTGTGTGAGTGTATGTATCCTGAATTAGCCACAGACTGCTTTAATGACAGTTGGCGACAAAACGCTTACGTTACCATTTGAATGTCCAATAGAGAGTACGCCCGCAGCCCTCCACGCGAGTCTCAACCCCGCAGCAGGCGAGCAAACATATTGTACAAATGGATTGGGCCCGCAGAAGGGTTATTAATAAATTAAATGTTGATGTTGCTCGGCAGCATGCTTATGCATTAAGCCAGAGCCCCAGGCCTGGAGCACAAAATACACACAAGTGGCATGTAAAATGTAATTCAATACCTTAAAATTGCTTATTTGAATGGGACGAGGACAAGGCAAGGCATTGGGTCCCGTGCACAATTTTAATTAGCACTTACAGCTAATTCTGCGACCTGGCCGGGCCTGGTAATAAAGTCGCAGGCAAGGGTTTATTGGGTCAGACTGTCGTCCTGGTTGTGCGTTACCTTGGCATCGTTTTAGGCCTCACTTGGGCCATCTGCTATGCACTACCCCTTTCAGGCCAATTCCGAGGCCCAATGAAATGGGTATTCGTATGGTGCCTAGGTAATTGGCAGCAATTGTGGCCAGAGACATTGAACTTGCGGCCAAAACGAGCTGTTAAAACAGTAGCTGCTAACTGCTAACTGGTAGCTGCTAGCTGGTAGCTGGCAGCTACACGTGTGCAGTGTCTCGTCTCGTCTTGGCCTGGCTTGGCCTGGCCTGGCTTGGCTTCAACATAATTTAATTAAAAAATTCGACAATGATAAACACAGAAGATACATTAAAAAGCTAAACTTGATAATGAGCTGCCACAAAACGGGTGCGAGCGAGATAGCTAATCGACGGGTCTTAACATTTTTTCTGGGTTTTTCAGTAAACCAGAAGGGAGTTACTCGTGGGGTAGATTGGCTTCCCGTAATTGTGTGTCGAGTATTGGTTAAGAGTCTATAGACAATTGACCCAACAGTCTATCTGTCCATCTGTTTATCTACCTCTCAGATGGCCCGACATCAGCCTTTCTATTATCGATCAAATGATCAATCAATCAATCAATATCGACTATCCCATATCATCACAGTTCTCAGAGAAGCCTGCTCTTAATAGCCAATCGGAAATAACATCAAAAGAGCCAAAGCCCTGGAACAGTAAAGCAATACATCTGTTTGCAAATTACAGGGTATCTCGTAACAGAGGACTCTCAACAGAGAGCACTCTTACTTGCTTTTTCATGAAGTGTGTTGCAAAAGTGTTTGCTTTCAGTACTTGACTTGATTTCAGCAATGGTCGCGTCTGTCTTCGCCTGTGGCTCTACCCGGGCCCTGGGTAGAGGGGGTTCGGTTGTTCGAGGCGCGGCTGGGGGCTCGGCCGTGTATGTGCCTCGAACCACGCACACGGGCTACTTAAAGCGCTGAGCGCCAGTTTCAGTTTCGGCCATTTGAAGTTTATTACCCGCGCACGTGTGAACCGAAAATACCAAAACGTACAAAATTTTTACAATGAAACCAAACCGGAAATCGCTGAAACAGCAAAAAAAAAGAAAAACAAAAAGGCAGAAGAAATACTGAGACAAGTCCAAGGCATGATATCTATGCAGGTAGTCAGTGAACCAGACGCCGAGTTAGCCAACCATTCAGGCCGGCCCCAGTCGAACATGTTAGAAGCCTCAAATGCGGCAATGAAGACGTCTAAATGCGAAATTAAATATGACATTTTAGAGAAATTAAGTGGCCCATGTTGGACATGCTTTTAAATGGCCAAGATCGTAGACAAACTACTCGAGATATCGCGCGACCGCAACACCGCGACCATGTTCGCCTCGAAGGGTCTGCCTAGCATCAGGTTGCTAACTAGGTGGCTGCCAGCTAATGGACTCTGCGAGCGTAATACGGTAGCCGGCATGGCTTGGGAAAGCCAAATACCTTCAACTTACACAACTGGGGCAACTAGCATATGAATTTCATAAACTCAACTGAAGCGACGACTACCTTAAATTAGTTGCGAGCGCCAGTTGCCATTTGCGAGTTGAACAACTTGAAAATGTGTGCGAAATGTGGTTGGAGCTTGAAGAGATCTTCAAGAAACTTCGATTGTAGCTTCGCCTAGGATCAGCATTGAAATTAAACAGATCTTTGTGGTTTGGAAAATCGATTTTAATTCGAGTTATGTAAGAGGCGATTTATGTTGGATATGCTTTTATCAGCAACTGCTATACTTTATAACAGAAAAACATTATGAACATTGGTACAACAACTCAGAGTTGTGCCCCCAGCCATAGTCCACAATCTACCAGTCATACAAGCGGTTGCAGCGATCGTGTTAGCTTGATCTATTGACCAAGCTCCAGAGATCACCATTGCTGAGCTGATGATTCTAATGGGGTTGACGCATTTGGTCTTTGATGCTGACCCAGTGGCTGAACTGTACTTTATGTTGGCAGCTGGCATCACAGTAGATGGCCAGACCGAAACCATAATTGAGGCAGTGCTCTGCCCAGGTGTGGGCAATGCCAGCAGCTGCCCTTAATGCCCTTAATTTTAATTGAAAAAATCTTAAGGCACAAGAGCAAAGGAATATATCTCAATATCTTTTCTATATTAAATTATTTTTTTTCTGAAGTTTTTCATATAATTTTTAAAGCTTCTAAAACTAAATCTTAGACGTTTATAAATTAACATTTCCATTCCCAGCAATTCTCTTATTTAATTTACTTTTTCCCACAATCTCAGCAAAATACACAAAAAAGGCATTTAAAGACCAAGAGCTAAGAGTTCTGTATGCTTAGCTAAAGTCCGTATCACAGTTTGGCACACAAGATCGTATTATCCACATCCATTCGAATTTTTATTGTTTGTATTGACAATTTTGGCTTCGGGGGCTTTTGCTTTCGCTGCTGGTGCTGCTGCGGCTGCTGCTGTTGTTTCAGTTTCTGTTGCGTGCGTGTGTTGGCTCATTCATGAATTTTTGTAGATTTTTAGTCACAGATAATTTTGCGAAAATAAAACAGAGCCGAGGGCCACAGAAATGTTCATTCAAAACACGTACAGTGAACGCACCAACAGTCAGAAAACAAATGCAAAGCGACCACAGCAACAACAACAATCAGACAAAACAAATGTGAGGCTCGGATGAGGTGGGACAGCGGAGTCTGCCTCGGGATTGGTGTGAAGTGCAAACAGACGACGAACGAACGCGACAACAACAGCGACAGCAGCAACGACAGCAACAACAGCAACAACAACAGCGACAACAACGATGTCCGCAACGGAGTTCAATATTATCGACAACAATTGCGACTGCTTCATTCATGAAATGCTCGTGCGAAAACAACAATAAGCACAGCGACAACAACAAACAACAACAACAATAACAATAACAATAACAACCACAAACAACTTGGCAGATTTGTAAACTTCATTACATGTTCACTCATATTTTTATCGGAGCGTAGCTCGAACAATGTGTTTGCACTGCATTCGAACAGTATCTGATAGATACTTAATATCTTTCAGATACTCCATATCCCAGCCATATGCGCATCTGGGCTCCATCGATCGATCGATCGCTGGTTGAGGTCTTTGACTTGTCTCGAGATCTGCTGACTTGCGCACCCAAAGAGCGACTCAATTTTGATTAGTCATCGTATTTGTAGCTCCTTTAAGTTGTTGTTGTTGTTGCTGCTGCTGCTGCTGTTGTTTGGTTAATCGTATCTAAATATTTTTGTGTATTTATCTCACGTTGTTGGCCACTTATCGTTTGCTTGGCCCGGCTTCGCTTCGAAAATCACGAACTTCGTGGCGCATACAAAAAGGGAAATTCGTTGTTTTGTTTTGTTTTTTGTTTTTGTTTCGGACAACACACAAAATCAGCAACAGCAACGGCAACGGCAACTGCAAACCAGTTGCCTGATTAAAAGGTGAATGAATTCGCCAATCCGCAAATCGCATTCACAAAAAAAAATTAAAATTAACCGAACAAAAATTTTTGTAAACATATTTTTTTTATATGCCAAATTTTGGGGTAAAGGTTTGTTTACAATCAAAAACTACATTCAAACAACATGAAAGAAAAATTTTAAATTATAAAAACCCAAAAGAAAGAAATTTATAAAAATATGTGAAGAATAAGGTTAAAAAATACGCTTAAATTTAAAATAATTAAATAAATTAATATTAAATAAAATATTAGAAAATAAATAATGAGAAAATAAATCTTAAAAAATATGGCAAATAAAATATATTTTTAAAACTTGTTTCAATTTTTTGAGTTTTAATTTCTTATAGTTTAATTTAAAATATATGCAAAAAAAAAATAAAAAAATATGAAAACTTAAAAAAATGTATTACAATATTTTTTTTAAAACTTGATATTAACTAAATACTATAAAAACTTGATGATTTCTCAGTTGATTTTCTGTTCCCACGCTTTTGCAGGGTATTTGAAGCTGCGGCTAAGCCGTCTAAAAGCTTTGCCTTTAATTTAAAATGTTTTCTTCTTTTTTGGTTATTCATTATGATTTATATGAAAGTTGCTTAACAGCCGTGGCGAATGTCAATGCATGCATCCATCAGATACAAATGACCGACGCATATTTTGGTCATTTTACGGGCATGCGATTCGGGCTCTCCCGCTCGCACATGACGTCAATTGGGTATTGTTTAGGAGATGGCTTTAAAAATAAAACCAAAACCAAAATTCATTTCATATGTACTTATTTGAAAGCCACATAAACCAGCTCACACTAATGAGCATTGCAAACACAACAACAACAACAAGCAGAACCAGAGCAACAGTGACAAAGAAAAAAAAAATAAAGACGCGGTAACCAAATTCCAAACTCTAATGGAAATTTACCCAGTTGGCACGTTTTTGTGCACTCGATCATTTATTTTGTTTTTATTTATTTTATTTTTTATTTTTATTTATTTATTTTTTGTTTGCTTCCTCGTGTAGTTTTCCTTCGAGTGTTACAATTTGCTTAGGCCATGGCCTTACGTGCAGCAGCTGCATTAGTAGTGGTAGCCGCGGGAGTGTGTGTGTGTGTGTGTGTGAGCTTCTCATTTCGCATGAATGAAACGATTTCTGGAATATTTTTCGTTCCATGGAAAGATTTCGAAAAGTTTCCATTACAATTTGTAAACAAAACTCCAAGGGCCCTCCCACTGAAAGACGCAAAGAGACGCAAACAATTCAACAAGTGACTGCAGCTTGACTCTCCGCGGGGTCAATCAGCAGCCAACCGACTGTGCACACACATACACACGTATATACTTAGTTATAGTGACAATGATGTGTGGCGAGCATGAGCATTGAGACTGAGCAGTGATAATCCCCCAACAGGGGCATAGCTGGAGCGTCTAGCAAAAGGTAAAGTCAAAGTCGACTGATTATCGATTTAATTGGAATGCGTTGCTAGTGACATAATCACATCATATTAACCCACTTGTGTGCATGATACGAGTGGAAAAAACCCCAAAGAACTCAGCTATGTGGACATAGCACTGCTACATAATTACAGCACTTTGTCAGGCTATATCAACTGATTGTTAGCTTCAGATAGCTAAATAATATATTTCTCAATCACTCGATATCTCTATTCTACTTAAAGTTAATAAGAAGACTATGAAAAATGATTAAAGTAACTCAGGCTGAGTATATTTAAGCAATGGCCATGGCAACTTCAATGTCTTCAGACAGATTTCTGGCACTCGAAATATCTGTTCTCCCGTTGAGTATTCAAATTGCTTAACAGGTAATTACTTACTTCACATCCTAGAATCGCTTCTCTCATTAAGCAAATTCCACAATTCAGTTGCATTTTTGTTTGACCACCCAAAGCTGTGGGTTTCCCACGTTAACCTAAGGCTTGAGGCTATATAGTATATGAGTTTAGCTATAAATACCAGAGTCATCACCTTGACGTGCCCAGATTTGGTACCGAATCCAAGTGCAAGTCCAAGTCCACGTTCACATCCACGTCCACGTCCAAGTCGAAGTCCATTGTGCAACGCCATATTCTGTTCACAAATTTGCGCACGCGCAATGCCAACCCAAATACCAGAGGTCCAATGCTCGTATTCCAGCAATAGGCTTTTAACTTGCGGTACTAAAACGCAATTCCAAGAATCATCAGTGACAACAACAACAGCAGTTGCCCGCCCGCTCATTGGCATTTTTTAGCGTTGCGAAATATGAAGGAATGCAGTCGAAGTCGGAGTTGTAAACGAAGTGGAAGAATCAGCTCTTAGTTCCCAGTTGCAGTCGCAGTCGCAGTCGCAGTCGCAGTCGAAGTGCCAGTCCCATTGCCAGACAGAACCAGAACCAGTGCCAATGGCACTAGTGAATGCCGGCACTGTAATCGAACTGTCAGCTCGTCTGGGCAAAGACAGAAAGAGAGAGACACATAGAGAGAGAGAGAGAGAGAACAGTTGAGCTTGGCAGGTTGTCTTGGATATCTTCGATCTGCGCTTTGGGTTCCTAACTGAAGCAGTCAGAGAGAGTGTGCGACTGCAGTGCGGAATTTCATTTTGTTTACTCTCGCATGCCATGCCCCTGCGCTCCGCTGCATACGCTACTTATTCCACATGCTGCATGCGACTGCGTGTCTCGTTGGGCTTTTTGTGTGTGCGAAATTGTTGTCATTCTGTTCTGGGCTCCAGGTCTTTGTGCTCCGTTCGTTGGTTCTTTATGGCCTCTGCTGCATCAATCGTTGAGTGACTGGAACTAAAACATGGAGCTGCAGCTCCACTCACTTTTAATGACTTCTTGCGTGCCACATGCAGCACTGCGCGATAGAGAGACACAAAGAGAGGGAGATGCAGATATTTGTTCCCCAGTTATTTGAAATATTTGTATTTAAATGTAATAAGAAGAAGCCGAATTGCAACTCTCACTCTATACTAAATGAACTTCCTTGTTTCCCTTCTATAATAATGTTGTTGTACAGTAATCCTCACGAGCTGTTGACATGGCGTGACCAAATGCTACAGCGGGAACTCTGAGTACGCACACAGACATGTGATGGGGTCACAAACCTCTTCAGCTTTCGGCAAGACTAAAGGGATTGGCCGGAGAGCGCGATGCACAGTTAAATTAAGGTCTCTGAGTTGAAAGTCGAGTGATTCGATTCTTTTTCACATATCTGACTCTAATCAGGAGGTTTCAGCAAACAAATAGAAGTTGACTTGACTCTCTCTCTCCCTCTATCTCCACATCTCTCTCCCTCTCCCTCACTTGAAATCGTGATTGTTTCAAATAGTTTCGACCGCTTGTCCACTTCAGATGTCAGTCCTGGTATGCATTTTGCTTGCTTTCTGCTCTGAGCGTCATTGAGGACGAAAGTTGCGAACTCTGCTAGGGGTACGGCTAGAGGGTAGGTGCCACATGCAACTTGCTACATTTGCTATTCGCCATTTGGTATTTTGTGAGCTCATGTCTTCATTTTGTTTGGCCAAAAATCAGTTGGGCGATGGCGCGTGGACAGCAGCTGAAACTGTAGCTTTAGCACTAACTCCATACCTAATGCACACGAAATTTTGTGCTGGCATGTGGCATGTGGCATGCGGCATGCGGCATGCGGCATGTGCCGCTGACAATGCCAGTCGCAGCTCTCGCGCTGCATGCGCGTCAACTTGTGTCAAAAACCAACCAAGTGCCATTTTGCGGTAGTTGTGGCAATGACCATGGCTAACATGCAGCAATAGCAGCAACAAGCAGCAACAGTTGCAGCCAACACAATGGCACATTGGTTCTATTACAACCTTTTCATCTGTAATCGTTAATCGATAAGTGTCAAGGCAACATTAATGATTGCTTTTCTTCTATGTTCTTCAGAAAGGTTTTTAGTATTCTTGAAATATTTTCAGCTCTATCAGAGAGAGAGAGAGAGAGAGAGAGAGAGAGAGAGAGAGAGAGAGAGAGATCTAGTTGTGAACCCATCTCAACATGAGTGCTTCAGCATTATTTTGACTATCCAGTTCGGATCTGGTAACCTTTACAATCGATAATTTCCTACTACAATCGATCATCAATAAATATCTACAGCGAATTTTAGATGTCTATTCTTATCTCTCAGCTGATCAGAGCTCACAATGTTTGCAAACAAAGTCATACCTACTAGAGCTCTATATATAGTATGCACATCTTCTATTTTACTGTCCTTCTCGTGTTGTTTGGAATCAGAGTGCAATGCCTTAAGCGAACCGCACTGCAGCGTAAATAGGTGGACGCATGCCCAGACTCGCAGTTTCCAGTTCCCCGTTTCTAGGGCCCAGTCGCTCAGTTGGCAGAGTTCAAGCCCCCCTCTCCATCTGAACTTTGTCGCGGCTGTAGGGAAAAACGTGGCCACCCACGTGGCTGCTGCTGTTGCACTTGCTGCTGATTCCCCCGTCAACCCGTCAAGCGTTTTGATTGAAATGTGTTTGTTTGGCTGCGGCTTTGGTTGTTTCCCTGACACCTAAGCCCCCTCCACCAATGGCATTCCAGCTCTGCATGCACATCAAAAACTCACAAAATAAAAACACATCAACCGACAATAAATGCGAGAGGAAGCAGGAATTTTGTGCGAAACAAACGATGGAAAATCCAACATGACCATGGCAACACCATAGCCCACCGGCAAACCCAACGCAAACCCACTGCACAGCTAAATGCGGCGGGCAATCGCTTTGGCATGAACACAATATGCCATCGGAACACGGATGGACACGGACACGGACACGACCGAACCATCCCAGAGGGCAGAAGGGAAGAGGCAGCGGAGCAGGGACTGAGTAAATGCGCTCTGATGCTACGGCAGTAGTTGGCTTCTGACTCCGTTGGCCGACAGCTTTGTTGACGTTTTGAAGCATTGAGTGGTGCATCCACAAGCCAAGCAGCAACAGTAATTGTAGCATCCATACATATATCTGGACGGAACTCGACAAACAGCAAAAGTTTTCCCTTTCCGCAAACCTGAAGTATGGCCAAATATAGCCGTCTCTAGTAATATCTTTATCAATAAATTATCGATTTAGCATATCTTTAATAAGACTAACTAATGAATTCTTCATATGACCTATCGATAATTGATCGGTTTATTAGTTTTGCTATCATTTGCTTGAAACGATATTATTTTGCAAGATTCAACAAAATGTAAGTTAAAGCACCTCTAGCGTGCCTCGATCAGACTTTAACAATGGTTAGTTCATAAAATATTGAAAAGCTACTCTGTTATCGATTACTGCACTAAATTCTTTTAAGCTTATTCAATGATCAATCTGAGCAACTTAGTTCTTTCTATGCTTAGCGAGTGATTCAATTGATACTAACGAGAACAAACTCTCAAAACTCCACTTATCTATATCGTTAAGAGCTCTTTAATCGATAAATGCATCAATTTATGCGAGCTGAACTTCGAGCAGCTTCAATTTTCCCCAGCTTAAGCTAAATGCATATCGAGTGCTAATCAAATTAAAACTACAAATGCTATGCGAGTCCCCGAAGCCTCTGCGAATTGAACAACTGTCGCTCTAGGCATGGTATTATCCGAAACCAAACCAGAACTCAGTGTGTCGACAATTTTGTCCGCCAGGGGGCGTCTGCGTTCGCATTCACAACAAACTGCAAACAGCACACGGCGTCACAAGCTGTTTCGGTTAGTCTTTTCACTTTGGCTGTTTGGGGCAAAACCAAGTCATCAGTGGGCTACGCCCCTCTCCTGTAGCCCTCGCCCCAGCTAGACCCCCGTAGTCCCGTAGTGCAGTAGTCCCGCACCGCTAGCAGCGCCCCTCTCGCCGGCATGTTTGGCAGTTCCCATCGCACGCCCCGTTGAGTTTTGGGCAACTTTCAGTGCAGAAAATTTGCTTGGCTTTCGTTTTAATTTATTTTATTGCGAAATGCATTTTCGGTTTTTGTGTTTTGTGTTTTGCGCTGATTTCTTGGCCCCCAAACCCAAAATGTGTCGCGTTGACTTTCTGTCGGGCCAAAATGAAAACAAATTTAATTTAAGTGTCAGTTACGCTTTTCACGAGGTTGCAAACTCTCAGTCGAGAACGTCGCAACATCGCAACGTCGCAACGCCGCAACGCCGCCGTGGAGGAAGTTTCTTTCCACTTCTTCTTCTTCTTCTTCTTCTTCTTCTGCTGCTGCTGCCTGTTGTTTTTTCATTTCTCTTCAGTTTTTTCCTCTCCGCCGTTATTGTTGCTCCTGTTGCAAATTTAGTTGGTTATCATTGCGGTGGCCAAAACGACACGCAACACCATTATTTGCCACATACTGACAGCCGGCATTTCCGTCCTGTCCATGTCCGTAGCCCCAGCTAGCTCGTTCCTAGCCCAATTCCTAGTGCATATGGTTGAGTCGTTCTGGTCGCCCCATTGTCCTTCAAGTGTTACTTGAAACAACTTGAACTAAACGGCTGAAAGCCATGCACTTGCACTCCACATAGTGCGACCCTTCCACAGTTTTGGCTGCAACTGCTGCCACTTCACCTGCAGCTCAACCTCTACCTCAACCTCAACCTCAACCTCAACAGTTCACTCTTCATTTTGGCTCTGGCTCTGGCTCTGACAAACTTTTGCCAATGCGAATACGTGTCGAAAGACTTTTAAGCGCACAAGGACACTTCACTCTCTGACCTGCCCATGTCCCTAACGGCACAAAAAACATCTATATATATAAACGAACTGTCCATGGCCTTAAAGCTGACATTACGTGTCCTCGAATCGCAGGAGCTGACTTTAATGAGCTTGCAACACGGCTATAATGCCACAGCGGGCAGATAAGCAACACGCACATGCTGCAACTGTCCAGCAAATTAGCTTAATAAAAAACTCATTAAAAAGCACAAGTTTCCCCCATTAAAAGATAAGCTGAAGAATTTGTAATTGTAAATGATTGCAGATCTCGCTGACAAACACCTGCTGTAATTGCCAAAGACGGAGAGAGAGAAAGAGTTTTCAGCATTGGCCAAAAAATTAATTAAGAAACTCATTAATATTATTTTGATAAACTGAAGATCAATGATAGTCAGAGTTAAGCATTCGAAAGGTCTGTCAAGTGATCATGGAAAAGAAGTTTATGAATTTCAATAAGCCAGAATGGAACTATAATTTGAATCAAATATTAAACAGATTCCTAGAACACTACGTCATATTTGAAGTACCTGAAAACTCTACTCTTTCCCTCGACGAGAGACTGATCTTCAATAGATTTGTAGAATTGTTTAATCCATCAATACATTGTCTACTATGAGTTATAAATAAACAATTTCATTTAATGACAGATCAGTTCATTAGGGAATGATCTCAAACGATCTACATTTCATTAAGTAATTGTTCTTGATCTCTGTGTTAGTCTAGCTTTTAATTTAGCTATAATTAAACAATTGATGCTGTGAAAGTGAAGCGATCATGGAAATATAAATAGTTATTAAGCTTAGCTATTGATCTCTGTTGTGAGTGCAGCAAAGATCATGATCTTTGCTCAATATAGCTTGCTCCCAAGCTGATCTCATTTCAGAAATAAGCTTTTAGTTTGGACAATCGATTGCATGATATATCAGGCAACAGACAACTAATTCATCATAACTTACTATTATGACAGACTAGTTTTGTTGATCAATGCAATTAACAACTCGAAAAAATATATTTGTGAGTGCAGCTACAAAAGATTTATGAGCTCATTGGCAGCCAAGATCAATGCAAGATCTTTGACTGACCAAGGCATTCTGAGATCCTCACTTTCTATATATTTAGAGTTGCAATTAACAGTTTCATAAGAATAACATCCGCAGATAGTTGATCGTTGATCGCTGATCGTTGATCGAACCCATGAGCTCACTCCGAAGGGTTGTGTAAACTGTTCTCACTCTCTATAATTGCAATTGAGTAATAGGCCCTGTGGGGTGGTATCTGATGTCAGCTTTGGCTGTTGACTATGAGATGACGTATACGCAGCGTATTACCTGCTTAAATAAATGACGTCAACGGCTCGGAACTTGCATCTGGCGCGTGCGATGTCGCGTCATTGCATGTGTCATCGATTGCCATCTGTGTATGTGCCAATCGACGATTGCATCACGATCCCAGCTGCATCTATAGAGCTGCGCGTCTGTGTGAGTAAGATACATATAGCCTACGTTCATCTGTTTTTGGCGGCAGCTGTGTGACTAATAGAATCAAATGTGCACCAAATGTGGGTCAGGCATGAATTTGCGTTTGCTTAGCGACGACGATGGTGGCGGCGGCGGCTTCTATTTTTGGCCAGTCGGCAGATACAAATTATAATATTTTTTTTGTCGGTCATAAAAATCGGCGACAACATTGTGAATTAATCATATAACTCGAGTGTGCCGCTGTGCCAGGCGAAGGCGAAGGCGAAATAAACCACACAGTTGAAGTTTGGCCCCAAAATCAATTGACATGATTTCTATAATGGCAACAAGCAGTAACAACAACAACAGAAGCAACAACGACTGGCTGGTATTTGGGGCGTGGTACGAATACGCAAAACGAATGCATCGATCAAACAGCTGTTGGGTTGGCCGGGCAACAGTCGAGGACAACAGCCGCCACTAACCTAAGCCAAGTTGAAAGACGAAGCGTTGGCCAGAAATCAGTTCAGCCAAAGGCAGCAACGAGCTAGGACGACCACTGGACTGGCAATTGGAATAGAAACGGAGCAAGAGGAAGTGGAAGAGGAAGAGGAATAGGAAAAAGCAAATTCAAATATAAGTTCCGCTATTGACAATTAGAGACGGACAGAGATCCTGGCAAGATGTGCGACTGCGGCTGTTACTCGTATTGCTTGCACGACACGACGTCCTGCTACAGCCATTACCATTCCCATTCGCATTCGCACCATTGCTGCGCTGGCTATAAGTATCTGAAGTGCCTGTGTCGCTATTACCGCCATGTGCACTGCACCTGCTCCTGTTGGCGCCGAAAATGTTACCTGCTCTAAAGCCCAATCGAGACACATTTGACATTGACAGCCTGACAGGATGGAGGATGCGAGCAGCGAATCCCAGCACCATTAAAAATCACAACTCAAACAATGCAAACAAAAAACAGAAACTAGCAAAAAGCAAATGATAAAGTCCTTTAAGTAGTTGCATAACACTTGGCTGCATCGTTGGAGGAGCTGCCAGCGTCTCTAATGGATGATTGGGGGTGCGATTGCGACGATAGCAACTAGCGTGCATACAGGTCGTATGTGCAACGTTTTCAGTTGACTGGGTGAGTGCGAGTGTGACTGCGAGTGAGAGAGACAGAGACAGAGACAGAGACAGAGAGCGAGGGAGCGAAAGAGATGGAGCGAGCGATGTGGCCAACTTGTTATGGATCAACTATACTTGGTGCAGAGTATCTCGCGCAAACGAATTCCATTTAACTAACTCACCATGTATAATCCAACATACTAACTAGTTAATATATAAAGCAAATGTCACACACACAAACACCTTTACACACACACTTACACCAATAAGTTTAGTGCATAAGTTTATCTTCCAAGCACAAGATAGATATTTGTTATCGATAAATGTTAGTTGTAGTTATCGATTCTACTGATCATCATGTTGATGATAATTTGCCATATTTGTAACGATTCAAACAACAAATCAATAAAGTTTTATTCCAACACCAACACAAAGAAATAAGAGCTTAACATGTAATGCAATCTCTTCTAGGGGAACATCCTTGAAAAAGGAGAAAGTCTAACGGCGTAAATAATAGTTAGCTAAATAATGAAGTTAATGCATTACTTAGTTTGGAATAGGCCACAAATGACCTGGCAAGCAACTGGTATAGACTAATCGATTACTAAGACTAAATAGGTCAAAGAAAGAAGAGACTCAGACAGACATAGCTGTTATAGAGATTTGAAGAAAATAATAATAAATAATAAGTCATAGATCAAAGCTTTAGGAAGCAGGGAAAGAATATCTAAGGATTTTCACATGGAATTGGCCTTAATTGGCCAAAATGCCGTAGCTGGCAGCCAGCCTTCTATAGACTTAAGCTTAAGAATTGGTCAATAAATCCGTCAGTATTATGAGCTAAATTTAAACATAATTTATACGTTCTTCGCTCTATAAAAATACTTTTAATTATTCATAAATTATGAATTCAAAACTTGCAAAATGTGTAAATGAACTGCTCAGAGACTCATCAAACAGAATGCGTCAGCTAGGCATAAACATAATTACAGTTCGCTGAGCTCCTTTTAGGCAGCTTCAACACATCTTATAGCCCATATACTTAGCCAGTTTATTAGGGTTAGAATTGAAAGGGCTTTAAAGGCTGGCTGGCTGTGGCTGTGGCTGTGGCTGTGGCTGGTTGGCTGTGGCTGGCGCTGCGGCTGTGGTTATAGCAGATGCCATATGATAAATTCTTATGACTAAGCAAATTACTGCTGTTCAAATAGACACTTAATTTAGAAGGACTAACGTATGTAATGAGCCTGTCCATAAGCATAATTCGTAATCATTGGATTCTTGGCTGACTTCAAGGACGTCAACAACAACAACAACGAGCACGACGACGACTTCTTGTCAGCTTTGCCCAATTGGCCGTATGCAAATGGCAGGCAAAGCCGCCGCACTCGAAAATGCTTTGGCTGCCAAAAAAAGAAAAGAAACGAAAAAAAACGAAAAGCTCCTTCAGCAACAGCTGCCAAAATTCCACTTTGTGGGTGGCCAGAGCCAGGGCCAGGGTGGGTGTATTTGAAATTGTCCAAAAATGAAAATGTTGTCATTTTGTGCATTGAATTACGTTTATTTGATGGCTGGCTGGCTGGCTGGCAGGATGGCTGGCGGGCGGGTGAGCTAGGCGACTCGCTGATTATCCGGCGTAACGACTGCGATTGCCTCAAGGGAGAGGGCAGCAATGCCTGCCCGTGACGCCCCCCATTATAGGTGTTCCGGCCGACAAACAAGGTGATTATGACGCGACCTGGCCCCTCGGACGCGTTAATGGACTTAAAATATGCTCCGCTCCATAGCAAAGGAAAAAAGCAGCAGGAATTCGAAAAAGAAATGTTATTTAAATTTTCCTTTATGTGAGTACCGAGGCGTCGAAGGACGTGCGCGCAGCTAGGACTCATGAATAGCTGATGGGGCAGCTAACGTTGTGGCAGCTACAAATCAGCTTCAATATTGGTTTTTGATTATCGGACGAGTGGGCGTCTGGGCGTGTCAGGCATGTACTGCATATTATCTTGTGACATTTTAATTAACATTTTTTTGCGCAGATTAAAATAAATTAATTCTGTGCAGTCTACATGCCTTCCGGTCTGCCCTTGACAGCACTCACGCCCCCGCCTCGACCCTTATCTATGGGTAGCGCCTACAAATTTGTGCAGCTGACTAAATTTATATTGCGCATGCAAATCGTTTGCATAGCTGAAGCGGAAGCAACTGTTGCCGCTGCAGTTGCAACATTGTTGCGGCTGCGGCTGCGGCTGTGGCTGTGGCTGCTGCATAATTGTCTTCTGGCAATCCACAGCAACAAAAGACATAAAAAACTGCTGCACAAATTGTGAATTGTTTGGCTTTTATTTATTTATATTTTTTTCGTGCTAGCAGTGAATGGGAGGCGTGTCTTATGGCGACTGCCTGTGTGGTCCGTGGACCAGTTTATCGATAAAAACGAAACACGTAAAACGAACAACTAAAAGCGAAAAACGTGGAAAATCAACAAAATTTTTGGTAAAAGTTTGAATGTTTTATATGACAGGAGAAAGAGAAAGAGCAAGAGCTAGAGCTAGAGCTAGAGAGGCTGAGCCAGAGCAGCGCAGCTGCTATAAATCAAACTTTATGAAATATATAGAAAACGAGTAAGAGTGGCCAGTCGGGAGTGCTAGACTTGGAGATACCCTGAACAGTGCGCTGAGCTACAGTTGCATTGATTCAATGCCCTGGGGGAAATCTGGCGCTTGCTCAAGGCAGAACTTTATTTAGTTCGAAGTCTCTAAATGGGGAAGGCTTGGTCTGGCTAGGTTATTCTAGATCAGCACTTCAGATATCGAAGCAATAGGATAAAGCTGTACTTTGTAGGGCTTACTAGCTTTTGGAGGGCTACTCGATAGCTGACGCAGCTCGTCAACCACTCCCCTTGCTCTGTGTTACATACATTTGCACTAAGCCCATATAGCCCGAATTCCCAGTAAAAATACCAGCCACAAATACTCTGCGCGAGTTCAAAGTTGAGCAGAGTTCGCCATATATAATTTCTAGTCTGCCTATAGTACACATCGTTTCTGAACTTCGCTAAAATAATTTAACAGTTGCTCAATCCGAGTGGTGAGCCAAGAGTTATTTATGAAATACTTCTGCGAGCTCTCAATTAGCATTATTTCAAAGCCTTAAGTGCTCGTCCCTTTGGCAATTATCATAAACAACATTCGCTTGAGAGAAATTTAAAAAAATGGGAGAAAACATAAAGCAAAAGTAAGTAAAGCCTTTCAAAAGGAAGCCGAATCCAGTGAAGCTCAACACAAATCAAATTAGCAGAGAAGAAGAAGAACTTGAACTCTTGACTGTCTACTGTCTCCCTCTATCTGTGTGTCTGACAGTTCGTCCGATGTTTGCGTCAGTTAGTTCACACTGTTTGGCTGATCTATTAACAGCCGCTTGGCATGCACAGAAAACAGATAACAGGCCGTCGCCCCTCCGGCGGGATCCCTGCTTTGGTCGGCGTTCATTATGTCTGCCCCATGCAACAATGTTGCAGTTGAGAAATGCTCGAGAGGCGGAGGAACAAACAACTTAAACGCTTAACTTGAAGTTGAAGTTTTTATTTATTTTAAGTCTGTGGCTCCCCGCTTCCTGCCACCAGGGACGAGAAACGCAAAATGCGAGAGACGAGCCCGAAGACTTAATGATGCTCTTAACGACCTTCTCACTCGCACTCGCAACTCGCAACTCGCTGTGCAAATACATGTTGCACGTCTATTTGCAACAGTTGGCAGTTCCTCAAGCCCCGCAACGAGTCGTCAGCAGCCGCAAATTACAAACGGAAAGTAGCTGAATAATCGCCGAGCCATTAGCCAAGAAATTGCAGTCAGGCAAGGACTATTGTGTTGCATTCCAGCTATATATCTACTACTCTCTCTCTCTCTCTCTCTCTCTCTCTCTCTGTCTCTCTTTTAGACTCTCTTTATCTAAAAGAGACATATCAAAAGAAAGTGACTGATATGAGCGAGACAAAGGGAAAGAGAAAGATAGAGCAAAGTAAAGTTAAAGAGAGATAGAAGAAAGGTAGAGAAAGAGAATAACCGAGGAAGCGAGAGGGATAAAGCAGAAGACAAAAAGAAGAAGAGAGTGGGGGAAAGATAAAAAAGGAGAACAAAAATTGAGAGAGAAAGCAGAAGAGTGAAAGAGCGCGACAGAGAAAGAGAGAACGAACCTCTAGGCGAGGAGCTCTCGATCTGACCGTCTTTCTCTAAAGAGTTAAAAGCCTAACCCGCAGAGAAAGAAATGAAAATTACGCATTCCGCTCAACCTCAAGAGAAAGTCTAAAGTACATACTAAAGATAGAGAGAGAGAGAGAGAGAGAGAGAGAGAGAGGAGAAAGAGGAATAGGTCTTACTGCTTGAAAATAAAAAATGTTTGTGTCCTATTTATAGTGTAAAATGTAAAAAAGTGTTAAAAAAGAGAATTTAACAAGCATTAGCTAACAATCCAGATTTATTTTAGCACTCGGCAATACCCAGCGCCCATGGGCAGTCATGGCCCCCACTTCCAACTGCACCCACTTCCTGCCCTCATTCTCTGCTACAATGTGTGTCTGCTGCTCATCTTTCAACTTTAAGCGCAACTTAGTCTGCGCTTTATATACAAGTACAGATATGTATATATAAATATATTTGTGTTTTAGCTGTGCGCGCACTTGAAAAGTGAAATATTTTTGCATAGCCACAGCAGCAACAACACCAACAGCAACAGTTCCTGTTGTGGCAAATATTGCCAGCTCACGCTCTCATTGCAAAATCCCCACTCTTACTCGCTCTCTCTCTCTCTCTCTTGCTGTGGCATTCACGATCTTCTTTCACTTTCTGCATGCCGCCGTCGCACTTGTTGTTGTTGCTGCTGCTGCTGTTGCTGTTGCAATTGTCATTGTTGTTGTTAATGTGTCTGTGGCGCGGCCTCGACAAGTCTCGTCTGGGCGCGTTATTAATGCAATTCATCCGTTTCCACTGCTGCAGCGGTGTCTGCAACAATGTTGCAAATGTTGTGTACACAACGGCCAAACAACACACTTTGCCAGACACGATTGTTGTTGTCATTGTTGTTGCTGTTGTTGCTGGCCTGTCAACATTTTTTGCCACTTTGTTATTTTTAGCGCTTTTCAGTCACTTGGTCGCCTCCTGCTCTCTCTCCCGCTCAACTCGCCCTCGCCCTCGTCCGACAGCAGCTCATTTTCCACGTGTTGCCCCTTTAAACGTTGTCTGTCGTTGCTTTTTACTTAGTTATTGTTTGTTTCGCTGCTTGTAGTACGGCAACAACTTTGGATTTCAATTGTTTTTGACGCGCGTTGACTCCTTTTTGCAATAAATAAGCAACAAATTATTCGTACTCCGCGTGAAACGCGCTCTCAATATACAAAACAAAAAACAATTTCCATTTATTGTTTTCTCGAAATTTGTTGTTACACTCGTTCGCAAGCCTAAAAAGAGTATATTGGTTTCGGCTGTCAAATCAAATCAAGGCAAAGTATTTCGCATTCACTCAATGACTTTTGGGGCTGTGATGCTCAGTGGAGCACGTCCAGTGATAAGGGCGAGTATTTTGCTGTCGGCTATGCCCGATTGTACCGTTGTTTATTTATGTTTTTGCTGTTGTAGCTTTTAAATTTTGGCAATGGCAACGGCAACGGCAACGGCTAAATGAGTCAAAGAAAAAACGCAGAAAATTGCGAATTTGACCTTCTGACCGCCCACGTAGATGCTAATAATGCTAATGATGCTAATGATAATGATGATGATGATGATGATGATGATGATGATGATGATGACATTTGGTGACTGTCACGAATAGATGTTGTCAATTGGCTAACAATTTGTCAGCTGTTATTGTTGTCATTGCCCTTGTTATTGTTGTTGTTTTGTTGTTCGTTGTACGTTGCGTACAGCGAAAGCGGGCAAAATCAACAATAATAACAACAAATGTGCAGATAAAAACAGAGACTGCGAAAAACCACACACAGATTCACACACACAGACACAGACACACAGACAGACACACACACTTCAAACTGAACATGAAACTCAAGTGAAAACAGCAACAGCAACGTTCACGGTGAGCGTCAACTAACTGTGAACTAAATGCCACAAAAAACTGACAGCTACAACAACGACGACAACAACAACGTTGTTATGTGTGTCAAAGTAAAACGCAATTTATGGAATTTATTACGTGAGCCATTCGCAAATTTTTTAAACTTTTTTTTGTTGCGCCAGCCAAATGAACGGCAGCTAGGGGGCGTGGCCGCCAAGCAGAAAAAAATTAAAAAATTAAAAAAAAAATAAATAAATACATAAATAGTAAAAAAAACTACGAAAAGCTTCAGCAACAACAGAAGTAGACAAAATTAATGAAACGTTTTAGGAAATTTCATTTTTTATGCAAGCCAAAAAGAAAAAAAAAACCAAAACGAAATAGTAAAAAATGAAACAAAGAAAACTTTATAAATAACCAGAGAGCATTAAAAACAAAACCAAGATAAAAACGACATGGGTGAAAATTTTTGCAATCACGAAATGTGGAATTATGGGAAAGCCCCCTCTCTACCCCTCTACCCTCTCTAGCCAAGCGCGGCAGGAATGTAGAGAAACGCAGCTTAAGAAACAGCAGCAACAACAGCAACAACAACAACAACAGCAACATTAGCAACAACTGTGAAAGTTAAGCATGGAGAAAAGAGCTTCAAAACTTTAAAACTGAAAGCAATTATTAACACGGTTTTGGGGCTCATTTCGTTACAAATATGAAACCAGTAAGAATGTCGGGCACCACCGACTGCATGGCAAATCTTGAGGTCGATGTAATGTTAACCCATTATTAATAATTGAGCAAAAAGGGTCACATAAACTGACTATTTTTAGCTCTGACTGAACTATTCTTAGCAACGTTTATCAGGGGCTTAGTTGTAGTAAGCTTAGAGGTATGTAGCAAAGGCGGTTATAGGATTGTTCAAATTGTATAGGGGTAGATAGCCTGATCGAGGAATCAATAATAATGTGAAGTTATTTTTCTATATTCTAATATATCATCTAAAATAGCTTGTATCTTCTATCTACCATATTCAATCTTTCGTCTTCTACATCGGAATTTTGGATGCCGTCTTGGAAAGTTATTGATTTGCTGCATCGATTTGTATTTGCTGCTCAGGTAATATTTGCCGGATATTCGTCTCAAATATAGTCATAAGAAGTGCGACTATTAATAGACCCTCAAAGTTCTCTCGCTTCAATGGCTTATCACAAATGTTTTTCCGATTTATCAGACACATTTTATACATATCCTTATTAACAGAGCTATAGAGCAAGGCAATAGAAATTTAGTCGTTAAAGCTGTCACTTACGATGAAAGTTCTTCTTGATTTGCTAAATGTCTGGCATGAGTTGTCTGTAAGTTTTCGTTCTACAAGAAATAGTATTTAATGATTTAACATATTGGCAAAATCTTTAGTAGTGGCATGTATGATAAGCCATACATTTCTTTCGAGCCCAATCAAACACGATGAATTATAAGTCAGTTGGATTTTTAATTAGATTTAATTTAACAGAAAATTTCAAAATTTCAGAATTTCAAAATTTTTGTGTCCGAATTTTCCGTCAGCAATGTTGATGCCTCTGTCAGCGATACTAACGATTCATACCATCTTATTGTGCCAATTAACATTGGCAGATATCGGTAAGCCATAGCAATAACAGTAGTATGCTTACGAGTAACAGCGATGGTCGGAAGTGGCCGACTAAAACCTACCGTGAACCCCTCCGATCGGCGCTTGCAAACATATTATATGACTTGTGACATCAAGCACTTCCAGTTACACTTCTACTCGCACATATATGTATATTTATGTGTGTGTAGATAAGTAAAAATGTAACACCAAAAACTTTAAATAATTTTTGATCAAATAATTACAACTCCGCCTTGAATCAAACCGGAGTATGGCCTCTACCTTCCCACCTTCATTATTTCTCTGAGGCTCGGAGATTCTATTCTATCAGCTGTCAATATATTTACAAATAGTTCATACATATGGTTTACGTATACATCTTTGATTATTCTTTCAAACTGTAGGTAATGAAACCAGAATTATAAACGGGTTTGATTGCGACATTGAAGAGGTTCCATATCAGGTCTCTCTGCGTCGACTCCGTCAAGAGCGCTACCGACGGGGCAGTGGCCATTTCTGTGGTGGGAGTATTCTTAGCCGTCGAGTGATTGTGACAGCAGCCCATTGCTTAAAGAATGTATATTTGAGTGAATCTTTAGCTGTTCTAATATTATTATCTGCAGGGGGGAAAGGCCAAGAGGGGTAGTAGTTGTAATAGGGAACCGGTACCTTAACGAAAGAAGTTCAACCATGAAGGAGCTCCGAGTCTCGAAATGGCGTAGCCATTACAACTATCGTCGAGTTAAAAACGATATTGCATTGATACTGACTGCTGGCGAAATGCATCCTGTTCATGGAGCTGTTGCATATCTCCCCATAAACAGGGGGTGGGAACGCCCAGGTACCACCTGTCTAGTGTCCGGCTGGGGTCAAACTGATAAGGTAAACGAATTAATTATTTAATCCAATTTATTGGAAATTCTACATTATTAAAATTTCTGCTACTTGTGTATCGATAACAAGATTAATCGATTATTCCTTACTTAAGGTCACTTCACGTCCATCGATTAAATTGCGGGCGGCATTTGTACCGATTATCAGAGCCGATACTTGCTACATGCTCTATAATATTCCTGGCACCGTGTGCGCCGGATATACAACAACGACCGGGCCCAGCTTTGGTGATTCAGGTGGGCCCCTTAGATGTGGCAACAAACTGACAGGTATCGTCTCCGTGGGAAGAGCTGCGGGAGGTCCAAGCGCGTATTCAAGTATGCGGTATCATGCGAATTGGATAAACAAACAGAGTAATTCCTTGTACAATGGAATATTGTCGCTTCGATCGTTTTGCATCCAGAGAGAAGTTATCTTGGCTTTCATCATCTATGTGACCTCTAGCTACTAGTTGGCTAACGCTTAAGACGTGAAAGTGTCTTATTCGTATTTATGATTTTTATTCACTCGGTAAGTGTCTGCTTTTAAGATATTTTCATGCCGTGAACACATTAAAAATGGGAAATCAAATATACTAGTTTTGCTAAAATGTATTTAACATGCGGATGGAGGCGTAATAGACCCCATAAGGTAAATATCTTATTTATTAGGACGACAAACCGGACCAGACCGTCCGTCCGTCCGCCTGTGAGTCCGTCCGTCCGACAAGCTTTCGTTTACATTTACATTTTTTCGAACTCAACGCAAATCAATAGTTAGCTTTTTCAAAAATTTCAAAATTTCAGAATTTCAAAATTTTTGTGCCCGAATTTTCCGTCAGCAATGTTGATGCTCCTGTCAGCGATACTAATAATTCATATTATCTTATTGTTCCCATTAACATTGGCATATATCGGTAAGCCATAGCAATAGCAGTAGTATGTTTACGAGTATAGCAGCGATGGTCGGAAGTGGCCGACTAAGACCTACCGTGAACCCCTCAAGCACTTCCAGTTACACTTCTACTCGTATATATACATGTATTTATGTGTGTAGATAAGTAAAAATGTAACACCAATAACTTTGAATCAAACCGGAGTATAGCCTCTACCTTCTCACCTTCATTATTTCTCTGAGGCTCGGAGATTCTATTCTATCAGCTGTCAATATATTTATAAATAGTTCATACATATGGTTTACGTACTCCTCTTTGATTATTCTTTCCAACTGTAGGTAATGAAACCAGAATTATAAACGGGTTTGATTGCGACCTTGAGCAGGTTCCATATCAGGCCTCTCTGCGTCGACTCAGTCATGATCGCAAGAGATTGGGCAGTGGCCATTACTGTGGTGGGAGTATTCTTAGCCGTCGAGTGATTGTCACAGCAGCCCATTGCATAAAGAAGGTATATTTGAGTTAATTTTTAGCTGTTCTAATATTATTTTCTGCAGGGGGGAAAATCCTAAAACGACATTGGTTGTAATAGGGAACAAGTACCTTAACCTCAGAAGTCGAACAATGAAGGTGTTCAAAATCTCACAATGGCTCAGCCATAAGGAGTATCATCGATATAGAAACGATATTGGATTGATCTTCACTGCTGGCGATATGGAACCCGAATATGGAGCTGTTGCATTTCTGCCTCTCAACACGGAGCAGTTACACGAGGGTACCCGCTGTCTACTGTCCGGCTGGGGTCGATCTGATCACGTAAGTAAATTAATTATTTTATCCAATTTAGTGGAACTTCTATAATAGTATAATTTTTGCTACTTGTGTATCGATAACAAGATTAATTGATTGCCATTCCTCACTTAAGTTTATTGCAAGTTCTACGAATTCTCTGCAAGGATTAATCGTACCGATTATCAATGCCGAGACTTGTGACAAGCTTTTTCATATACCTGGTACCATTTGCGCCGGATTTGATACGACGACTGGGCCCAGCTTTGGTGATTCAGGTGGACCCTTGAGATGCGATGATAAACTGGCGGCTGTCGTCTCCGTGGGAAGAGTTAGTGGTGGTCCAAGCGCGTATTCAAGTATGCAGTATCATGCGAATTGGATAAACGAACAGAGTAATTCCTTGTACAATGGAATATTGTCGCTTCGATCGTTTTGCATCCAGAGAGAAGTTGTGTTGGCTTTCATCATCTATGTGGCTTTTATCTAAGTCGGCTAACACTTAAGACGTGAAAGTGTCTTTTTCTTATTTATGTGTTTGAGTCAATCGGTAAGTGTCTCGGCTTTTAAGATATTTTCATACCGTGAACACATTAAAAATGGGAAATCAAATATACTAGTTTTGCTAAAATGTATTTAACATGCGGATGGATGCGTAATAGACCCCATAAGGTAAATATCTTATTTATTACGACAAACCCGACAAGACAGACCGCCCGCCCGCATGCCTGTTTGTCCGTCCGTCCGTCTGTTCATCCGTCCATCGGCCTGTCCGACAAGCTTTCATTTACATTTACATTTTTTCGAACTCAACACAAATCAATAGTTAGCTTTTTAATGTGATTCAATTTTTTAGCAGTAATTTCAAAATTTCAATTTCAGAATTTTTATGTGCGAATTTTCCGTCAGCAATGTTGATGCTCCTGTCAGCGATACTAACGATTCATACCATCTTATTGTGCCCATTAACATTGGCATATATCGGTAAGCCATAGCAATAGCAGTAGTATGTTTACGAGTATAGCAGCGATGGTCGGAAGTGGCCGACTAAAACCTACCGTGAACCCCTCCGATCGGCGCTTGCAAACATATTATATTGTGACAACAAGCACTTCCAGTTACACTTCTACTCGCACATATATGTATATTTATGTATGTGTAGATAAGTAAAAATGTAACACCAAAAACTTTAAATAATTTTTGATCAAATAATTACAACTCCGCCTTGAATGAAGCCGGAGTATGGCCTCCACCATCTTCCCACCTTCATTATTTCTCTGAGGCTCGGAGATTCTATTCTATCAGCTGTCAATATATTTATAAATAGTTCATACATATGGTTTACGTACTCCTCTTTGATTATTCTTTCAAACTGTAGGTAATGAAACCAAAATTGTAAACGGGTTGATTGCGACCTTGAAGAGGTTCCATATCAGGTCTCTCTGCGTCGACTTCATCAAGAGCTGGAGCAATTGGGCAGTGGCCATTTTTGTGGTGGGAATATTCTTAGCCGTCGAGTGATTGTCACAGCAGGCCATTGCATAAAGAAGGTATATTTGAGGGGGAAGAGATAACAAATACATTGGTTGTAATAGGGAACAAGTACCTTAACAAAAGAAGTCCAACAATGATTATGTTCAAAGTCTTAAAATGGCGCACCCATAAAGACTCTGATGAATTTACTAACGATATTGCATTGATCTTCCCTGCTGGCTATATGGAACCCGAATATGGAGGTATTGCATTTCTGCCTCTCAACAAGGAACAGTTACATGAGGGTACCCTGTGTCTAGTGTGCGGCTGGGGTCATTCTCATCACGTAAGTAAATTAATTATTTTATCCAATTTAGTGGAACTTCTATAATAGTATAATTTTTGCTACTTGTGTATCGATAACAAGATTAATTGATTGCCATTCTATACTTAAGTCTGCTTCACGTGATACGAATTCCCTGCAAGGATTATACGTACCGATTATCAATGCCGAGACTTGTGACAAGCTTTTTCATATACCTGGTACCATTTGCGCCGGACTTGAAACGATGGCTGGGCCCAGCATTGGTGATTCAGGTGGACCCTTGAGATGCGATAATAAACTGGCGGGTGTCGTCTCCTTGTGATCAACTACGGGTGGTCCAAGCGTGTATTCAAGTATACAGTTTCATGCGGATTGGATGAACAGGAAGAGTTTTTCTTCGTACAATGGGATATTGTCGCTTCGATCGTTTAGCATCCAGATAGAAGTTGTCTTGGCTTTCATCATCTATGTGGCTTTTAGCTACTAGTTGGCTGACGCTTAAGACGTGAAAGTGTTTTATTTGTATTTATGATTTTGATTCAATCGGTAAGTTTTCACAGCTTAGCTTAATAAGTAAAGATATAGTGGGTAAGTTACCTAGAGTTCTCACAATTCTAGGCCCCTATCATATGGAATACCAGAATTTTCTGCTAGAAAAAGAGAAGTTTTCCATTTATTTAATCCCGACTTAAAATTATTTATAATTATTTTTATATTATCTTATTCAGGTTCTATGTAACACGATGCCAGGAAAAGTTGAAGTTTAGGTATGTAAAAAAGCAGATTAAAATGACTAATTGCAAAAGTTAATATACATTTTCGCATAATTAGAATCGATTTCTTAAGATACTCTGAGTAATATTAGAATAAAAATTAAATAGATCAAGCTACACCCAGTGGTAAGCCCTTTGATAAGTTGAAAAAGCTTTCCAAAAACCGTGTTTTTTTTAAGCAAACTAAATAGTTTGTTATGCGGGCGCAGTGGGCGTGGCTAGCGTATTAATAATCCTCAGGCTAATTCGAAAGGTGTCCTAAGTTTTTCTTACACCCAATGCATTGTTAATGATCCATTGTTGTCTTTGGGTCTCTTTGATTATATATATTCATTTTTAGTCTTAGATTTTTTTCTGCACTTTTGCTTCGTTGCAAATCGTTCATGCAACCTGGCAACATGCAGCAACAACTCTTGTTTCCATTTCACTCGCTCTGCCTCTCTCTAATTTCTGTCTCTTTCGCACCCTCCTTGTAGACCGCAACAATTTCACATTAGCAAAATTGACTTTGGTAACGCAAAATTTTTTGTTGTTAGCATTAAAGACCAAAATGAAAACGCAACTTACACACACACACACATGCACATTCATTGAGCCGCTGCTGCCGTTGATGGCGTCTGAGTCGTTGTTGCGTTTTGTTTACAAAAGAACAGCAACAGCAACAATAACAAGGCAACGCTTTTTCCAGGTCAAATTTGTTTACATTCCGCTTGGAAACTGGGTCATTGTGAGCGCGTGCAAGCGAGATGGCATAACAATGTTGTTATGCGATTGTTCGCCGCTGGGACACAGCTTGAAATCGCCAGCAACTCGATGGCAACGTGGGGCATGCCCCACCACCGGCGATAACAACAACAAGCCCAAAGATAATAACAAAAATCAAAACAAAACACAGCAAAAAAATTGCTTAACGTTAAAATGATCTTACTATTCCGAGGGAAATATTAAACAAATAAAGTCCACGAAAAAAAAACAAAAATAAATATTTATATTAATAATCAAAATAAATAATTAAAACTATTAAGCAGACAATTTTTTATTACTTCATTAAAAAATAAAAAGAAATAATAAATTTAATGAAATAATATAATATATAATATAATAATATATCTTACATATTTTTTTTAAATACATGCATCATAAAAAAAATGAATTTCTTTAATATATCAATTTTTTAATTGAATTATTACAAAAAATGTTAATTTTAAATAATAACTTAATAAATTAATCATTTAATTCAGTTCTATTGAATTTTACGTAATTTTATTTTATATTCGCAACATTTTATATATTTTTTTAAAATATATTTTTAATTTATTTTTAATTTTCATGTTTTCCATATTTTTTAGTTGATTGATTACCCCAGGCCCATTGAGAAAACTCTAAATGAAACGTAGAATAATTGAAAAAGCGGCGCTGCGCAGAGTTCAGGGTATGATCTAGTCGGACCCTTACGACTAGAGCACTCTTTCTTGCACATATTTTATATAGATATTTCTTTCAGATTTGTGTTTATGAATGATTGCTCTCTACATACTTACCAACTTTTTAGTTTCTCATAGTTAATATACCCTACTTAGTTAGAGCATTTCAAGCAGCGAGAGTGGGTCTCTGATCTCTGTTTTGTTTGTGTTTGTTTGGCTGTATTTGGGAATTTCCGCTGAGAACGTCGTCAGTTGCAGCAGTTGCTGCACAACAGCAACAACAATTACATACCTCTCCCAGCACACACTCACACACACGCGCACACCCCGGCTGTCTCGTGCCTAGCTGTGTATGCAATTTGAAAGCTATTTGTGTCAATGACAAATGATTCGAATTTATCGAAAAGTTGCAATTTGCCAAATGGCCGCTAAGCAAGCCAGCAAGCCAGCCAGCCAGCTGTCCAGGTGCAACAGAGAGCGAGAAAGAAACAGATAAATACGGAGTAAGAGAGATGGCTAGACAGATCGAGTATAGAGCGAGACAGATTGCCAGTGGCTTGACTGACGGAGACCCACTGAGGCGGATCTGGCCAGGCAGCCTTGAATGGAATGCGAACAAATGACGGATTACACAGCAGCAACAACAACAGCTGCAGCAGCAGCAGCAGCAGCAGCTATGGGTCCCCTCTCTGCACCACTCAGGCCCCACTCAAGCTCCACTCTGTCGTTCGCTACTTAGTTTTAGTTTAACTTTTAGTTTTAGTTTCAGTCGCAATTCTCCACTCCGCTCCACTCGGTCTGTAGCTGGTTGCCCGTCTGACATTTTTGATTGTCAGCTGACATGTGGACGCTTGGCCTAGCGGACCGGCGGGTGGCTTATAGTCTTACCCCCCTGTTAACCCAAAAATGCATGAAAAAAAAAAACAATTTATTAAATGTAACTTTGCAATTTGACAGACGAAAATGCATTTGGCTTCTAGTTGAAATCATAATTGACTAAATATTTATATATATAGATGTCTGACTGACTATATAGGGGGCTGGCACAGTTACAGCATGCTCCTAATATGCAATTGTTAAAGCACATTTATTTTTCATAAATTCCAATTTTGACAGCAATCGAAAATATTCATTGCCATTTTTGTGCAAATAGTTTGGCACATCATTAATTAACACATTTTGGTTGTTGTTTTTTGTTTGATCAAAATAGCTGAAATAATTCTCTATAATTAAACTTTGTTTTGCTGGCAATTGCAAACGTTTTACTGCCTGCAATTGAGCTCAACCTTAACATCAGCTTAATTGATTTGTAAGAGTTGCTAATTTTGTTTAGAAATTAATGTCAATCACAATCAATAATCGACATCAAGCAATCATTAAGAATCATTGAGTTTGGTTTCCAGTTGCCTTTATGGTGTCAATCAATCACTATCAATCATTTGACAACAATTGAAATTTTCCATATTTAACTAGCTGCAATGTAGGTATGCCTCAAGCTTATAGCTGTTATTTGAGTTATCCATCGAACAGTAAATCTCAGTTTTGACATCAATGGCAACTCATAATCAATCACTATCAATCAGTATAAAATGATATTTTGTAAAACCTTTAACTTAATTCCAATTACAATTTTCACACACTTTAGTTGTGTTGACTATAAACAAGAGTTTTTCTGCTACTACGATCAATGTCAATCGATAATCAATCTTTATCAATCAACCAAAGAAACATAAATAATTTGTGTACGCTTTGGCTTGCAATTAGAATTTCTCATGCCACAACAATAACAGACGCGCATTGCTCATGATTACCTTGCCTTATAGATATGCCACGCACACAAACCAAACATTAATCATGTCAACTACGCCCCGAGCCGTCTCTGCCCCTGTCTACCCAGTCGCCGCCCCTTTGGGGTACATTATTAATGATTGCAACATCAACAATCATCGGCCATGGCTAATTTTTTGCAATTGCTCGCAAAATTTTATTAATTTCTCTGACTGCCAAAACAGCTAAGCTGTGGCCCCAGTTGCATAGCTCTCTCTCTCTCTCACTCACTCTCAGTCTGGGGCATTGGCTGTGCTCCATGGCGATTCACACCGCGCTCGGATGGACATTTCAGTTGTGCATCTCCCTGCTGCCAAGTTTGACCCAAATAGTTTCGTTCCGGCAGCTGTTGCTCTCTTCCTGTCTGTCAGTTGGGCCAGCCACTGCCTCTCTCCGTTGCCCTCTCTCCTTTACTTGCCCTCTTTGGGTTGCCTTCAGGTGGCGTCGCATCAATCTTGAAGCTGCGTGGTTGACTGATGCGACACGAGGCGCGCAAAAGTTTTCGGCTCCCCGGTTCTAAGCAGGCGACGACATGCAACAGTTGACACCCCCTCGGAAAAAGGCGAGAATGCCTGTGGCGCCCCGCCCAGAGCAGCTTCCCTGTCACCCTACGAAGCGGGCCTGACGAGCTCACGTGTTCTATTTTTGTATAATTAGCATGTAATGCAGCAACAAATCCGGGAGCATAACATCCAAATTAGTAATTCCCGTCGAGTCAGACGACCAAAATAGACGATAGACGTTAGACGACGCAGCCAAGAGGAACACACAATGTCTGCAATGCTGACGTCGTTGTTAATACTCTATGTATATATCTACATATACCCTGTTAAGCGAGCAAAAAATTCGAGGTAGTTTGTCAAAGCATAGTTGTCAAAGCTCTCTACATACCCTGTTAAGGTGGAAACCCAGCTGGAACTTAATATAGAGACCCTTTAAGCTAGGTTGGTTGGAGGAACTTACTCAGTATACCCTGTAAATGGAGAGTACAGAGAGTGGCCAAGATGATATGACCTATATACCCTGTACTTATAGCATAAAAAGAGGCAATTATATCATAGATAGCCTCTAAAATAAGTTTCTTCCAGAATTCAAAATTTCTCTATTTCAAATTTTCTCTTACGTATTTCTTATAGGGTATCTGCATAGCTGCATAGTTGCGTACATAGCCACAGTTGCTCTTTGTACTCTTTTGGACCAGTATCTAGAAAATTTCATTTGGCAAATTGAATTTGGCCAACCTGCGTTTTGCTTTTTTAAGCCAACCCAGAAATCTAGCCAAAGCAACTTAACAACTTGGCCCCAATCCAAGCCAAGGCGCTGCAGCAGTAGGCGTGGCAACAAGAAAACGTAAACTAGTCTAGTCTAAGGGCGAAATCTGCTGCCGCATAATGTGATAATAAAAATCTTTTATTTGCCATTGTCATAGCTCGTCCCTGGCCTCCTTCTCCTTAGCCCAGCTACTGCTCCGCGCTCATTTGGCTCAGCTTGGCCCTTGCCTTCGCCGCTCCTTCCTTTCGCCAGCTGCTGATGCCACATAAATCTTGTCAACGTACAGTTGCTCACATTTGACAAATACACACACTCGCACACACTCGCACACACACGTCATCAGGTCACATACCCATTGGCCACTCAGTGAGGCGCCTAATTCCCAGCTCCAAGCTTCCCATTCACATTTTCAGCTGTAATTCGTCGCGTGCCTCAATTTTCTTGTATTTTCACTTAACGCAACGCACGATCTCAGCTTAGCTACATGCCACATGCCACATGCCGCATGCCGGCTGTCGCATGCCCTCCTCTGCCTGTGTACGAGCTGTCAACGCTTAACTCTGCCCAACTTTAATTTCTGGCTCTCTACCATTGAAGGGTGACTTATGGCCAGCACGGACCTCCATTCAACGCCCCCCAAATGGAGTTGTCATCGACCAGCCGCTAGCTCCAATTGCAAGCCCACCAACCCCCGCACCATCTATTGGGGCTGACCAGCAATGCTGCCTGCTGTCATTGGGTTATCCACTCACGTTTTGCAAAGGATGAGCAGCAGCAGCTCGTAATGGATATTTGCAGCAAGAAATCTTCATTTAAAGAGGAGCTTATATAAATTTCCCTTTTCTCTCTCTGTCTCCCTCTTTCTCAGCGGTTGCCCCAAAAACTTTCTCCAACGAAATTTTCATTTCATTTTGAAATACTTTTTTATCTATTTATTTTAAATACATTTCTGCTCAAATCCCAGCTAAGCCCAAGCATTCCTAATGAGCGTTCTAATAATAATCATTCTCTTAATCCATACACACACGCACACACGCACACTCGCACACACACTCACGTCAAGTTTTACGAGTGTTGCTTGGATTATAAACCAATTGGGTTAGTACATAAGTATCGCTTGTTTACTTTGCCGCACATTAAATTTAAGAATATATTTCAAAAAAACTTTTCCCAAACGTAAAATTTATTTTTACGACCATAATACCCTGTAGCTATTAGAGCATTGGGAGTAGATGCGTTTAAAGTTCGTCAGCAAGTGCAGTTGAAAATCTGCTGCAATCACATCTTCATCATTTTTTCTGAATCATTCTTCATTTCGATATTAAGGCTGCAATTCTCCCACCAGCTACAGGGCATCTCTTAGTCGAGCACTTGCTTTGCAGCTCTCTTAAATGTTATTTATATGCCTTTAATATTTTGGCTCACAAATACGCAAGAAAGTTTGTGTGCGGCTTTATCCGCGTGATTAGCTAAAAATACAAGGTACAAAAACCAATCGTGGACCCCCCAGGCCCCACCGCATCCCCGTAGCTCCCGCTCTATGCAATGCTCTCGTCATCGTGTCCACGGCAAGGCTACAGCAGAGATAAATATAAAAAATAGGCAAAATGAAAATGAAAAAAGAAATCATTCAAAAGGCTTTCGCATTTCCGGCGCCAGCTAAAAATATTTTTACGTCTTTAGAGCGCCTGCAGCAACAGCAACAACAACAAGAGGAAGATGAAGAAGAAGAAGAACAACTAGAGCAACATTACGAACTATAATTGTATACAATAAGAGCTTTCATATGCCAATTGCAATACCAACAAAATGGGCTCTCACAATCCAGACTACGCTCGTCTCGTGCAGCTTGACTTGGGTCATGCCTAAGTTACCCTTTCCCTTTCCCTTAGCCTTACCCCTTCCTTGACCCACAACTTACCCCAATTTGGCTTGGTTTCATAGAAAGTTTCAATATTTGTATGCCTTTTTTATTATTTATTAATTTTTAATTTATTTATTACAGCTGAAATTGGAGATTATGACAAGATGTGTTTAGTATTATTTAGTATTTATTATATAGCACGATCAAATGCCCTAGCCAAAGTTGTATTCTAAAAGAGCCAAGTTCTTCATATACCCTATAAAAAACACTTAGGCATAATGCGTCTGAGTCCCAACGTTTGACGTTCGTTTTGCAACCACAAAAAAACGAGAAAAGGAAAAGAAAATTGTATTCGCGACAGTGTCTGAGTGCGTGGTTAGACCAGAGACGGGGGCAAGTGGCTGGGCGTGGGGTGGGGTGGTGTGGGGCAACGTGGCACTGGTGGCAACATCATAAAAAATAGTCCAATGCTGTGCTCGGCTGTGCGTCATTGTTGGCCTAAATCTCAACAACAGCAACAGCAACAGCAACAGCAAAGACGTTAACAAGAACAAGAGAAGCCTTCGTCGGGGCATCACAACTAATTGACTTTGTATGCGAGGCTTTGTGATGCGTGTGTGGGAGGTGCATGAGAGTAGGTGGGGCCCACTGGAGGCGGAGGCGGAGGCGGAGGCGGGAGCGGCAGCAAACGTGACTTCTTTGCTGTGATGGATGGGGGGGCTGTCAGGGAACAGGGGGCGTTGTCGCCTCACCAAAATGAGTGATTGTTGGCAGCGCGTGAGTAAAATATTCATACGATTTCGCAACAGCGCCCCAAAAAGCTGAAGTGGGCAGAAAGTGCGCGGGGAGCATCAGAACAAGCAGCACAAGACTCGTAATTCATTCATTTTCCCACTTGTTTCCACAATTTACCCTCTGTGGAGAGAACCAGCGTCATATTATTGGCCACTTTTACTTTTTGCCACCTGCTAAGCCTATCCGAATGGCCCGGAATTATCTATATATATGCTACCAAATGACTTTTCAGCTATCGCATTGCGAAATAGTTTTGTTTCGTTTTGTTTGTCTATTGACTTATAGAGTATATTAATTATATTATAGGTTTCGGGCTATGGCCAAATTTAGCATTTGTTGCTTTTAGTGTTGTGCAAAAATCTTTTAGTCACATGCTCGAAACTTAATGACGAAAAAGTTTCTCTGCTAATATTAGCCTATTTACATGCCCTGCACTGATTGGAGAATGGGTATAACAGATTTCCTTGCTTCTAACGCAAGTCGGCTTTTTCCTCTCACCTGTCTATGCGTAACTGCCTGCATCCGGCAGTTCTTCGGCCCATCCGTACTTAACTCCGACCTCCAATCCCTTCATCATTCGTATGTCCGCCTATCTATTCGTCTGTTCATCAGTCTATACGTCTATACATTTCGTCCGTCCGTCAGTCCATCCGTGTATCGAACAGTAACTCTTCCCATTCCTCCGACTGTCCTCCGTCGTCACTCCGTTCTGGCAGTTCCTCTATCTGTCCCTTCGTCCTTCTTTCCATCTGTTCTCCCAACCATCTGTTTGTCCGTTCATCTGAACGCCATCCATTCGCTCGTTCGCATATCTTAAGATCGAGTAATGACTGATATATAATCTCGAGACAGACTTCGGAGACTCGGCCTTCACATCTGCTAGGCTATCGATATCTTCAACCATTCTAGAATCTAAATTCATAAAGGATTTCCCCAACATTTCTATTTTATACTCAGGGTATTTCCAAGTCAGTCACTAATTGTTATTGCTTTAATTTAACATTTTTTTAAGGTTTTCGTGACGTTTGTTGCGAATTTTTTTTGCATTTTTGTTTTGCGTTTTGCGAGCGCTCAAATTGATTGATTGTTTGCTTTTTTGTGTGTTGTTTTTGTTATTGTTTTTTGCAGCCAAAGTTGGGTAGCAATGTGAATAAAAATACATTCATTGAATTTCACATTCACAATTTGAGGTTGAGTCATTTTTTGGGCTGTTGGCCAGGAAGCGAATTAGTCAATAATGCAATTGAAGGCCTCTATACTAGACTAGACTAACGATATGAATGAAATGCTAGAAATATACCAAATGACATCATGATATCGTGTTCACAAATATAATTATAATGTTTTCTTCATAGATCGTTGACTATTTGTGTGTCGAACTGATTCAGCGGAAGGAATTCAAGCTGTGAGTGCCATCAAATGGAACTCAAAAATATCTCAAAGATACCTATTATAGAGATACATTTTGAATATCGCATTAGATTAGGCATTTGGGGCATGCCTGAAACGGGTGTTGCCTGAAGCGGTTTACTAAATCTTATCTAATGGAATTTACTAAGAGCTAAATAGGTTTCTTTTAATAATGACTTTTGGGCTTTAATGCTACTCAGTTCCTATGCTTGCTCTACCTCTCTCAGGTATTCTTTCTTTTCCTGATATACACAACAATTCGACAGCATAATTATTTTGTGATTCGAAGTGTTTTGCATGAGTTACGACTGCAACAATTGTTGTTTTCATATTGTGATTGACTCGACTCGACTCGACTCGACTCGAGTGACTTATTAAATTGGAATGCGGAAGCGCCCAATGTTTCTGTCATTGTTTGGGCAACATTGTTGCTGGCGTGCGCTCAGCGTGCAACATTCCAAGCGCTGAAAAGCCAAATCACAAATGGCAGCAACAGCAACAATAGCAAAAGCACAACTTGAGCAACACGCCAAAGTGCAATCAATTCCCCCGCTCAGCCGCCCTTTATTGTTGGCTTGGCTGACTGGCTGCTTGGCTCGTTGCAGCCAACGACATTTATTGCCGCAAATGAGTTATAACGAAGCAGCGCAGCTAATTGGCTAGGCCTACCAGAAATGAGCTGAGTTTTCCTTTTAAGCAGACACAATCACAACTAGCAGCAACAATAACACGCGACAGCAGCAGCAGCAGCAACAACAAAGGGACAGGTGCAACACGCGGCGGCGCTTGAGTCTCGACCATGCCACAGCTTTGACTTTATCCTTGTGGCCTTTCGGTCTGCAGCTCTTCTTTATAATTGCCAAATGCGTTTGCTGTTGCTGCCTTTGCCTGTCAGCGTCTGGCAGCAGCTGCAACAACAGCAACAGCAACAGCAGAACAAAAGCAGCAGCTGCAAGACGTCAAGGTAGTAGCTGCCACACCTGCCACGTGTTGCATTTACAAGCAACAGCTGGACACGTACAGCAGAGTCCCTCAACGCACTCTCTGCTCGCTTCTCTCTCTCTTTGTCTCTCTCTCCCTCTCATTTTCCCTTGAGTTCATTGCATCCCTTTTAGGCAGCAGGCAACAGTCAAATTACATGGCTGCAACCTGGCCAATGTTTGCTTCCACTTTGTTTGCGCTGACAAGCTTGAGGACGAATCAAAGAGTGATAGACTAGAATGATGCGCTGTATAAGGCAGCTGTGAGAGTGCTCCACTTGTAGATCTATAAATAAAATATTAGATTTTCTATACGTTATCTAAGGCAACTCGTCAAGCTCTTTACGAGCTAGAGCTCTCCTACTCAAGACTCTATTACACATTCATGCATTACCCAAATCTTAGACAGGGCAATCGATCAATCATATACCCTGAATTCTTATCATTTACAGGGTACAAACTAACCATTCGGCTGTTTAGGTATATCTCGCTTCGATTTGTCTTCAATTCCCGACTCGGTAAACAACCAAATTTCGCGCACCTGCCACAACTTTCTGCACTTAATGTTGTTGTTGTTCCTGTTTTCGCTCTTTTTCGTGTGCCTCTTCTTGTGGCTGTTGTTATTGTCCTTGTTGCGCCTGTGGTGGTCGCACATCTGTCTACCTGAGCGCAGTGAGATGCAGCTGCAATTATGTAAGCAGCGGCATGAACCTCAGAGTTGGCAAAAAGATTCGCCCTGAGCTGTCAATGAATAGACGCAAGAGATTCTAAGACCCACTGTAAAAGGTCTTAAGAACCTCCTGGAGGGGAGACACTGCATCTTATTATAATGCCAAAGGAAGTATGTGCGGGGTATGAGGAGTCACAGTCAAACGATCGAGAAGGAGAAGCTGATCAAGGATTTTATGATATTTGAAAGAATCACAAAATTCGCGATACATTTTGAACACACCTCGTACACAGAAAAGAATCAAAACAAATTTGATAATAATACAAAACATTAATGACTAATGGATCTAAATAATTAGCTATAAATAGACCAATGTCAGTTCAAATCGCATTTAGAAAATCGACGAAAATAGCTAATCGCTATATTTATAGCTGTTAATGTTCAGTTTTATGGGGCATATAAAAACGCGATATATAAATAGCAAAATGTTCTGCGAGATCTTTATGAGCATGCCCACAGTGAAGCAAGGAGACGTTTTGGATGGATGGATGGAGATGGATGGATCTTGGGAATGAAGTCCGGAGCCCATTTGATTAATTGCCTCGATAAGCAGCATAATACGGTTTATTGAACCCATAACAAATTGGCAATATTTTCATATGTATAGCCCACTGATCGCGTGTATATATATTTATCATTGTCAATATATATCGTATTTGGTGATTATTTATGGGAGCGTAGCGCCCGAGGGCCCAATGCATCCAACTTGTTTTCGAGACTCTCAAATTGTTTACAAACAAAATCGTTTTATATATATACGTATTTTTGCACTGTTTTTTATTTGGGTTCTCTTACAAATTTTATTTTTGGTCGCGCATTACAACTGAGGGGGTCCACAGTGCAGCAAGGAGCATGGGGATAGGGGGCTGTTGGGGCCTCCGTTGACAGCAGCAGCAGCAGCAGCAGCAGACAGTTGAGGTGTTTGTTGTGGCATTTTCTGCCTCCGGCTATTTTCTCTCTCTCCCTTTCTCTATCTCTGTCTCATGCTTTTTACCACTCATTGTGACTCATTGAGGTCGTGTGCGAATTTTTGGAATTGCTTTTATTTATTTATGCATTTGTTATTGTATTTGCGTTGAATGTAAATTTACTTATTTATTGCGCGTTGCGCGACAAAAACAAATAAACTCATCGTATCGCTATTCGCCGAAGCAACAATAACCTCCCTTTGGGGCAAGTGATCGCTGAGCACATACCCTGCAATTAGTAACGAACAAACACTCGACTTATCCGAACTAATATGGTCAAAAAACCAGTTAACCTTTAACCTGGAAGAGAAGTGATTCGATCTAAATTTCATGTCTCGAAATTTGACTCCCACACGGGTTAAGTATTGAAGTACAGTAATCCATCATTTATTGTGGACTCAAAACTCCTTTCTTTAACATAGCCTTGCACCAGCCTACTATACCCTGTCGAACCAGTTCTTAAAGGTTACACGGTATGCAAATAAAAATCACTTGTCGAACGAAAAATTCCCCAACAATGTGAAAACTGCTAAACAACACAACAACAAGTAGGGAGTGCTACACTAGAAAATACCCTCAACCCCAGGTAGAGTTGTTATTCCAATCGCTTGCTTCTGGCTCATGTGCACACACTCACACTGAGCTGATTGGGATTCCATGGGCTTTACCATGGAGCTTACTATGAACTGAATCCCAAGCCAGCAATAAAAGCAAGCAAAACTATTTCAATCAAATTTTCGCAGTTCAAACTGCGATATTTTCGCGCCCCACAAATAACGTTGAGTCATCTAACGCGGCGATCATAGGAAATAATACACATATAGTTGTCACTTCTAAAATACCCTCTAACCATCAAAAGCGAACAGAGGGTGGCACAACTGGCATGTGCTAATGCAGAGTGAGAAGAAAGCAAAGGGATTTTCAATTCAATTCTATAGAGAATCGGAAGCAGCATATAACGTAAGAGGAAAAGTGCGAGGAAATTTGAATTATAGACAGGAATTTGCAAATCAATCAGTCAATTTTTATTCTTTAGAATGATTTCACCCATAGTCGATAAATATCGATCATCGAGAATAAAAGACCCATAGAGAAGAGAGACGAAGGACTTATGATTGTGCCTAAGCAATTATAGTTCACAGCCATTTACAGAGTAGCACATGGCCCCTCTTCTGCTAAAGCCCAATCACTGGTTGTCTCTGCAGCGATCACGTTAATTACGTGTGTAAAAACTATTGGGCAAACAATTTGATTAGTGTCCGCGTGTGAATTAGCCAAGTCCGCGTCCGAATCCGAGTCGAAATGCGGCACGCGCTTTGCTTCTACCAGCAATCAGTCAACTCATCAGATTTCGTACGATTTCGAGTTACGATTTCATTTTCGTAGTTTTCCACGAATTTCAAAGAGCTCTCTCGGCCACGTTAATGACATGTTAAGTCGTAAACAACAAACAGCAATATCCGTTTGTCTATAGCTTTGCTAACTGATTTTTGCGACTTGACTTTTTTATTTTTGCGAGCGCTCATGGGAACTCCAGATACTGACACACTCCCCAGCCCCGACCACCCCCTATCAGTGGGAAGTACGAGCTACGAGTTGTTGTTGATGCCTTCATCTATTTTTAACGAACTGAGCCAATTGTGATAAACAAACGCAATGCCACAAATAGAGTTAACCTTTTGCCAACATTTCCAATTGACATTGCTCACAGATATGGTGCAAACTCAGACGCTCTCAATCAATCAATCAATAATTGTGTCACTAAATGTGTATGGTGGGAACGGGGGAGCTACGTGTATATAGGTGTGAGATCCGCTTAAATATTTCATTCCATTAAATTAGTCACTGAAGGTGTCTAAGGGAGTCCAACATATTCGAAGATATTCAGAGATTCAGATCTAAAGATACTAAGATACTAAGATACTAAGATACTAAGATACTAAGATACTAAGATACTAAGATACTAAGATACTAAGATACTAAGATACTAAGATACTAAGATACTAAGATACTAAGATACTAAGATACTAAGATACTAAGATACTAAGATACTAAGATACTAAGATACTAAGATACTAAGATACTAAGATACTAAGATACTAAGATACTAAGATACTAAGATACTAAGATACTAAGATACTAAGATACTAAGATACTAAGATACTAAGATACTAAGATACTAAGATACTAAGATACTAAGATACTAAGATACTAAGATACTAAGATACTAAGATACTAAGATACTAAGATACTAAGATACTAAGATACTAAGATACTAAGATACTAAGATACTAAGATACTAAGATACTAAGATACTAAGATACTAAGATACTAAGATACTAAGATACTAAGATACTAAGATACTAAGATACTAAGATACTAAGATACTAAGATACTAAGATACTAAGATACTAAGATACTAAGATACTAAGATACTAAGATACTAAGATACTAAGATACTAAGATACTAAGATACTAAGATACTAAGATACTAAGATACTAAGATACTAAGATACTAAGATACTAAGATACTAAGATACTAAGATACTAAGATACTAAGATACTAAGATACTAAGATACTAAGATAGATACTAAGATACTGAGATACTAAGATACTAAGATACTAAGATACTAAGATACTAAGATACTAAGATACTAAGATACTAAGATACTAAGATACTAAGATACTAAGATACTAAGATACTAAGATACTAAGATACTAAGATACTAAGATACTAAGATACTAAGATACTAAGATACTAAGATACTAAGATACTAAGATACTAAGATACTAAGATACTAAGATACTAAGATACTAAGATACTAAGATACTAAGATACTAAGATACTAAGATACTAAGATATTAAGATACTAAGATACTAAGATACTAAGATACTACGATACTAAGATACTAAGATACTAAGATACTAAGATACTAAGATACTAAGATACTAAGATACTAAGATACTAAGATACTAAGATACTAAGATATTAAGATACTAAGATACTAAGATACTAAGATACTACGATACTAAGATACTAAGATACTAAGATACTAAGATACTAAGATACTAAGATACTAAGATACTAAGATACTAAGATACTAAGATATTAAGATACTAAGATACTAAGATACTAAGAAAAAGTACTGAGATAGATACTGAAATAGATACTGAGATAGATATTGATTGAGATAGATTTTGAGATAGATACTGAGAGAGACCCTGAGATACTTGACTGTATGACTAAAGATAGTCAGACAAGTCTGAGAGTATATTCTCAACCATAATCATAAACTATTTAGAGAACACTATGTTTCAATCTGCAGCATATTGAGGCTATATCGACTAATCAATATAAATTAAGGTTTTGTCAGCGTTAAAGAATCGTGCTCCATTTACAAGGGAGATTCCACTATACACACCAGGGGAATTACTTTAAAAACATTCCCGACTATCATAACCCATATATAGTTATATATCTTGCCCAATCCAGGCGCGATAACTGGGCGTTTGGCTTTGAACATTCCCATTCCAGCTGACTCATAAATGAGCTCATGTTCGATGTGGACGCAATTCTTGGAAGCAAAGTCTCGGCTCAAAGTCAATAACCCTTAGAGCTTTGTATCTCTCTCACAATAAATATTCATGTGTGTATTACGCATACGCAGCGTGGGCCCAGGTACATCTGTGGCTCTTTAGATCTGCAGATCGAGTAATATATCTAGCTATATGACACCTTGAAACGTACAATTCAAGAAAACTAACGAAATTTCAATTTCTGGCACGTTCCACAGATCGGCTAAAGAATGCGGCGAAGACTGGGAGAGAAAAAGTGAGCGCGAGAGAAGTAGCTTGCTGTGAGCCCAGCTCGTGTAAGATTATTGGCCCCAAAACAAACGGCCAAGAGGAACAGCAGAGAAAACAGAAACAAAAACAGAAACAGAAACTGCGCAGTGCAAAGTCTGCCAAATATTTCATCATTAACTTTTTGGCGCTTTTCATTACAAAAACAAGAAACCGAAAACAGAAAACCAAAAACAGAAAAAAGCCGAAATACAATTTAAATAAATTTCGCAAAATCAGCAAAAAAAAACACGAATTGACGAATTGGTTGGAGCAGGGGTGTAAGGTATTAAGGGGGCGGGGCTGAGAGGGGCTGGACGGGGTGAGCTCAGAACTTGGCAAAGTTCAATAAAACCTGAAGCGTCGTCGACGTAGTTGACTCCACTTCTTCTTCAACACACGCTTTGTCTAACTGTCCCTGTCTCTGTCGCTCGCGCTCTATGTTTTCATACTTCAGGTTAAGTCGCAATAGCCCAGTTAAAATGGGAACAGGCCACATAAACCGGGAACTAGCCAAAATAGATAATCGTGAAGAGCAACAACTACATAAAAAGCGTACATTGCCATAGCAAACGAAAAAAAAACTGGAATATACGAAGCCAAGTGCTAATTGAGTGTTGGTTAATCATATATAAGTGAAATACAGTGTTGGTAAGGGCTAAAGAGAGAGATAGAGATAGAGATAAAGAAAGAGATACAGATACAGATACAGATACAGATACAGATACAGATACAGATACAGATACAGATACAGATACAGATACAGATACAGATACAGATACAGATACAGATACAGATACAGATACAGATACAGATACAGATAAAGATACAGATACAGATACAGATACAGATACAGATACAGATACAGATACAGATACAGATACAGATACAGATACAGATACAGATACAGATACAGATACAGATAAAGATACAGATACAGATACAGATACAGATACAGATACAGATACAGATACAGATACAGATACAGATACAGATACAGATACAGATACAGATACAGATACAGATACAGATACAGATACAGATACAGATACAGATACAGATACAGATACAGATACAGATACAGATACAGATACAGATACAGATACAGATACAGATACAGATACAGATACAGATACAGATACAGATACAGATACAGATACAGATACAGATACAGATACAGATACAGATACAGATACAGATACAGATACAGATACAGATACAGATACAGATACAGATACAGATACAGATACAGATACAGATACAGATACAGATACAGATACAGATACAGATACAGATACAGATACAGATACAGATACAGATACAGATACAGATACAGATACAGATACAGATACAGATACAGATACAGATACAGATACAGATACAGCTGCCCTTCCGATAATCCCTTCCCAATGTAGGGTATTTGGATAAAGAGTTATGCCTGACAATTTTCAAGAATTTTATTAGCACAACATTTGGTTAGGGAGGCGGGTGAAAGATTGGACTTGTCGAACAGGTTCTTCATAAGGGTCTGTTGTGCAAGCGGGACAGCAAAACGCTGGGAAAGAGAGAGAGAGATAGAGGGAGAGAGATAGGGCAGTTGAGGCGCTGAGAGCGTGGGCTAGAAACTTTTGCTGAAGACTGCGACGACGACAACAACAAAGACAGCATTGAATACACTTTTTGTTTCACTTTGCCTTTTTGGTTGTTGTGGTGGTTGTTGTTGTTGTTGTTGTTGTGGTTGTTATTGTTGTAATTCGCTTTGTTGCTGCTTCGTTTTTATGGGTAGTTATTGTTGTTGCTGCTGTGACTTCAGTTCGTTGTTTATAGTTGTTGTTCTGGATGTCATTAACCCGGCACTTGGCGCTGGGAACGCGCACTTTTTGCTGTTGTTGTTGCTGCTGCTGCTGCTGCTGCTGCTGTGGTTCTCGAGCCAAAAAATCGACAACCAAAAATTTTCGCTTTTTTTCGCACGTATTTCCCCATATTCTGTTTTTATTTGCGCCCGTTTTGTTTTGGCTTCACATTCGGGCCTCCTCAAGCTGTGGTTGTTGCTGCTGTTGTTGTTTGCAACTGGGCGCTGGAGGAGGCATGGCGGAAAGAGCTGGCGGCGGCGTTAGCACGCAGTTACACAGCACATTCCCCGATTCATGCGCCGCGGTTCATGTGCGGTCAAAAAGCGAACGCCGATCGTCGGCAGAGCTGCCGTATCGCCGCGAAGGTGGCAAATTCCACAAACGTTCGCTTACCCCATTAAAAGGGGCCAGGTCTTCTCCACCTCCTCGGCCATTTGGGCCCCACTGGCAACACCACCCGCCGCCGCCGCTGCTGCTGCTGCTACTGCTGCTGCTCCCATTTGCGAGTCGCTTTTCGGCGCCCAAGTCAATAAACTCGACAGCAAGAACAACAATAAGAGTGAGTAGCTAGCGAAAGGAAAAAAATCAAAACACGAGCCGGCAACAACAACAATAACAACAACGATAACAGCAACAAATAAAACTACAACAATGCGAACGCTGTGCGATGAATCGCCGACCAAAATTTGGCGCCAAAAATGTTGAGGCAATGAACTTTGACGCTGCTCGATCCGCCCTGTGCCCGGGCACATGAAGCCGGAGCTGGCGCTGTTTATTGTGTAACAAAAGGAAGCGGAAATACCACGTGTAAGAATATCTTGGGGAAACAGCTATTTAGGGGCTTGTGCGAGGCTGGCAAAATAGATGAAGTGACGGGCCGAGAGGCAATAAAGGGGAGGTGGAGTGAACAATCAGAGGGTACCGAGAGCTTGAGATGATGCGAGAGAGAGAGAGAAACATTGAGTAGGAGATACAATGACTAAATGAGACAGAGAGAGATAGCGAGAGAGACTTAGAGAGAGAGAGATAGGCATGAAGTTATAGAACAAGAGATAAAAAATCATGAAGAATTTAGAATTCAAAGAGATGCAACGAGCTTAGCAAGTCAAAGGGTAACTCTGAGTCGATCAACTATTCAAACTACTTTCAATTGCAATTTATTATGCATTTGAGCTCGTTGTCAGTGCATTTGACAGCAGCCCTCGCCGCTTCACTTTTCCCACGCCTTTTCTGTGCACCTGCCCAAATATTGCGTATACGTAATTTATGTGCGCGCTTATCTCTTGGGCTCTTTAACGGCCATTAGCATTTGGGGGCATTGCATAATGAGCGAGCGCGAAATGGGGCTTAGTTTGTTTGCCCCTTCCCAGTCACAAGATCGGCGCCTCGACTCGTGATAACAGACGCCTTCACATGCCAGGTGAGAGCGTGATTATCTGGCTGTGAACTACCTGAGCGCACACCTACACAGATATGGTCGCCCATGCAGCGCCCACTGCAGCCCCCTTCTCCAAGCCCCATCAATTTGCCGCCATAATAAATATTTGCCGTGTGGTAAGCACCAAAGCCGCGAGCCAAATGGCCAAGCACCACTTCATAGCTAGTCAACCACCCAAACCACCCACTTATTACCTACCTTGCCCACTCTCTCTCTCTCCCACTTCTTTACGCTGTCTGCTTTTCACCCACTTTGCAATCAACGATTTCATTTTGTTTAGGTTTTTATCGAGTGCAATTAAAAGCTGCCAGGAACATTCGCTATGCTCCTAATACCCTACCCGAAGGGGCATAATGAGCTGGCTAATGCAGCTTGTAATGCTCTGAAATTCTGAGGGGTAGCAGTTGGCAGACGAAGTTAGAGTAGAAAGTGACAGAAATGAAAGATTTGAAAAAGAAACCGAGTCCTCTATAAGTTTAAGAATATTACTATAAAAAAGATTAAATAAATATTTCTAAACTAATTATATTTTTTAATTAATTATGTTTATATATTGTAAAGGTATTGAAGTATAGGTTATATACATATATACATATATATATATTTTTTTATATTTTTAAATATTTTATTTAATAAAGTTTTCCTACATCCTATTCCTTAATTTTTTCGTAGTCACCGCTTCATGTAGAGGAGTTCATATTAGCTAAGCTGCCTCGCAGTTAGTTTATTTGCTATTTGTTTATGTTTGTGCTTTAGTTCTAATTTCTTTCATTAATACGCTCTACACACACAGATACATACATGTATATATTTATATTATTCTTGTTTTTTTTTTGTATTCCATTTACTATGCTCTTTATTTTACTATATAGTTTTTGCGCATTTTTAGCTAGCTGGCTGGCACGCTTATTGGTAGCGGGGGTCGCTCATGTGGTCTAAACTACAATATTACGAAGTCGTTTTTTGCACTGCTCGTAACCCTGACCGCACCCTTTACATAACGCCTGCCTGCGCTGCGCCCGTTACGCCCCTGGCGTGTTGCCTGCGTGCCGAGCGACGATTTTTTTGTTTTGGTTATCAAAATGAGGTTAACAAACGTTCCCAAGGCCATTTACTACACAAGCGTGCAAGTGAGTCGGCTGTAATGCTCTCCCACTCACACTCACACAAACACACACAGTCATTCACTCGCTTACTGATTCGCACTTGACATTTACTTTGTAGTAAAAAAAAATAGCGTAAAAACTACAAAAAGAACAACTGCAGGAACCAAAAACAATTTAGTTGAAAATGGGCCCCGCTCTGGACAGCGCTGGGTGCGCGCTCTCTCTATCTCGCTGTATGCTCTCTTCCCTACTCCCGCGCTCACGCTCTCTCCTTAATAGTTGCCATTTGCCATTATCGTAGTTTTGTTTTCATGCTCTTTTCTATGTGTGTGTGTATGTTTGTCTTCTCTTCTTCTTCTTTTGCGCGCTGCTCGTAAAACAAAAAAAAGAGGCGCGTGTTTTTGGCTGGAGAGCGAGGGAGAGCAGTGTGCAGGAGCGGAGCGGAGGCAATACTTTGGGCAGATCATGTTGGCTTGGGTGGTGGGGGGAAAGCGCTGCATTTGCTACTGCGCGTGTAGACAACTCAAGTGCTTTGAGGCGTCTCGAGTGCATGCATAACAATAAACACACACACACACACACACGCACACTTTCACATATATACACTAAACGAGCTTCACATGTTGTAAATTGTTCATAGTTTATTTGCAATCAATTCTGCAATTGCATTTACTACGACATTAACTAGAACTGTATATACAGATATATATATGTATATATATATATATATATAAATATATGGAATATATAATAACATTATTTACGATCAGCAACCTGTGCTTCAACTTATCCACATTGTTAATTTCGTCTAATAAACCATTGACATTGGGACTTTGTTAAGAATCATTGAACTATTCTTATCAAAGGTCATCAGGGCTTTAGTTGCATTAGATTGACAGTATGTGGCCAATAGGGTTATTGGATTATTCAAATAGAGATAGACAGCCTTATCGAGGAATCAACTATTTCAGATTGCAAAAATTTGAATGATGTGAGGTGATTTCTCTATATTCAAATATATTGTAAGATGTTTAGACTCAATCAGAGGAAAGCCTTTTCTATCTTCTAACATATTTCCATCTTGTTCTTGCATCTTCCATCTTTTATCTCCTCCTCTTAGCCTTGTTCTTTTCCAAGTATACATTTTTGCATTTATAGTGCACCTTAACCTTCACCCTGATTTTCTACCCTTACGCTTTCTGCCACCCTACCCCCATCCCTTCCCCTTACCACTTCATCCCTTCTCCTCCATTCCTTCTGCACTTTTGCCTCTTCTGGTCCATTCGCTTATTTATTTCTTTTATTACACTTTGAGGGATTCTTGAGGGTGTTGGGGCTTGGGGCTTGGGGACTGGGTGATTGACGGGTGCAGAGGTAGCTCGAGCCCTGCTTCCATTTGGAAACTCGTTAAAATTGCTCGCTCGTTATTTGTCGCGTCGACTGCTAGGCTGGCGCCAGAGGCGCCTCCAGCTGCCGTCGCGCATACGCCGCGTTGCATTTCTTTTTTTACGGATTCTTTACGGCTTTGCAGCCGGCGACAATGTTTGTGCCCCAAACAACAACAGAGCCAACCAACAGGGAAGTCATTGAATGCCACAGCTAAAGGCACAAAATGTTGCAACAACAATGTTAACGCGTCGCATGTGGCAAGATGGCCGCTGCTAGGCAGGCAGGCAGCTGCTGCTTCTTCCTTACAAATTCCCACATTGCATTCGACAATCAGCATGTGCAAGCATACCCTGTAAATGAGAGGGATAGGGAGAGACGGGGTCAGAGATGGGGGCAGATGATAGAAGGCTCAGCTCGTTATGTATTGAATGATATGATTGAAGCTGATTGAGCATAGATCGATATACCAGAATCCAAAGACTGATTGAGACCTATTCATAAAGCTTCTCTAAGTAATTCGGAAAGCTGATTGAGCAAGTCCGTTGATTGAAGTTGATTGACGAGAAGGTACAAACAAGATATGACTAGAAGAACTCTATGCCACAGCTAGCTTAAGTCATATATAGAGTCTTTTAATCAGCTTAAATGATTGAAGAGCCCAACTAGAAGAGCTAGATATCTCAAAGTTCATTGAAGTTTCCTGGCGTAAAACAAAGCAAACGGGAAAATGTGAAAATGGCTGAAAATCGAATATTATTAGTTATTTTGATGTCTCCCGAATATAGCAGGACATCACAGAAGTAGGTTGATTATGCTATTACAGGGTATTACGAGGCTCAGACGAATTTGCAGTCGAAGTGCAATTATTTCGTTGACACGGGGCGTATGCGTAACGCGCGTTTATTTAGCGGCCAAGTCGAAGCAGCCAGCAGCTGAGCAGCAGAAGTGGCATGTGGCATGTGGCAAGTGTCCGTTAAGTGTCTGGCGAATGTCACGTGGCGCACGCTGCAAAGGGCGAGAGAGAGAGGCAGATGGAAAATGGAAAATGGAAAGAAAAGCGCAACAATTCACGCAAAACACTTTGTAAAAATCACTTATGACAGAGGAGCGAAGAGGGTGGTGGGTTGGGGGGGCAGGGCCAGAAGCATGCCTCGACACTCAAAATCGCAGTCGGCGACAAGTGTCAAATGTGAAGGAGATAAGAAGAGAGGGGGAGGGAGGGAAAGTGGGGCGAGTGCTGCACTTGCTTACAATTGAATCATCAAACGAGGAGAGAGTGAGCGAGATGGAGTGAGGGTGGGGCAGAGGGTGGCAGAAAGAGATAAGCTGGCAGCCCGCATGGATCCTTTTGCCACTCTTTCGCCTGCCATGTGACAGCAATTAACACCAAAGCCAAAATGGGCTGAGCAGAGGCGTAGACACAAAGGGGGCACTGGAAAGTAGGAAGGGGACGTAGAGCAGGGGCTGCTGCTGCGACAATGTGTGAATCGTTTTGGACTTTTGAGGTCTTGAGGATTTTAGTGGCAGCTCGTTGTTACACTGAGCGAAAAGATGTAGAAAAGATTTGGTATTTTTTTAAAATACTGCATTTATTGTGCGTTATCTTGGATGAAAAAATTAGATAAATTATAGAGAAATTCAACGGTAGATAACTGTGATACACTGAGCCAAAGATTAGAAAATATTTTTAAGAAATTTGGTATTTTTTAAAAAAATACTCAATTTAGTTGTAAGTTTTAAAAAATTATTTAAATAATATCGATGAGCTACAGATAAATGAAATAGGTTAGAAGAATACACTGAGCGAAATGTTGCGAGATAGTTTTGAATTCGGTATTTATTGCCAACTGCTATGCAATTTCGCTCAGTGCACAGACTTTTGCTGTTGTTTTTGCGTTTGCGGAAATTGAATTTGCGACAATCCTACGCCGCAGAACAGCCCCGCCCTCTGCCCCTGTTGCTGTCACTTAATAGCTGACATTTGTGGGCGCAGGCAACAAGCGAGAAAGAGACAGAGACAGAGACGGAGAGAGAGGAAGTGGGAGAGGCAGAGGCGCTTGCAACTTGTTCATTTGGTTTTTGCAACTTTGTTGCATTTTCCAAGTAATTGGTCATCAATGTGCCACGCCTCAAATTGTTGACAGCTAAGAGGGAATAGGGGCAGTGGGTGTAGGGACTGTGGGGCACTGTGGGCGACTGTAGGGGCTTCCCCTTTCAGCTGAAGGTGCCGCTTTCTCGCTTCTAGCTATTTTCGTTTATATTTTGACTTGCGCTAGCCCTTCGCCTGTCAAATTCGCATGTCAAATAGCTCATGTCAAATAACTCATGTCATCATTTGTCATGTGCTGCACCCGGAAGTCATTTGCCCTGGCCAAAGAAAAACAATTCAAGAAAATCACTTGGGACTTTTCCTAATTGCTAAAGCAGAAATTGCGCTTCGAAACTATTTTCGGATTCGAATTTTTCTTTTTTCCTGAGAGAATTTGTGGGAAATTTTGCTGAAAATGTTGTAAAATGATATCGCAGGGCTACTTAAAAGACAATTTCCCATTTTCTGAGAAAATTGACTCAGAAGATTACCCCTGCTTCCAGTCTTAGTTCATTGATATATTGGAAAGTGAAAGGAACTAGTTCCAAAAGACAATTTTTTATTTTCTGAGAAATTTTTGTGAGATATGAGTCAGTTCTGATTGTAGCCAGTTCTGATGAATTGGAACGGAAATTGAAGCTTAAAATGAACTAGTTCTTAAGCTTAAGGAAAACCCTAAAATATAATTCTGAGATACGAGTACATATTGATGCTAGATAAGGATTTCCTTATTCCTAAATCAGTTTTCAAATATATGTTGGAACTAGAAGTTCGCTCATAAAAGAACTAGTTCAAATATATATTTTTCTTAGTTTTCCAAAAGCTTGAATGACAATTTTCTATTTCCAGGAACATTAGTCTAAGATGTAAGTTACCGAAGAATTTCCCTTCTTCCATAGTCAGTTTTCACTATATTTCGGAGCTTCTGTCTGGGAACTAGTTCCGCCACAATCGATTTTCTAAGTGCTTAATCAAATATATAAAGTAATGCAAATAGTTAAAACTTCACATTCAAAATAGATTTCTTGAGAGATAAAACTTCCATTTGAACTAATTTGAATAATACCTCAATTAAATTGAAAAGTTCGATAAATCGTGAAGCCAATCAGAATCTAATCAGCGATTGCAGCTAATTAAATCGAATATAAATTGTTTTGTTTTTGCTAATTATTGATCAATTAATAAATTCCGATTGCCAAAGCCCGGCGCCAGTTGCAAGCGGAATTTCCACGCTTACGATTTAATCTTGACCAGGCGTGTCTGTTGCCGTCTCACTCGCACAGGCACGCCAGAGGCTGCTGCTATTTTGGGCTTTACCCGAATGATTCGCTGTTGTAGTTGTTGTTGTTGTCACGTTAAGCTTAGTGAATTTCTTGCGAATTCGCCACAATTTGATTTATTTTTATACATTTTTTCGCCGCAATTGAGCTGGCAAGTTTGAAATGGCTTTCGGTTTGCTGGAACTGCGACGATAAAAAAATAAAAATATGTAAATACTGTAAAAGCATTTACCGTTCGATTGCGGCTTTTGTGTGTCTCATTGCCAGAAAATTTTATTTATTTACGTTCGCTTTTACAGGTGAGGGAGGCCATTAAAAATCGCAATGGAAAAACAGATGCGTTCCAGTCGCAGCAGTAAACAATCAAGAAATTTGGCATTGGAAATTCGACTGGAAACGTGCTTTGCCTTTTTTTGTTTTTGCTTTGTTTTTGTTGTGGCTACAAAACAGCCTTCGCTAATAAGCCGTTATGCAATGTGCCAAAGCAGATAATAAAAACAGAAAAGGGCAAAAAAAAAGAAACAATAACAACGGCAGCAACTATAACTGTAGCTTGAGCTGGAAATGAATGAGAAGCCAAGTCGCGCTTTGGACTTTGGAGCTGCGACTCACACAGCAAGAGAGAGCGAGTGGGAAATTTTCAAGTGGATTAACGGTTGTAACTCTTTAAGGTGCGTATGCAGGCAGATATATGTATGTACATATATGTAAGTGTGTGTGTGTCTGTGGTGTTGTGTGTGTGTGTGGGTGTGTGTGTGAGTGAGTGGCCTGCGTATGTAAACGATCGTTAAGAGAGAGTTCTGGCTGCATGCTAAGAGAGTCCTGTGGGGAGACCGTGGGAATAAAACGAGAGTGCACGCAAATAATCGTAAATGCAGAAACTGACGATTATTATGAAAACAAATAAGTATACATATGAGTATAGATAAACAGATAGACCGATAGTTAGATAAACATTTTTCTCTATCTGCAGCCCTCAACTAGTTGACTGCCCTCCTCCTCCACCCTCCACAATTCTTTTCGCTCCGCTCGCTAGCTAACTTTTTCAATTTACAGTTATATTTCCCACTCATCACACACATTACAGTTGTTTTTCTATAAATTTCCCATTGTCAAGTTTCTTTTGTTTTTTTGCCTTTCAGGGTTGGTTTTTGATTGATTTCTTTTAGTGTTCTTTTCTTGAGGTTGTTGTTGTGGCTTTTTGGGCCTTTATTACTAATAAATATTCAAATGATTTTGTTTATAATAAACTTGAGCGCCCTTGTCTAAGTTATGGAGCATACAACACAAGCAAAACAAACATATTCCAATATCTTATCTAGAGCAATGCCAAAACAACACCCCCTTCCCCACCCACACTCACAGTTTTTACGCATTTACAGTTATTACAGAATTGAGTGGTATAACAATAACGTAAAGTTTTACACGTGCCACGCCCCACTTGGTGGTTGCCGCCATTTTATGACAATTAAAGTGACAAAATTCTTTGTGGGGGACTCTGAGAGACATATACTAAATAAAACCCCTACCCCTCCCTGCTCTCTTTGACTACTCCACTGCTTTGGTTCATTCAACTTGAGTGGAAAATAGGAACGGTAAATTGTTTATTTTGATTTGTGCTGCATTTGAAGAAGCAGCCAAAGAGCAGCATAAAACAGATGACAGAGAGAGACAGAGCAAAGACAAAAGACTCCCGCTTGCAACTTGTCTGCCTGTGTCTGTAGAAAACACAGAAAGCGCGCCAATAAACTTTACATTTCTAATTTTATGAACTTATAATGGGCATGGAAATGGAACGTAGTCTAAATAGAGAAGGGGATTGCGGGGAGTTGATCAGTGTTACAAACGTAACGTAAAATGTACTCGAAGCTAAAACAATAACAACAAAAACCATTCGCGTACAGTTTACAACAAAAAACAACAACACCAGCAGCAGCAGCAGACGCAGCGACAGAGGCAGCGACAGCGGCTGCGACTGCGACGCGCCGCAGACGCAAGAAGAAGCAGTTTGTAACGAACTAGAGTGGGGAGAGACAGAATACTAGCAAAAACAGAGAAGGCAAGCGACGCAAAAGAGCAACAACAACGGCAATGTTATGAAAGTGTATGCAAGACATAAGAGAGCCGAAAGCGCGCATACCGTATGCCATAACGTTTCACATAGGAATGATGCGGCATTGGGCCAAAAGAGTAGCGCAACGAAATGAACACTTACGTTCCACAGTTCATTTTGCTTAGCGCTCTCTTAGTTAATTACCGCACGCTCTCTGCGTGCCATTGCCAACTGTACCCGCTGTGCTGCCATTCCAATCCGATTCACACACACAGGGAGGCAGGCAGGCAAACCGCTCCGACCTGCCACTGACATGGAAACCCCTCGCCTATCTGCCGTGGATCAAAATAAATCGTAAATAATTTTGTTTTCCTTCTTCTTCTTCGTTGCGGCGGCGGCGTCTGTACGCGCGCTACTCTCACACTGTGTTTTGTCTCTGTCTACTATGCGAAGCGTTGTATGAATGGAATGGTTGGGGCCGCGTTTGTATGTGTATGGTTCCGTGTGTGAGCTAAAGAGAGCGCACTCTCTGCCTGTTGTTGTCGTAGTATGCAGTAGTATTTGAGTATGTATTTTTGTTGCTGTTCTGCCGTTGTGCTGCTGCTTCTGATGCGCCTTTCTGAAATCCGATAACCAGCGTGCGAGCGAGACAAAAGAATAACAAACAATTATAATTTGTATGCGTGTGAGCGAGTCGCAACCGTGTGTGTGCCGTTTTGTATGTGTATGTGTGGAATGGGAATTTCACAACAGCAGCCGAGCGAGCAAATGAGTGAGCGGAGCGAGCCTCGTGCCAATTTCACTTGTGCTCGGCGCTGTTGTAATTTTACAACGCTTACGTGCTGCGTATGTGTGAATGTGTGTATGATGTGGGTTGCTGCACAGGGGTAGACGGCAGACGGCAGACGAACTGTCGTTTTGTGTGTGCGTGTAAAAGGTCTCGTAACGAAAAACGAAATAAAAACAAAAACTGAAGACAAGAAGAAGCAGCAGCAGCAGACGCTGTTGACGAATGCCTTGTGCAGATTGTAATTGTAGTTTTTGTTGTCTTTGCCTTGCGTGCGTATGCATGTGTGTGTGTGTGTATGTGTGGTTCGGTGTGTTTGTGTTTGTGTTTGCGTGCTGCGGGTCAGGGGCTGCTGCGCGACTATTCTGGAAAGACGCCCGCCGATAGGCTGATGCGATAGTCCGATAGCTGCTTGTCAAAAATGTTAAAAACAACAAAAAAAACCATCTTTGTATTGTTTGCCAGGCAAGGGAAATGTACTTAGCGCAGCGGTTCTAGGAAATTTACTTCATTTATCCCAAATGTCAATTATGAGGGTCTGGAAATCTTCACATAAATATAAGAAGTTGGCGGTTAGTGAATATTTTAAGAGCATTTTGCGTTAGCCTTGCCGTTAAGTAATATTTTTTTGATTTTTTTCTTAATTTTTATCAATTTTTCTACATTTTCTAGGAATTTACCATAAAAATTCCAATTATGCTGGAGTGGGACAGCAAATGCAGCGCAAGCTCAAAGAAAGTGAAATTTTCCACTATTTGCTCGCATTCATATAAGAGTGTGTGTGTGTGTGTGCGTGTGTGCGCGTGTGTGTGCGTGTGTGTATTTGTGATTTGCCTCACTCCCTCATTGTGGACGCCCCAATTTGAATGGAATTTTACCGCGTGCAGCTAATCCAGTTGATGGATGCGACCCAGGTGAACGTGCTAATCCCTGCGGCAGGTGTTGCCACCAGCTGCCTCGAGGGGTGCCATTCGATAGCTGCTTCATGCCGACTACTGCCTCCGCCCCCTCTCGCTTCCTTCTAATCAAAGCTACCACAAGAAATTGAATGCGATCGTTGAAGAAAGGCAGCGAGAGAGGGAGAGAGAGAGAGAGAGGGAGAGAGAGGGAGAGGGAGGCGAGCTGCAGTGGGTGTTGCAACGTCTACTGCTGCTTCTGCCTCTTGCCTTTCTTCTTCTTCATGTTCTTTCACTGCGTACGTGACGTTCGTTGCGTGTCGCACTTCACACGCCGACCGCCGGCCCTCCCCCTCCTCCCCTGCGGCTCTGACGCGCATTCCACGCACTGCATTTTTCATTATCAAATAAACAAAGCGATAACTCAGCTGTCGACAGGGCACACACACACACACACACACACACACACGTGGTTAGGCCGCCAGCTCCAACAGCTCGTATTGACTTGCCACAGCCCCTGGGCTCTGCCCCCAATTCCAGTTGCAGCTCACGTGTGCGTGCGTCCTTCAGCTACTGCCTCGGCCACCCTGCGACTCCTGCCTCCTCCTGCTGCCTTCAACACGCTAAACGATCGTTTAGCAATGGAATTCCAAATGACTTCTCGCTCTGCCCCTCCCCCCCCCCCCTCCTCTTCCTCACACTCTCTCTGGCAGCTGAGTTATGGGACAGCGACTGATTTATGGCATTGACTGCCCGCTCAGATTTCAGATATCTTATTCCAATAAATTGGAATCAAATGGTGGAAGACTCCTCGTTCCGATGAGCTCTTTATGATGGGAACTTCCGAGTGCGTAAGAGGCCACGGCACATGGCTTAAGCTACGGGGCATACGAGCTGGGAGGGGATCAATTGGGTTGATATGTGGAGAGAATTGGACGTGGAATAGAACAGAGCAAAGCGGGCATTGCTTAGCCTAGCCTGAGTGACCTATATTCTTCAGCTGTTACTGTCGGATAACGTCGGAAATTTGTGATCTACGCATTGCCTAGGTGTCTACATAGCTCGATCTCTTGCTCTAACTACACTCTTGTTTAGCTTCAGTTATCTCAACCTAGATACACACAGTTATCTATCTATTCACATATATATTTATAGATTTATTTAGTATCTCCTTCACTTCCTCTCCCCCTTTCTTAATCTTCGTGACTTACTTTCTGTCTCTACATGTTTAGCTTTACTTCGATCTATGCTTCTCTTCATCTAGCTATCTATCAATTGGTCTATTCCCATTAGTTGTCAAGTTGTCACTATATTGCCCTATCTTGATCACTGTCTCTCTCTTGCCTGTTTGCCTTGTTTGCCCTATCTCTATACTCATCTTCCCATACAGCTCATTCTATCTCTCTCTGCCTCTCTCTCTATCTCTCTCTGCTGGTATCTCCTTCCTATCATTTCCTCCACCTCAATTTCTTCTCTGTTTTTCTAACTTCCTTCCCCTACCCTTCTGTATCTTTCTGTCTATTAATCTATCTAAACACCTATCACTCTCACTCTCTCTTTCTGTCTGTCTCTATATGTCTCTCGTCAATCCTTACTCCAAACAACTCCTTTCAATGAAGTCTTAGCCCACATTGCATAATTGAAAAGTGTCCAAAGCTTTTGGCTCGGCTAATTCAATTTCACTTTTGCACGCTGTTTGTCTTCGTCTCCCTTTCCCACTCGCTCCTTCTCGAGCGCTGTCTATCATCTTTATCGGTCGAGGCCCACCTGGTTGCCCACCTGGCTGCTATTGTAACGCAATCTCTCTGGCCACAAAAGACATCAGGCGAAAGTGGAAGTCCAACTCGAATTGGCTCCCAGCCCCGTTGGCTGCTTGCCCCTTTGTTGCATGCTGCAGTTTTATAGAGCAAATTTATGTGGCATTCAGCATTTGCATAAAACTAATTTTGCCAATGCGAATGCGAATGCGAAATTGGCCCAAAAGACGGGGCCAAATGCTCGACTTACATAACCGGTCGCCACCCAAGCGACGGGCAGCAGACTCCAGAGAGCCGAGCCCCAGACCAAAGCCCCGATAACGCCAGATCTGTTTGCATTAGGCGGACCCCTCCTCCGCCGCCGCCTCCGCCTCCGCCTGCTGCTAACCTCTTCTGTTTGCGAAAATGGATTAGCGTGGGTTCACATGAACCGACCAAATGTTTGGCTTTCATAAAAGCTGACATGCTCTGCCCCTGCAGCGCCCGCGCCCCGAGCTTGAATAAATATGAAGCCGCAACGGGGCTGCTGAGTGTGGCAGGGGACGGAAGGGGCGAGGGGTCTGTCGGTTTGTAGACAGAAAAGTTCCCGCGCAAATTTGCAACGTCGCTGGCGACACTTTGACAAAAAGCCGTTGCACGTGCGCTGCCACAGATGCCACAAGCACTTAAACATGTTCCCTAGCCTCCTGCCCTCAATCCCCTACACGCGCCCCTCCAGACACACCTCCCGCCCCCCGCCGCCACCAGCACTGCGTCGCCTACTTCGATGTCAAGTTACGAGCTGCAACTTCGTCGACTCGCACGGGCATTTTTCAATTAAAAGCGGGGCAAGGGGCTTGAATTGCACTGGGAATTGGCAGGGGGCAAGTGTGGAGGGGAGCGCCAGGGGGCACATACTGTGGAGCTGTAACCCGATAGCCAACTGCGAGGCCGCCGTCGCCGTCGCCGTCGCCGCCGCCTGGACCGGACTTCAGCCTTATCTGGATTTGGCGCGCAAAAATTGAAAGCCCGAAAAGGCGCGCAGACAAATGCAGAGTTGCATTTTTTAACTGGATTAGCCGAGGGCAGGCGGGGCGGGACGAAGTGGGGGAAGCGCAATACGAGGGGGGGGACAAGACCGAAGGGGACTGGCACAGAGCTAGGTAACAGATTTGTTTGCTTTTGTTTCTGTCGCAGCGTTTTGTTTGTAAACATCCCAAATGAAACCGACTCTGCTGATGGCCCATTTTTAAGAGCCAGCCGGGAGGAGGCGGAGGCAGAGGCAGAGGCAGAGAGTGCGAGTAGGAAAGTCCCAAAAAGGGGAACACCAAACGGCAGAAAGTGGAAACATTGACTCCATGAATCAAGCTGAACAATGTGCTTTATTACGCTACTTAACAGAGCAACAGAAATTAGCTGCAGCTGAGTCTAAGAACTGAAGAGAAAAGAGTGGCTAGGCAAGGGTGTTTAAAGAGATCTTTAGACAAGTATTACAAATAGTGAGTAGTCAGCACGCAAATGCCAAAGATAAGTTCTTTGAGTGTTCGAATAAGTCTCCTAGGACAATCTTTGGGATGAGGGTACGGAATCATAATGAGTATTTGCGTCTGATCAGGAAATTCCTTTGCGCCTCAGCTCTAAGCCAAAGCAAGTTGTCTTATTAAAGCTTAAAGATCTCTTCAAGTTTCTATGCCTAATATTACTTATCTGAACATCTGATAAATTCTGATCTCTAAACTGTTTCTCGAGTTATTTTCTGGATCGCACTAAACAAGGGATGCCTCGGAAGTCTACCAAGCCAACTAGCTAGGACGTGCTCTATAACTCTCTTTAGTACTCTATTCGCTCTATTCCCTATCTTTTCTCTCTCTCAATAAGCTCTCCTCTTTTTATAGGTCATTTACCTATTCGATCATCTCTACAAGTTTCTCCTGCTTTCCCCGTCTCTGCCTTTTCTTGCTCCACATTTCATTGGCGACGTGCGTGGAAATTCAATGCAAATTCGCTTTTTATTAGCCCCAGCTGCTTCCAGTTATTCGAGCCAGACGCCTAGCCCCTTCCTTCTCCCTGCCCACTCCTCATTCCTCATTCCTGCGGCTGCCTGTCACTGGTTTTATATTTATTTATTTTTGATTTGGGCGCCAACAAAGGCAAAGGCCGACAGATCAGCCTGCAGCCAACTTCCTACACCCACATGCGTTGCTTCTTCGACTGCCACGCCCCCTTTGGTGCCCTCGCCCCTGTTGACGTGTTCAGGCCAAGAACTATAAATTTCATGGCCCAGTCAAAGGAATCGACTTTGAAACGATTTGTTACGCATTTCGTGTCAACTATGAATAAAATATTGGAGCCACTGAAAAGCCACCCGAACGAGAGGTAGTAGATAGATATATGTATGTGTCTGTGTGTGTGTGTTACCAAAAACAAAGCCAACACATTGAACTAACTTTTTCAATGGACATTTATCAAACGAGGACGCATAATTTACATTTTATTAAAAAATGTTTCCCGAAATGGGATATGAAATGCTTTGAGACATTGCCGAGAGTAGGTTAGATGGAACCGGGGAGTGAGCTACACGAGGCAGAGCTTTCTCAGAAGTTGAAGCAATAATTTATGAGTGAACTTATCTTAGCTAGTTACCAACTTTACTGAAACTGAGTTGACTTTGACTCAAATAGGCTAAGTCTAAATTTAAATCTAATGCAACAAAATTTAACTAAATGAGAGTAGGCAGATGGAGGAACTAAATACAGATTGAAATACATTTTAAGAAGCTTAAGTCAGCAGATACATATTCATTTAAATTTGAAGAGTCTCTATATGTGTACTTGAAGTCAGTTCAAAACTATCTTTAATACTCTTGATTATACTGAATATAGGATCTTAGTGATAAGTAAACCGAGAGGCTATAAAATAAGGAAAAGAATATTAGCAGAGGAAGAAGAAAGCATTGATTAAAAAACTTTTTAGTACCCACTACAAGATAGCCCATAGAGTCTAGTATAGAGTACAGACATTATAGAGAGTATAGATAGTATAAAGTGTCTAGAGAGTATATAGAACATTGAGTATACAGATCATATCCAGCATAAAGAGTCTTAGGTTAACAAAATTAAATCACAGTCACCAGAGAATAGAAAGTACATGGAGTAAAGCCAAGTTTAGTCTTCACTTTCCTGGGCTGAGCATTTCCTATTGATAAGTGGACAGTCTGCCTTTAATTCACGTATTTCAAGCTGATTTCCTCCGACTGCTAAGCAGCTCCACAGATTGTAGTGTGCCTGAGCCCCTTTACAGCAGTTGTCCTTCCTTTTTTCTTCGACTTCGAGGCGACAGGCCCACAAATCAAACGAAAAACATAAAACATAAAACATAAGATTGCAACAAAAGTTTACAAAACATTAGGAAAAAGGACCTTGGCTCAAATCGAGGCAGCCCGAAGGGGAAAATCCTCCCACTTCTGGTGAAAATTTCTAACGTGAAGCACTTGCGGTTGACTTCAATGGCATGGCATGGCATGGGATGGCTTGGCCAGGCGGGGTGGTGCCGTGCTACACCACAAAAGAGCCACAGCACATGTCCTGGCCGCCGAGGAAGACAAAGTAGTAGAAGTAGAAGTCCTGCGGCAGTCGTCAACACAAAAAATGAAAACGCATGGGCACGAAATTTCCGCTTCCGTTTCCCTTTGCTGTCAAAGTGGCCCAGGACACAGACTGGACATGGGCACGCCTATGCCAATAGATGCGTAAAATGTTTCGGATGCGTGGCGGCTGGGGCAGCTCGAAGCGTGCGACAAAGCTGGACAAAGGCAGCGGCGCATGCCAAACAAATAGCCAGCAGCAGGGGCAGCTCGCAGACTGGGTGGCAAGGGGCGTGTGTGGCATGTCCTGGTTTCCATTGTGGCGCACGCCATTCAAGTGCGGAAACGGAAGCAGCTTCAAACCAAACACAATAAGCGCTTCATAAACGCCATTTTTCACCAGCGTCAAGGATAAACACACACGCACACGGAATTGGGTCAAGTTTGTGCGAGTGTGTGCGAGTGTGTGTGTACGTGTGTGTGTGCGCGCTTTATAAACGTTTCACAACGTTTTTACCCACTTGAGACAGACAACGAGTCAGCAGCAGCAGCAGCAACAGCAGCAGCAGCAGGCAGAAAACCCTCAACAAGGACCAAGGCTCGACGCACGGGCGACTCTTTCTTGTTAGCCATGTCGAGGTCGAACAGACCCACCCACTCACGAGGCCCGCTCTAGCTCTTGCCTTCACTCAGCCCAAGGACCTCCCCCTAGTCAACTCTCCAGGGCCTTTTCCATCGCCCGTTCATCATTTCGCTCGCGCTTTGTCCTCGCCTGTCAATTCGCCTGTCGCAGCTTCCTGCGAGTCCTGTGAATCATGGCTTGTTTTCACAGTTGACAATTTTTAAATAATTGCCAAAAGCGTGGAAGAGAGGGGGGGGACGACAGGACTACAGTTGGTTAGAACACACGCAGCTGCTGTCACTTCATCAAATGGCACTCGAACAAAAAGAGGCCAAAAGTGAGCATGAAATGAATAATTAAAAAGAAATTAAGCAAGTGATTAGAAAATTAGTCTAGCTAGATGAAAGATATTTAAAGATTGATTTTAACAATTCTGGAGATGATCAAAGATTGTGCTTATAAAGAGGTCGAAATATCAATAATGAGAGAGGCTGCAAAGAGGAGAGAACGAGATCGAATAAGGAAGACTCTTTGGAAGATCATAAAGAAAATATAAAAGAGGGTCGATGGATAGTGAAGCGTATTTGGAACAGTTGTCAGTGTGATATGATTATATCTTAAGATACCAGATAATCTTAAGTTAATATATCGAGAGTCAACAGAAGCTGAAAGTGAAGAATGAAAGAAGAGAATGACAGATCCATGTGGATAATACAAGATAATAGATTGGATAGTATTGGATAGGTAAGTATCTATCCTCTATTTATCTACCTATCTATTCATCTATCTAACGATCAATATATCTATTGAACGATCTATCCATGCAGCGATCTATCTATCACTCATTCTATTGAGCTGTTCATCTATCGATCTATCTATCCATCAACACTCGCCTTTATGAATGATTTACTTGTTACAGTTGTTTATTATCTATAGTATAATGTAATAGTACTCAATTGATAGGATTTCACTCTTAAGGCTTCAGTTCTATGTTAGTTTTATGCTACAAATTAAACTAGATATGAATAGAGCTCTACCCATCTAACTCTTTATGGCAGACATATGTGCATCATATGATGATATAGTATATAGTATATAGTATATAGTATATAGTATATAGTATATAGTATATAGTATATAGTATATAGTATATAGTATATAGTATATAGTATATAGTATATAGTATATAGTATATAGTATATAGTATATAGTATATAGTATATAGTATTACTTAGTATATAATAATGCTTTATTTTTAACTGCTGCTAGCTAAGGTCTAACCTGCGAGCTGCACAGGATTCCCGCACTTCCTAGGAAGTTTCCGTTCGGCATTCAATGGAAATTGAAAGTAAGATATTAATAGGGGCTTATATAAATTGATTACCCCATTCCATATTCAGTTTTCACAGTTTGCCGGCTAACTATGCCGCCCACCTTTACCCAATGAGTGGGTGAGACAAAAGTTCGCGGTGGAAACCTTTCAAAAGTCGCGCTTTTGTTTGCTTTTGATGTGTGTGTGCGAGTGTGTGAGTGTGTGTGTGTGTGTGTGGCAGTCAAAATTGTTTATTGAAGTGAATTTGAGGGGAAAATTGCTTTATATTAAATGAAAAGGGCGTCGCAGTTGGCATTATGGTTAGGAGCGCTGAGAGGCAGACAGCAGGGAGGCGTGGCACAGAACTAGCTGACTTATAGAAAGAGCATTGTTGTTGCTGCTGCTGTCGATTGGGTATCGTTTGCATTGCTTTTTGATGTCTCTAAGTGCTGTCATTGTCTCCTCACTGCCCCAAAGGGATGCCAAAGCAACGCGGCGACAGCTCCCAATTCGCAATTTTCCCATTTACCCAATGTTAATGATTGACTGGGTGCAGTGGGAGTTGGGGTGGGACTGGGAGTGGTATGGGGCTTGGCACCCACTTAAATTGGTTATTGGCAGCGCAGGAAATTCATGTGGCGGACACCTACTTTATGGCTGGCTGGCTAATGTGGTTATCAAATAGATTGTCAGCTTCATTTGAAGAATCTCTTTTGGGGAAATGCAAATTCAACAGCAAGGAGAGAGGCAAAGCAACTCTTTAGCAGAGCTCTGTTATGCTGAAGGCCAGGCAAACTGATCTTAAATTGCTAACATACTTCTGTTATCTACATGAATGCAAAGCAGACGAAGAATTTCCTCCACGCTTCTGCTATTAACACAGCTTCTGATCAAAGCAAGGCAAAGCAATTGCATAGCTTACACAAATGTTATTAACATAGCTTGGCAGGCACTACAAAGAGTTGGCTTAACAGAGACTTTAGGTAATAGAACGTTTACTTAACATAGACATTATTTAACATAAAGTTTCCTTTACAGAGTGTTAGCTTAACAGAGAGTATGTCTGCCTCTTCTGCTCTCCCACTTAACATATCTTTACTATTACATTTACAGAACTCTGTTAAGTTGCATTATATGCCAAATGCAAAGGTAAATTGAAGTCAACCCAAACTTAAATCTATGTTATTTGCATAGCTGCTGCTCAACTCCCACTGTTGCTAACATTTCTCTTAAGTCAAGCATTAACAGAGCTCTGTAATGCTGACCAAACTTTCGAACGCTTGAGAGTCTGGAAAAACTTTTTTGTTTAACTTTTCAACTCGTTTAGCCTCGACTAGTGCCGCATCTATTTTTTATAGCTTGCAAAGTACAAATTTTGAACCAACCCCCCCTTAGAGCCCCTCCCTAGCTCTGTTGTGCTCCGCTTGCCATTCACAGTGCTGTGTAAATATTTTTTAATGCAAATAAAAGATAAGCCAGAAATTGTCTGTAAAAAGTCTTGAGTGACCCCCGCCTGCAAGCACAGCCGCATGACGCTGCACTTTCACTGGGTGCACGAGGGGCGGGCAGGTGGCAGAGGCGGCGGTAAGGTAATGCCACCTTCAAAAAATGTAAACGTAAATCAAGATAATATAATCACAGCTCTAAAACGAATCGAGCGACATGCAACAAAAAAGCAAACAAAATGCTGCTGTTGCCGTTGCCGTTGCTGTTGCTGTTGCTTCTGCTTCTTCAGCTACCCCCAGCCCGCTCCCCCCCCATGCCGCTGCCATTGTCGTCGGCATCTCATAAAACCTTTTTATGACATCCAGTCAAAAAGGCAAAGCCAAACAAGAAGTCAACTTGTAATCTTTATTGCAGATAATGTCAAATCCATCCACTTGCCAGTCAGACCCGGAACCAGGCAGAACCTTATCCCCCACCCCCTCTAGTTGCAGAGTTACGGAGCCAGTACGTGGGCTGTCCGGCGCACTGCATTCACAGTTATTCGCTTACTAAGCAGCTGCTCCGATAACTTATCATCGTCGAAATTGATTATTGACATTTTTCGTAATTTTCTTGTCTCTCTTTGTATTTTTGTGAATGAAATTCCTGAGACATTTTTAGACTGCACTCGGGGCCACCATTTAAGGGGCCTTGCGCAATGCTTTGGGAATTTCGACTGCGCTTCTGATAAGCCTTTGCCAGATAAGAGCTCGAGTAACCAATTTTCATTCACTAAATCAAGAGGCATCGATCAGTTCGCTAAGACATAGCAAAACATTTGCAGTTGAAAGCGGCTTTTATGGAATGTAGGAAATGCTATGGATTGTCGACTTAGCGTATGCGCCGAATATGTAAGCGCGAGCTTAAAGGCCAGGCACCTAGTTGCATTACATTTCTGCTGTAGTAAATCGCATTTGTCTCGATTGTTCTATGGCAACTCGACTTGCAGCAAATGGATTAGTCTGAAATTTGGTATACTCGAAGAGGGAGCAATATAATTTATGTATTTTGAGTGACAAGTCGATAGCTTGTATAGTTCTCGAGATAAATGCAAATTAAGTTAGACTTAAGGCATTGCCAGCTAAGCTGACTTGAATCGATTGATGATAGCTTCAAATTACAGCTAGAAGCAAGTTATTCCAATATATTTGCCTATCGCTCGTGGTGTGGCACTTCGCCCATTTCTACTCCAGCATTCGGAGCATTTAAAGCCTCTTAAATGCAACATGTGCAGCTAAAGCCGAACACAATTGGCGCCTAGCGATGCGAAAAGCTCAAAGCCCAAAATGTGATATTGAAATTCATTGTACGTGTGTGTGTGTGTGCATGGGTGTGCGTGTGTGTGCGTGTTTGTTGTGCAATTCAAACTAAGCGCCCATCCAATGAATTTTTAAAGCGCAATTTTAATCAATAGCCCGGCCTGTGTTATTTATAAACAAACAACTTAAGTGGGGACAACCCCTAGCCAGGCGCCACCCCCTACCCGCCCCCGACCCTAATCAAGCCGCTGTCCTTGCTGGATAATCAACATGTTTGGTCTGCCGAACCCATTTGCCATGTCATAATCAGCTACCATGAAAAGCTGCTCAGCTGCTTGTGGCTCAAGTGGAGGGGCTTGATTGGGCAGTAGGTTGGGCAGGGGCACGGCTCCCATGTGTAATACAAAAGGCGAAGCAACAACATAAACTCTGCATATTAAAACTCGATTTAACCAGGCGCAAGTTTTATTCGTAAGCGTTTTGCATAGCGTATCGGCATATCAATAAAATTTGCATAATGAGAGACCTACCACAAGATGGAGACCTAACGCCCTACAGCTCCCACCTACCACCTACCACCGCCCACCCCTGGCATATACACATAAATATCTCGATCCATATCCAATCGGCTGGCCCTTGGCGGCCTTCGTCCTTTTGACAGCTGTCGCTGCGAAAATGTCAGCATTTCTGATTGCCAGATTTTGTTGTTGTTCGCGTGTTCGTTGTTGTCGCTGTTGCTGTCGCTGTTGTTGTTGTTGCTGCTGCTGTCCAATTGGCGTGTTCCTTGTGCCACTCGTAAAACGTTTGGAGCCTGTGTTCTGTGAGTTTCTCTGCACGCCGGGCGCACGTCGTTGACAGTTGAAAGCGCATTTGGAATGTAACCCCAATCCATTCCCCTGTCCCCCCATTCTGCCACGCCTCCTCTTGTGAGTGACACTGCAGCAAGGCAGAACGCTTGGCGCGCTTTTCATTAATCGAAAATTCGCGCCAAAGTCCACGCTACGCACGCTTTACCCACCGTCCGATCCCTCCAGCTCCACTCCTCCCGCTCTCCCTGTCTCTCTCTCTTCCCACTCACACAAAGCAAACACACAACACTAAAATTCCAACAGGCCTCTTTCCAGTCAAAGCTTCTACCCCCCCCCCCCCTGCAAAAAAAAAAACACGCACACACAACAAAAAGGAAGCAATCGATATTTTTCCCACTTTACTCTAGCCCAACATTTTTCAGCTGCTGCTGCTGCGCTGCTAACGCTCTGCTCGCTGCCTCTGCCTCTGCTGCTGTTCCTGCCTCTGTCCCGTTTCAGTTTCCACTGTGTTCCCTCCGTTCTTCGCGCGCTTCCCATTGTCTGTGCGTGCGTGTTTGGGCAGCTCCTGTTGGCGTTTGCTGAGCGCCGGCCACATTGAATCCTGCATGAGGCCATGTAACTGTAACTGTAACGGTAAATGTAACGTTAAATGTAACTGTTTTGCCGCTGCACATCAGAGACAGCGCCTTATCTGGCAAACGTTATGTGCGCTTGTCTTTTGTTGCCACTTGTCAGGGTTGTCAAAGCGTGCCACAAAAAAGCCGTAAAGACTGAAGTTCCAGAGTTTACATCGGACAGGCCTGATAAAAGAGGAGTGTTGTAAACTGTTGGCAGTTGGAATATTGAATTGAAATGATATTGTTTAAGGAAAAAGGATGTATGCTGATGCTGTGGATAAAGCTGGCTTTTTCAGCTGGGATTCATTCAAGGTAGTTGCTGAGATAGGATTGCTTATAGATGCTAGACTATGTAGGCTGTATAGAATATATATGATCAAAAGAATATTCATACTGAAACGACTCTTTCACTTTCTGTCCGTCTTAGTTTATTATAAATTCATTATATATATATAATTAATATTTCTCAACGAGTTTCAAGGGATTATTCCACTAGCTTTGATATCTTTAGCCGCAAAAGCCGTAACTCATCGCTCTCAGGTGTCAAATATCTGAAATATGTAATTTAAAACAAAAATCGATTGTTAGGGAATCAAATTTATGTGCCAAAAATAAATGTAAGTAAATATTTTGCTTCCATATTTATTTTATACAATCGAAAACGGCTTCATCGCAGCAAGTACTTGGCTCACTCTGTATCATTAAAAGTTATTGATGTTATTTATAACCCTCTCCTGACAGCCTGTTGACCACACACACACACTTGTATAGGGAACTTACAACTGTTTATTATAATCTTCTCCTCGTACAGCACTCGACGAAAGATTCATTCACAAACTGCTGTGAAATAGTCGTCGACACCTGTGACAACTCTGAGCGCCGTTGACTAGCCAAGTTTAACGGTTAATTATATAGACGGGCGCAAGGATGCAGCAGGAGCAGCCAAAAAGCAGAAATGAAATGAAATGAAATAAAACAAACAAAAGAGAGACTTTTGCAACACTATGCGAAAGCGTCAAGTGTATGGAGCATACATACATACATGCATACACACATATATGTATGGACATGTATGTGTGTGTGAAGCTTTGAGTGCAATGCCCTGCTTACAACTCTCACACACACACACACAGCCAGACAAAGCAGAACAGACACGGCAGCGGCAGCGGCAGAGAGACAGAGGCAAAGGCAGCGAGCAGCGCTCTCTCTCCACTCTACGCTGTGCGCCTGTCTTGCTGCTTATCACAAAACCCAAAAATTCAACCCCCAAAAATTCACACACACACACACACACACGCAGGCAAAGCAAGAACACAAAAAAAGGCGCCGAAAATTTTGCAGACAACTAAAAGCTTCCATGAAAACTAACACAGGAGCGGAGTAGGAGAGAGGGGGAGTTGGGCCACTGATGATTAGGGCAGATGTCGAGTCACAAGGATGTCGTCTGCGTGGGCAGCGGGAGAGTGGTGAGGGGGGCGGGGTGGCTTCATGCCACGCCCTGCTACCCGCCCAACCAGCAGAGCTACACAGCTATACAGCTGCAGCAGACGTCTTTATGGCCCGCCGTTGTTTTCCACGCTCGCTGTGACTGTACTTTGGCATCGTGCTGCTGCTGCTGCTGCTGCTCGTTGGCAAAAGCGCATTGTCCCATTTCCATGTGCTGCCACGCCCCAAAATGAAGCACTCTATGGTATCCTTAAGATTAATGCCCAGTTGCATGCATAACAATTGATTTCCTTATTTATTCCAACTAGCCCGAACATCACTTCTAGGTTAGTTACCCCATTAGCTTTTAAGGGTTGGGTGTTTCGAGATTGGGGTTAGGGATTTTGGTTGCCACTGACATTTAATCCCCTTGCCAGACGAGCCTCGACTTCATTTTAGGCGCTCTTCATCAGCAATCGCCAATTGCTTAGTACCAAACGACATTATGACTGATGGCGATGCAGGGTGGCTGGGCTGGGGTGGGAGGGCGACACGAATTTCGGCTGCTTGTTGCCCCACTGACGACGGCAGGGTTCAAAGTGCGTGTAACTCTAGACAACATGAAGGTGCAGGTATTTGCTCGCATCTAAAAAAGGAACACCAATTGACAGCTTGTAATTAAAATTCAAACGAAACGAAAGGGAAGTCCGGGGCTGAAGGGAGGCGAGACATAACGGGTCGAAAGGCCGTTGAGAAAGACAAACAACCACCAACACTTTATTCTTTAAAATAATAAAGGTAGTCCCCACTTAATTATCGAAACATATTTGGTACTCTATACTTAAGCGGGGTTTCAGAACTGGAATTACGTCTGGCTACCCCGAAGGGTTGAAACTATTGAACTAGGCTATACCTAGAGCCAGAATCAATATTTAGAGCTCGAAAGTCTGTCGTCAGCTAAGCGAGTTACAGTCGCATTAGCTCTAAAGCCATTTAATATTCATTTTGGTAAGCCTTAACTTGATATCACTTGAAAGAAGACATTGTATAAGTCCCTAAAGGTAAAGTTGTAGATCGGATTACATGTGACTGAGCTACAGTTATTCGAAGTTTAAAAATAACCCACTTCGAAATTTCGAACATTCCATTTGCCATTAATAATTATGACATAAGAGTTGTTTATAAGAAATTATACAGACTGAAGCTTATATGATTGCTGATGGATATAGATTCGATATCGAAAGTCGAGTTCGAAAAGTGTCTAAGGTCTGAGTGCATTACAGTAATTTTTATCAAAATATTGTTGTCTGCACTTAGAGCTGTCTGAAAGACCTGTTCCATTTGATTCCATTTCGTTTCGCTTGGTGTTGACTCAGCATATGAGATTCTATAGTAAAGCTCTGTCTAAAAGTTTACTTTAATCTGTGCTCCATTTGATGCCACTAGCTTCGCTGGGTTTCTACTAAAGTTAGGCTCTGTCGAAACAGGGAAACTTTTTAGTTCTGCTGTTCCACTTGATTCCATTTCGTTTCATCTGATGCACATTACATCTCTAACAACGCAGTGCGTATACGCGCTCCGCAAAAAAAAGGATAATTGAACAAGCTACCAAAGAGCGACAACAACAACAACAACAACAACAAGAAGCTAACTATGAAGTTGTTGAGGAAAAAGAAAAAAAAGGAGGAAAACACAAGGTATGGGAAAAGCTCAGGCGGAAAATCATATTAACAGCAACCGCAAAAAATGCCGTGGACCGTAGACATGGGCGCCTTTGATGAAAGGGTTCCCTGCATATAAAGCAAAAAACAAGCAACTGAAAATGTGAAAATGATGTGGCGGGTGGCAAATTGGTTAGCATGGTCTAACGGTGTATAAGGACCCGATACGAGCGCGCGCGCGTTGCCAACGTTATAGAAAAAAAGCATAGGAGCAAGCAGAAGAAGAAGAGAAAAGGAAAAGCTGCTGGGAAAAAAGCCGAACTAGAAAGAAATAAGAAAAATGTCAAATGAAGCGCGCGTTTTGCATGTCAAAGCGTGCAAATAGCCGAGAGGGATGCGGGGCGCGCTCTGAAGGGGTTGACTGTGAGGGGGCATGGGGCATGTTGCATGTTGCATGGGGCATGGGGCGATAGAGTGGCAACCAAAGAGCTCCTAAAGAGTCGATAGCTGTTGAGCTGCTTTGAGGAGTTTGCGTTGACACTTGACTTTAAATTGAGCAAACTTCTGGGTCCAGCCCTTTTGCCAGCGTTCCCCTCATACCGATTCCAAAACGTTTCCACTCATAAATATGAATTACGTGTAGAAAAAAATGAAAATTTGCGCAAAAGTTTAATGCAATTCCTGCTTTTTCCGTTTTCTCCGTTTTTTTGTTTAGCGCAAACAAAGACAAGGATTTACTCAGGACGAAGTTTACCAGCCGCTTAGCTTGCTCAAAAGGACCTTCCTTATCCTTGGCTCATTCTTTTCTCGCTTTGGCCGGGGCACGCCCAGGTGGGCACTAGAAAACTGCAGTTCTGGGAGCTTATAAACCGGCGCATTAGCTTTGATGATGCTCTTCCTATTGCCACAGCATCCAATTGCCAACTGGGGACAAGTTAGACGCTCAGGCTCAAGCTGAAGCTGTGGACCAATAAGGCCGAATGGCAATTGGCGGGCATCTTAGCAATTACCCAGGTGTATGCAATGCATATGTGATAAAGCTCTAGCATCTTATGGAGCGCTTATATGGGACTATGAGCTGATCAGGCGAGCTCAACATGATGAATGCAGCTGCAACTGCAACTGCAACTGAAATGCACTTGGTAATTCCTGCCACACATCGAACTCAACTTGAATTGAAGATTGAAGATATAGATACAGATTGAAGATACATCCACAGAAGTGTAGAAATAGATCTGCGAATCGTTATCTACATAGGTCAAAGAAGAGAGATCGAGAGGTAGAGAGCGAATCATGGAGAGAAAAGGAGAGACAGAGAGAGAAAGACAAAGAAAAACAGAAGCAGATCGACGAAGGCAGACAAAGACAGATGGAGAGACAAGAGAGGCAAACAGAAAGACAGAAAGAGAGAGCAAGAGACTAAAAATGTCTAAGCAAAAGTCGGATGAGAGTCAGCTATATTTTATAAAACTATTATATACTATATATGAAGTTGGCATATTTTGAAATATTTACATAGGCAAGTCTCTAATCTCCAATCTCTACTCTACTCTTCCACTTGTAGGTGGAAGTTGGAACAGCTCCATAAGAAATCTATATAAAATCCATATGAAGTCCAAATACTTTAAAGAGACGCAAGAGAAGAAATCAGTCAAATCGCAGCCTTGGATACTGAAGAGTTTGGTTATATCACGAATTCAGTTAGGGTTTCCCAGAGTAGCTTGCCCTATAGACATGTCAAAGATACGCAATCAAAAATAGCTATATACAAACATATATATATATATATATATATATATATAAAACTTTTGTTTTTTTTGCAAATCAAATTCCCGAAATTGAAGCACATCTATATATGTATATTGTCTGTAGTTTCCATGGAATCCACTCGAAAGGCTGTTGACCGTTGCATTTAGAATTTTTGAATTGGTTTTTTCGGGAGCGCCAGAGATAGAAAGAGGGAGAGGGGGGGGGGGGGGGGGGGGGAGAAGGAAAGAGGGAAGAATGAACGGTCAACGACTTGATTGAACGATTGCAGGCAGAGGCACAGTCACACCTCCACTTCGCACTACACACACACACACACGCACAACCAGCACAATTTGTGATATATAAAAACAAATTCATGCAACATGAAATTTTTTTTAATGCGACGCGCGGCAAAACTTTTGTCATGTTTTTTCTTTCATATTTTTGTTCTTCTTCTTGATTGCTTTTTTTGGGGACTGTTATTGTTTTTTTGTGGTTCGGTTTGGCTGCCTTAACTGACTAATTTAGTGAACGGAGTTCAATGTATTTCATAAATTTCGACTAAACGCTCAAGGACAATGTCGCATATCGAATACAGCCGGAAAGTCTCTGGAACGAGCTGTGTGTGCGGGTGTGTGTGTGTGCTTTGTTTGTTTTGGGCAGTATGCCTCATGAGTGGACATGTGTACAGACATGCCTAAAGGTGCACTGAGAGAAAAGTATGAACTAGTTCGTTGGTTCACGAATCAGACTGTTCAGCTGGCAATCAGAAGCTATAGCAAAACTGAAGAGCTAAAGAATCACTATGAACTAGTTCTTTTCTCTGTCGATCACCATTCAGTGAATAGTTGAACCAGTTTGAGTTCTCAATTATTGCTCATGATAGACTTCGTAAGTTTACTGCTCTACATTTTACCTGTTGCTGCTTCTGAACTGGTTCAAGAACTTTGCCTGCACCACTCTGTCGATCATCAGTCACTGAGCAACTGAATAGATGAAGAACTAGTATAAGTTATGCTTCCGTGACTGCTCTACTAGTTCAAGTTCACTGAACTAGTTCACTGCTCGCAAGGGGCTATTTAAGGCTCTCTCTCTCTCTTGCTCTCTCTTGAAAACGTATCTAAAATAGATTTAAAATTGACTTTAAATCGTTCACAGTTCCCAAACTCTGAGTCTGCATCTTCCTTCGTGCTCTTCTCTCTTGCAACTACACCCTGGTTTCGCTCAGTGCAGTATTAAAAAGTGCAGAAAGCAGAGCCTCGAATTTGCGCCTGCAGATCGTTGACTTATTGAGGAGAAGCTGCGCGCCTCGCTGAGCTCATCTCGAGCGGAAGTCATAACGGTCATTCAGATATGCACAAATGGGGGCCTGGGCGAGGGGCGACTGGGGGCTGTAGGGGCAACACACTCAGATTTATGTGTGTTTGTATTTTTGCAGTGGAGCCAACTGCTTGCGGTTTTCTGCTTCGCTTAGCGCCATCGAAGAGGCTCCCCTCTCTCCCTGTCCCTCTCGCTCTCTGTCTGCTTGGTTCCCCCTCCTGATCGTGTCTGCAAATTTCATTGAGCGTCGAGAATATCGGCAATCAGTAATTAATGGCTTTGTCAGCCCAACAACATGTGTGTATATATATCTCTATACTTATATATATAATTTTGATTCTTTGCATTTTCGTCTGCGATCCTCTCGAGCTGCTCGCGATCAAATGCTGGAATTTCGTTGATAGCGCCGCCAAACATCCTGTTGTTGTTGTTGTTGTTGTTGTTGCTATGTCTGTGTATGTTGTTGTTGTTGGGATTGTGTCTTTGGTCTTCAGTTTGGCATTTTGCAAACGTCTGCATGTCTACATATCTTGCTGGCTGGGGCACAGACTGCGACTGCGACTGCGATTGGGGCATAAAGCTAAAGCAGCGAAGGGGGCGGACCGAGAAGAGGGGTTCCAAGGCGGCCTTTCGAACTGGCACTGGGCGCATTTGGTTGCTATTTTTAATGTTGACACGTTTGAAGATCATTGACTCGCCTTGCAGACGGTCAATGTCCACTTTTTGCCCAGACAGATCACCAAAAGAGGCGGCCGAGGCAGCAGTAGGGGGCATTAGGCAACGGGCATGGCAAATGAAAATGTGAATTATGCGCAAAATGTGGTTTCGGTCTGCTGCTGCTGCTGCTGCTGCTGGTGATGAGAGGACCAGGTCCAAGAAGGCGTTCGAAGCTATCGTGAGATCGTGTGCCAGCAGCAGCCAGAACAATGCCTTCTTCTCGTATCAATAGATCACGATCGCTAGCCCAGATCAAACAGATAAGTATATATATGTATAGCGAGCTAAGACAATTAAGTGAATAGATCAGATATTTACATAAACTACGATCATGTTCGAAATTGTGATCTGCATTTTATGAAGATCGCTTCAATCTTGGCCTCATTAGTGTATCAAAAGCATATGTTAGCTATGATCAGAGCTAGCTCTATCAACATGAGCTATAATCATATGATCGGCCTGTGCGAAGATCAGCTTACGATCAGTATTTATCTTAGCCAGATCTGTGTGATGTGTGATCATAGCAGAATTAATGAATTTCGAAGATGAGTCTAGTCTTTAATCATGTGATAATATCAGTGATCATGAATCAACTACGATCACTTAATATTTAATCAGTATTTCTATAGGTTTTTACTTAGATATAATGAGAACTATTCATGTCTATATTATATATGACCTGAGGTCATTTTGCTTTATTGGTAATTCTGATCATGTCCTAGATGTAGATCATTCTATGAAGATCATTGGCTAGCTATAATCCATCAGTAAAGCTTTAACCTTGTTCTCTCTTACTATTTGGATCATCTCGCTTGCCATGCATAACTCTGGAGCTTAGTGCCAATTGCTATTTCGTAAGCTGCAGCATTTGAAAAGTAACAGTAAATGCTTTATCAAGATCCGTTCCCACTGCACAATTAGCCAGGGTACGCGCCCTCCCTCCATTCAGCTCAGACTCTTCTTTATGCAATGTGCCCATTCGAGAGCTTGGGCGAGATCAAGTGAGAGCTCTTGCTGTTGCTGCTTACTGACATTGACATGATCCACAACGGCTGTCATAAATCTCACCTACCTTGGCTGGCACTTGATGGGATTGTTCCCGGAATCGCTTGGTGGCTTACGCTTGGCTTTTAGCCTCGCCGTCTGCTGGTGGTCAAAAGGAGCTCAAGAAAAGGCAGATGGAGAGAAAAAGTGCAAATCACTTCATTAATGCATTGCATATGGGAAGACTCCCGCAGCAGCCGACGCGACGTCTCGACGTCTCGACGTCTGCGATTTGCAACTTTGTTGCGCAAGGCTCCATTCGGGAAGGAGGCTGCACATCATTTGGCTTAATGGATCCGCTGCAACAACAATGACAACAACAAAAAACTTTGCCTCTTTACTCTGACCTGCAAAAAGTTCGGCATTGGTGAATCGCGGCATCGCCAATCGGCGACTCTGCGGCGTTTGAGCCCAGGCCAAACGAGCAAACAAGAGAAAAAAGCGAGAGTATTCGAGTGAAAATACAGAGAGACTGGGAAATACCCTGTGGACAGGTTTAATATTAAGTGAACAAGCGAAAGATGAGAGAAAAGTGGAAAATACAAAAATGAAGGGATTCGGAAAATAAAACTAATGAGAATTGCATAGAAAGGAGAATTGTAGAAAAGGGGGAGAAAAGCTTAAGGATCAGAGATCAGGCGGATTATCGTATGGATCAACATAGATTGAAATACGATGTCTAGGCGAGGAGAGAGAGGAGAGTGGAGAGAGGAGAGAGGAGAGAGGATGTTGCTTAACAGAATCAGATGAAGTAATGAAAAAGGTTTAAGTAGAAAGAAGAAGAATGAAGGACATTCAAGCACACCAAGTACTTTGAAAAGTCGTGAGAATCGCAAAGAAAGGCTGACAAATAATAAATAACTGAATGCCGTCAAATTACAAGTTTTTAAGCTTCGTGCTTTCATCGATCCTCCCCACAACTGACTCATATGACAATATCTAAAGGGTAATATGTAAGCAAAATAAAAATACTCGACATCGTCTTCAGTTGCTGATGTGCTCAGATACGCTGTGCAACATTGTTGCATGGGAATGGCCCAAGCAGCGAGTCGTAGCTGGAGTTGCAGCATTTTCTTTTAGCTACAGTTGTTGTTGGCATTCCCACTCATTTGACCATATCGGGGCACTTGAGCAATGCAATTGAGTGACTGATCGCGAGGCTAGATCTTCATCTGCATCTTTAATCTTGAATCTTCGAGCTCAGATCTGAATCTCCTAATCGAGGGGCCCCCACGACCTCATATTTTGTGGCATTGCTGTAATTTTAATTACATTTAATTTCGACAGTTAAAGCGATTACCGTCGCACTGTCACAGAAAGCCCGACGAAAGCACGCCACAAAACAGAGAGCAAAAAGTCCCCCACAAAAATAGAAGAGAAAAAGAGCCAAGCGCAAAGCAACGTCAACTGAAAAATGGTGTTAAGTATTTACACGTGCGTTGTCCATAAACTGACAGCCGAGTGCTGCGGAGGCAACCGATTGCCCTACAATCCGCAACGTATATAGACGATCCATTAGCTCAACTGTTGAATAAGCCACTAATAAAGTGAGCTACGACTCCGTGGGAAAAGAGGAGCCGAGGCTGAAGTGATCGCAGATGATCAGATATATTCACAGATCATTTGGGAGATGATCGCCGATGGGACTTGATGATGATCAGTGATCATTATGCAATTTGTCAAAAATATATTGTAGATAACTTTATACTTACGCTGCGTGATCTTTTGGCATTAAGAGTAAGGATTAGTATGAAGATTAATGTAACATGAGTGGCAGCTGAAGGCAAAAGTGATCAGCTATGTTTGGGTACGGATTAAGAACTTACTCAAAGATCATTTAGAGTTGATCAGAGATGAAACTTGATGATGATCAGTGATCGTTATGCAAATGGAAAACTGATCTGAGATGATCGTGTATATATTTAGAGTTTACTTGAAGATCATTGAGAATTGATCAGAGATGACAGTTGATAAGGGCCAATCAGTAATAAGTCGGTTATATATAAACAGTGATCACAGATGATCAATGCAGAGATATTCAGAATTTACTTGCCGATAGCTTGCAAGATTATTGAAGTTATAACTTTATGTGAAGTATTTGTGATCATGCAATTAGTATATATAGAAGTAAAATAAGCTTTAATAGAGGATCGCTGATCTTGTGGCAAAAGTAAAAGGAGTAAAGATCAGTCAACATCTTCTCTTCAATTTCAGCTACCTGAAGATCTCTCTTATCGAATTATAGTAAAATTCTACTATATGCTGCTCTCTCTCCTGCTTGATCTTCACTTCATTCATTAATCTTGCATTGTTAGAGCATCTCTTCGACTGCATTTGAATCTTCCGCAAAAAACGTCAACTGGTGCGAGAGCTAGAGTTGACGGCGCGTTGCTGTAGCGTAAATTGAACAAACGCAACATTTAACCAAGGCACGAAATAAATCTCAAGAGTCACAGCAAACAAACAACAACACAAGCAACAACCACAACAAATAAATAAAGAAAAAAAACGGCTCTCTTGAAATATGTTTTATAAAAGAAATTGTGAGCGGAGAAAACCAAAGTCATATATAATTTTCATGATTATTGCTGTAAGGTGTCATTGAAGGTGAGAAATGGGAGCACACGCGTGTGCCCCAAAGCTTAAGCCCCCCAAACATGAAGACGAAAACAACAAAATAAAACAAAAAGCGAACCGCAAACCGAAGTCAAAGCCGAAAGCCACTTGGCTCGGCGGCACTAAAGTAGACAAGTGTAAAAGTGAAAAGTCTTTGAATACCCTACAAAGCGAGCACACGAAAAGGGTGTATACTGCTGCCATAGATCAGTGAAATGTTGCTGACAAAGCTGTGAAACTGAAACTTGAATCTTTCGCTGACACAAACAAAAGCTGTCAAACATAAAGCTTAAAGCTTCATAGTGCAATCTGAAGCCACGAGCGCTTTTCAAGCGAAAGCTCTCTTATACACACACAAATACGACGTCTGCGACAGGGTAACTCTAAGCTTAGCTGGTTGTAGAAGAGCGCTTTGGAGCAGAAGTCATACAAACTGATTATGTGCTTTGGATCGTGCAGCTATTATCGCTTTTTGTTTTTACTAAACATTTAAAAGTATAAGAAGAAGCAGCTGAAGACGAAGAAGCGTTGTAACTTCGTTTTTATGAATGAATTTATGATTGCCCCAGCGGCTTGCCCCCGCCTCTGGGGGCCAACCACTTGGCACTCCACAGAGGCTCTTTTTGTTTTTGTTTTTTGACATATTATCAAACACTCACACACACACACATACACTGTGGTACCTTAGCATACTTGCTGAAGCCCACGTTCACGTTCCATGTTCCACCTCCCACGTCCGCTCTTCCCTTTGTTGTTGTTGTCTCAATTCATAGATTATTAAAGCATTCCCTGTTTCTCGTTTTAGCTATATAGAATTCCAGTCAATTGCTCGTTGAGCATTTGGGCAACATAAATTATTCGAGTTGTAAATTTTTCGAAACGTTTAATTATAAGTTATTTATGGCATTTGATTTGGCCTGCGTGCGTAGCCTTTCAATCAGCCAACTAGAAACTTCGCCCGCTTCGCCGGTGCTAAACAAGTCATTAGCCATAGATGTGACCGGAAATGGGGACAACTGCCAATCGAGCACTGAGAACTGAGAACTGAGAACTCAGAACTGAGAACTTCGACTTGGTTGACCAAACGAACTGATGGACTGATTGCTGCTTCCCACGATGTTAAATCGAGCGGAACTGCGACTATGACTACATTATCAGCTATTCAAAATATATTTTTATTGTTTTTTCACTGCCCCACCCGAAAGCGTGGCATACTTTACTATACTTGATAGGAAGATAGTTTTTCAATGTATATAATATATAGATAATATATATACAGAGAGGAAGGCAGAGATACAGAGAGAGAACTCTTCGATGATCAGAGATGAAGAGAGAGAGAGAAAGATTGCGAGAGAAGTAAAGAAAAACCGAGGGGGAGAGAAGACAATTGAGATATAGCACGGCAGAGAACTAAGATAGGCTCTCATGAAGGCGAGTATGGGAGAGCACAAGAAGAGTCTAACGGTAAGACGCTACCATGCTGAAAATGCTGAGTAGACATATACGAATGCAACATTAAAGAGAGTAACAAGTCGATCTCCAGTCGAGTATCGATAATCCAATCAGATATCTTGAAGTATTCACTCTGAGCTTAGTCAAAGTATTAGTAGTCAATACTTAAGTCAATGTTGATGCAGCGCCATAAAACTAACTGTAATAGAAAGCCACTTTAATTATTAGCTTTCTCTCTTGTTCCGCACTCTTTCTCCCCTCTCTCGCTCGCTCCCTCTCACGCTATTTATATGCCCCCGCTCGGGAATTAAACCGATTCAGTGCAGTTTCAATTCTCAGTTGACAAACCGACAGCAGGAGGCAAAAAGCAAATGGAGAAATAAAAAATAGAATTAAAAATTTCCAATCAAAGCAAGCTGAAAGCTCGAATCGAGGCGAAATGTAGGCGTGGCAAGCGAGGCAAGCGAGTTAGCTAGCCCATCTTAATGGCTTGTCTAATATCCTTTAACTGCGAGCCAAGCCATTAAAAAGCATAAAGTCATTTAGTAATTAATTTTCATGTCCTGATGGAGCGAGCGAGCGAGACGGAGAGACAGGGAGACAGCGAGGGAGCCAGAGTTGGGGCTGCTAGTGCAGGTGCTCCAACTAAACGGGGCGCGGTCTTAACACTGTGGCTAGCAATGCCAATATTAAAGCAGCACACACAAACACAATCACACACACACGCTCACAAACACACTCACACACACGCACACACAGGCATGTGCAGTTACTATGAGTTGCTGCTGCTGCTGCTGCTCCTGTGCTTGCGTTACAAACTGTAAAGCAGCATAAACACACGAACACACACACACATATAGACATATCTGTGTGTCGGTGTTTGTGTGTGCACTTTGAAAAACGCGCCAAACATGTCCTACCTCGCATGAATTTCCAGTGCGCACGTCAGTTAACGCAAAATGCCGCTGCCATTTGGCTTGGATGCAGTGCCGCCTTTTCCAGCTTCCAATACTACGAATTTTTACTACGTTTTATCGATCCAAGCGTGTGCAGCTAGTGTGTGTGTATACGAGCGTGTGTGTGTGTATACAACGCAGCTGGCACGAGCACGAGCGCCGCTGCTGCTGTATGCCCAGCCGAAAAGCGCAGGAGCCGAAGCTCTCCGAGATGACATGTGAAATGGGAAGCGGTTAACTGTTAGCGGGTAGCGGGTAGCGGGTAGCGGGTAGCGGGTAGCAGTTAGCGGGTCTGTTGGTTAGATGGCGCGGCCGAGGGCGAGGCCACATCAAAAGAGCACCAAAGCGCACAAACTGAGTGAGTGAGTGAAAGGGAGATGAAGACAGAGTAAGAGAGAGAGGGGGCTAAGCGAGAAAAGGGCAGGGTAGATTTGTGTTGGGAAGTTGAGTTCTGTTGCGCTCTCGTTTCACTTTCCACTTGATTCCTTGCGCTTGACAGCCAAACGGAGCGACAGTGGGCGGCTGATTGGATGCTGCTGCTGCTGCTGCTGCTGCTGCTGCTGCTGCTGCTTGGCTGCTGCCACTGCTGCAGCTCAATGCAGGCTGCATGTGGCAGCAGGCAGGGCTGTGCCTGGCATTCCCTTGCGGCATTCGCTCTCTCTTTATCTATCTATCTCTATCCCGCTCTCGCTGCGGCCATTGACCTCTGATGTCAAACAAAATCGGCGTGCACTTATTATATGGCAGCCCAAAGGGAGCGAGAGCAAGCAAGAGAAAGAGAGAGAGCGAGACAGAGGGGAAGCTCGGCCACGGTCCACGAGCCAGCAGCAGCAACAACAACTGCAACTCCATTTAAAGGGGAGAGAGGGCGAGTGTGATAGGGACTGGGGCTGGCTCTCGAGCTAGTTGCTCTGGCCCACGGGCAGTTTGCTTTTGTTGTGTAAATTACGTTATGTATTGTTGTATACTTTTTGGGGTTTGCTCGGGATGCTAAACTCCGAGTTGAGTTGCGAATGAGCCTGGCTACAAATTTTGTATTTGTATTTGTGTTTGTGTTTGCCAAAAGGGACTTTGGGTTGGGCCTGGTTGGGTGCCGTCCAAACACTTTAAGCTTGGTTAATTCAACTGCACTGATTCTGATATCCTGTTGAAATCTGTTGAATGTTTAGCTATATAAAACACTAACATGAATTAGTCTCCACTCTCTAATGTAGGCAATTAATAAGAAGGTATCTATAAACAAATGAAGCTGATTAGCTGGCAGATTACTTGCGTACGTATACTTAAAGTTTTACTTAGGATTAAAGCTCTTCAGATACGAATTAAATGTTGGAGAGTCTGTCTATCTCTCTCTCTCTTTTAAGGTTAAATTGAGAATTTTATTATTATTATTAAATTATAGGTTTAAGAGCACAAAAATAAAATAAATATATTTTTTTTGCTTTTATAAAAATTGAAAAAAAAAATTTAATTTATATTTTATTTTTGTACCCTCAAATATAGACTATGAATTATTTATACAAATTTTAAAATAGATATGAATTATATTTATAAATTATTATTATATTTATGATCAATGTTAATTAAATAAATATATATGTAAATAAATTTTAATATATATTATATTTGTTATTTGTATTAAAATTTATTTATTTATATATTTATTTATATATATATTTATATATATATTATACATGTTTCTGTTTTTATAATTACAATATTTACTTATGCCAAATATTTTTGGCATTTATTTTCAACAATATTTACCGTTAGGTGATTCAAAAAGCTTGTCTAACAAAATGAAAACGAAATTAAAGCTGTTTGTTGGGTGCGTGTCTTGGCTAAGCACTGCAAGTTCAACAGCTTGTGTCACGACTACTTCGTACAGTACATCCGTAACTGTGCCACAGTGGTAGCCAAACTGCGAAGACAATGTTCTATTCAATATATGTACATAGGCACAGAGTTCTCACAGGTGTCCTCGTCGCTAGAATATATTAAGATAAATAAGCTATATATGAATATATATCCCACATAAAGATGTCCATTTGCTCACTTATTCTCCTCGATGCGTCGCAGGAAGTACTGTATCTGTTGATTTTTGCCAATCAGAGCATAGAGAGCCGCAAATCCATGAAATGCTGTGCAGAGGCAAACAGCGTAATTCAAGTGTGAAAGCTCGTCGCGGTAGTAGTTAAAAGCGAAAGAGCAAACGCAGACGAACCAGGTGAGCGCTGTATAGGTGAAGAACTTCCAGAACGACTTCAGGCGATTCTTCTCCAAGGACTCAAAGCTCTTTTCCGCATCGATCACCGGCTCATCGCTAATGCGTATAAGAGTGAGCACGTAGAAGAAGCAGCTGATGGCGCAGGCAACAAAAACAGGCGCAAAGAAGTAAATCATAATGCTCAAGTTGCGCGCTAGAAAGAGACAACTATAGTGTACAGAGCCGGACAGAGCTGAGCTTATTCATATTAACTCACGATCGAACCAACAGGTGTCGCCTCCAAAGACCAGCCTCGAGCCGTGGTAGCTGAAGCCCACAAAAACAGACCAGGCCACAGCTATGCACACGATCGGCCCAAAGATCAGCCAGAACATGGGCTTGGTAAAGACAACCCCATTGAAGCTCACATAGAGCTTGAAAGCTATAAAGCTCAGTATGTAGAAGGACAGCACGAGGAAGAGCAGCGCAAAGCTGGCTAGAAATAAATCAATCAATCAGTTTTCCATATCTCAATCTATATCTGTATTTGCAGTGCTCACGTATGATGCGACAGGCGAGCGTTGACAGATTTGCGGGATCGTGGAGTGTCAGGTGAGCCAGCAGCGCATAGCCAAAGATAACACACGTCGTGTACGATTTTATTGCTACGCCATAGAAACTGTTGCGCATATCCGAGCATAGCAGATGCACGATCAGCACTATGAACATCGATATAATGCAGATCAGCAGGCCTAGAGACGGGAGGAACGAGGCGGGCAATTAATAGAGATAGAGATATATATATATGTCTACAAAGTATCATAAAAAAGTGATATTGAAACTTAGAAAAAAGTAATGTATTGAAGGATCAATCATAATTTGATTATATTACATGAGAAGGCGAGAAGATCTGAGTGCCATTACAGGGATTCGATGTGGATGTAAAACTGATGAAACTGATTTCACATATATGAGACATGGGTTGATCTAGATCTATGGCATGTATATAACTTGCTGATCAGCAGGATCAATAAGAGATCAATACGGTTCAGTAATATCTTTCATATGTAGTTTTTGCTTAGAGACGAAATGTATGAATTATACTATGAAACAAATGGAACTATCCAAGAAATCAGCAAGATCTTGAGTGTTATCACTCACTTCTTTGAGGCATTAATGGTCAAGATAAATTTGCGAGCTAACGATCTCGATTAATGGAATTGATACATGAAAATGTAGCAAGACTTTTTATGAGCGAATTGTGTTTATTTTGCCCGGCAGCAACTCGCGCAGACATTCGCCATTATGCGTGTGGGGCAAGCCAATTAACTATTAGATATATAGACATTGGGTATACGAGGGCAGTCTAATAACCAGATGAAAGGGAGAAGTGAACACTAATTTATTTTCATTAAAATCCTTTGTTCTTTTAGACAGCTTATAGAACTTACATATGGCATAGGTCCACTCTCTGACGCCCAGCACAAAGTGAAGTTTCTCTGGGGCACAGGCCAAGGGCTGCCAGCTCCAGCTGCCGCCGCCAATTGGCAGCGGGGTAAAGCAATAATGCTTGCTAAACAGATGATCCCGATGGATGATCGAACCGTTCTGTATGGAGTAGAGTAAGTCGGTTAGAGTTGGGGTTCAACTGGGTATTGTTATTGTTAGTCAAAGTTGGCTAAGGAAGTCAAGCCTTGATCTGCATTAATTAGAGGATAGCAAGAGACTAGAGGCATTGACATAGACTTATCTAGCTCAGCTAAAGCCTTCGACTAAGGCTACTACAGATTCTCTCAGTTAACTGTTTCACGAACACAACTCAGCTAATCAGAGTCAGTAGACCTTACCTCATGTAGTGTCCAGTTGAGGTATGTGGTGTCCTTGGTATAGGCCTTCATGTGATCGCAGGGCGTCTCCTCATACACGCTGAACAGCGAACGCAGCTCTATATTCGACTGTGTGCCGTTGTGCAGCTCGATATCCATGTGGCTCTGGCCTGGTGGCTGAGGCTGTCCCTCGCGGGCAGCCAAGCAGCTGCGTTCCTGCAAATCGTAGAACTGTCCGGCCGAGCAGCAGAAGCGCACGCAGGGCCGCAACTTACAGATGCAGGCGCGCAGGTGGCGCTTGGCTGGCACACGAATTCCGTTCTCGATAATAAAGTCGTAGGCGGTGACTAGTTCCCGGGGTATCAAGGTCCAGTTGTGGACGTAGGAGTTGTTGAGGGCGCTGCCCATGTTGTAGCTGCCAGTGATGTTGATCGTATCGATGAAGGCGCACGGGTGACGCGCCTCCTCGTGAAGGCCCTGAGTCATGGCCAGGAGGCAGCTGACTGTCAGAAACTGCGCCGCGACCCAAGAAATGCTCATCGTGGCATTAAATCTCATCCATTCGCTGTTTACCTCACTGTCCGGTTGCTGTTTACCAAATAATCAAAGGCCTTTCCAAAATAGAAATCCAAACACGGACCGCAATCGTCTACTAATGACGTCTTGCTACGGCTCTCCACTCTGGCAACTGTCCGGCGGAAACGGCTCATCCACACCTGGCACAGGTTCAACACAAACTGCGCTCGCTGCGCCCCCAACAAGTGAATCGAATCCAAAATGGAATCGAAACAGTTTTATTCGCTTTTATCCACACACATGTGGTTGCTGCTGCTCTTGTTGTTGTTGTTGTTGTTGTTGTTGTTGTTGTTGTTGTTGTCTTTAACGACTGCAATTTGTTTACAACAACCAAAAGGCCAACTGACACTGAGAAACAAACAGAAGGCGCAGCACATGGAACTGAACACTATACTCTATATCAGATAGGGCATACTTGCAGTTCTTTAAGTGCTCAAGAGGCAAAGGCTGAAGTCGAAGATCCTGTTTGTGAGGATAATCCTCAATTTATCCTTTGAATGTGTTATTCTTGAGACCAACTCATAGCTGAATGCATCTTTGCACCCATTCTTCGGCGTATCTTTGAGATCATCCCTCATCTACTACAAGTTCTACTTGAACTGATCCTTTCACCTTTCCCGAAGATCTTCCGTGAATCCATCCTTGACCCATGCCTATTCTTGAACATTTTATTGCAGATATATTTCCGCCCATCCTTGACATCATCAATGATCCAAATCCAGGACAGATTGGCACTGTGAAGCTATTCCCTGAACCAGAACCAGTTTTTGAGCCCATCCTTGATCCTCTTCTATCTTCTATCTCCACTCTGAGTGCAATCTTAAGCGCCACTGCCTCATTTAGTAGAGTATTTGCAATTCGTTAGGCTGCCCCATTGGCCACTATCTAAACATGCCAGCGAACCATTCTAAGATATAGACCGCGCCGTTGTGAGGTCGTCAATGGGACAGAGAGCGAGACGGACAGCACTCAATGGCGTCATAAACAGGGCATTTGTTGCGTGCCACTTGATTGGCGAGCACGAACACGCAGTCGTTCCACTGAACCGCTGAACCACTGAACTGAACCACACACCCCTCATTTGGCCACGAACTCTAATATTTGGTTTCGCTGGTTTTATACGTGGCCCTACGAACTGTTTTGGGGGCTGGTCACCTGTTCGCGATGGGAAAATGTGTTCAAACGAATAATTCATGGCTCAGTGAATCCTTTATGCGGACACGCTTAATTATTGCTCCATAAAGGTTTAGTACACTAAACGTTGAGCAGCAAAACAAATTGCCCCAGCCCAACCACAAGAGGGGCTCGGGCGTGGGCGTGGGCCTGGGCCTGGGGCGCATGCCAAACGCAAATAAGTTAATTACCAGCAAAACCACGAAAGGGCAAAGCTTGACGTAATAATTTCTGCACATATTTAATGTGTTTACCTCGATGGATACATTGATGGATAGCTGACTGACTGAACTGCCAATAAGCATTGATTTATTATTTGTTTTTTCGGAATCTAATGGGAAAAATTTGCGAGGCATTCATAAGTGAAGCGTTTACTCTTCTGAGTAGTCGAGACTAAACGGCAACTTGGGCAAGGGAAGCCACTCGAAATGGCTAGGCAAAGGTGATGATAATGAGCCTAATAATGATGACAGCTGTGATAGAGACTATGCTCAAGTTAATGAGATCGATGATGACAATGATAATGACAATGTGAAATGAGCAATGACAATAATAAGGATAATGATCATGATAATGAAATTCCAAGATACTATTAATTATGTTTAGCAACATCATTATCAATGACTGATGACAATGATCCTGATCGTGCACGACTATGCTAATGAAATGAATACTCACATTGACATGATAAAGCCAATTACATTGGATATTGATAGTGCTCAGGCTTCGCCATTGATAAGAATGCAAATTCCAAAGTAAAAACTGTTGTTTAATCATTAACTGTAGCTGTAAGTGTAGTGTAAACATGTGTGTGTTGCACAGATGCGTATTGTAGGCATGCGTACATACATATAAAAATATATATCGTAGTATAACAAGTCTTAATAGTGCTTAATGCGTATATTATTTCCTATCATTCAGAATGATTCACAAGAAGCTCTCAGATGAATCATGGGCTGAGCAATGTTCCGGCAGTTAGAGTGATGTCACCGTCGGTCTATAAGGTGAGTCTGTAGATGGAGATTGGGGTAGGGTTAGCTCGATCGAAAGACCTGTGGATAGACGCTGTCTGCTCACCTGGAGACTTCAGATCGCCCTTTTCATCGAATTTGTAGACACGCGCGTTTATTATGCTCAGATCCGTTTGGCTCGACTCGCTGTGGAGTAGAACTTGTTAAGAGGGCTTGTTGAGGGGACTCACTCTATAGGTCTTACACATTGATGGACCACCAGGTCTTCACGTGCATATTCTTGCCCAGCAGCAGAATGAAGCCGGCTATGGCCAGCACCAAGATGCAGATGCCGCTCCAGAAGTCGATGATGAAGAAATGCTCCCTCATTCGAGCCAAGATGTAGACCACCATCTCGCGCACCCACACCGACGACACGCCCACCAGATATGCGGAGAAGGCGTAGAAACTAAGGCGGGGTGAGCCGAAGGAATATTAATAGACTCGCAGCCAAGGATTACTTACTGAGTCTTCATGATGCGCAGCTGAGTGCCCAAGACGTACTGCGTATCTGCAGGCAGCTCAAAGATCGAAAAGTAAGCCTTGACGCAGCAGCCGATGCTGAAGATCAGCAGCAGGAGAATGGGCACGTAGTAGTAGATCAGAATGCCCCAGAGACGAACTGCCAAGGGAGATACGAATCGATTAGATAAGGACCGAATGGAGGCAAGCAAATCGAAAATATGTCAATTAGATAAATATTAGATCAGAATCATTATCTAACTGGATAGAGAGCCAGATTAACACTGATAGCATTGATAGACCATATGATCTGATATAGGATGAGACGATAAGATGAGACGCATTGAGTTGATGAGATGAGACTACAAGAGAGTGTTGTACACTAATCTAATACAGCTTAGCCAGAGAGTTAGTAATCTTAATTTCTGTCTGAGTTAACTCACCATCAAACCAGCAGTAGTCCTCGCCAATGCCTGGCTTGAAGTGCTTGGGCAAGTTTGAGTCCTGCGCAAAGGAGACCAAAAAGCGCAGAGCTATCACGCAGCAAAGAGCTATAAAATAGCACAAGGTGCGCACCCAGTTTTTGATGTCCTTCAGGCGGAACTTGAGCAAAAAGTCCAAGCTGCAAATGGCCAGGTAGACAAAGGACAACATGATGCAGAAGTAGGCCAAGAAACCTGGCAAGAAAAAGGGTTAAGTGAGATCTACAGAATGGCAGCTTGATTAGAGAAGGCTAACCTATATTGCGACAGGCCTCGTGGGACAGATTCATTGGATTCTTGAGCGTCAGATAGACGAGCAGCGAGTAGCCCCCAATAGCGGACAGCAGGTAGTAGATGATCAGCTGGCCATAGTGAGAGCGGCGTGCCTCATTGATGGAGCTGAGCAGGGAGACCACGAAGATGTTGATGATTATAGCAATGATGCTGCCTGCAGATCAGAAGGGGAGGCATTAGTAAGATATAGAGTGAGTGGGGCATTGGGTGCACTTGCAGATGGCGTAGATCCAGACTCTGTAGCCACGCTGAAAGCGCTCGCAGTTGAGTGGCGTCAGCTCCCAGGCCTGTTTGTGCTCCAGTGGGGTGAAGCAGTACTCGTCCGTGCTCCAGAGGCGTCCGTCGCGCAGCAGCGAGCCGTTCTCATGCAGATCCCACTGCCAGAAGGTGTCGTGCTTCTTGTCCACAAATTTGTTCCGGCAGCCCAGCTCGGTGCGCACCACAAAGTGTTCGTTGATCTTCACCTGCGCCATGCTGCGATTGGCGTAGCTCAGCTCGACGTGGCTGATCAGACGCTCCTGCTTGGGCTTCGTGCAGTTCCAGCTCTCCGCACTGAAGACCAAGTCCGGCGGACAGCAGAACGTGATGCAGGGCTTTAGCAGGCAGACGCAGCCACGTAAATGCTTCTCCGCTCGATATTCCACGCCGTCGATCACCTTGAAGCTGTACTCGGCCATTAGCTCTGGTGGTATCAGGACACCTGCGTACGAGTAGGAGCCATCCTTGAGCCGTAGTCCGTCCGTGATGTTGACGGTGTCTGCATAGGCGCACGGAAACTTGCCATGAGGGGAGGCAGAGGCAGTTGTTGATCTTGTGCTAATGAGGATGAACCACACGAGCACCACCCACATTTTTCTTGATCTAGCGCTAATTCAGCAATTAAACACGCTGCGGCTATAAAGCGATTGTTACAGTGGGCATTCGCTAAGACGACGAACAGCTGCGTGAAGTGACTTCTTCTGCCAAGATAAATGTGAACATAGAAAATGTTTTATATTTACATAAACATACATTCTACATATATAAATATTTAAGTATATAAATATATATAAAATATTTCAAAAATAAATTATGTTTCAAAAGTTTATTTTATGTTATTCTAATTCCAATTGGAAGTGAAGAATCGCGCACAGCCAGCTGTTCGCTAGCAGAGAGTTCACTGTATTTGCTTTTGGCTTTAGGTGTGGTATTTGTTTGTGGCTTAAAGCTTTATGCTTCGCGCGTGACGTCACAGCGTCTATAGCGTTGAACAGTAACAGCGACGTCGACGTCGGCGTCGGCATCGGCGCAGCACATGAATTAAATAAATAAATAAATGCGATCGTATCCATATAAAATATTTGATTTGGTTTTTGGATTTTAAACGCACGCACACACACAAACACACACATATATATTCATACACCAAAATACAACAATCAAAACGGACAGCGAGAACGCCGACGCAAACGTTGACGGCGACGCTGACAGCGACGTCTAAAAACGGCTATATGATTGCGACAACAACGACAATAATTATATGGCGCGCAAGCGAGCGAGCGAGCGAGCGAGAGAGAGAGAGAGAGTGAGAGAGAAAGACACGGAGTGGGGAAGACGAACTTTGTGATGTGTTGTCGTTGCTGCTGCTGCTGTTGTTGTTGTTGTTATTGTTGTGGACTTTCTCGTTAAACGAAACCGGCAAACCGCGGCGCAGAGACGTCAACGCACCATGCCGGCCAAGAATAAAAAACAGACTAACTGATTAGCCAGTCAGTCAGCAAAAGCAGACCCCAGGCCGCAGCCACAGCCACAGCCATAGCCGCTGCCGCAGTCACAGTCGCAGCTGCAGGGCGCACCAAATTGAGGGCCAAGAGGAATTCGATTTCGTGTGTGTTTACTTTGCGGAATCGAAAATGGAATTGGAATTGGAATCTCAGTCGGACGCGAACCCCATTCAAAATTCATTTTGTTAGTTGTTTAACCACAATAACAACAACAACAGCAGCAGCTGGCTTTGGCTAGAGCTTAAGTTGTGCGCGCAGTGAAGAGAGCTTTTATGTTAAAACTGAGCAATAGTCGTTCGTTGTCTTTGTCTAGCATAACTTTACACTGGGTACAGATGAGAGAGTTGCGCGTCACTTCAAAACAATGGCTGATGCGAAAAGTTAATAATGCATTGGAAAACAGATTGATAAAATCAGCTATTGTTGCTTGCGTGTTGTTCTGTGTTATATAATTATTTTTGCTTACTCATTTGTTAAGATGCCAATATTTATCTGTTGCTACTGCGCTTGAGGTGATTGTCTTTGCTAACAGCGGGAATAGAATACAGTGCGCACGACTACAGTAATATGCGCATGTAGATGCTCGTCTTTGCTAACAGAGAGTAGTGTGTAAGTGGCTCCAAGAAAGCATGCTGGTGTTTGTCTTTGCTAATGATGGGAACAATGGGAATATTTCGATTGATGAGTCCGATTCCTGCTTTTTTTTATCAATAACGAACTGTCTTCAAGAACTGTTTGTGTTAATTTCATATTCAGCGCGCAGACACTTAATGGTTATTGTCTTTGCTAACAAGCTTTTCTGAAGTGAGGACAGTTGGGAAAAACTGGAAACATTTTGATAAAATTAGTTTTTATTTATTTCCATAATAATTATAGGAAAACTACTACTAAAATATGAATATAGAAAGTTACATCGAGTAAGTTAATTCGGCCGTTTCTCTAGTGAACTTAAAGGAAAATGGACTCATACTCCGATAACTTCCTTCGCGTCAACTCGAGCATCTAAATGGGCAATACACATCAAATCAGATATTAATAGGAAAGAAAGAAAGCATTAAACATTGTTTTTATGAATTTAGAAATGATATGTGAGGGAGTGCACGACTAGGAAATACCCTGAATTACCTTGTCCGTAATATATAAGCTCCAAGGAGCCCCAAATTCTATTTGGATCTTACCTTTGCGTAATCAAGTGTTTGACCTTCTTCTTCACCACGAACAGCATGAAGATGAGAAAGCCCTGCATGGCATTGCACAAATCGGAGACGTAAAAGAACTTCATCCATCCATCGTCATTGTTCACAAAGTAGGACATGATCTCCAAGGACCAAGTGACGCCCATGATGAGAAACAGGCGCAGAAACAAGCTGAACCTGGAGGGGGATTCAACTTGAATATAACTCTTTTAACTATGGAGAGCTTCGCTGACCTATCCTTATCGCAGTTCAGACTCCTAGTGCTGTCCTCGCGAGCAAAGATCCTCGCCGTCTCCCGCTGTACGCCATGAATCTTGATGGCCGTCATCACGAACATCACTGAATTGGCCACAATGATAGCCATGATGGGTCCGAGGAAGTAGAGCATGGCCGACCAGTTGTTCATGTCCAGCCAGCAGTACTGCCCCCCACCTATTCCTGGCTTCAGGTAATCGGGCCAGTCCGAATACTCCTGCGCCAGCATCGTGAAGGCCAGGAAGAGCAGAGCCAAGCCCCACGAGTAGAGCGAGTAGAGAAGAAACCGTTTCTCCTCCTGCTTTCGATTAATGCGGCGTGTGCCACGGAAATTGAGCCACAGATCGAAGCTGATCACGTTCAGCCAGAAGAAGGCGGACATGAAGGCGAAGTAGGCCGTGTAGCCAATCATTTTGCAGGACAGTCCAAGCGGATCTACCCGACTCACGAGTGCCAGGCACATCACCGAGTAGCCAATGGTCAGGCCTACTAGATAGCAGATCAGAGACTTGCCATGCTGGTTACACAGTTCGGGTATTAACAGGTAGACGGTTATGGTCGCCAGCATGAAGGGTATGGAGGTGAACATAGCTGAAAGCAGAAAGATGCCAAATATAACAGATCTAAGCACGTTACCCTGTCTCAATCTCTTTGACGAGTGCTCTAAAGTATTCTTATTTTCAGTTTGTTACCTACCAAACTGAGTGATGATCTTCATGGTCGCATCCAGATGGGAGTTGTCGCAGTTTTTTCGGCCTACTTGAAAGAAGGACTCAGTCGAGTTGGTGAGAATCAAGCAAAACTCGTTGGTGAAGTATCCATCTGCCTCGCGGAACAGCCGCCCATCGTCGTAGAGCTGGGCACGGTCGTAGGAGTAGATATGTGGCAACAGCAAGAACATCTCGGGGCAGGGGCTGAAGCTCTTCACCACGAACTGCTCGAATATGTTCGCACTCTGAACTGATCCATTTTTGTGGGCCACGCTGATCATTGGCTCCGACCACATTTGCGCCGATTGCCTATGCTCTTCGCACTCAGTGTAATCGGAGATCTTACTCCAAGGACAACAAATGTTGATGCAGGGCTTCAGCTTGCAGATGCAGCCACGCACATGTGGCGTCACGTCGATGCGATCCACCAGATCCTTGTAGATGTAGTCAAAGGTGCCCACATAGTGACTGGGTATTATCACGCCCTCGTAGTTGTAGCTGCCATTCGGAAACGAGGGGTAGTCAGTCACATTGACTGTGTCAAAGAAGCTGCACTGGGCCTGCATGCCATTGCTCTCCTCGTCCATCGCATGGATCCCAAGAGGACTTCCCACCAGCAGGCGAAGCCCCACCAGAAGCTGAACTGCCCTCAAAGTGGATCCACAGTAGTATGAAGCCGACCTCCGATGCTGCTGCATTTGTTTCTGGGCTCTACGGAGATACGAGAAAGTCGGTTGATTAGAGCTTTAAGCGGGGTTCGAGACTAGCTTAAAAGCTTAAGAAAATGATATTAGCTAAAGATAGACTAAAGCTCTTTAAAGAGAAGTCATCAGCGAAAGCTTTCAGCCAAACCAAGAGCATCGCAAGCAAGTGGAAAAGAAACGAAAAAAAACTAAGTTTTATCTTCTCTATTTATTTCACAGTACACAAAGCTGCAGCGGATGTCATCCCCGATTGACTTGAAGCTCAAAACTCTTCTAACTGCGGCCAGGCAACAGGCTCACATCATATATAGGCAAACCCTTAATGCTCAAATCGGGTTGTGGGTTACCTCCGCAAACTTAATCAAATTCCCCTTTAGCTAGTATCTGTCATCAGTCTTATTAGGTCTTCTTTATAGTTCCAATTATCATATTGGCTAATGAATTTTCCCGTCATCTGCCCAAATCTCACTTGCGAGACATTTTACGCACTTTACCCGGTGTCTATGTGCGTCACTTTTAGGGGCCTAATACGGGCAGCAAGTCCGTTGGTTGTGGGTTGTGTGTGTTACGTGTTTATAGAGGCAGACAGAGAGAGAGAGAGAGAGCGAAAGATAGACGCAAAGTGAATGGGCGGCCTGATGTCCTGGCTTTGACTCCTAATTCCGAGTCCAGTCTGCTAATTCCCAACTTCCGATTCCTAAGCGCATTAATCATCTGTCCCAACATGTACATATATATGAATTCGCGTGGATATTAATTGGGTCAATATCCTGTCCGTGGCTAATGTGTTATCAATAAATTCAGACCAGACCAGAGCAGACCAGACTCCAACACAGCAATAGCCCAATCCACTACCCCAATATTATCCTATGCTAATACCATTATGGAGAGTGAGAGAGATAGCCCAAAGGAGATCTCCTCCTGTGTCTCTATCCCTTACTGTGTGCTCTGTGGGCAGTGCGCACCTTCGAACATAAAATTGATTGGACATTAAATATGAGTCATTTCACAAGTTTGGATATTATTAAAAAAAAAAAAAATAAAATGTATGGAATTAAGCAGGCAAAGGGAACACAAGCAATTACAGCTAATGGAATAAATAAGCTTAAACTTAAGCAGACTTATTTAAATAAAGAAACGATGTTTTAGCAGATAAAAAATTGTTAAAGATAGATTAAAGGCCATAACTTAACTGTTCCCATTGCTCTTCAGCTGCAAAGCATTCAACCAGTGTGCAGGTGTTTGTCTTTGCTAACGAACGTAGACACTCACTAGGTGTTGTCTGTGCTGTAAAGCTTCTGTTGTTACAATGGGAACAGTGTAAGTTAAGTGCGCATCACTGTCAAATGACATGCCGGTTTCAAGAGCTGGGAACAGTTAGAGACAACTTTTATACATTTATTAAATTCTAGTTTTAGGCATCATATTAAATTATTTCTATTTCGCGCTTATAAATGCTATCAGAAAATGAATTATAGCTGCTATCAATAATTATCATACTTATTCTGGTGTTTCTTTTTTTCTGTTTTCTTTGGCTTTATTTGATATTTTTATACATTTTTAACAAACATTTCAAACATATACTATATAATATATATAAAAAAATGTGCTAGAGTATGCGTTTCACAATGCTCAGGTTGTTTTCTTTATAGATTACGAATCTCACTTTTTAATTTAACTTTATTTTGATCCTTTTTTAGGGGCAGATATGACAAATGCTTAGAAGATATATTTTATATATATATATATATGTATATATATATATATATATATATATATATATATATATATATATATATAGTATAAATAGTAAGCTCATTCAGATGTAGGCAGATATGGATACAGATTTATATATATACATATATAATGTCTTTTTATAAGTCTAGAATATAGTAGATATAGATATATATGGCTGCTGGGACAGCCCAGCTATTCGATGCTTAGCACGACGTCGACGCGATGACGTCATCAAGGACTAGACCGGCTGCAAGGCATTGGACACTGTGCGCGTGGGCACAGTGGGCCTCAACGGAAGCTGGTGGTGCGCAGCGATTGTTGTTGATCGATGGAGCACAGCGGCTTCTCCGCGGAGCTTTTCTCCTGTAAAGTTAAATTTGCAACGCTACTGGACGTGGTTTTGGTGGAGTATTGACTCTGCCTCTGGTGGCTGCCATCGCGCGAACTCGAGCATCTAAATGGATGGCATAAAAATCAGATTAGAATCGGGGCAAACAGTGAAGCATTGATAACACAGATTAGAGCGTAACAGCGTTAATTATCGATATGCTATATGATATATGGTGATAATGTGGCCCGATATAGATATGATGACAAATATGGAGTGTTAGCTGGAAATGCAAATGTCTCTAGTGTGATTCAATGGAAACCAGAGCGGGGCAGCGGGGCAGCAGCGTAGCGAGGCAGCTAAACTATTTGAATTGATTTACATGCAATTATATATATATATATATATATCTATATAGAGATAGCATTGGAGATTGGTTAGTTTATCATTTATTGCTGTTTTTCAGCTGGGGTTAATTACAAATGCTTCGCTTCAGCAAAACCTCTAACTACTTTTGATAGTTTTTATTTTACCTTTTATAGCACTTTTTTTTTATTTTTTTTTGTTTTCTTTTTTTTTCTATGTTTTAGTTTGGGTTGTGGGCCGAGTGGACTTTTCCTTCATTTTTAACTTTTCCTGATGGACATTTATGTCGGTGGAGGTCGAGTTCGTTGAGGCCGACTGACTCGAGCTGGGCGACTTTTGCTTCAAGAGTCTTCGTGAACGAAAATGACGGATTTGCATTTGTTATATTTATTATTTATACATATTATATGAGTGTATATGTAGGAGAATATCACTTGGACTTGGGTTACATAGGTGTTACACATGGCATATATTTATATATATTTATTAGTATACATCTAAATGGACGGAATTTGTTCGTTTGTTTTGTGTTTGTACGGGGTTTAGCCTCTGGTCGTTTAGCTTTTGGTCTTGTTAACAACACTCAAGTGTTAAGGCTTGCTTGTTGTGTTGTGTGTTGGTTTACAGCTTGGCTGCGGTTCTTGTTGCGATTCTTTAGCGTTAGCGTTACCGAAAGCAGTCTGAATACAGAAGAATACAGAAGAAAATTCAATTGAAATACAGCCACACACAGATACTAGACGTATATCCATATATATTTATATAGACTAGCTATCAGATATAGTGCTGCATGCCATTCACACTCACACACGCACACACACTCAGAGAAAGAGAGAGCGAGAGAGTGTTAGGAGCTCGTTGCACAACACTGAACAGCGAGGAGGAGTGCAACGCTTACTGCTGCTATTTGTCGCTGTTCCGTTCCGTTCTGTTTCGTTTCGTTACGTTCCTTTAGACGGCATGTGAGTGCACGCCGCTGGCAGTGTTGGCAAACGCGTTGCGTATGACTACCAGCTTGCGTATGTGTTGGGAAGCGTCCATAAATCGCTGCCGCATCGAGTAGCTGCTTCCAGCTACAGTCACGCTCTCCGTTTGTCTCAGACTGCGCACACGCACAGTTCTAATCGTGGGGCAGGGCGAGGGGTGGGGTAAGTGGATAATTGGAGTGAGTCAAATACATATACATATTCAGGTTCAGTAGACACTCGTGTGTTACACAGACAGCTCGTTCCAATTATGAATGGGATAAGGGACAGCACAAGTTTCTTGGTTTGGGGGTAGACAGCTTTTTGATAGAGCCAATAGAGGAAACATACCTGTTTGTTATCAAGTGTTTAACCTTCTTCTTCAACACGAACAGCATGAAGATGAGAAAGCCCTGCATGGCGTTGCACAAGTCGGAGACGTAGAAGATCTTCGACCACTTCTTGTCAGAGCCCACAAAGTACGATATAATTTCCAACGACCAGGTAACGCCCATGATGAGAAACAGGCGCAGAAACAAGCCGAATCTAGAGGGAAGTTCAATTAGATCTCTAACCCCATTCATTGTGCAAACGGAGGGATTCACTTACTTATCCTTCTCGGTACGCAGATTCCTGGTGCTGTCTTCGCGTGCTATGATCCTCGCCATCTCGCGCTGCACGCTGTGAATCTTGATGGCCGTCATCACGAACATCACTGTATTGGTCACAATGATGGCCATGATGGGTCCGAAGAAGTAGAGCATGGTCGACCAGTTGGTCATGTCCAGCCAGCAGTACTGCCCCCCACCTATTCCTGGCTTCAGGTAATCGGGCAAGTCCGAATACTCCTGCGCCAGCATCGTGAAGGCCAGGAAGAGCAGAGCCAAGCCCCACGAGTAGAGCGAGTAGAACAGAAAGCGTTTCTTCTCCTGGAACCGATTGATGCCGCGAGTGCCCCGGAAATTGTGCCACAGATCGAAGCTGATCACGTTCAGCCAGAAGAAGGCGGACATGAAGAAGAAGTAGATCGTGTAGCCAAATACCTTGCAGGATAGACCAAGTGGATCTATGCCCTCCACGAGTAGCAGGCAGCACAGCAGAGAGTAGCCAACGGTCAGGCCCACCAGATAGCAGACCAGAGACTTTCCATGCTGATTACGCAGTTCGGGAATTAGGAGGTAAACGGCGATGGTCAGCAGCATAAAGGGAATGGAAAAGAGCATTGCTGTGGCGAAGGGAAAAACCAAGAATGATAAGTGGAAGTCAATAAGGATTCATCAATCTGGAGCAAGATGTTCGGTATGTGAACACAGATCTTTTCGCTTACCAAAGCCGTTAATGATCTTGACTGTTGTATGCTCATTGAACATGTCGCAGTTGGCTGGGTTTATCGTGTAGTAGAGATCGGTTTCGTTGACACTGGTGGGCACCAGGCAGAACTCGTTCTTGTAGATGTAATGCAGGTCATCCTCGCGAAGCAGCGTCCCATTCTCGTAGAGCTGAAAGGTGTCGTAGGAGTTGACCTCCGGCAGCAGCGAGAACATCTCGGCGCACGGCCTGAAACTCTGCACCACAAACTGTTCGTAGATATTCACACTCTGAACGGATCCATTGTTGAGGGTCACATTGATCATAGGCTCTGGCCACATTTGCTTCGTGTTCGTGTCCTTTTCGCACTCAGTGTCGTTGTAGATCTGACCCCAAGGACAACAAATATTGATGCAGGGCTTCAGCTTGCAGATGCAGCCACGCACATGCGGCGTCACGTCGACGCGATCCACCAGATCCTTGTAGATGTAGTCAAAGGTGCCCACATAGTGGCTGGGTATTATCACGCCCTCGTAGTTGTAGCTGCCATTCGGAAACGAGGGGTAGCCAGTCACGTTGACTGTGTCGAAGAAGCTGCACTTGATGTGTATGCCGTTTCGCTCATGATAGTTCCACTCATCATTCATGGCATAGACCCCGAAAGGACTGCCCGGCAGCAGGCGCAGCACCACTAGGAGCAGCACGCCGATTGCGGTGACGCCACAATAGAGTGAGCCCGATCCTCGATGCTGCTGCATTTTTTTCTGGGCTCTGCGGAGAGTTAGCGAGAGAAACTGTATTAGACCCAGGCTTAAATGAGACTTAAGACTAGTTCGAACAGTAAAGTATCATCTTAGGTAAGCCTAGACCAACTACAAAGTCGATTGCAGCCTTGAATTTTATTGCTGTAAAGCAAACCTGCGTCGACTTTATGTGCCAATCTATCTTATCAGATCTTCTTTATTGCTCCAATTAGCGTATGAGCTAATAAACGCTGTCTCCATCCTTCAAAATTTCACTTTCGAGGCACTTTGTGCCAGTTGCCATACACCTCTCGAATAGGCTAGCCTCTGGCGCGAAGACATGTGGATTTATTACGTCAGTTTTGGGAGCGCAATTAGGGCAACAAGTCCTTGGGGTCATGCCTAGTATATGTCACGTAAACACAGTAACAGGCAGGAAGGCAGAGGGAACAGGCAAAGATAAACAATTCACATATAGCTGGACACACGCAATGTGAATGGGCGCCCTGTTGCGCTGGAGCCTCCGACTGTCCGACTGTCCGACTGCTGTCCTCCCCGACCTAGCTGCCGATACATAACTCCCGATTCGTGAGGGGCATTAATCATCTCGCCCAGCACTTATTTATGAATTCGTGTTAAATTGATACTAAGTGCTTGTCCCTATCAATATCCTGTCCGCATGTCCTCCCAGCTGCTATCTGCGTCAGCCCAAACAGCAACGCCCACTATTTGTGGCTAATGTGTTGGCAATAAATTCATTACCAGACAACAAGCGCACCCAACCCCTAACCCCCGCTGCCTAATCCTCTGCCCCAATAGACACTATCTTATCGTACGCTAACATCATTATGGAGGCCTCATTGCATGGCGGGTGAAAGTCAAATTTCGCTTAATTCATTGATTGCTAATTATTTGCATTGGTTAAAAGGGGACGAGACAGAGAGAGAGAGAGAGAGAGTGGGGCAGAGGGGCAGAGGGGGTATCTGCCTCCCTTTGTGCGTGCTTGACAGCTCAGTGGGCAGTGCGCACCTTCGAATTAACATGAAATTTATTGGCCCAGTGGGTAAACAGACATTAAATGCCCGCCAATTCACAGAGTTAAGTATTAATCAAAAAATAAGCATAATTTATCGCTTTCAGCGGGCAAAGCGACAACTCGCGCCACTAAAACTGGATGTAGCCGGAGTTTAATATGAATGCGAGCTATTTATTCTATATCAATAACATTTTGGGAACCATTTGAGTTGGCTGTGAATGTGAACTGGCTCGCTTTAAATGAGCTGCTTTGCTTTTGGGGCTAAGGGTTTCAAGTCAAGTTCAGAGAACTGGTTCATTTTACCCATTTAATGCTACTAGATTCCACATATGCAGTATTTAAAAGTATCTGAAAACGTTTATCTGTTCACACCTTCAAGAAGTGGTTCACCATTTGACATCATTTTAATTGCAATTAAGCAAATGTTTGCTGTATCAAAAACAATTCCGAATTCGATTTGTCTACAATTTAAATTTGCCATAAATCAAAATCATTTTTTAAACAAAAGAACACAAAAATGTCTATGGGGCAAGACCTTATACAATAGCCAGCCGCATATATTTTCAAGGAGTCTTCCGTCGTGCCCCGCCTGAAATCAATTTGGCTATAGCGGAATATATAAACGGCTAAATGTGGCTATAAAATTGAATTATGACCCGCAATTTCATGAATTGTTTTACGATTTTCCGGATTTTCAATTGAAGCCCACGAAATGCTATAATTTTTGTTGGTTTTGCTTTTGCTTTTGCTTTTGCTTTGCCACTTCAAACTATTTGTTTAATTTTGTTGCATATTTATTGTTTGTTTTGCGTGCTGATAAATGCAACAACTGCTGCTTTAGCTCAGCAAAGCGCCTGCCCACATACTACTTTTCTATAACTATATATCTATATATATATATATGTCTACGATGCGTGTGTTTATGCCAGAAACAGATGTGATATGAGAGATACGCCATCGATCGATTTATAATGCTGATCAGGCCGATCACCGATTCGATTTCCCAACCTTTTCCTCCACTGATTCACACATGCGAACGGGCGCGCCTGCTGCTGGCTGACGGAATGCCAATGGATGGATTCCCCATCAGATATCAGATAATGCCAGCATATACCCTAATGCACGCAAATATCGTTGATATTATAAGTCAGCTTATTATACAACTCAAGTGAGAGGCAGGCAGAAACAGAGAGCGAGAGAGAGAGAGACCCCGAGGCATAATCGTCATAAAAACGTCGATAAGATAATGCCAAGAGTTTTTTCTAATGTTAGACAAAAAGCATTTACTAGGCATTTATTGATTCCAAGAAATCGAAAAATAATATTTATATATATATATATAAATTTGTATGATTACGATTGAGGCTTCACTCTTTGAGTTGCTCTACACAACAATCAAGCAACTGTCAAGAAAGTAGATCCATTGAGACCTTTTAATGGCGTTTATCGAACTCAAATGTGATCGAGAACTAAGATACTATAAATCTAGTATAAAATTATATATATATATATATATATAAGTATAGCTAACGATTGCGAAATATAAAAGCAGTTCAGAGCACGCTTTAGATTAAGGCTTTGTCTTAGACTTTCTAAGAGCTAAGAGTATGCAGTCAAGAATATAGTAATATAGTAATCAAGTATTATATTGAACAGTTACATTTGAGTAAGGAGAAAAACTAAGAATGATTACTGTCGCTTAGGTGTTAAGGTTAGTTGATATTCTGATTATAGATTCAGACTTCTAATAAGTATTAAGGCACAAAGCTCACTTTACTTTACTTTAACAAGTTTTCCAGAGAGTTGGAAAAAGTTGAAACCTGTCTAAGATTTATTGAAGAACTTTATTGAAGAACTTAAGAACAGAAACAGTCAATGGAAGAGGCTTAGCTTATATCGACCTAACATCAAATGCTGTTCAAGTTCTCTTATTTTTTCTAGTGTAATATACATACCTTAAAGATGGTTATCTATTTCAGGCCTACCTTTTCGATATGTTTTGGTATATTTCATCAATAATAAATCGAGCTAAGTCTAACAAGCTATATCATTTTTCCAAGTGTATATATATATTTCTTTAATATATCCCAATCTATGCGCACAGAACATTTAATGAGTAATTAATTATGTTGTTTTCGCTGATTTTTCCGTTTATTTCTTTTTGTAGCTTCCGTTGGGCCAAGTTGAATTTTGTTTGGGTTTTATGTCCTCCGATAACGAGGCGCTGAGTAATTGTCTCAAATGACAAATGAATTGTGATTCATGCGGCGCCTGCAAAGGGAATGCGCTCCAAAATTAATAGAGATTACGACTCGAAAGAATCAATGGAGCGCAGCATATTTGACGCGGGGGTAGAGCTGCTCTATTAAAACAGCTCACAAATTGGTAGTTCGTGATAATTAGGTATGCTGGAATGCATAGAGCTTGACAAAGATTTATCGGCGACTGATAAAGCGGCTTTGGCGATAGACGAACGGACGGACTGACGGTCGGATGGACAGACAGGCAGTGAGCACTTTGAACGTGTCACGCGGCGTATGCGTAATATTCATAAAACATTTGTTAAAATTCAGAAGACGCAAATGGCAAATGCGACGGAACATAAACAAAACACAGTTCACTGGCTCTATATGATATATAACTGGAATATATATATATATATATATATATTGTTAATAATCAATAATGAAACTCACGAAATCAAAAAAGCATTAAAGAACATTCCGCCTCACTCGCAGTTTGTACAAGTTCTGCGAAGCATTTAAGCACTTATATATATGTATTTATATATACACATATATATAATAATATTATTACTATTGTTCAGTGAGCACTAGAGTTCTTCTGCTTCACATATATGTTATATACACATTTGGTATCTTTCGTTTTATGAGTCGTTTGTGGTCGCCCTCAAACTAATCGCGTAGACTGTGAACTTGAACTGGAACCGAAACTTAAAAACTCACCACAACAATCATGTTGGGGTGAGTAAGATAAACAAGACAGACACGCACTCGCACACACACTCGCACACACACTCACACTCACTCGACACTCACTTTAGCAGCGCGTCGATTATTTTGAAATTCAACAAAAGTTTTTGGTCGGCTTTGTTTTCATTGTTGGCTTTTCCGACACTCAAAACTTTTTGTGGTTTTTTCTCTTATTTTTGGCACATTTTGATTCGTGTGAAAATTCCAGCAAAATTATTTTTAGGCGCCAGCCACAACAAGCAGCTCCACGGCGTTAGTCAAATGGCTATTTAATTCCTGCTCTTCACACTCGCTGTGTCCCTCTCTCTCTCTCTCTCCCTCTCCTTCACTTGACTTATGACTGCTCATCAATCAAAGCGCTTGAGTTTGCTTCAATAGTTGTTCATTTCTTGCTGCATTTGCATAAGTTCTAGCCACTGGCTACTGTCTTCATTAGCCCCACACTAATCGCCATGTTGAACTGGGTCTTTAGCCTTTGGAGCGTATTGGATTACCTTATTGGACTTGGGAATACCCATGGGCAGCTTACATCATGCTTGGCTCATCAATCAATCAGCAATTGGCAGTTCTATGAAAGTTGGGCGTTTCCTTATTGTGACTTGAATGGACTGGGGCATATGAGGCAAACTGAGATCTATATTTGCATCACGTGTGCCTATAAGAAAATATATCTTTATACAGGTTGTATAGCCTAGGCATAGCTATATGTGTGCCTTCGCTCTGTTTCCTGCTGCCCTTGAAAACTAATTCGAGCAATGCCATTCTGAGCACATCTTCATATTTGCGCTTGTAATATACATATTTATGTATATAAATCTATAGGAAGCATCAGATCTGTTCACTCCATAATACTCTCGTTGCATTAAACGTTATATATCCCTAAAAACAGCCCATTGAAGTATAAGCAAAGATTATTATAACTATATTTAGACTATATCTGTTTCCGTTGCCTATTTACACTTTGTTTTCATATATATATATATATTATATATAACTGATAGAAGTGCAAACCGTGCATATTGGATTCATATTTTATGTAGAGTTATATTCTTATATATTCTTATAGTTAAACTTGGCCTTGTCCTATATGAATCTATTGTGCCTTTAGAAATTGTACGATATAGAAGAAGAATATTTGGGATCTTTGTTTTATGATATTTAGAAGAAGATATGTGAAATATTGTCAAATTATTTATTTACTTCCACATAAACTTTATTGTTATATAGTCCTCGTATTTCTGCTGATCTCTATACATTTGTAAATGGATTTAACACTTTTCTTATATCCATATAATTTATATACCATATAATTTATATGAAATTCAGTTTTCTTTGCATTATCTTGGATAACAAACGATTTTTTTGTGCTGCAAAAAGCCAAGCTCTGATTTGGCACTTTCGATAAAAGAGTGAATTATAAAAGATTCGGCTTATCGCAAGTAACATAAACATTTGTTGCACTTGTTAGAGTGCGGCTTATGATATAGTTGTCCGATATGCAGAGCCATTAGCTTATCGCCCGCATAATATGTGCCGATAAAACTGTATTTTAAATAGCTCTAACTGCGCACTCGAGCATAATTGAAGAGATAAAGGAAAGAAAACATTTTTATTGTACTTTCATACAGCTGTAATGTGTCGTATTAATTAATAACTTAATAAGCAGTACTGGACAGCTAGTTCTAGCTGAAGACTTATGCATTTCGCTAATTAAATTGCAATTTTATGATCGCTTATCACGAAAGCAGAAGGCAACAATGGACCCTGAGCCCCCAGGCAAACACTTGATGATGCCTCAAGTGCCGACCTTAAATGCCAAATGGCAGTGGAAGTCCATATAAATATAATATATCTGTCGCATTGTTCAGTTGGTGGGAATAGGTATGCTATAAAGTCTATAGAGTGCCGAACTGCTGGGCTCTATGCAGGATCACAGAGTCAGTCTGACAGTAAATCTCATGCGGAGAAGTTGTTATTGGCTGCAGTCGGAAGTGTGACAAATGCATGTGTACGACATAAGGATTGCTGTAAGTAGAGTCTAACCCAGAGGCATCTCAGTTCAGGCAAAAAAGTGCAGAGCTGCAGCAAGTGATAAGAGGCAGCTCAGGCCTCTCGCTGTAGACTGCGAGTGCAACTATGTGATATGTGGAGGCACAGAAATATATATAAAATAATATATTATAATTTAATATAATATAATATAAATATAAAGAAGATAAAAGGAAAGTCAAAGATGTTTTCCCTGAACCAATTGTGCCTATAGAAACTGACTGATATGTGGAGAAAGGCACAGAAATATATATAAAATAATAAATTATAATTTAATATAATATATAAATATAAAGAAGATAAAAGGAAAGTCAAAGAACCCCGATCCAATTGTGCCTATAGAAACTGACTGATGTCCCTAGCTAACTGATTAGAAGGCAAAGCCTTTAGCTAAGCGTGTGACGTACCATTTGCCACAGAGTCTGTTGCTGCAGCAGCTAGCAGGCAATGAAACAATGCAGAGTTGCCACAGTTTACAGTGACTTAACATTATGAAGAGTTTTTGGTAACAGCTTGGAAAGGGTCCAGTCGAAAGAGTTGAATCTGCCGCCAATCTGCATCAAGAGTCAGCTGGAGACCGCATTTAGTTTAGACCTCGAGTCTTGAAATCAAATGCCAAAGGGCAGCAGAGCCAGCAGCCCCACCAAGGCGAGAGCAATTCCAGCAAATATTAAACATTTCGCATTCTTCGTCAAATATATAATATATACATTAATTATCTATCGATATATCTATATATATCTGCACAGTCCTGTCTGGATTGTGTTTACAAACAAAGCGACGTCGTGTCGCTCTGCCTGACCAAATCCAAGTGAAATTCCTATTAAAAACTTTTCGAGTGATAAACAAATTCTCAAAGAGTAAACAATTAAAGCGAATGAAAACGAAAAGTAAAACAAAGAATACTCAATGTTAAGCAAATTGTAGGCAAATGTGCAACAATTGCAAACAAGCTAAGGAGCCGCCTTCCAGCGAGGCATGGGGCGTGGCGTGGTAGGATGACTCAAGGTGCAACAGGTGCTGCAATCTACGTTTCGAGTTAGGAAAACAGCTTTAAAAACACAGCGACTATTTGTCATGCACTTTACGGAAATTAAGTGGAAGTTAGGAGCAGCAGCAGCAGCAGCCAGCTTTAACCAGAATCTATATGTAGCAGATGCTAGGCAATCGACTCAGCGCACGACCCATTTCTTAGTTAATTAGTCCATAGATATAAAGTCAATTCATATATTTATATATATACAGTCTATTCAAGCGAGAGCCATGAGCTATTTCCACATTAGCAGGGATTAATAGAGCATTCAGAAGACATTTCCTAATGGAATATCTATATTTAAGCCAAAGCAAATGGATCAAAGGGGCAATTGTTTTTATACCTATACCTATATAGGTATATATGCCTATTCGGAGCAAAGAACTAATAATTTTCCTTAACTACACAAGTTAAATCTAACTAAATTATTTAATTTATTAATAGAATTTCTATAAACAAAATTCTATTTAGGTAATATCCCGAGAACTTTAATAGCTAAAGATTTAAGATTTTATATGTGAAGACTTCTCTTAACAACAAGTTACTTTTTCCATAAGACTACTTATTTATTATAATTCTTTACCTTTCTTAGGCATAACTCAAGAACCTTTGGTGCTATAGACATACAACATTGATGTGCGGCTACAAACCGTACGATCACATTACTCCTTATATAACTCTGTTTACAGGGTATCTAACAGTTGTCGTAACTAACGAAAAGCAGCTGAAAGTCTGGCATCACCACATACATTCTAGCATTAATATGACAACAAAGAAATACCATCAAAATATATATCTATAACGAAAGAGTATTACAACATATGGAATAATACTTATATATATCTATATACACACACATGTGAGACGCATTATTGGATGGTTAACGCCCCTCGAATGGCAAAGCAACTAAAATATTTGAGCTGCGCGCTGTTTGCAATCAGCTCTTGAGGAAACAGTTCAAAGTCTTATCTTTCTCTGCAATTGCACTTACCTCTGAGCTCTATGTTGTTATAACTATACCTATATCTATATTTATATTGTATGTGCCTTTCGCACGGCACTGCACACAATATTTGCTTCACTCAAATTATTTGTTCTGCTCGCAAATTTCATATAGTTTTGAGCTTCTTTTGTCACTGTGAAAACTTTAAATTATTTGCATTTTGAATTCATTTGACTATATCTATATATATATATACTTTAGATATATATAGTATATATATAGATAGCTAAACGCGATAGCCTCTTGTCTTTATGTATGCAAAGCAGGCTCAACAGTTAAATGTCTTTGATTTGCGGTTCTTTTTTAAACTTGGGTTTTTTTTGTTTGTTTGTTGTTTTTTTAAGTTCTTGACACTTGAAAGTTGTCGTGTTTGTTAACAATTTCTTGTGAAAAACCGAAATCTTTTTCGCTTATTCAAGCTAAAAAAGAGGAAAAACTTGTAATCCGAAACGCATCTGCATTTAAATTTTATTTCTTTTATTCATATATCATCTGCGTAGACACTTTATACACCTTTAGTTCGTGTCAACCGGTTATTGTTATTATCATAGTAATTAAAGCAAGCAAAAAGCGCATACGATATTATTAATGAGTTGTAAAAAACTCGATAAAGTGTTTTATTTTATTTATTTAATTCCGCACCGCTGCCACAACGGCCGACAAACTGAAACGAACTGAATGTCGTCTGGACACCGGTTGAGTAGCCTCTGTTAAGCGTACCAGTGCTGTCGCTCTTGACGAACTACACATAACAGTTAAATGTTAATACAATGTTATGTGTGCATTGCTTGGCGCTGCCTCAGTATAGTTAAGGAAAATTTAAACAGAGATAAGCGCCAGCTGATGGCTGAAGAGTAGAATACGTGCAGAAGGAGCATGAATGTGAGTGGGCAAATTTTGAGAGCAAAAATAAATATACTACTCAACATCAACATCTGGGTGAAGCCTGAATAAGCATGGTATAAGAGAGTTTGCGTTTAGTACGCCCACGCAAATTCTAAATTACAGTTTAATGTTATTTTAACATGCAGCGAATCCTAGTGCTTTTGTATTTGTGCGTATAAGAGTAGAAGAGAATGAGATGAATTATAGATTACAGTTCAATGTTGTCTCAACATGCATCGAATCCTCTTCTCTTTGTCAATATGTATGCAATGCATTGCACACATACATATACATATATCATTAACTGCGATTGCGACTGCGCAACGTATTTTGCTTTGTTGGTGGGCCATTGTCGGCGTTTCATATTCGCCTTGTACTCACGTAGGCAAAAAACAAAAGCCACATGGCAATTGATAGACGCTTGCCAGCAGTTCGCGCCAGCCAAAAATGTAAACAAACTGTCAAGTGATCAACGAATATGAATTTGTTTGAATGCTTGAGGTGGTCAAGTGGTCATCCAGCTACCGCAATCTGCTGATTGGCTCTCTCTCTCTCTCATGCTGTCTCTCTTTCTGTTTGCGCCCTGAGGGCAACTATTTGAAGCTGTGATTCAAAGTGTTTTTGAATTTTGTGTATTTATCGTTTTAATTGACCTGTGGCTGGCAATTCAATTATTCAATTAGCCAGTCAGAGCTGACAGCAAAAGCTCGCTTTCCATACAATTCAAAGATCGAAAGCTTTCAAGCGAATTGCCTACACATGCTATAGGAGAGATAAAAACAATAACTGTAAGTCTGACAAGTCAATTGCATGTGTACAGTGGGTAGCATTATTTGATGAATAATAGGTTTGTCTTATATTTCACAAAGCCCTGCCATAAATCAATTAGCATATACTGTTAATTGTTTGATTAGCACGATAGTCATTCAGCAGTTATAAATTATATTATGAGTGAAATATAGTTTTGTTGACATTCTTTTGCTGTATATTTATTAATCAAGTAAAGCTTATATATTAAATATAAAAGAAATTGATATTAATATTGCTGATAACTCTAAATATAAATGAAAAATAAACAAAAAATACATAAAAATAAAAATAAAATAGATAAACTAACATGTTTTCTATTAAACAGATAAGTAGCAATCTACTCCACTGTTTTAAGTGGTATCAAATAAAAAGTTCCCGTTCATCATACAAAAACTCCCTTTTGAAAACGTTTGAGATTTTTTCTCTTATAAATGTGTGCTGCAAGCAGTTATTAATACAAACAAAACGGGATACCAGCAAATGCAGTTATATTTAAGAAATAGCACAATCAGCTGATGTCTGATATTGATTGGTATATATACCTATGTATATATGTATGTATGCAAATCATATGCTACAGGTAAAGCGTCGCTTGACACGTAGAACTGAAAGCCATGGTTAGTTTAGGGAAATAAATTCGCCTCGTGGCAGGGATCGTACGTGTTCATAGTCAGGTTGTCGTATTGAAACCAGACGACAACAGCAATTATTATTTGCTTATGATATAATATGTTTAGACGATAACAAATTTCGATAGATGACTATAGTGGAAATACCCAATATATAAAAGCGAAATTAATTTTATTTTACAAAATATGTTTTAGAGTTTTGCAAACGCAAAAGCAAATGCCAATTGCCAATTAATTTTTGATGGCTTTGAAAACAATTGAACGCACTTTAATGTATGTATACGTATATATAAAGATAGATATTGATATGTCGATATGTACGTACATATATGTATTAATAAGCCCATCAAGTGTTCTCAAATGTGCGAAACGTGCCTCGGCTGCCAGCGATCAAGCAATCAAGCCATCCAGCCATCCAGCCGTATAAGCTTTAAATGGAGAGGGTTTGCAGCTTATATTCCATGGTATTCCCGAATTATGCTCAATGGCAGAGATTATAAGAGAGGGGGTCAGAAGGGGAAGAGTAGAGCAGCGAAGAGTAGGCAAGAAGAGTGCCATGCAAACTGGTTTCACGCTTAACATTGAGCTGCGACTACATAAATTTCAATTGCTAAAGAAACCGCCAAAAAAACCAATTTAAAGTTGTGGGCACAAAATATAATCGTCAACCCGGCATCCAAGGCTCTTCGCAATTGAAGATTACAATGCCTGATGCCAAATGAAAGACACAAGAAACAAGACTTTGGCTGACCTTGACTCTCTAGCTCCCTCTCTCTGCAGCTGGAGAGACAGGCGAATAATGTAATTTCCGCACTGACGTCCAAATATTTATCGTTGTCAACTGTAAAGCGATCCGCAATTTGGCACAAATTTTTAAACAGTTCAATTAAAAACCCATCTGTTTTAATTTAATAACGGGCCCAACTTTTATTATCTTTAAACTTTGATGGTTTGAACTCAACGGAGTTTCTTTTAATTAAATTTTTTGGCCGCTTTGTTTATTTAACCGCAGTCAAACTTCTTGTTTGGCGAATTCGCTGCAACTGAGCTTAGTGAGCGAAGACTGTTAACTTAGCGCCGGCTGTTAACTAACAGGAATCGCGTTATTCACACAACGCCGTGTAAGCTTTTAAAGCTGCATACAACAGTTGTCCGCTATAAAATGCTTATAATTTGAAATTTTAAGCGAAAAGCTTCTCGCTATAAAACTCTTTACGGCGCAGAAATTAACATAAAACTATTTTGAAATTAAAATGTTGACTTTTTACTATGAACGAGAACCTGGTAGTGTTTTAAGAGCTTTCATTAGTGTGAACTTAATCAATGGTTAGTTACCTTATGCCTAGCCCATAATTTATATAGCTAAACAGCAGGGCGTAGTTCAGGAGCAATTTAACATGCGTAAATACCTTATTAGCTGTTGACTAAAACTGAGTTCCTAAAGTTTACGAATTAATTAATTAAAGAACATATGAAAATTACAGTCTTCTAAATCGTATAATGCATTCAAGAATAGAAATATTTATTATCTGTTTATTTTGTGCGGAAATTAGCTTCAAAAAATGATGTGCAAAGTTCTCGGTCTCTCAAAAAAACAAAATGATCACGCTGTGCACTGTAAGCAGTGTTGTCTGGTGCAATGTCGATTGTTATTACCACCGCAGCCTAGGTAGGCCAGTCTTTGGCAGGAACGTGTGTTTTTGTCGTACCACCACATATTCAAATTAGCCCTAGATGCGCATACGCCAAAGCCATAGCCAACGTCTCGGGATCCTATGCAACTCGGATCTAATGCAGAGGGAGAGACAAATCTATATATATATATACAATTATATAAGATATATAATATCCACTGCTTCACTTACTAGAAGTTGCGCCTCGACATTGAGCGTCAGTGTGAATGAAATAGAGAAAAAGGCAAGAAAATGCTAGAAGTAACTTCATTTCGACTTGATTCGAAGGCCAAACTCAACTGAGCTAAGCTAAAACTTGCTGCGCTTATATTGCGCGATTTACTTACTAATCTCTCGGTCTGTCCTGTCAAAAGTGTGTATAATTAATAATCTCTTTAGCTGCTATTTTGCAAAATCACTTTAGCCAAACGCGTAATTGCTTCTCAGAGATTGTATTTATTAAATGTTTCAAAAATAAGATAATTATTCTCCAAGGCCATAGAAATTTATTATAATTGTATAACCAAGAAAGCGACTATGCGTTGTGAAATGGTTTATTATAATATGTAACGATATTCCGATGTAGCTTCATAATAATACTAAACCCGAAATCCCTAGGCGGCTATACACAGAGATCGGAAAGATGGCAAAGATTGGTTCGTTGTGAGATATGGTGAGAGGATTACAATTTTGTAGCAATTACATAAGGGCATAGATGTCACTTTAAAATAAAAGCAGAAACAACTTCATATCTCAAAGCATATTTGTTTTAAAGCCATTTAATTTTCCCATTGCTTACACGCGGTCAGCCCATTTACCATTTCGACGACAAAGCATATTGAATGGTATTGTGACAACTACATGATGAATATCCGATAGTCTTAGACTATCGCCCATGCTTAGAGACTCACGAAGACGAGCTGCGCACAATCGATAACAAATGTTAATATTGATATTTTCTTTTGGCGCCAATTGTTATATATTCAAATGCCGCTGACTGAACTAGAAGACTAAATGAATTATTTAAACATTGAAGTCAGGGGAATTGGTATTAAATATTAAGATATAAATATATTGAGTAAAATATAAATATAAAAACAGTATTTGAATAAGATTAGAGTCCTTACTTAAATGTTAATGAACGGTAAGATTGTGAATTAAAAGCATTATGTAAATGGTTTTTACTGAGCCGATTGGAACTAGTTTAGTACCTCAGTTATAGCTGCTTGACAACACATGGGGCTGCTGATCCGAATTTCGATACTCGACATAAGCTAATCGAAGTATTTCGATTCCATCGATCAGCTGGGCGTCCTCTGAAAGTAAGTGTTTCCATATCAAATATCAAGTTCATAACAATGATTCAAGTTAGGTGCGTGTTAGTTATTCTTAAGGTAATGTAATAATACCAATAATACCAGTACAGCATTTACAGTGGATGCAAGCTAAGTGAGAATGAAACAAGAAAAGACAACACAGGAGCAAATGCAAGGGGTAAAGGGATTAACATAACAAGCAACATTCAAATTAGTGCAAACGAAATTAAATATACCCCAAAAAGTTATTTAAGAAACCAATTGAATAGTTTTTGTTTTTGTTTTACCTAATTCAAGATTTGTGGACCGATCTTATTGGCATCTCGATTCTGATCTTGGAGAGCAATCTCCTCGTCGTTGTCGCTGATATCATCTTCAATGCCCCGAATACTTTTACCATAAAATAATGAGCCCAGTTATAATATATATATATAAAATTCATTTCACTCTTCCACCCTCTCTCTCTCTCTCTCTCTGTCCCTATCCATGTGAGTACTTACCGATTTGAGATAAGCTTCAGAACACTTCGTTTCAACACAAACATTATGAATATTATGAGGCCTTGGGCACAGTTGATGTAGTCGAAGATTTTCAATACATTCGCGGCTGTCTCATTGCTCTGCACCAGGTATGCAATTATCTCGAAGGTCCAGGTAACTCCCATGATAACGAAAAGGCGCACGAACAGAATATAGCTGCGTAGGTAGATAATGAAATCAGGCTTTCTATATATATGACTGGCCTTACGTTTGCTTATTCGTATCGAGTCGCTGTTGGGACTCACTGCGTACCGCAACGGTCTTCAGCTCCTTTTGCACTTGCAGAACGCGGATAGCCTAGGCAAAGTGAAAGTAAAGAAAAATATATTATTATTTATTGAAACTATCTAATAGAAGGCCTAACTAAGACAGATCGTAGCAAGCCAGGAGTTTAGGCACAGAACATAAAATCTTTTCTGCAAACAATGTCTAGGCTGAGCTACTATATTTCCTGGTTATGTCAAGGGAAAACTGTTCTTCTCTCAATTTCAGACTTATGTTAACCTGCAATAGCCTGGTACATTCTGTAACCAGATTGAAAATCGTTATTTATCTATTGAAAATATATATTATCAGATACATACCAGGTATATTTTAACATTCCGCCTGTCAAGCTTTTTTATGGCTCAGAGTTCTTCCTTAGACAAGAGAGAACTTGTAGTTCTTCAAAGATTCCTCCTCTTTAGGCTAGAGAGTTCGTTCTTCCTAGGATTTCAGAGGTCGTCCTTCAAAGGGCTTTCTCCCTTGGCCAAAGCCTTCTTTGTATCGGGAGAGTGCAACTTTTTCTGGGAGACAAGACTTGAGTGAATGACAAGATTCACGCATGACGTTAACCTTTGAGCTTTGCTCATTCATAGAGGGTGCTGGTTTCTACTCTAGTATAACTTGCTTGCTAAGGGCTGTTGAGCTGAAGAGGTGAAGAACTCTGTGCTTGAATATATTCTGATCACCCTGTCTGCGAGCCTCGCTCATGACCCTTGAATCACACAACTGCCTCATCACTACGCTTTTAGAGAAGTATCCATTTAAAGACTAACACTCGAGCTTCTGTCTTTTGGCAAAACTTACAGTGAGTAGGAACATGACGATGTTGAAAAGGATTTGCAGTGCCATCGGACCGTGGAAATAGAGCGCCGCCGACCAATCATGAGCTGTGTGTAGCAAAAAGGACTTGGATAATATCCGCACAGTTGCGAAACTCAATTGATAAATCTTACTCTTAACCCAGCAATTGAAGAGCGCAACTCCAGGCATCCAAAGAATTTGCTCCTCGTCTTCGCTATCCAAGGACATATCGACTAATGTCACGATTACGGTAAGGACGACCGCAACACCCCAGGCATAGAGAGAGTAGAGCAGGAAGCGATACCTGAACGAGCGTCGTGTAACCTGCCAGCTGTTAGTGCGGAAACTGTTCCACAGATCGTAGCTGATCATGGTTAGCCAAAGGAAGCTGGCCATCACAAAATAGTAGCCGACATAGCCTGAATAAGGAGCTTGTGAGATGGATGATCCGTTGATGAGGAGTAAAGCGCTCTACTCACCATTCACCTGACAGAGAGTCTTCGACCAGTCGCCCCTCCAGGAGTCGGCTAAGAGCAATGCATATGCCAGCATCAGGCACATCATGTAGCAGGTGAAGCACAGGCCGTGTAGATTCCTAAGCTTCGGCAGGTAAAGATATACGCAGATTGTAAGGATCAAGCTGACGATGGAAACCAAACGCACTGCAAAGATTCAAAGACACCTTCTGATCAGAGAACAATAATAATCTCCGGTTCACAAGTAGTCTAGAGACTTATCCGATCTGTCAGTGAGCTACCATTTAGATGAACTCTTTTGAGCTCCCTCAGCTTTGTGCTTACGAGTATTAATCAACCATTGACTGGGGGGTAATATGGCGCAATTGTGGGGCACTAGTGTGTACTGCGTTTCGGTGTTCTCTGTGCCAATCTTATGCGGCTGCAGGCAATACTCTTGCTTGGACAACGATTTATTGTCGAAGTGGCGAAGCAGGATTCCGCTCTGTAAATGAGAGGAGAAACGCATGTAGCCATGGCGCAAGGTGTTCCAGTTTCAGTTGCTCTCAAACCTCGAACAGGGTGTATTGATGACTCTCGTCGTTTGCGGCATCCAGATGGAAATGCAATGCACATGGAACCGGCAGATCCCGCTGTATGATAAAGTCCTGCAGAACATGTCTGCTCACCTCGGTGCCATTGTTCAGGGTTATGCTGATAAGCGGATCGAACTCGATTGCTTTCGATATTTCGCCGCTGCACCTGCGTTCGCCCTCAACGAGGTTCAGATTCGGATGGCAACAGAATCGAATACAGGTGCCGAAGTGGCAGGCACAGCCTCTCAAATGCTTGGGCACCGACACCTTCTCGCCCTGCTCCAGCAGCTCATAGTCATATTCCCCAACCTGATTCGCTGGTATGATCACCTTTTCATACTGATACGCGCCGTTCGGCAGCCGCTTGCTCTGCGACAGGCCCACAGTGTCGAAGTAATCGCATCCTGGTATGTCGGCAATTACATTATTGACAATTATATATAATATATCTACGGATATGACAAGGCTTAGCCGCATTCTGTGTGTATGAAATGTCGTCCCGAGTAGTCAACAATCTTGTTCAATCGATTTTCCTATTCTTATGATATTTTCATGTATTTCGATGCCATATGCTTGCGCTCAACAAGGTTCAATGAGTTCTGCGATATAAATAGAAATTTTTATAGATTAGGTGAATGTATGTAGTGCTTATACTCTGTATCTTAAAATGAATTGAAGTGCATTGCACTGGTTGGTTACCTACTACGATTCTTACTGAGACTCAAACTAAAAAGTGGTCAGGGTATTTTTAAGTCGACTACTCCCAGCTGTGCCAGTGGGACTGGCTGCAAGCTGTTCTTAAAATATCCTCACATGCTTTCAATTTAAGTTCAGTTGACAATATGTAAATGAGTTTGCATTTTTACTAAGCTGACAATTACTCCAATAGAATACGTAGATCATATGCTGAATATTTCATCAAAATCCATTCAGTCAAACTTGTTTTGTCGCACATTCCAAATGTTCACCTGATTCACCTGATTTGTATGGACAAGCGTTATCCCATATCGAGTGATTTATGAATCATAAAATGTATTTTTTTAAACTTGGAGCTCTACAATATGCAATTTTTGTCTTCTGCGAATTTTATACCCTGATCCCATTGAAAATGGGAAATGTATGTAACAGGCAGAATGTGGCGCGGCAGACCCCATAAAGTATATATATTTTTGATCAGGACGACAAGCCGAGTCGATTGAGCCCTGTCCGTCTGTCCGTATGTGTGAACGCGTCGATCTTAGCATCTACAAGAACTAGAGACTTGAAATTTTGTAGATCCGAGTAAAGCACGCGCATGTTAAGTTTGTCTCAAATATTCGATAACTATTCGCATTTAATTCTTATCGAATAAAAACATGATTGAAATGCAGTTCGTAAATTATATCTCGAACGTCTTAAGAGCTAGAGCCTCCAAGTGTTTTATGTATATTTTGTGCAATTTTGATTTTGGTTGGATTTTGGATACCGGCTCCAAATTTGCCTTAAATTTTAAGCTTAGTTGAAAATAGGGCCATTATATGACGGCGTTTGCATCTCTACCAAGCCAATAGAATATATAGAACATAGGCTGAAAATTTCATTAAAATCCGCAATTCATATATTAACTTTTTGGCAATTTGTGCAAATTTCTCAACTCATTTCTTTTGTTTACTTTCTGTTATCTTCCAGGCGTTTTATCGCTTTATAAAAAATTCATTGCAAAGTAATTCTCTTGTGCAAAATATGTCTGTGCCTCAGACGCGCGTTAATGCGCTCCAAACACAATGAATTGTGAATCGAATGCCAAGCGGCAGGCAGCTCAGTCGGCGGTAAACACGGACGAAATACGCGTCGGGAGCAAACATATATATATGTGCTCCCGACGCGTACCTCGTACATATAAATATACACATAAATAAACAAATATATATAACATATATATATACAAATATATATACATATATCTATATGTGTGTGAGTGCGTCTGTTATTTGCCAACTACTGGCGTCAGTTAACCTAAATGCACTTACTTGCAGCCGGTGCATGCAACGTGACTCGCCATCGACAGCAAATTGTAGACTGAAACCCGAAGCCAAACGTCGATCTCTTCGCGACTGTTGATCTTTGCTTGGATATGCCGCCAACTAGACTCTCTCGTCTCTTGGCTCTCTGAAAGTTGAATATTTTAGCACACATACAAATATCAGCGCAGCCCCAACGTGCGCAAATCAGAGAGCGGGGTGCGTCGTCCGTCGGGCTCATCAGTGCGAGGTTGGCTACAATCGACGTATCATATCATCATATCATCATATCATCATATCATCATATCATCATATCATCATATCATCATATCATCATATCATCATATCATCATATCATCATATCATCATATCATCATATCATCATATCATCATATCATCATATCATCATATCATCATATCATCATATCATCATATCATCATATCATCATATCATCATATCATCATATCATCAAATCTGCTCAATATCAAAGCACTGTATACGAACATTAAAATCGATATTTACCGTTAACATATGACGCGTTTTCGCAATAACTCGAGCTATTTTTACGTGCACTTCCAGCTTGAAAGCATTTTTAATGGAGACCAGCACGCTGTGCAAACAAATTTGAACAGACAAATGCATACATCCATATAAATGTTAAGAAAGAGAGAGAGAGGGAGAGAGCGAGAGCTTCTGCCGATGTCATTCTTTTTGCGAGCCAAGAGCGTGTGATGTTTGGCTTTATACGCTGAGAACATGAATAACTGTACGCGCTTGTAGTATACATATACAGAGAGAACACTTGCTGCTAAAATGCACGCGCTCTCTTCCTCTCTATCTCTCTCTTTCTCTCTCTGCAAGTAACGTATAACGTAATAGCTGTAGGAATTTGTAGCCAACTCTTGACCCTCTGTTGTCTGTACAGACGCCACTGAAAAGACGATTTGCATTGAATTTGACTTTAACTTTTCGTTTACTTAATTACTTGAGCAGACTCCCTGACACACGCTCGACTGCCCATTTGCACGTCTCCCTCTCTCTCGCTCTTAAGATAACAACTACAACTTCTGCACTATGAAAAGTTCTGTAAATTCATTTAGATAATTTTCTTAGGTATCGGATTAAAGCATTTTAAGATCGATTCTGCTGTCATATGAAATCTATCAACTATATAGTATATGTGTTTCAAGTATAGTATATGGAACATCAAAAATTGGTCATGTATCTAAGTGGCTTTCGTTAGTGTTAGAAATCATTCAAAAGGAAATTCCAGCTCCACAGACATCATTTTAATTACATTCAATTGAATTCCAGGAAACCCACTCACATATTATAAAATATATACAGATTAAAAAAGTTCTTTGTTCTCTCATTTCGCTCGCTCTATCTCTCTCTCTCTCTCTCTCTCTCTCTGCTATTCATATCAGCTTTATTTATTGTGAACATAATAAAAACGGAATGAAAATAATTAAAAGCGCTGCAGTGGTGCGTGACTCTGATCGTAATACTCATGCACAGCACTGGACCTTCAACTGGATAGATGCTAATGTAGTGCGAATCATTTGGGATAAGTCTGCTTTAAGAACTGAAGGACAAACGGGTGGACGGACGGACGAACGGACTGACGGACGGACGGACATTAGACAAAAAAGTAATAATCCCCTAATCACCTCAACGAGCATATATATAGAACACATTGCTTGGGAACTAAATATACATTTAAAAAAATATTTATGTGGTTACACACACATACACACACACGCACACACACACATACACTTGTAGATAATACTACCGGAACCAAAGCTTGGAGATATAAAATTTAATTTCACTTATTTGCTTCGTTACTATGCCAATTTTGAGGAATTTAAGTTTAACTTTCAAGCTACCCACTTAGCTGCAGAGCGTGGCCCAAACACCTTTTTGACATTTTTTAGGCATCGCGTGCAAAGAATTTTGAATTTAATGAGCTCATGACAGTTATAATAGCTCAATTATGTGATTATATGTTAGAGGCGTTAGGAAATTAACTTACTCCTTCCTCTGCTCTTCTCTCCTTCCCACTCCTTCCGACTCCTCCCTACTCCTACTCCTGACTAGGACTTGCTGTGCATTTGCCACAATGGTCAACTAGCTCAGCTAGTTAGGATGGCATTTATGAAAAGCTAATCTGGCCAGCTTAGCTGGTGATATGAATACAGTTGAGTTGCTTTCAATCCCATCAGTATTATAGGTAAAACACAATAAGGATTATAATGCAGATTCCTTAACTTTATTTTCATTTCATTTCATTTCATTTGCTATCATTTACGTATGTCCATCATTCAGTTCCTTCTGCACTTGTTGCGGCAGGCTTGGCGGGTGCAGTAGCGATTGTTGTTGCCGCCGCAGCCCTTGTAGGCCAACTTCTTGCAGGAACGGGATCTGCTGTCGTACCACCACATCTTGGAATTGGCATTCTGACGGCAGGATCGAGTGTTGTTTCGGCCTACGTTTTTGGATCCCACACAAATCGTCAATCTATCCGCTAAGGAAGAAAGTACAGTTAATCGGATTGATAATGGGGGCTGCATCAATTTACTTACGCACTGCACCCTTGCAGGTCCGCTGCGCCTCAAGGGTGGCCACATAGACAGACAGGCAAGCGAGGATCAGAATGAATTTCATGTTGACTCAAGATAAAGTGGTAAATGTTGAACTGATTTAACACTGAACAGCCCAGCGCTTATATACCAAAAGCAACAATGGAGCGGGACGAGAGTCCAGAATTTGTGAAAAGCTGTTTTGGCAACCGACTTCAATGACAACAAAGGCCCTTACACTAACTCCGACCTTCGTCTATATATATATTCTGGCATATTTCTGACTATTCAAGGCGGGTTCTTTATGGGCGAGCACGTGCTCAACTGTGGATTGTGAATTGAATGGAACAGAAAACCTCTCAGCTCTACTTGAACTGGAGACAAGTGTTGCTCTAAGAATTAAAATATATTATGATCATAGAGTATAATATATTATATTATATAAAATATGATAGGAATGCTACCCTCCCACTTATGTCTAGAGTAATCAAATCGAATAGATGGCAGAAAAGGTTTATTCCATTTGCATCGTCATTCGATGAGTCTGATATTATAGCAGACCTTTTCTGCTTTGTCAACAAAAACAACCAGATGTGCGCATGTGAAGCATAAGTATATCCACATATAGACCTTAATTCCAGCTGTAGTAGTAATTCCATTCCGAATTTCAGTAAGCTCCTCTCCACGCCTCTCTTCTGCTCTCAGGATCTCTCCTCTCCTCTAGGATCTGCTGTACATTTGCCTAAGCACAGCCACAATGGAATAGGACTTGCTAATGATGTAAGTGAAATTGGACAAAGTGAGGGCCATGAAGCCACCAGCTGTAAACAGAAATGGACGGTCCGCATTTATCATGAAGATCAACAAAGTCTTCTTGCACTTCCTATCGAACGAGTACCAATTGCAGCCAAAGCCAGAGCTGGACAGAGTCTTGCTCTAGAAGATGAGGCATAAAAGAGATATGTATTTATCTGCAGCTGAGACTCACCTGCTCGTAGACCTCGTTGCCGAAGTAGCAATACATAAACAGTTGGCAGAGCACACAGCAGAGCATTAGGTTCATTACATTGGAGCTCTTCGAGCCGTCGCCGATCACGATCACCTGAAAAGCGGTCATGGCGATGATGACAACGGAGCTGACGAACTGCAGCATGACAGCGAGGTTGAAGATGCGCTCCACCTGCTGACGTAGGCTGTTCAGAAATCAGAATTTATATCTCTTTGTATATTTAGAGATCTCGATCTGCTTACACGATCAGCTCGCAATGGTATTTGACAATGGCAACCAGCCAGCTGTAGGCATCTACCTTGGTGCGCTCGTGCAGCTGGTCGAAGGCCAAGCTGAGCACCTTCAGGTGCATGCATATCTGGCCCATGACCGATATGTTGAGGAAGTCGATGCTAGTTGTCTCTAGTGCCAATAGCGAAACACTGAAGCCCTTATATAGCGACTGCACGATGCGTGGCAAGGAATTTGGCATTTCGGCCCGATACGGAAAACGATTTCCAGCAAACTCTTCGGGCGCTGCAAGGCAAAAGAAGTCAACGAAGTCTTACAATTTGGGAGAAGCTTCTTCACCAATTAGCACGTAGACAATGCTCATGAGGCCTGGCGTCAGCACGAGATGAAAGTAAATCAGATTCGCCAACTTGTTTTTCAACTCAGCTCTTTGAAACGCCTCCATTTGCTGCTCGGAGACAACGCAGCGTCGTGTGATCTCGCTTAGCTTCTGGAGTATGCTCTTCAGAGTACCATAGTGATAGCAAATGTTGCAGAACTGAAAGATAATTATTGAGTAGAGCAATTACTAATACAACAAAGGGTAATTCTCTAGCCAGATATGGAAGCATCAGTCTATCAATCAATCAATCAAGAATACTTGAAGGATGCATGCAGTGAGCAAGAAATTAGATATTAAAATATAAATGTACTTACAAATGAAGCTTCTAGTTCTTGCAGTATTCGATATAAGCTGTTCATCAATCATTTATAAACTCAATCAATCAATCAAAATTTCATATTGTGCAAAAAGTGAACACAACAAAGATGACTACAGCAAAAAATTCAGGTAGTCAACTCTTAAGGTGCTTAGTAAGCAATGAGCATCAATCAGTCTGTCAATCAATCAATCAAGATTAATTGACAGACATAATATGAAATGATATGCTAGTTGTTATAGAAAAGTATATTTGTAGCATAAAAGATCATCAATCATCAATCACTCAATCAAGTTCAGCAAAAGAAGAAAGCAAAAAATTTCATACTTTCTCCAGGCATACAGTATTTATCACTTCATTCTTATCAATCTGTGAATCACTCTGTCAATCAAAGTCTTACCTTTATCAAGAAAGCAATATGTGTGAAAGATAAGATCAGGTTCTGTGTCATCGCATCCAAGTCATGCCAATTGAGATAGAGATCGTACAGCTCCAGGTAGACATAATACCAAACGGCCAACACGATTGGATATCCGACTGCAATGATGCACAGCTTCTGCAGTGGCGTCTCCTGCTTCAGCCCCAACAGAGGCACCCCCACCAACTGGCCCAGCCACACGTTCAGCTCGATGGAACCGAGCTTGCCCTCTGCCGCATTCGAGGGCAAAATGCGTTGAACAAGACGCAACAACTTTTTCATTTCACAATTCGAATCAGCCAAGCCTCGCCCAGCAGGGCCCTATTTATAAGGTACTCAAATATAGCGTGCACCTAACGCCAGCCCACTTCTGAATAAGTAATCCTTCAAAGTGTTCGACCATCTAATTACTATCATAACACTAACAATATAATTTTAGCTCTTAATATCTGAAATTACTGCTTAGCTGTGCGTGCATATGGCAAATGATTCAATCTCGAATCGTATAAAACAATTTTGATTGTAAGGCTGATTCCTTAATTGTATTTTATTTTCATTTAATTTCTGGAGGGAGCAATGGCGATTGTTGTTGCCGCCTGGCAGGACATGTTGGCATTGGCTTTTACACGTCACAGTAGGAGATTGTTCCAGCCTCCCATATAACTCGTCCATCCTAACCCTAAGGAAGATAGGAAAGTTATATGAGCTGGTAAAGGTAAAGGTAAAGTGCAAGGTAAAGTGCACTGATTTGGCACTGAACACCTCAGCTCTTATATACCAAAAAGCTGTAATCTTAGTTCCATGCGAAGTTTTAATCAACTTTCTATGGGGAGCAGCTTATCTTAAACAATTTATAAATATGTTTTAAATTGTATAGATATAGATATTATTATATTTGCTTCTAAGCAAACACCTTTTCTATTTTGAATCTAATCAAAGGCAAACGAACACCTGAACTACCTTGATGCAGTCTATGGATACCTCAATATCTTCACTTTCTTTAACTTTACTTTCTCTAGACAAATAGAGTGAGTGAGGGAGTGTGGGACATGGAGTGACAGAGTGATTGAAAGAGATAAAGAGTGAAGCCAAAGGAAGATTTACTTTCCATATCTTTACATTTTCTAACCTGACTTTCTTCATCTCCCTGCAACTAGCTATAGAGCTTGCACTGGAGGCAGTCATCGAGGTGTGGCTCCTACGCCCAGATGTGCTATTTCGACCATGAGAGCAGATCGCGAAAGACTTAAGTTGCCAAGAATCAGCATCGCCATCGATCGAGCAATGATCTTGACATTTTATTTGTTCGAGATGCCTGCGTCATCTTTTGTTTATCTCGAAAGTATAAACGCTAAAGATTTGCCAGCGGAATACTTCTTTCCCTGCGATATGCATATGCAAAACGAGGCCATTGGCGTGTTTCCCAGAAATCTCATCCAATTTGCATAGTCATGCAGGAATATGTATATTTAGACTTGATTTTTCGGCTTATTAAAAATAAAAATATTTAATTTTTTACCTGTGGATGCTCACAAAGCAAAATATATTTTAATTATTTATTATTTTAATCATTTAAATCTCTGGACGGATTTGTGGCACGCTAAATTAAGCACCAAACAATTTTTTGCTATAACTATGAAAATTACCTCAGTGTGTTTATCTGTCCATTGGCCATATAAATATTACACGAAGAACTAGAAATTGTATAAATTTAAAATGTATTTGTTTTTTTTTTGTTCCTTTTGATATACGTATTTACAGTAACAACACCAACTCAGGACTTGATGGATATTTACAATCAATTACAATAAATATATATATATATATATATATATATATATATGTATAAAAAACGTACAATTGAATCTTTTAGAACTATATAAAAATTGTTGTAAATGTAAAACTTGCACAGATCACAAACATGGATCGTCTCATTGAACAGACTTAACAACGGTTTCTGGACATAACTAACATTGGTTCATCATATGTCATACGCATAAACATACGTACACATAATATACATGTATATATCTATATAATTTTGGTATAAAAGTTCTATTAGCTATGCGCCCGCACTTTGTGTATATTGATATATATAGTTGCTGATGGATAGGTAGATATAAGATGTCTAGATATTTTGAGCATCAGTGGAATGTGCCAGCTGAAGGCTGCTTTTGACTTTGATCTTAGAATTTGATGGCTCGACTGGATGATGCTTGGCCTGGTGGACCAGCAGCAGGCCGTGATTGATGCTCGAGAACTTGCACGCATTGCATTTGTGTATAATCGTGGATAGTTCTAGCTCCGGATGCACCTTTTGCAAATGTATCTATGAGAGAGCGAAAGAATATATAGCAAATGCGAATTGAGTGAAGTGTCGCGCGTGGCATACCCGATAGGCAGTGCTCTGAATGGCACGGAAATCGCAATGCGGACAGGCATACCGCTTTGGCTCCTGATGCGTGCCCAGATGGCGACGAAAGGCATTGTGATCATTCGCCTCGTAGTCGCACTTGTTGCACTTGAACCGCTTGTTCGCCTGATGGCTGCGCATGTGTAGCTTCAGGCTGCTCTTCGAGCTGAAGACGCGCTGCAAGTGTGAAGCATGATTAAAGCTGTGCTCAAATGGCATTCGAATTTCTAATGGCAGCTCACTTACCTGACAGGTGGGGCACTGTGGCTGCTCGTTGCGCTGCTTACACAGATGCTCGCGCAATGTCTTCCGATGCTTAAAAGCCGCGCCGCAATCCTCACAGCGATGCAGCACAGGCAGCATTGGCTGCAGCTGCTGCTGCTGCTGCTGCTGCTCCTCGTTTGCTGGCTTGCTCATGCCTAGGCCCTGTGTGCGATGCAGTCGCCGATGGTTCTTGAGCTGCTTGGTGTTCTTGAAGCCCTTGCCGCACTGCTCGCACTTGTAGTTGCGCTCCTCGGAATGGATCTTCGCGTGGGTGTTCACCAGCCGCGAATAGATGGGCGTCTTGAAGCTGCACAGCTGACAGCAGTAGAGCTCCATGTCGATGGCATGCGTGCGCCACAGATGCGTATGCAAACAATTCCAATTGCTGAACTGCGTCGATCTGCACTCCGGACAGATCATGGGCTGGGCGGAGCCCAAAGCCCCATTGTGACAGCGTCCATGGTAGTCGAGTGTCGCTGTCGACTTGAAGCGGAACATGCAGCCATCGACGGTGCATTTTTTGCCACTGGCCTCCTGTGGTTGAGCAGCTGCGCCCTGGGTCAGTCGACGCTTGGACTGACCTGACCCAGCCTGTTTGGCACCATAGGGACGACCACGCACAGAGGTGCCGCCAGCTAAGGGCTGCTCCACAGCGGCAGCAGCAGCGGGCAGCAAATTGTTGGCCACATAGATGCGTGCAGTCTTCTCGCTGGGTAAAGGCACAAGCGGCGGCACGGGCAGTCCGCTAAGGTTATCTGCACCGATTGCGGCGGCATCGACTGAGCCGGTGACTGGCACCAGGGGCGGCACAGGCCCCGAATTGGCAGCTGGCTGTGGATACAGCTGCGGGAAGTCCTTGATCAATAGATCACTGTGCGGAGGCTCCAGCTGCAACTGTTGCTCCGCTTCGTCCACCTCGTCATCCATCCAGGGCCAGCACTCCAGATCCTCGGCCAAGTCGTAGCTATCATCATAGCTCAGCGGTGCAGATGGCGGCGGCAAATCAACCAACGAAGGCTCCAAAGCCACAGCTGGTGCATTCAGGGGCAGCTCCAGTGGCAATGGCTCCCGATTCGGCACAATCAAGTGCTCCACTTCGTTGCGATTCATCAGATTTAGTTCGTCCACCGTGCGCAAATGGAGCGTGCCACGCTGAGGCGCCTTCAAGATGTCCACGTTCTTGATAAAGATCTTTTGCTTCGATGTGGTTGCTGTGGCTGCTGTGGTTGTTGCTGCCGTTGTGGCTGCGGCTGTGGCTGGGGCTGTTGCTGTTGCTGTTGGCACTACTGCGGGCAAATAGTTATCCAGCTCTCGGTTAAACTCTTCATGTGGCGCTAGCTCCGTCAGCTGCTGGTGCTGCTGCTGCTGCTGCTGCTGTTGCTCGCTGGGCAGTGAATGATCCGGCTCCGCATTTAATTGCACACTTTGATCAAAGTCAACGCTAAAATCCAGATCCAACGCGCTAAAGTTGTGGCTGCTGCTGCTGCTGGCGCTGTTGCCTGCACCACTACCACCACTCAGCACAGAGTCAAAGCTGAAAGGCTCACTGCACATGCTGGTCAGCGGCTCAAAGCTAGGCAGTGGGCCGCCTGTTGGCGTCAGCAGCGTCTCCGCATTGTAGACCTCTGCAGGACTGGCTACAGTCGAAGCGGTTGCATTGCCAAAGCCCATGCCAGGGAGCAGCATGGGCTCCTTTAATATATCCACATTTCTTATGTAGATCTTCGGTTGGCGTGGCTTGTCCAGCAGATTGTTGTTGATCATTAGAGGCGGCAGCTGGTCCAGTTCCTGTTGTTGCTGTTGCTGTTGCTGCTGCTGCTGTTGCTGGTTTCCATTGCTGGGCATTGGAAAATCAAAGGGCAACAGCGCTGGCTCTCTTAGAACGTCCACGCTCTTAATAGATATTTTTTGTACGGCTGAGCTAGGCGGGTCCTCCTGCACCTGATGCGGCTGCTGATGTTGCTGCTGCTGCTGCTGTGGATTGGAGCAATTGCCAGCTTCCTCCACATCATCTAGTAGATCTAGTATATTGCCATCAGGCGGCAGAAAGTCCGGCAGCTGCGGCTCACGCAAGCAGTTTACATTCTTGATATAGATGCGACTTTTGGGCATCGGCTGGGGCTTCTTGGAAGCCGAATCATTCGACTTGGCAAGTGCGGCAATCTCCTGCGGCTCCAGCTGATGATCGGCGCTAAGATGTAGATTGAGTACATCTGCGCTATAGAAGACATTCGAACAGCCTGCAAGAGCTTAACTGTTATATATATGCATAAGTGATATATATGTTGAAGAGTTTAACCTGGACAGAGCAGACGATGCTGTGCATCGATGCCAAAGCAGCTGCTGATGTGCGTTTGCGCCTTCAGTGGACAGAGACTCAGGAACGGACAATTGGGACATTTGTTCAGTGGCAAATCCGACTGACAGCTATCGCTGGCTATTGCCTTTGCTGTTGGCGGCGTGGGCGTGGCATTGGTGCGCTCCTTGGCCGCCTCAGCCAGCTCCGATTTGATCAACTCGGCTTCAGACTTAATCTCTGCTGTCTTTCGGCGAAAGCCATTGCGATAGCTGCGGCTCGGCTGGGGCTGCTGCTGCAAGTCTGTTGTATGGATTTGTACAAATGGAATGCAGGGGGAATCGACGAGGCCAGCGGAAGAGGAGCTCTTGTGGGCGCTCACTGCAGTTGCTCCAGTTGCTATGGGTAATGGAATGCTCAGCAATGCGGACTCATCGTCAAAAAAGCCGGTGAAATTGTCGGGCTCCAGCGAGTGAATGGGCGTGGACAACGACAGGTCTGCATGCTGCAACTGCGACAAAATAAGAAAAACAAAAGTGAGATCAACGAACCCACTCTCACGCGCACAATCTCTCTTGTGCACACAACCAAAAGCGTGGCTCACCTGGCTGCCCACGGTGCTGTAGAAGCTCGTAAAGGCCACATCCGCATCCGCGTTCATATTGCAATGTGCATGTGTAATTGTTTATAGCTGCATTTTAGCTAACTTCGCATTACATTTCAGTTGACAAAAAGCTGTGGCACTGATCTGATATCATATCAAAACATCTGATAATAACAACTACAACAACAACAACAAAAACAATTGCATCGATACTCACATCGATTTACTAAATCTATCGAAACTCAGCGATATAAAAATACCACGATAACAATAGATTATGCTGTTCATCTCGAAATAGCTATCAAAATTAAGATAACGCAACGATATGTATTGTTTTATATAAAAGATCGAAATTTAAATAAGTCACAACTAACAACAAATATTATAACATGTATAATAATAAGTGCATATAATATCTATGATAAGATATTATTATAGCTAGTATTATAATGAATCTCTGAAGAGTTGTTAAATGTATTTATTCAAATCTGATGAATGAATATCAAATAAAACCAGTCAACTGTGACGTCACAAGTAGTACTGCTTGAGTCACAACACATCGATAGTTCTTAGTGCACAGCGTGCCAAGCAATCGTAATCGTAAACGTTTGACTTATGTATCACATCGCTAGCGGCCGCCGACACACTGCGGAATAATTTCTATTTTAAATTATTTAATAAAGAAACTAAATAATACTGCAAAATGCCGCGTATTATGATCAAAGGAGGCGTCTGGCGCAATACAGAGGTAAGAAAAATTCAGAAGTTAAGTGAATCTATATAGATGGAAGGTTTTCTTCGTAGGATGAAATTTTGAAGGCGGCTGTAATGAAATATGGCAAAAATCAATGGAGTCGCATTGCCTCGTTGCTGCATCGCAAGTCCGCCAAACAGTGCAAGGCACGTTGGTATGAATGGCTTGATCCAAGCATCAAGAAGACCGAATGGTCACGCGAAGAGGACGAGAAGTTGCTTCATCTGGCCAAATTGATGCCGACTCAATGGCGTACGATTGCGCCTATTATTGGACGCACGGCAGCACAATGCCTTGAGCGCTACGAGTATCTGCTGTAAGTGTGAATGTCAATTGTGAAATCAATGTCTTGAATACTTTCAATTGCAGCGACCAGGCGCAACGCAAGGAAGATGGCGACGACACCATGGACGATCCGCGCAAACTGAAGCCGGGTGAGATTGATCCCAATCCAGAGACCAAGCCTGCACGACCCGATCCCAAGGATATGGACGAGGACGAGCTAGAAATGTTGTCCGAAGCACGTGCTCGTCTTGCCAACACGCAGGGCAAAAAGGCCAAGCGTAAGGCGCGCGAGAAGCAGCTCGAGGAGGCTCGCCGTTTGGCCACGCTCCAGAAACGTCGCGAATTGCGCGCCGCTGGCATTGGCAGTGGCAGTAGGAAGCGCATCAAAGGCATCGATTACAATGCAGAAATACCTTTTGAGAAGCGACCTGCTATTGGCTTCTATGACACCTCCGAGGAACATCTGCAGAAGCAGGACCCGGACTTTAATAAAATGCGCCAACAAGACTTGGATGGTGAGCTGCGCTCCGAGAAGGAGGAGCGGGAGCGTAAACGTGATAAGCAGAAGCTAAAGCAGCGCAAGGAGAACGAGGTGCCATCGGCCATGATGCAGAGCTTAGAGCCGGAACGCAAGCGCTCGAAGCTCGTTTTGCCGACGCCTCAAATTTCCGATATGGAGCTGCAGCAGGTAGTGAAGCTGGGTCGGGCTAGTGAGATGGCCAAGGAGGTAGCCGGCGAGAGTGGCATCGAGACTACAGATGCTCTGCTTGCCGACTATTCCATAACGCCACAAGTGGCAGCCACGCCCCGTACCCCAGCGCCCTATACGGATCGCATAATGCAGGAGGCGCAGAATATGATGGCGCTCACACATACAGAGACACCTCTAAAGGGTGGTCTTAATACGCCGCTGCATGAATCTGATTTCTCGGGCGCGTTGCCCAAGGCGGCGGCTATTGCTACTCCAAATACGGTCATAGCCACGCCCTTTCGCACACAACGCGAGGGCGGAGCAGCAACACCTGCGGGCTTTCTAACGCCCGCCTCAGGCGCCTTGGTGCCCATGTTGAAGAATGGCGGAGCTGGTGGTAGCAGTGCAACGCCCGCCTTCGTGCGTGACAAGCTTAGCATCAATGCCGAGGAAAACATGGCCGTAACCGAGACGCCAGCTATCTACAAAAACTACCAGAAGCAGCTGAAGTCTACGCTGCGTGAGGGATTGGCCACGTTGCCAACGCCTCGCAATGATTACGAAATTGTAGTGCCGGAGCAGGAGGATAACGAGGCCATGGAGACGAGCACTGAGCCAGCGATTGAGGATCAGGCAGATGTGGATGCCCGCATGCTAGCCGAGCAGGAGGCGCAGCGCAAACGAGAGTTAGCCAAGCGTTCACAGGTCATCCAGCGCAACCTGCCACGACCGACTGAGGTGAACACCAAGATTCTGCGTCCGCAGTCCGAGAAGCAAAATCTAACCGAGCAGCAGCAGGCCGAAGAACTAATCAAGCACGAGATGATCACCATGCAGCGTGAGTATCACCGAAAGTCACACCAAATTTATGTACCCCTAGCTTACCGACTTACCTCTCTCCAGTTTTCGACTCTGTGTGTGATCCAGTGCCTGGTCAATCGCAGCACAAGCTCGAACAGCTGCAGAGCTACTTTAAGGCCAATCCGTATGAGGAAATATCGCAGGAGGAGCTGGCAGAGGCCAAGCAAATGTTGGCCGACGAAATGGAAGTGGTCAAGGAGCGCATGTCCCATGGCGAGCTGCCACTCGATGTTTATGCACAGGTGTGGCAGGAATGCTTGGGACAGGTGCTCTATCTGCCATCCCAGCATCGTTACACGCGCGCCAATCTGGCCAGCAAAAAGGATCGCTTGGAGTCCGCCGAGAAGCGTCTTGAGCAGAATCGCCGTCACATGGCCAAAGAGGCGAAGCGTTGTGGCAAGATTGAGAAGAAGCTGAAGATACTCACCGGTGGCTATCAGGCGCGTGCGCAGGTGCTGATCAAGCAGCTACAGGACACATATGCACAGATCGAACAGAACTCTCTTTCGCTGTCCACATTTCGTTTTCTCGGCGAGCAGGAGGCGATTGCTGTGCCGCGACGTCTCGAGGCGCTACAGGAGGATGTGCGCCGGCAAATGGAGCGCGAGAAGGAGCTGCAGCAAAAATATGCCAATCTGGTCGAACAGCGCGATACGCTCTTCCAGCAACTGGAGCTAATAACGGGCAACCGACCCAATGCGCAACAGCTGCTCGGCTTGGAGCAGGAGATGCAGGCATAGATACATATGTATACATAGAATTTTAATCTTATTTCAAAAGAAATTAAATACAAATAATGTTAATTAAACAGACTAGTGGCCATATTTTTGGTAGACCCACTCCTTGTTGTCCAGCGGGCAGACGTGGCGAGTCTTGAGCCAACGGGCAATGCAGTGATAGTGGAACGCATGATTGCACTCACCCCATGCCACAGTGCACTCATCCTTATTCGCATTCGGATCCGCCTGGCACTCAATGCACAGATTCATAATGTGATTTCGGCAAATGGCGCAGTTGTCCACAGCCACATCCCAGGACCAATGCGCATGGGCCACCCACTTCTTGACTACGAAACGTTCGTCTTTCTTTCCGCTGCCACTAGCCACGTTGTCTTCGTTGAACTCGTCCAGATCGTGGAAATCTTCCGTTTCCTCCACCTCGAGCTCCTCGGCCATGGATCCATTTTTGTTACAGGTTTCCATTTACCTTTTTTTATTTATATTTTTTATTTAACTGAAGATTTAAATGTTTTGTGTTTGCTACGAATATTTTTTAAAGCAAACATTTTCGGTTTTTTCTTTGCTTGACGATATCAAAGCAAGCTGGGCTTTATTTCTGGAGGAGCAGTAGAAAATAGAGTACTCTTTCTTTCTCAGATTGCATTCATATAGAGAATAAGGCAATTGAGTAACTCATCAGGAAATGAATAAGTGAATCGCGGCATCCACTTACTAGATATATAAATTGAGTCCTCTAGCAAGTGAATGCTTCTACTCTAAAGTTAAGTCTGATATCATTTAAAGTGTCTTACAATTTAAAGTATAAACAGTCTCAGGTAAGTTCTCCATATACCGAAGTCTTAACATAATTATTATTAATTATTCCAGGCGTTTATTTTATAATATTTATTTAGTTCTGATTTTCAGCATAAATACATATATGTATACGAATTAAATTTGGTGCTAAAATACTAACAGTTTTTACTTCTCATTTGTTTTTTGTTGTTGCTGTTGTTTTTCATAAATATATAGATTGTTTATATTTATATTATTTTCTCTGTAATTATCTGTATAAATAAATATGCAATTTATTTTATTCGCTTTTTTGTATACGTGATTTAGGTAGTTTTGTTCTCATTTTGTGTTTTGTAAAAATTTAGAATTGTTTTTCATACGAGTTTTTTCAGCACTTGCGTGGATTATTGCCCATATGCAGATATACAAATTATATTTACGATATACAGAGTTGATTATACATACATACACGCATTTTATAAATATATAGACAATAATAATGATAATAATAAACATAATGATATAGCATAGATACTTATGCGGGCGGGGTGTATGTATGCATGCCTACGGGTTTACTAACAATAAGATTGATTGATAAGTATATATAGATTGAGAAGAATCAGTAGCGCCATGCAAGACGGGATATATATAGGGAGGAAGAATTCGTATTCAGATTGTCCGCTAGTATAAATTGGAGAGCAGTTTGCTTAATCGTCTTCATCGTTGATGGCCGCGCTGCTGCGGGAGATCTTCATGTAGGCAGCACAAATGCATTCGCAGACAAAGCGATATTGACTCTGGAGAGGAGATGGGAGAAGAGAGCTGTAGATTAGCGAGTCATGATTGAGTAGATAAGATAAACTTACCACATTCTGTACCATGCAAGCGCGTTGATCGCGCATGGTTCGCACTATATCCAGCGGATAGACAGGCTCGCGGGCCTCCATCAGCGCCAGAGCTGTGTCCATCAGTATGAGCACACCAGTGCGTCCAATGCCTGCCGAGCAGTGCACGATCACGGGAGGATTAGCTGCGCTAATGCATCTGCGAGAGGAGAAAACTAATTAGCCTTTGCTCTCATACACAGTCTAGATCTATATATCTCACTGGTGCACACTGGTGGATACGGGTGTCTCATCCTCGGGCGTTGCTCCATTGCTTGCGGCGCACTTGCGTTCACTCATGAGTCCCCCGTTCTCATCAGCATCCGCGTCGAGCAGCCGCACCTGTTTCAGACTCTCCTCAATCTCCTGGAGCAGCGTGCGATTGCGTGCAGCGCGCACGCGTTCCGTAAACTCGAGAAACAGATTGGGATCGGAGGGCACACAGTGATCCGGCCAGGCGAGATATTGCATGTGATGAATGTGCCGCTGTTCGTGCTTATCCCGCAGCACAAACTCACGAAAGACAAAGCTACCCGTTTCATCCGGTTTCTCGCTAAGACAGCGCACTGAGAAACCGTCGCCAAGCTGCAGCTCGTCGCCCGTAACGGGCCAATATTGATGGCATTTCTGACGACCTGCCTCCATTACGGTTGTAAGCATAACCAAGAGATGGCTGCTCTCCTGCTGCACCATGCGCCAGAAGTCTGTTGTGGTGCTGGCCAGCGGGCCTTGCGTCGCTATATATCGATTCACTGCACCGCCTGGTATTTCCATATTCACATAGTTGGCATTGATATAGTCACCAGTCAGCGAGTTGACCAAAGAGACGCGCGTGCAGTCATCTGGGGGAAATAAAGCTGAATAAGTTAAAGATTTCTTATCGGCATTATTTTGCACTTACAGGGCGATATATCCCGATATCGATTCTTGGGCGCATTCGCTGCTTTTCGAGCCTCCGTGATGGCCAGATCGGGGTTCTTGCGATACATCAGTTCGTATTGAGCAAGCAGTGCGCCCGATGCGAGGCCATCGCTGAGCAGCAAGAGGCTCTGAGTGAAGAGAGCATCGCCATCAAGCAGATTAGAGTGCGAGCCAATCTCATCGGATTCGGGCACATACTGGTAGAGGGGCTCCTCTTCGAGTAGCAGCGGAGCCGAACGCTTGGGGCGCACCGTCAGCAGCAGTTCGCCGCTGGATTGATGTCGGCAGTCGCGTATCATGGCCACCACCTGCTCGTGCCGCAATCCGTGCACTTCCCGACCATTGATCATGAGCACCTCGTCGCCCTCGCAAACACGGGGCGTGCACCGATCGGCGGGCGTGTGTGGCACCACCTTGGACACTTGCACGGGCAAACTAAGATCCACGCCTCCTTTAACATTGAATCCGTAACGACCCTGTTCATCGGCCAGTAATCGCATGGTGATTAAATCGCTGCCACTCTCTGGCTGACCCACGGCATCCGCTATAGTTGTAGGCAGTAGTATGGGACTGTGCTGCCCCGAGCTGTAGGCGGGCGGCATGGGGGAGGGCGTGCCAGACTCAAAGCGTCTCGTGCATTGCTCAATGAAGCCAACATCGCTGCGAACGAAATAAACAATACAAATTAGCGCGATTGAGAATGCTGATGGTATTAACTCTATGGACTAGATAGTTATAAGATTTTTGCTGTTGTAACTCCATCTAGCTATTCTATTCATTTGCAGAGCTTTACTCCAAGCATTCTCTCTTTACAAAACTCACAGCTGTATATCGTATTCGTCGCTGTGCTGTTCCCAGGCTTTGCGAGGCATTGCATCGGCCTGCTTGGACGTAACCTTGGACGTGTCATGTGGACGGCTCGTTTTCGTGATGGTCAGTATGGTGGATGCGGACGGTTTGCCGTTGTGCGAGGCGGCGCTGTCGGAGCCGCTGCCCGTGCCGTTGTGCAGCAACTGTGGCGTGCCATCTGCCGAGCTGCCACCACAAGTGGCAGCTAGTGCATTGCCAGCTAAGAGACGTTTGCTAGGCGAACGCACAAAGACCTTGTGGATTCGACCACGTTGCTTGGACTCCTGCACGGCCTGGAGTTCGGTGCGGCCCGAGTAATAGAATTTGCTGCCCAGGCTGATGTTGAGGAAGCGTGACAATCGATGCGGCCGCTTCAGTCGGAAGAAACTGTGATGCTCCACACAGGATTTCCACAAAGCCTTCGCATGCTTGTGGCTGCTCATGCCGAAGCCGAGCAGCGTGTCGTAGCTTTCGCTTGGTTCGCGGCGCAGCTGTATAAAGAAATCCTTGCGCTTAAATGACACCTTCACCATTTTACTCCACGAGAAGGTGTTGATGCGCAGCGCATGCTGGAAGACGAGCAAACCAATTGCCGAAACGCCCAGCTGCAAATCCTTGCCGTTGGAATCGGTTGCCTTATGCAAATCGATGCCATAGAGCTCCAAGCGTTTGCCATGCTCCAGATAATTGTATTCCGCATCAGCTGGCAGCTGGCCGCGATGCAGCTTATGAAGCTCACAGATCTTGCGCTCCGCCTCTGGCGTTTGCTCAGCCAGCAGCTGCAGTCCACTCAAATAGCCCGTCTGATGCTCCACGGCATTGAAGTCGCCCAGCTCAGCTGTTGACATATACAAATTGCAGATTAGTTTAGTCTATAGACAGATAGACTCTGGATTGCTCGTTACTCACACTGCACCGTATAGCTGGCAAGCAGGCACTGGGTGTTGCTGGAGCATGGCAATTGGCCCAGCAAAATGTTACGCTTGATCTGCAGATAGAACTGATAGCGTGTGAACTCCTCCTGCAGCCGACTGGGATCGCTTACAAAGAACTGTCGTCAAGTGGATATAGAATTAGCTGTTGATCTTTAGCTTTATATGTGTGATAAACCCACCTTAACTCTAAACTCTAATAATGGAACGGCATCGTTGTCGAGCGAGAGGCTGCTGCATTGCTTCTTGAATTGCTTCTGTGCGTCCACCCATCTCTGCAAGAGGTAATCGAATGCTTGAATGATCGATTAACTGCTTCTTTCACTTACCACAACATCACCGGGCTTCTGTGGAAATAATAGACCAAAGTAATCCCTTTCGGATAGCTCGAGATAGTGAAAGACCTGATCCAGTAGCTCAGAGCCCTTTGCACGTTTCTAAAAGGGCACGAAAATTTGAAATATATAAGACCAACATAGATAAGCTAGATATTTATCAGTCTATAGTTGATTTGTTTAACTTGACTAGTTTAGGATTACTTAATCCAAGTCCATGAAAATATTAATTCTGTTACTGAATACAGTCAATGTCATAATCGTAATTAAAATTTTTTTTTTTTTTTTTTTTTTTTTTTTTTTTTTTTTTAGGCAATATATTTATTTCTTTATTTTGTTGCAGCTTATTGTCTTAGACTCTATAGCGCATTTAGCTCTAAACCTTAACTAATGGGAGGGCAGATATGCCAATTATTCTGCACTTGTAGCTACTATCTTAATTAGTTCTAATATTGTCTAGAGGATGCAATCTCTTCAGTCTTCGCCTATTGTTGTTTATAGCCAGGTTGCTTGCGAGATGGTTAGGATGCGCTGCAAGTCTGTCCGCGTATCTTGAACTGTGTCGCCCAATGAGTTCAGCAACTGTGGGAATTGCTAAATCCCTATGTAAGACTGAGTTTCTTACAAACCAGCTGGCTCCAGTCCATCTGCGTAGTGCTTTATTCTGCAGGGTCTGAATTTTGTTCCTTGTAGTCTTCGCCGAGGAGCCCCATAGAGAGATACCATATACGAAGGTTGGGACAACTATTGCCTTGTAGATGGCGGCCTTGCTGCTGTAAGACAACTTGCTTGAAGCTCTCAGCATCCAGTCGAGGGTTTTTAGCTTGCTTTTGCATTTTGAGGTTACTTGACTTATGTGCGCTTTAAAAGTCAGCCTTCTGTCAAGAGTGATACCAAGGTACTTTACTTTTGAGGCTTTGGGAATAGTGGGCCCCAATGCAACGCTTGGGCAATCTCCTCTTCTAGTGGCGAAGGTAGTATGTACAGACTTTTGTGCATTAATGGTGATACACCACCGTTTTGCCCAGCGTCCGAAAGAGTCCAGATATTTTTGTAGTGAGTCTGAAGCTTCTTGCGCAGATACGTGACGTGATAAGATGGCGGTGTCATCTGCATAGGTCGCTATGAGTACTGCATCTGTACTTCCTATATTTGGCTCGGGAGTTGGCATATCTCCTGTGAATAAAGTATAAAGTGTTGGGCCTAGAACACTACCCTGTGGTACTCCAGCCATAATTGGTCTAGTCAAGGATACTGTTTGCCCCCTTGACACTTGGAAGGTTCTTCCAATAAGGTATGAGGATAGCAACGCGAAAAATGGGGCTGGAAGGGTGGTCCTCACTTTCTGCAGCAGTCCCAGGTGCCAAACTCGATCAAACGCCTGTTTGATGTCTAAAAAGACGGCAGAGCAGTACATCTTTTCTTCAAAGGCTCCAAGGATATGGTGCACAACTCTGTGAACCTGTTCCGGTGTTCCATGCTGTCTCCTGAAGCCAAACTGATGGTTTGGAATGGCCTCCTGGCGTCCCAGATGTGTCAGTACTCGTTCCAGAAATATTCTTTCGAATATTTTGGAGAGTACTGGCAACAGGCTAATTGGTCTGTACGACTCAATTTCTCCCACGGGTTTGCCAGGCTTAGGAATCATCACAATCACGGCGCGCTTCCAGCAGGCTGGAAAGTGCCGGATGCGGAGCATGGCGTTGTACACCATAGTTATGTAGTCTATGGTGGAGTCAGGCAGTGCTCTAAGGACTCTGCCGTTTATTAGATCATATCCAGGGGATTTTTTTGCCTTCACTCTTCTGATGTGTTCAAGAACCTCTTCTTTTGTACATCCAGTTATCTGGTCTTCAGCTGGGAGGGGCGAGAGAACGATGTCTTCTGTTGCTTCGATTTCTGAGGCCTCTGCGGTAATCACCGGCGTGAATTGGTCTTGAAGGTGGTTTGCAAAAGCCTCAGCTTGAGCTTCGTCTCCAATGTGCCAGGAACCAGAAATGCTCCGAATGGGATGACGTCGTATTGGCTGCCGTTTGAGCTTTCTTGTAAATTTCCATAATTGAAACTCTGCGTCAGTGGGCGATTCAGCTCGTACCAGCGCATCGCTGATACACCTCTTTTGAAGCAGGGCGAGAGCAGCTTTAAGATGCCTCGTGGCTTCGTTGTACATGGATTTGGCATCAGGCGTGCGTAATCTTAACCAGCGTCTCCTGGCCCATCTTTTGTGTATTAGTAGGTGTTGGGCCTCCAAGGTGAGGGGGATGTTGTACGGAGACTGTTGTCTTGTTTGGCAAGATGGTGGGGCGGCTTGGTGCGCAGCTTTGACTATTTCTTCCTGCAGTTTGTTTGCTGCGTAGTCCACGTCTTCAGGAGTGTTAAGTTCCATTTCTATGTGCAAAGAGTAATGGAGCTCGCGCCTAAAGACTCCTAAATCTGATCCTGCTGGCAGTAGTTGTTTCCTAATGGGCAAGGGCTGTGGCTGCGCGTGGATTGTGACTATTAGTGGCAGGTGGTCAGAGGATAGGTCCAAGGATTCTTCAATGGTCAATTGCCGGTCACAGATGCCTTTGTAGACAGCGAAGTCGATTGCCGAGGGCCTGTGTCCATTAATTGGGTAACGGGTGGGGGCTCCAGTCGCCAATATGCTGAATTGTAAGTTTTGAATCGCCTCAAATATGACTTCTCCGCGACGATTCGCACTATTGCTTCCCCAAAATGGGTGCCATCCATTCCAGTCGCCGCCGATGAGGGTCTTATTCAACCTTTGGCCTAGAACCTGTTCCATGTGATGATCACACAGACCAGTGTTTGGCGGAAGATAAATTGACGCAACTTCGATCGCTCCAATAGACGTAGGCAGGGTGATGGCTGAGACCTGCATTGTTGCGTTGCAAATTGGCAGTAAAGGTGTATGCGGTATTGTTGCTCGTATGAGGATTGAGGATCCACCAAAGCAGTTTGCTCCTTCACCATGAGCCTGATAGTGTTCGTATCCGAAAATTTGTGTAGTGGGGCACTCATGAGTTTCTGTTATTAACATTATATCTATGTTTTCTTGTGAGAGAAACGCAGCCAGTTCCTGAGTCTTGTTTCTCAGGCCATTGGCGTTCCAGATACCCACACGTAAAGCCATTATTTGTAGGCAAGCTTGGTTATGATGGCCATTAAACTGTTTAGCATGGTTGCTTGTTGGGATTGTACTTCTCGCATCGCTTTGAGCTCGGCATTAATTGCGTCAAACTGACGTTGTTGTTGCTGAAGCATTTCAGTGAACAAAGTGTCACTTGTGGTATTCTTATTTGACGGTCCACCTCTAGCGGCCTGTGCGTAAGAAACACCACTAATAGGCGTTGCAAAGCTCGTGGCTTGGGTAATGCTCCGGGGCCTTGTAATTTCGGAAGCAGTACTCGGACCCGTAGACGGTGTTTGTGTGGGACTCCTTTTTTGTGCTGGGGATTGCAATTTGCGCAACCGCTTGTATACTTGGCAGCCCTTATAGTTGGCTGGGTGCTGTAACTCACAGTGCACACAAGTTGGTGCCTGGTCCTTTTCGCGGGTGCAGTCTTTGGATGCGTGTTTCCCGGCGCAACGCACACATCTGGGAGCTTTGTGGCAGTAGCGTTGTGTGTGTCCAAATTCTTGACAGCGATGGCATTGTGTCAGGTCGTTGTATCTTCTTGGCAGTTCCACTGTGCAGCGTTGCCTGCAGACAACTCGAATGTCCAAAATTTCTTTGTTGTTGGGGGCCTGAGCCACGTCAACAAAAAATATATTTAGCGGTGTTTTGTCCATACGGCTCAGTGGGTTGTGCACATTTGTAATTGTGTGGCCTTTGGTTTCCAATTCCTTTTTAATTAGTGTTGTATCAGTGCTGGAGTGAAGCCCTTTGAACACGACTCTATATGGTTTGTCCTCCTTAAGCTGGTAGCAGTGGAACTCCAATTCCAGCTTAGTAAAGTGGTCTATAACTCTGCGATAGTCCTCACTGCATTGGGTTAATACACCTATGTTATTCTTCTTTGGCTTAATTACGTATGATTTAGCATCAATTACTTTATCTATTATCTGTTGAAGTAGGGCCACAGACTTGATGTTTGGACACCATATGGGGGGCGGACGAGGTTTCGGAGTAGTTTGCTGGTCGGTCAATACTGGGGCTTCTGGAGCTACAGGTGATTCGCTGTAGTCTTCATCTTCTTCTACGAGCAGTGAAAATCGATTTTCTGATATTAATGCTGCATTGCTGGTGCTTGGTTCGTCGAAGATGAGCCTTTTCTTGATGGTTTTTGGTGAATTTGGCTGTTTACGTTTCGTGTTTTTGTTGTTAGTGATGCCTTGCACGGAGGCGATATCTATTTTTGAGTTTATTGGCATGATGGAGGCTTGCCTATTTGCCATCACAACGTTAAGCTGGGCTTGCATTTCTGCATTTACCTTTACAGCTGTAGCGAGGTTATTGACATTAGATGTCATCGCGGATTGTGCTTTTGAGTGCAGGCGCACTCGCGCCAAGCGACGAAATTTCGTAAATTGCAATTAAAGCAATTGAGTTACGCGGAAGCAAGCGATAAGAAAACGCTGCGTGTGCGGTTTTTGTTGCTGTTGCGTTGAAGAATGCACCGCAAAGTTCTATTTTTAGAACTCTGCAGCAGTAGAGCTTAAGCGAAGGCTGTTCGAATTCACGTCTTTACAGGTCGAACGACTGATCGCGATTGTAATTAAAATTATGATTTAGTAACTGAATAACGCTTCGATAATGTTTTTAATCGAAACAGCAAGAGTTATCGATCATTTGAAACGAATTCGACACGTTCATAAACTCGATCAGAGGGGCTAAATCAACTCAGGTCTTCGCCCTGATATTCTGCCTGTTACATACACTTCAACAGACCTTTATGCCCTGTATTCCCATTTTCATTCAGTTTCAATGAATTTATGTATCTAATATAGGAATAATAGAAAACTCCAACAATAATTGTATGTATATACGTAAATGTATTATGTGTATATATCGCTTCGCATCGTTCCACACGCATAAATTTCACTATTTACCCAGTTTAGTTGACTAACTGTAAGCTGACGTTAATTTGAGTGCGATTCGGAACAAGCAGATCTTAAGTTAAGCGCAACTTAAGCTTTATTTTCCATTTCGAGTGTTTTTGTAATTAAGAAAACAATGCGAATGCCTCTTCGACAAGTGCGTGTCTGTCTATCTGTCTGTCTGTCTGTCTATCTGCCTGTTTGTCTCCTCCAAAATGAAAGCGAGTTTCGAATATTCAATTTTCAAGTGCAAATGGAAAGAAAAAAGCTGCGGAGGAGGAGGAGGAGGAGGAGGAGGGAAAGGCAGAGTATTTAAGAAAACAATGGCTAATATATACAAGTAGACTTTCTATGCTCAAGAGTTCGTTGATTTTTTTACACAATTCGCAATTTACAGTTGGAAAGCAACTTGTGAAGTGCTACAGGGGTTTTCGAGTGGGTGTGAAGGCTGCATACATACAGTGAATGCTCGTCTAAGTGAACCTAAAATCAGCTAATCGGAATTCAATTTGCAAGCTAAGCTTATCTAGAGCTTATCCCTAGCTTAGCTAGCAGAGTCTTCACTGTACTCACCTCGATCCGAAAGGTGTGCGTGATGTCATCTAGGAACAGGACGGTGACGCATTGCTGCCGCTGTTGTTTCTTGTCGCGCGCCAGTTCTGAGGATGCGCCGCGTTGTCGATAGCTTTTGCTCAGGTTGCTCAAGCGGAAGCGTTCAAACATGGCCCCGCTCCATTCTGCTTCCAATTAAATCTAAACGTTTCGCAGTGTGTGTGTGTGTGGGTGAGTGTAGGTGTGCGTGTCCTCCTTTAGCAACTTGCTGAAAGACTCCTCTTGTGGCTGGCAGTTTGTTTATTCAATAAATAATGGCAAGACTTTCGACCTTTGTTTGGACGTGTCGTTCACGTTATGGCTAAGACTTTGGATGGATGTTCGACTTAATACTTCTTTATCTTCCTCTACTGTGCTGCAAAGAGATTGAGACATTTGATTAAATCAGATGTTGACATAGGTGAGTTACAAACATTTGATTACATATTTAACAAGCGAAAAACAAGTGCAACTTAACAAACTTGTCGTAACAGCGCTGTTAACTTAACATACAATGTTATTGCAAGCAAAATACAAATGTTATTAATATTTTAGAGATTGCAATCTAATCTAATCGAAACAGACGAATTTGGCTTTATGCAATAACATGGAAACATTTTCAATTACGTTTGCACTTGACGTTTTCGCCCAGTTTTGTTTTCTTTCTTTCTTTTGGCTGGGCCTGCCAGCCGGAAATTGTGTATTAATATAGAACACAGAAAGAGAAAGAGAGACATAGAGAGAGAGAGAGAGAGAGAGAGAGGGGAAGAGCACATAAATATTTTTATCTGTCACATGTACAAAATACTTGTATTTGTATTTGCTATAACTAATGGCATAATACTTAAATAGCAATCGAAGTCTATGTGTGTGTGTGTGTGTGTGTGTGACTGTGTGTGGGTGCTCAGTAATATATACAACAAATATACAAGTGAAAGCCACACAGTGGCTAATGCACTTGATAAGCAAATTCCAGTTGTGGCAAAACAATTTTAACTTTGACTCCTTTGTTTCTGATATTAGTTTACTCTACTTAAAATAGTATTTATACTAAGTATGAGTTTCTAGCAAGCGAAATCATGTCGAAACATTTATAACTAGTTCATATATCATGTGGAACAGCTCATAAGCCAACTGCAAGGCGCATCTATCATGAAGAAAGATAAGCACACACACACACACATGCATAGCGTATCTAATACACACTCATACGTCCATAACATAGACTCCATTGATTCAATTGCGACCAAGTCAAAAGGAAGTCCGAAGACGTAGACAAAGGCGATATTAGTCACTCGCTACAGTTGTCAACGACTTGTCTACGCTGTGAGTGTGTATGTGTGTGCGTAAATGCATGGCTCTGTCTGTATGTATGTATGTGTATGTGTGTGTGTGTGCGTGCGTTTGCGTTGCTCGTCAGCGCGTGAAAATATGCGCCGATTGCTGTCTAAGACCCAGTAAGAAGACCTTTGGGCCAAACTACTTGTCAGCTGAAGTGTTTCCCTCGCACACCCGCTCCCACACACACACAGCGTCACTCACCTGAGTACTACACCTTACAAAATAAACAATGACAAAATACAATGCGTTAAAAAGGGAGTGTGAACTATGTGAGCTTAAACTGCGAGGCTTTAGAATACCCTAACCAAAATAATAATAGACGCGAAGCTTGAATACTCTGGCATAAAAGGTATTTAGCTAAAAGGTATTTAGCTCTAAAGTAAATACTTGCATGTTAAGTCACGTAAATACTCTAGAATCTAGAAGGTATTTAACAATATTATTTCACATATAAAAAACTTATTATTCTCGTTGAAATACATTTCAATGAGAGCTCATTTGATCCACATTGAGAGCCTGATTGCTCCTCATAAAGATTTCTACAATCTGTTTACCGATCTCGGTCTCGAGCAACATTTAACTAAATCTCTTTTATATCGAACTATCTAGTTGTCCCATTAGCCTATTATGCAAGCTATTTACCTTTGAAGCATGAAGCCAATTAATGCCTTCCACATGGGTTGCTCAGTAGGTTAAGCTGATTAGGCAGGAGGGCGAAGGGGGGCTGCAGTAGGGTGCCCAGCAGGTGGGAGGGGTTGGGGGTTACTCTTAATTCCATTTCGTTATCGGCAAATGAATGCAAATTTGTTAGGCACACAAGGCGTAACCCGTTCAACCGTTTGTTAATGGGTCGATAATTTTTTATATTGCGTTCAACAGGTTGAAGAAAAACCAACTGAAATAATTACTGCGACTACTAGATACCCTGTGGGTAGCTCGGAAGTGTGTCAATGTGTGTGAAGGCAAAATGTTAATATATCGATCTAAATATTAGCAATTTATCGACCAAGTAAAACATGAGACTTATGTGAAATTAGGTTTTTTTCGTCAATTACTTTAGCTTTTAGAACTATATATATTGATATCGATTGATTGATAGATAAAGAAAGCGACAATTAAGAACCTTTAATTTGAATATGACACTTTTGTCACCTTCCATTGCTTGCTCTGATGTCTTTTTATAGATTACAGGGTATATATAGAAAACAGAAACGAGGTTGCGTCATTTGCTTCGGTAACGCCCACAAGGCCTTCTCCGTCGCCCCATTTCAGGGAATTGGCGACAAAACGACATCGACCAACGGGCCATATATGAACGGGAAGCCTTATAGACGCTACTCGACTCGATTCGATTCTCATTGTGGTTATGACGACTTTTCGTAGTTACCCTCTCTCTATATGGGAAATGGGTAGTGCGGGGTTGTAGTAGGGGTATTCAGGTGATCACATTGTTTGTATTTATTACGTATGTCTTTGTTATTATTCTGCGCTTTTGCCATTAATTGAAAACGAAATGAAATGAACAACAACAAAGGCGAACAAGAACAACAGCAAGAACAGGAATATTTCTGGCTAAACAGTCGTATTGTTTAAAGTGCATAAACAAAAGCTCAAACACTTCCTCACATATAAAAATATATATCAAATTTATTCGCATGACAACACAATACAAATAAGCGCAAAATAACAAACTTTTGGTTCGTTGACCGAGTTTTTGAGGCCAAACTTCTCTCACTTTTCTCTCACTCGAATTGCAAAATTTTTGTTTATAATGTTAAGTATTTAAATATTTATGTGTGCGTGTATATGGGCGTGTGTGTGTCTGTGTGTATGCAGATTTAATATGCTATTGTTTGAGTAGTTGTTGGGCAAAGCTGGAAATTCTGCTGGAACAGCTTCCGTTGTTAATGGACAGTGGGACAAAGTCTATAAGTCACAGCAGCAAATAAAATAAGCCGTTATACAAGTCAAGTTTAGTTGCATATTATAATTTAAGACAGCAATTATGATTATAACTATTAAACATAGTTAATTACATGTTTGACAGCCTGGGAACCACTGTGCGAGTTGTGCTTTTGCTTTGTTCGCGTGACCCGCTGAGCAAATGGAGGAAATGGCAACGTAAGCAAATCCAATTTGCTTGCCAGATGCTGGAAGTGGATAGTAGAGATAGAGAGAGAGGAAGAGAAAGAGAGGGGGAAGGCGGAGAGTCTGACAACGTTGAACCGGTTAAGTATTTGGCAGCGCTTAAAACTGAGCTTCGATGTCAGCTGAGCTGCTCAAGTCACGTAGATTTGCAGATAAAATGCGACTGCAGATGACTCAAGCCGATTGGCCAATGGAAACGGGGCAGCAATAGTTAACGCTTCAAGAGAGAGGTCACATTGTGGACTGTGTAGAACTCGAACTGGAACTAGAAACGGAACCGAAAGCCACACACTGTGCGGTCTGCCATCTGCGTAATGGAACACGCAGCCGTTGAACCTGCTGTCAACGTAACTTGAAACAGCAAACACACAAATGGAAAGGTGAAAATGAGAATTATAACAAGGCGAAGAAAGAGGGGGTGCAGTTGGCTCTGACTGCCACTCAATTTCAATTAGGACACATCACTCAAATCGTTGATGAAGGGTATTTCAATTTTGTCACCAACTATGCGACGCTTACATCAAAAATATGCTCCATGCCACAAATCTGGCTTTAATTTAGTATTTTTGGCTGCCTGGCAATCCTTATCAAAGTCAAAGCGGTCAAAGGTGGGCAGCCTTCTGAAAGCTTCGTCTGTTAGCAACCCCACGTGCGGCCAGCTCAACTGATAAGGGAGGGAGATGGGCACAATTGAATTTGTCGTGTCAGAGAGGCATCAATAATGTTGCTGCTGTTGTTGTTGCTGTCTGTGCATTTGCATTTGCATTTGTTTGGTTTTATATGCTTTACCGTTATGCGTCAGGGTTGCCATGTGTGCGCAGGGCTAAGGCAAAAAGGGGCAGGGGCAATGCTTATCGCTGTTTGCTTTTTAATTTTTATTGCTTCTGACGAACGACCATACGAACGGCACACGCACCCCGACAACGAGATGCTCTTATGCTATTTTTGTGTGTTCATGCAACAGTAGCCCCCAGAGCCAAGCAGCCCCCGGGCTGCATGCGCACATACACATACACATGCACACACAGTCATACAGTCAAGAGCTGTCTGGTTGTTTACGCTTCGCTTCTTCTTATATTCTTAATGATTACCTTACACATTTTGTTTTTACCGTTAAACAAAAAAATCGAAATTTGTCTACTAAACAGTTCGCTTAAGCGCCGCGACGGCTTGAAGTCAACTAATCTCATTTACAGCGAAACTGTGCTAAGCCTATTGCGCTCCAAAAGGCAGAGAGTGAGAGAGAGAGCGAGCTGTAGTTACAAACACAAGAGAGCTAGTTCAATTAATTAAAGGATTTGTAAACACAGTACCATGATTAATTACACGCACACACATAAACAAACTCATGCATACAGACTGTGTGCATTTATTTCTGGAATTAATATAGAATGTGTGTGTGTGTGAGTGCAAGTACATTCTCTCCCTCTCTTTTTCAAACTGTGATTTTCAAGAAAATCAGACAGACGCTGCGACACTGCGCTTCGTTGAGTAGGCGGCATCTTGAGCTGTGCATACATGTACATGTGTATGTGTGCGAGTAAGAGTGAACATCGAAGAGAGTAAAATCATAATAATCAAAGGGCAACAAACAGCGCACTGTGGCGTTGATTCTGCCTGCGGCTGCAGATAAGCGCACTCACACACACACGAGCACATAGTCAGCAGCGTAAGAGAAAGAGTTAAAAGAACCGCTTTGGACATGAACTGCAGCTCACCTTTTTGCATCCAGCACTTAGGTACGTCTTACGTTGTGTGTATTCTTTTTACATAGCAACAAATTCAGCAAATATGAAGAACACATTTATTTGTAAGGCTCCTTCGCAACTTTATACAAATATTGACGCACATACACACACACTTATGCATTGATCGGTCGCTCACACGCACACGTACCGCGAGTTGAAAGGAAAACAATAAAACAGGAAAAATGGAACGGCAGAACGAAGCCGCAAAACGAAAATAAAGTTATGGTATGCTGGTTGTTTGCCTATACGAGCTAGGGTTTACATATGGAACACGTAACGAAACCACAAGCAATTCTGCTTTCAATAATGAACAAAATTAACAAAATAAAATAGAATTTAATTTTTTCTCCGAAACCGAACAAACCAAGGCGAGCAGCGACGAACTAGTGATGTTAAATACGGGTGTACAACGTATCGATGTATCAATGTATCGATGCACCCAATTAAGCATTGACGATGTATATCGCAAAAGAGCTCTAAATAACTGATAGTTATCGAGTGTTTGCTCACTGACTAAAGTTGCTTGCTATGCAATGTGCGCGCGTGATTTAACATTTTAAATTTCACTTATATTGAGCCACAGCAAGCATTGCTTATAATTCGGATGCAGATATGGAATGTGCTCAAATGATTTTACATTTCATATTTTACTTTGTACGTAGCTTATCCAGCATTGTTTTAAATTCGGATGTGGATAGAAACAAATTTGGTTTTTTTCAATTAATAAGTTGCCAAGCGATGTCAAGTCGTTAGAGTAGTAAGAGGAGGCCAGTGAAGAAGCTCAAGAAACAGCCCAAAGAGTTGGGCCAATAGCAGCCGAATGTCCAGAAGAAGGACCAGCCAAAGGCTACCGACACAGACAAACAAAAGCTCGGCAAAAACCCAACCACCCGCACACGCACACACTCTTAGGATATCTGATGCTGCAATAAAACTGAGTTAGCTTGCATATTGCCTAGCTGAATGATGATTAATTGAAGAGGTCGGGGCTGCTCGCTTAAAAAACCATCACAGAAATGTGACAGCCACAAAGCCACACTGCAAAAAATAAAACAACCTCTGCTGGACACGGGCATTGGCGAGCGCAGCGAATGCGGCAAATTCGCATTTGATGCGTTTTTTATGTTAATCGAGTGAGCTAATGGACATTGCGAGCTGTTGTCCGTCTTCCCGATGTCCTGCTGACCTGATGTCAGACCGGGACATGTGTGTCTGTCAATTTTGTTATATTAATCAAACGATAAAGCGATTTGTAGTTGATATCCAGCGAGAGCGAGAAATAGAAGGGGAATGACAGGGAGGTGTTAACATATTGAGTGCGAGAGAGAGAGAGAGAGAGAGAGAGAGAGAGAGAGAGAGAGCTGTATATAGAGAGCTAGAATTAAAATGTGGGCAATGCATAAAGGGACAGATTGAGAGAGATGGAGAGGCAGCGGGCGATAGGGGGCGGGAGCTATGGAGAGGAGACCTGGACAGCGAGGAATAGAGAATAACAGAGAGACTATAGAGATATGAGAGGGAGAAAGTCTCACAAAGAGGAACCGGAAATTTGCAAAGAACAGGACAGAGGGAGAGGAGACAGAGGAAATAGTTTTAAAGTAAGACAAAATTGTAAAGTTCGTGTGAATAAGATATGTATATATATCTTAAAAAGAGCTATACACTGAGAGAAAAGCAGCGGAATATATTGTCCTTGTCAAATGGAAGCGTTATCAACATTCTTAAGGCATTTAGAATTGAGAATCAGAGAACACTCTTGAAATGAAGCTCTTAGTGAATCGATACAATTTTTCGCTCAGTGTAACTTCTGCAACTAACTGGAATAAACAAGGCAATCTCATGTGTTTATCTTCATATTTAATATTTAAGCCTTTTTATGGAAAACGTATTTGAATTGTTTTTTTTTTTTATACAAAATTTAAATTACATTTTTTATAAGCTAAAAGTGTGACAGATTTGCTTTAAGTATTATACAAATACATATATAAGATGTATATATATATTTTCTAAAGTGTAGACGAAACAACATAACACAAATAAAACTTAAGCAGAACTCTTAGAGGTATTTAATTTTTTATATAATATTTGTTAAAATTAAAATTAAATGAATTAAGAAAATTGAGGGGAATTCAAGGACATATTTTTAAATTTATTTTTTAATTATAGTTGTAATCGTAATCTAGAAGAGGAAGCATTTGATATGTTGTAAAAATGTTAAATATTAATTATAATTTTATTTTTAATATTTATGTTTATGCTTTATATATATATTTATTTTAAGTATATTTTTTATGCGATATTCGAGCTGGTAAAAATGTACAATTTAATTTAAATAATTAATAACAATTAGAATTAGTTGAATAAGCATTTTGATTTAGTTTTTAGATTTAAGTGCTAGCATTAATTTTTTTTATTTTATTTTTAAATATATGTTGCTGGCACACTATCCAAGTCTTATGCGAGAGTTTTATTTTTAATATTTATATTTTTTATTTTTAAAATTTAATTAATTGCATTTATGCCGAGTATTTTTATAGAATTTCAATGGGTTTTGTCGTGTGAGTTTTCTGCATTTAATTTATACTTAATATATTTTATTTTTAAATTAATTTACAAACTTACATATTATTTAACAACATTGAATGTTTTAACATTTGCCAAAATATTTAATTAAAAAATTGCTAAACAAATTTTAGTTTTTATTTAAATATATATTTCTATTTTTTAATTATTTTATTTATTTTTTCAATATATTTTTTTATTAAATATTTGCTTACTACTTGACTCAAATATTTAATAAACAAATTTTTATTTAAGGTTATTTTTTTTGCATTTTTAAGTTTTTCTATATACAGTTTTTTTTTTAATATTTTATTTCTTATTGAATATTGCTTAGGCATTTAAATCAAAATATTTCATAATTTTTATATAATATTTTTTTTTTTTTTTGCATTTAAATAAAGAATTGCTTAAGCAAATTTTATAAACTATTGCTCAATATTTCGTAATCCTTTTAATTTAATTTAAATGTTTAAATATTTAACTCTTGAAATTAAATATTTTATACAAATTTAAAAAATTGATATTACAATTTTTAAAATAAAAAATTATTTAAGCATTATTTTATAAAATTTGCTTAAGCAATTTTTTTAAGAAATAATTTTTTATTTTAGTTTTTTATGTACAGCTTGAAGCTTGGCTTAAAATTTGTTTGCAAACTTTCTCATGCCTTTCTGTTCGCTCAGCAGTGGCTACAGGTACAGCCAGTAGCTGCTAGCACTTGGTGGTGCGAGTGGCTCAGTGGTGGTTGCCCTTGCGCGCATTAAAGAACATTCGCGCCACCTTGCCTAGAGCGCCAACAAAGTCCCAGCGCTGTGACTGCTGCTCCGCTTGCTGCTGCTGCTGCTGCTGCTGCGGGTGCTGGTGCTGCTGCTGCTGGTGGTACTCCTGCTGGCAGTCGTGCCTCGCCTAGGAGGGCGTCGAGTACCAGGCACTCGCCGGGCTGCCCTTGTGGTACAGATGGAAGCTCGAGTGGGGCGCAAAGTATTGCGGCTGGTCCAGATTGCTGTAGGTGACGCCGCCCTCGGTCGTGGTCGTGGCATGCGGATGCATGCCAGCCGTGTAGGCCTGCGGTTTCAGGGGCAACGTGGCGCCTGCCGAGCCGTCCACAGGTGTGGCGTATTGGCCACGCAAGGGATCAGCATAGTCATAGCCGCCATTGGAGCCCACCAGGAGGCCAGGTGGCGCAGCCGTTGAGGGCAGCTTGGCCGAGTTGTTGGAGTCGCGCGGCGACACGGAGCTGGGCGGCGTCATGGCGTTGTGATAGTCAATGGAGCTGTGATAGCCGCCATAGGTCGAGACCAGGTTCGTAAAGGCGTCCGCCGAGTTGCCGCCCTTCTGGCCAACGGGATGTGGCACAGAGGCCGCCGCTGCCGCCGAGTGCAGCTGCAGATACTGATTCTCATAGGAGGATTCGCTGCCTGGCGGCGTGGGCAGTGGCCCGCCTTGCTGCTCGCCATAGAACACACCTGGCACGCCCACGCCCACACCTGTGGGCGTTTGCCTGGCTGTGGCACGTATCACGCTCTCGCGATTCGCGTAGAGCTGACGCAGCAGCGCCGTAGCTGGCATGGGAGCTGGCTGCTGGTAGGGCGTGCCTATCCACTGGATGGTGCTGCTCTTCTCGTTGGCATCCGTGGCATGGAGCTGCTGCTGCACCTGCTGCACCTGTTGCTGCTGCTGTTTGATTAATGCGTCTGTGCTGAAGTCTGTGCTGGGCTGGTTGTTGTTGTTGTTGTTGTTGTTGTTGGGCGAGGGCAGGTGCTTGGACATGGCATGCTCCAGATCCTTGACAGCCGAGTCAGCTGCGGCTGTTGGCTGCACGTCCTCCACCATCGAAGGCAGGCGACTGCGTGGCTCTCGCTGCTGCTCCAGCGCGGGCAGCTTGCTCAGCGGCTGCTGCTGCTGCTGTTGCTCTGCTTGCAGCTGCTGAGCTCCCACCTGACTCACCTGCTGCTGGTCGGCTTGCTGCTCCTCTGCTTGCTGCGCTGCTTTGCTCTTGCGCTTGCGCTTGCTGCTCGTCGCGCTGCTTGTGGGCGTCGGCGTCGGCGTGGGCGTGGCGGACACGGCAACAGGCAGCACGCCATCGACCTCAACGCCCAGCGGCGTGGGCGAGTCCTTGATCAGCGAGAGGCTGCTGTTGAGATTGCTGCCATGCGTCGCATTGCGTCCTCGGCCACGTTGCGTGTGACCCTCGGCATCGGTCTTGGGCGAGCCAAGGCCCAGCTTCATATCGCCACTCAGGTGGGCATTGCCCTCACCTGACGCATCGCCTCCAGGCGAGCCGCTGCTCTTGTCGTTGCCCAGACCCTCCTCGTGCTTGATGCTGTCCACACTCGGCTCCAGCTGGCAGCAGTCCAAAATCAGATTCTCATTCTCACGATTACTGGGGGAAATGGACAAAGGACGAACGGGTTAGTCGGATGTTATTGACTGGGACTTAGGTAAGCTGTCTCAGCTGTACTCATATATCGTATAGGACTAGACTCTACACTAGACAGAGGCCTAGACTCTGGCTAAAGGAGCTGCACTGTTGGCAGGCAAGTGATAAGCCCTATTGATCAAGAACTACTGAGAGTCTCAGTTTACCTGACAAGGATAGATCGCATAGGAAACTATGGGAGACAAGGGAAACCTGAGTTAAGGGCTTGGAAAGTTTTTGATATGAAGTAAGAGCTCTGTAGATCCTAACTTTCCTTGATGAGGCTGAGGTCCTACCTATTAATTTCGACTAGTCAAGAAGCTCAAAGAAACTTCAGTCTACTCTTGGCTTGCTACAGCTTATCCTATGCCCAGCTGCCGCTGGGATTCACTCACCTTATGACATAGTTGACGCAAATGATGTTCTGTTCGTCGGCATTTTTGGTGCTGCAGACGACTGTGGCGCAGGTTTGCAGCCAGGTGTAGCCGCCGCTCTTGTTCATCAGTCGATAGTAGCCAGTCAAGACCTGACCCTTCTCGATCACTGAAAGGGAATCAATATTCAAATTAGCTGAGTTCGAGTGAGCTCATCTCGTGGAACTTACGATCTGTGTGGCTCTTGCGCAGGCGATTCGCATCCTCGGCATGGCAGAGAGAATAGAGACTCTTGTTGACCAGGTCTTCGGGCGTGTAGTCCAGCAAATCAGATACTCTGCAGCAGAAGACGTGGGATCAGTGGAGCTCGTAAGCCAGTTGGACTACGGACACTCACCTGGGCTCGCAGTGCGCCACGCGCAGATCAAAGTTGACGCGCGTCACAAACATGTCGCACTCCAAACGTATCTCGTGCACCGAGGGCGGTGGCAGCGCTATAGCCAGGGCGACCATGCCCAGCAGCGGAGGCTGCGATTTGCGCGTGTGCGAGAAGGTGTATTGCGGACGCAGCTTGCACAGCAGCAGCACCACCTGCAACAACATCAAAACACAAGACAAGGCGTGGAGGAGTTAGTGAAAATAGGTCAGACACTGGCTGCTTAAGAGCTAAGAGAGAGGGGGAGGGAGAGTGACAGATAGATATAGAGAGAGAGAGAGAGACAGCGAAGACTGTATGACAATTAGACTTAATGACAATAAGCTGAAAGCTATGCATGTGTTTGATGATGCTTTAGATTACTCTGAATGACAACAAGCTGAAAGCTATATAAACAGCATGTGCTTGATGATGACTTAGATTTGACCAAATGACAAAAAGCTGAAAGCTATATATGAGGACAGCATGAGTTTTATGTTGAATTGGATTTGACCAAATGACAAAAAGCTGAAAGCTGTATATGAGGACAGCATGTGTTTGATGATGATTTGGATTTGACCAAATGACAATTAGCTGAACGCTATACATGAAGTGACTGACAATAAGCTGAAAGCTATAAATGAAGACTCAATGACTTTGATGATGTTTTAGATTGACTGTAGATAGCAGATACTATATATAGTGAAGTGACTGTGTAAGGTTGAGTATATGTAGCAGATGTTATTGTAGTATATGTATAGGAATTTCCTGAACTGACTGTTGACTGATGTGGAATGTATTTATAGCCTAGATATATGATGATGTAGTCGAATGATTGTTGACTGTTGTGTATATATAGCAGATATATAGTAGCCTGACTGCTAACAGCTGATGATATATAGTATACATATTTTAGTACTTATGGACATGTAAGGTGTCTCGTGGAAATATAGCTGATATACACAGAGTGAGAGCAGAGTTGCTTTAGGATAGCGATCAGTCGATGTATCTATAGAATTCTGATTGGTAAAAATAGTTGATGTACCTTAGATAAGACTGTTGTGTATATCTTAAATCGATATATATCGATATAAAGTACAAATATTGTATATATAGCAATTATATATAGATGAATAGTGGATATAGTAGTGTAGGAATAGTAGATGAGACATATTAGCTGCTGACTTAGGTGCATATATAGTAGATGTATTGCTAACTGATCAACATGTAATCAGTGATCATCAATAGATCTTTATATATGTTCTATATAGTAGCTATTTCCAATACTGATTGAGTGTTCTAGGCAGTGTACACTATATAGCAGCTATATACGGTTTTGATCAGTCCAATATCATAATGATATCGGACTTCGTGTTGACTCGCTGTCGATACTGTTGTATAGTTTATATAGCAGATATCTACGAGGAGTGATATCGGTATATGGTGGCTATATTCGATGCTGATCAATCTAAAATCAGTTTTGCATTGCCTGCTCAAACGAAATGTGGCCGAAAATCGAGAAACTGATTGTTGAAATCATAAACTAAATTAAATTTTGTTTTAACTTTTAATTTTTAGCTTTAATTTTAATTTTAATTTTAAATTTATTTGATTTTTGTAAAATTTAAATTTAAATTGTTTGCTTAGTTGCTCTGCATTTTGTTGTACTGATTTCAATTGATACGTACCGAATAGTTTGAGGCCGGATTCTTAACATTTTTACCATTTGTATTGCTACCGTTGCAATTGCTGGTTGCATCGCTCGCCTGTAGATAAGCATTGGGATGGTGATGGTAATAAATGGCTAACAGACAGCTCTATATATATGTATATATGTGTGTGTATATATGTAAGTACGTTCAACCAAAGATCGGTTAGTCTACTGCCCCAGCACAACGGGAACCGGACAAACAAATTGGCTAAGTGTTAGAAAGCAAAGCTACGAAACCAAAAACAAACTCAAAACGAGAACTCAAACTGAGGTGTTCTACACTAGGCTACAGGGCACGGCTCAGATATGTATGGTCAATGCTTGAGGCTTACCCGGTAGCCGGACGACTTGAAGTGGCAGCCACGTTTGGTCAGCGTCGACTTCATGCGCACGCAAAAGCTGCGATCGTAGCCCTTGTAGCCGCTGGTCGAGGCCTGCGTCATGGAGGCGGCAACTGCAAGTGGAGAGAACAGCGTTTAGCTAAAGGCCAACTAGGGTTTAGTTGGTTAACGGCTATGGCTCGCTAGTTGGACGCCCGGGATGCCCAGGTTCGTGGTAGTAACTCGGACTCGACTCACCGTCTGGATTGTTCGTACCGTGTGTGCCGCTGCCATCGTCCGAGGCGCCCGATGTGGGCGAGGCTAGGCCAGCGGCGCCACTGCCGCCGCCTCCGCCGCCGCCTCCGCCGCCGCCACCAACTCCCACACCGCCGCCGCCGCTGCCGCCGCCACTCGTCAGACTGAGGCCCAGCTGCTCGGCGATTTCCGCATGATCCGCCTGATGTATATAGTCGAATATGCTGCTGCCCGTCATCTCCACTTGCGAGAGACCCAAATAGATGGACACCGTTTCCGATATGTACAGGAAGCGTCCATCCGCCGCCACTGCCAAGGCGAAGCCGTCGAGTGACTGCAGCGAATTAGAGGAGAGAGAAAAACAATTTTCATTTAGCCAAATTTGCATAAAGTTGAAGCTAAAGATGGCTGCCCGCATAGCAACCCATCTCCCTCGCCCCTCGCCCCTCTCCCTCTCCCTCTCTCGTTCGTTTGCTTACCTGCAGTATGTGGGTGCCCTGATGTTGCTCGAACAAATCAACCGCGGGACTGCGTCGAATGGCTGCACCTGCAATAGACAACAAAACGCATGCAAAGTGGCTCGGGTTAGCGATTGGCCAGAGGCAAAAACAACATTCGAAAGGTGTTAAAACAAGGTGTGCATGTGACGCAGCAAAATGCTAAACACTCCTAGAGTATATGCAATTCAAATCCAATAAAATATATTTAGATATTCGTTCTCGCAGCGGGAAGCTGTCCGTTCGGCTGTCTGTGCTTCCTTCCTTTCGTCTGGCCGTCCTTGCTTATGAACAGAGATAATGCTATGTATGGACAAGACATAGATAGACCCCAACTAAAGCCTGGTATCTAGCTCTTCACTCCGATAACTTAAAGTGATTCAAGCGAAGTCAAGCTGCAGCTCGAGTTAGCCCTATTCATGGCTCTTTGCTTGATTTGTTTGCCAATTGAACTGGCAGCCATTGCCACGTCATGCACTGCTGGCCACGTCAACGTTCAGCTATTGTCACGTCAAAGGCATGCCAAGAGCTGAACGAGGTGCCTGCACTGAGCCAAGCTAAGCCCAGGGGCTGCTGGGTGGGGCGGGAGTGGCGCTGGCAGCTGGCAACTGGCAGCAAAGCGAGTCGAAAAGGTAGACAAGGCACTAAAAAATAATCCAAAATCAATGGGGCGTTATGTATGGCCACAGGCAATGGGGCCGCAGGGGCGGCAATTGTATTATTATGCGCAACTAAAGCCCAAAAAGGCAGAGCAACAAGCTGCGGGCTATAAAAACCACTTCAATTTGACCCACAGACAAAAAACGAAACGAAACGAAACGAAACATATATAAAAATATTATTAAAGCGGGGCGAGGGAAGGTCATTAAAGGCAAAGCTGTTATGGTGGGTCTACGCCTCAACACCCACACATAGAGAGAGAGAGAGAGGGAGGGTGAGGGAGACACATATGGACAGCGGAAGCGGAAACTGTTTGCCAACTTGGCAACGAGCTAGTCGAGGCGAGGCAAAGAAATCGCTGGGGATTTACAGTGGCAGAGAGAAGGCGTAAGGCACAAGGCACAAGGGGCAAGGGGTAGCGGATAGGGAAGCGGTAAACGGAGGGAAAGTGCCAAGGACAAGGCAATGGCAGTGGCAGTGGCAGTGGCAGGGGCTGGGGCTGGGGCGCAACCAAGGGATTTGGCATTGGACTAAAGCGATTTGCACTTGTGCGAATTATGACCTGGAAGCTGCCCGCTGGCAGTTTGAGGGGTTAGCTGCTGGCTTGGTCGGCTTGACCGCCCATAATCGTAAAATTCTATAATTGAATTAAATAAATATGCTGCGCATGGGCCACAGCTGAGAAAATATTGCAAGAGCTCACATATTTATGACACTCAGCAACGCTCGACCTGACCCCTGAGCAGGCACTTCAATGAGAATTCAATTCGAATTCCAGACAAGCTGCAAATACATTTTGGAATGAAATGTAATTTGAACTGAATATAAATTTATAGCTTAGACTAAATTGTAGTTAAACTCTGAAGGAAGACTCTAAGACTCTCGGACTTTCATGCTTTTTGTCATTCCGATTTATTTTATATTTGCCATTTCCTAAGCATATCTGAACTCTGATAAATGTTAGTCTGATTTCTTGTACTCCAAATGATGTTGCTATTACAGCCATATCTAAATAGCAGTCATGGCTAAGGGTCACCAGCCATAGTCCATAGTCCAGGTGAAAGCTGTCGTAACTGCACTCTATTAAGGTTTGTCATCTGTTTATTAGCTACTTTAACGATTGCCTAGACTTTGATTGCCTATAGGCTCAGTGGCTACAATGAGCTCTGAGTGCTGTCCAATCGGCTTGGCTTGGCCTTCTGGAATTCCACAGTGACAGCTATGACACACAGTCATGGCAATAAAAACAAATCAACATAACAAATAAGCAGAGCGGGCGAGCGAGACAGAGACATAGACAGAAGGAGAGAGAGTGGGGAGGGGGGAGAGTAAAATGGCTGCGCATGCGCAGTAAATAAAATATAAATTGCGCTTAATAGCGATATTTTATGCAAATGGACAACTGACGGCCCCCAAAAAGCCCGTCAAAAGCCCAAAAATAAATAAAGCCAATAAATTGTTTGGCTTCAGCATTTGTTTTTTTTTTAAGGTGCGCGCGCATATTGTTTGTAATTTTATTTTATTTTTATTTTTATTTTCAGTTTTGGTTTTTGGCATAGAAAAGTTAACAAATTCGTGATTTCACTGTGCCGTTGCGTGGCGACGCCACTGTAAAATGTAGGCAAATGTGTTTCCTGCTTTCGGTTTTTATTGCTCTCTCTCTCTCTCTCTCTCAGTTTCTCCCTCTCTCACTAACTCTTCGGCGTCGCAGCAATGGCGCACAAAATGGCCGCCCACGCCGCCGTACAGTCGCGTATGCAAATGAGCTATGAAATTTCACTTACACTGGTGGCGCAAATAGAGTGCACGATCGCGAGTTACGCTGTTCGGCAAGGAATTTGATATGGTAAACGATGGGGAATGTGTTTGAAGTTAAGAATATATAACTTATAATGTAAGTCAGGCAGATTTGATACTCACTCTTTAGCTTGCTGCTGCTGGACGCCTCTCGGGTCCATGGCGGATCGCCGTGACCGGAAAAGTCTCTCAATTTCAAATAGCTAATGGTCAGTCTTATTATGGATGCCTTGTCCAGCTGGCTGGTTATGGCCGCTGGCAGCGGCAGCATTTTGGCCAGCTCGTAGAACTCATAGTTCTCCTTGCCGCGCCGCGATCTAGCCGCGTCTCTGGACTTCTCCTTGCGCAGCTCCAGAATGCTGCAAGAGAAAAGAGAAAGAGAAGATTAAGACAAACAAAGCCAAGTCAATAAATATTGATATATTAGCCGGGCCTAAGTAGACACTGACGAATGGGAAGCTGCGTCTAGGCAAGGCAAGGTAGATCCTCCAGGTAGACGCCTTGCCTCTCCCTCTCTCCCTCTCTCACTCACTCACTCACACCTGTCGTCGCACTGTCAACTGTTGGCAATTTGTTTGGCTGATGAAATGGTGTCAGAGTCCACAACAAATTGCCAGCCATTTGTCAGCCTTTCAACGGAACAGACTCTCACGATCTTTTTGCTTTTCTTCTGTTCTAGCTGAAGAAAAATTGCCTCATTTTCTATGCGCAACAGATTTTCCATTGTTAAGTGTATCTGGCTCTCTGTGCGCATCTCGATCTGCTGTTTGCTTAGTCGCAACAAAAGCTGCCTCCTCTTGTGGCAGATGCCGCTCGCCAGATACTCGATTCGATCTCTTTGAGTTGCACACAGTTTTCCATTCAGCAACCGGGCAACCGGGCAACCGGGCAACTGGGCAGCCGGGCAAACACTCAAAGCCTGCCGCTGTTGCTGCTCATATCATTTGGCCCATCATCTTCGCCAGAAACTTGGCTTTAAAGCGTTCATAACTTAAGTTTGTTGTCATCTTTCGTCGTTGTCGTCGCGTTGCGCCGCGTCGCGTCGCGTTTCGTTTTTGTTTCTTTTTAAGTGAAATTTTATGCCCTACCAAGCGAGTGGGCTCATGGGCATTTAGACGAGGTTTGCTGCCAGCATTTTAGCAGTTATTGATATGGCTTCTTTGAGTTCTCATAATAGAAGCCTTAGAGCTAACTAGAATAGTCTCGCTGAAGCTTAGTTAGTTTGTTATCAGTTAGTTTCAGGTATCAAAATTCTTATTTAAATTTCTCAGTTGTTGGTTGAGTTTTCTTTTGGCTAATAATTGCAGGCAATTACGAAACTATTGGCTCTAAATATAACTCTATTTATTACTAAATAAACCTTATTCTTGAGGGAAAACTTTAGCTTAATAAAAAGAGAAACATAAAATTTACGCTCTGATTTTTTTTTTCCAAAATTCTTTGGTATTTGTTGAAAGTGCTAAGGTATAAGGTATGCATAACATAAAAATATATTTTTGGCATAAAATAAATCAGTTTCACTTATTAAACATTTGATGACCATATAAAATGCGTAGCCATCACACTTGAAACTTATTTATAACATATTTTCAGCTAAGTCATTTTTTAAGACATTATTCACATATATTTATAGAATTGGCATATATCTTTTACATATTTTTGATATCTTTTCAAATATTTTTAAGGAGTGTTCATAAATTGTTCCGTTATCTATAGATATGCAGTATATAATAAATGTACAGTTTTTTGAGGTGTGATAAACTTTTATTTTAATATTTAACTATGACTTTTAATTTTTAGTATTCACAAGAGCGCATCATAGCCTAAGTCTCTGAACTCAAAAGTTGCCAAATTACTTTTCAATTTCTTCCTATTCAACATTGCATTAAAAGAGTTAATTATGTAACAGTCTTAGAATTCACATCTTCTTTTCAACACTGTTTTTTCATTGTAAGCTCAACTCCAGCCCCAAACAATACAGTTTTGTATAGCAGATACTTTGAAGACTTCTTCATTCTGGCTATAAGTTCACATATTTATTGGGCCTCTGCTGCATCTGGCATTTCTTTTCAACACTGGCTTATGCAACACTGCTGTCTCAACACTGGCTACATCTCATGCAGCAACTCACACGTCAACTCAAAATGACTTTCTGAGTGATGCCAATTTTTTGTAGAGTATCTGAAGTTTCTCCATAGCCAAATCCAATTTTCTTCCTCTTCCAGCTGGCTTTAGCCAGATCTGTTGTTGGTCTTTTAGTCTTTCAGTCTTTCAGTTGCTGTACGCTTTGTACATTTTGTGGCCTTTTACATTTATTTTAATGTCTGTGGGGCATCTGTAAATGCGCTCATCACACACACAGAGCTGGAGCTGGGGCTGGAGCTACGTTTTGTGTAAGTTTATTAAAACCAAAAAAAAAAAGAAGAAGCCGCTGCTGCTGCTGCTTGAGTCGATGATGCTTATCGTTAGGGGCACTGCCTCGCTGGGGTTATAAAAATATTTTGTTGATAATTAAAATGAAAACGGCGTAAAGAGCGCTTCGAACAGAAACCCGTACAACATGCGTCTGCCACGGGCCAAGCCAGTTATCGAGCTCAGCCACAGCTTTGGTTTTTTTTAATTAGTTTGTTAAGTCCGAGCTTGTTTTGAAATTTTAAAGCTCAAAGCTCAAGAGTACCTGAGGTTTTTACCCGAAAAACTCGTAGTTCAAAGAACTTAACTGGAAATGGAACCACCAAATTCGCAATTAGCCAAAGAGTGTGAGAACCTGGCTCATTAATCTTGGCTGACTTCAATATCAAATAACATTTAAATTGCCTTCGAAGTAAGCCAAACGAAATGTCTTTGCGATTTGTCAGGGCTGCAGCGAAATGCCTTGATAAATGATTTTTCCTGATTCGAATTCGCAAGCCGAAATAAGGGAGCTGCGGCTATAATTTGCCGTGTAAATTGCATGTCATTAGCGGCATGAGAGGGCGAGAGAGAGACGGGGCGAAGGCAGCTGACAGTTGCCTTTGTGTGTGTGAGCTTTGGGAGCTTTGGCAAGGGAAGCCACTACAAACGCTCTATGTGAGTTGTATCCTGTGAAAGCTGCACTTGATGTTCTACTGAGTGCTAAGAGTTGAGCGAGATCTTAGTATTTGTGTGCTTTGCCCTATTGAGGACCATATATATGCTAAAAGCTTTCCCATATGTGTGCTATATCCGTGTGTAAGCTACGCTGTATGTTCTACTGATAATTGAGAAGTTGTCTTAGTATTAGTGAGCCTTGAAAGCTTGCCTAGCTGATTTGAACCCATTTCCACTTGACTTGCTGGGAAAGATCGATTAATCGATTTACCTTGGGATCACAAATATTGTCATTTGATTAAGACTTTAAGGCGAATTTGGGCATCTAAGCGGATTACAAGATCTGAGCTGCTGCGGTTAGCAACAAAAGCAATTTGCCAAAAATCAAGCCGACGATCGCGATAAGGGTGAAACTGCATTTTCCTTGCTTTTCTTTAGCAGTCGGGTTTTCCCGACTGTTCACACATACCGAGGAGAAGAGAAAGGAAATTTGAAGGATGAGATTGTTTCGCTTCATTGTCTAGGGGCTGTGAGAAGTGCCGTTATGTCTTTATCAGTTTATTTGTTTTTTTCTTTCTTCTGTTGTGTTTGCTGCCAAACACAGCGTGAATAGCTGTAAATAGTAAGTGTTGGCCAGCTATCAACTGACATTATGTAATCGGAATTCGTGGAAACACAGAAATCAACAAATGAAACTCTCTGAAAGAGTCATAAAACTGCATCTGGAGTGTCTGCAATTGGAGCAAGCCACAAAGAGTCTGATAATATTTGAAGTTACTTTTGAAATGATTTTTGAAAACTATTTTGGAAAGCTTTGTGAGCTGGAAAATGTGTGTGGAAACACTTGGTAACCCTAAGTGGAAATTCAGATGTAAGAGTTAATGAAAGAAAATTTTAAAAGTTCTATCATTGAAATCAACGGAAAATAGAGTTAAAATTTGAAGTGCTTTGGAAAGAGCTGGAAAGTCGATCAGCAAAAATTGGTTATGAATGTAAGTGAGAATGGAAATAATGCTGAAGTTTTTCGGTTTCAATTACTACATTTTGTCTTTATTTTATGCCAATTTATGTGCCTAAGATTGGTTGCAAATATAGCTATGTAGAGCCATGGCATCTTGGCCTTGAGCACCTTTTACTATTTTTACTATTAGTATAAAAACTTTCATATTTCGATCGAAATACTTTTCTACAACTCTGTCCGTTAGTAGATCTATTTTTTGCTATAGTTTTTCGGAGAAACAACCAACTCATAAGAACTGAAATATTATAGAAAGCATCAAAACTCAAGCAGGTTTACAGTTATTTAGCTTTTCTATTCCTTTTTAATTTCTTGACTTTACAAAAAATTTTGGTAGAAAGAATTTAAGTTGGAGTTTTGACTACAAATTTGTAGAAAACTCAACAGATTTTATGGAACTTCAAATTCTTGTATAACTTTGTTATTTTGATGTTATTATTTGACTTAAGAAAGAGTTTTTGAATGAGAAACTTGACGCTTAGAGAAACTCAGTTGCAAAAATCATGTAGAAAATATGGAAAAAATATCTTGCCCTACATCAAAGATGGTTAAAAGACAAAGCTTTGGCCATGTGAAGAAAATCCTATGGAAACTATATTATCAGACTTGCCGTAGGGCAAGTCAACTTTCTCAAGTTCTCAATATTACAATTATTAATATTTGCTTTTCAAGCTAAAATTCTAGAACTGTGATTGTTGAGCTTACATTTCATGCTGGATACTCAGGGTAAACATATATCTAAATATATATATCAATATATCATATATATATATATGCATGTTTTTATCCATCAAGATATAAGACTCTATTTTATTTAGATTCTAAGCACTTCAACCAGATAGTTCTAGCTAAACGATATTTGAGCTACGTTCATCTCTAGAGCCAAGTCTCCTAATGCATGTCCGTTGCAGAGATTCGAACAGCTAAAACGTTCTTGAGCATCCCCTAAATTTAGTTGATATATTTTAGAATTTGGTCAATTTACCCGGTATCAACTAACCCTGGTTCGATGGGTTGCTGTTGTCCGTGCATGCCGGGTGCGCCCGGCTGGTGCTGATTTGGCATTTTGTTGTACGGCGACATGCCGCAGAGGTCCTGTGTGGGCACCATCCACGAGTGGGTGAACGGAACGGCGGGCATGCCCAAGGAGCCGACCATGTGACTGCCGGGATGGCCGGGCGTCGGCTGGCGCTGATAGCCGGCATAGTCCATGGCCACGGCCTGATAGGGCAACATTGTAGCACTTGAGTTCGGCTTCACTCTTCACTTTTCACTTTTCCCCTGGCTAACGGACTTAACTCTTAACGGTTCTCCTAGCTAGCACTGGCACATGTTTTCGGTTTCGATGTAGGAGGTGGGATATATGGGGATTATTGCACTTGGGGCTTTTCTTATCCTTTCAATCTTTCAATTTAATTTTGACACACTTTTCGGGCAGCAGGTCAACGACGCATCCTGTGTGCTGTTGTCTGTGTTGTCTGGTGGAGCACGCACGTACGTGTCGGTTGCTTCCTTCAATTATCCTTCGACCCGCGCACGTCGCAACACGCACGTAAACTAACGTCGAGTGTCTCTCTGTCTGTCTGTCGCTGCGTCTGTCTGTCTGGCTGTCTTCGATTGGCATTCAAATTAGCGTGCAATCGACTTGGCGGCCAGTTAATTCGCACGTCACACGCGTTTGGCACGTCAGACGCGTTAGCAGCATCCAGATGAAAGGCTGGACTACGATTGCGATTGGTATTGGGGGCTGTCGACGCGTTGCGGCCTGCAAACAAATGGGCGCCAATTACGCACGCACAGGGTAGCTGCCACACTCACACAAGCACACAGACATACACGCCCACACACCCACACACACGTCGACACGGATACGGATACGGCTACAGTGCACGGCCGGGCAGCGTACGTGAAAACTGCAGCAAAACGGCGTTGAAACAACCGTAAAAGTTATATGATGATGGCGAAGAAGAAGAAAGACGAAGCAGACGTAGCAGCAGCAGCAATAGCTGAAACTAGAGACACTGCTGAGCGCGCGCGTTACGAGAGTTGTGTTTACGTAGTACGTCCGTTGCGGGCGACGAATACGTGCAGAATAATTCAGAGTCACGTTCACGTCACGAACAAAACCAAAGTAAGGCAAAAAAAAGGCAGCGCTGCCATAGACCCCCCCACACACACACATACACTCGCTCACTGTGGCACGCACACTGAGTGCAAGAGAGAGTCACGCACACAGCTAGACCATTTTTTGGGGTTGACATCTTTGACTCGACACGAAGCAGCCCGACGAAGAACGAGCAGCCAACGAACGTGAGCGAGCAGCGGCGCCTGTGTGAGTGTGTGAGTGTATGTGTGTGTGTGTGCACCTGACACAGCGCCTGGTCATGTACAGGGCGCACCAGTAGCATTTTAAGCAGCCTCACGCTCCATTCGCCGCAAGCTCTCTCGTTTTCGCCGTCGCTCTCTAGCCTGCGCCGCTGTGTGGGTGTAGTGCCAGTGCCAGTGCCAGTACCAGTGCCAGTGCCTGTGCTCAGTGTGTGTGTGTGTGTGTGCGTGCAAATGGGGCGGGACGTGACTGCCGTCGAATCGGAATCAACATGCGCGCATACCAAATCCACAGCAATGCGTGCGAGCGAGAGCGTGCCATATCCACTAAGCAAAGCAGCGCAGCTGTCTGTTATGTGTACATCAGTGTGTGTGTGTGTACGTGCAGACGTTGTATTGTAAACTAAAACTGGTTTCGCTTGCTCGCTCGCTCACACGCACCCGTTGGCACTGGCTGTGGATTACTGTGCAGACACGTTGGCTCTTTCTCACTCTTTTATATACTCTGCTGTGCTGGTATCCCCAGTTTTCGTTGGGGCTGCGTCCACGCGCAGCAATTAGTTTTACTTCTTTACACATTTGGAATTTGTTTAGCGGCCTTTCGGCTTGTTTGCCTCTCGCTCACGCCCTACTACTGTGAGCTGCGTGCGTTCGTGTGGGAGTTTGTTATGTTGTCTGTCGTTTGCTTCTTCTTATTCTTTTTTATGTGTGTTTGTGTATGTGACCAAAATGCCAATGACAAGATGCCAATGGTGGCGCAGGCAGCCAAAGCCCGAGCCAGAGCCTCTCTGCCAGGAGCTGCCCTTCCTGCGTGCGCGTGCGGGTGGGGCGCGATACACGACACACACAGGTAGCCAGGATTTTCTACTTACCAAGCGAATTGCTGGAGTAGTGCGTAGGTGGCTGGGGGCGA